>NC_089040.1:24371500-25588500 GCF_034140825.1 Oryza sativa Japonica Group | reverse complement strand
TGCCACCTAACCCGCGATCTGACTGGTCTGTGACCAGGCACACGCCGCGACCGGTCACGGACCGGATAAGCGTGCGCTGCGCCGCATTAAATGCGGCGTGGCGCGTTCGTCCAACCTGCTATAAATGCGGTTAGGTGAGCCCCGCTGTGCTCACCTAACCCACACATGTGGCGCCAAAACCACAGGGGGTCGGGGCGCCTCAGCCCTCGGGGCCGAAACGGGGGCGCCCCAGCCCTCGGGGCCGAAACAGGAGCGGCCCGACCCCTCAGGAAGACAGAGGGAGGGGTGGCCACGTCACCCTCGGGCCCGACCCCCCCGAGGGGGTCAGGCCACGTGGGTGACCGCGGCTACCCAAGCCTCTAGTCACGATACCCCCGGCCCCATGTCACCGACACAAGCTATCTCCAACTTGACTCATTGTTAGCAAACAACAGTATTACATACGTATAGTATCCATCTAGAAGCCATAACCATGAAACAATCACGGATATCCAAAGAAACAACCCGAAACCGAAACCGACATAGCGTCGGCCGGTCAGAAAATTGATTATCTCCAAAACCACTTCGACGATAATCTCCAAATCTCAAAACCTATAATCACAAATACCAATTGTTCATCACAAAATAAGAATCAAAACACACTTTGATCTTACAACTTTTTCGATGGGGGCATTTGGTTCTGATTTTTCTTAAGATAATGGATAGAAATCTGGGCTCTACTATAATGTGCACTCTTACAAACACCCCACAAATGACAAGAGCAACATTCTTGATAAGTTGATGAATAACATACACGGTGAACATTTTTTTAATGTCTGGCTAATGTTACATTGGAAGCACCACATAATTTGGTAGTTACTTTTAGTTGTTGTATTGGGAAGAAATGTTGTATATTACAACAAGAACGAACTACCACTGCATTACCTTCTTCTCCTGTACAGATTTTGAATGTCGCATAGAACAAGAGGGGAGAACCACACACACCATGATCGATATCTGTGGTGTCAGCTACGTTTTCAGATAACAGCTGCAGGACGCCATCAAGTTGTGCTACCGATAGTATCAACTGATCGTACAACTATCTCTACATCATCTCTGTTGCTTCTTGTAATCTCATGGATTGCAAGAACCTTGTGTCGACATGCTTGATTTCCAGGTGTCTCTCCTTCCTACTAAAGTAATTCACTGTCGAGTGAAAACCTACCATTCTCATATGGCCTATCACTTCTGGTTTGTAGCTTCAGTACTGATAATTTAAGGAGACTTTTGTTTCTGGCTTGGCTCTATACCATGCAGAAACATACTTTATTATTTATCATTGAGTTAGTGGTGTGCATTTCACATGTTCTTGACCTGATGGAATAAGTATATATAATCTATTATAGAAAAAATGCATATGTGTTGCAACGGGTGAAGGCTATTTTAATCTTATTATTATTGTACGGTTTAGCTAAGATGAAATTCACTGTGGGAAATTCGCTTGGATATTCTTTTTACAAAATCATGAGCTGCAATTAGGGGTCTGATCGTCTCAAGTTAGCATGCAAGTTTTTTAAAGAGATTTCTTATATGACTCCTTCTGTATTTCTCAAAATGAACAAAATTAAAAACCGACTCAAACATGGATATATATTTCGAAAAGCGATTGAACTTAAAAAACGATTCAAACACGGATGACGTACCAAAAGTACCGGCAAAAACATATTCAATTTTTATAATAGTAGAGAAATGCATTTGTATGGTGGGCAGAGTTATTATTATGGAAACGGTGCTCCTACTATATAAGAGGCATCCTCAATGTTTGCAGTACAGTGTAATCTTAAGGTGGGCCCTATAAATAGTGAACCATTGTTAAAGCCATACCCCAAATGCTATGGTTAGAATTTAGCTATAAGATGGGCTCACATAGAATGGAAAAAAGAATTGTTTCATTCCTTGTTCATGAAGTGAATGAGAGGGAAAAAAATACTTTCTTTTTGCTTGTGGTACGGTAGACCTTAAGCATAAGGTGCACTCTAAGGTAATGCTACTTTCCACAATTTATATGGCTCAATTTACAAGTGCAGTCGTTGTCTTAAGATCACTTTTTTCATACATTATGGTTGCTCAACCAACCGATGACATAGCATCCCCTTACGTAAGGTAGTACGACTACGGCATCAGTGATGGGGCTAGAGGACAATTTTCTATTCACATAGCTCAAATTATTAAAAGAATTGCAAACTAATATCTGTTTTTGCAGCATTTTCTTTATGAGAATCATTAGAAATATATATATAATTTTTCCTTCAAAAGTGGATCTCTAGTCCCCGTGTTATAAAAAAAACCATGATGTTTTCGAACCAGAGAATGATGAACAATGGTGTACTCAGTTAACCCTTGGCTTTCCAGTCTGTTATTCCTATTTTACCACAATTGGAAACCTGGACGCTCACTTTTTAAGAAACTGTGAAATGCATTTATCTGTTTTCATCTCTTGATGACCAAACTGTGTACGTAACAGCTATCACATTCCACAGGTCCCATGCAACGACTGCAACCAGTGAAGCTAGGAGAACATGTTAGATGGGCATGCAGCAAGCTGTGCAGCGAGCGGCCTTGAGTGTGGGTGTGGTTAGAAGAGATCAATGTGTTGATGCCGCCTCGATGCCACAATGCCCGGCTGGTGATGGAACCCTCTCCATGGTGCTATAACCCTGCGCAAAATTTCCATTTTTCCACTGAAAAGGAGCATGGTTTGGAACATGCCCTTTATCTGTCGCCTAGCCTTGAGTTCCTGGTGCCTCCCTTTCCTATACCGATTAGTGTGCTAAAGTATTGCCCATGTTTTACCGCTAGCGTTACACACTAATAACTATATATATTGATAGAGCATTGTTCCGGTCCAACATATTGTAAATGGAGATACTGGTAACTTGAAGGACCAATCTAAATCGGGCCGTTCATTCTTAATGGGTAAGATTGAAAACCAAGCCAGAGCAACCCTAGCACGCTAAGTCCAGCTCGTGATGCTCCTTCTCTCCGACCGTGTCTCCGCCGCCGTGCTCTCCAAAACCACGAGCAAGTCCAAGCCCAGCATGGGGATGGAGATCGAGGAGCCCGAGGCGGTACAGCCCATCACCATAGAGGTCCTGCCCGCCACGTCATGTTTGTCACCGGCTCATTGAAGCTGTTATTCTGTCTTGTTCCCTTAATCCCCTCTTCAATCCGCCTTCCGATTCGGAAAAAAATACCATGGCGAGGCACGCGGATGCACTGCCATCACAGTACTGCGGTAGCTGAAGGGGTTCACATGTGGCCAATAAATCGGCGACGGCCGTCGTCGACGTGCTCGAATCCGTCAGCGAGATTGGGGGAAGGGTCGCGCGGGAGGCGTATGTCACTGGTGAGCTTGGGGGAAGTGATGCACGAACGCTCGTTGGCTCCCTCCGCCTGCTAGTCCGTCCATCACTGGCGAGAGTCCTCGATGCGACATCTTTAGGAGAGAGAAAAGACAGGAGGAAGATAAAGAAAGATATATGCGAATTAACTAAATACCCTTACTTTTTTAGTACCTCTCTGTCTTATACGAAATCACGTGGGCAGTATCACTAGGTATAACTCTTTCTCACCCGTTGGATCAGATGAAATTGATGGCTCTGATTACATTACAGGTACCGAGGTACCTTCTAGATAGTAAAAAAATATAGCAAACAATGTATTCCACAGTACCATCATACATGCTTTCAACACTCGGATGCGCACCTCTTCAGCTATTCATGGTAGCAATTTAAGTGCTCGCTAACTGAATATGGATTCGCAAAAGTGCCTGAAAAGTTCAGTGCTTACTGAAGATCACAGAGAGACGCTTGGGAGACAATAACATGGACCAGGGCTCGATTGTGACCTTAGCACGGGCCCTATTATATGGGCCGGAATGGAAATTTCATATAGGAATAAGTCTATTTTGCCTTCCCCAACTCATGTTCCTGCTTGAATCGCATCACTCAACATGCTGAAGAAGTATAGAACACACCAATCTCCCAATGCTTCCCAAGCTTACATCAAGTATGATGATAAAAAAAAAAAACAACAACTCTTTGGACTTCGGTTTCAGAGCATGGTCAAGTAAAACCAAAGGAAGAAAGAAGCAAACTGAGAAATATAAGCACTGTATTCATGATCTCTGACAACAAAGATTCAGTATAGCAAATGAGCACCTGCAAGTATTTAACCTCATCTATACGGTTGCACTCTACGACTCTACTTTGTGCGTTAATTGGAGTGTGAAGAGTACAAAAATAGGGTAAGATAAACTCATTGAGTGAAAGTTTGATACTGCCTTGTACAAATCATATATGAAACAATCCTCTGAACAATTTTGCACTAAATTGCTCGAGATATTCGTATACTACTCTCTGTATATGGATACAAATCAATTTACTGAAGCTTGTCAGATAGTTTTGAAGTGTCTTGACTACTTTGATCAAGCCTCATGATTCAAGAGTTCCAAGCTATCAATACATCAAGCAGATTGATGGACAAATTATAGCACCGTATATAATATAGCCCGATAAAAATATTTCCAATTCTTTCTAATTCAATAGGCAGCTAGCATTGTACTTTGACTCCTTGTGGCTCTTCATTGATTCATTCATGGATAGAGGGAAGACACGTCGCATTCTTTGGAAGTGAGTAGCACATAACAGAGGCACACTTGTATGGTTGTATGTTTCTTCCAAGCTGCTCAAAGACTACGAGATCAAATAATGCAACAATGCTAATCAGAATTCACAACGAAATTTGACCATATACGTGCACTTTGCCTATTGTATCCTTATCTGTTTTTCGAAAAGTAATCCTATCAAACAATTCATAATTTGGTTGTTTGATTAATTCGCCTAAATACATTGGGTTCTCCAGAAAGCCATGCTACTGAGTATTCCCTCTGTTCCAAAATAAATAAACTTCGTACAGTACGTGACACATCCTAGTATGATGAATCTAGACAGTATACTCCCTTCGTCTTAAAATAAATCAACCATATGATGTGTCTAGATTTGTTGTAATATATGTCACATCCTGTGGTTGATTTATTTTGTGACGGAGGAAGTAGCATATTAGTACTATATTAGTTACGGAGCTTGGAATCCCTGTAAAAGCCCAATACATGTCCAAATTACAGGCCCGTAATTCTTTTCCGAACTAGGCTAAAAATGGTGCTTGGATGGACTGTGTCAGACTAAAATTACAGCTGTATTCAGCCCATTCCATTAGATTATAAGTGTGGCCTGGTAGAAAATTAAGTGCTCGCTAATTCTATCTTCTACATAGTTGGTAACCAAAAAAGAATTTATTTCTATAAAGTAAAATATGCAAGAAGCCACATCATCAACAATTTTAAGCCATCGGATCGCATTAGTATAGAGTTATCATCTGTTGGATCAAGAAACTACTCATCCATTTTTAGGTTGCTTGCTGGGCCGGACGTTTGCTTGCGGGTTGAGGCAGAGGGGAGGAGAAGAGAGGACAGCGGGCTGGCTTGGTTGTGGGCTGAAGAAGAAAATGGACTGGCAATAGCCCAGAGAGAAATGATGATTTTTATTTAAATAAATGTTGAAATGATGTTTATTTTATCAAAATTAGCAATTAAGCTCTGGAAATTCCAACAAATTTTCAAAGAGTGTTATTAATTATGGTTAATTTAATAAAAATTAAATCCAACCATAGCATTTTATTTCTTACACTTACTTTACTTGTAAATTAATTTAATTATACACCTACCTACTTAAAAAATACTTCCTCCGTTTCATATTATAAGACTTTCTAGCATTGTCCATATTTATATAGATGTTAATGAATCTAGATATATATGTGTATAGATTTATTAACATCTATATGAATATGGGCAATGCTAGAAAGTCTTATAATATGAAACGGAAGGAGTACCCAAATACTTCAGAAAATTTATATTTCAATGAATTATATAATGTAAATCTTTCTTAACTTTTCCTCAAATTTATCGTCTTTTCTTCCCGTTGCAACGCACGGGCACTTTTTCTAGTAAAACAAAAATACAGATAGTGTTGGCATGGGCCAGAATGGAGAAATGTGAACACCTTGGACCTAGGCGATGGTGGTGGCCTGATGCCACTGCCTGCTAGGAGAGATCAATGCAGAAGAAATGGAGAGGCCGGTGACAGGGCGATGATTCTCCCGTGGACAGGCTGCAATCTGCAAAGGCACCGGAAACAAACGGCCGGCCACTTGAGTGGAGGCAGAGATTTCCCTTAAATATCCAAACATTTCTGAAAATAATGATTTTTTTTGTAAGTTACATTAGTTGATCCCAGCTTAGTAGATTTCTGCCTCTACCCTGCCATATTTGTGTTGCATCGCAAGCAAGCGGTTTTTTTCCTTTGCTTGTTCCACTTCTAATTTATTTTTTCTTCGAAAATTTATACTAGCATGTGAAAAATAAATTAGAAGACAGGTTTTTATACAGTTCGTGGGATTGCTCACACTTTTTTTTAAGGAATTAGCGGCAAGAGATCTGCTGATTATATTAGGAGAAAAAGTTCTGATAGTTCTGACACATATAGTAGCTGATAATTCACCTCCAGTCATGAGGTGAGATTAGGAAGAATACAAAAAGTAGATTACATATTGCTCACACTTTTTTAGATAATGATATTCCTCACACTTGTATCCCTATCTAAATCCAACATATGTTGGACAGTGATGCAAGAGCAGAAACAGTTTGGTGGCTTGCAAGAATAATCTGACTGGCTTGAATGTCAGTTCCCTTGGCCTCCCCTTCCTAGTTCTCATTGCTCTTCACCATGAATTGAGAAGACAATCGTCACTCCTTACTACTCCTAGCAGCTAGGATATTCTCATTCTTCGGCGGCATTTCCGACATATATGTGGCCGGATACGAAGATGTTCTTATCATTTATCAGTGAAGCACAAACAGGGTGATGGTAAATATGAACTAGCTAAGGAAATATATAAGCTGAGCTCTCAAGATTTACAGTAGCTCAGATTAATCTCGTCATGCATAGTCAAAAATTAATTGGCTTCCATCTTTGACGTGATAAAGCATCCAGCCAATTGCCGTATCATGATTTGGAACATAGAGTTAATTAGTCACTACATGTTAATGTAAAACCAGAATGAATGCATGGACGTAAAGGGGTCAGTTTAATTGATTTATGAACAATATCAACTGATCAAACCACAAACCACGGATGTCTTTGGTATGGCCAAAGCATTGCTAGATCCCAAGGCTGAATTTTGCAGAAGAGCTGGTATCCTGAGACGATGTTGGACTTCTTTTTTTTTTTTTTGGAACCACCAACTTTTCATGGTCATGGACGTTAACAGTATGGTTGGTAATAAACCAAAACAACAGCTGATTTGGTTTGTAAAGGTGGCAAACTAGTGCTTCCAAATTAAAGTCACAAGACGGTGGTTTTATGAAGTTCATAAATATATAGTAGCTATTCACACATTATTAATTTGGTAATTGACAAACAGTTGCTAGCTCTCAGTGGATGTTTCTTGTGGTAACTGCAATTAATCTAGTATGTACCTGTTCGAATACACTGAATTTATAATTAGCTAATGGTTATTGATCAAGGTGCAGGATCCAATTCCAATCTGATGCAGGCTTCGCAAGTAGGTTTGCAACTATATCAACCTCCCATTGTATTGTATCGGCTATACTTCAACGACCATAGTCTCTCCTCGAACGCTATCATAGATCGTCAAATACAGCAAAACGGTACTGCTCTACTGGAATAAGTTGCACTTGCTTTTTTGCTCCTTACGCAGCTTGTCGTCTTGTTGTAAATGATATAGCAACTTGAACATGAATTCCTGAGGCCTCCATTTCCTAGTGGATCAAATATCTGAAACGACTAATATATATATAACTGATTACTAATCTTTTTTCATGTAATATATGTAAAATGAAAATGTATTTGATTATTTTATAATGAACAATTGGCATATATATGATATTATTGGTTTTGATATTTGCAAATTATTGGTGATATGGTTTTGGAGATGTGTGATTTTCAGATGATGAAAAAGATTGAGTTGCTCTGACGGTCATGGTCAGACAAGCAGGACTGGACTGATCAGACCGGCGTTATGCGAGCGGTCAAACCGGCCAGCCCGACTGATCAGACCGGCGTTATGCGAGCGGTCAAACCGGCCAGCCCGACGGTGACCAGCTGAATTCTAATACAAAGACACACAAACAAACATGAACACAAGTGACCTAGAGAAGGCCAGAATTCTAATACAAAGACGCACAAACCGTTTGTATACCCCCAACAGACACCATGGAACTTAGACGTGCATTCTCGGTGTCTCCCTTTCCTATTGGATCCTATTGAACATCACCATATTACTGAACGAACAATCTCTCGAGAAATTGCTACACATACAACTGGCATGTACGACTTGTGACCAACTAGTACTTAGTTGTTTCTTGTCCTGGCCCACATGTAGAGATGCTGCTCGTATGGAGAGAATTGATTGGCAGACATGAGGCCGGACCGGATAGGGGTCAGACGATGTGGTCGGATGTATAGCAGTACTCAATCTCTCGCATGCTGCTGTGGATCACACTGTACTTGATGAGTGCTAGTGAATTTTAACAAGACTGTTTAGCTATCCAACTCTATAGCAAGGAAGCAAAGATAGTGACTATTATTCTATCAAGTATGCAATGGCTTGTAACAATTAATATTGTAGGTGAACGGTACATGAGCAATTAATAGAGGTATCATGCAGTTTCAAGGCTTCATATGAAAAGTAATTACCTCATCCTTGTTGGAACACACAACGATGTGGTTCATGTAAAACGAAGGTGCTTGCAATGCTGCGAAATCCTCTTTGGCTGGTGTACTTTTCCACCAAGCACAGAAGTTTAAGGAGAACTGTAGGTCGGTGGCTACCTAAGGAAACTCCGATTCGATCCGCTCCCCGTTAGAACAGTGACACCATGGATCACTGGCTGCAATAGCCATCATGGGAAGGAAGCTGGATTTGCGCAGCAAAAGGTTATAGCACAAGGTAATGCAGTGCTGGGTTTAACATATCCTAGAGAGAGATGCATGCGCATCTTGCAGGAATGTGCTATATTACTCGAGTTTCAGTTCCCTTTGCCTCCCTTTCCCATTGCACTTTGCTGTGAAGACAAGACAATGGTTAGTAATTAACAGCCACAATTCTCATTCGGTTACTATATATATGCGGGCAAGTATATACTAGCTATAGTATAAATATATATGCTGAGATCTCCAAGCTTTATGCTAGCTCGGATTAGTTTGGTCATGTGCAGTCAAAGTCGGACTTGTTTGAGACGTTCCACACATACACTTGACTGACTGCAAATGTGTACACTTTTAGTTACTGCTAGCTAGTTGTAGACTCATGGTTACTGAAAGACATATATAATGCCAATATTGGAGGAGATAACAAACTGTACCAAAGTTGTAGCCTTTAGAATTTAGACATGTTTGATTGCAATACTTGATTGGATATAAAAGGTTGTTTGACTATGCACACCTAACTCACTTATGTTGCAGTCTCCTCTTTTTTTTTGTAAAAAATATATTTCTGAAGTACACCTCTCTGATCTTATAATGGAAAAAAAGTAGTCTTCCACTCGTCATGGTGGAAAAATTCTTAAGCTCTTGCTATTTAAAAGTGATTTAAAAATGGTGCTTTGCAGATAATCAATAATTGAAAAGCACTACTAGAAAAATTATTTTTGCAGGTGGCCAAATGCTTTGCCTGCTATTTAAGGCCCGTGAAAATCATCAATTTTTGTAGATGGATTTTCATCTATGTGTAAAAATCGATTTTCGCAAGTGTCCACCCTAAGAGCCCCACGAAAATCTCCTTTTTTAGGCTGCACAGTTAAGTGCCCACGAAGACGAGGTATTGCTTTCCAAGGCCTTGTGGTGACGGATCCATGCTCCCAAGGCCCAGTGGCAGCAGATCCGCCGCCCTCGACACCACTGCCAATGATGCACGAGGGAGAGATGAAGATTGTGTCGATAGAACCACCATTATTGCCCCTTCATCGCCGTTGCCGACCCACCGCCACTGAGGTCTACCAGCACCACGCAACCCACGACCTTACCGGATCCTAGCCCGTAAGCCTCGCTGTCCGCGTGCCAAGCCACCACCTGGGCCCCGTTGCTGCCCTAGGTCCGCCGCTAGATCTTGCTACTGCAGCTCGATCTCCACCTCCAGATCTGTCCATTGTAGCCTTGGCTGTGCCATTTCCTGAGTTCTGCCACTTGGGCCCCGTAGCTCCTCCTTGTTGTTGCTGAGCCGCCACCACTCCTTTGTCTTGTCGTTGAGACATCGTCGCCACCACGCATGGGTTCTTTACCACAAGAAGAGCGGTGGGAGTGTTGAGAGAGGAGTGGGGGACTAAGAGGGAGGACAGTGATGAATGCGTGATACAGGACATAGGAGAGGAATGAGGGAGAGGGATAATGTTGAATCGATGGGGACAGAGATTTTAATCGGTGTAGGCAATAGGTCGTGGATTTTTGCAGCAGCCTTTGGTTCTTCATCCTTTCGCATATTCTTTGTGCTAATGTTTTTTCATCTTGGCAAGAGATGGAGAAGCTTATTTTGATATTTGGAGATAAAAAAATATAAAAGATATTTCCCCCGTTTCAAAATATACGACGCTATTGACTTTTTAAGCATAATGTTTGATCATTTGTTTTATTAAAAAAATAGTATAAATATGTAAGAGTATAAGTTAAGATTATATTTTTTATTTGATGATAAAACAAATCAGAATGAAATAAATGAAATTTATATAAATTTTTTAAATAAGACGAATGGTCAAACATTATTCGAAAAGTCAATAGCGTCATATATTTTGAAATAGAGGGAATAAATCTATGGCCCCTGCACGGATGCACCCAGGCAAAATTGTAGAACAAATGAAACCAAAAGGGAAAAAAAGAGAAATTAAAGGACCTGGATTCATTCCCAATATGACTGCCCACCTACCTGTATATGCTAGTCCCTTATGCCATCCCCAACACTGCATGTCATCTAGTGTCCATAGCATTAACTATATTGCAACAGAAGCAAAAATCTAATGTGGCAAGAGAGTTAATCAGGAGAAAGCTAAAAAGATCACGAAATCATTTCTCATGCAAGAAACCATCTCTACACCAAAACCAAGAATATAGGTGAATAAAAGGAAAGAGAAGAGAGATGATTGGATGGGAATTTAATTTAAAGGCCATCCTCAACCCAGAATATATATATATATATATATATATATATATATATATATATTCTGGGTTGAGGATGGCCTTAGATCAATGTAACTATAGGATCGCAGATCGTTACTTGGGTTGTTGAAGGTTGGCTTATGAAAATTTTACTTAATACACGCCAATTTTGATCAACATGTTTAGTCATCCGATTCCCTCTTTTTTTCAGCACTTTTTTATTGCAGAAATTACAAAAAGTCCACATTACCACCCCTTATAGGATGGAATGGAGTTGACGTATGTGCACAAGTGCAGCCCATGCTACAATGGGCTGGAACACTACATCAATAATGATGTTGCCGACATCAAATAGTCAGCCGGTGACTTGGGCGTAGGATCCTGGTGCCTCCTGTTCCCAATTATATAGTTGGCAATGAATATTGACCCTATCTGCCACTTGTCTTTTATATCCCTCATCTGTTTAATTTCTTGAAAAAATACAGTCAAGCAATGAACTTTGTAATTGATGAATTGGCCTTGATACATTTGGGTTTGGGTTTTCCTTTGCGAAGACCATGTCTAGCGAGTCGGCATATTAGTATGTATAATTATTTACCTGAATCAAAGCGTATAGTAGGTGATGGTAGGGGCGCAAAAATATGTAGTAGTGGGAGGGACACGGATTTTCTACACCTAGGTGTAACATCACCTATATATGCTTGGCACATAAGTAGTCGTAGAAAAATGTGGAAAATGTGGTTAGATTGGTTGTGATGCTAGAAGTATAAATACCAATATTCATGGTTAAATATGATCTGCCTTTCAATAAAGGAAAAGAACAAAGTTTGACACTAGAGTGTGTGGACAAAAATTGCTATGTTTTGACGACATCTCTTGTTCATGGTCAGATCAAAGACGTACTTGTCCCAGAGTATTTGTACTGGTATGCACACATGGCAGTGATGGAAGCCCAGATTTAAGCCGTTGATTTGCATTGAAGACTTTGTTTCAGACCACTTAGCTTTGGCAAATGACAAATATAATCTTGAACAACCGAGACATACAAGTATATTCATCTTCTACTTTAACTACAAAGATTATCAGGAGAGAGTATATTTAGCACAGGACACAGCATATATGCGCAGTTGAACATTCAGCCAGCTCAATGAATGCAATAGTGGCTTGGTCACTACAAGAACTAATGCTATGAAGCATTGAGCCAATGCATTCGATCATTGGACGTGCCATTTTACCTACAAGAACTAATGCTATGAAGCATTGAGCCAATGCACGAACTCGAACAGCAGCTATAGCAGAGATCGTTGATGAGCTGGCTAAAATCGCACTGGAAGCGCACACGGCGGGCCAAATTTGCTGAGGCCCGCATGCTGAACGAACGGCTAGATAATTCGTTAAAATGGTGGGAACAATGCAGGTTGGACTGCTAGCAAGCTATGACCAGAGTAGATGAAGATATTTCATTATATGCCACAACTAATATTTGTAAAGCTAGCTCCGGTACTCTTTACTTATAGTATTATACTATAAGTAGAAATAATCTAGACCATCCGTTTCTAAGGGCATATTAGTACTTTATTAGTTCAGTGATTAGTGATAAGTTTGACATTTAATTAGTCTTATTTTACCATGGGTCGCTGACAGATTGCTCTTTCAGGGCTTGTTCACTTTAATGTCATTTTCAAACATACAATTTTTTTTTGATAAAATTGCTAAAATTTTGGCTACGTTTAGTTTGTTGCCAAATTTTAGTAAGTACTCCCTCCGTTTCATAATGTAAAACTTTCTAGCATTGCTAGAAAGATTGCGGCAAAATTTGCTACAGGACACCGAAAAATTGCGGCCTTTGCTATGAGACACCCGAAGATCGTGAATCTTTTCGTGGACACTGTAAAAAAGTGGTAATTAGCTACTGAATACTCCTCCCATTATTTTATTATTTCTAGTCAAAGTGGTAAGTACCAAAATGCCCCTGCTCTCTTTCTTTTCTTTTCCCCTTCTTCTTCCTCGCGCTTGCTGCTGAGCTGAGCAGAGGCACAACGCGCGCGGCAAACGCGACGGCGGGGCGGCGGCGGTGGCGCATCACCGGGGTTCACCACCGACGGCGATGACGCACGGCAGCATTCCGGCGCACGGTGCCCGGGAAGAACTCGCCTTTGCCGCCCAGCGACCGGTGTCCAGCGGCACGTTCACGCTGTAGTGCTTGCCAACGCCCTCACGGATTTCGTTGATGGTGCCGGTGCCCGGGAGCGGAGGCGCGAGTAGCTGAGCATGCAGTGGAGCATGGTGGCGCGTACCACTGCCTGTCGACGACCGCGCACGCCACCTCGCTCCACCCCCCGGTCTGGCCGCCGCGCCGCCGCACCACCCACCGGAGCGCCTCGCAGAACGGCACAGGCGGCGTTGAGTGCCAGCATCTGCTCGACCAGGTCGGCGCGGGGTCAGTGACTGCATCGGGGAGGAGCTCGTGCATGGGCGGCGCGTGGCGTCGGTATAAAAAAGGGAAGCGAGCAGGAAAACGTCACGGTGGACGCGGGTTTCGTGTTAATTGAGATGCGCCAAAATGCGTTGTTTACAAATATATCACAAAATCTAAACCGAGAGGGCTCTCGATTTAGTGTTAAAGAGCGACGTAATTATTTGTGAGAGAAGGTCCAATGCGCTACTAATACATGAGAGAAGGTCCTGTGCTACTAGTACAACTACGTGACAAAGGGTCCAGTTGTTACTAGTGCACACAATGCATGTCTATTTTTTTTTCTTTTTATACAATTTTCTCTCAAATTACTTATCCAATCTGCAATCTGATTACACTATTACGTTCGTTGCAATTAAATATTTACAACAAGATTTTACATGATTATATTACGATGAAAAAATATTTATATTTATAAATTACTTTTATTATATACGTAAGTTACTTTTATCATATATATATATATGTTACTTTTAGATTTGACTAAATTACTTCTATACATTCATAATGATCTAAGTTGATTATTTTTATTATTGTTTTTAGTTAATTCTATATTTTGTGGACTTTATAAATTTCTCTACACTTTACTTACGAATTTACTCTACATAGTTTCTTATTTCAGCTCACTCACAATATAATTATTTCTACTAAAGAGAGTTACTCCCCCGTTTCATAATATAAGTTATTTTAGCATTGCCCATATTTATATAGATGTTAATGAATCTAGATATAGTTCTAAATTAAAGTTACTTTCCTTTTTATTATAAGTTACTTCTGTAATATATATGTAAATTACTTTTAACCTTTACTAAATTTACTTTTATATGTCTAAGAAGTAACTTAGTGAAATCTAAAAGTAATTTAGACATATCATAAAAGTAAATTGTGATTTTTCATTAAAATATAATCATGTGAGATCTTGTTGTAAAGATTTAATTGTTACGAACACAACGGTGTAATCGGATTATAAATCGGATTAGTAATTTAAAAGAAACTTCTCTAAGAAGAAAAAAAACATAGATATTGAGTGTACTACTAGCTATTTTTTGGAAATAAGGGTGTCTCTCTTTAGCACTATCAGCTAGCACTCTCGCTGTAGTTGTGTCCCAAATATATATGCATGCGGGCGCTGGTTCAGGATCCTAATTACAAGGGATTAGATTAATCATATCTTCTATCTATCTGAACCAACAAACCATCCGTGCATATATCCATATATGAGATGACAAGATAATTCTAGTTTATCTAACAGTCGGGGGGAGTTGAAGGTGGTGTGGACGACGTTGACGGCGAGGCCGCGCGCGGTCGTGGAGGAGCTCGGCGAGCTGGAGCATCAGGGCGATGTGGCTGCGGAACGGGAACGAGAACATCACGACGCGGCGGCGGCGAGCTCCGGAGGCGCTGTCAACGAGCGCGAGCGACGCGGGCGGGCACCATGACATGAGAGAAAGAAGAAGAACAGATAAAAAGAGATTGACAAGTGAGCCCATGGGTAAACTTGTCTTTAACTAAAGTTTCTCTCTCCGTTTCCATCGGAAATAATAAAATAATACAGCCGCTGTCCGCCAGCTAATTACCATATTTTTTGAGTGTTCATGAGCAAATACACGATCTTCGGGTGTCTCACAGCAAATGCCGCAATCTTTTGGTGTCCTTTAGCGCAAATTTTGCCTATTCATATAGATGTTAATGGATTCAGACACACATATATGTCTATATTCATTAACATCTATATGAATATAGGCAATGGTAAAAAGATTTACATTATAAAACAGAGGAAGTACATATGAAATCTTGCTAAAATTTGGCAACCTTACCAAAATTTTAGTAACCTTACTAAAATTTAGTAATGACAGAACTTGGTAAGGTTGAAAATGGTAGCAAAGTGAACAACCCCTCAGATTTCCTAAAAGAAGGAAAAAAAACTTACTCGCTTAGATACGAGGAGGGTTACTTGATTCTTTAGGTTGTGTTTGGGAAGGAGGGACTTTAGTCCCTCTCACAAATTTTAGTTCCTATGGAGGAACTAAAATTTTTATGAGAGGGACTCCTTCCTAAACACCACCTTAGTTGAGCAACGGTGGCAGAGAAGAACAACAAAACGTTACTTGTTTTTACTGGATTTACTCACAGAAAAGGCAGAAACATTGGCAAGAAAAGGCAGAGAAGTAAATAAAATCAGAGAAGTTCATAATGCGCTGTAATTTGTTATTTGTTTTGTACCAAGATTAACCTGAATCTACTGTAAAAATATAAAACTAAGAGAAGTGCGGTTCTACATAGACCAAGCAGGAGTTCAGTCAGGATAAATCAAAAAAGGATGAACACGTGAGTGGTGCGGCTATGAGTTCAGTCATTGACGACGACGCCAGCGGCTCTGGCGCCAAAAAAAAATCATTTCTGGGATAAGTTTTTTCAGTAGTCTAAATTTTATAAAATGATCAAATTGTAAAAAATCCAGTTGTAGGAGGTCGGTCCAGGTCACCGGAGCTCTCCCCGACGCCGCCAGATCCTGCCGCCGGAGCTCGGTCCGCCGCATCCTAGATCGATCCTGCACTGCGAATGGCATCCGCAGCAATGGTTGATGTCTCTGCACCTGGCACACAGTCTCGATATGCCGTGTACCTCAGCGCCGCTGACACCACGCCTTGTTCTCCCGCGTATCCACCGTCGCTGGCTTCACCAGCTTGCAAGCTAGCGAGGAGAATGTGTTTTACTAGGTAAATGTCGGGACAGCACATAGCATGAACCTCCTCTGTTCCAGCAGCTAAGCGTGCTGAGCCTGTCATACCGAAGAGGTTAGCAGGTATCAATCTCCCAATGCTTCCCAAGCTTATATGTATATTCACCACAAGGGCAAAGAATATGAAAGAAAATTTGATTCTTGGCTCATGAGAGCTTGGTGGAGGGAGAAGCATGGGATTTTGTTCCAGATAAAGAAGTGGAAAGCAGAGTAAAATAAGCAGATGGTGATATATATATATATATATATATATATATATATATATATATATATATATACATATCCTCGTATCTCTCTTGGTGTGTTCGTATATCTGGAAAAAAAACCATTCAGATACAGTTTAGAAAGTGAGCACGTGCAAGTATTTAAATTTTACTTGGTTGTATTCTACAACTCTGCTTTCTCTCTTGGAGTGGGAAAAGAAATGAAAAACATAACAGGAAAAAACATGGTCAAGCTCATTGACTGAAAGTCTGAAATTTGATTGTATAATGTTGCATTAAATTGCATGAGATACTCTCTGTATATGCCGATTGCTGAAACTTGCCAGATTAGTCAACTACCTCAAGCCTGATTAGTCAGGAGCTCCAAGTTATATATATCGAGCAGATCAATAACAACATCATATATATAACCTGCTAAAAAAAATTCCATTTCATTCTTTCCAATAAAAATATTACATTTCCTTGCAATTAAATCTGGTTGTTCTTGACTTGTGGGTCTTCATTAATATTCGTGCAGGAAAAGGAAATGCCAACTCCAATTGCTGATAACTCCTACTGTACAGTATAAATATTATACTGTAGTTCTCACTAATTAATCCTAGTATATATACTTATGAGTTCAAAAAGAAAATCCTAATATACATATCAATTCCTTAATCTCAAAACATCCTCGCCGCCAGCTACCCCGCTATAAACCATATGTGCTTCCCTTTTTCAAAAAATAAATGAAATATTTTTGCCTGCCTCAATTGAAATCAATTTGGGGCCAACACCTTCACAGATTGCTACAACTTTTTTGGAGAGAGAGTAGCCACATCCAAGAGCCGTCATTGTCTTTGCCTGTTTCTAACTTGCTAACTTCCAGATCGGCTAATCCAAATGCAGCTCGGACCCAATATCCTGGTGCCTCCTCTTCCTAATCAGAGTTTACAATCGCCTTTTTTTTAATGTTCTCGTATGGTTTTTTTTCAAGAATTAATTATGTCGAGCAATTCATGACTTGGTTATCAATGAAATCAATGAATTGGCCTAAATACAAGATGGTTTGTTTTCTTCCCAAAAAGCCATGGCTGCCGAGTAGCATGCCGGTACTATATAGGAGTATTTATCTAGGACACAAGAGCACGAGTGGCGAGCGAGTGCAAATAATTGTGAGATGAGTTTTGTGCCTTCATGGTCATGCATGACTCACAAGCATCAATTGTCCAATGTCCACCAACCATCTGAGCACCTTGCTGTTAACTCACCTGTTGGCATTATGTTTTAACAGTGCAGGTGCATCAATTCATTCAGGGTAATTCTAAATTTACTACGGGACTAGGCGACTAACTATACATTTGTCGTCAAATTTTAACTTAAAATTTTTTATAGATATAAATATAGTACAATTCTGATGTAGTTAAATTGTAACTTCCATATAACTAGAGTGTATAACTTGTACGTAGCTTTCCAAAACCCCTTGATGACATGCTATTTCCATGAGAATGGAGATAATGGTACCGAATCTCCTCACATGTGTTTGGGTTTTAATTTTTTTACTACCTCCTTTACATAAATTTTAAAGCAAATCGAATGATTCAAAATTATATTATAGTTACATACGAGTTATCATATAATTACATAGCGATTGTACTATATTTACGTCTCAACAAATATATAGCAAAATCGTTTACTATTGACAAGTACTCGGTTTTACAAAGCCTTTTTCTTCCCTTTTTGCCATCTCCATGAGCCTTCCTTTAGTGCGCCAAGTTAACCCCATTCAAAAGGTACTATTTAGCCTAGGAAGTGCTTCCTATAGACTAGGGGTAAAGTAGATTGATCATTTTTCAATAGTAAAACTGGAATTTTCACATACACTACTAGAAAAAGCATTTTTGCAGACATGGGATTTTTTTTCCAGGTGAACATGACTCTCGGAGCTAAATGGCCGCCTACAAAATATAAACCGGGTTGAAACTCACTGTCCGCCTGCAAAAATCTATAGACACGATGGAAATGGTATTTTTATATCCTGCGAAAATACCGTGCGGAAATTTATATCCACACAGGCGGAAAAATATCCTTGAAAAAAAACCCTTTGTTAATCTTATGTGATCCACCTGCGGAAATTGGCGTGAATATAAATAGACACGACATGGAAGCAAGAATTTTTCTAAGTCTCAGCTCTCAGCTCTCCTCTCCCTCTACCCTCTCTTCCTTAGCTCCATCAGCGACCGGTGGTGGCGGGGTCGGCAGCGGCAACGGCGAGGCATGGGGTCGGCGACGGCGACGCTCGGGGACGGTGGCATCCACACCCGGCACGGCTCCCTTCTCCTCCCTCCTAGATCCGGCCGAAGGGGGGAGGGGGAGGAGGGGTGGCGGTGGCTACCCCTGGAGGTGGCGGCGGTGGCGGTTCCCGTTTCTCCTAGATCCGACCTAAGGGAGGCCAGGGGAGGGCGATGGCGGCGGCGGCAGTACCCCTCCCTCCCAGATCCGGACGGAGGGAGGCCGGGGGAGGGCGGTGGCGGTGGTGGTGGTGGCGGCGGTAGCAGTACCCCTCCCTCCCAGATCCGGACAGAGGGAGAGAGAGGGTGGTGGCGGTGGCGGCGCTCCTGCATATTTCCCGTAACCCTAGATCGGTCGGAGGTGGGTAGGTTTGCTGGTGGGGTGGCGCCTTTGTCGAGTAACTTCAGTTACATGCATGAACTTCAGTGAACCAACTTGTATCGATACCCATGGTATAGCTATCCAAGCTTGCAATAATGATAGGCCTACAACCTACTTCGTGCAGCGATGATTATTGTCTCCAAGGATCATCCTAAAATTTAATGGGCCGCAAGGTGTTAAGTTTCAACCTATTTATGAAAAAAGGAGTTACACCCTGATGATAGCAAGAAACAGTGGAGCACGAGTGGCGACAACATAATATGCACAGGTGGCATGGCAGTTATAGTGATAGCGGGGTGGTGTGACTGCGGTAGGTTGGACTAGCTCCTACCTTTTTATGATACAGTTAGCTGAGTCATATTGGGCCGATAGATGGATGGATGGGCCATTTCAGGCCTTATTCAGTGGGATTTGTTAGTATTAATCTTGACTAGTAGGCGTCATATACTCTTGCACGTGTTGTGTATGGGCAGCAACGTGATGTGTTTGCATGGTAGACTAGCTAATTTGTTAGTACATAATTAGTTAGTGTGTGTGTGTTTTGTATGGATTAGTTGGAGCGATTTCTCAGGGTTGTTAGCTGCAACAAAGGATAGCGGGCGTCTCATGCGGACCGTGGAGCACGACATGCAGTAGTTAGTGGCTGTGCATGTATGGATCGTGCGAGCGTATATGTGCGTGAGACTCGGCCAGCAGGACGTTGCTCGGCCTTGGGCCTTATAAGCTCCATGTAAATTCTGTGTTTGTGTGAGTTGGGAAGAAACAGAAGAAAGGCGCACATCGCTGAAACTGCTTGCGTGTGTCCACTACAGCGCGTGTCTTTGTTTTGTATGTTTAGTGCGAGTGTGATTCTTGTGTGTGTGCGCTCGCGTGAGTTTGCTGCTCCGTGAGTTCTTCGCATCCTTGGCCAAAAGCTAACAGGATTCACTCAGGGGCTGGAAGAGTTTGAGCTCCTTCTCAAGACTGTCTTAGTACGGTCTTCTCTGCGCCTGTACTGCAAGCAACTTGAGCACATCGCCTCTGATTCGGAGTAGGACTGCCACCGCATCTTTTGCAAGGAGGGTAGCGCATCTGTGAGCCGCTGTTATCTGGTCTGTTCCAACTTTGTTGTTGACATCACGATCAGATTGTATGACACTAACTTGGACACATGTTCCCGGCCGGTGCCCCCTTTTCCTGATCAGAGTTTGCAAATGAAACTTGGCCATCGTATTGCATTTGGCACTTCCTATCCTCATCTGTTTTTCAAACAGGAGCTAATGCTAGCTGCCATACAATTGACTTGGTTGTCCATAAATTGGCCTAAATACAAGATGGTATTTATATAAAACAACATCCTGTGTGAATGCAAATACAATGTGCCGGAGTTTGTAACCATGCATGACGCACAGGAATAATCTGTGCACCAACCATCTGAGGAAGATGCCATTTACTTACTTCTGGGTTTTTTTTAGAACTCATGCATTCTTTTTATAACAAGAAACTAAGGTTTAGAAACGAGGGCTTTTATGGTGCTTGAAAGGTATTTCAAGTACCTCCTCTGGTATAAACTTTCTACCGTTCATCCTTGAAGGGTAATTTAGGAATAGAAAAACATAAGCATGGATAGTTTGGTAATTATTTTTAGCTGTGACCTTTAGAACTCTACTAGGTTTTCTGTGCACTACTAGAGAAAGAGAAAGGGGCTTTACTCCCGGTTGGGAACCCCCTATACTTCCGGTTATATAATCGGGACCACGAATCCGGGACAAAAGATACCCATCTTTATTCCCAGGTAAAATAACCGGAGTAAAAATCCATACCACCGAGACTTAAAATGGAGCCAGGCTAGATCCGGTTGCTGTTTTTTTTTCTTTTTCTCATTGTTTTTAACATTGAATATTGATTTCATTCCATTCCCAAATCATCTCCAAATTGATCATCACATCACAGATCAAAATGATCCTCTCCAAATCCTCAAATTGATCATCTCCAAATACATCACAAATTCTTAAAAAAATTACATCACAAATACATCATATATTCACATCACACATAAGTCAAATACATCTCAGATCCGAATCACAAATTCTCAAAAAAAATCTAACATGCGTTGCCCGCCTGCTGCGCCGCCCTCCACGCCACGCGGTTGCCTCTGCGCCAGGCCACCACCACCCTCGTGCCGCGCTAGGCCGCCGCCGCCTTCGCCCGTGTCATGCCGGCTCCGCCGCTTCGCTATTGCCTCTGCAAGGAAAGTGTGGATAAGAGCAAGAAAAGAGGAGAGGATAAGAGAGAGAGGAGAGGGAGAGAGGAGGAGGATGGGGAGAAAAACTTTGCGATAGAGCATTTGAGGATAAGTCATAGGGATTATATACGACGGGTTGAATTTTAGTCCCAGTAGGTATTACTAACCGGGATTAAAGATCTAAATAATCTTTACTTCCGGTTGGTACTACCAACCGGGACTAAAGTTGTGATCTTTACTCCCTGTTGGTAGTACCAACCAGGACTAAAGATTCTCGGCCCCCTGACAGGCCTCTGACATGTGATAAACCGGGACTAAAGATGATTTTTTGTCCTAGTTGGTAACACCAACTGGGACTAAAGATAATTTTTTTTAACCGGGACTAAAAATAATATTTAGTCTGGTTCTATTGTGTAAATCAGCCGACCCAGTAAAGATCACTTCTCCAGTAGTGGTCCGTCCCTGTAATTTGTTCCATATCCATAGGTTGTTCTTGTTGCTAACTGAATAATCCATAACTAATCTCTTGTTTCCTTTACTGATTCTCATCTAAAATTGGATTATTGAAAATATCATACTATTATCTTCGATTAATCTATAGACATAAGAAGCAGTGGCCTTCCCTTCAACCATTCGTTGTAACCATTCATTATTTACGACAGTTTTTTTTTGACTTGGCATTATTTACGACAGTTGATCGAGGAGCAATTGTTGCCTTCAACCAAATTTACTGAACATCCTGATCAACAGCCGCCATGACAGATAATTACCTTCCCATTGAGCCATCCAAGGTTCATATCGCTCATGTCTGCTCTCTCGATCTGTCTGTGTATCGGCTCTCACAACGGCATCAGATGATTACGCATCCAAAAATTACTGATATAACCTTTTACTTAATGTATTAAGTTAATACATAGCCCACATATTTAGTACCTTTCTCTATGTACCTTCTGTTATACACCGTCAGATTGTATGTAATCAATGGCTGCCATGCCTTCCAAGCACCCTAGAAGATCTCTTTAGAAACATAGGGCATGAGTTATGCTTACATCTCTCTTGGGAAAAAGTTCTTTTTTTTTTACAGGATAGCCTGACAGTTGGTAGATGTGAGAAATATCTGAACAGTCAAAATCCATTTGATTTTGGCTAGAGGATTGCCTAGCAACTTTAGCCAAAGTGTCTGCCACCTTGTTCATTTCCCTAGAAATCCGTTGTATTTTGATCTCCCTTCCCTGCAAAATAGCATGAATTTTGGACAGAGTTGGGTCTCAAAGACCAGTGCCTTGGAGTAAATGCATGGAGTATCTGCTTCTTTGTTGCTGCAGCAAGAACATCTATTCAGCCAGTGGCTCTGCAGCTAGTCACCATTCCCAATTCGCACCTCGCAAGACAGGGGCCAAGGAAGAAATCCACTCCAGGAAGGAGAAGCAGTGCGGTTGCCGGCAGAGCCTTCCAGTTGGCTTGTGGCTGTGGCAAAGCAATGCCCTATCGCTCCGTATGTATAACTTGAATTTCAGTTCCCTTTGCCTCCAATTCCTGTTGCACTTCACCGGTTCAAACCATGAATACAAGACAATAGTGATATTTTGAGAAAGGGCATGGTTAATTACTAGCAGCTAAAATTTTTATCATACCGCTGGCTTTGCTACATATGTGTAGCCTAGATGGTCAGGAACACACATTTGTATCATTTGTCACTGGAGCACAGACAAGTCATCAACTATATACTGTATACCTAGCTAGATGTCCTCTCCAAGCTTTATAGGGGGGGGGGGGGGGGGTTTCAAATTAATCTCGTCATACTTGGTCATAGACTCTGAGACTCATAATTCAATATTCAGTTATTTTTTCATTATAGAAAACCAAAATTATTGCACTTGGCAGTCTGACCAAACCAAAAATATTATTTTCCCTTGGCAGTCTGACTTGTATTACTCTGTCATGACATTCACTTTACTGATTGCAAAAAATAATTAAGCGGTTTATTTATTTTTAGACAATGAAATAAATTCCAACCTTTGCTCGAGTAGCTACAGCCAATTATTAAAAAAATATGTTCAACGACGAGCACAAACCACTAAGTCCAAACTAGCATAATAAAAAGAAGCGATGCACAAACTAATGACCATTAACACTAGACAAAGATCCCGTAATTACGGTATCCTACTTGTAAATCTTAATCCGTAGTTGGCAAAATTTTACACAACTGTTGCCTCTAGGTAACAACATGCAGTATACATAAGTTTGTTGTCCTCATCACACATTTATGGTTGTGCTGCTTAAAACTAGAGCCAACACGTTGCCCTGAAAAGTACTACCTTTGTCCTATAAAATTTGAAATTCTAGCTAATTTAGGACAAATTAGGAGGATAGATAAATGACCGCAATAACCTTATTTAATGAACCTCATATATGCATACATTCCATATCGAAAATTGATTAAAAGGAATTTTGAGATAATTAACCCCACATAATTAGCATTCTTAAATTACTTGTTGGATCCCACGTGATTAGAAATACATTTTTTTTGGACAAAGCCTCAAAGCTAGAATTTCAATTTTTATGGGACGGAGGTAGTACCTGCGAGATTTATATGGTGATTTGTTAAAAACCAAATCATTTCTACTAAATCATAGAGCCCAACATTAGCAGATGCTACTACAAGGATAAGTTTCTTAGTTTTTACATCAATACCCACAAGCCAATTTCCAAAGATATGAAATATACTATGTGGAGTATTTAGACCAAAAGAAATTTGTATCGATCTCCAGAGATTCACATGCTTGTTGTGGCCAATTTGAAACTTAAATACTTAATACTTTTGTTACTCTAATATGTTTATGTCACTTCAGAATAGATGCTGAAGCCACAGAGTTGTTGGAAAAACTAAATGAGAAGGAGACCTGTAGAGTTCATGCTCAAGACCATGCAAAAATTATAGAAAGGACTTCTGCTGCAAACCGTTGAGGTGTTACTTCTATTGAATTGTATTCAAATTGAGTAATTGATTTGTTTTGCTCATTAATTTTACCAATGAGATGTTCACATAGACTTTCTCGACTTAGCTCAGTCATTTACATACAGTCTCATGCACATATAAGATTGTTCAGGCTTAATTTCAATTATTTTATTTGCAGCTTTGTTGATCCTAGTCTTATTAAGCAAATGCTGAGTTGCTGACCATGATAGTTCACGAATCTGAACACAACATTTTAGTACGAAGGAAGTAGATATCCTAAAAAGAAAAAAAATTCTTTCACACATCCTAACAACAACAAGATTAGTGCAATACCATCTAATCCTCCTGCCATGTCTTCCTTTACAATCTGCTCAGGAATTGGAAACATGTTCATCTTTCGTGCTGCTTCAAACTCAAATGAGGATTCCAGGCTCAAATGTTCAATCCGTCACAGCTACTAACCCAGCTCCATGGGTAGCCTTGGACGACAACGCCACCAAGGTTAGATCATTCATGCTGCGAGAGAAAACACACATTTTTCACTACTGCATCAACATGATTGCGTGTACGTACAGAATCGGATCGAGGTGTTACTGCGTGTGTCTCGATTGATTTCTCATGTCTCCCAATAGCTCGTGTTCCTTGCATT
This sequence comes from Oryza sativa Japonica Group, assembly GCF_034140825.1. Taxonomy (NCBI): domain Eukaryota; kingdom Viridiplantae; phylum Streptophyta; class Magnoliopsida; order Poales; family Poaceae; genus Oryza; species Oryza sativa. The sequence goes on along the minus strand of NC_089040.1, from coordinate 25,563,312 downwards.
TGATTCGGTCCATGTATTAAAAAAGAAAAAATAATAAGAAAAAATTGTTCTTTTTGGTCGCATTTTGATCTATACGTGAAAATAAACTAAAATTATTATTTCCGGTCACGTTTTGATCTGTACGTGGAAAAAAAAGTTGACCGTTTTCTTAATGATTTTAATACGGTATCGATTAATTGTTCTCTCACGTGTGAGCCTGGCCTGCCGCGTGCAACTACTATGGAAGGCCATTTGAGACATTTTTTATCACTGTTTGTTTTTCTATAGAATTCACGTCGTCCTTTTTCTGTTTTTATGTTCTCGAGAAATATACACACGCTTAGATTTTTCTGTTTCTCGCGTATGTTCTTTATCGTGAAAATAATGTTTACTTTTATAAAAAAATAAACTGTACACGTTAAAAGGTGAAACGGTTGATTTTCGACCTATAGTGTTTGGGACTTTTTTCCCCCAGATCATAGTTTTCATAAAATATTTTAGAAAGAAAATTATGAACCACTATTTTAGTTTTGACAAATGGACACATATGATATTAAAAAACATTTATATATGTATGTATAAATGATTTATTTATTATGTAGAAAAACATATTTGTTTAAAAAATATAAAACCTTTATGCCATGTTAAGTAAAAGTATAAAATTTAATGTGTCATTTTATACATAATTTTTTAAAAAATCCAAACAAGTAAAGTAAATTTTGAGATTTATCAAAATTAATTAGTTTAAATATATTTTCTTTTGGATTTGAATATTTGAAAGATCAATTATTTAGTATATTTAGAGTTGTTTTTAACATATCATGTGTAACAAAAATATAATTTTGGCTCAGGAGGTATTAATGATCCTATTCCATGACATAAGAAAGCAAGGTTTCTTTCTTTATTTCTTTGTTTTGGATTTTCTTTGTATAATAGTTTCAGATTTACTGTATATTCTAGAGTTATAGGAGTAGTACTGAGTAGCGTGGTATATTTAAAGAAGGAAAATAAATGCAAATTCGTTGTTTTAGATTTATTTTTTGCTTAACAATTTTGGGTTTACTATATACTCTAGTTATAAAAGTAGTACCGAGTAGGCGTGGTATATTTATAGAAGGCAAATGAGTAGAAGTTCGTGTGATTGGAAAAGGAAGATAGTTTTGGAAACCTCTAGAATCCATATGTGATATTTTTCTCTAGATTTTTCCTCACATATGATTGTTAGGTTTTTTTTCTCTAGTATAAATTTATGATTTCCTTCAAAATAAGAGGTACCACGTGTACCAATTGAAAGCTAGCAAAAGAGCCAGTTTTAGATTATTAGATAGGACGTGCTAATGAGCGTTATTGGGCTAGGTCGCTAGGAGGACAGATCTTGGGTTTTCTTTCTTTTGGCTCTTTTTTTTCGCCACGTGGCCACTTCTAGTCACCTCTACTAAGCCACATATTTTCTCTACCATTATAAAAGTTGAAGTTTATCTCACTTTGGAACGTTCGACTCCTACATGGTGTTCGCCTCTTCCCATTCCTATATACGTGCATCGTCTTCCATCACCTCCGTTCGTTGTCGCCCTTTGCGATTCTGAAACCGGACGGTATTGTAACGTTATGATGGCAATGTCTCCGCGAAGTTTCCCATGTCCCATTGCATGTCCGACGTCTTCTCCAGTACTCCCACTTCCCCAACAACCACCCTCACTCCTATCCAATCGATCGAACCCACGAGCTTAGTATAGGGAGATCACTACCATAGTAGAGCTGATTTCATGTCGAACCCGGTAAACATAAACACGGGGTACCGCATCTTGACAAAGGGGAAGGTGGCGTGCACACAACCCTGCCGGGTGGGGGCAATGATGACCATCCCTCTTTCCTTTCACATTGTCTTCCCACTCAGTCATTTACTGGTCATACTTTCTCTTCCTCTTTACCTTTTTTACAGCCAGAGAAAGTGCATGTGCGTTGCAACGGAAAGAAAAACTAATTTGAAATTGTACCACCATGCATAAATAAATAATATTCGGTCACAACGAATTGTGACGCCGACTTGTGTAGCTGGCTATTACATCACCCATCACCCGATCATAGAAATTGTTAGTTTCACGCTTCATGATTGAAAAAAAATCCTAAATTAGAATCACATCACTTTATGATAGGGAAAATAATGACACGAAATCATAACCCACTTTGGTCCAAGCAAGGATATTAGGATTTTACTTTTCCTCCTTGATTTCAGCCCGACACTAAGCCTGGCAGACACTCCGGCCGGTGAGAGATGACACGCTCCTCCCTCGTCGGCGGCTCCATCGTCGTGTGGCCAGGAACCATGGCTCCGCACATCCCCTTGCGGCTGTCGCGACCGAGAAAATTTGCATTTTCCTGAACGCTAGTATATTAATCTCCGTCCTAGAAAAAGCTAGGGTACACCACACAAACATGATATAAAAGACACATCTTTATTATATCGATAATACTTACATTATTACAAAGGCGCTTCAGGCCTGACAATAAAAAAAAATAAAAAAATAAACAGCAGCGGACTAGCGGGCCTACGGCTCCATCTTCACAGGCGCTCAACTGGGGTATAAGCCAGGGCTCCACCTAAGACTTCTTCTCCAAAGCTTCTCTTACTGAAGGGGGGAAAGATAGAGCAAGAATGAGTACAACCACAGTACTCAGCAAGCCACACCGGCAGATGCATGATTAATGCAAGAGGGTACAAGGGGAAATAATATAGGGGTTAAGCTTTGTAGAAAACAGCATTTAAAAGTCACTTAGTTGCCCAAAGCTATTTTATAAAGACGATCCTAGAGCTACACAATATTATTAATCAAGGCCGTGAACCCACACGAACCTGCCTTAACCCAAGGCCTACGATGATTCAGACCGAACTTGCAACCCGACCTGGGCCCCAGCTCGTCCCAAGCCAATCAGGCCAACCATTCCACATTTTAGTTGTTAAACAAGTTTTAAGAATTAAACCACTAACTTAGGTACATTGCTAGGCTTGCCCAAATCCGAGGGCGCGGCTATTCGAATAGATTGTACTCTGATCAGAGGTGTACATCTTTACCCACAAGACACATCTTTACTCCGCATTCCATGGCCGTGGAACCCGTCGTAAAGGATGTGACATAACCCCTTTACCCATCCTAGCCGTGACAAAAGCACCGACCCAACCTCGCCTACGGCCGGAATCCCGAGACAGGTAGGTAAGATTGAGCCCCTAGCAGCAGGACACCGGCCCTGTGCCATGACATCTCGACTACCGAGCCGCAGCCCGTGTAGCCTTCATTTGCCCTAGAGATGTCCATCTAGCCCCGACTTCGTCCATCTCCATCTGTGTACTCTTGCCAGGACTAGACTGAGCACCGGGTTAAGCCTTACCCATTAGACATGTGGTTAGTACGGTAGTGCTTTGCAACAGAGGCCCGAAGACTGGTCCTTATAGTGGCCGAGGTGCTACTAGCAGAACAATGCACCTCGAGCCCAGCCTAAAACCATTTTGAGAGTTTTGAATAGAGGGGGGGAGGTGTGTGTTCAATTCCATCACAAGCCAACCATTCCACAGTGTCCAAATGATATGAGAACTCCCACAGTCTAAAGTTATAAAACCACCTAGTGTTGCCTAATTAATCAGCGAAGCATCTATCTAAATTCATACTAGTGGAACCATTAATAGAGTACCCACTAGTTGGGGTTTTGTTTATCCTAGGGTGGAGAAGGTAATAATAACAATAGCAATAATAATAAGGTCATAACAAAGGTAAATAGGCATAGCTAAATAAAACAATGATAACGCGGGAATTTAAGTAAAGCGGTAATGCAATAATTTAAATTAAAATAATTTTATAAACTAGGATTCAATATGCTCAAGAGTGATGCGACTTGCCTTTCTCAGAGAGAACGGCCTTCCGAACCTTCGGCGATCACCGCGAACCACGCTTCGAGAACCTCCAGAACGACAGAAGCTACGCGAAGTACACAAGCAAAGTTACAAGCCTATAAAGAAGCAATAAAAATACATAAAAAAATAAGCACATGGTTCTTTAGATTATAACAAACATTAAGAGACTTGAACGGGTCGATTCGGGATTCGTATGACCAAGACATGGTCATTCGAAGTTTAATGCTGTCACGTGGAGATTTACGGATTATTGTAATTAGGTTTTGCAATTATAAAACATGTGTAAGCGCTTGCCTGGAAAAGACAGGAAGGCTGCGCTTGTTGACATGCGGACCCCACATGTCAACCTAAGGGACCACGGTACACCGAGTACACAGAGACGGTCCACGGGTCGACGGAAGCGGACCCCGTGTGTCAACCGAGGCGAGTGGCCGACAAACGGACTCCACTAGACACCACGCGGACTACACACGTGGACACCACGTGGCTACCGAGCGGGCACACAAACACGGTCACCACACGCACCCACGAACGACTACCGACACCGGTACACGGGCACCGGGGTCGACAACCGCACAACGGGCGCGGGGCGACACCGAAAGGACGAGGACGGGGGCAGCGAGAGGAGGCACCCTTACCACCACGCAACGAGGCGTGGGAACAACGACGACGAACGGGCGCGGCGGAGACGGCTTGGGGACGACGGAGGCGAACGGCGAGGGAACGACTTCGGCGGCGATCCTTGGACGAAGGCGAGACGCGGCCAGCACAACGCTTGACGACGCGGAGCCAAGGACGAAGACGACGACGGGGCTGCAGCAACCTTGACGAAAGGCGGGCGACGAACAGCACGGCTTGACGGAGGGACGAACACCACGACTACCGGGAATGACGGGAGGACGACGATGGGAACCGGCGAGGAGGCGACGATGAACGCCGGCGGGTTCAGCTGAAGGGGAGGCGAAGCCAAAGACGACATCGCCGGCTCGCCGCTGTGATGCCGGAGGTGGTGGTGGCGCGGCCGACGGCGCACGGGTGGAGGAAGGGCCGACCGGGGAAATTCCGACGAGGCGGATGGAGAGGCCAGCGCGGCACGGCGGTGTTCCGGCGAAATTCGGGCAACGTGGTGGCCTGGCCGGGGAAGAGGATGGCGCTGTTGTGCCGGGAGAGGAGGCGACGACGACAGCCGACGCACTGGCGAGGTGGCACAGGCGGCTGGGGCGGTACAGTGCCGGCAACGCCACCAAACGTCGACGAGGACACCGATCCGGCGAGTTTCCGGCGAGGATACGGGGAGGCCGGGGAGGAGGATGGCGTCGCAGTGCCGGGGAAGGCGATGGCGACATCAGACGCCGCACGGGCGAGGCGGCACAGGCGGCTGGAGGGTGGCTGGCACCGAGGAAAGAGAAGGAGGAGGCGGGGAGAGGTGGTGTGGCCACGGGGGAGCTCGGGAAGGGGCTAAAACGATAGAACGGAGCGAGGGGGTTCCATTTTATAGGATGGTGGAGGGAGCCGGGCATGGGAGAGGTGGGAACGGCGGCAGAAAAGTTGGCCGGCGGCCATGGAAAGCGGCCAAGATTGGCGCGGGCGTTCCGGGTGATTAAAAGCACGAATCAAGAGGTAATTAAGGGGGAAAGAGAGGGGAGGGAAAGGGGATTAATTCCCCCTAATCAATTTTGGAATTAGTCATTTGAATCGAGCGGATTTGAGGGAGAAGAAACTAGGGTTCACGGGAGAGAGAGAGGAGCTGTGCGGGAGGAGGACGACGACCCGGGTGGTGGGGCCCACGCAGGCGCGCCGTCAGCGCGCGTGCGACGCGCGTGCGCACGGCTGGCTCGGCTCGGCCTGGTTTGGGCCGGGCGGCTGGGCCGAGAGGGAAGGAGGGAGGGGAGGGGCAGCCCAGAAGGAGGAGGAGAGGAGGGAGTGGGCCGGGAGGGGAAGGGTAGGCCCAAGAGAAGGAGGGAGAGAAAGAGAGGGAGAGAAAGAGAGGGAAAAAGGGAGGACTTTGGCCGCGGGCCGGGAGAGAGTGGGAGGACTTCGGACTTGGCCCAAAGGAGGAAGGAGGATTTATTTTTATGTTTTCTTTTTAGTAAACTCTGATAATTGTTTTTGTTGCTTAATAATATTTTCGGTGCTCTGAAAATTCAAGTAAAATTTGAGGGCTCTTTTTAGACCACGGGAATTTAACAAAAAATCTCCGGACAACATTCGAATTTTTCTTGTACGTATTTTAGTGTTTGCCAATTTCTTTTCGAATTTTAATTAATTCTATTATTTCTTTTAGAGAATGATTTTTATTTCAGGATGAATTTATCACGGGCATGACAGCGGCTTCTGTCTGCTGAAAAAAATTTAGAAATATACATTTTTTCCGTGGAATTTGTAAGAAAGTACTGAACATGAGAAGATTTGTGAAAATATACCACCGTCGCGGTTTGGTTTAGCGAGAGCGCGGCGTCGCACGCGGGATGCGTGAGAACGAGAGCGGTATCGCTGTTTAGATAAGCGAGGACGAAGTGCCGGCCGTCTCGCGGCTTGGAGTAACGAGAGCGTCAGCACTCTCGCAGTATGCGTTAGCGAGTGCGATGGGGCCCAGCGTTGCTACCAGTTTCCTGGCGCCGAAACGTGAGAGCGGCGGCGGTCTCGCGCCTGGGAAGTGCGAGAGCGAGCGGGTGCCGCGGGTCTAGGAAAGCAGCGACGGGACGCGCAGTCTTGCACGAAGGTAATGCGAGAGCGCCGGGCGGTCTCGCGCGGTGGGAATGCGATAGCGCCACACGGCGGTCTCGCGGAGTGGGAATGCGATAGTGCACAGCACAGGCTCGCCACTGCGCCGAACACGAGCGATGTGACAGCGCTGTCGCTTGTCTGATTTGCGAGACCGCGCTTTGCTTTCCAAATTAGCCAGACGGAAACAGTAATGTACTGATTATTAAGTTAATTACTTGTATATTTGCATGAATTAACAACATGTGATAATAGCATTAGTTTTTAAGGCTCATTAGTAAATATATATGAGAAACCTTCTGTATATGTACTACAAATAGAACTTCCATTATTTAAACTTTGTTATATCAAATAAAAAATCACATTAGCTACAAATTAATTGTAACATACAATTAGTACAAATTAATTGTAACTTAAAATTACTACAAATTAATTGTAACTTTAATTTAATTTTTTACCGTATAAAATAATTATGTCTATCTAATTTTTAAACCCGAACTGACTCTAAGTCATATAACAGAAACTACCTCCATTATCATTATCCTACTTAATAATAATATACTATACATTATTAATATTTTATATTTATTAACTTCATATTTTTATATTTATTGTTTGCCCTAAGGACCATGTAGCTTTGCTTCACGGAAGAGGCTGTTGTCTTGTTCGAAATATAAAATTTACCGGTCTCGCAATTCTAACAAACGAGATCGCCGGTCCCATGCACGCTGTCGCATTGCTAATGTGCGATACCGTGTCGGACTAAGCGCCAACCAGAAAATCACCATGGGACCCACTCCACAGTTGCTCTTGCTCTATGAAAGCGCGGTACCGAGTCCACTCTCGCGCTTCAGGTGTGCGAGACCGCGGGTCCCACGCACATCTCCCGCTCGCCAGTAATGCCACACCACGGGCCCCACAACACTACGGCTCTCGCGCGTTGAAAAAGCGATACCGATTCCGGTCTCGCGAGGGCAATCAGTGAGACCGATGGGCCCATTCCTGCTCTGTCTCCCAAATCGCAAGACCGGATTGGGTCATCTCTACGTGGCGCTCTCGCTCAACGGAAAAACGATACCGATGCGGTATCGCTTACCCAATAAGTGATACCGGAGCTGACGTCACGCTTTTGCTTATTGATATTGCGATACCGTGTCGATTTCGCTCAGTCCCGTTGCGAACCTCGGTATCGCGCTTTCCTCCCGCGATTTCGATAGTATATTTGTGCAAATCGATCGGCATCAGGTATATTTATGAAAAAAATATTCATGAACAGTATATTTTCAAAATTTTTTCTCTGTCTGCCGTCCACTTCCCGAGGTGTGCATCGGAGGGCCGGCGCACTGGCTGACGGCGAAGGCATCCCACCTCCCTAAGACAGCCACCGCAGTGGCGTCCCGAGTCGACGACAACGACGTCACTGAGGTCATCTTAACAGGACCATGATCGATTGGTGCTGTAACTTAATTTGTTCCTTCATGCAGGTATACTCCCTCCGTACTCATAATTAAAGTGAGTCGTTTAGAATAATATTTAAGTCAAATCTTGGGAAAATGTAAAAATTATATGAACAGATTTGTCTTGAAAAATACTTTCATAAAAGTATACATATATAACTTTTTAATAAATATTTTTATAGAAACAAGAAGTCAAAGTTATGTTTTAGAGACCGTGTTGCTGTCCAAAACGACTTCCTTTACTAGTACGGAGGGAGTATACATCTGTATGAAAACTTGCTCTCTTTTTGTTTGGATATATAAATTCCATGTTATACCCAGTTTTAGCTGACATGACACTGTGTTAGGGTGAACCCACATGTGAGCAGCCGGTCTACCTACTCCTCTCTCCTCTTGCTCTCTATTCGCCATCCCTCCCAGGCTTCTCACTAGGTGACGGTGGGTGGTGAGCAACAGGGAGAAGAGTGATAGCTGACAGGACAGGAGCTAGGTGGTAGCACGTCACCGAGTTGGACCAGTCGCCGAACTGGAAGGTGACGGATGGCAAACAAGAATGGGCGGCAGGCTTTTGGGGTGGACCATCTCACCCTCCTCCCCCTTCCCCTCCCACGGCACCTTCGGTTCCCCATCTCTCCTAGGAAACAAGCGGCGGCCAAAAAGAGAGGAGCAAAGCGCCCCTCTTTGCCATGACTCATCATCTTTGCCGCCTTTGGGTGGATCATTAGTGCAAAGACAAATGGTGGTTCGTCGACATGGTGAGCGGTGCCATCCGCGCGAACCAACGCTCTTCTATGCCCAACAACCACTAGTTCACCTCCTCTATGTCCACATGCCGACAGGCAACGTAGCCACCGGTGCCTCCTCGGCGCAAAGGGTAGAGATGGCTGTCTGCCACCTAGGTGGAAGCCGACGACTAGGGTAAGGATCACTGCAACGGGAGCTCGCCTTCGACGCCTCTTCCCATGGGAACTACGTCTCCATTGCTGCTTCAAGACAACGGTGGGCGTCACACCGGCTTATGCCGCACCCTCGCCTTCCTCTGTGCTCGAGCCCACGCTTCGGCCTCGTTGGCTCCCCGTCTAGACAATCTTTCCTGATGTCTAGGGATGGGTAATTCAATGGTTTTGACATCCTTTAAGTAACCTATACAACATTCGAATTCTTTAGTAGTGTATTCCTCTATTATCGATCTCTATAGGTGAGCACGATTCCGTACATAGCCATTCATAATAGACATGTAGCGCTCGTATCCCATATTTGATGTAAGTATAAAGGACCAAGTTCAATAATCTGAGAGACAATCTAAACAATTAGATGCACTATCATATTGAAAAATAATGGAGCAAAATACATCTCAAGCTGGCATACGGTCTCTTTCACAAATTTCTACAATGGCCCCAACTCCAAAGTATCAAATAATTTCTGTGAAATTCAATTTAAAAAGTAACATATATTTGTGATCACCACCTTAATCTAAGGTGGTTTGATTGCCCTTATAGTATTAGGGAGAAAGACCTGTTAGCATCACATGACAGTCATGAAAGTTGTATCTGGATATGGTCAAATCTTTCATCAAGACTAGCTTCCTAATGTTTGATGAGAAACCAGTAGACAATATCACCGCATGTAACCATTTGCATAATGCATTCTTCTCTTCTGATGTTGTAAATGGCAGGAGGAGCTCAATCTTTGCATCAGGTAGTTCCTTAGGTTGAAGTTCTATTCTTATAGCCAATTTCGTTACAGTCTATCTTTCGTCTTACCATGTTAATCTTTACTACTATAATTCATGAACCTGTTTCCGCAGAATTTTGGTACGTCATCCATGTTCGTCTTACCATGTTAATCTCTACTACTATAATTCTGCATGGGTCCAAACTTTCCTGAATAAGACAATATTTTCCAACCTTTTCTTCACTATTGTTGTTTGAGCCTCCTCGATTCTACTAACTGAGCTGACTTAGCTTGATGCATTGATCACTGTAGCACGTACCATCCTCCTGATGCTTTCCAAGCTCAAATCCACCATCATGAGAAACAAAATCAATTCTAGGTAATTCTTTGTTTTGGAGAATTGTGATGCATGCCTACTATGACTGTAATAGAATGGAAAAGGCACAAATGGTGAGACATATATATATATATATATATATATATATATATATATATATATATATATATATATATATATATATATATATATATATATATATATATATATATACACATATATATGTATGTATATATATATATATAATATATGTATACATATATGTGTATATACATATACATATATATATACATATACATATACATACATATACATATACATATACATATATATACATATATTCGCAGGCGGACGTTGGCTAGTCCGGTCCGCCTACGAAAATAGGAATCGGCCGCCTGCAAAAAAAAATATCCGCCTGCGAAGATAGGTAGAAATTTTTGAAATTTAATAATAATTTGCCCGTAAATTTAATAATAATTTGCCCGTTAATAGAAATTCTTGCAGGTAGATTATTATGTACATATATTGGAAGATTATCAAGCATTAGGTACTGAGAAATCTACATATATTGCATAACTCAAAAGTGTTGCCAATATATATATATATATATATATATATATATATATATATATATATATATATATATATATATATATATATATATATATATATATATATATATATATATATATATATATATATATATATATATATATATATATATTACTATATTTTTTTATATTGTCACTTCAAATACGCCATCTAGTTACATTATGGCATAGAAGTGTTCCACTCCCGAAGATCCTTGAATTCGTCACTTGTCACTAGGGCACCCTCTGGGTCAAAGAAATCTCCTTTCACATGACAGCACTCATGGTGGATGAAGTGGCACAGATCACGCTGGACATTTGTGATGCCTGTATCGTCAAAGCTTGTTCGACGTTTTAATCTTGGCAACTGCATGCATTGAAGATAAACAATATATTAGTATCATAAATATGTGAAGCTGTCTAGTACATAGTACAGGGACTTACATCCTCTGCGTTAACCCTGTACCTCTTATTAACCCTAAGGAATTCGCACGGGTAATACCCGCAAAGGACCGTTCCTCGCGGTTGCTTGTGACACTTCAGGACATATCATAGAAAAAAATAGTTAAAATTTGCAATTAGTGAAACAATTGGAATACATTAAGTGAGTGGAGTATTACCGGCCAATAGGTACGTACTAGTAGCTTCTCCCTTGTTCGGGTCTGTTCTCCACCCTTGAACTTGTAGTATTGGTACGCACTGTACGGATGTCGTACGTTTCACATTAAGAAGGATATTTATTTATAATACATTCATATAAAAATGCAAGAGTCATAATCACTTACTACTGTAAGATTGTTAGAAATTCTTTGTATGACTGGTGTCTGTTATCGAGAGGGTCCAAGACTACCACAGTTCCGTCTTTAAGGTAGATGAGTAAACAGATATAATGATCGCTACATATTAACAATATCATAGTTAGTTAGTACCAGCTAAAATAAGACATATGTGTAGAAGATAAATGTACCGAACTTACTTAAAATTATAAGTGGCTATGACTACTCTCTTATTTGGAAAGTGCAAGAAGGCTTGTCCAATATACTGTGCGACAATAATCAATTTCTCCTTGTGCAAGCCCTTCTTGTATTCAGCTATCTCTTTTGGAGTCTTGCCCTTCAGCTGGTCTGACCCTGGTGCTAGCCTCACGGTATGCTGTGGTTGACAGATCCGAGTTGGATCCAAGAAGCCGATAGGTTCTTTTTTCTTCTTAGCATCCATGTATTGCATCCTACAGAAGAAGTTTGTTAGTAACAATCACATGGATTTGTATTGTACATATTTTTCATATAATTAATTAAAACTCATACTCACATGCACAAAACACCGACATAGTTGACGTCCATCTTATCCCGACGATATATGGCGTGGAGATCTGAGAAATCTAGCCATACGTAACCTTCGGCGCCGAAGCAATCTACCGGTGATCGAGCTGTTATATTTCCCAACCCTTTCTTGCTGACCTCCATGTAGAAGGTATGTAACCTTCTCATCTCCCATGGTCCTTCATTTAGTGCCCAATCCGGTAAGAGTGCTTTCCCATGTTCGTACTTTTCCGGGCAATCATCAGTTGCCAAGTTTGTTGGCCCGGCTAGTTCAGTGGCCTTCTGGGGGGTCATCATCTCTGAGTTTGGCACGTTCCTTACCACCTCTGAAGACGGTTACCATGAACTTCTCTTTGTTCTCATCTTTGGACTTGAAGTCGTGGCTCCTAAGCACTCTAGGCACCTCAGAACTGGTAGTGGCCTTCTCAGGGACAATGGTCTCTTGCACCTCGGCGTCTTTTGTAGGAAAAGGGTCTTCAAATATTTCTGGCTCTGTAGTTTGTCCCTCAGGTAAGTATAGGTCTCGCAACCAATCTATGAAGAGATGCTTGTGTTCTTTCATTATCCACTCGGTGGTGTGACCCTTATTGTTAGCTCGTAGTAGTTCGATATGTTGATCGATGTAGGGCTCAACGATAGCAAACTGATGAAGTACGCTGAAGTGAGCTTCTTGAAATGATTTGTGATCATGGGCGATGAATCTCTTCTTTCCTATCGTTCCCCTGCCACTCTATCTGCCCTCGTGTCGGGGCACAGGTACTCCAATTGCATATCCATCTTTGAGCTAATCGATACAGCACTCGACAACCTCTTCAGTACTATAACCCTCAACCATTGATCCCTCTGGATGTGTACGATTTCGGACGTAACCCTTCAAAACCGCCATGTAACGCTCGTATGACCACATTTGATGGAGGTACAATGGGCCAAGCACAACCATTTGCGGCACTATGTGAACAATGAGGTGCTCCATCATATCAAAAAATGACGGAGGGAAACACATCTCAAGTTGGCACTGTGTCTCATGTGCGAATGTATGGAGATTTCCTAACTCTTCGAGACTAATGACCTTCTGTGACACTGCGTTGAAAAAGTAGCACAACCTTGTGATAACAACCTTTAAATGCTCCGGTTTTATGGCCCTTATTGCAATTGCAAGAAACACGGTGAGCAAGACATGACAGTCGTGTGAATTATAACCAGATACCGAGAAATCTTTCATGGAAACTAGTCGACTGTTGTTTGATGAGAAACCTATGGGCACTCTGACATCACGGAGTGACTTGCAAAATGACTTCTTCTCCTCAGATGTCAGTGTGAAACAGGCTGGTGGAAGATATACTTTGCCATTCTTCTCTCCTTCTTGAGGGTGTAACTCTTCCCTGATTCCCATCTCGACTAGGTTCATCCTTGATTGCAGACCATCTTTAGTCTTCTTCGGCATGTCCAACAATGTTTCAACTATATTGTCAAACACATTCTTCTCCAGATGCATGATGTCTATGGCATGCCGAACCTCCAGATCTTTCCAGTACGGGAGGTACTTAAAGAATATAGAATGCTTCTTGAATGGGGGAGGGAGTTTATCATCTGGCTTCGAACTATCATCTTGCTTCTTACTATCCTCTGGTTTCGTAGTCTTCTCGGGTTTCTTGCACTTTGTCCCCTTTGATAGTTTCTTAGTCACTTTTCCAAACTCGCAAACAATTTTCTGTCATTGCACACACTTTTTCCCCCGATGTAGGTTTTGGTGTAGGATCAGTCTCTTCAGTTCCATCGAACTCTGCCTTCATCTTGTGGTACTTGTGATTTGTGCGTAGGAACCGCCGGTGCCGCATGTACACAAGCTTGTTGGAACCCGGGAGATACCTATAGTACGTTCCATTCGAGCAGATCACACATCCTGTTTTACCTTTAATTTGATCTAAAACTGAAAACATTGCTGGATAATCGTTAATGGTCACGAAGATGATGGCCTTCACTGTGAAGTATTCTCTTAAGTACTCGTCCCACACTTTCAATCCCTCTTTCCATAAATCAGCCATATCTTCCAACAATGGTTCAAGAAATACGTCAATATCAATACCAGACTGACGGGGTCCCTGTATGAGGATACAGAGTAGTACGTATTTTCACTTTTGACAAAGCCAGGTAGGAAGATTATATATGGTGAGAAGCACTGGCCAAGTAATATGTGAGCTGCTCATGTCTCTAAAAGGATTAACTCCATCAGTACTCAGGGCAAATCTAATGTTCCGTGGGTCTTTAGCAAACTCTCTATACTGAGCATCAAAGTTTATCCACTGACGAGCATCTGTCGGGTGTCGAATCATCCCATCCTTCTTGCGCCCTTCTTCATGCCAGCGCATTAGTTCCGCATCTCGCGGATTTGAGTATATCCGTTTAATGCGGTCTTTGACAGGAAGGTACCACATCACAAGTGTCAGACGGTTCTAGGCCCGTATTGCTATTCGATTTGTACCAGCTAGCATCGCATGTTGGACATTCATCTAAACAAGCATACTCTTTCCTGTACAGTATGCAGTGATTAACGCACGCATGAATCTTTTCCACACCAAGTGAAAGGGGACATATGAGTTTCTTCGCTTGATATGTGCTGGATGGTAGTGAGTTAGGCATCGGGAGCATTTTCTGCAGAAGTTCTAACAGACAGTCGAAACTGGTATCAGACTATCAATGTCTCGCCTTTAACCTCATAAGTTCAAGAACTGACCGTAGTGTTGTGAACTCACTGTCACAGCCCTTCGACTCATCATACAAAACTTCCTTAGCTGCCTTTAGTAAAGCTTCAAAGTTATTTAAACCTCTAGCCGACCCCATCAGCACCTCGGGTTCTGCATGACGTAACATTTCCTCTAGATCGATTTTGTCCTCAACAGAACCATCGTCGTGCACCAGGTCTTCAACTTGTGTCGGAACTACATTTTTAGGCCCGTCCACTTGTTCTTCGCCATGACGTGTCCATATTTCGTACTTGTCCATAAATCCACGAGTTACTAAGTGCTCCTTCACTTTAGAAGCATCTTCCTAGGCTATTTCATTCTTACAGTCAGCACATGGACAAATTATCTTCCTCATATTGTTCTTCTCAGCGTGTGCCTTCGCAATACCAATAAATTTAGACACTTCATTTCTACATGGAGACAAAAACCTCGGCCAATGATACATCCATTCCCGACTTTCCATATCTCTAAAAAAAATGAACATAAAATATTTGCACTATTAATACTAAAATTGTAGGGTTTATTGAAAAAAAACATATCGCCATTAAAGCAAAGTTTATTTTAATTTTTTTACACAGACATGCCAAATTAATATATTAGGAAAATCTAACAAAATCATATCATCGGCATATTACAAACTAATATAATTATTTTTTGATTGCACCAAATAAATAGACATTAAAAATTTTATTCTCTCTCTATATGTATGACAAGATCTAGATCTAGATCTAGAACTAGGAGGTGAATATGATAGCAAAATAAAAAAAATTGAGAATTTATGTTACCACACTAAATCACTACAACAAGAGTCATCAAATATTACACATACATCTAGCATCAACATATCAAAAGAAAGTAAATTAAAAAACATGGAGCTTTTCCTTCACAATTTTGCATGCATAAATACATCACAAATTGAGGTCTAAAAGCTTAAAAAATGTATACCTAGGGTGGAAATGAGTAGATCTAAGCACCGTAGAAAACCTCCCCCCTATATTTAAGACACTTTAGGAGAGAGAAACTTCTGGGAGAATGAACGGGGCTCAGGAAGGAATAAGACTACATAGGGGCATCTTTGCAGACGGGCCATATAAGCGACGCCTGCGAAGATCGCCTGCAAAGATCGATCTTCATAGGCGGACCACCCCCTCCACCCCGGGTATCGTCTTCGCCGGTGGGGTTTTGGCTCCGAAGACCATACCCGCCTGTGAAAATGGAACCCCTACGACATCGAAAATGTGTTTTCTAGAAGTGCATTCTACTACCAAGAAATGATCCTACTCACCAATTTAAAAGGGGGAAATAGTATTTTCCTTATATTTTACGTGCCGCATTTTTATCATTAATTTACATGTTTGTAGCATCTGCTTGTCCCCACCATTGTCGTGCACACGTCCCTGCCAACGCAGTCCTTCAACGGCCGCCGCGTTTCAATTAAACTTTTACTCCCTCTGTCTCAGGTTAAGATATTCTGATTTTCGTCAATGTCAAACTGTTTTAAGTTTGAATAAGTTTGTAGAAAAAAGTAATAATATTTTCAACCCAATGCAAAATTATTATGAAAATATATTCAATTATTAATTTGATGAAAGTAATTTAGTATTATAAATATTATTATATTTATAATCTATAAACATAGTCAAATTTGAAACAGTTTGACTTTAACCAAAGATAAAACGTCTTGTAACATGAAACAGAGGGAGTAATATATTTCCTTTGAATGTATAGCACAGTCCGACGACGACCATATTAGTAAAACAAAAGATGAGGGAAATTTTTTTTGTTTCTAATAGTTGCGTAAATTATAATTTTACCGCTTCATGTCATCACTTCCTTGTATGATTATACCCTCCTATTTTCAGATTTTTTTTAAATATACTTTACTTTTGAACATTTTACAATTATCCACATATTTTTAAAAGATTTGCGGAAATATACACGTACAGTGGGTAGGCGCGCGCGATCGATTTGTCAGCGCGGCGTTGACGCGTGGGACCGACGACTGGGATAACCCCGTGCCACGATAGCCCGCCACCGTATCGCTCCCGCGGCCCATTTGCGTCCACCACCGCGTGGTCGTGCGGTCTGGCTGCACGCCACAGCGTGCTGCGCGCCTTCATACCTTCTAGGTGCATGCGTGCATGCGGATGCCACCGGTGGCTCGCTGCAGGGCCGCGGGACCGGAACGGTGGCGCGGGATTGTTCCGGTCATCGGTCCCACGTGTCCGCGCTGCGTGAATGAATCGGTCGCGCGCCCTCACACCACAGTATATGTATATTTTTAAAAATCTTTCAAAAACAAGTGTATAGAAAAATGAATATTATATGATCATTTTTGCTATTCTACTATACCATTACAGATTATAGTAAAAGGTCTCTAACAAAATGAATATTATACGATCATTTTCACAATATTTTAATATATTTATCCATAATTTTTATAATACTTAAAACATATACCTGTCATTATATTACGCATCAAAGTACATATATCATTTGTTTATTCCATCATTAGTTCCACTGCCAATAAACCATGATTTTTTTCGATCTCCTTCTTGAGATGCAAATCTTGTCCAACAATCTAATATTTCATATACTTTCTTCTATAAAATTTACTGAACTTATTTCCCTCTAAGCATGGATTGGTAAACCAGTTTAATATGTTATTAATAACTAATATCATTTTTACTCCGAGCTAGATTGTTGAAAACAATATTGAAGATTGATTTATAATTCCTACAGCAAAGCGCGGAGAATCACCTAGTCTATAAAGTTCATCCCTACTAAGTATAATTAATGCTAATTCTCTCTCCTCTCATTAAGCCACATTATCTTAATTGTTTTTAGCACTTGGATAATTTATCAAGGATGCAAATTGCATCTCATCCCTTGAAAAGTCACACCATATAACCAAATGATTTGTAACCTTTGTATAACTGATCGAGGTATGAAATATATAAGTACGTACATGAAAGAAAATCAAAAAAATTGTACAGTAAATAAGAAATAAAATTTTATAACTTATATTTTTATTTTGTTACATAATTCTTCCATAGTAACACGGGAGGTACATATCTAGTTAGCTAGTCTAGCGACCGAGCACCTGCAGAAAAATAAACCATTTTTACTTGATCATGCTCTAGGACTCTACTTTTGTATATTCTGAGTACGTGTAGAGACAAGAAAAAAATTGTTTCCGCATCCACACCACCTATGATCAGCTAATAAACTCCAGTCCCATAACACCACAGCGAAACAAGTGATCTTGAACACGATCTGGATGAGACCGGGCCATTCTTCACATGCCGCTAACATGTGCACTGTGTGCTGTTCTAGATGGGTGGGACGACGAACGGTATTGCAACGTACAAAACGTGCAAGCCTTGTGGCTCATCTCATCTCGCGCGCGATGGCTCAATATGCATATTTCAACGTCGTCAGTTTTTATTCTCGTGCAACTGGCGAAGGTTCGCCTTCCAAAATTTACAATGCATCATACGTCAGATTAAAAATAATCTTGTCTCCCGAAATTCGTGGCTAATTCTCTTTTAACCTCATTCATTTTTCCAATATGAGAACTTAACTTTGAGTCTTGGACGTGAATTAAAGCAGATAGCACAAACTGAAATTAACTACATCTTGTCTTGTACATGTTGTATGAGTTAGTCTGAGCCGGTGCAACCACCATTCTTCTTTGTTGTTCGCTGTCTATGTTCTTTGCAAGCTCGTAGCTAATTGGGGTTTTTTAAGGAGATTAATAAGATTTTAATGAACTACTGGTTGGTACCGACTTTTAAGAATTTAAAAAAGCTGTATTTTCAGCTTCTAATTTCTCTTTCATTTTCTAAATTCTACAACTAGATTGAACTTGAAGAAGCTGCAACTGATAGAAGCTCCTCCAAACAAACCTTAAGAATTAGCCCAAACTTGATCGCCGTTGAGCCAACACGTCTTCAGTCTTACCTGCTATGGATGCATGAGACGCCTTCACTCTCGATGCTGGTGCCACGATGTACTGTTTGCTTTGTTTCGTGCCTTTGCTTCTGTTGTCTTGGTCATCCTGGGAGCTTCCTCAGAGCCTCAGAGTAGGGGGAACCTGCCGGCTCCAGTAGATAGGGCAGCCACAATATGTGTTGCTGGTTTCATCTTCCATTCTACGGGCTTGGGGGTTCGTACTCGACTTACCAGAAAATACAGCACTTACCACTCTCCTGATGCTTCCCAATCTTGCATTCAACTTAAGAGAAAAAAATGTTGGTTTCACATCAAGGGCAAGTAGAATGAGCGCTGATTGGGAAGCATCAGGAGAGTAAAAAATGTATAGTCCCAATGCATTTATGGTCTCTGTGACAAAACGATCCAGTTCTTTTTTTCTGAAAAATAATAAGTCTAGCAAGTGTGAAAAAGGTGGTAAATAAATTGAGTGATTTAAATCACATCTAGCTTGCGTATTAGAGCATGAAAAGGAAAAAAATGTGGTAAATAGATTAAGTGACTTAAATCACGTGTAAAATCTATTGGATTGTTGAACTAATAGCTAGTGCTGGTTCCACAACTGGCACTAAACTTCGTACACTAGGAGTGGGGGTTATCATTATTAGTGCTGGTTTCAAGTCGAATACTTCCTCCGTCCCAAAATAAGTGCAATCATGGTTTTCTGCGTCTAACTTTGACTGTTCGTCTTATTTGAATTTTTTTTAAAAAAAATCAAAAACATAAGTCACGAGTAAAGTACTATTCATGTTTTATCATCTCATAAAAATAAAAATGCTAATTATAAAAAAATTTGAAATAAGACGGACGATCAAAGTTAGGTGCGAAAACTCATGGCTGTACTTATTTTAGGACGGAGGTAGTACATATAACTTGTTATGGCCAAGGATTCAAACTGGAGACCTCTCCTTAGCTAGCATCACCTTAAACTAGCTCACCTACAAATCAGTTTACTATAAAAAAACGATTTTCCTGTACAGGGACCCATTTATATTGCAGATGAACCATGACTAGTCGCGTTTGGGAAAATAAGCTTATTTTCGCGTGCGGTCCATTTAAGAGGACCGCACGGAAACTGAGCCTATTTTCACGGGCGGACCTATTAAAAGTGCCGCACGCAAAAATACCGACTCCCTCTTTCCCTCTTACCCACTTTAAATTTTCCCCTCTTTCTCTCCTTTCCTCGCTATGTCTTTTTCTTCTCTCCTCTCCTCTTTCCTCTTCCCAGTCATCAGTCAAGCGGCCTCACCCATCTGCACCCTCTTCTCTCCTCCCGACGGCAGCGGTGGGCGTAGGCGATGGCGGCGGTGGAGGAGCAGGATCCGGCGGGCGGTGGCCAACCCCTGCACGGATCCGGCGGTGGTGACCGTCCCTGCATGGATCCGGCGGCCGGCCGGCCACCCTCCCCCCGCGGGATCCGGCTCCCTCCCCTCCTCTTCATTCTCTCCCCAGATCCGGCGAAGGGGAGGGGTGTCGGCAACGGTGGCACTCGGCAGCAGCGGCGGCGTGGCGGCGGTGGAGGCGTAGGATCCGGCGGGCGGCGGCCAACCCCTGCACGGATCCGGCAGCGGCGGCCGTCCCCGCACGGATCCGGCGGTTGGCCATCCCCACACGGATCCGACGCCCAGCTGCCCTCTCCCCTGTGGGATCTGACTCCCCTCCCTTCACCTCCCTTCCCTCCCCAGATCAGGCTGAGGGGAGGGGCGTCGGCGGCGGTGCGGCCGGAGCCCGGAGGGGAGCATGGAGGCCGGCGAGAGGGCAGATCCAGCGGAGGCCGGCACGGAGGCCACCGCTGCCGCCGACAAGGGCGGGAGCGGTGTCCTCGGCCGATGACGACGACGACGAGGAGGCAGCAGCGCCGCCGCCGGATTCTAGGTTTTTCATTTGTTTTGAAATTTTTTTTTCCGGATTTTTGTTTTTACGTACGGATGATATAAGCATCTGCACGCGGAAATCGTGATTTTTGCATACCCCTGGGTGCGTGCGGGTCGCTCACCCGCACGCGAAAATCTTTCTCGTAGTAGTGGTTCTGATAGCAAATAGATATTTTTCCTTTTGAGTTTTGCCCAACAGATATTTGAATTGTGGAGTATTATGTTTGAAAGATCTCAAATGAAAAGGTTGTCAACAACAAAATCATCATGTCGATAGCTATAATTTTCATATAAAATTTGTCTCAATCCAAGTTTGTTTGAAAATATTAAGTTTACATTCAAAATCGGTACTAATATAGCCAGGGTCATCATTGCTAATTTGTAGCTAGAACCGACACATGCGAGACACTCATTCATTAGTGCTAGTTTATAGCTAGAACTGGCACTGATAATTAACACGGACTCGAATTCGAAAATTTTTACAACCAAAAATTCTTATTAGTACCGGTTCTATAAACTAATAGGCACTAATGTGTGGGATACTAGTTGTGGCTTGTTATACATATTGACGTTGATTACCCCCCCATAATCAGTGCCAATTAAGCACTAGAACTACTTACGTCGTCATCGGTGCCGGTTCTTCCTTGGAGAAGTTTCACTTGGATAACCTGAAAAGTGATGCTCCGGAATAGGGGAAATAGGAAAAGTTTCACGGCAAACGAATCTTCCCTATCAAATTTTATTTATTACACGATCAAGCCACTATGAATGGCATCCCTAGCAATCAAAAGCGAATTCTGATATAGCACGATTAAATTTGTTCATTTTTATGATATAATCGTTTCCACACCGTTCAAATTCCAGTGCTGGTTACTGGCTTGACTACCAACTCAAGTGTTCTATCCGTTCTCATCATGGATCAATGAATGGCTCTTAACACTGGATTTTCGGTGCCTCCCTTCCCTACTATGCCGTGTACTATGTCCACCCTAGTACTATTGATATTCTAGTGTTTGCTCGTAACAAAATTGGATCTTTGGTATTGATGCTGACGATTAATTTTTTTAAGACAGATAGTTCTGACCATTAGGTGATCTTTGGAGCCCAGCCCTGATTCTCCTGCTGTGGAGCGTTGGAAGGGCCTTTTGCACTCAAGCTCCTGGATTTGCATAGAATTTTTTAGCTAGTCAGACATGTCTCACTGGGATTCACCCTGGACAGCTCTAGTGCTCTACTGCACTCGAAGAACATAGCTCCCTTTCTCGCCGTCTTGCTGTAACTGACCAGATACCTTCAACATGTGTTCCTGATACCTCCATTTCCTAGCAGATCGATATAATCCCTTAAATGTTTCACGTAACATAGCTCGTTAGTCCCGCTCACCTTAAAATACTTCGAGTAATAATTCCTTAATAGAATATTTGATTATTGGTCGTGTTGATGTACTCGATTTTTTTTATATTGGCATGGACAGAAAAGCCCTCCATTATAGATGCTGACCGCTTTAGGCTGCGTTCCCCGGCACGTAAAACGAAGCATGTATTATTGCATAATTAATCTGAGGGCTCTAGCCCAAGGGATACGGTTGCAACAGAATATTTTAAGTTACTCTCCCTTTTCCTTTCCTCTGTCCACGTGTGCTTTCTCTCCCTTTTCCTTTCCTCTGTCCACGTGTGCTTTCCTAGTACCTGGTACCTGATACATGGTACCGGTCGGTATCTGGTACCTGGTACCTTTGATACCAACTAGGTATCGACCGATACCTGATGCCCGGTACCCAAGATACCGGGTGGTACCTAGGTATCAGACCTTGGTACCAAGGTATCAAGCCTGATACTTGTGCGGTATCAGAGGGTACCGTCAAAAAGAGGAGGATACGTGGGGGAGGGAGCGCCGCAACGGCGGAGGATGGCATCGAGGAGGCACGGCGAGGTGAGGGACGTGTGCTCCCCTAGTACCTGGTACCTTAGGTACCGGTTGGTACCTGCTACCTGGTACCTTTGGTACCGACTAGGTATCGACCGATACCTGATGCCCGGTACCTAAGGTACCGGGTGGTACCAAGGTATCAAGCCTGATACTTGTGGGGTATCAGAGGGCACTGTCAAAAAGAGGAGGAGACGTGGGGGATGGAGGGCTGCAACGGTGGAGGATGGCGTTGAGGAGGCACGACGAGGTGAGGGGCGAGGCCCGAGCCAGAGAGCGCGAGAAGTCTCGAGGAGGAGCCGAGGTGGATGTTGACGGCCATACCTGTTGCAGGTCGATGTGGGCTGCCGGCGTCCATCCCGGAGGCGCAAAAGTGGCAGGCTGCAGCGGGGACGACGGTGACGCCGAGGCTGAGGACGAGGACGAGGACGAGGGGAGCTCCTGCTTCTGCCCTCCCCGGGGCGACGACTCCCCGGCACACACCCGACCGACGAGGGTGGCGAGCCAGCGCAACGAGGGGAGGCGAGCTCGAGGGCGACCCCGCCGTGGGTTGGCTGACCTCGCCAACGCAGTGCCGTCATCGTCCTCCTCGGCAGCCGGAGATGACGACGATGACCCCTTCCTCCCGGCCGGCTTCGTCTCCGCTCGGCCTTCTTCAGAGAGAGAGAGAGAGAGGGGGGGGGAGAGGGAGAGGGAGGGCTGCAATTCTGTGTGATTTGGGGGAGGAGAGTGAGGTAGGAGGAGAGGATTCGGATGATTTTGGGGAGAGGAGTGAGGTAGGAGGAGAGGATCCTGTCTTCATGGGATACCGTGGTGTAGGTTTTCTGTTAATTAAATATTAACTATTTTTTGAAAAAAGATTAATATGTTTTTTTAAAATAGTTTTGTACAGAAATTTTTTTTTAAAAAAAACACTGTTTAGAAGTTTGAAAAGCATGCGCACGGAAAACGAGAAAGGTGAATTGTGAAAACTGGGGGAAGAACACAGCGTCCATGGTGTGTGGGGTGCGGTTAAAGCCCATCACGGATGACCGTCCTCCATGGTGTGCTCCATCATCGGCAGCCGGCAATTTGCATAGAGTGCCACAATCTCCAAGTCTGAGAAAATGGATTATATTTGTTGCTTTTTTTTCTTTTGTTTCATGATTTTGAATGAAATTTTGGTCCAATTCAAAATTTAGTTTGAAACCCTTTGACAAATTTCTCCAAGATTTCACTATCTCGGACCTGGACGTTTTGTTTTTAGAACAATAGTGTTATCTAGGGTTAAAAATTCCAAAATTTCGGTTCTATCAGACCACCCCCCCGTATGGTATTATTGCAGCCGGTTTTCTTTTTTTACGAATTTGGCAATATTTTTGTTCAAATTTAACCAAATTTTGTTCAAAATTCAAATAATTTCGGTATATCGGCGCCACCAATACAAATGCCGAAAAAAAAATATTGAACCCGGTGTTATCCACGGTGAACAGAATGATCTTTTTAATTTCAGCAAATAACCAGCTTGTGCAACCGCAATTCTCTCTTGGGCAGCCGTCGTGGGATCAGACCTCACACAGTCACATTGTCGCACACATGGAACGACACCTCTTCTGCTCAAATTGGTGCTTGGGACATCCCGAAACACATGAAAACTCTGATGCAGTGTCTCGTTTTTCGCCTCTCACTGTCACTGGGTTGGCCAGCAGCCTGCGCGCTGCTACGGGTCATGGAAATCTGATGGCTCCGACAGGTAAGATTGGTGCCATCCCTCGACAGATTCGTGAGCTCATCTTGGGCATGGCACTCGAGACCCCGCCTTGAGTCCCCACTCTGACCAAATTCTGTTGACAAATGGGAAGGGAGAGCACATAGCAATCTCCCAATGCTTCCCATGCTTACATTCAGCACGACCAAAAGAGAAGAAAAAAAAGGAATACTTGGTTTATGAGAATTGTGAGATGTGAATAAAGTATTGTAATCTAGAACGAATGGCAGGAATGGTGAGATGCCTATAGGTATCATATTCGCATACATATGTGTATATATAACTCAATGTGTTTATGATATCTAACCCAAAATATTCGGTCCAGTAAATGACCACCTTGAAAGCTGCAAATATTCAACCACTTGTACTTTCTGCACTTTATAACTATATTTTGTGTATTGGAGTGTGGAAAAGAAAAGGCATAAGAGACATGGGCCCATTAACTGAGACACTCAAACTAAGCGTTTGTGTAAGTCACAAAAGAGCATAGGGTACTACTCTGTTTACATGGAGAATGAATTACTGAAGATTTTGTCAAACAGTTATGCATATCAAATTGATTGACAACAACAGAACCAAACACATCCTGAGAACAAATATTTCCAGTTCCATCTAATCCAGATCTTGGCTTCTTGTTGTGTCTTATTTCGTGGAGGAAGGGAAAGACCCCAAATCCAAGTGCTGAGACCTCTCATGTACTGCTATCATGTAGGGAGTAGCATACAATTTACAGATACTGTTGTGTTCCAAGAAGGAAAAATTTATTGTACCTTCCTCTTCCTGTCATACTATATACTGTACTGTAGTTACCACTAATTAATCCTAATATGTTTAGTCAATGTTACTCTCTCCGTTTCACAATATAAGTCATTCTAACATTTCCCACATTCATATTGATGTTAATGAATCTAGACATATATATATATATATCTAGATTAATTAACGTTAATATGAATGTGAAAAATGCTAGAATGACTTACGTTATGAAACGGAGGAAGTATAAAATTTCTCCAAACATGCTTGCCACCACACCAGCCTGCTTGCTACAAACTATCTGTAATCCTTTTGTTTTTTCTTTTTTTTTACTAATGGATATTGCCTTGCTTCAATATAAAGCAAATTTGAGGGACCGCCTATTGATCATGTCAAACAATTAATTCATACCTTGGTCGTTGATGAATTGGCCAAACAACCTAAGTTCTTCCGGAAAGACATGGCTATATCCAGAGTGGTACTATTTTCCAAATTAAAACTGGAACAGGAGTTCATGCCTATTCACCATGATATATACACAAGCATAAACTATCCACCAACCATCCGAGGACAGTATGGAAAGTATAATCCGAACATATTAATAGGTGAAATTCGAATCAAATATTTAACATTCCTAGCGTCAAATCGTGTACCAGATCTCATCCAAACATTACATCCTGAATGCCTCAAATGCATATAGTTTCCTAGACATAGAATTTTAGACTATATAAGTCCATGTTTGGCACAGGTCCAGATCTCAGATCCACAATAGATTTGAAATTTGTGCGTTGAATTATAGTGGTTCAAAATTTCAAATTTCATCCAAAATAAGAACAAAACGATTTATCCAAATGTTATCACCGTAACCGTAGATCTAGATTCTTGGATTTGTGGAGTTAGGAATACATTGGATTCAGAGCTGTGTCAGAGGGGTCTAAGAATTCAGGAAAAGCAACCTCAGTGGTGACTGCAGGTGACATGCATCCACCATGCAAGATGGAGTTGAAGTTCTCTGTTATTCTTCGAGACACTGAAAGCACGCTTAGTCGAAGCGAAATAAGCCAATGCGGGCTAGCCACAGCTTGGTGCTGCGAGTGTCGAAAGATCGGTGTTGCGCCCTGTTAGCACATGAAACCTTGACTCTCGCTCAGAGTTCTCGGTGCCTCCCTTTTCTAGCTACTGTGTGACTTCGCGCGCGTGTACTGTCTACCTACATTAGATGCATGATGGTATTAGGTGTCCTCATCTTCACATTCTTTGCTGATTTTTCATGCACCTTCTACTGGAGAGATAGAGAAACTTGTTATTCCGAAGCCTTAGCTAGATGAGAGGAATGTGGTGGTTTATTGATCGCGCGAGGAATAATGAGTACATCTATGGCATGTGCTATATCGATATGACCTTCCGCATGTATATACATTTGGCTCGTAGTTTGGTCGTTGTGCTAATGTTAAAATCAGAACTAGACCAGCTGGGCGGTGAGGTACAAATTAAAACGTTATATTGATACTGTTTTGATGACGGCACATGGCGATTGATAGCAACGGGATGCCCGATATTCCGTTAGGTAAAGATAACTCTCGATTTGGTGGAAACTTGAAACATATGATCTGAACCCTACAATCGTAGAATCACGTTTCCTCTGGTTATTAACTATGCCGAAACTTGATTGACCTCGCCGAGAAGGCTAATCCCTACGTGCGAATCGAAAAACACAAGAAAAACAAGATGGATTGCAACTCAATTTGCAGATAAATGATTGAGTTATCAAAGATAGGGTTCCACATACCGAACTTGTGGCCAAACTGCAATGATAGAAATAAGGGATAAGTCCATTTTGCACCCTCCAACTCTTCGCTTAGTCTAAAATACACCCTCAAACTTCAAAACCAGGTATTTAGCATCCTTGAACTTTTTTTTTCTTGACTTAAGGCATACCTGAACTTTCAACACCCATTCATTTTACCCCCTCGAGTGGTTTTCAGCTGGTATTCACCTGTGTGGCGCTGATGTGGTGGTCTAATCAGCAAATAAAAACAAAAATAAGGGATAGACATCTCTTCTTCTTCCTCCATCTTCCATCCCCTTTCTCTCCTTCCTCTTTCTCTCTCTATCCTTCTTCCTCCTACGCTAGAAGAGCAGCAGTGGTGGCGTCCCTGTTAACATCCCTGAGCTCGACGAGGAGAGCAGTGGCGGTGGACCAAGGGGTTCATTGCGAAGGTGGGAGGTTTTTCCTTGTACGCCATTAAGAAAAATGGTGTCTGCCTCTGTGCCACTAAAAAATTCGAGCCCCCCTCTATACCATCGTCAAACTTTATCGTCTCCTCCACACCATTCCGTCGCTATTCTGTTTCGGTTTAACCATTTGGCAGCTCTGACATGTGGGCCTGGGAAGGAAAAATATCAATCTTGCCCTTTCACTCTCTCTTCTCCCTCGATTCCCTTTTTCTCCCTCAGGCCGCCACCACGCAGGGCCTACCGGCGGCCGGCCACCGCCCAGCCCTCGGTCTGGTCGTCGTCGTCGTCGTGATCCTCGTCGTCGGTGCGCTGTTCCCCATCCTCGGCCCGACCGGCTCCTCCAGCTTCGCCATGCCGCGGATCCGGTGGAGTTCAACGAACCCATCCACGTTGCGGTGGCGGCTCCACCTCAGCCACCGACGCAGATGCAAGCTGGCGTCAACATGAGCAGCAAGGAGGACAGTGGCCTCCCGCCGACAACCTCCGCCTTCGCCCTGACGGCGCGCTTGTCGTGCTCCACGTCCCGCCGCCGCAGAGCATCGCCGCGGGGCTCAACCCTGGACCCATCCCCTTCGGCGGCCCGAGTAAGCAATCTCTCGCACTCGTCTTCACGGAAATAGGACGGACACTTGGTCCTGTGGCTCCTGGATGGCTTCCTGGATGTGCCGCATGGCTGATCAGGCGAGGTCGGTGGCATCACTAGTAGCAAGCATCAATAGTCCTCGCCACCGTCGTTGTGCTGGTCCTGGCATCACTAGTAGCAAGCATCAACAGTCATCAACACCACTAGCAAGCATCAATAGTCCTCGCCGTCGTCGTTGTGCTGGTCGTCGTCGTCGTCGTCGTCGCGGCGCTGCCGCCCCCCCATCGCGCAGCACTGCCGCCGCCGCCGTTGTCGCAGCGCCGCCCCCCTCTTCGTCGTCGTCGTCATCGCAACGTTGTTGCCGCCGTCTTCGTCGCGCAGCAATGCCACCACCATCGTCGTCGCAGCGCCGCCCTGTCATCGTCGTCGCAGCGCCGCCCTGTCATCGTCGTCGCAGCGCCCCGTCGCTGTCACAGCGCCGCCGTCATCTCCCCTCCCGCTCCTTTGCTGCTGCTGCTGCATCTAAGGGGAGAGAGGAGAGTGCTACGAGAGAGCATATTGGACCAAAGGGCAACTAAGTCATTTGGCTGCGCCGTTACCCACCGTTATAACCAAAAACGAACGGAATGGTATGGAGTGCGCGATAAAGATCGACGATGGTAGAGAGGGAGGCTCGAACTATTTAGTTTCATAGAGGCAGACACCATCTTTCTTAATGGTATACAGGAAAAAACCTCCGACAATGGAGCCGGAGCTCAAGCTCCTCCCCGACCCTGAGTTCCCACGTGCGTGGCTCTGGCGATGTACACCTCTTTGGCGTGGTCGACGCATTAGGACCCCTCTGTCATTGGCTGGTGCCCCCAATGCAGTGGAAGGACTTAGCTCGAGCGGGGCAGTCGGGTAGTGGCACAACTCGCGGACGCCAACCTCATTCTAGATCTGGCAATGGAAGTGGTGTGGGCGACGACGAGCTCACGGATGCCAATGCCAAATTTGTTGGCGAGCTCCATCCATGGAGCCACTCTCCCCCTCCCCCCCAACCCTGAATGCCCGAAGCTCCACACCCTTCCGTTGCCGGTAACACCGCTCAACAAGCTCGAGTTGAAGGCGGGGACGATGCAGGCCGCTCCAAGCGAGCTCACGGTGGGGTCGATCCACATCCATCAACCCTCGTCGGAGCTTGCCAGCGACCCCATCTTCTTTGTAATCGGCAACCCCTCTTCTCCAACCTCGGCAAAGGGGGCGGGCTCCGATACGCATTGAGCTCGCCATCAACCTCCCTCTTCTCCACATCAATCTCACCGCCGACCTCCCTCTTCTCTCAAGCACAGCGAGATCTCCATGGCCGCCTCAAGCTCGGTGAGAGAGGGAGTCGAAAGAGCAAGGGAGGTGAAAAAAACATTATGATAGGTAGGGCCTGCTAACATTGCATCCTGGAGTATAACCGAGGTAAAAACAACTCTAGGGTGTACAGTGAACGATATTGAAAGTTGGAGGGCGTAAAATATCCGGTTTTAGAGTTTTAGGTGTATTTTAGATAAAATGAAGAGTTGGAGGGTGTAAAATGGACTTATCCCTAGAAATAATCTAAGTGAAACCCGACTCTAAATGATGACGGCTATGGAATAAATATGATTAGGGACGTCCAAAGGTTAGCCCTAGGGTGCTACCCCCTTGGGTTTTGTCCATGACACGATTACAAGTCCAAAGACCCAAATCAGACTCGGACTGGATTAGGTATGTGACTTGTTTTACATAATTCCGATAGCTAAGGAGGAATTTTAACGTGGGACCAAAAGCATATGAAAGTAGACTCAATAAGCTTTCCAACAAATACTTATGGTCCCAAAAGTTCTTCTGGATTAGCAGCTATGTCCGTTTAAGGGTAATGCTGTCAGGAGTACATAATCCTAATCCAGTATATGCATAACTTAATCTCTTACCTTCTATGGACAAAAAAATCACTTAATCTCTTACCTTCTATGGATAAAAAATGACGTGGTAATATTGGAGTAGACTTGGGCAAGATCTTGGTTTAGCCCTAATCAACTTCTTTGACTATCCATATATATTCCTTGTGTTCAGTCTCTATCCCTTAACCAAACAAGTCTGGAAATGAGAACACACAAAACTTACAGTACAATAATGCTTATTCAAATATACTAGCCATATTAGTCGCGCTTTGCGCGACTTTTTACATACCCGTATAAATGCTCTGTACATATAAACTGTTACATACGCTGATGGTATGGAGCAAAGCAGTTAGAAGCTTCCCCATGGTTAAGCAGCCTAAGAACATATTAGTCTCAATTTTTTTTGTACTGTTCGATGCACGAGATGTCATGCTTTTTAAATATTTGGTTTGCAGATCTCATTGGATAGTGAAATAACAGGGTGATTACAACGGGTAAAGTCTCTGTGTATCTCCGGTTTTTATCCAATCTGGTATTGTTTTGTGCTGACGAAATTCCTGTCCGGTTCTTCAGAGTGCTGAACTGCAGTAAAATGTCTCTATTGTGACTTGTATTGATGTCTACTACTCTTCTATACAAAAATAGCAATACCAACATTGTAAAAGAAGTACCTTCTCTATTTTGTCATCGTGAATAGATATCATGTAGGCAATTGTCAGGAAAAATAATTGAGCTGCACCTATTTAATGCCCAATGATCTGAATGATCAATTTTGAGTTAGTGAGAAAATTTTCGATGATTCAATGAAATATTATTGTTAGAAATATCAAGAAAGGATGGCATATAATCTGCCCTCGTTGTCTCTGTCACATCCGTG
Organism: Oryza sativa Japonica Group; assembly: GCF_034140825.1. Classification (NCBI taxonomy): domain Eukaryota; kingdom Viridiplantae; phylum Streptophyta; class Magnoliopsida; order Poales; family Poaceae; genus Oryza; species Oryza sativa. Next base: position 25,532,674 of record NC_089040.1, on the reverse strand, counting down.
CTAATTCAATGTTGAGTAGTGCAGTAAGCACGTCCACGGAGGTTCAGAAAAGGTTGATTACCTTATTATGTAGTTTGAAAATTGCTTTATTGCTCTGCTGCAACCATCCTGCAATTTGTATGCCCAACAATTACATTGGAAACACTGACTTTTAACAATACATGGTGAGATGGAACCTCTGCAGCTTATAGCGCCTGAAATAAAAAGGTGAAGTATTTAGTACTTCTATCACAAACAACTTGAATGAGGGATTCATAACCTGCATGATAGCTCTGGATTTCCACTAAGATGCATGTCTCCATTCACAACATGAGTTAGAAAAGAAAATTGGACAATTCGACTCACTGTGATACACACCATGTCTTTGATTTTCTTAAAAGAATATCACTTTGCCTATATCCACCAAACTCCAGGAACACTTCACATGGCTTCTCTGCAAAAACATGCAATCTGAGGTGGATATATAAGAAGTGTAATCAGCTATTACCTTGGCCCAGGACCAGGTATATACGTACAACTGCTACCAGTGTGTTCATGCTGTAGATTGCCCTGAAAAGGATTATGCATGAGAGAGAAATTATGTAAACAAAATTAGGTGGTTAACACCATGATTTTATAAGTAATAAACCAATTGCAGAAACACTAAAAGACAATAGGAGAAGATGCTTAGTAGATTCGAACTAAAAGACCATTTATGCTCTGGAAGGGAAGGGGCATAGGAAATAAAGAATAATGGCATATCAAGCAAAGTAGCAAACTATCCTGTTAAGTATAAATAATGTCATACTCTCAATATAGAGGCTTCAACTATCCATGATCCGCCAAAAAAAAAACAAACCTTCTCCTAATGCATTGTATCCATTGGTTAATTCTGGATATGGCTTCAGCTTTGTTCAAAAGATCTACAAATGACAGCCATTACTGGCTACAATGAATTTGCTGCTTCCTAATGAAATTATTGATACAAAAAATTACATACATCAAATATATTGCAATCATTTTGACCCATGCTCAAGCTTTGCAGAGAAACTCACGAATTACATAAGTAGGGGTTAACATTGTGACACTAACTCACTCTGATGCAAGAATAATCCTATTAAAAATTCGGATGACTATATGAAATCAAAATTAAACAACACATTTTCCTATTTTTTATAGAATTTCCCTTCTATTGTCTACACAAAGGTTCGGACACCTTCATCCGAAACAGACACTAATCAGGACAAACTCATGGTGATATTCAGAAGTAGCAAGTTGCAATTGTTGATGCTTCAGCTGAACATAAGCATCCATATTACAAATCCAAATACTACTACCTGGTAGTTCCTCAACTGTACTCAAATTACTTAATGGTAATCTACAATCGTCTCTGGCCACTATCGGATCTGAAGCATTGTTCGCCACACCGGCGTTTTGGGTCTTCTTGAGCCGGCTCCATCACTACCTCCCTCTGGTGTTGCCAGCTCCAAGCCACTAGGAGACATAACCATGGAGGAGGAGCTGGAGAGCGGCCAGGAGGGAATGAATCGACGCAGTGGCATTTTGGATGGAAAGGACAGGAGGTGTGGCCGCCGCCGGAATAGGGGATCGATGGAGGATACTGTGCAGCAGTACAGATGGAGAGGGGGCCAGCGGTGGTGATGGGGTCTTGGAGAGGAGTCGATGAGGCAGCGGCAGCGGCGGGTGGCTCCAAGGTCGACAACGACGATGAGTGCGAGACGGCGCCGCGAGTGCGAGAAGACAGAGCGTCAGGGTGGGTGCCTCACGGTGTGGGAGGAGGAAGGGTGAAAATGAAAAACAAAAGAGTTATAAGGATGTGTAAGGACTAGAAATAGATAGGAGTTTCCTCAAGGGCCTAGAATATACTATGCCAATTATAGGATCCAACGACCACCAACGTCTAGAGTAAGAATCGAACGGCCCTTATTACTTTGATGACGTGGCGCAATATGGTGACAAAAAACTTTACTTTTTTCACTACTTTAGATAACACGTAAGTCTCACGTAGAACATATACATTTTTATTTTTGATATGTAAGCTAGCCATGTTCTCATCAGCGATTTTATTTTGTTTAACTATAAATGAGGTATGATGGGTCTGAACGTGTTGGTCACCCACAACCTTGTCCCTCGCCCTACACATACATGTGTTTTTATTTACCTAGATGTGTTTTTATGTTTGTCTAGATTTGAATTTCTTAAATATTTTTATGGATCGACCGAACCACATTTCTTTACTATAAATTGGAACATGTTTTTGGCACAAGGGGAAAACTAAATACTTGGATGTTGATCTATCGGTTAAAAAAATGTAACTGAACTGCAGAAGAACTTGCCACTCGTGCTGTGAGTTGTTCCTCTTGCTAATGTAGAAATGATCGCTAATGTTCCTGTGGTATTCTATAAAATATATTTTTCGTCCTGCTCATGGAGGACAGAGATCACAAAACATTTTAAGGAGAATCAATTGTTATCCTAATATGATGATTACACAGTCTTGAGTAGATTGTGTTATGTTTCTGAGAACTTTCAATATTAGTATATATACATGGCAAATTGGCAAGACAAAAAAGTTTCTCCAAGCACAGTCCTTGTGGTTAGAAAATTTCTCATAGCATCTGTTTTGCCGCTACGTACTCATCTGCTGTTACAACCATTCAGTTCTTGGCTGATGTAGCATTGAACTTATTTCTTCCAATTTGGTTGACAGAAAGACACATGTTGGACAACGGTGTATTCATAGCTACATTGCCGTGCCATTGTAACGTGTACTCTGAACATAACTAGTGCACGGCAATGTAGTCCTGGAACAATCAAATCTCTCGTTGGGCCAACTAAGGCTGACATATGACTAATCAAAATTAACAAATGCAGTATGAATGACCGCAAATTTCCCATGATTGTAATTGTTCGAGTTGCATGATGCAGTTTTGTCGGCTAATCCGGTTAACTGATATCATATTAAATAAAAATGACGCTCCTTAATTAGTGATCTACTATCCTGTCCCTACTGGCAAGACTTAATTAATTATCACGCACCATGAATCATGTAGTTTTAGCTTCTGTTGTGTTTTGGAACCTCTATGTATATAGAGGCATCGCCTGAACACGAAAGGGCATGTAGCTTAGTGGTTGTAGTGTCCTGAGTAGTATTCTAAGGTTTTAAGTTTAAATCTTCATAGTAGCAAATTTCAGATGGGGCTAAGTTCCCAATTTTGAATGACTGCATATATATATATATATATATATATATATATATATATATATATATATATATATATATATATATATATGTAGAGGCCGTGTAGGCATATATTCTCTAAAAAAAATAAAAATAAAAAGGTAAAAAACCCTCTAAAAATTAAAAAAAGGCATCGGTCCTGAGTTTAAATGGCTGCATATATTCGGTTCGATGTAGAGACCAGGTAAAAAATACCCTTCTCTAAAAATAATAAAAAAAAGGCAAAATGGCTTTCTCTAAAAATAATAAAAAAAGAGGCATCGGTCATGAGTTCAAATCTGTATAGTAGTTGCATTTATCCGGTTGGATACGGAGACCGGCTAAAAAATATTCTTCTCTAAAAAAATAAATAAATAAAAGGCATCGGTCCTAAATTAGCCTTCACTAAAAACAAGCACGGGACTTGAGTTCAAATCTCCATAGTAATGAATATACACAGCCAAATTATGTACCACTTACTTGTGGTCAGGTCTTGGAAGTCAGTTGTTGCGCTTTTTTTTTCCTCCATTGTTAGGGTGAAATTTTTTGCATGTTTCACATATGCACGTGCTGTGTCCTTTTCATAACCAGAATAGGTTTCTAATAAGAATAACCATGGGCTAACTGAACACAAATTCTCAAGCTTGAATATCCTTATTTTTATGTGAATCCCTAGTGCCTCCATTTCCTATTGAAATACTCTAGAAAACGTCACTTTTAATTTCTTGTTCAAAAGATAAATAGTATTTCCTCATAGTGTATAGCGTGACTGGCTTAGGATGCTCTATATCGTGCGAGATATCGGATGCCTCTGGTATTTATCACGGCTCTCAAATTCAGACATAACTACTCCATGATGATAGTACATGCTTTTCAGAGGTCAAATTTCTAGTCAACCAAGAGTGGAGTGTCTAAGTAAATGGACTGAGAATGACTGCAAATTTTTTCTACTATTGTAATGCATTTGCATGAGGCAGACCAACCCAGTACTGAACTTATGTGTGCTAACAGATCTTGAACGGTTTCGTTACAAATCATTTTCATGAAAAATCCACAAAGCTCTCCTCAAAGCCCAGTACCAAAATGTACCTATAACTACTACCTCTGTCCCAAATTAGTAGTCACTTCTGTCCCAAATTAGTAGTCGCTTTGACTTTTTTCTGGTAACGTTTGACCATTCATCTTATTTGAAAGTTTAGTGTAAATATAAAAACAGAGAAGTTATATTTAAGTATTTTTGACAATAAAGCAAATCAAAAAATAATAATTCCATAATTTTTTGAATAAGACGAAAGATCACAAGTTACAAGCAAAAACTCAAAGCGACAAGTATTCTAGGACGGAGGTAGTACCTCACATTAATTCCATTTTCGTAGTGCTTCTTCTTACATACTACTAGTACCTTTGTTCTAGAATACTTGTCTCTTTAGGATTTAAATTTTGTCGTACTACTTGTCCCATCAATCATTTTCTACTCAAAAATTTTCTTATTTTACCCTCAATAACCATTTCACTTCTCATACATTATTTAACAAGGGGTATTATAGACTTTTGTATTAAACCTTAATCTATCCTAAACAAACTAGAATGACAATTATTATGGGACGTAGGGAGTAATTGTAAAGTTGTAGAAAAACCATATCACAAATGTCAACAATATGTGATGTCACAACAATAGGTTTTTTTTTAGAGAAGGGTAAATTTACATGGTCTCTACATTTAACCGGATATATACAGCCTATATTTATTTTAAGAGAAAGCTAATTTTTACCTGGTCTCTATCTAACTGTTTATATACATCATTCTTTAATTGGGAATTTAGCACATCAAACAGGGAACTTAGCCCTCAAATAACCCAATTTGAAAATCGCTCCTACTTAGGACCTTGGGTGCTACTCAGGTCACTACAACTATTAGACTATATGCCCTTTCACGGAGTAGGTATTACTGATGGACCTAATCACTGTCTAATTCATAGCATTTCTGGACCCAGTCTTCTCTCCTCCTATGAATATGTTTTTCATGTTCCTCTTCCACTCAGATTTCTCTCACAATTGTCGCTCTAACCACCCATCGCAATGCCATTACCATACTCTCAACCAAAACTTGGGAGGCCATGTCTGTGGGATTGCCACCAAACATTCGAGCCTTGTAGCAAGGGTCTAAGTTTTTAGCCTATAACATGTAAGTGCTGACTTTACAACGGATTGGGCAGAAATGTAGTAGTTTTTTTTTAAAAATAAAAATATTTAAGAGTTGATGTGGGTTATGAAAAAAAAATCCATGGGCCTTGGCCCATTACTACCCTACTGGCCTTCCTAGATCAGCTGGATTAATTGGATGAAAGGGTTTGCGAACGGAAAAGTACGAATTACCCCTCCCCCACCCCGAACTATTGCGGTCATCCGAATTACCCCCAAACCACAAAACCGGACATTCTTCACCCCCAACTATACAAACCGGACGAATTACCCCCCTCGACCCAATCCGTGGTGGTTTTGTCCTACGTGGCGTACGCGTGGCAGTCTAATCAGCATTCTATTTATTAAAAAATGAGGGACCCACCTGTCATACACTCATACTCTCTCTCTCTCAGGAGGGGCGGTTGGGCGCCGGTGTCCAGCGAGATCGAGGGTGGGCGGGAGGCAGCAGCCGTGGACGAGCTAGCCGGCGGCGGCGGGTGACGCAGAGGAGGCGGCGGCGGCGGAGGATGAGGAGGCGGCCGCTTGGCGCAGCTTTCCCCCCTCCCTCTCGGCGTCGTGCGGGCGGAGCGGTGGCCGAGTCGCGGCAGCCGCGGACGAGCTGGCCGGCGGTGGAGGTGGGGGCGCCGTCAGAGCGGTGCGGCGGAGGGGGCCTCGACGCCGGCCGTCCCGCCGCCCTCGTCCTTCCCGCGCGCACGCCGCTGAGAGGGAGGGGGAGTGTGCGGGCGGAGCGGTGGCCAAGTCGCGGCAGCCGCAGATGAGCTGCCCCGCGGTGGAGGTGGGGGCGCCGTCAGAGCGGCACGGCAGAGGGGGCCTCGACGCTGGCCGTCTCGCCGCCCTTGTCCTCTCTGCGCGCACGCTGCTGAGAGGCGCCGCCGCCGTACGCTTCATCCTCATCGTTGTCCTCCTCATCCCCCCTCGTTGGTGCCGCCCGCCGTCACCGCGTCCTCCCCGGCGCTCCGCCACCGCCCACACGCCGCCGCTGACCCGTTTGAGAGAGAGAGGAAGAGAGGATGAGGAGATGCTAGGTGGGTCCCACATTTTTTTATAAATAGAGTGCTGACTGGACTGTCACGCGTACGCCACGTGGACCAAAACCACCGCGGATTGGGTCAAGGGGTATAATTTGTCCGGTTTGCTTAGTTGGGGGTGAAGAATACCCGGTTTTATGGTTCGGGGGGGTGGTAATTTGGACAGCCGCGATAGTTCCAGGGGGGATTCGTACTTTTTCCTTTGCGAATTTGCGATGATTATGAGGCCCGGGCTATTGCTGCTGACTTTGTGCCGATGGATCGAATGTAAGTACCATTTTTTAAAGATAATGGAAGTAAATCCAGTCTTTGCTCAAAAGAGCTATAACCACTTATTACACAAACTCGCTCAACAGTGATCACACACCATAATGTAAGTACCTAACCAACAACACCGTGCTTATATGTTATTTCCATAATTAGTGATTTTATGACGAAGTTGTTTGGTCCGTGGATCTTCAGTTTCGCTTACAGCTTCATGATTTCTTTAAGGGAGTTCATCTTATACCACCATAGGTGGGCAATAGTCTTCCTGCCCCGCTGGATGATAGCAGTTTCAACCGGTAGCATGAAGGCTTTGTTCGCACTAATGCGTGCCAAAACTACATAGGGCATCAGGGTCTATGTATGGGCTTTCCATGGGCCTTGCCTTATGGCCCAATGCCCATGGCATGTAAATATGTAACATCTCCATTCCTGTGGTCCAAGCCCCTTCGACATGACAATACTCGATGTGATAAGATGGGAGGTATAGTTTTTCAGGACCCTCATGCATGTGTACTCTCCTATCATTTTCCTGCAGTACCTGATCTTATCCCCGTTGGGCAATGAGGAGCTTGAAATTGTGTTCCTGGCGCCTCCCTTTCCCTATGTATGGATGGACGGTTTAAGAGCTTGTTTGTTTGGGTAAATGGGGATTTCTTCAATCCCTACATAATGGCATGAAAACTCGACTAAAGAAGACATCAATCTGCAAAGGGTTTGGGCTCCTATGTGCGTCGTACATCCAGATCGGAGTCTGTTGAAGACGTCGTCTCTGACATTGTTTCTTAAGAGTTCTATATATATCATAGAAGAGCCAGCTACTAGATGCACCTATGGTATTTATCATGGAAGGCAATATCACAACGTAATTAACTACTCCACCAATGCAACCATGCTTTTGGAGACACATGGATGTATAGATGGCTATATGGCCCGATGGCCCGCCCAAGGCCCGGTGATTTTGGCCCGGCCAGGCACCTCTGGTCGTGCCTGTGCTGGCCCGGCCCAACAGCCGTGCCGTGCCTAGGTCACTACCTCAACACGCTGGGCCGGCACGGTCCGGCCTGAAGTTCAGGGATGCGAAACAGACTTATTCTCAACCATATGTAAGGCACGTCACAAAGAATAGGGAGGAAAAATATATTTATTTTAGCTATATATATGTCACGGCCGAAAGAGGAGGGAGGGGAAATAGAGTTATTTTAAAGAAGACACGATGGGCCGTCTGTGCCTTCGGGCTAGCACGGCACGGCCCGACTATTGGTGGGCCGTGTCTGGGCTTGAGGTGCAGCCTGTGGGCGGGCACACCACGGCCCAATGTGTTGGTCAGGCCATGCCGGTCCGGTAGAATCTAGCCCGAGCACGGCCATGCTTGGGCCGTGCCGCGCAGATGACCATCTATATACATGGATGTATTTACTTAAACATTTTTTTAGGTGATCTTGCAAAAAAAAAAAAGCCATGTCTCAAGTGCGAGCTAGCTTCATGGACTCAGAATTAACCTCATATAGAGGTGAGCATGTACATCTCCGTAAACTACTGTGTATTAGTATAAAGTAGGACTCAGTAGTAAGCAGGATCATTTTATCCTGTTTGGTTTTACGACATCAAACAATGCAATATACAGCCAATGGAGTTTGAATGGTTTCAATATTAAAGATCATTTTCATAGCTCTCCCAGTCCCAAATGTACAGCCTGATATTCCAATCGTCGTATTAGTTAATTTATTGCATCAATTTGAATTTGTTAAAACCGGTATCACAAACGCCAATGATGTCATGATAAGCATAGACCTCCAATCTGTTTGCTTGATCGACTAGGCATTGCTCACAGTCACGGACCTTATCACTTACACACTGATTAATTCAATATTAGCAAACGAGTTTTTTCTTTTTTTGAAACGAAATTTGAGGCAACGCCCACCGTCCGTGCTCACTTTTGACGGAATTTGAGGACCAAACCGTGTCAAGATTTTGCTGCGTTACAACTTGCTTTCGACGAGTAATGGATGTCCAAAAACCAACATACTCACTGGGACTCCTTTATTGGCAAATGAAAAACACTTACATAAGCTCTTCAGCTTGGTTTCAATTGACTGGGATTTTAGTTCAATTTTGCTTTTATTATGAATGGATCCTAGATACTCTCACCAATTTACAACAAGCTCTCTGAGATTTCATCGATCTGTAATAGACCTATTTAGTCCATTATATCCAAGAAGGTTACTGTGATATAGTCATGTTTATTTTTACTAGAATCGACAGATCAAAAGTAATGGAAAATTATAAACTCCCAAGATTATGATTGTGATAGACCAACTGAGTGGCAGCCAAAACAAGCTCTGATGACTCACAGCCTTGTCCTGCATTTCTCCTTAATCACCATCAGGAGATGGATGTTTTCAGTTCCTTGCGCTGCTTGAGATTTCTTCTAGGCTAGTTCATCATAATTGCACAGTGGGATATCCTCATTAACACTATACATTCTGCCACCACAGTAGAGCAACTCTCTCCCACAGGCAATGGCTTTTCTCTGATCTCCAACTATGAGCATCGAGCATCACAGTTTCGTGATCTTGCACAGACAAAGTATGGGTGGGCAGATCATTGAAAATGCTTGCTGATTGAAACTAACTTCTCGGTGCCTCCATTTCCAACTAGGATGTAAAACTATGATCCACAATATTCCTCTACCATATCCAGCAGTGGTCTTCAAACCATTACAGAAGGGAGCGCCTCTGCTATTTATCTTTGGTTGATTATTCTTTGTACAATTTTCACAGATCGGATTAAATAAAGTCATGAACGAAATGAACCTCGAATGACGACACATGTGCTGCACAACTATACATGGCCATAAGGCCCGAGGCCCGACAACCCAGCCCAAAGTGCGGCCATTTGGCCCGGTCCAAACACGACATGGCACGATTGGTGTCAGACCCAAGCCAGCTCGGGCCGACAGTTGGGTAAAATAGACTTATTTTATAGAGAAACACGATGGGCGCCTGTCATGTCTTTGGGCTGGCCCAATTCCTAGGGCCATGGGTGTAGCCCGTGGACAGGCACGACACAGCACGACGTGTAGGTTGGGCCATGCCGGGCTTGGTCCGGGTGGCCTATTTGGCTATCTATATGCACAACAACTTACATGGAATAAAACACCCAGCAAATTATTTAACTTGACGACAACATTATTTGCACATTGCAGGCACACTATAAAAGTTACACATTTAAAGAGAGTTTCTCGTGTGTGTGTGTGGGGGGGGGGGGGCTGAAATCTCGAAAATTTTGCGATGAAAAAAAATAAATTTAAATAGAAGTAAAATAGTGAACTTTCTATCCTGCCATTATTCAGCTCACAGTAGTTCGGATGAATACGAACTAATGGCATTTGTTTTGACATATTTGGTATGATGAGATACGTTTTGAACATTCATAAAAGTTGAAAGCAGGTCTTCTGAGGTAAAAAAATGACTACATTTAATAAATTGTAATTATTAGATTTGGTCGTATTGTGTATTATACAATTATACAAGGAAAGTAAAATACAGGTGCCTTGATCACAATTTGGTGCCAACTGCTAACACTGTCGGGTTACAAATGTGCTCCGTTTTTTTTGGTTTGTTTTGGCAGGAACAGCTCTGACGAGAGTGTTGCATCAGGCCCCCGTCATGTCGGATTGGACACTAATTAGAAGTATTAAACGTAGACTAATGACAAAACTCATTCCATAACACTGGACTTATTCGCGAGACGAATCTATTGAGCCTAATTAATCTATGATTAGCCTATATGATGCTATAGTAAACATGTGCTAATTATAGATTAGTTAGTCTTAAAAAATTTATCTCACGAATTAGCTCTCATTTATATAATTAGTTTTATTATTAGTTTACATTTAATACTTCTAATTAGTGTCCAAACATCCAATGTTACAGGATCCAAAAACCACCTGATGAAGTAAAACTTCTCCTTTTATGTTTGGCACTCCATTTACATTTTATATCCTCTCTGATGTCTTAATTATGGCAAAAGATATTCCTGTTTAGACAGAAGTTATCCTGAAGCATTCATCCAATTCTTAGAACTATTTCTGTTGTCATTAGTGACATTAGTGAGTAATGACATCTGTTGTGCATAGCATTTTCCATGGAGCAGAACAGGGATCATACACATCATAAAGATAACTTCATAATTATCTCGGTAACAACATTGTTACCGCCAAATAAAAAAATAACAAATTTATTTCATGTTCCATGGGAAGATACCAGAAGGCACCAATTATTTTTTGTGTAAATAGGTATCAGGAGGCACCATAATTAATTAACACTAAAAAGTATGGTACTATCTGATGTCTTCCGAGACTAGTTTTTAGGAAAAACCTTTAACTTCTTCATGTAGAAGAGATCAACTCCATAAAGAAGTTAAAAGTTTTTCCTAAAAAAAAGTTAGAGCTAATGCTTCAGGTTTAGAGACCAAAGAATTACACAATTGAATCAAATCGGAACGCTTTCTATTATTGTCGTTAAGCAAATCCTGACAAAAGTTGAAACAATAGCGACTTAAAAAAAATGACTATGCAGCAAAGGAGTACATCACAATACAACACCCATAAAGCTGCTAAAATATTTAGATTTAAACCTTCCTTATAATATATACTTCCATTTCAGTTGGTTGTTCTAGTATGAGAAATTTTGGGAAAGAGTATATTAGATCATTTCAAATTCATGAATTTCTAATAATCCCTGTGTACTCAGCTAGTCTGGTCTGATCTTGGTCTTGCTGTTCAAGCTACCCACTGCTCTGCGACCGGCCATCCATTACCAAGGCTGTCTGCTACCACCAAGCATCCAAAGGTGAGGCAAGTGCAACCGTAGGGCTTGCAAGGACATATCTTACTGTCTTGTATAGTTGTAAGGTGGGCAGTATCAATCCCCTTATGGCTCAAGCAGTCTAGAACAGCCGGAAGCACAACCCTGTCGGTTGAGGATCTTGCATCTAAATATAATCAAGTCCTACCTTTACGTTCCTCGTCCCGAGGATGGACCCAATAGGTTGAAACTGTATTCCCAATGCCTCCTTTTCCCTTGTATATGGGACAGTTAGAATGTTGTTTTAGTGTGAGTGCGGAAACCTGATATCGATGCCTTGGGAATATGATGAAAAATTGAACTAACTAGACCTAGATAGCATGCTGATTTTGCGTATCTTGCTGTTCAAGCTACCCACTGCTTGGTGACCGGCCATCCATTTCCAAGGCTGTCCGCTACAACCAAGCGTCCAAAGGTGAGGCCAGTGCAACCGAAGGGCTACGTGCAAAGACATGTCTTAATTACTGTCTTGTATAATAGTAAGGTGGGCAGTCAATCCCCTTATGGCTCTAGCAGTCTAGAACAGCCAGAAGCACAACCCTGTCGGTTGAGGATCTTGTAGCTAAATGAAATCAAGTCCTGCCTTTATACCTCGTCCCAATGAACCCAATAGGTTGAAACTGTATTCCCAATGCCTCCTTTTCCCTTGTATATGCGATAGTTAGAATGTTGTTTTAGTGTGAGTACGGAAACCTAATATCGATGTCTTGGGAATATGATGAAAAATTGAACTAACAAGACCTAGATAGCATGCTGATTTTGCGTATCTACACTAGAGCTAGCTTGTTGCCATTCTCACTTTGTTATCCTAAGAGAGTTCTGGTGTTCTACATCAGAGCACAGGGCCAGTTGCAAGCAGGTTCTAGTATACATTTCTATATATATGGAAGTCAATAAAAGTAGGCAATGAGACGACACATGCATGCAAATATGGTATTTATCATGAAGAAAAGATCGCAATGTAATTAAGTAACTCAACCGACCATATATGCTTCTGAACGCATCGATGTATTATTGCATTTTGTACTTTGTAGAAAAACAATGGGTTGTGTCCATGTGTGAGCTACCTACATGTATGCACTCGAAGCTGTAAAATTATTTGTATATTGGACATAGGATCTCGGTGCCTCCTTTTCCAAACCGGAGTTTGCAATTAAAATTGACGATAGCATTTGCTTCCCATCTATTATCTACAAGAATAAATGTTATATATATACCCCAAATGGCTTCACCTATCTGCAAGAGATCAAAGAGGCTTCTTGTTAATTTGCATGACCATCATGATATATCTGTTGTTTAATTTTGACAAGAAAGAAAACGAGTCAAGTTGCATATTTCAGGTTCTTCAATTTGAAGTCTCAAATTCGACGGAGAAATTAAAAGTCATCAGGTTCATGAAGAAATTAACATTCCTCATCTTGCATTTGATCCTAAACTTATTGAACTTTGCCACTGAACGAGAGCCTGCTAGAGCTATACAGATCGCGGGACCATTTGATATATTTGATGAGCAACCGAGGACACACGTCATTGCCGGTCGGCAAATACTACCGCAGTGTTCCATTCACGTTGTTTGTGCCCAATGGAGTTTCTTCACAAGAGCGCTGTGTAGTGATGCCGAGGTTTTAGCAGCGTCCAAGAAAATTCTACGGGACGACTCTAGCATAAGATCTTATACCTCACTCTCCGGTTCACGGACTGCTCTTTTTGTTCAAACCTCACGATTAAACCGATTGCCTTGATCATTGAAATTGAAGGTAGCTTGAAACTTTGTTCCGGGTGCCTCCATTTCCTATGGCATGTTCGACGATGAGACCCATTATCATTTTGTAAGCACCTCCATGGCCGCACCAAAATGTGTATTCAAGCATCAGGGTCTTCTTCTATTTATCATGGGTTCACACAACTCTCAACATAATTTCTGCACCAATTCTCAGCACAATTTTGTGCGTAAGTAAGATTAAATAAAGTGTTATTAATTAGTGAGTAACGACATCTGTTGTGCATAGTATTTTCCACGGAGCAGAACACTCAAAGGGGATCATACACCACTTCACAATTTTCTTGGTAAAAAATATTGCTACCGCCAAATAAAAAATCACAAATTTATCTCATGTTCCATGGGAAGATACCAGAAGGCATCAATATTTCTTTTGTGTAAATAGGTATCAGGAGGTACCATAATAAATTAACACTAAAAAATATGGTACCATATAATGTCTTTTCAAAAACAATAAAAAAGGCTAAATAAATGTGAAGGAACGATACTAATGAGTTACCAACTCAATCCAAAAGCAGAGCTCATGCCATTTTGCTTCTGAGAGGAAAACAAAATACTAAAAACTGAATAAATTAAAACAGCGCAGTGCATAGCAATTAATCAAAAAAAAAAAAAAACAGCAGTGCATAGCCGGCCATTCTCAGCTGAAAGACAGTTTCAATGAATATGATCTAACCATCGAGTGCCATTTGGTTAGACTGTGTTGTTTCTTGATAATGGTTAGACCTAAAACCAAGATAGAGCTAAACTCCATAAAATAAGTTAGAGCTTTTCCTATAGAAAAAAGGTTAGAGCTAATGCTTTAGGTTTGGAGTGTGGAAAAATCTAATTGGTGTATTCTATTGTTTTCTAATCTATTACATTGACTCTCTTATAGGGATAGAAACTTAGAGTGCAATACAAGTAAGAGTAGATTTATCTCTAAGATTCTATCTCTATGATATATCTTATCTCTATGTTTGTATTTGAATCTTATCTCTAACTAACATATTTGTACTTCTAACAAAGAGACCATAGAATTAAACAATTGAATCAAATCTAAGCTTTCTATTATTCTCGTATGCAAATCCTGACAATAGTTGTAACAATAGCAAGTTAAATATGCTTGCTGCTAACTGTAGAGAAAGTGGAATAGATGCCTCACCAATGTGGGGAGGTGAACTCTCATATATATATAGCAGAATTACAATCAATGCTAGTGCTGAGTTACAATCAATACTAGGGAGTTACATAAGACCAAAGGTCTAGGAGAGTAACTATCTAGGAGTGTAAAAGTTTAGGAGATAAACAGCCTATAGATTAATAAATAATCCTAATACCCGCCCGCAGTCGTAGCGGGAGGAGCATGAACGCACAGACTGGACCGAAAATCAGTAAATAACTGAACCGGCAAACCTTTGGTCATGATGTCCGCGAACTGGTGCGATGAAGGGACATGAAGTACCCGGACTTGTCCCAAAGCCACCTTTTCACGGACAAAGTGGATGTCGATCTCGATATACTTCGTCCATCGATGATGCACGGGATTCGCTGTCACGTAAACAGCACTGACATTGTCACAATAGACAATAGTAGCCGAAGCAATTGGGACATGAAGTTCTAGTAGCAATTGCCGCAACCAGCAGCACTCGGCGACGGCATGAGCAACGGCACGGTACTCCGCCTCAGCACTGGAACGAGAGACAGTAGTCTGGCGCTTGGAGGACCAAGAAACCAGATAATCTCCAAGGAAGACACAGTAGCCGGACGTGGAACGAGGAGAATCGGGACAACCCGCCCAATCCGCATCGGAGTATGCCGTGAGGGACTGAATCGGGCCGGAGCCGATGTGGAGGCCGGTGGAGAGGCTGCCCTTCACATACCGGAGGATACGCTTGACCAAGGCGAGATGAGGCTCCCGCGGATCATGCATGAAGAGGCAGACCTGCTGAACGGCGTAAGCCAAATCCGGCCGAGTCAACGTGAGGTACTGTAGGGCGCCAGCGATGCTCCTGTACTCTGAAGGATCGGCAACGGGCAGGCCGTCGGTGGCGGAGAGCTTGGCACGAGTGTCCACTGGTGTCGATGTAGAGTGGCACTCGGCCATGCTGGCCCGGTGAAGAAGATCCACAGCGTACTGGCGCTGTGAGAGGAAGAGGCCGGCGGAGGAGCGCGTCACAGAGATGCCGAGGAAGAAGTGGAGGTCACCAAGGTCTGTCATGGTCGAAGCAGTGAGGATGATGTCATCGACGTACAACAGAAGATAGGCAATATGATCTCCATCTTTGTAAACAAAGAGAGATGTATCGGACGCCGAAGGCAGAAATCCCATCTGTCGAATGTACGTGGCAAACCGCTGGTACCACGCACGGGGAGCCTGCTTAATACCATACAGGGACTTCTGCAATAGACAGACAGCATCAGGGGCAGCGGGGTCAACAAACCCAGAGGGTTGCTGACAATAGACGGTCTCCTGTAGGTGACCATGACGAAACACATTCTTCACATCCAGTTGATGAATTGGCCAAGCACGGGATGCAGCGATGCTGAGAACAAACCGTATGGTGGCCGGCTTGACAACCGAGCTAAATGTCTCGTCGTAGTCGATGCCATGCTGCTGCGAGTAACCACAGACCACCCAACGAGCCTTGTGACGAGCAAGAGTGCCGTCAGAGTGGAACTTATGCTTGAATATCCACTTGCCCGTCACAATGTTGTCCCCAGGGGGGCGAGGAACGAGACACCAAGTGCCGTTGTCAACCAACACCTTGTACTCATCAGCCATGGCAGTGCGCCAGTTGGGATCAGCCAACGCACTGCGATAATTGGCCGGAACAGGAGAAGCAGCGGTGGCGTGGGTAGCCGTGTAGGTCAGCCTGTCAACCGGCCGTAAGGAGCTAGTCTGGGAGCGCGTCACCATGGAATGCGGCTGAGGAGCAGCAGCCGTGACAACCACATTGGGTGAAGATGATGGCGGGACCGTCACGGTGGGCCGACGGGTGTAGACATGGCGGAATGGTGACACGGTGCCGGCTCGGGTGGCACCGACCGACGGGGCAGCGCCGATCGAGGAGGCGCTGACCAAGGGCGTGCCAGCTGATCGGGCGTCACGTGCCGCAGGGACGGTGTTGTTCGGCAAGCGTCGGCCGAAGAGGGGAACGTACGGTTGCTCAACCTCCATGGAGGGAGCCACCGTAAGGCGTCGCGGTTGCTCAACCTCTGTGGAGGGAGCCACCGTGAGAGGTCGCGGTTGCTCAACCTCCAAGGAGGGAGCCACCGTGAGAGGTCGCGGTTGCTCAACCTCTGATGAGGGAGCGACCGCTGGAGGGAGTCCCTGCAGCAAAAAATCAAAAGACGAGGGAGCAGGGGGAGTTGCTGCGAAGGGAAATCGTGATTCGTCAAACACGACGTGGCGCGAAATGATGATGCGGCGAGTGGAGAGATCCAGACATCGGTATCCCTTGTGGGAGGCCGGGTACCCAAGAAAAAAGCAAGTTGTCGAGCGAGGGGCAAGCTTATGTGGAGTCGTGGCACTCAAGTTTGGGTAACAAAGACAGCCAAAGACGCGAAGGTGGGAGTAGTCTAGGGTGGTGCGATGTAGGAGCTGAAAAGGTAGTGAGTGGTGAACAGAGGAGGAGGGTCTCCGGTTGAGAAGGTAGGTGGCGGTGGCGAGAGCCTCAGCCCAGTAGGACGGAGGCATAGAGGCCTGTATAAGAAGGGTGCGTATGGAGTTGTTCATGGTGCGGAGCATCCGTTCGGCTTTACCATTTTGGGGGGAGGTGTAAGGGCAAGAGAGTCGTAGCTGGGTGCCACGACTAGTAAGAAATGAAGTGGTGGCGGTATTGACAAACTCTCTGCCATTATCAGCCTGAAGGGTTTTGAGTGGTAAGCCAAATTGGGTGGAAACATACTCGGCAAACTCAACAAGATGACGATGAACATCAGATTTGTGTCGGAGTGGAAAGGTCCAACAGAAATGACTGAAATCATCAAGCACCACTAAATAATATTTAAAACCCGAAGTACTCAACACCGGAGAGGTCCATACATCGCAATGGACAAGCTCAAAGGGAGTGGAAGTGCGAGACAAAGACCTATCGAAAGGTAATCGGGTATGTTTGCCTAACTGATACGCATGACATAAAGAGGTGTCTATTTTATTACAGGAAATAGAGGACATATTTCGAAGACTGTGGATGGCGGCTGGACCAGGGTGACCGAGACGACGGTGCCAAAGCGTGGAAGAAGTGGCGAGGGAGCAGGACGCGGTGTTGGAGGGAGTAGCAGCTGGAAGGGTGTAGAGTTCCCCGTGACTATTGCAGCGAAGAATCACGCGCTGGGTCTGAAGGTCCTTAACAGAGAAACCAAATTCATCAAACTCAATGGAACATTTATTGTCGCGGGTAAACTGACGAACTGAAAGTAAATTACGAACTAAGGAAGGGGCGACAAGGATGTTTTTGAGTGCAAATTTGGTGGTTCCTATGGGTAGAAAAGAGGTGCCACGACAAGTAACGGGAATAGTTTGACCATTTCCAACAGTAATAAAAGTGTAAGAGTTAGGCAAGCGTGTAACGAGGATACCATCAGTGGAGGACATATGAGATGTCGTGCCGGTGTCCAAAACTTAGTTGTTTGGGCTTTGGAAGGCCATCTGGTTCAGTGCTGCAATGAGGCCAGCTTGCTCCCAATTGGGCTGGCCTGTAGGAGCAAATGTGGGCGACACAAATGGCCTAGCATATGTGGTATTGGCCTGGGAGTAGTCGGCCGTCGGAGCCGGCCCAAGAAGGCCGGCTGAAGAGGGGCGCCAGGCCTGTTGCTGGGCCGGCCAGGGGTTAAAACAAACCCAAGGCCCGGCCGGCCTCCAGCTAGGGTTGGCCACCCAGCCGGTCGAACTCCCTCCAGCAGAGAAACCGCCGCCACCAGAGGAAACGCCGCTGCCACCGCCGCCAGAGAAGGCCTGGCGAGTGCCACCACCACCCCCACTGCCGCCGCCGTTCCCTCCTCCATTTCCGCCGCCGCGTCCACCATTTCCCTTGCGGTTGCGGCGGTTCGTGTTGCCGCCGGTGCGGGCCTGGCCAGCAGGGAAGCCGCCGCCACCAGTCCCACCGCCCGGGAAGGTCTGGCGTGCGCCGCCACCACTCCCACTGCCGCCACCCCCACCGCCAGAGGAGATGCAGCCACCGGGAGGGCAGGAACCGGAGCCGAAGCCGCCGCCGGCCACCAGCGCCGTGGCTGCCGCCACCTTGGCTTCGTTGGCGATGCGCAACTCCTTCAGCAGGAGGGTGTTGCGCGCTGAGGTGAAGCTTGGGAGGACGGCTGCGCCAGCGATGTTATCTCCGGTGTTGGAGAAGCGCTCGTTCAGGCCTTGGAGGAGGTTAAGCACGAGTTGGGATTCGGTGACGGCGTGGCTGATGTCGCGAAGAGCGTCGGCAGCGGTCTTCATCTTCTGGCAGTAATCGTTGATGGAGGAGTCGCCTTGAATCATGGAGTGAAACTGGTGGCTGAGGAAGATCGCTCGAGGCTCTTTGTTGGCGTGGAACATGTCCTCGATGGCGACCGAGAGCTCCCGCGCGGTCTGATCGGGCTCCATGGCGAGGTCAAGGACGTTGTCGGCGACTGACCCGAAGATCCAGCTGCAGATGCAGCAGTCGGCCTGTTCCCAGGCCGGGTCATTGGGGCGTGGAAGAGCGGAACCGTCGATGTGAGCCATTAACCCGAACTTGCCGCACAAAGATGTGAAGAAGGCCCTCCATTTGTTGTAATTCGGGTGGGTGTTTTCTAGGGTGATGGGGACGTGGGATTTGATGGCGACCGTGGCGTAGGGGTGGAGGAATTCGCTGGTGGTACTGGAAGAAGAAAAACCACTCGAGGCCGAGGAGGTGGAGGACTGAGTTGATTCAGTCGACATGGCTGGGATGCAGCTGCGATGGCAGCGTGCTAGAGCAGCGGAAAAGAAGGTAAGAGCCTAGGCTCTGATACCATGTAGAGAAAGTGGAATAGATGCCTCACCAATGTGGGGAGGTGAACTCTCATATATATATAGCAGAATTACAATCAATGCTAGTGCTGAGTTACAATCAATACTAGGGAGTTACATAAGACCAAAGGTCTAGTAGAGTAACTATCTAGGAGTGTAAAAGTTTAGGAGATAAACAGCCTATAGATTAATAAATAATCCTAATACTAACAAAGTACATCATAAAACACAACACTCGTGAAGCTACTAAAATATTTAGGCTAAACCTTCCACAAAATACTTTTGCATTTCAGTGGATTTGGTCTAGTATGCATGAGAAAAGAGAATATTATAACATTTCTAATTCGTGAATTTCTACTGATCGCCAAGTCCTGCATGCTGGATCCTTTCCTAGACCTTGTAGTCAGCTAGCATAGTCTGATATGATCTAAGTTTGGTCGTCCAATCTGCTCAAGTAGCTATCATTGTGACCGGCCATCCATTTCTAAGGCTGCCCGTTGCCACCAAGCATCCAAGGGTGAGGCCAGTGCAACTACAGGGATAGGTGTAGGAACTTGTCTTACTGTGTTGTATAGTTGTAAGGTGTGCAATATCGATCCCCTTAGCTGTCTCAAACAGCCGAAGGCGCAACCATGTCGGCTTAGGATCTTGCCGCCGAATCCATTCTAAGTCCTACTTATATGTACGTCGTCGCAAGAGTGTATCCGATGGGTTGAAACTTGATTCCCAACGCCTCCTTTTCCCAGGATCTTGGTTTTAGTGAGTGGGGAAAAACCGGATGTTGATCGATATGCCTTGGGAATATGATGAAAAATTGAACTAGCAAGACCTATATATATAGCATGAAGATTTTGTGTGTACCCATCGACACTAGAGCTATAGCTTGTTACCATTCTCGCATTGTTTTCGTAAGAGAGTTGTGGTGTTCTACATCACTGCTGGGCCAGCTTGGAAGCAGGTTCTAGCTAGTGTTCTACATATATATATGGGACTCGATAAAAGTAGGCAATGAGATGCCACATGCACATATGGTACGTTATTTAATTTATCATGAAGAAAAGATCACACCGTAATTAAACAACTCAGCCAACCATATCTGCTTCTGGACGTACGCATCCATGCATCATTGTATTTTATTTGTATACTCGTACTCGATCTTGGAAAAAAAGATGGGATGTGTCCATGCATGTATGCACCCCGAGCCTTGGAAGCTTGAACGTTTCCGTATATTAGCTAGTGTGTTAGAAAGTTGGGCTCAGTCTGATAAAAAAAAGGTTGGACTCAGTAGTTAGGAAAAACAAAGTAATTAAGAAGAACTCACTACTACAAAAACACCCATAGGTGTCGGTCACAAAGGTGCCGGTTAGCTAACAACCGGCACCTATAAGTCATTTCCCGTCAATATAGCAAAAAAACAGCACCTATAACGATTTATTGGTGTCGGTTTTTGTTGGGAAGGTCATTGGTGCCAAAAATACTCCCGCCAACGGTCCGAAAATCGCATAGGTGGCGGCTGTGGATAAAAAACCGGCACCTGTATGAAAGGTGGCGGTTATTTAACCAAAACGACACCTAATCCTAGGTTTTTTTTTGGATGAAGGGAGTACTTGATTGTAAAGGTCAAGGTAGACTAATTGTATCTAGGTCCTTAGCAACAATGTATTCCATATACTAGGCTGTTCAAACATGAGACCAAGATGAGTTTGACTAAGAAGATATTAGTGCTAATTTTGCTTCAGTGTCACACATCATAGATACAATAGAGTCACTAGAACGGATACCCTCATCTCAATCGGGCGGTAAGCCCCATCTCAATCGGGCACAGCGTCCGTCACAGACTAGAAGTCACTGATGTGAAGAGTTATCTCAATCGGGCAAACAGCCGTCACGAATGAATATATCTCAATCGGGCCCTAAGTAAAGCCCGTCACCGATAGCTTTGACCCAGATAACCAGTCAAACTATAGCCCGTCACACATGACCTATCTCTATCGGGCCACAACTAGCGCCCGTCACAGATGACTACTAACCTTTATCGGGCCTAAACTAGAGCCCGTCACAGATGACACTCATCTCAATCGGGCCTAAACTATAGCCCATCATAGATGACTGATGACCTCAATCGGGACTAAAATAGAGCCCGTCACAGATGACTGCTGACCTCAATCGGGCCTAAACTAGAGCCCGTCACAGATGACCTCATCTCAATCGGGCATTTAGTTATGGCCCGTCACAGATGACTATAATCCACAAAAAAAATAAATTTTGTTTTTTGGCTAGCCTCAGGCCTTTGCTAGCCATGCCCGCTGCAAAAATGACAGAAACAAACACAGATATCCAATATCCCCAGCTCCCCAGCATCACCCATTCATATACATATGCATTCACATACACAGACATCAACATATTTCACACAACCACACATTCACAGCCATCTCATATTTCACATCCATTCACATATTTCACATCCATTCAAATATTTATCATATTTCACCTGCAAAACCGAGTTAATTGGATCAAATATTTATTTAGCAAGTCTTAACATAAACATATGAAATATATACATAAATATAAGCATCACAGTTACATCATCACAATTACATAATAAGTGTTCATCATTGCCTAAACATAGAAGTTCAACATTGTTCATCATTTTAGTTTAAGCCTAAACATTCCTTTGGGGTTAATTATTTCGCGGAAGATGAAGCTGGCTATCTCCTCGCGAACCTCCTCAAAGCTGGTAGGCAGAGACTTGGTTATTGTGCCCTACATTGTCATAATTCCAGATTAGTTTATCGATCATATATAATTACTAAATCACGTGTTCCATAATCAGTGTCTACTTTCTGTTGTTCCCATTACACAAACCACGATATTAATAGTGCTAATAAGAAATATTACTACAGTTAATGAAACATCATTTCATGAAAATCGATCATATATTCATATAAAAAAACTTCCTATAATATTGTCCTACAAGTAATTTTGCAGTTATTAAGAAGGTATCAGAAGGTATGACACATGTTCTAGTATAAAATTTGGTATCCCTCGATATCTCTAATACTATAAGATATCAAATCTTACACTAAAAATATTGGTACCTCCTGGTACATATATTAAAAACTGTAAAATTACCATTGTTACATACTTCGTATAGCTCAGCACCATCCTGGTACCTCCTTCATATGCCCATGATGTCCAAACACACACCCAATCTCAAAACTATTTACGTACACCACCCGCCACTAGGGTTTACGTTACTGCTGGTAACCGCGCGGTTACCGCGGTTACCGGCCTTACCACGGGGGTACGGTAATAGAAATACCGCGGTAAGCCGGTAACCTCCTTAAATTCAAATAAATTTAAAATATAATTTGAATTTTTGATAAATTTTGCACGGTTTTGTATGGTTTTTCATGGTTACCGCGGTAACCGTGCTTACCGCCGGGGCATGGGGTTACCGTGCTCCGGCGGTTTGGGAAACCCTGCCCGCCACCACTGAGGTTGGAAACTGCTATGAGGTCGTGGATGGTAGCGGTGAGGCCAGTGTAGCCATGGGACTAAAAGAAGGCGGCTGCCTCCTGTACAGCAGCATTGCAACCATCAGGCGGCCGGCATCCATCCTCTAGGCGCTTGAGTCCAGCCGGATGCACAATCCTGACAGTTCAGGACCCTCATGCATGTGTACTCTCCTATCGTTTTACTTCAGCAGACCATAGCGCTTTCAGAAACTTGAAAATCTGCTGCTGGCACCTCCCTTTCCCTATGTATGGACGGACGGTTTAAGAGCTTGTTTGTTCGGGTAAATTTGGATTTCTACAATCCCTTTAGAGTGGCATGAAAACTCAACTAAAGAAAACATCAATCTGCGGAGGGTTTGGGTGTTCTTTTTTTTTTCTTTATGGGTTCACCAAACAACACCTATGTGCGTCGTGACATCCAGATCTCAGAGCTTGTTGAAGAGCTCGTCTTTGGCATTGTTTTCTTAAGAGTTCTATATATCATAGAAGAGCCAGCTACTAGATGTCTAGATGCAGGTTTCATCTATAGAACTGGATGAGCCGTGGTATTTATCATGCATATGGGACGCAATGTCACAACGTAATTAACTACTCCACCAACCATGCTTTTGTGTAGACACATGGATTATTTACTTAAACATTTTCTGTAGTCGATCTTGCAAAAAAAAAAGCCATGTCTCATGTGCGAGCTAGCTTCAGGGACTCAGAATTAACCACACAGAGGTGAGCATGTACATCTCCGTAAACTATTGTGTTATTAGAGCAATTTTACGGTACTTGAGGAGATACCATGAGGTACCACTTTTTTATTGTACATTTGGTAAGATTTGCTACAGTCTAGCAAAAAGTACCTCGAGGTACTGCTACCTCATGGTAACAAATCGTTTCCGACCATTCGATCTAGCTGGGCAGGATCGGCATTGTTAGATTCAATGCTTGGAAACGATTTGGTACCGTGAGGTAATGCTACCTCGAGATACTTTTTGTTGGATCGGAGCAAATCTCAAATTTGGTATCTCTTGGTACTTACGTACCATGAAGTACCTGTAAAATCAAAGTGTGTTTGATTCTTATTCTCTGATGAACAATTGGCATATGAGTATTGGTTTTGATATTTGGAGATTATTGGCGAAGTGGTTTTGGAGATGATTGGATTTGCAGGTGATGAACAGGTGCTGCTGAAGATTTGGTCCGATCAGACCGGGCAAGGCTTGCCGGTCAGACCGGCATGTATCGAGCGGTCAGACTGTCTAGCCCGCGGTCTGACCGGCTGACTCTGTGTCGGTTTTGTTTTCGGGTTGTTTCGTTGGATATTCATGGATAGTTCATATTTATGGCTTCTAGATGGATACTATGCGTATGTAAAACTGTTGTTTGCTAACAATGAGTCAAGTTGGAGATAGCTTGGTCTCGGAATATGGTTTTTTTGTTTGATTCATGTGTAGGTGTCTTGATGCCTCAGGAGAGTATTACTGGTGATGGATCGGGAGTCAACTTGGAGATAAGGTGATGTCCAGACGGTCAGATATATATCATGCGGAATACTTAGGCTAAAAGATCAATGCACTTGGTTGGTGAAGATTCCATATAGCATAGGATGGAGATATTGTGTGCGCATGGAATGCGGAGTCGAATTTAGAAGGAGTCTAAATTTGGTATGATTGGAGTTTGTAAAGTTAGTTTCTTGTACCGGAAGGTTTCCTAGGTGGATTAGGACTTTTTATATGAGTTTGGTTCGTGGCTTTAGGCTACCTACCTCATATATAAATAGAGAGGGAATGTGAGGCCTCCCGGGATCGCTTTAGAGAGCATTGAGTTGAGAGAATAGTTAGGGTTTCGAATTTAGTCGAGATTTTTGTGAGGAGTGCTGTTATTGCACTTTGTAAACACAGAGAGAAGTAATAAAGTTGTCATCTACTCTGAGAGTTCTTTGATTTGTGTTTTCTCGAGTTCGGTGGTCCAACCGACTGTTGATGCAAAAAAACACACATTGGCCTGGGAGATCTGCTTAACTCCAGTGCAAGTCCAAATCTTGATGAGATGTGGGCGTGCCAGTCAGTTTGATCCTGCAACTGACAAAATATGCAAATAGTAGATCAATGAGCCAATCGGCTGACAAGCCGATGGAGTAGTTCCAGCCGATGCCGATACCAGCCGATGGCGATAGGGTTTTGAGCTATCGACAATATGTCCAATCTAGATAATGATATAAAGGCAATCGGCTGATGATGATGCAATATAACAATAATATAATTCAATAGACACCAATCAGCTAGCAGTATGATATAATAGAATAAGCACTGATCCGAAGGTTAAAGCATACATTTACTGGAGATCCGATGTCATAAAATCCACAATATTAGATAAACAATAAAGTCTTTGTTGTCATCGGCTAAATCCAACTTATATGTATATGCAATCCTTATAAGCCGATGCAACGTCTAGATAACTTATCGGCTAGCAACCCGATAAAACATTAGCATGAACCTATCGGCTTAACAAGATTTATATTATCAACAACAATCTAGTAGGTCGAACCTAACCGATGCAGCACGAGATTGCATATGATAATATAATACTCGATGAGCCGATAGATCTGTCTAGCATGATGGATATAACAAATCTATTTACAACAACGTTGTGATTGTAGAGAAATATCGGCTAAGACAGAAGATCAGACCTAACCGAGACAGTTCCAACTAAACCGATGCTTCTCTAAACACAATGCAATTAGAGATAGAATTGAGATATCAGGTAGGAAAATATATCAACCAAACCAGAGCGATCCAAAAGATCAAAACGATGCAGCCTTGAACAACACCAACATAGCCGATAGATTCTCCAGGGCCGGCGGAACATAGGACTTACCCCTTCGCCGGAGATCGAACTGAACCGATGCAGCCCCGCGAAAAGTGCCAAATTCCGCCAGATGATAAGTAAAATCCTCAGGAAAGAGGGTGGCGATGCACCGAGATTAGTTGTATTGATCGAGAGATATATTACATAGACCCCGGGTGTATATATTTATACCCGTGGGTAGATACTAGTCCTTGTCGGACAAGAAACAAACCTTCCTAAAGATAAAACAGAAACATAAAGTCATTATTAGACACTAAACACACTTTTCTAAAGATAAAAGGAAACTAACAAACCATTCCTATAAAGTCATTATTAGACACTAAACACACTTTCCTATAGATAAAAGGAAACTAACAAACCATTCCTAATTAATAAATACAATTGCCTTCTTCGGACTCAATCCGCACGTGGCAATATCTCATGAAGCACGCTAACTCAATCTGGCAATGATTCCAATCTCACCTTGCCGGAATCAGCTACATCGGCTTACCTTGTCCGATTCAGTATCCGCCGATGCACACCGTAGCCAATGCAGTCCCGAAGCTGATTTATACTCTGGTTCTGTTATCAATTTCCTTCCAAATCCGCTTCGGCCATAACTCGAAATCCGTTGCATGATTTATCAAATTTGGTCGTTAACACCGACGAGACACCGGCGGTCAGATCGATGGCATCGCGGCGGTCAGACCGGCGGGTTTACTGCGGTCAAACTGGCGGCAGCAATAGGCGACGATGATAGGTTTCGGCGGTTAGACCGGGAGATCAACACCAGTCAGACCGGCGGAATAGGAACGGTCAGACCTGTAGATCAACCCCGATCAGACCACAATTCATCGATTTGAGAGTAACTTTTAATTGCACTAAATGTTTTGGTTTTTGGGCACTACAACCATCTGGTCGAATTAGTTCTTGCTGTTCGATCCTACAGTACCAAATTTTACACTAATTTTTTGGTTCCTTTTGGCACCTCCTTAAGAACAGTAAAATTGCTCGTGTTATAAAGTAGGACTCAGTAGTAAGCACGACCGATTGGTTTAAGACATCAAACAATGGAATATACTGCCAATGGAGTTTGAATGGTTCCATTATATTGAAGATCATTTTCATAGCTCTCCCAGTCCCAAATGTACAGCCTCATATTCCAATCGTCGATTAGTTAATTTATTGCATCAATTTGAATTTGTTAAAACCGGTATCACAAACGCCAATAGTGTCATGATGAGCATAGAGCTCCAATCTGTTTGCTTGATCGACTAGGCATATTGCTCACGGTCACGGACCTTATCACTTACACACTGATCAATCCGATATTGCAAACGAGTTTTTTTAAAACGAAATTCGAGGCAACTGCACCTCACTTGCTGTCAAGATTTTGCTGCGGTACTACTTGCTTTCGACGAGTAATGGATGTCCAAAACTAACATACTTAAAAAAATATCTTTAAAAAATGTGAACGACACTAATGAGATACCAACTCAATCCAAAGCAGAGCTCCTGCCATTCTGCTTCAGAGAGGAAAAGAAAATACTCCCTCCGTCCCTAAATATTTGACGCTGTTGACTTTTTCAAATATGTTTGACTGTTCGTCTTATTCAAAAACTTTTGTAAAATATGTAAAATTATATGTATACATAAAAGTATATTTAACAATGAATCAAATGATAGGAAAAGAATTAATAATTACTTTTTTTAAATAAGACGAACGGTCAAACATGTTTAAAAATGTCAACGGCGTCAAATATTTAGGGACGGAGGGAGTACTAAAGAGAGAATAAAAAGAGCAGAGAGTACCAATTATTCGGGAAAAAAAATAATAGTGCATAGCCAGCCATTCTTCCGCTGAAGACAGTTTCAATGAATATGATTTAAGCATCTAGTGCCATTTTGTTAGACATATGTTG
Organism: Oryza sativa Japonica Group; assembly: GCF_034140825.1. NCBI lineage: Eukaryota > Viridiplantae > Streptophyta > Magnoliopsida > Poales > Poaceae > Oryza > Oryza sativa. Next base: position 25,505,067 of record NC_089040.1, on the reverse strand, counting down.
TTGTTAGGTAATGGTTAGACCTAAAACCAGGATAAAGATCAACTACATAAAGAAGTTAAAGGTTTTTCCTAAAAAAAAGTTAGAGCTAATGATTCAGGTTTAGAGACCATAGAATTACACAATTGAATCAAATCAGTACGCTTTCTATTATTGTCGTTAAGCAAATCCTGACAATAGTTGAAACAATAGCGACTTAAAAAACTGACTATACAGCAAAGGAGTACATCACAATACAACATTCATAGAGCTGCTAAAATATTTAGATTTAAACCTTCCTTATAATATATACTTCCCTTTCAGTGGGTTGTTCTGGTATGAGAAATTTCGGCAAAGAGTATATTAGATCATTTCTAATTCATGAATTTCTAATGATTCCTGTGTACTCAGCTAGCCTGGTCTGATCTTGGTCTTGATGTTCAAGCTACCCACTGCTTTGCGACCAGCCATCCATTTCCAAGGTTGTCTGCTACCACCAAGCATCCAAAGGTGAGGCCAGTGCAACCGAAGGGCTACGTGCAAGGACATGTCTTACTGTCTTGTATAGTTGTAAGGTGGGCAGTATCAATCCACTTATGGCTCAAGCTGTCTAGAACAGCCGGAAGCACAACCCTGTCGGTTGAGGATCTTGCAGCTAAATCAAACCAAGTCCTGCCTTGACGTTCCTCATTCCAAGGATGGACCCAATAGGTTGAGACTGTATTCCCAATGCTTCCTTTTCCCTTGTATATAGGATAGTTAGAGTGTTGTTTTAGTGTGAGCGGGGAAACTGATATTGATGTCTTGGGATTATGATGAAAAATTGAACTAACAAGACCTAGATAGCATGCTGATTTTGTGTATCTACACTAGAGCTAGCTTGTTGCCGTTCTCACTTTGTTATCCTAAGAGAGTTCTGTTCTACATCAGAGCATAGGGCCAGCTGCAAGCAGGTTCTAGTGTACATTTCTACATATATGGAGGTCAATAAAAGTAGGCAATGAGACGACACATGCATGCACGTATGGTATTTATCATGAAGAAAAGATTAAACAGCTCAACCGACCATATATGCTTCTGAACGCATTGATGTATTATTGCATTTTGTACTTTGTAGAAAAACAATGGGTTGTGTCCATGTGTGATCTACCTACATGTATGCACTCGAAGCTGTAAAATTGTTTGTATATTGGACATAGGATCCCGGTACCTCCTTTTCCAAACCGGACTTTGCAATTAAAATTGACGATAGCATTTGCTTCCCATCTATTATCTACCAGAAGTAATGATATATATACCCAAATGGCTTCACCTATCTGCAAGAGATCAAAGAGGCTTCTTGTTTGCACGACCATCATGATATATCTATTGTTCAATTTTGACAAGAAAGAAAATTAGTCAAGTTGCATATTTCAGGTTCTTCTATTTGAAGTCTCAAATTCGACGGAGAAATTAAAAGTCATCAGGTTCATGAAGAAATTAACATGCCTCATCTTTCATTTGATCCCAAACTTATTGAACTTTGCCACTGAACCAGAGCCTGCTAGAGCTATACAGATCACGGGACCATTCGACTTATTTGATGAGCAGCCGAGGACACATGGCATTACGATCGGCAAATACTACCGCTTCACTGATCAATGGCCATCACCTGCAACCATGAAAGCTTGGGATTGCCGTCATGGCAGTGTTCCATTCACGTCGTTTGTGCCCAATAGAGTTTCTTCACAAGAGCGCTGTGTAGCGATGCGGAGGTTTTAGCAACGTCAATCCATGACCGCAGCAAACTGTGTATTCAAGCATCACAGGAAGAGGGGCTTCTTCTATTTATCATGGGTTCACACAACTCTCAAAAGAATTTCTGCACCAATTCTCAGCACAATTTTGTGCATAAGTAAGATTAAATAAAGTGTTATTAATTAGTGAGTAACGACATCTGTTATGCATAGTATTTTCTATGTAGCAGAACCCTCAAACAGCTGGAGGCACAACCATGTCGGTTGAGGATCTTGCCGACGAATCCATTCGAGTCCTGCTTATATGTACGTCGTTGCAAGAGTGTATCAGATGGGTTGAAACTTGATTCCCAACGCCTCCTTTTCCCAGGATCTTGGTTTTAGTGAGTGGGAAAAAACTGGATATCGATCGATCTTTCTTGGGAATATGATGAAAAATTGAACTAGCAAGACCTAGATATATAACATGATGATTTTGTGTGATTCGATCAACACTAGAGCTATAGCTTGTTGCCATTCTCGCATTGTTTTCCTAATTAAGAGAGTTGTGGTGTTCTACGTCACAGCTGGCCAGCTTGGAAGCAGGTTCTAGTGTTCTACATGTATGGAACTCGACAAAAGTAGGCAATGAGACGCCACATGCATGTACATATGGTATTTATTAATTTGTCATGAAGAGAAGATCGCAACATAATTAAACAACTCAGCCAACCATATATGCTTCTGGACACATCAATGCATCATTGTATTTTGTATACTTTGTAGTAGATCTTGGAAAAAAAAATATGGGATGTGTCCATGCATGTTCGCACTCCGAGCCTTGGAAGCATGTACATTTCCGTATATTAGTGTGTTAGAAATTAAAAGTTGGGCTAAGTCCGATAAAAAAATGTTGGACTCAGTAGTTAGGGAAAACAAAGTAATTAAGAACAACTATCGATAAATCTTGTTCTGTCGATCGAACATAATCTAAGAAAGCAAATAGGTTCTGAAGGTTTAGGTTATAATATTCCATGTTAATTAGGGGCTGTTTGTGGATGGGGCTAAATTTTTTTTAAGTCCCTGTCATATCGGATATTTGACACTAATTAGAAGTATTAAATATAGACTAATGATAAAACACATTTCATAATTCTGGACTAATTCATGAGACAAATCTATATATTGAGCCTGATTAATTCATGATTAGCCTATGTGATGCTATAGTAAATATATGCTAATTATGGATTAATTAGGCTTAAAAAATTGTCTCGCGAATTAGCTCTGATTTATGTAATTAGTTTTGTAAGTAGTCTATGTTTAATACTTCAAATTAGTGTTCAAATATCCGATATGATAGGGACTTTAGTCTCTAGATCCAAACACCCCCTTAGAATATTATTAGTCATATTGTAAATTTTGATCTCGATTCTCTCTCTTCCACCTAGGAATGTGATGATGTGGCATTTGTTTGGAGCCTGCTGACTGAGTTTATTGTACCTGTTCTAAAGAACTTACTAGTACTACTACTTTGTTTGTTGTGCCAAGGATAACTTTTTAACCTATAGATGTATTCATTACTCCTCCTTGATTTATACTATTTTGGGCATAATCCCCTATATTTATTGTGGGTATAATCCTCTATATTCCGGAGGGTGTATGATCTAGCCTCGATCATGTCGATTGGAGTCAAAATGATGCTACCATACATACCATACAGTGTACTCGATGATCAGCCACCCTTGAGAATGGGGCTCTCTCTACCTTCCTACATGCTAGTATGAAGCACGCTAGTCTTCTCTTCGATGTCAGCATCATGTATGCCGAATGTGGAACTCTACAAGTACGAAGACCCTATGTTCTTTCACTAGGATGTACTAATACACTACCAAAGCCATGCCACCCACACTAGCATAACCTTGTCAACTCTTGAAACTAGTCACTCTTTCCATAGTAGTAGCTGTCTATTGATTTCATGGGACACTCCAAGGTTATGCCGATCGAAAAGTGGACCGAGAGCTGTGCGATGAATTCCTGATACCTCCATTTCCTACTAGGGTAGTTCTTCACTTTTGTTCAGAGTTTTGCTACAAGAGCTTAGATTTTGATCTACGTAATAACTTGCACAACAAAATGACTAGAAAAGACATTTCTTTTATATGTCTTCCAACCCAACTACCTCCACCAACCATGCATGTGCGGACTGAGCTCGTAGAGTTAAATCATTTAAGAATTCTTTTCAACACCATTATATATCTTTTATTCTTCCTAGTAACGAAAAGCAGGTGAACAGATTCTGCTAGCTAGGGAGCAATTATTTTTGGGGGTTTTTACACATTAGAGTAAATTACCGTGCTATGGAGAAACGCTCAGGTTCTTCCGGCTAGCTCTATAAGGTGATGGGCTAGACGACTTGGACTCGAAGCATCACCCCTTCTAATTATTTGATATTAGGTCCTTCCCTAATATTCGCGTTTTTAATTACCGTGCTATCTCATTCAGACAGTCAGGTAGATAAATACAGTGGCGTGTATATGAACACCATCAGGTTTCCCCTAACATTGAGTTTTTCTTTGCTTGATTATATTGAATTATTGGCATCAATGTCTTTGCGCTCAGTCCACACATGGTTATATATATCACCGATAGTGGTCGGAAAGGCTAATGGGTGGGTGATCGCTCCCCCACCAGCCCAGCGATCGCCGCCCACCCTCTCCCCGATACTACTAGATGTATGTCACACCCCAATCCAGCACCGCCGTACAACGACACCTGACACTGGCGTGTCGTAGGAAAAACGGCGCGAACCGCTTCCTACGAAACCGCGATCACAGTACCAGTCCCAGGACATAGTGCTGGTACCCACGGTGACAAATATGATTCATTGCAAATCCTTAAAATAAATAGAGGACTTATTTACCTTAACTTAGGTTGCAGCTCAGGACAGCCTGAGAATACAACCAAAGACACAGACGAGGAAACACCAGCAACAGCAGCAGCAGCGGAACCAACGGTCTAACACCCCACACCACAGGCGACGGCTGGGAACCAGGACGAAACCCTAATCTTCACTTTACTTCATCTTCAACTTCCGGGTGGAGGAACTATATATATTTATATAGAGCAAGGGTGAGTACTTTCGTACTCAGCAAGTCACAGGAATTTAGGTGTTTAATGCAAGCTTGAAAGAGAGGCAAAGTAGTTTTGCAAAATCCTTTGTTTGAAATCATTTTTTGAAATCTCTAAGTGATTTATTTCTTTTTAAGTTTGGATCAAAAAGGAGACTTGCGTCTCGATTCGACTTAAGAGATGCTTTTCAACAACTCAAATGGTAATGTACTGACCCCCGGGTCAGATCATTACTTATCGGCTCCCATAGCCATTTCACTTGATTAAGCGGCTCCTAGAGCCTTTTTCATTTTTGCGGACTCCCAGAGTCCAGCTGCCCAGCAGCAAAGCAATCCGCTTCCACTCGGGAAGCCTAGTCTATGATGCCCACAGACATCCCGAATCACACAGATTCGTTTCTGACCACTCAGGTCATCCATCTGCCACTTAGGCTGATTCTGGTTACGATTCCCAATCCACAACAACTGTTCACAAAGCACAGGCAAACAAATCTACGCAACGGGAACCACCTCACATCCGCCCATGACCGTGGGCACGGCTGTTTGAACAGTTAGTTAACCTCTGCAGAGGGGTGCACTTTACCCACAAGACACGAACTTACTCCAGACACTGGCCGGTGTCAGAGGTTTGCGACAAAGCCTTTCCAAAGCTAAATTTGGGTCACCTCATGCCACATAGAGGGTCTCCCTGACCAACATCGGGCCAACTCCGGCTTTCCTTTTAGGACTCCCGGATGCCTTCCTCTGTTTCGGACTCCCAGGATGCCTCTACCCCCACATCCCGGCTTTCCGCCTCTATTGACATACAAGATTTTCCAAAAGCAGCTAATTACTTAGCCAGGGTGTCCCATACCACCATGTGGTTGCACTTGTTATGCTTGATGAATTTCCCAAAGGAATCGGTCCTTATATGCGAATACGGGACAGTGCCACCAAGGCACAGCACCCGCATCGCGAGCTTTCACAATTCATTTTATTTTCAAACACGCCGACACCACATGTCGGGTTTTAAAGGCTTCTCAAACCCATTTCCCAGATTATCGACAAACAACGGTGTATGTGGAATAGTTGGTATACGCGCTCAGAGAGCACGGATACCGAAGTACCACAAAGGTGGAGCGACAAGGAATCAGGGTAGTACAGCCTACAGGAATTAGTGCGACTACTAGGTAGGTCCGTCGGTTTGGCACGCAAACCGAAACCAAGCATGCTATAAATGTGTGTTGCTAATAATGCGAGTTGCAAACAAATTAATAATGATTTTCCAATTATAGGAGCAATTGGTCAAAGGGTGCTTGCCTTGCTCAAGGTCTTCACGAAGCTTCACGAATCTTCGAGAAAACCCGCGATCGACGAAAATCCGGTAACTGCAACTATACGCAAACAATTAAAAACCTACACAAGACCCAAAATAAAGATCCTATTTAGACTACATAATAGTACCATTAGATAGATCTCAATTTTACGGAATTATTGGAAGTTGAACGGAGTCAATCGGATGAGCGGTTGAGAAGATATGGATTTTCTAAGGATTAAGGAATTTCTGTCTAAAGGAAAAAGGATTTAATAATTTATTAAACCCTTTTTGGAAAGAAATTGAAAGAGGGATATGATTTAGACTTCCTCGGGCGGCTTGGGTGCGGCCCAAGAGGAGAGGCATGGCTCGGCCGAACTAATGGGCCGGCCGGCCCGGAGAGGCGGCCCAAGGGGGCGCGGGGAGAGTGAGGGAGAGAGAGGGCCGGCGGGCCGAGTCCACCTTGCGGGGTCCCGAGTGGGGCCCGCTTGTCGGTGGCGCGGCTCACCGTGGGAGCGGCGCATGAGGGTGGCGCTAGGGTTTCGGGTGAGCGCGGTTCACGCGCGTGCACCGGATGGACCAGGGATGCGGCGGGCCCACGCGCAGCCGGTTGGCGCACCGTGGGCCGCGCGCGCGAGGGGGGGGAGGGAGGAGGCAGCTGACCGGCTCGGCTCGGTCAATGCCGAGGTGGCGCCGACGTGGCGCCTACGTGGCAGCCACGCAGGCCGGCGGGTGGAGGAAGAAGGGGAGGCCGAGATGGACGGCGGACGGCGGCCGTGTTCACCGGAGCAAGCGCGACGGGTTTGGTCTTCGAGGAGCACACCGGAGTGACGAGGGCGTCGAGAAGGAGCGAGCCAACGGCTCGGATTCGCCGGAGGGTGTTCAACGGCGGTGGAATTCGACAGCGGCGGCCGGCGGCGAGAGAAAGGGGAAATCACCGAGGGGCGACAAGGACTCAATTAAAGGCGGCGGGAGCATCTCCGGGGCTCAAGGGTTTCGTTCCTGTAATCGGATAGGGTGGGGAGGCGCCGTGGAGGTCCGGCGACGAGAGGCGGCCTCCGGGAGCAGGCGCTGACGGTGGCAAGGCCATGCCGAGCGGCGGCAGAGCTCGGGGCGGCGTCTACGCGCGTTCGAGGGGCTAACCGAGCTATCATGCAAGCTAGAGAGGGCGAGGGAGAACGAGGAAGGAGAACGGAGGGAGGTACTACCGAGCCGGGCGTAGTGATGGGCGGCGGCGGTGCGGGGCGAGCTCTCTGGCCTCGGGCCGGGGAAGGGGAAGGAGAGGGTGCCCGGAGTCCCGCGTCACGCATCCACGCACGCACCGGTCTCCCTGGTGCTTCGGCGACGGACAGCGAGGGCGACTGCAGGGCGGGGTGGCAACAATGGCGCGGTGGAGGTTGGGCAAGGAAACGAGGAGGAAAGGGAGGGGCTCAGGTTGGGTTTTATGGGTGCGGGAAGTCGGTTTTGGGGGAGGAAACCGACTTAGGGCGGTCAAGGGGAGGAGCTGGCGGTCGCGCCCGTGGTCCAGGCGGTGGCAAGCGGTGACGCCGATGGTGGTCGGGCAAAAGGAAAAAGGAGAGGGAGAAAGGGAGCTCTGCTCCTTGCTGTTTCGGGAAAAGTTGAAGGAGGGAGAGGGAGTGAGAGAGGGGCTGCCTCTCTCGGCTTTGGAAGCTAGCGGCGTGGAGCGGCAGAGCGGCAGCGCACGACGCAAGCGATGCTAGGGCTTGACGCGGCGGCAACCGGGCGGCTGCGCGGCGCAGGCGCGGCAGGGCTGACGGCGGCAACGACCGGCCGGTCGGCCACTCGTGAGCGCCGGAAAGAGCGAAGGCGGTGGCGGGTTTTGGGCGGCGTCGGCACGCGAGAGAGAAAACGAGAGAGAGAGCGAGAAACAGAGAGAGCGAGAGAGCTCTCTCTCGGCTCAGCTCGGCACGTGCAACGCACGTGCGAGGCTGAGGGAGCAGAAACGGCTGAGGGAGGGAGGTGGGCTAAGGGGGAAAACGGCCCACAACACCCGAGGGAAGTAAAATAGACTTTTGCAGAGAAGACTGATTTGGAGTGTATTCGAATTGGGGTTTTGGATTCGAATTCAAATTTGACATTCGAACTCGATGGTTTAGGGAGGAATCAAGGGAGACTCGAGGAGAAGTCAAGGAAGAGATTCAAAACAGAAACTTGGATATTTTTTTAGTAGTCGGAGCGAATATTCGGCAAGGATTCAAAGGAAGGGATTGACTTTTGGAATTTGATTTCGGAGACTTGAATTTTGGATAGGAATTCTTGAGGTGGAGGATTTTTGATTTCGATGAGAGGGAACAACGGGATTGAGTTGAGATCCATGGCACGACTTAGACTCTCACTCAAAGAACAAAAATTTTCGCAATTAGTATTTTGCCGAATTAGTGTTTAATGTCTCACGAAAAGCGGAGCGTTACAATGTACTCCTCCCTCTTCTCCCCCTTCCTCCTCTCCTTCTCCTCTTTCTACTGCAATAGACCACACAAAATTTTTTGAAAAACAAAAGTTAGAAAAATTTATGTATAGAAATACTATATATAAAAAATTTGAATTCAAATTCAAATTTGAATCGGGTATGTAAACTTTTGACTTATAAATTTTGGGTCTATAAACTTTAGGTGTATAAACTTTAGATGTATAGAAATACTATATATAGAAAATATTTGAATTAGAAAATATTTGAATTCAAATTCAAATTTGAATCGGGTATATAAACTTTAGGTCTATAAACTTTAGGTGTATAAACTTTAGATGTATAGAAATACTATATATGAAAAATATTTCAATTCAAATTCAAATTTGAATCGGATATTCAAATTCAAGATCAAATTTGAAACGGGTATATATAAACTTTAGGTGTATAAACTTTAGATGTACAGAAATACTATATATAAAAAAATATTTGAATTCAAATTCACATTTGAATCGGATATATAAACTTTTGACTTATAAACTTTTGGTCTCTAAACTTTAGATGTGTAAACTTTAGGTGTATAAACTTTAGGTGTATAAATTTACTAAAATAGGAAAATAATACGGTGACAAAAAAGGAAACCAGGTGGAGGGAGGGAGGGGGGAGGTGGGGAGCGAATCTGATCGCTACCCCATCCCCACGGCGATCGATCGCCCATTAGGGGTACCCGATAGTGGTTGCTTTCATCGTTAAAATGAATAATCAAACAATTGCATCACTTGTTTCTTATCAAAATAAAGATATGACGAATTGTTAAACATGTTGACATATCTTACACACCAAATTCCATGTGAGACTCCAAAGTCAAAACCCAACTACTAGGCCTAAGAAATCATCAGCACAAGAAGTAAGCACACGGCTGCTCTGCTCCCAGCTATCTTCTTGCTTCAAGAGGTCAGCGTAGGTGGGCACGGTTTTCCTGGCTAGCTTTAGCTACTGGTGCAAAGGAAAAAACAAACTCCTTGCCTACTGGCAAGCTCCAAAACACGGACTTCGACTGTGCAATCGTTGGCCTTGCCATGTTGCCATCCGCATATTATATTGGCTAGTTTACACATTATGTACTCTCAGCAGCTGGTTGAGAGTATAGTAGATTGCAACTTTGCACCGAATTCCTGATGCCTCCCTTTTCTATTGGACTTGATTGTCCATCGTCTCAAGTGAGACTTGTAAACATTGGAACACTTGCATCCACCTCTACAGCATGCCCTACAAGAATCTAGCTAGAGTGATGGATGATGCAGGCTGTGTTTTGAAGGACTATGTGCACTGATACTTTTTTAAAAGGACACCACTAGGCATCAGACATGATTTTTTACAGATCATAAGGCCTGTGTTTCACCACTTGTAAGGAAATGCGTTTTAGATTATATATTCATCACTCAGTGAAAATGTTTCTACAATAATTTGTTTATGATGTTTAATCACTTAGTGAAATAAATATTCCACATGTAGTAAAAAAAATGTTTCGATTAGATGCAACATCAGAAAGTTTGGGTTGCAACCCCAAAACTTTACGCAAGGTCGGAAAAAAAAGTGCGTGTCGTCATTTGGAACATCTGACCAAAGAGGGATAAATACTGGAATACAATAACATGCAACAAGATAAACAATAGTGCAACAAACCTATCGCTCTAGTATGCTGAGTTTGTGTATCTACATAGTAGAGCTAGCTAAGTCCGCGTGGTACTTGGACACCATGGACTTAATGCCAAGCGCAGACATTAATACAACATAGTGAATTAATTTCACATTAGAATTCATCAGATTATCTGACTTCAAATAATTCTTGGCATCTCTTCCACTAGAACTACACTGGTACTCTCCTAAAGCGATGGGAATAGGCTTTGAAATGATATTTTTCTTAGATAGGCTTGAAACGATATGTACAGTAAGATCGATGTTGCCACTGCTATGTGTGGACTGAGCTTTGCCAAGTGAAGTCAATACATATCAAGGAAAACGGCATAATTGCACTGAGCTACGGCTTCATTGCATCCATGGTACACAATCACTATATTATGTTATTAACTGTCTGAAGGTCAGGTGCACAGTATTAGTGTAGAGAGCCCATCTAATGTTACAGAGTTTGTGTCGAATATATATATATGTAGTTTAGAACTTGGAGTTGTACTTGGTGTTAGGACTAGAGTAAGAGTCAGACTCTATACTAGACTCTCTTAAATAGAGGGGTGGACCTATTGTAATCGCATGGCGACTTAGCATAGCGAGAGGAAGCGGTTGCTGGCGGTGTCCTAGTACTGCTAGAGCTTTACACTAAATATAGTTTTAGTATGCACTTCCCGCACTGCAAGAGCAATTTTACAGTTCTTGAGGAGATACCATTAAGGATAAAAATTTAGTGTAAAATTTAGTAGCTCCTAGTACTTAGGTATTAAGAGGTACCAAATTTACAATAGAAAATGTGGTACCTCCTCAAGGACTATAAAATTGCTCGCACTGCTGACTGCAGAGCAGTGTGACCTTTCACGAACTCAACTGTAATATGTCGATCAAAACAGTGTTACAGTACCAATTCTGTGGTTCTAAGCAACAAATTATGTTGACGGCTATGCTCTACTGCTCCTAGACTTCCATGTCTTCAGGATGCACGTACGTAACTTTGCCCTGCTGGTTTTGTACTCTTACTTCTGCTGGTGTAATACGAATGGGTTTCAGCAAAAGCTGTGATGAATCCACATGTTCTGCAGCTGCTTCAGGTAATTCACATGCGATACTAAGTCATGGTGCACAGTGTTGTCACTACGCCGCGTCCTTCTTGGACTCTCCTCCCAATCGTTTCCCTCGGGGCTACACTATTCAAAGCCTCCTAACCTAAGTTCTCAGTGCCTCCCTTCCCTATGCTTACTGGGTTATACAGTGGCATGATCAGTGATTGATATTCGAGTTTTCCTCCATATTCTTCTCCTTGAGTTTTTGCGAGTTTCATGAAACCAAAAATGCTACTCTCGACATGGATATATAGAGATAAGTGGTTATTGAGCATTCAGAACAATGAATCCAATAATGATTTAATTTACATCGTATATAATCGAGTGCACATACACACCAACAACCTCCAGCCACTATGGTTTCTCTGGATCTCTGTAATTGATGTCATATGGAATTTTTTTTTCTTTTGCAAAACACCATACAGAAGAATATATTTATATGCACGTCGGCTATCTCATACATCCATGAGCACCTCCACGAGATCTGGATTGGTGTATCGTAATATTGAGTAAGGCATCATACACATCTCATCATCGATGGACGCATTGTCTACCACTTAACGAATAGTATCATAAATGTGAGCACCATGTGACGAGTCAGAACTCGAGGGTAGGTTCCACCGTAAGAAATTTAATCAACTGAGAGCTACTCTCTCCATTCATGTCACACAACAGTTTTAGTGTGCTATCTTGAAACAGAAAAGAGCAGATAAAGCTAAAGGGTTCATGTCTAAGCATTCTTGCACAACTGTTTCTAAAAGGACTTCTCTTGCAGATTTTCATCACAACAGTTTTTTACAAATGAAGTGTCGCACATTTTTCATAATTTCATTAATGAAAAGTTAAAGGGTTCAGGTCTAACTTAACGGAGAGGAGGATAAAGTGAATCTAGCCTGCTGACCTAGTCATCTGGACAGCCAAAGCACAGGAGGCGATTAAAAACACCATCAAACGTCAATCACGTAGCCATCATCATTGTTCTTTAACTTTCCTCAATCACCACTGGGAGATCTTTGACGATGATCTTTAACCATTGGAATCTTCAGTTCATCGATCCTAATTGCAGAGTTAAGCAACCTGTACATCAATCTCTTGTAGACCAGTTGATGCATGATTGTTGCGGAGTGAAATATATGCTCACTAGCACAACAGTAGGCATCTATCTCGGCAGTACATCAAGCTCTCTGTGTGGGTAATGATGTTTATCCCTGAATAAGATCATAAGGGTTTCAACAAGTAGCACGAAGGCCCTCTCAGTGCTTAATGACGTAAACACTCTACATCTCTAGTTCCCAACATGGTCTGCCATCAGCTGCTCTACATCTCTAGTTTCCACAAGTTCATTTTGGTTGGTCTGATCTTCGATAGTACAAGCCGCCTAAAACTAAGTTCCTGGGGCCTCCATTTCCTACCGGTTATGACCCTTTATTGTGACTTGCACCTAACTCCATAATTCCTCGAAGATATACAGTTATACACTGTTTTGATCTTTGAGCATTACAAAATGGAGTACCTCTTCTATTTATAATGGGCTCACAACTTTTAGCACAATTTCTCCACCACCAACCATATGGAATTCTGCGCGGATAGGATTAACTAATAGTCACTCTGTGAAATATATGTATCTTGAATGATGACTGGTGTGGGCACAACATTTTTTATGAAGCGGTATTTCCAATGGTTCTCAAACAACTTAATCTACAACCTACTACATTCTAAGAGCAAATTTAATGGTATAGCCAACTATCGGCTCCAAATCATCTATAGTCAATTTTATAGCTAATTAATTCATACAATAATAGTTACACATAAACATATACTACACAATTAATATCTGGTCCCACCTGTCATACATACATGCATCTTTGAGTCCGTGATGTGGCTAGCTACAGATCTGTAGCCCGCTGCTCCTCTCTCCTATTTTATCTCCACAAAATATATTTATAGCTAGTTTATAATCTGCTATTGTACCCGCTCTAAAGCTCAACATGCAAAGATATCACATTATCATCCATTAGTAATTGTTACATCTTAAACCTCATACAAACATGCTCTTATCTATATTTTATTATATTTTAAAGCTTTTTAAATAGAACCATGTTAAATCATCATCCGATGTAAGTTACATAATATTTCAACATATATTTCTCCATCATTTTCTACAATATCCTAGTTCTTCTTCATTTAGTTAATGTTTTCTATCTTCTCATTAGACCATATATCACCTAAATTATTTCTAGCCTTTAGATGATTAATCTATAGTCCAAATTTTATCCCTCATTTGCTTCCCACATGAAGCCACACCACCTTTCTTTTACTTTTAAATTATCAATCAATATTCTACTTTAATTATTCTAAACCAAATCAATTCTATGGTTCATAGTCTTTTCCAATTATCGATCAAAAATATAAATTCTATAAGCTTAAGGCATCTCGCTATGTTACACGTTATTTCTACTACTATCATACTAAACTCCCGCAGCAACGTGCGGAGTTTCATCTAGTTAACTAGGGGATCGAGAACGTCATCCGACAAGTCTAAATGAAGTTTTTCTCAAAAGGACAAAAATCATTACAATTAATAAATATTAACTAAGTAGAATTTTCTACAGTACATTGAAGTTTTGTAGAATTTGTTGTACATCACTCAATTACAAAACACCTCATAGGTACCGGCTCATATGTACCAATTTATTTAAAACCGACAACTATTACCTTTTTCACCTCTATAGGACGAAAAATTTGGATAAAAACCGGACATATACTTATATTATAGATATCGGTTCAAGATAAAAACTGGTACTTATAGTTTTGTTATCGATATTTTTTTTTTAAAAAAAGACAATACCAATAGTAAGCTATATGTGCTGGTTTCTAAAAAATCAGCATCCGAGCCGAGCCACCCACGACTCCACCTTATCCACTCCCCTCGCCCACCCCATCCCCCTTCTCTCTCATGCACTCCTCTCCATCTGCCCCTCCTCTCCTCCTCCTCTCCGTCCTTCTCCTATGCATCCTAGCTCCTTCCCCCTCGTCGTCGCTAGAGCGTGTATGACATTTTGGCGATGCTGGCGCGGGATGGCGCCCTTGAAGTTGTTGTAGAGGAAGTCGAGCACAATGGTGCGGAAGTGGCGGACGAGGCGGTTGTTGCTGTGGTCGAGCTCGTGGAGGCAGTGGAGGGTGGCAGAAGCGGGTGGAGTTGAGGTGGAGCAGCGCGATGTCGGATAGCAACTCGAGCTCGACGGGGAGGTAATCCACGATGTCGCTGACCTTCCCAGCCGCAGTTGTCGGGGAGCAGCACATAGGAAACACCAGTGTAGCCGCACACGTCAAGGCCAACCTAGTCGGCAGTGAGGTTCTTGGGGTCGGAGAAGATGGTTCTTGTAGCCAACCAGCACATGTTTCCAATCTCCATGTGGCAGCAAGGAAGGCGACGGTGGGGCTGCTCTCTCCCTCCGGATCTGGACGAGACTGCTCGCGGTGCAGCGACGGCACCAGAGGAGGCGGAAACCCGCATGGAAGGAGGAGACGGAGCTGGTGGCAGTAGAGATGGCGGCAACAGAAGTGGGGGTTCGAGTTCATGACAGGATATAGAGAGTCCATGTCTGGTGGTGGCTCCAGGAGGCGGGCGGGACTGTGGCGGCCGTCGGCATCATGGCGATAGGTGACCTGTGCATAGGTTCAGCAGTGACTTGGTTGTGGCCCTCCCTCCTCCTCTCCTTCCACCTTTCCCCTTCTCCTGATCCGACAGCGGTGGTGGAGAAGGCTGGCACAGAGGGCGAGGTGGTGGCTGGTGGCCGCGAAGGAGGTGGAGGTGTTGGCCGTCGCACTCCTCTCCACGCCGCCAGCCATCGGATCCAGTGACAGTGGCTCCATCGGGCTCTTTTTTATTATTTCATTGAATACTGTAGGTGCCGGTTGGAAAGGGATCCTCTGACATAAAGTTATCCCTGACGTGGTCACTGACATGTGGACCCGCTAGTGGTGTAGCCCACATGTCATTCACCACGTTCCTCTGACTTTACGTCAGAGGATCTCAATCCGGTGCCGGTTGTGGGGTGCGGTCTTGGATATATTTCATTGAATATTGCAGATGAAACATTATATTCAATTGCAGTGGATGCACACTTTTTGGGTACAATATAAATATACTGGTAGTATATACTGTCATTATAACAAGGGCAATTTAGAAATATACCACAAACTTAAAAATTGGATCAAGCAAGAAAAACGCTTCACTATACACCGAGAATTTACGTAAGTGCCACTGCCCAATAGTATATAAAGACAATTTTACTCGCTTTAAGTTCATACTGTAATATATTTAAATAAGTCAGCAAATTAATCTAAACCCTTAATCAATTATACTGGCTGTTTATATTACTAGAATATTCTACCACAAAAATTCTCTTGATTTTCGTTCTATAGCTATAATTAATTATTTTAATATCCCAAATTTTGGGCTATATATCTGCTTGAAATATGAGAATTGAGTCATTTGAGAAAGTTTATATACTAGCAGTGACGGTGGTTTTGCTTTCATCGGTAAAGCAAATAATTGAACAGCTGCAACAGTTCATTCACCTGGATATATCGACATAACTGTTATACGGATATATCCTTACACTGAATTTCACGCGAGACTCTAAAAACCAGGCTTCTAGTCCTTCGAATCATCAGGATGAAGCTAACAGCCATCATCGATGCTTCCCATACTGACTTGTATCCTGTGCTTCACATACTGACTTGTATTTTGTTCTTCACATATATATACTGACTGAGCTACATTGTCGGTTGCAACCTTGCATCGAACTCCCGGTGCATCCCCTTTCTACTGGACATCATTGTCGACTACAACGGTTACCCACATCTCAATCGGGCGGCAACCCCCATCTAGCCTCAGACTTGCAGATGTTGGCCCATCACCATCCTCATACCCCTATAAGAATTTGACGACAGATATGTAAGACACAGCTCGTGTTTTCTTTCCAGGGGC
Organism: Oryza sativa Japonica Group; assembly: GCF_034140825.1. Classification (NCBI taxonomy): domain Eukaryota; kingdom Viridiplantae; phylum Streptophyta; class Magnoliopsida; order Poales; family Poaceae; genus Oryza; species Oryza sativa. The sequence continues at coordinate 25,488,738 of NC_089040.1, read as the reverse complement.
TATATACACTGATACCGATCGATTGTTGTTCATATTGGAGTGCTTGCTAGTTCATATCGATGCTTGAATATATAGCAGAGCCACATCAACGTTAGACTATGTACTCCTACATGAATTCACAAGGAGTGAAAAAACTGGACCAATTTGGTATAATTCAGGAGGACCTGACTGTCATTCAAGTTAGTACTTGTTGAATGGAGCCTACTACGTACTCTGGTATCTCATCATTGGTCACCATCCGTTTCTGCTGTGAGCTTCAGGCATATGAATCACGTTTGATTTTTCTATCATCACTACTGCAAAATCGATTCTTCCTAACGGTCAGTTTACGTTTTTTACGATAGCTGGTGCTGCCGCCAGCGACTAAAGGCTAGTGAAAATCAGCTATCTTCACAAACGGAACTTCACCGCAAGCGGCGAGGTTAAGCTGACCACTAGAAAAAATGATTTTCAAGAAAAAAAAATCTCCACATTCGCCACCCATGCTCGAGCTTCTATGCCGAATGCACTGCCCATGCCCTGAGTCCTCGCCAAATCTGCCGCTCGCTTCCCACGACTGAGCTACACCAATTGTGGTATCCTCACAACCTCGAGCCTCCGGATCCACCGCCTGGGCCCCAAGCCACCACCTACACCTTTGCCAGATCTAGGAGAGGGAGGGTGCTAGCGGAGCCACTGAAACCTTGTTGAGACCCAGCTATCGTTGTCGTCATGGCAGCCAATGTCATCATCACGATAGTCGTTGTTGTCATTGTGGTTGCTGCCGCTAGATCCACTTCCTCCACAACCACCTCTTTTCCTTCACCATTGTGGAGGCGGATCGACCGGTCTGGAGCACCGCAAGCCACTGGATCCATCCCCTCCATCGTCACTGCTGCTGACCACTGCCCGCGCGCCCTCCCGGGTGTGGATTGGCAGCCCGTGCCCCTCACGTCATCGTCCCAATCATCGCCATCACCATCACCGTCGAGAGGAGGAGGGGCTGAGGGCACAGGAGGGGGTGAGATGGGAAGAGTGGTGGAGTCTGAGTGAGAGTGGGGGCGGAATTTTAATATAGCTATTTTTTTGGCAGTCGGTGCTCCTTAGGCATCACCAGCGAAAATATTTCGCTGGCTGTCACTTATGAGATCCACATGCAAAAGTAGTTTTTCAAATGGATCTCTTAAGTGGCAGCCAGCAAAAATTTTGTGACCAGGAGTCCCTCTCAAGTATCTTTTACAAGCATGTGTTCATTAAACCCACGAGTAAAAAAAATAAAAGGGTAGTGCTATCCGAAATGTTTTTTTAGTTGTGCATGCGATAGAGTGGAATGGAATGGTGGCACACTTTCTAAGATCCTAAATGATGTGAATTTTGCAAATAGTTTCTACATATGAAATTCTTATAATACTTTTTAAAATTCATTCTTTAACTTTTTATAGTTAATTCATTCATTTGTAGCCTCAGGTAATTATTACAAAGGAATAACTCTACTTCACCCCCTAAAGTATCGGGGTTGGTCTACTTAACCCCCTAAAGTACGAAACCAGATATTCTACCCCTTGAAGCGTGAAAATCGGTTCAAATAACCCCCTAAAGTAGTTTGTAGGTAGTTTTGCCATGTAAATGATTACATGGCAGCGGTATTGGCTTGCATGACACAAAGATTAGTCCAGTAAACCCAAGTTGATCTAACTATTGCTTCTTACTCATTGATCGGGAAGCCTAAAAAATATTACTCCATCTATCCTATAATATAAGAAATGGTCAAACTTGGTACGATTGACTTATAATTTTTCATGTGTTATAAGATTTATTATGCAACAAAATTATAATCATATGAAAGTAAATTCAAATGTCAATCCAATGATAACATTCTCAACAAATAAAATTTAATTCATATTATACTAATTATTGGTCAAATATCTTAGAAGTTGAATCTTGAAATGCTTGTGCGCCTCATATTATGGGTTGGAGGGAGTATATATTAACACTAATTTACAATCACTCTCAGCCTGTTTCACTTGTGAATAAAATGCTTAGCATGTTACAATAGTCTCCTCTATAGTCCAAGAGGCCAAAACCATTGCCATATCATCGTGTACACAGCAAAAACACATATAAAACCACTAAAAAACACTGATGTTGTATAATAAACACATACCAAAAACCAAAAAGATAACCATTAAAAATAAAAAAACAACTTAACCCTTGTTTTGATACTTTAGGAGGCAGAATATCCGGTTTCGTACTTCTGTAGGTTATGTAGACCAGCCTCAATAATTCGGGGGTGAAGTAGACCTTTTCCTTATTACAAATCATTTATCTATTCAGAGGGAAGTTGGCGATAAGTATCAAATGTCGGATGATAAAATTGCTCTTATTGTTTTATGGAACGAAACCCACGACTCTAACGGCGGGTGTTAATTCCGGAACAAAGGCCATCAACAGCGGTTAATTCTAATTAACTCTGACGGCATGTCTTCATCCCCTTCCTCCAGCCGAGATAGAAGACTAATCCTCTATTCTTTCTCCTCTGTTTCTCTTGGTACATAACACTACTCTGCTCTGAGTTGCTTCATAATTCACAGTCCTCAGTACCTGTGGACATTGGTATTCTAGATGAGCAGACCTCCAGAACTCCGTCCATCAGAGTAGTTGGCAATCAAATTTCCGGTCGAGGAGCGTGGTTCTTCACGCGACTACTGTCTGCTTCCTTTGCATCAACGTCTCTACTTCCGCTGCATCAATGTCTGCTTCCTCTACATCAATGTGGAACGATTTTATTAACTATACCGATTAAGGACTAGATTTTCAACATGGTCGATGATGCTAACACAGCGGGATGTATCAGAACGAGTAACCCCCTGACACTGGTGATTTCATGGTCGATGATTTCATGAAAGATGATTTTCCTTACAGTTTTCCTTTACAACTAAAAATACATGTGCAGAGTTTTTCTCTTTACATTCTCGAAGATATCACGAAATGGGGTATCTCCTAACTTGTGTTAAACATGATGTATATTTGTACCTCTTCCTCGTAATAATTCTAGACATGGACAGTAAAAAAATTTCACGATGTACTGTATTTGATTCAGATACTATTGAGTGAAAATTAATTAGGCCCAAATAAATTGGGCAGAGTAAATCACGTATCTCGATCAATGCAATCTTATGTGCTCTGCTCCCAAATCGTCTGATCGAGTGCATATCCCCACCGAAGTACTGGATGTTTGACAGCCCATGACCAAAAATGTCTTGTCGATAAGCAGTTTGTGTTGAGGCTAGCTGGCTACTAGCTCATCGATGATCACTTCAACTGCCGATAAGACAATGCACTAGACACTTGGTGCTGAATTCCCAATGCCTCTATTTCATAGCGGAATTCGTCACATCTGACTTGTAATGACAATTGCCATTGCCTTTTTGAGGTAAGAGTCCTATTTGTTGCAGTGATGGGCATATCTTAGGCTCTGATGCAAAATGAGAGAGCGATGTTGATTGTAAGATTTATTTTACCATTCTTAAAAGAGCAAGTTTACGGTCCTTGATGTACATACCAAGAGAAGTATCATATTTTCCAGTATAAAAGTTTGATACATCTAGATACTAAATATCTCAAAGTACCAGAAAATTTAGTGTAAAAATTGAAGTACCTCGATACACATTCTCTATAATGGTAAAATTTCTCTTATTGTGACATGTTACTGCAGTTACCGTGGACTGTGCTTGCAGGGAAAATTAAAGTCAATATTAGGGGAAGCTGATCGTGCTGAACTACTGCATCGATTGTCGCATTTATACACGCGTCTTCTATAATTCATATAAAGTTACAACCCACGAATTCATCCATCTTTTTTACGTCATTTAACATATACTTTTACATTTATCCCGCAGCAAAGCTCCAGACAAATTCGTGGACGAATCCTGCGTAGCCGGCGCCATGTTGTAGACGACTGTGTGGCCAGGCATTCCTGGGTCTTGCCGCGCGCATCGCGATATACCCGTCATTCAGTCGCCTTGCACCTAAAATCGGCAGATGGTGACTGAGATACACGCTTGCAACCTCGCACTAAACTCATGGTGCCTCTCTTTCCCATTATTGGACATGATTGTTCATCTAGTGTGTGTTGCTGAATTGTAGGCATGCATTTGACCAATTATTGATCTGCATGCCCCCCCCCCCCCCCCAATAAGGGCCTGTTTAGTTGGGGAAAAGAAAATTTTTAGGTGTCACATCGGACGTTTGACCGAATGTCGGCAGGGGTTTTCGGATACAAATGAGAAAACTAATTTCATAACTCGCCTGAAAACCGCGAGACAAATCTTTTGAGCCTGATTAATCTGTCATTAGCACATGTGGGTTACTGTAGTACTTATGGCTAATCATGGACTAATTAGGCTCAAAAGATTCGTCTCGCGATTTCCTTCCTAAATGTGCAATTAGTTTTTGCTTTTATTTATATTTAATGCTCTATGCATGTGTCCAAACATTTGATATGATGTTTTTGACAAAAAAAAATTGTGAACTAAACATGCCCTAATGTGATGAGAGAAATGGATGATGCAGCTTCTGTTTTTATTTTTTCTCAAGGGACTGTACACTGGTACTGATTCTTTTATATATCGGTATGAACTTTCTCTAGTTGGTAAGGATGCTTGAATAGCAGTGGCAGAGCCGCATCAAGGTTAGAAGCCAAAACGGTGCTTATTAGAAAATAAAAAAATATCTATTGGTAAAACTTTTATATATTTGTTTGTAGCGACTTTAAAGCCAATGCTAAAAATTACATTGAAAATATCTCAAAATCAAGTTCGAAAATTCAAATTTTAGCTTTTGCTTTGGCTTATTATACTAACTGATAGGGCTCATAGGTCAAGGTCTTTTAAGGTACTCCAACTTACCTTTACGGAACCTATATATGGAGATAAAAGATATTCACAAATCTTGATTATTTAGGAATTGTTTTGTGTCGTAAAATATATTTTTGCACATTATTTATCTTTCCAAGCTTATTTTTGCATGCATGGAGCCTTGAAAAAAATTAATGCACGCAGCCCTGAAAAGTGTCTAGAACAGAAATTTTACTTGAAATATATTAGCAATGTTGTTTCCAAAACACAATTTTAAAGAAAAACTATAAATTAGAAATTTGAAGTGTTTCATATGTTTATAAAAATTACTTAAAATTTCATAAAAATGAAACAAAAAGGTTCAACTGATTTTAAGTATGAACTTTGATATTTAAATATTATCCTACAAATAAACAAATATATCACGTACAAAAGTTAAAATTTGCTGATGCCGTTCACCGTATAATTCAAGATATGCTTTGATGTTAATACAAATATGATTGTAGAAAGGGAAATATTATTGTAATTTGAATTTCAAATATGATAAGAAAGATTAGTTCTGTTACGTTATTGCCTTAAAAACAACCATATCCATGACGCATGATAATAAACAGAAACTGAAGATAATATTCTTGTTTCCTTTTTTGAGATGTGGGATATCAAGCATTGGATCAATATGAAATGAATGGAACTAATAGGAAGTCACATGGAGCGAAAAAAAGCCCGTGAAAAAACATGGCCACATGACTGTTTTAGTTTTTGCATTGGAGTGCCCTGCGTAAGCTTCAGGCCCATTCGATCTGATCACCAATTACAATATTTCTGGTGCTGCGCCCTGGGTCGTTGGAGGCTTGATGCAGGACTGAATTGCCGTGCGGACGTCATATATCCTTTTTTTTTTTTAAGAATTACACAGTACAACATATACACTCACAATGCACGCACACTCATCCCTATTAACACACGCATGCAAACCCTACCCCTATGAGCATCTTCGAAGACTGGGCCGGCAAATCCATCCTGGAGATTGACGAAGTCACCACAGGCACCTCACTGTCGACGGGTACGTCGCCTATCACTGAAAACACAAAGCCATTAAATCCTGAAAAATTCACTCCCATAAGGACACTAGTAAAAAACCTCTATAGGTGCCGGTTGGGAACTGGCTATAGGTACCAGTTTCACAGCCAGCACCTATTGGTCGACACCTTTGTCTCAATTTTATTGGTGCCAGTTCTAAAACCGGCACCTATATTATTAAAAAAATAAAAAAAAGATGACACCAACACTGCCGCCGGCCTCCTCCACCGCTGCCACCACCACCTCGCTGGGCCTCCACGCTAGCACCTAGCCGTGCCCGCCTCCGCGCCGCCACCTCACCGCGCCGGCCTCCGCACTGGTGGCCACCACCCAACGCCACGCTGGAGGGGGGAGGTCCTCCAGGAGAGAGGGGGCTGGCCAGATCCAGGCCTCCTCCACCACCGCCACCCCAGCGTCAGTTGCCGCGCCAGTCGCGCCCGCGCCCGCGCCACGCCGCCCTTGATTTGGAGAGAAGAGGGAGGGCCCCCGGTCCGGCAGAGGACCGCCGCGCCAGCCGCGGGAGAGGACCGCAGTGGCACAAGAGGCACTAGCTTGACTTCCTGCTGCCTCCATTTCCTATGTACCGAGCTATACTAGCTTCCACTGCCATGACTACTTGCTCTCTTCATTCACATATGACATATCTCATTTTTTTTTCTGTCGTCACGCAATTTGATCTTTAAGAGGGGGGATGATGAAGTTTTGTGTTGCATGGCCACTGCTGTGATAAATGTTGATACAAATATATATGTTTGCTATTTAATATCACTGGAAGTAGATGGGCATATATGGGGAATATATATGAACATGTACAAATTAATATCCACCAGCTGGATGCACGAGAAATTAAGCAGTAAAAACTAAATGTATGAAAGCAAGCTATCCACTTAGAGAGTAACACAACTACGCAGTCAGAAACGAACATCTTGGCCTGGAGAGCGAAGAGTACGGCCTGAAACATTGTTCACATAAACAGGCCATCTGTTTTCATCGAATAAAATCTGCTAACAAATCAGATTAGGAACTTAATTTATTTCCCTCAGAGAATACGACTCATAAAAAACCAGCCTATCTATTTTACGCGAAAGAATTCAACCCACGAATAAATCCAACTTACGTTACTTTTAGAATAAGAATTTTGTGCTTAAAAATTATAAGCGGAAGAAAAGTCCATGCTTTTTGGGCCGAGCTAATTTCTTCCGAGGAAGTTAGCACATCAATCGGCCCTCCTCATATGCAAAATAATTTAGCTGAATAAATTTAGCCCACCTCATTTTCGTGAATGAAATCATCTGACGAATAAAATATGCCGATTGTATATTATACAGTACTTCCTTCGTTACAGAATAAGTTTATTTTTTTTCTCTTCCTATTTATCCTAAAATAAGATCATTTTTAAGTAATCATTTAATCGGGGTTAATTATCAAAGTCAAAATGTGGAATAATTACAACGAGATTTCATAAAGTGTGGTTATAATAATCTTTTTGGTTTTCTACTGGTATGTGTAGGATAAGTGAAAAATAAATCTATTTTGGGATGAAGGGAATGTCACCTATACATGCAAATTTTTTCCTCAAAAGCTGAAAGTAGAAATACCATACACTGTAATAACCCCCCCCCCCCACCCTCATAATTTTAGTAAAAAGTTAAAAGAGTTCGGGTCTACCTTAACATCAATAGCAAAATAAAAATTTTAAAAAAATAAAAACAAGCCGCGGAAAATAGGGTAAATGCGGATACCATCCAAACTGAAGGAGGGCCAGGTCTCAAGCTAGCTGACCTACACAACCAAAGGCCAGATAATTAAACTGAAAACTCAGCTAAGAAACAGAAATCAACAATCGACAACATTCTCAACTCACACCACATATATACTACGTGCCTACGTCAGTTCGTCGCAAAGAGCCATTCACCACAATTTCTCTGATCCAAATCAATTTGCATCACGGCGCATATGTAGAACCCCGTTCAGTTGACTACAATAGTAAGCCAAACGAATGCAGCGTTGTGTGCCGCAATGTACGTACAGCCATGTGTATTTGCTTGACCTGGTTAGGGCCATGGTTTGAAATTTCAGAAATTTCGTTTATTTCAAGCCCCCACCGGCAAAAACACATGTTTCGAAATTGCAAACCCTGAGGCAGGCTGAGATGTGTGATCTCAAAGCTCTAGAGCAAAGCTTGGCAGCACTGCCACTCTGCCTCAATCGGTACGAAACGTCGCAACAAAGCACAGAGATGTTGCATGGGAACCATATCTGCTACTCTCACCTCTTGTTCTCGCAAACCCAGTGTATTGTTGTTGTTTTCTCAAGAGGGAGTAGAGATGTACAATTTAACTCCGATGCGCACTCCAGCTTATGACTAGTTTTCCGATGCCTCCTTTTCCTATAGAAGTCTGTGGCACTTCATCATCCTTTTCGATTAACTTACATTGAAATTCGTAACAGATGAACATGTATGGTGGGGATGAACATGTTGCATGGGTTTTTGCCTCCTTTGCAATATAGTATATAAAAGATATGCCGCATGTATGTTTTATGGTAAGACCAGCACCTACAGGTATTACAAGTCCTGGTTCTTGACAAAGGTGTTGGTTCTAAAACTGGCACCTATAACTTTCGGCATTGGTACCACAAAATTGATACCGATTGGTAAACCGGCAGCTAAAGCCGGTTCCTAACCGGTACTAATATGATGTTATGTACTAGTGGTAGGTGCAGCAGATCAAGATGCGCTTCTATTTGCATTTTTACTATTGCTAGATTAGTTAATTTATTCATATAGAGTGAGACCACTCACCTCTTTTTTTCAAGTCATTCAAATGATAATGAAAAAATTATGAAATAGAACAATATGTGATTACCACTTCATAAATTTGCGAGTTTAAATTCGACAAAATTAAAAAAATAAATAAACCCTAACAAATATGTGCACTATTAACAATAATATTTAACATTTAAATTTCCATGTTTATGGAGTGATACTCCAAAAATCTGTAATTAATATAAGTAAAATTACTGGTTATTTTAGAGAGATTAAGTATGATGAGAAAAATACTTGAGTACCCCTCTTTCAACCATGGATGGTGGAGGGTAAGATTGAAGAAATTTGATGAGAGGTGAGTTTGATAGAATAAGTAAGCACATGATGTTGTCTCCACACCGTCGTTTACCGCTTCACATATCTAGCTGTCACAAATGCATTTTGATTAGTTATTCTGATTAAACCAACCCATCCAACAATATTGGCATATGCCTATGCCTATGCCGTCTAAAAACCACAACTGATTTCAAGGCTCCTACTTCACCACCCATGCATCTTCTCCGAGGTTGGCCGCTTGCGTGCTCGTTCTTGTCAGCGGCGAGGCCATTACAAGCAGCCGAATTCGAAGAGCCTGGAATCATGCCTCCGCTAGGCGCTAAGTCCAGTTGGAAGTAGAATTCTGTCAGTTGATCAGTTATTCAGATTAGACCAACACTTCTCGTGTACTCTACGCTCGTCTTCCCTCTACAGATCCCATTCCTTGAAATTGTATTCCCGGTGCCTCCCTTTCCCTATGCATTTGACGATTTAAGGAGCTTGTTTAATTTGTGTCTGGATCATCTACAATTCCTTTGGAATGGGAGGAATTCAACTAAAAAAACATCAATCCGAGAGGGTTTTGGTGTTCTTTGGTTCACCAAACAATTCCTATGTACATCGTGTATCCAGATCGGACCTTCTCTTCTGACCAAATTTTGTTGAGACTTCTATATATCATAGATGAACCACCTACGCATATCTATATCTATAACTAATATAAATATTCGTATTTTTCCGGTCGTCACACCTAATTTTCGTCTGTTTTTCGTCCATACACAATCCTATTCGGTTAGCAATAGCGATAGAAAAAATTGCAAAAAAAAAACCACTACCGCCGGAGGAGAAGAGAGGCGGCGGAGGGAGCGCCGCTGCCGGATCCGCCCGCGGTGGCCGCCACCGCCGACGGATCCACCCTCAGACGAAGCCGACGCCGTCGTCGCCGTCGACGCCACCGTCGCTGTCGACGCCGACGGGGAGAGGGAGAGGGAGAGGGGGAGGGACGGCCGTCTCCGCCACACCCCGCCGTCGCTGCGCCATGCCGGCGAGACGCTAGCGTGGGGAAAGCCGCCGCCACAGCCCGCCGTCACCGCGCCGTGCCGGCGAGAAGGGAGGGAGAAGGGAAGAGAAGCGGCGCCGGTGGTGGGAGAGGCGGCCAGCTGGGGGGAGGGGGAGCGGCGGGAAATGGGGAGAGGGAGCGGCGCCGCCGGAGGGGAGGTGAGGGGAGCGGCGCCGGTAGGGAGAGGGGGAGGGGGAGAGGCGGCATCGGGAGTGGGGGAGGCGGTCGAGCGGTTGGGGGGGAGGGGGTGGGGAAGGGTTAGGGTTAGGGTTAGGGTTTTCATAAGGCCTGTGGGCCGACCGACAAGGGACGAAATAAGTCTATTTTAGGTCCCTCGGGCTGAAGAAAAATAGAAGAAGTTCATTTTTGGTACTTCAGTTTTCAAAGCATTATAACAATTATAGTTATTGAATATGTTTAATTCGAAGCAAACCTAAAAGGAAGTAGTTTCTTTCTTTTTTAATTAAATAATTTTTAAATGATGTTTGTATTATTAAAATTAGCAATTAAGCTCTGAAAATTCCAATAAAATTTTAACGAGTGTAACTAATCATGGAGAATTTAAAAAAATTAAATTTAACCATGTCATTTTATTTCTCACACTTGCTTTACTTGTAAATTTATTTAATTATACACATACCTACTTAAAAATACCAAATATTTCAGCGAATTTGTATTTTAATTAATTGCATATTTTTCTGATCTGTACGCTTCCCGTTGCAACGCACAGGCACTTTTGCTAAACCAAACAACACTGGGCCGAAGAAAAATAGAAGAAGTTCATTTTTGGTTCTTCATTTTTTCAAAGCATTATAACAATTATAGTTATTGAATATGTTTAATTCGAAGCAAACCTAAAAGGAAGTAGTTTCTTTCTTTTTTAATTAAATAATTGTTAAATGATGTTTGTATTATTAAAATTAGCAATTAAGCTTTGAAAATTCCAATAAAATTTTAAAGAGTGTAACTAATCATGGAGAATTTAAAAAAAATAAATTTAACCATGTCATTTTATTTTTCACACTTGCTTTACTTGTAAATTTATTTAATTATACACATACATACTTAAAAATACCAAATATTTCAGCGAATTTATATTTTAATTACTTGCTTATTTTTCTGATCTGTATGCTTCCCGTTGCAACGCACAGGCACTTTTGCTAAACCAAACAACACTTTTGGTCAATATACACACTCCGTAATCACCCGGTGCAACGCACATGCACTTTTGCTAGTATAACTAAATGAATGTAGGCAAGAAGACGCCACATGCACATACGTATGGTATTTATCAAGATTCTATGGTATTTATCAAGATTCACGAACACAACTGTTTACACCCAAATTTGGCACGTAGGTTCAAATTAAGCAAAATTACCAAGATTTGGGAAAATCGCCGATTTCCTCCACAGGGCTGGTATGATCGCTGTTTGTGGGCTGGTCAGACAGTTACTTGAAGGCCGGTCAGACCGGCGTCATGTGGTCGGTCAGACCAGCAGAGTCCGAGACTGAGTCTGTTTTCGTCGGGTCTCAGGATTCCTTACTCGGCAGGCTATGTTTCGGGTTTCCTTTGCTTTCTATCCTGAATTGGACATGGAGATGGAAGCAAAGTATTTAGTTGTCCGATCGTGCGTGTCCACTTGTCAAAAAGTTGTCAACATAAACATCACAACATAATAATTAACCACTCCAATTAAAAAGTAGGGCTCAGTAGTAAGCACCACCATTTTAGTCTGTTTGGTTCAAGAAATTAGAGATTATTCATCAAATTAGTTGAGATAACTCCATTTCTTATTTCTTCGGGCAGAGTTTGTGCCGGCCCCCACGTCACCATAAGGTTCGGGCGACATGGGCAGTGTTCTCTCGCCCCGCTGCCACCCCCACCTCGCTGCCACCAGAACAAGCCATCAAAATCCGCATAGCTACAAGGACGGCGGTGACGGGCCTTCCCTTCCCCCTGAGACTTTGAGGTCGAAGCCCACGGCCCAGATGCGGGGCGGCGCTAGCCGCAATGGCGACAGGTGGGAGGTGGTGCACGGTGCCAACGGCGACAAATGAGGGGGTGGTGATGAGGGTTGGTCGGACGGCCGTGGCAAGAAGGGTCCGACAACGGTGGCAAGAAGGATCGGTTAGGTGGGGTTGTGGCAGTGGGAGGTGGACAGTGGTGAATCTAAATGTAAATTGAGGTGTGGTTGTGTAAAAGTTATATTATGACTCAAATAAACTAGAAATATATCGACGAAATTAGTTTTCAATGAAATCCAAAAACCATATGATCGGAAGAGAACACAATTCTTTCTCCATTATATATAAATAAATAGGTAATAAGTATGGTCCGCACAGAGTGATCCACGAATAAAATCTATATTGCCTTGTCTTGCTCAAAACAACTATTGGTATGGTCTGCTTTAGCTAGTGAGGTAGCTTGCCTTGCCTCAAACCAGTTTTTCATTGATTAATGGTTAATTATATGTGTTAATGGCTAATTAGGTGCATGAATTGGAGGTGGGGATGGCGCCCTAACCAGCCCCAACAGTGAATCCGCCACTGGTTCAGGTGGAGGCGGCCAGCAGCCTCGCCACACCAATTGCGGGGTCGACAGCGGCAGCCAACGACATCGACGAGGGATGGATTGCCCGGTGCGGCGGCTCTTGAGCAGTGGGCTTTGTCGCTGGCCTGGCACGGCCGGGGTGCAGGTGGTGCCATCGCGCAGGGGTCAGAGGCTCGAGCGTGTAGATACAGTACTGATCACTGAATACTGTCAGTGTTAATACTAGAAGGGATACCATCATCTCAATCGGACGGTAAACCCCATCTCAATTGGACACGGCGTCCATCACAGGCTAGAAGTCACAGATGTGAAGAGTTATCTTAATCGGGCAAACGGCCGTCACGGATGAATCTATCTCAATCGGGCCCTAATTAAACGCCGTCACCGATAGCTTTGACCCAGACGATCAGTCAAACTATAGCCCGTCACGGATGACCTATCTCAATCGGGCCACAACTAGCGCCCGTCACAGATGACCCTTATCTGTGACGGGCATTAACTATAGCCCGTCACAGATGAGTCATCTGTGATGGGCATTAAATATGGCCCGTCACAGATGACACTCATCTCAATCGGGCCTAAGTTAATGCTCGTCACAGATGAGTATAATCCAAAAAAACTAAATTTTATTTTTTGGCTAGTCTTAGGCCTCCTAGGCCAGTCTTTTTTTTTGTCCTCACTTGAAATTCAAACTTCCCGATTGGTCACCCATCCTAAAATTGCTCCAAACCAAGTAGTTGTAACTTGTTGGTATAAGTATTCTATTAATCTTATTAAGCCCTAGGCCAGGATGTCAAATTGGGGTTATTAAATGATTTCAAATGGAAAAGTCACCAAAACCAAAGTTGTAGAACTCATCGAGGTGCAAAATTTTTATTTTGATCATTTCTCCATATGGCTCTATTTAAACAATTTGAAATTTAAAATTCAAAGTTTGAAAAGTTCAAATAGAATTTTAGATCAGTCTAAAAACTGAAAAAGTCATAAACAACAAAGTTGTATAACTCATCAATATCTGTAACTTTTATTTTGGTCATTTTTCTATATAACATTTTTTGAACCGTTTGAATTTGAATTTGAAAATATGACAACTTCAAACAATATTTTCAAATACTAAACGATATCAACTGAAAAAGTCATCAACAACAAAATTGAATAACTCATCAAGATCTAAAACTTTTATTTTAGTCATTTCTTCATACGATAAAGTGATAGTAACATTGTTCACAAAATTGACATATCTCTTATCTGGTTTTATAAATTATAACACATATATGTAAAATTTGTGAATAATATTACTAACATTTTGTCGGATGAAGAAATAACAAAAGTAAAAGTTTTAGATCTTGATGAGTTATTCAACTTTGTTGTTGATGACTTTTTCAATTGAAATCATTCAGTATTTGAAAATGTTGTTTGAATTTGTTATATTTTCAAATTCAAATTCAAACTATTCAAAAAAAATATTATATAGAAAAATGACCAAACTAAAAGTTGTAAATCTTGATAAGTTATACAACTTTATTATTGACATTTTTTCCATTTGAAATCATTTACTACCCGTAAAATTATTTTGACTCATAAAATGAATTATTATACTGGACTTAATTATTTTGCTATAGTTCAACTTACAAATATAAAAATTTCATATAAAAAATGAAAAATAGTCATCGGTGACGGGTTTTAGTTAATGCCCGATAGAGATTAAGTATATAGCCCGTCATTGATGAGTCATCTGTGACGGACCTAGTTGCTATCTCAAACGGGCCTCAAGTTGGTGCACGTCACGGATGATGGTTATCCGTGACGGGCCACAACTTGAGGCCCGTTTAAGATATGGAATGTTATCTCAATCAGGCCTAAAGTTGGCGCCCGTCACAGATGATGGTCATCTGTGACGGGCCACATCTTTAGGCTCGTTTGAGATATGGAATGTTATCTCAATCGGGTCTAAACTATGGCCCGTCACTGATAGGTGTCATCCGTGACGGGCTTAAGTTTTATGCCCATCTAATATGTCTGTGCGACCATATTTCAATCGGGCATTTTTTGGCCCGATTGAGATGACTTCCTTGTGACGGCCCGCTATTTCTAGGCATATTAGAGCCCGTCACAGATAGAAGAATCTGTACTAGTGTGTAAGGAGTTGCCTGCAGTTACGCAATCGCCACGATTCCTTGCCTCCCACTGTGGGGATTGCCGAAGCACAGAGCATACGCATCTTTCAGGCTCCTATCTCGTAGTGGTTTCTTTTCGCCCAGTACTGGCAGGTAGTATGGATTATAAAACGCTGCACTAGTCACTTGGACCTGAATTCCACAGATGCCTCCATTTCATACTGGAATTCGTCAGATAAGAGTCCTATTGACTCCCGCAGTGACGGGCACAGGTTGTGATCGATGCACAGTGAGATCGATGTTGCCACTGCTATTTATCATGACCCTCAATGTAATTGCGCTATGCACTGGTTGAGCTCACAGAGTGAAGTCAATATATATTTAGGGAACCTTATGGTGTGGAACTACTTCATGATTGCATTCATGCACATGTCTATATTTATGTGCTTGACTGTCTGAAAGGAGATAGCATGTCACTATGTCAGTTTAATCTGATGCGCAAAAACACATAGTTGCTCTCCCTAGCTGGCGGACTCTGGTCATTATTAAGCGCCTTTTGATTACAGATGAGAAGTTATAGTTAATTGCAGTAGATGCTCATTTATTTATTTATTTTGTAGAGTTCTTTTTTTGTTTTCTTCCATTATCTTAAAAAAATCTCCTGGAATTAAAAGTCAGAATAAGTCAGGTATTATATACTAGCATCAATGATGGTGGTTTTACTTTCATCGGTAAACCATGCAAATAGTCGAACAATTACAGCAGTCAATTGTTCACCTGGATATCGACATAACTGAATACAAGACGAGACTCTAAGCCAGGCTTCCTGTCCATCAAATATCTGGACGAAGCATGCGCGGATGTTTCCAACCATATCATCGATGCTTCAAGGTCAGCGCCATGGTCACGGTAATCCTAGCTCTTGCCGCCGGCAAAAATGGATGAAAATGCTTCAAGGCGGGCTGTGCCCAGGCACCCTTTGGTCTTCCTGCTGCGTTGCATATCAATCTTCTGGTCGGCTTGCACTTAATTTGCCTCTGACATATTGTTTGAGCTACACATACATTTGCAACCTTGCATCGATCCCCTTTCTATTGGACGTGATTGTCCATCTAGCTAGCTTGAGAGTACTTGCAGATGTTGGCCCATCGTGATCCTCCTATTACATTACCCATTGTAAGAATTTGACGAGAGAGAGATATATGGCGCAGCTTGTGTTTATTTGAGGGGTTATATATATACACTGGTACTGATTCTTTTTAGAGTTATATTGGAGTAAACTTGCTAGTTCGTATACGGATGCATGAATGGCAGCGTCACACAAATATGTTGTCTATGCGCATGAATTCACAAGGAGCTCGCAAGGGTACGTAGTCAATGTTAAAGGGAACAGATGGACTACTGCAACGTTGCATTCTTGCATATGTCACTAGAATTATGTATCTGGCATTCTGAGTGAGAGAGCGTGTCGAATTGGCAATATAAATCTGATGCGTACAAAGAGAAAAAAAAACAATTGCTCTGGCTGGCGGACTCTGTCGTCATTAACCGTCTTTTGATAGCAGATGAAAGGCTATACTAACTGTAGAGTATTGATTTTTTTTAGTAAAGTCCATCGCCGGTCCCTAAACTTGTACCGCTGTCTCATCCCGGTCCCTAAACTCGCAAATCGACCGTTCAGGTCCTTAAACTTGTTCGACTGTATCATCCTGGTCCCTAAACTTGTAGATCACTCGTTTAGCTCTTCTCCAACTTGTTCAGTTGTGTCACCCCGGTCTCTAAACTTGGATTTGAATATCATCTGAGTCAAATAGGACGGTCTAAAGACTTTATATTTAAAAATAATTCATGACTTTTTCATGTGAACTCTAATGAAGACAAACTTTGGGCCTGTTTGGGGAAGCTTTAGATTCTGAGAAGCAGTTGTTTGGTAGCCAGCTTCTGAGAATCTGGAAAAGCTCTAAAACCTAGCTTCTCCAGCTTCTAGCTTTTTAGTTCATTTTTTAGAATTTATAACTACAGATTCTCAGAAGCTGTGGACTGTTTATGGCAGCTTTTAGCAGAAGCAGCTTTTGGGAAAAGCTGCAGCTGGGATAAGCTCCCCCAAACAGGGTCTTTATATCAAACTTGTAGCCCTCGACGTGATCTACAACTTTGTAGTTGAATTTTTTTATTGTAAGTCATCTTTTGTCCCAAAATGTTATTTTAAAATTAAAATTTTAAAATCTATAAACATGCAACAATATTTTGGGACCCTAAACAGTTTTAATTCAAAAACTTTTCAACTACAAAGTTGTAGGTCGCATCGAGGGCTACAATTTTGATATAAAGTTTGTCTTCATTAGAGTTCACATGAAAATATTATGAATTATTTTTAAATATAAGGTCTTTAGACCATCCTGTTTAGGGACCGGGGTGACACAACTGAACAAGTTGGAGGACCTAAATGAGTGATATGCAAGTTTAGGGACCGGGATGAGTCGAACAAGTTTGAGGACCTGAACGGTCGATTTGCGAGTTTAGGGATCGGAATGACACAGCAGTATAAGTTTAGGGACCGGTGATGGACTTTACTCTATTTTTTTTTGTTCTCACCAAATTTGGGCTTTATATCTCGGGGGGAAAAAAGTTGAGAATTAAGTGAGGTGAGAAAGTTTATATCGCGCTGGTGATGGTGATGGTTTTGCTTTCAACATGGTAAAGCAAATAAATTGAACACTTACAACATATTCTTACACATGGCTAGTGCTTAAGTTCTTTCACAGTGCGTGTATGTGGCGCGCGGCCCGAGCGTAGATTCCATACCATGTACGCGAGAGTCGTAGTCGCTAGCGAGGAACGCGGAACAAAAATGGGACACCCGTTCTTCAGACGAAACACGGCTTTGCAGCATGGGTTGAGGCATCCGGCCGCACTGTGAAGGTCATGTCCTATCGTAACTAATTGCCTGCGTCCAAGGTTCATAAATCACTGTTGCTACATAGCACTATAAGACCTATGTCCTTTTAGGAACTTGAGCCTAGCTGGCTAGTGGGATCCAACAGATGAGAAGCTGTACTGCTACGTACTGCCCTAACAGGACGAAGCACACACGGCTGCAAACTGAAGGAAGCACATGCTTGCTTAGAACAGATTGTGTCTTCATTAAACTCCCGGTGCCTCCCTTTCCTATTGGACACGATTGTCTATCTAGCTTGAGACTTGCAAACATTGGCCTATCACCAATTCACCATATATCCTCCTCATATACTGCATGCCGTCCAAGAATTTGATGAGAGAGATGGATGAGAAGCAAGTTGTGTTCTGTTTTGTGGGACTATTATATATACATGAATTCAAAGGAGTGAGAAGCTGGAGCAATTTGGTTCAGTAGAGGAGGACATAGACTGCCATTTACGGCTGTGTTGAATGGAGCCGGCTGATCTGGCATTTCGAATATGTCTCATCATGATCTCTTCGTTTCTTCCTTTCACGTCTCTGATTTTTCTATAATGCAATTTAATTTGTAAGAGCCATCAACTTGGTTCGTGATGAGCCCGTGGTTGTACAAGGTCCTCAACAGCCAGAACAGGAGAAACTGTGTTGCCATGGACAAGCTCTGGTCAGAAACTCTCCACCACACTCTTCCAGTCTGTGTCCTTTGTTACTGGCTATAGCTACCATAGCAGTTGTTCATGAATTTAGCAAATGGCTCTGTACCAAGATCCCGGTGCTTCCTTTTCCTAGTAGACCAATTAATTAATTAATAGATGTATATCATCGTGCATATATGTTAGGATGAGCGAAGCACTGGTTGTCATTCCTGTCTTTGTAGAATTAATCGAACATGAGAGATGAGGCTAGTTGTTTCGGGAACTATATATAATAACATTGACCACAATGGGTCGTACGTATACTCACTGGTATTAGTTTGCGTTATTTTTTCATGACTCAAAAAGTTTGTAGCAGCTACTCCACCAACCATCTCAACACTATTTCTCTCATCGAAGAAAAGTAGCTATAATTAGTTGAGTGATTTTAGGGCGTGTACAGTAATGATTAATAGGGGCTCTTTAGCTTTGCTAAAGAGGAATGTTTGCTGATATGGAAGAGAAAGAAAGAGGAGAGATAAAATATTGTTGATGTGAGTAACAATGGCTCAACATAGAATGTTTGCTGGCACGGAAGAGAGAGAAAAAGGAGAGATAAAATATCGTTACTATGAGTAACAATGGCTCAACATCGACTCATAGCCTTTATAAAATGGAAACATAGTTGCATGAGGGTGGGAAAAAAAGAAGAATAAGAAAAAAATAATTTTGAGTTAATGATTAAAACCTTTATCGTCTTAACTATTGTATAGACACGGTCTCTAAATAATCTTGTAACGTCTAAGATACCATACTAGACTCACATTGATACTTGTTGGTATTAGAGGTACCAAGATTTACATAAGAAACATGGTACCCTCTATATGACTATCAGAGACTATAAAATTTGTCTAATTAATTGATAGGAGTAGAAGAAATGCTTCGATCAAAGAGTTCTACCAGTGCATGTGCATGCTATTCTACAACATCATGCGTGTGAAAAATACACCATGGCTTGGTTGACGAGACCTATAATTCCCATCAGCCAAAAGGACAGAGGAACCAGCCTGATGAATTATTCCTGATGCTGCCTCCATTTCCTATTCAAGTTTGCACAACAGCGATCATCCATATGCATCCCATCATTCACGTCTTTTTCCCTGCCAATATGCAACTTAATTTATTGGACAAAATGAAGTTCAATGTTGTGCTCGCTCATAATGTGGAAATGCACACACATATAACTTGATTTGATTTCAGGTGCTTGAAAAAACAGCATCTTAGGTACTAGGAGTTACCAAAATTTACGAGAGAAGATTTGGTACCTGCAAATTCTTATTAAAAAACATAAACATATAGAGAGAGAGAGAGAGTGTGTGTGTGTTTTGTAGATTGCTATTTTTCACTGGAATGATGAGCAAAGGTAATTAATTTACAGTTTAGTGTAACGACATTGGATAAGGACCTATTGAGTTTGGAACCATGGTTTGATCCCGGCAAATGCTCCAACACTAGCTAGGCTGAAATTCTTTGTACATAGAATTCCTTGCACTGGTGGAGAAACCGTTTGTAGTCCCGGTTGGTAACCCCCTTTAGTCCCGGTTGTCCAACCGGGACTATGAATCCGGGACTAAAGATAGCTCTATCTTTAGTCCCGGGTGAAATAACCGGGACTAAAGATCGATCTTTAGTCCCAGTTCGTGTTACCAACCGGGACTAAAGATCGGTCAGTCACGTGGCCGGCTAAACCATTTTTAGTCCCGGTTTGTGTTACAAGTGGAAATGAATAGTCCTGGATGCAGAATACTCCTTCTGATTCTTACACTTATTGCATGGACAACAAATAAAACCCTTTTGCCTGTTAGCTTTGGCCACTCTCAAAAAATAATGCACGCCGTTAGTAAACTCTTTGGACCGCCAGTCAGCGTACATCCATTGCCGATCCATCTACATGACATGAAAAAAAAATCGTACACAAATAATTATTCGTGCAATAATGACAGTCATACAATAATTATAAAATAATTACAAACTCTTTCAACAATGACACAATAATGACATATCATTATTCATACAAAAATTATGAAATATTACACCAAATAATTCTTATTTACTATTTATAAAGTTTTAAACTAATATTAATGTGTTGTACTTATTTTAATTTTTCATTTTAGTTTGTTTTCTATTATTCAAGATTAACTTTCACTATATTTTCCTTCTCAACTATTTTATAAAACCTTCTTTAGCAAATAAACTAAATTTCTATATATTCTTTCTTCCCCACACAAATTTTCTCTCTCATCAACTAACAACAAAATTTTGAAGACAAAAAAGTGTGTAAAACATAGCTCCAAATGTAATATGACCAAAAAAAAACATTGGAGGATGAAGTTGCTAACCTTTTAGGCACCTCCGATTTGTATAAAATCACCAAAATAAATTCACTAGAAATTTTGGCATGACCTCCCCTCTTTTTTGAAGAAATTTTGAAGCTTGCTCGGGCAGCTGGAGTAGAAAGAAAACATATATATAGGGGTGGGACTTTAGTCCTGGTTGGTGTTATGAACCGGGGCTAAAGATCGCTAAAGTTTAGTCCCGGTTGGTATTACCAACCGGGACTAAAGATCAAATATGTCCGTTACCCTTTTTAACCGGGACTAAAGATCATCTTTAGTCCCATTTTTTTTGCAACCGGGACTATTGTGGAATTAGGCCGACCGACGAAAGATGGTTTCTCTACCAGTGTTGGTAATACTACAATGCAACCAGGTTAATATATATAGCTGCATATATATGTTTAGCATGCTTGATCGAGATCATAAAAACTCTCTCTAAACAATTAATTATGCTCGAATCGATATGCTAAGCTGTAAGGGATGCCTCTCGCGATCGGTATACTTGCTCGAGCAGCTCACATGGCGCGTCTCCCCTTGTTCCTCAGATCAGTTCGCTAATCTGGCTAGCAGAGCAATTTGCACAAAAGATATAGGCCGTGTTTAGTTTCAAAATAATTCTTCAAACTTTCGACTTTTCCATCACATCAAAACTTTCCTACACACATAAATTTCCAACTTTTCCGTCACATCGTTCTAATTTCAACCAAACTTCCAATTCTAGTGTGAACTAAACACAGCCGCAGGAACCGTGGGACTGCGATTCAATGGTATCAAGAGGAATTGCCGCACGATGTGTTGTGGCCTCTTGTCATCAAAGAATTAGCACATTGCAGGCCGCTAGTTCATCAAGATTTATGTGGGTGAGTGTAGGATCGAATCACAAGAACTAAGCCAACCAGAGGGGGGTGAATGGTTGATATACCCAAAAACCCAAACTTTTAGCGGAAATAAAAGTTACCCTCAAATTCGATGTAGATCGGTCTAACCGAGGTTGATCCGCCGGTCTGACCGAGCTCGTGCCGCCGGTCTGACCGGTGTTGATCCGCCGGTCCAACCGCCTGAAGATTGCCTGCCGCGTGTGAAGTCGCCGCCGGTCTGACCGCCTCTCCTCCATCGGTCTGACCGCCGCCTGCCGCCGGTCTGACCGCCGGTATGTCGCCGGTTAGACTGCCGAAACCCGATGAAACACAAATCGAAGAACTCTCAAAGTAGATAACAACTTTATTACTTCTCTCTGTGTTTACAAAGTGCACCAACAGCACTCCTTACAAAAATCTCGACTAAACTCGAAACCCTAACTAAACTAGCAACTCAATTGCTCTCAAAAGCGATACCGGGAAGCCTCACGCTCCCCCTCTATTTATACATGAGGTAGGCAGCCTAAAGCCATGAACTAAACTCATACTAAGTGTCCTAAACACCTTAGGAAACCCTCTAGTACAAGACACAAACTTTACATAACCAATTGTACCAAATTTGGACTCCTTCCAAATTCGACTCCGCATCCCATACGCACACAATACCTCCATCGTATGCCATATGGAATCTTCACCAACCACGTGCATCAACTCTAGCCTTAGTATCCCGCATGATATCTGACCACCACGGACATTGTCTTACCACCAAGCCGACTCCCGGTCCATCACCGCAAATACTCTCCCGAGGCATCGGGTCACCTACACATGAAATAAACAAAGAAAACATATTCTAAGACCAAGCTATCCCCAACTTGACTCATTGTTAGCAAACAACAGTATTACATACGTATAGTATCCATCTAGAAGCTATAACCATGAAACAATCACAGATATCCAAAGAAACAACCCGAAACCGAAACCGACACAGCGTCGGCCGGTCAGACCGCGGGCCGGCTGGTCTGACCGCTCGATCACCACCGGTCTGACCGGCATACACCACCCGGTCGGACCGGTCACATAAAATAACAGTGAATCCGATCATCACCTGAAAATTGATTATCTCCAAAACCACTTCGACGATAATCTCCAAATATCAAAACCAATAATCATAGATGCCAATTGTTCATCACAGAATAAGAATCAAAACACACTTTAATCTTACAGTGAGTAGGCATCAAACTCCCGTTGCCTCCCTGTCCTATTGGGGATGGTTGTATGTACATCTGGAATGATATATATACTTGTTCAAGTTGAGTTGTTGTCGCTGTGCTCTTCCTCCGGTTGGCAGGCTGATTACTGTTCAACATGGGAGATTATCATTATATATCCTTGTCATGACAAAGTATAACACTGAAAGGTGCATGCAACACGCTCACAGGCTCTACCCGTTCTGTTTAACATGACACACCTAAGCCATATATAGCACATCTACCACAATGGTTGTGAAGATGTAATGAAATTTTCATTAGGAAGGTTGATACCACCTGCTAGTACCTCGTCAAGTACCATGAAATCACGCTAATATAATGGTGTGGTCTTATTAAATGTTAGACCATACAGGAAACCTGAATAAAGCGAAGAAAACAAAAACAATAGCATCAATCGAGAGCAATTACATATTTTAGTATTGCCTATCTTTTGAACTCCAGTTCTTAGTACTGGCTGCTTAATAAGGTTGTAATTTAGGTGAAATTTTAAGTTAAATATCTACATGTAGTCATAACTATTTTTCTTCTCACAACTATTCTCAGAAAAATTCTAAAACTTTCGATGAAGTTCATGTTCAGATTGTTTTAATATATATATATATATATACATGTGGGGCCACACCAATAGAGGATGAAGTTGCTAGCCTTTTACAATTATGAAGTACTCTTTTTTTTTCTAAAATTATGAAGTACTCTTATTTTCTCTACAAATTTATTCTCTCCTCTTTTTCCATAACCCTTTTGTAAAAGAATGACATATAGACCATACATCAATAGAGGATGAAGTTGCTAACCTTTTATATCCTTTTGATTTGTGTAATATCACCAAAATACTTTCACAAAAAATTTGAGCAGCACCTCTCTTCCTCCTCCTCCTCTTGGCAGCAATGTCTCGGGCTGGAGAAGGAAGAAGGCATATAAAAAAAATGAACAACACCAACCGGTACTAAAGATTATATGTACTAAATATCAATATAATCTTTAGTACCAGTTGGCGACATCAACCAGTACTAAAGATTGATTTTAGTCCCTATTCAACATTGTCAGACCGTGTTGTACTAAAGATTGTATAGTACCGTTGGTGTTATCGACCAGTATTAAAGAACATCTTTAGTACCGTTTGGTAATAGATCCGAGAAATTTGTGTTTTTTGATACCACGATGAAAGATCAGATCTCAATTAGTGTGGCCTTATGTGTCTTACTTGTGTTATCTAGAAACAATTGGTTGCAAAAGTGTTTTTTTGGTCCAATTTGAGACTCTTGTAGTGCATCCATTTTAATTTTCTTCACACACTAAGAATTCCATGTCATTTCTACTTGCCACGAATTGTATTTAGATGTATAGAGTCAAAATATGGTATAACAGCCCTCTTGGCTGCTGCAGTTGTTCTTCTCCAAGAAAAATCATGGTCGCCGCAAGGAAGAGAATAATTACACTTCCACAAAGAACATCACATTGTTATCTCACCAAGTGTATCTAGTTCCTCATGGCTCTCTGCAGGTTATCTCGCCAATCTCAAAGTGAATTCATCCGCCATGAAGGAAGAATAGCCGATCAGTATTCCTGATGTCTCCGATTCCTACCCTACCCTGAGTTTACACACGCGTACAACATGCTCTGATTCGCCTCCTTGTTTGTCTCCCTTTTTCTCTTTTCACGCTACTTCATATATATGAGAGGACGGAATTTCATATTGGCCTCGCTCATAATGTGCATACACAAGTGGGTGCAATTTATTGCTGGGTGTAGATACGTAAATAATGCACTAGCGCATGGCCTACAATATAAATAATCCACCAGCTATCTCCAAACCCTTGCTCCATCAGCAAAGTGAATTCATGGCTGAACATCACGTCCAATATAATTGGCATGCACAAAAAATGTAAGCGTGATTGGCTTGCTAATTAAGTTCACATGACTGCCTGTGGCCTCCGTTAGTATGCTTTTTTTTTCTTACAAAAATACAGAGCATGCTTCACTGAAATTATAGGTAAGAGAACTTGAACACGTAAAGATCAAGAGCAAGAAAATGTTAGTCCAATACACAGCTGAGACAAATATGGGTTTGTCCCTGTCGTAGTGCACTGTTTGTTGTGAATTTTTGCATGTATATCATTGCCCTATTGCGTCCATTACTACACATATTCGATGGTAGACACACTTGACTTAGATCAAGATTAATGGTTGTGTTTCATATTATAATCCACAAGGATTTCAAATTTTAAACTTGATTTTTCAGAATAATCTTAGCTAAATATCTTTTACTTGTCAATCGTGAAAAAATATCTAGGCAAAGAGTTATGAAGAAAACTAAAATTATTCTTAAAATAAAATTTTGAAATCTTACGATTATAGCAAAGACTCAACAAATAGATCATCTTAGCTTGACAGTCGACATTACACCCATGGATGAATGTTGCGATGTTCTTTTATCCATGGGAACACCTTGTTCGAAAAAGCAATGATTGATATATCTTTGACATGTATACCCCTAGTATCTTTCAAGTACCATAAAAAATCCGAGTATTAAAGAGTATTGGCACACTTAATTCTAATTGTCTTTTTTGCAAAAAAAAAAACATATCAACCAAAATCATTATGTGCATCAGTATGCTTGTCTATGTACTCCTCGAACGAATGCATCACCAGTATCTACATTACTGGGTCGAGTACAACACAAACAGGTTGATCTGGATAATAGACACACTTGAACTAGATCATGTTTGTTTGAAAAAAAAAGAGTGAAAGGTCTAGAGGATAGGCACATAAGGAAGAAAAGTGCAAAAAGAAAAAAAATGACAATAGAATGGTAGGAGAGGAAGTTTTACGAGACCAAAAAGGCATTATGATCAACTTAGAAGGATAAATAATAAGAAATTATTTCAAAACTCCACACTCAGTTGTGCTCAAGTGGATAGTCGTAAGCTAGACAAGCATATCCAGGCGAGATGTTTCTGCTTGGATAGCAGTTCTCTCATCTTAGCAGCCATAAGATACATGAGAGCCGTAGAATTAACTCCAGCGGGATGGTAGTAGGAAGAGGTACTGCACACGACGTGATGTAGCTTCTTCACGTTAGAGAATTGTTATCTTGCACACTGCTACCACACTTCACCCATATTTGGCTTCATGGCTACGAATGGAACTTCCGGTGCCTCCCTCTCCTATCAGGCATGGATGTGTACTACACATCGAGAAAGATACTAGCTTGTTATGTTCATCTTTCCTAGAGTTCAACAGGAGAGATTGCCTGACTAGTGTTTGAGGAACTACACCACACTGAAACGGCGAACGCTACATATGTATCTGCTCAATTATATCTACACTTCTCATCATGAAACATAAGCTATGGTACTATTGGTACATCTAGTACTCCAACAGGCCCACCATCGTATCTCAACACCTTCAATTTTGATTTTTCGAGTAAATTAGTTTGCTACTCCTAATTGATAGTAATCTTGAATGGCAGTCATCTTATACATATTGCATGTTAGTCCATAAAGGAAGGCACATGGGGTGAAAGAAATAACATTAAAAAAATGGCATCAAGTCAAAGCAATTGCATGTTTGCATATAGCATCTAGTCTATATAGACTGAATTTAAACGAATTCTAGTACCTAGTACAAGTCTCACAATGTCATAAGGCTGGCATTTTTAGTTTTGAGAAATATAGTACAAGTGCAGGCACTCACAATGCGTGAACACTCACCCCTATGAATGCACGCGTGTACACCCTACCCCTATGAGCATCTTTGGAATACTAGACCGACATATCTTGAGATTGACGAAGTCACCACGGCTGTCTCGTTATCGACAGGTACGTCTCGCCTACCAGTGAAAAAATAATTAGTTGTAAATACGAGCACCCATATCAAGTCTAGAACTTGAACCCAGTTGGGTTGTTTCCATCATAAGGAATCAACCAGTTGAGCAACGCTCACTTCATCATAAGACTGAAATTTGAAGTTCAATATCTAGTTCTTTTATGTACCTTCTCACAACCATTCTAAAAAATTCTAAACTTCGACGAATGTTTAAGTTTAAATTATTTATAACTATATTCGTCTTTTTCCTTCCTAGCTAGTGTTCTCTAGACAAAAAAAATGTTAACAAAAAGGCCTTCGCTTTCCTATTTCGGGGCCTAACGCATCTAGGGATGTCAAGGGGACCCTGTTCCCTGGTCCCTGGCAGGGATAAGGATGGGCATGTTTCAATCACCATTTGGCTACTAACGGGAAATTCTCTCTCAATCGGATTAGAGACTTTGATGTGTTTGGGCCATCCAAATAAGAAACTTACATATTAAACATCTCTACCCTCCCCATTCTATTATTTATACTTTTCTGTAGCTGCCACCAAGTGACCTAGCATGAGCATGCATGGCTGAGTCGCGGTTGATCAGAGCAAAATTCACTATCAGATTGCTTGGTTTGCTAGCCGATCGACATTGTCCTGGACGGTATCCGAAAGTGTGATCTTGTTTGGTTAATTTGCTCCTCGTGAAGCGAAGGGGATGGCCGAGTGCCTTATCAGAAAATACCGTGAGTCATCGCCATGGACTAGGACGATATGGTGGAACTCCGAACCGTCCACCTCCAAGAAGTGTGTCATCATCAGCATTAGGATGAATAAATGAGGTGGAAGGGACGGTGACTTCCATAGAATGGCAGGCAAGAGATACAATATTAGAGCTTGTACAATGATTGTTGATGGTGGTCTCTTAGCGTAGCTAATTAATAATATTTGTTTATATGAAAGAGAGAGAAAGAGGAAAGACAAAACATCGTTGCTAAAGAATAGTAATAAAAGGAATATTTTTTATACAATGGTTAGAGTCTTTATCGTCTCAACTGTTGCAAAAATATGATCTCTAAATAAACTTAAAATGTTTAAGAGATCATACTTGTCTCTACCATTAATCATGCCCTTAGTTGTATATGATAACATCTTAGATGGAAGTAGTAAGACAAACTACACGCCCTGATACGACTCTTTCACAGCAGACAATCATTGTCCTGCTCTGGCTTGTAACACGTCCAAACAGTCCTAATGTCAGTAACCTCGAATTGAATTCTGGTGCCTCCCTTTCTTATCGAGACCAGTACATATACATATAAGCTAGAATGATTCTTTTATCATTGCCATCTCCCTCCAATCCAGCTGATACTTAGAATATGATTGTTTCGAGGACTATATGTAGCACTGCAATAGATATGCTACATGCTGAGATGCCTCTATCCTATCAGCTATTCATAAAACTAGTGGATGTTTTTTTTGCGAAACAACCCTCGTCTTCCCCATTTTACAACCCAATCCCTATCCGCGATTTTTTCTCTCCGAACACTGTTCGTGGGGGGCCTATATCTAATTACAAAAAATCGGAGGGCTTTTTCACAAAATTTAATCTGACGTGGCAGCGCCCAGCGTCCGCCCCAAGCGCCATCCTTTATAGTCTCTAATGTACTCCAATGGTTCAACCGTCTACAACACCATCAATTAATTTGATTCGTGGAGTAAATTTTCTTCTCCTAGATCCCAACAAGAAGGAAATCTTGAATGGCAGTCTTATAAATGTTAGTTCATATTTTCGAAACGACAAATATGGAACAAAAAACATCAACTAACTGACATTAGCTAGCTGAGAACAATTAAATATTTTTATATTTCCTAGAGTAATTTGGACTTTAGTGCTGGAGACGCCGACTGGAGGAGGCAAGAGTGGAGGGGCTGATTGTGATGGGACTTATTGGCTTGAGGGTGTGTTTAGTTCACGCCAAAATTGAAAGTTTGATTAAAATTAAAATGATGTGATGAAAAAATTGAAAGTTTGAAGAAAAATTTAGACACTAAACCAGACCTGATTTGGAACCGACTGGTTGTTGGAATACTTCTCTTTGTGTTCGCCTAGGTGAAAGTGATCGATCGATCAGTAGCAGTGCCTCAGACAGGGGGGATTCCTCGATGTGCCATATGCACTAGAGCTGCGCATGTACTTGTATATAATACCAATCTCACCGGGATCCTCGATCGATCTCGCAAGCTAATTAATTAACCGATCACACTCTCGCTCAAACACAAGATTGACATGCAACCAGATGAACACAGTAACACATGCACGCAAGGTGTTTGATGATTTGATGCTGCTGCTAACCTTGCCGCAGCTTTTCTGCATGTACGTATTCGTTGCCTGCAGTCCACGCACACTACAAGCACATGACCCATCTGGATTAGCGTGTACACATATGTGCCATCGATCCCATATATACTCTTTCCGTTCTTAAAAAAAAGTCCAACCCTAGCTAGTATGCACTACTACAGAGATAATATTATGGCGTGTGACCCGGACGTGCTGACGCTATCACAACGTGAACGTGCAGGCCTCGGTGTGCAGAAAATGCTCTGGCACGCTCAGCAAGGGAGCAGCCGAGCTCAGCTAAACAAGCTCGAAAATGGCTAACTAAGCTTAACAGACAGGAAAGCAAAACTAACTTAACCAACACACACGCCCATAGGGCTATCGACGGACTCTGTACTAACTAAGCTCCCGGTGCTTCCTTTTCCTGGTTGTTTTTGTATATCATGCTACTAGGATGAGTACTGAGGCCACCACTGTTTGTCATTCTCATCTTCCATGAGTCTGGCTGTTTTGAGGGTAATATATACTCCATGCATCCTATAATATAATAATCTAGAATTGTAGGTATGAGACATTTCAAATACAACTAATCTGGACGGTTGTTATATTATGTAACGGAGGGAGTATATATACAGTACTTTCTCGGTTATTTTTATTATAACATTTGACACCATTCATCATTTTGTGCAAACATGTAAAATATAAGTAATGCTTAAAACTCCTTTAGTGATAAATCAAGAAAAAAAATAAATTTTCTTAATTTTTATTTAATAAGATGAAAGTTCAAATATAATTAAAAATTTGACGACGTTATATATTAAAAAATAGAGGTAGTATATAAGACCGGCAATATAGCAGCCTAGCAGGTCATATATGCTCACAAGTATCTGTGCTGTTTTTTTTCCAGCCTTAGCACATCTACTCCACCAACCATCTCAACACTATATATTCATCACTGGAGGAAACTTGCTAGTAGTCAATATGGAAACGGTTGAATAGCAAATTCTTATCAATTCTAGTATATAGATCAAGACAGAAGAAGTATGAAAACAACATGCAAGTAGGGAAGAGTGAGGCTAGGTAGATCCATACCTCGAGGTATCTAAACTTTATACTAGATTTTTTAAAATTTAGGTATCTCTAAGTAAGTATATAGAGTACAAAATTTTACACTAGAAAATATAGTACATTATTCCGGTACATTCTTAAGAATAGTAAAATTATTCTTTTTAGATAATGGAATTCATTCAGGCCTTTACATCAGATAAGTTATACCCAATTATTGCAAAGACTAATTAACTTGTGAATTACAAAATTACAACTTGATCATTCATACCCGACCATAAGCCAAAAGGACAGAAGAGAACCGGCCTGAATTATTTTTGGATGCCTCCATTTCCTACTCGAGTTTAGTTTGCACAGCTAGCAGCCACATCCTATCATTCACAACATTTTGTTTCCCCACATGTATGCAGTTTAACTTATATTGGCCTCGCTCATATTGTGGAAACTCATATGCACATATGCTTGCAGCTTGCTATATATTTATCACTAGAAAGATGAGCGGGTATAATTAATTTAGATTAGAGCTTAATTACTTAAGGTATGGACAATAAGCAAAATTGAGTTTCTCGACTAGCTAACATAACCCTGTCAAAAGAAAAGGATTGCTTTATTTGGTCGCTACATAAAATGGCAATTTTTCGGTCAAATTAATCCATGTATAATGCGATCATCAATTCCAATGGAAGAATCCATAAGAGGATCTTATGGGAGGTAAAGGTACCACTAAAAATCAAAGCATTTATGTGGTTTCTTCAAAAAAAAAGTAATTTTGACGAAATATAACCTCATAAAGAGAAAATAGAGGGAAAACAAGCAATGTTGTTTTTTAATACACAAGAAACCATCCAACATTTTTTTCTTTGACTGTCATGTTGCATGTTTTGCTTGGCGATGTGTCTTCTTTGCCTTCAATATTCCCTCTCCCCACAATGCAAAAGATATTTTTGGTAACTGGCTAAGGGGAGTGCCTAGACCCACAAAAAAATGATTTTATTTGGAGCTAGTGCTCTATGTTGGTCAATTTGGCGTTGCCGTAATGATATGGTTTTTAACCATAAAAAAATGCCTAACATCATGCAGGCTATCTTCATGTGTTCCAATTGGCTCCACTCTTGGTGTATGATGCTTTCACAGGAACAACAAGATACTATGTGCAATGGTGCTACACGCTTGGAATTGGTAGCCAAGGAACTTTTACTCAAGTTTGGATGGCGTAGTACCTACAGAATTTCGTGATAGAATCTACATAATTTTAAAAAACATTATTTTAGTAGATCATATTATCTGCAGAAGTTGGGAGTTTGTCCCATCTCGCCTTTTTTAAGCTCTTTTCTATTCACTTCTGGACTTTTTGGCTGTGTGCCTACGGACAGAGGCCAGATATGTAACCCATTTTCATTATCTAGACATGGTTTGATATCCCGCAAATGCAATGCACTAGCTTAAATGGTTTGGCTTAAAATTCTTTTGTAATACTACCTGTCATACAATACAATTAAACATGTTAATATGTTATATATAGCCGTCGTTAGTTCATTGGTACGTTCGGTTGCTTGGGGCAGTGAAAAACTCTACACAGTTTAGCTCAAATGGATACGATCGATAAATGTAAGCTAGGGATGCCTCTCCTGCAGGTAGCTTTGATGCTTTCTTGAACAGATCGCGTGGAAAAACTCTCGCACTAATTAACAGAACTAGAACCTACGGCGCGCTTCGCGGTGCCCTTGCTGTGTAAATGAGGAAAATAAATAAGGAGGCCCTGAAGAGCCTATTCAGTGGATTGGCTGTAGCACCGCTAGCTATAGCATTCAGGTTGTGAGGAAAACCATTGATGGATTAAGTAGACATAAAATACATAGACCGAATGTTAACATTGTTTGTGGAGAACAATGCATAATCTAGAGTACATTATACATCACAGATACAACCATTGGAACTAACATCGATAAATAGGCAGGAAATTATGGGGTAGATTGGTGAGGGCCACGCCTGCGAAATTCGAGAGGAAGACGGCGTGGAAGCGTGGCTGGGGGACCACCCTAGAGGTGTGAGGCAAATTCTAAGCAGCAGCGCCGGCGCAGCATCCACGATCCCCCCTGCACACGCACACACATTCAGAACAGTAGGCAGGGAGCATAAATCAGGGCAGCAGATTACCTAGTGTTGGCCATTGATGTAAGAGCGAAAAGGGGAAAGATGAGAGAAGAGCCAAGAAAACAACCGAAGCAACGCAGCTGTTTGAATGGCCTCAATCTCTACTAACGAATCAGGTAAGAGGAACGATAGGAAAGGCTAGGGCCATGCCAGATGCATTAATGCCTGCGCGCATGCCGGTACGGCTCGTGCGTAGGACGATTTGATGTGGCCTGACGAGGCACGTCAGACACTGTAGCACGCGGCGCTTAGAAAAACATGGCACGATAGACTCACAGCCTCTTGGATACGCATAACACATGGTATATGGGACAACCCACAAAACCGACCCCACCTGTCATTGGCTCTACAACGAATAGGTGCATGTCCATCATTTATCCAATGTAATAACCAGTAGGTAATTTGCCCAATCCTTTCGTTGCACTGGATGAACGTGCTCCTAGCGCACAAAACACAGGCAGAGAGGAGCACTCGTGTGACCAGGGATTACGGTGGACCAGACGTTGGTAGGAGAATCATGAAGAAACGTGCCTGCCTCGCACTGTCGCACATAGTGACATCGCATAGAGAAACATGAGGCTATGCTGGGTAAACGTGGGGGTGCACCAAAAGTCAAGGCTGTCAGGCAGGGAGAGAGCTACATAGGCCAAGCGCAGCATGGACCAAGGTGATTTCCAGGTGGGCCATAGAGCGTTAGGACCGATGGCACACACGCACCCAACCACATGCCCACGGTGAACCGCACAAAGGATCCAAGGCATCACAGGATGAACTATAAACACCACCTAATTAAACCGACAAATCAAACGTGATATATTCATCGTATTAATCACATAGGTAATATGTTCTGTGTAGCAACACGAAAGACACATGCTAAACTTTGGTGGCAGCATGCCACAGAATTACTGGGCAAATTCCTATCGCCAGCAGAAAATGATGTGCTATTTTTTGTTACAGAAAACTAATCTGTTATTGCCTCTCTTTTTTCTGGAAAATGAATCTCCATATCGAATCTACCATGTGCTCTGAGAAGCAACATACCATAGTTTTTTTAATGGCTATCTAATTTGACCATGCAAAAATCTGCATAATTCAAGGTAAGAACAGAGAGAACAGATAAGAGCTGCAGTTACAACAGGCTGTGTATGTGGAGGAATGATATAATTCAAGGTCCAAATATTAGCAGGATCTCAAGGTCTAAATATTAGCAGGATCCAGGATCACTAAGTAGAAATAAACACACACGGAGTTTCTGTTTACAGTGGCGCTATACCAGATTCTGGATAGGAATTTTCCTACCAATATATCACCCCTGTCCTAAGCACATATCCAGTTATACATGCTTGCTTAATAGGAAACTAATCTGGATAGGAATTTTCCTACCAATATATCACCTCTGTCCTAAGCACATATCCAGTTATACATGCTTGCTTAATAGAAAACTAATCTGCATATTGAGTGTTATTTTTTTGCTGTAGTAAATAAATCTGCATATTGAATTTACCATCTGTTCTGAGAAGCAACATGATTCATAGGCACAAATGGATGGGGATCTAGGACAGAAGCCCTGATGTACTTGTCTAGAACACTAACTTCTTTCAAAAACCAGTCAGTATTGTGATTTTTTTTATCAAACAGTCAACATGCTTGTATAGAACACTAAGGGTGTGTTTGGTTCCTGGTCAAGATTGGATGGGATACGGTGGTCCATATTTTGCTGGATATGGCGGTCCATTTTTTTGTTTGGTTGTCTGAATATGGCGATTCAATTTTTTGTTTGGTTGTAGGGACAAAGGTGGATTTGGTGATCCAATTTTTTGTTTGGTTGGAGGAAGTATGGTGGATTTGTAGGTGTGGTCGCCTCTCACTTGAGATGGTGAATATAACCCATCAAATTAATACATAATACACATTCCATTATAAATACACACTCCATTATAAATACACATTCCATTATAAATACACATAGAAAAAAGAAAAAAGAAAAAAGAAAAAGAAAAAAGAAAAAAAAAAGCAGCGCCAGATCTGGGCTCGCCGACGCCGCTGGCAGCCTCCTCCCGCCGGCTTCCTCCCGCCGCCGGCCGCCTCCTCCCACCACCGAGGCTCGCCTCCTCCCGCCGCCGCCTTCCTCTCTCGTCACCCGCGCCAGCTGCCGAGCTCGTCACCTCTCTCGTCGGCCGCCACGCTCGTCGCCCGCGCCGGCCGCCGAGCTCGTCGCCTCTCTCGCCGGCCACCGCGCTCGTTGCCCGCGCCGGCCGCCTCCTCCCACCACCGAGGCTCGCCTCCTCCCGCCGCCGCCTTCCTCTCTCGTCACCCGCGCCAGCTGCCGAGCTCGTCACCTCTCTCGCCGGCCGCCACGCTCGTCGCCCGCGCCGGCCACCGAGCTCGTCGCCTCTCTCGCCGGCCACCGCGCTCGTTGCCCGCGCCGGCCGCCGAGCTCGTCGCCTCTCTCGTCGGCCGCCGCGCTCGTCGCCTCTCTCGCCGGCCGCTGAGCTCATCGCCCCTCTCGTCGCCCACGCCGGCCGCCGAGCTCGTCGCCCCTCTCGCCGGCCGCCGCGCTCGTCACCTCGCTCGCATCGTGGTGGTGAGGGGTGACACGAGTCACGCAACTCGCTTGCCCGGCTCGCCCGAGCCTCGAGCGGTTACATCCGGCCAAATCAGCCGAATCCCTCTATCCAGCATCTGGAGGGAATATTCATCTCTGGGCTGCCCTATCCCACTCTCGCCCAGCATCCAAACACCCTCCAAAAAGCGGCGGCCATGTCCTATCCGGGTATATCCCACCAACCAAACACACCCTAACTTCTTTCAGACCAGAAACTTTAATCGCTAAAATCAAGCGGCAAACAGCTACTTTAAGTAAAATCAGGGAAACATTTAGCTTCTAATAATCCTAACATATCCAAGATCAGCTAAACCTTCTTCCAATCACCTGCGCTAGATTTTAAGAAGCAACCTAAGCAAAATGATAAACACTCTGCAGTAATATTTACATATAAGTGCTTCATCTAGTGTCGTAGGTAATTGCAAAATAAACATGATGGTTGGCATATTCAAACGAAACAGTGAGAGTCTGCACACCTCTTAAATAGAAGCATGGTACAAAGATGAAATATTACATGCTTCAATGAATCTGGATACAGAAAGAATGTCCAGTGCCAATTGTACAGAAAATCTGCATAATTAAAATCAATATATAAAGGCAAGATTTAGAGGAATGAAGTCCTATATAAAGATAAAATGAAAGGCCACTGAATCCTAACCATTAATTTTCTGGCTTCCTCATCACACCAAACCACTACAACTTTTAGTTTGGAACAATATTTGCTAGCTGCTTCATTCAGCAGCAAGCAGACAGCAGTAAACAATAGCCCACCAGGCAGCAAAACGAATCGCCCCGATGTTGTTGACGGCTGTGAGAGTGGAAGGATCAAGTCTATAGCCATCTGACATAGAGGAAAAAACCAGATCAAGACTATCTCACGGTAGGCAAAGCGAGTAAAAACTGAAGAAAAGCAAATAAAAAGGGGAACCACCTCAATGGCGACCGAACCTGGCATCCTCGAGCTTGTTTCCCATCACAGGCCAATGTCTGGTTCTTGAGTGAGTGTGTCCTTGCCAAATGCTCCCACCATTGGTCCATGGGTCGCTTCCTGGCCGAGGCTACCGTCGTCGCAGCTCCGTGGAGCCCAACACAAAACAGGGTAACTGCTGCAACGGGTGGCGAGGAGAAACGGGCGGAGAGTGCTTGAGGGTGCGGCAGGAGATGGGCAGGACATGGAAGAGCGTGAGGGGGAGGCCGTCGCCGGCAAAACTCCATCACCGCACCCAAATCCAACGCTGCGCCATCCAGTCCCTAAATCCCCTTGCTCTACTGGGAGGGGGGTGATGGAGGGAGCGCCAAGAGAGGAGGAGGGTACGGGAGAGCGTGAGGGGAAAGCCGTCGTCGGCGAGGAGAAGCCGGGGAGGTAAGGCAAGGCGGCGGCGGCGCAAGGGCAGGGGAAAGGAAGAGAAAGGGCGGGAGAACAGTGATGGGTAGGGTTTCAGGGGAATGGAGAGGATAGAATAGGGATGTTCTCTTTTGCAGAAAACACCCTTATTTCCCTTTTTTCAGAGCGCGGTCCTATATCTAGAATTTCGTCTCCTTCACGTAGTATATACCAAGACATTGAGGGCTGTTACGAAAGAGTACAAAACACAGGAACATAGGGTGAGGGACGTAAGAGTAATTATCAAGTTAATCGAGGACTTTTTTGCAAGATGACCAGTTCCAACGCGGGGCGATGTGGATACCACCGGAAGCGAACACGCCAGCCAAAAAACCGCAAAATCGCTATGGTGCGAAGCGAACACGCCAGCCAAAAAACCGCAAAATCGCTATGGTGCGAGCATTCTGCGATGGTCTTTAATATCTCCGATTGTCTACCCTCTACCCCGCAGCTTATTAGTAACCTCACCAAGCTGGCAGCCAAAAGATATATATATAAGAGCGGTAGGATTACACAATTGGATGGAAATGCATGGCATGGTGGTAAGACTGCACTACGTGCGTGTCGTAGCTTCTCCACGTCAGGGAATCGGTATACCTACCTCACTTCCCCCAGTTCGATATCCTTGACTTCGAATCGAATCCTGGTGCCTCCCTCTCCTATTGGATATGGTTATACATACGTCGTCTAGGATTATGAAGGACTTGTCACGGTCATCGATTGGCAGCCTGATTATTGCCTACAATTCAACAGGAGGGTATCTATTCTTATTTTATTTTGAGGAATTATATATATATATATATATACATATATATATATATATGGTAAATTTGTTTGGTGCTCCATGGTGCCCGGGCACCATTGTTGAAATTGAGTATATACCCAATTCAAATGAGTATGAAACTTTTTCAATTACTTAGGTATTAACATTAACTACTTTACTAACTTGTTTAAAGCAAGTTTGAACTGAATTTGAACTTGTTTTTGTTAGATTTTGATTCTAGGTATATAGCATCCATACATATAATTAGTTAGGTATGTAATCATGGATTGTGAAATAAAGTTAAATTTGAGTTGTTTTGTTGATAAGTATAGGTATGAATCAAATTATTATAACTAGGTATATACTCACAATTTGAAAATTTTGAAAAATTTGAGTGATTTTGTGCATTAGATACCATGGTGCCCGGGCACCATGGTGCCCCATATGAGTGTCCTATATATATATATATATATATATATATATATATATATATATATATATATATATATATATATATATATATATATAGAGAGAGAGAGAGAGACTACTGAAAGGGATGTGATGCATGTTCTATTTATCATGAATGAAAGGTAAGCCGTCCATAGTAGGTACAACTAGTTTGTCACATTCCTTGTTACTATGCTTTCCGCACCTTTTTACAAATATAGAAGTTAAACCTCAATGAAGAGATTTGTGAAATGTGTGATTTTTATAAAAAATATTCAGTAGAACTAAATTATTCATGTAAAAGTCCTATATATTACTAGGGACCTTAAATAAACATAGTATATTTCTGCTACAAACCAATAGATCTAATGATGCTTTTTTTTATCAGCATTTAAACCTAAAATTTAAATCCCATTAAATAATATTACGGGCTATAAAAAATGGGTGCGCCAACCGGCGCAACGATTTTCTAGTATTTCGTATAATCCTGGATGAGATAGCTACCGATGGGCCTACCTTTTACAATGGTTCTTCTGTTATTAGCAGCATGATCTGTGTTGCTGAGAGACAAGCACGATCATGAACTTCCATGGAGAACATTACGTCAGGTTCACACCAAAACAGCTTTGCTCTGGCATGCCTCCATGTCAACTTATCTCGGTACTCCTGTTGCAGTTGTTCCATACACGATGAAGGAAGAACACCTCGTCAGTATTCCTGATGTCTCCTATTCATACCCAACCCGAGATTACATGCTTGTAATCAGTTTGCCCTCTCGATCGTTTACATCTTCCTTTGTCTTATTGTCTATGTTGTTTTTCCTCTTTTCTTGCATACTTTATATGAAGGGAATAAAGATATTTTTTTTGGGGGTCATTCATAACGTAGATAGACATGTGTGTGTTACTTATCGCCGGATGTAGATAGGTAAATGTGCTACTCCCTTCGTTTCAAAATATAGTATTTACTAACATTCTCTTTCCAACCAATCACAACCCTCCACCATTCACTTTTTCCACCTATCTCCACTACTCATCCAATCACAACCCTCCACCATTTACTTCTACCTACTTTCTAAATAACCGTGTCCAACTCTAAAACTTCTTATATTCTAATACGAACGAATGAAGTAGCTCATGGCCTACAAGATAATCCACCGGCTGTATATCATCTCTCCATGGGCAAAGTGCATTCGTGGCAGTGCACAGTGGTGGAGCCAAAAGCCAAAAATTTCTCAAAAGTATGGCTCAATTGATGTAGTTTTCATAGGCTTGTCTTCTTTGTTCTAAATTTTCAAAATTTGGTGTGTTCAATGGGTATTTTTGTTCAGGAGTAGGGTCTAGCCCAAGCTGCCCTACTCCTGGTTTCACCCCTAGTAGTGCACATACGTGCTAAACATCATGCCCTACATGGTTCGATGTACTCCCTCCGTTTCTAAATATTTGACGCCGTTGATTTTTTTAAAATATGTTTGACTGTTCATCTTATTCAGAAAATTTAAGTAATTATTAATTATTTTCCTATCATTTGATTCATTGTTAAATATACTTATATGTATACATATAGTTTTACATATTTCACAAAATTTTTTGAATAAGACGAACGGTCAAATATGTGATAAAAAATCAACAGTGTAAAATAATATTTAGAAACGAAGAGAGTATTACGTCTACAAGGTTTTGTCACGTTGCATCCACTATTTCCCCCACATGGATGATAGATGCACATGACCAGTGAACAGAGACGGATTCAATGTGGGTGTCGAGGGCTCAAGGCCACCTCCCAAAAAAAACAACCTGGATCCGCCCTTGTTCTATAATTAATCAAATAAAATATAATCTTAACTTATACTTTACATATTTATAACAAATTTTTAAATAAGACGAATGGTCAAACTTTATGAAAAAGTCAATAGTGTCATATATTTTAAAAAGAAGATAGTATTATACAATTAAATGCGTTTAGACTTACAGCTGCCATTAGTAGTTAGTTCGTTGGTACATTAGGTTGGCCTTGACCAGAGATGAAACTGTTATTGTATAATATCAGGCAAGCAACTGTGACGAAATCAATTAAGGGATTTTGTGTCAAACGTATAATTTCACCGCACTACTAGAAAAAATGTTTTTGTAGGCGGTCAAAAGATATTTTCGCAAGCGGTCAAACCTTCCGCCTGCTTCTAAACGACGGTAAAAATCCCCAAGTTTTACTGGCGGGCCAAAGCATCGCCTCGCAGGCAGCCGTTGGGATTTTCTCAGATGATACAAGCGTTATAGTAGCCCCGTCTGCAAAAATACTCATGGTGCCCAAAAACAATTTCCCGCCAGCCCCACCCTTCCCTAGGTTTCAAATCACAAATCACAAATTCTCACAAATCTCATCCAAGAAACAGAATCCAATCACAAACATCCATTCATCAACACAAAACATTGGATTCAAATCCACGGCAATCAACATGTAAACTTAGAAAAAAAAAAGAAACAACATCATCGTCGTCGCCGGCAAACTCCTTTGCATGCGGTGGCCGCCGCCACCCCCCTCCCTCCTCAGGCCGGATCTAGGAGGGAGGGAGGTTTCCGCCACCGCCACCGCCCTCCCCTCTCCTCGTAGGGGCCGGATCTAGGAGAGGGAGGGGAGGGGAGCCGCGTCCGCACCGCCGTCGCCGTCCGGGCAACCGCTGTCGCCCCATCCATGCCGTCGTCGCCATCCACGTCGTCGTCGCTCCCCCTCCTCCAGCCAGATCTAGGAGCGGGGAGGGAGAGAGGGGGAGCCGCCACCACCGCCGTCGTCGGCCCATCCATGCAGACGTCGCCGTCCACGCCGCCGCCGCGTCCCCCATGTCTGCATCGCTGCTGTCACCGTCGCTCCCCCTCCTCCAGTGGGGAGGGAGAGAGGGGGAGCGCCGCACTGCCGTTGCTCCCCTCCTCCGATCGGATTGGGAGGGAGGAGAGGAGGTGAGCCGGTGGGGAGGGGTGGAGAGGAGAAGAGAATTGTTGAGGGAGAGGGAGTTAAGAAAATGAGTGGTGTGACCGGTGGGGAGGACAAGATAAGGATGACTTAAAGATTTTTTTGGTAGGTACGATTTTTGCAGGCGGACCACATAAGGTTTCGCCTGCAAAAATCATATTTTTCTAGGCGGAGCACTTAAGAAGTCCGCCTGGGTATTTTCGCAGGCACTTAAGTAGGTCTGCCTGGAAAAATTGATTTTCGTAGGCGGATGATGAAAATCCACCTCGGTTTATATTTTTGTAGCGGATATTTGGCTCGGAGGGTCATACCCGTCTGCGAAAAAAAAAAAGACCCAACGTCGGTAAAAATGCTTTTTCTAGTAGTGGCAAGTATCATGTAAACTTTTTTTTTAAGATAATGGATAAGTATCAGGTAAACTATATGCGGCAGTAAGAAAACTCTTCACAGTTGAGCTCAAATGGATTGGATGGCAGTATGGCACTACATAGTAGGAACTGCAGGAGAACGACGCGTCGTCGTAGCTTCTTCACATAAGGAAATCAGTATACCGCAACTGCTACAGTGCTACCTCACTTCACCAAGATTACAATCCACAACTTCGAATCGAAATCCCGGTGCCTCCCTCTTCTATTGGACATGGTTGTACATACGTCTAGTATTATAGACGACGTGTCATTGTCGATCATCTCCTCCGGTTGGCAGCAGCCTGATTGCCAACAATTCAACAGGAGAGATTATATATATATATATATATATATATATATATATATATGTTTCATGAGACACAGAAACGGATATATATGTTGCATGCTCTACATTATTTTTTTTTCATGAATGGAAGGTGTGTAGTACATTTTTTTTATTTGCGCAGCTAAACGTTTGGAACTTAGGGTAGAAGAACCGGCCTGAATTATTTTTTATGCCTCGGCCTGAATTTCTACTCGAGTTTAATTTGCCCGGCTAGCGGCCACATCCGGCCCATCATTCATGTCATTTCGTTTCCCCTCATATGCAACTTAACTTAGATCTGGTTCATTTAATCCTCACGAACAAGGGACTGAAGGGGATTTATTCCATACATACCGTGGTCTGAAATTGTTCCCCCTCAATCCCCTGCAATCCTCTTCAATCCCCTCCAGATCGAACAAGGCCTTATAGGAGAAAATGAGATATCAACATAAGCTCAAAAAGAAATTTAAAAAAAAAAGCAAAGCGAAACAGTATGCTCACTAGCTACCCAAAGAAAATAGTGCATTAGAGCATCTCACTAATAATCCGGTAGCTCACCAATTTTTATGGCGGTAAAGCTAGATGCATTCACGGACAGGAATGGATTTAGCCATAAGAGACGCCGCAATCGGTTGAACCTTCAAGTTTCAGGTCAGCTGGGCGCATGGAAAGACAAGGGAGGATGCAAGCTCAGATCTGCTGAATGCTAACATACATAAACACATGTAGTTTATGATGGTAGGCAAGAGATATAACATCCATACAGATAGTTCTTTTTAACCAGACAAGTGAGACAACTACTCCACACTATGTTCTTGCTTGTAACTTGTCCAACCAAGATTGACGTTACTAACCTCGAGTCGAAATCCCGATGCCTCCCTTTCCTCTTCCTATTAACACACACACACACATATATATATATATATGTTGTGTCGTATCTCTCTAAATTTCCAATCCAGTTGGTACATAAGTTGTTCCGAGGACTATATATAACCGCTGAAACAGATATTGCTACATTATTTAATGTATCTACCCTATTCATCATGACACATGTGCCGTTAATGGTCACCTTCAGTTTGATTGTTGGAGTTAGTGAACTTCTTTTTTATTTAAGGTTTTAAGAATTAATATTTTAAAAATAAACCCTCTAAGAGCAGGTACAATAACAAACTATAAGCCAGCTATAACCACATATCGAGAAGAAAAGAGAAGAGAGAAAAGAAAGCGGGCTGTAGATTTGTAGCCAGCTGCAACACAGACTCTAAGACGTTATGTGTGTATAAGAGGTGGGACCGGGTATGAATGGTGTAGTATATTTTTATAGTTAACTATTGTATGACTGGCTATTAGATTAGCTATATAGATGATTTGGAGCCAGTGGTTAGCTATACAATTAAACTTGCTCTAAAAGTTTATTTTCAAATTCGAGCCTTTCTTTTACCACGCCAGTACACCAGCATAACATTTACATGCTGCCACGATATTTATATTGTCACAATAAGCTTGCCACATATATATACTGGTCAAGACCCATTCAATTGGCACGCGTGACAATCACGCAGATATACTCTAGTCCTATTCTGCAATGAAGTCCCTCATATTTACATCAAAGTGCAAATTCGTTATTTTCAGTTTATGACTAGATATCTTTATATAGTTGTGTCCAGCGGCGGATTCACCGCCCGGCCAGCGCGGGCAATTGCCCGGGCTTTGCATGCGGCGTGTGGAAGGCATCGAGGATGATTTCTCTATGTTAAAACCGAATGATTAGCTAGCTCCTTGACAAAGTTGGCAGGCTATATATACGTACGTAGTAGTAGATGATTTCTGGTACAAGCAGGAGTAGCATTTGCCGCACTGTAACATGCAATTAGGCCGTAGCCACTAGTTAATTACCAACTTGCTTGCTTCACAATGGATGGCATAATTCATTCACTAAAGTACTGGAGTATAGGTATACAAATCATCGCTTTTTATAACAAAATCATCCTGTTTATACTAGTGAAAATTTACATCTATATTGAATTATGTTTTTATTAAAAATTTGTTGTCTTTAGTTGATAAGTAAAATAAGCATATCATCATTACATGAGTGGTAACGGGTTTACTATTTTTCTTATACTTGCCCAGGCTTCACAAAATTCCTAGCTCCGCCACTGGTTGTATCATTTCGAGAAATTATTACAATGTAGTTCATCTATGTTGTTGAGTTCCACACAAAGAAATCTACAATAATTGAGTATAACATATACTCCTGCCATCTCAAATTATGAGGCTTCTAAGTTGTTTACACGGCATTAAAAATAGAACTTTGACAATTATTTCTTAGAATATATTATCAATAATTAAAAAAATACGGAGTAAGCATTATATGGAAGTATTTATAAATATGAATATAATAGTACAAAATGCATAACACTAACATATACTCCCTCCGTCCTAATATATAGCAGCCTAATACCGGATTTAACATATCCAAGCTATGACTATGAATATGGGCATATGCATGATCAAATTCGTAGTACTAGGATATATCAAATCCGGTTCTAGATTGCTACTCCCTCTGTTTCAGGTTATAAGACGTTTTGACTTGTTTCAAGTTTGACTAAGTTTATAGACAAATATAGTAATATTTATAATACTAAATTAGTTTCATCGAATCAATAATTGAATATATTTTCATAATAAATTTGTCCAGAGCTTTTTTCTATAAACTTGGTCAAACTTAAAGTAATTTGACTTTGATCAAAGTCAAAACGTCTTATAACCTGAAACGAAGAGAGTATATATTAGGACGGAATGAGTACTGTATAGTTAATTTAGTTATTAGTATAAGGTTACAAACATTAACCTTTATAAAATTGTATGCGTGCTACACTTTGGAATGAATGGAGCGAGTACATTATACGTGACAAGGAAATAGATCATTACTATTTACATATTTCAAATTCACTTGCATTTATGGGCCAAAAGAAGTGTGTACCACCAACCCGTATTTCTGCGCACTCAAGGGCTATGTTTTGAACACCTGCATCTGCATGAGCTGAAATTACTCGCACATATCGACCTAAAATAAGCGCACTAGGCCGAAATTACACACTCCTGGGCAAAATATTTGTGAACTACCAGCTGATGAAAGTTACTGTTTTCACGGGCTGAATTCTCTTGTACTCGCAGGCTGGGTCGGCCTTAGGCACACTCGTGGGCTCAATCTACGCACTCATGGGCCAGGACTAGACGCATTTGCAAGTGGAAAAAGTTCAACTTGACTCCCTCAACATATGTGAAACTAATTTGTATTCCTCAATTTCTCGCATGTCGTATTACACTAGCAAATGCTGGAAATG
This sequence comes from Oryza sativa Japonica Group, assembly GCF_034140825.1. Lineage (NCBI taxonomy): Eukaryota > Viridiplantae > Streptophyta > Magnoliopsida > Poales > Poaceae > Oryza > Oryza sativa. The sequence continues at coordinate 25,444,319 of NC_089040.1, read as the reverse complement.
AAACTTCGGTCTTGTAAAAAAATAGCATGGCAACTAAGGAGAACAGCTATGGATGCACATCTGGCTGCAATCTTCTCCCAGATATAAAGAGTACAAATACAGTATATGGCCTCATCAGATAAGCGAAAAAAATGTTTATTTTCAAAAGAAAAGGAGTAATCCCTATTCATCCTCGCAAATTTTATCGAGGATATATAAATAAAGACAACAACAAAAACCCAAGGTGCAGTCCATCCACCAATCATCACATACCGAATGATCAAAATTAATTGGCAAAAATAGGCATCGCGCTTTTTCTTTACATTCTTCCCTAAAAAGAAAACAACAATGGCTTGAAGAACAGGTGGATCAGGCTCAGTTGGAGAGTCAGCTTGGACAATGCGGTTGGATGGACGGAGTTGAAGGGAATCGGGTGAAGGTACATAATCTTCAAGGAGCATATAAGCACATGCGAATGAATGTTGAAGAAAGCCAGATGCTTTTATTCCCCTTGCAAACAGTAGAGCTGGCGGATATTTCCTGAAGCTGGAAATGGAATACAGAATTGTTATTAGTTGTTCAAACAGAGTATTGCAAAATAGAACAGGCCATCCTTTGCGTGAACAAGAATGAGTGTCAACACTGAAATAGGATAAAGATTTTTTTTTTCACAGAAATCACTGATTGAGTTTACCACTTCAGCGACCAGTACAACTCACTTAATAAACTACTTTTATGCTTATATCCAGTTGGATGAACAACTACCAATAACATACGTAAATAATCGTATCCAACATTTTAATATATGATAGATTAGTTAAATAATCAAGCCTCTAATCACGATAAGCAATCAAGATTCAAGCTTCTAACCATGGTAAGAATTAAAAATTGCACTTCCAGGTATCCCTATAAGTCCTGCCCAAATTTAGACAAATCAAACACTTACAGGGGTCCAGAACTCCAATACCATTGTTGGACTATACACTTGGCAGTGAAAGTGATAGCCATATTTGTTATTTAAAAGGTGGTCAAGAAATGGGGCTGCTTGGTTGGCGGCTTGGAATGCCACGCCACGGCGTGGCTCGCCACAGGAGTGTGGCGGACGTTTCGTCCGCCTCAGAAAACACTGTAGCGTGGCGAAAATACTGTAGCTATGGCATTCAATGGCTGGGATCCAAACACACCTTAACATCAATTGAATAGTAGCTGATGTAGATGAGAAGAGTACATTATAAACAATTACAGCCCCATATCCATAAGCAATCACCAGTTGGTAACTACTGCACAGGAAGTTGCACATGGCACATTTGTCTAACTTGGGATCATAATTGGCCCAGCATAATATCTGATCACATTATTCATGTGCTCAAGTACCACCAATTACTTTAGGATAACATGAGCATCAAATACTTTAGGATAACCATGAGTCCATGGATTAAGAAAAAACAGCCAAACCATGAAAAGATAATGTTCTGAGTCTAAACTAATAAGACACACACAAGTTTGAAAAAATAGGCATGCAACTATGTAAACCTTAATACTCCCTCCGTCCCATAATATAAGCGATTTTGGAGTGACACAACCTAGTACTACGAATCTGGACAGGGTTGTATCACATAATCCCTTATATTATGGGACAGAGGGAGTATATATTCTCTAAGATTTTTTTTTTTTTTTGAAAGACTCTAAGCAAATTTTATCAATAGGTGAGTATTACCGTATAGCCAGTCCTTGAATTGGGCATGAAGGGCAGATGCCAATTCTTTTTTCCGAGTATCATCAAGCTCCAATTCTCGGATATTCTTTTGAATATCTTCCAGAGAAACATGCTGAAATTGTACAGAAAGGAATCGAACTTCAGAAATAAATATGATAATCAAGAGCATGTTAGTGTTTTATCAGAAAGCATAATTTACATGATCTGTGCTCCTGAGTACTTTTACCCACAACTTGCAGTAAATTATTCTTAGATTTCATAATCTTGATCAATCCTGCTCAAACTATATTCACGGAACATCCACCACAACTTTTTGCTATGAATATTGATAATAAAATAGGCAAACAATGGATGCATATTTTTATCGAATTCCTCTATTGTCCACAGTTACATCAGATAACCACCCTAACTAGCAAGCAAGCATCTCACTAAATAAGCCCTTTCTGACTAAACCACTGTTAGAAAGAAATGAAAATTGTGTTGCAGCTTGATTGTAATGCATACATACCTTTTTCCTTTGGGATGCCCAATAAACTTCAGGCAATGTAAATGGATTATATTTTGTAGGTCCTTGTGCCTCAAACCAACTGGGAATCTGTACAGAAAATTAGGCACCAATCACATTTTTGTTACAGAGAAAAAATAGTGATTCGGGGATTAAAGTTTTGAACTGCATCAAATGCTGAGCAATAGGGATATTCTTGATTTCCTACTAGTTACAACCAAAAAATGTAGCAAAATGGCTTCATCAATTCTTACCAAAACTGATTTGGATGAGTCAAAGAAGGCAAAAGAAAAAAAAAACATGATAATGTTAATGCAGATACATCCACGTATTCAGGCAGGCACATCCAATTCAACTTAATCTACTAAAGTACTAATGAAACGTGAAATGAATACTACTGGTCAACCACACCAGGCCAAAAACTAGGTAAGCAGGTGCAGCATGATAACATAAAAAGATGATTTGAAGGGTTTAGTGACTCCAAAGTCTTCAACTCTTTTACATCTCTTTTGAACTCCATTCAAGTTAGGCCTCGGACCATGTACAACTAGTAAGCCCCAAAGGCCGATTAGTCATTTGATTGCTTGCTACGTCACACATGTCAACATTACATTGGACACATAACGTGTACAAAAGGTTGTCATATGCCAACAAATGAAAAGCTGAAATCTGCTCAGTACAAGCAGCTAAGATTTTCACTAAATCCACGTGTCTTTGAAATTGGGAAAGACAATCGGAGAAGGGTAACATATAGTTACATACCAAAAAGTTGGTGAATAGATCAGGATCTAGACAAGTAGCAGATTCAGCTTGGACATCAGAAACCCCTGCAGGATGAGATAATGAATCATGTGGATCAACAACTCCCAGCACAAAAGGTTGGTCCCACTTGTTGATGTTAGAATCCACACCAACTTGCACCAAATGTTCTCCCAATTGTGGATAATAAGTATTGAATGGAGCAACCTGACAAAGCAAGAAATAAAAATTTATTTGATGTTGTTGAAATACAAAGAGAATTACATTGAATCAAATTAAGTGTAACTTCCATGTTTTTAAAGCAAACTTGTTTCTGTGTGAATGAACCAAAATCAATAAATCAAATTATAAACTCGAAGGTTTGTCTGATTCCTTAACACTTTTGAGGGAAAACTAAATATGTGGTCCTTCACTAGAAATGGTTCCTTGCCAACTAGCAAGTATTGCCAAATAACCAAAATGACATAGGTTAAACATGCGCTAGTTTCTTTTAGCATCTCAAATGATGTAGTCGCCTTAATTTGATGGGATGGCTTCTTATTGGTTAACAATTAGTTATGAAGGATATGAAAACATTCAGATATCAGCATAGGTTTCTGTTAAGAAACTTGAACATCCTGTATGTCTCCATGCTTCCTTTTTTTTTTCCTTTTTGATTGTCCATAAAGCTATTTATCCTTTATAGCAACCAGATATGTATATACAACAGTGTACATTTGTCCATAAGATATAAATAGTTGATTAGAAAAAGATATACTCACTTGTAATTTATGGTTGTCACCCACAATAAGCGGTTGGTGATTTACTCCCAAGTAGAAGATACATTCACGACAATTGGCGATACAAATTCGCTTTGAAGCTGCAATGATTTGCACTCGTTCACAATGCTCCACTTTTACCACCTGATCGCATGAAAATTGTTAGAACTACAAACAGAAAAGAGAAAAGTGTCTATAGGCCTTTCTAGAATGTGCATCACATTAAGTTGTATATCTGCAAGCACATTCCACAATAGGTCATTGTGATGCTATATGGACCCAAGGTCCACCCACATGTCAATAGGCATCAGTGGCATAAAATGGTTTGCCCTTTGGTAGAGCAAAATTCTAACAAAGTGTGTTGGTTGTCGAAACATCAATAAAAAAAATTCAAGGGATCTCATACTTTTTCATGTTCAAGCTGAAATATTGTTAACAAAAGTTGTATGATATACATACCTTACCAACAGCACCAAGAACGATAGTAGTGTCAGAACACCCATAGACAGTGGCATATTTAACAGGAGCTAATATGTAGATAACAGAGTCATGGCAGTTCAAAACCTACAAAAAAAAATTTCATCAATAGTAGGCTGACAAAATCTCGACTTTCAAATAAGAGTCTGGAGTAGGTAGTTTCTGTTTTTTGAATTACAACACACAGAGATATCAATAACAAAGTAAGGCTATTCCGCCCTCTAGATGTTTATAGTACTACCAAAAACTAATAGATGCATACCTTTATTGAATGCCCTTTGATATCTGATGCTTGTTTCACTACAGAAGTTTTGGAGAAACCCTCCAGGAAAGTTGTATTTCGGTAGTGTCCTTGATTGTTTGGAACAGCAGTTCCAGTTGGTGAACTGCTATGAATTCTTGAATTTGTGACAGCCTCAGCCATTGTCACATCAGGATCAGATGCACTCTGTTGGCTGTTTTCCTTTGCTGTCAATTTTTCTGCTGTATTTTCTAATGAAGCAGCTATATTCTGCAGAATCCAATCATGAACCTGAGCAGCGGGAACAGGTGCAGCAGGCATGTCTGGATCAGAATTTGCAAAAAATGTAGCCACTTGGCTTAAAGGAGTCCCTTCAGAAAACTGAAATAAAAATCCGAGATGCTCAAATGTCTCTGCTGTCAATACCTGCATAAAAAGCAATGTGCATAACAGTTAGGGTCCAGGGAATCTTGAGACTAAAAATACCATAAAGTTGAATATACTTTTCAAATGGAATAATTAATCCTACATGACTTAAAGTGCCCAGATTTATTGGGAGTTTGAAAGTAGTACACAACGATGGACCTATACATCAAGATCTTCAATATTCTATTGATCCAAAAAATTAAAAAGTACATTTCATTGCAGAAATTAGCCTAGAATTTACTTTGTCAGCTGCTTCCTGAACAGGCGATGAAGCTTCCGTACCCATAACTGTTCATATCATCATATGAATATGTTATCTGACTATTCATTATTTCTTTTTATCACACAGTGGAGGGCCCTTTCCAGTCCTTTATTTGCTTGATAAAGCTTTGAGTTATACCCCCTCCTATTCCAAAATGTGATTCCAAATGCAGGTCCATTTGATCTTTCCTAAATGTATGCTGTTTATAACTTCCAGTCTTCCAGCACCTTTTTCATCTTCCCTTCCATGTTTGCTCTTGCCAAACAAATGCTACTCCTCTCACAAATAGATAACTCATCTTTTCAATGTGGCAACAAAGTCAAGTCAGTTAGGGTGTGTTTAGTTCACGCTAAAATTGGAAGTTTGGTTGAAATTGGAACGATGTGACGGAAAAGTTGGAAGTTTGTGTGTGTAGGAAAGTTTTGATGTGATGGAAAAGTTGGAAGTTTGAAGAAATAGTTTGGAACTAAACTCGGCCTTATTTTCTAAATTCTTGTGCACAGGTTTAAAAGGACTTATATTTGGAATCAAGAGGACAAATTTAATCGTAGTTATGGACTCATGGGCACTGAACAGGAAACAATTATATGTTTTTTTCCACAAACAACTACATCAGAAAAGGACAGACAAACATTTATACAATAGCTATACTAACCATAGACTCATCGCCCTCTCCATCAACAGAATCTGCCAAAAGACTCAGAATGTTGACCATATGCTTTTGCAGATAAGATAATTGATGAGCTTCTTCATCTGCTTGTGAAGGCATAAACCGGCGACTGTTACTGCGTACAAGCTGCATATTAACATAAACAATGAAGATTAATATTAAAAAGGCCCTTACAAGTAACAAATATAGAAACTGTTGGTCTCTGCACTAGCAGGAGTAAAGCAAGTCGCAAGTGATGGCAAAGCGCTATTGTGGCAATCATGAAAAGGAGCAAACTGGAACAGTCAACATTCAACAGTCCCATGCTTGCATAACTCACAGAGTCATGAAAAAGAGTGACTAAAAGAGCCCTTCGGCCTAGCCGAGGCATCTCTAGTCCTACCATAGGACTCCTACACGACATGATAGAATGATACAATAATACAAGTAAACAGCATTTCAAAGGGGAATATGAACAGAAGGTGAGATGGAATTTCTAAAAGCAGGGATGAGGATGAATATAGAGTAGATATCAGGATAAATTAGAAAAGGAAATAGGTGGACCAAGGGTCAAGCTTCTCACATTTTAAATTTAGACCTTATAACAGTGACGTCTGCAAATAAATTGTGGCAATAGCAGCACATTTTGTGCTGAAGTATTTTTATCACAACTATTACAACACTTAACCAACACATATTTGCAGTCTATGTGAATACTGAATAGTTGTAGTCATCATATATTGGAAGAGCATATTTTGAGGTATAATATTACAATCCAGCTACAGAGAAAAGCTTACAAAATTATGAATCAGCTTGAGCGAGCAATGTAGCTACCAGGCAACCTGATGATTAATTGAATTGTTTTGAATGCCCCACTCTCTGTGACCCCGAGTAGCCACAGACTGGTGTCCAGTACTATCATAAATATTACCAGTTTACCATTGCACAACATCAAATATTCCAATGGATATGGATAAAGAAAAATAACACTGACAAGCGAAGAGAACCATTATCAAAGGTTTCTCATGTTCTTGTGAAGTGCCAGTAGCATTGTAAAGTTGAAGCTTTTGTCAGTTCTTACAATGTATTCGTACAAAAGCAAATATCTTTTAGGAATCAAACAGCATTTCAGACTAAAGTTTTTTTTTGGGGCCAGTCCTTAAATAGGAATCATTCAGCTATGGACATATCATGTTATTTCTAACTTATAGTAGTGATCCCACAATTGCATTCCTCAGTTGGCAGAAACATTGCCCATCTCTGTACGATAAATCCATTTGAAATTACATTGAAACGGGTCACTCGGTCGCTCCCAAATCCAACGCAAGTGATCATAATCGGCTGCCGCAAACCACTGTGCACACAAAGCTAACAGAACAAGTGCCCACCAGGGCGGCGGCGGAAGAGGGGGAGGGGGAGGGGATTGATCGAGACCTAACCTGGATCGGGGAGAGCGCGGAGAGGTAGCCATCGAAGGCGGAGGTGGAGGGCCACACGTCGGTGACCGCGGGCGAATCCTTGTGCGCGCGCGGGACGAGGCGCTTGTAGGACTGGATGTAGAGGAAGAGGAGCACGTCGCGGAGGTCGGCGTCCTCCGCCTCCTCCTCCGCGGGGAGCACCGCGGCGAGCGTCCCGAGCACCAGCGCCGCCAGCTCCCGCGGGATCTGCAGCGCCTCCGCGAGCGCCGCGGCGCCCACCCGCGGGGCCGCGGAGGCGTCTCCGTCTCCCCCAGCCGCGGCGATGAGGCGCTCCTTCGTCTGGGCCAGGGTCTGCGTCAGCGTGCCCTCCGGGAACACCAGCTTGGGGATCGGGAGGAGCCCGTGCTCGAACGCCACCCGCCGCGGCCGGAGGAGGAGCGCCGGGGAGGCGGCAGCGGCAGCGGCGGCGGTGGCGGGGGTCTCCGCCTCCGCCGCCGCCGCCGCGGCGTCGAGGGGCTCGTCGGCCATGGCTGGATAGAGAGAGAGAGAGAGAGAGAGAGAGAGAGAGAGAAGAGTGGAGATCTGAGAGGGAAAAGTGGAGACGGTGAAAGGGACGGCGACGGCGAGTCTCGTCCTCGTCTCGTGTAGTAACATTTCTCTCGCCTTTTTTTTAATTTTTTTTGTGACGGGTAATTCGAGGGGTCGAGGAGGTGGGAGGCTGTGCCACTGACAGGTGGGGTAGATAAGTGGGGCCCACATGTCATGCTCAGGTAATGCGAGGTACTCGACTCCCACGGCCATGAATGAATTCAGCCCATTTATTTCTCGTCAACTAAAAAATTGGGCCCACCGACTTCCATACTACAAATTAGGCCCACTTAAATCTTGTCAACGAATTCAGCCTGCTCAATAAATGATAACGAATTCGGCCCACCGAATTCCCATCAACCATTTCAGCCCACCAAAGAGGAAGAATAAATTTGTCCTGCCTAATCTTGTCAACGAATTAGGCCTACGGATGAATTTGGCCCATCCCAGTAAATCAATCCAGACCACTAACGACCACTAATAGGTTGAGCAGGAATAAGTCCATTTTCTCTCCCTCAACTCATGGCCGTGTATGATTAGCATCCCTCAACCGCAAAACCGGGTATAACCCATCCCCCAACTCCGAAAACCGTTACAAATCAACTCCCCGGACGGTTTTGGAGGCGGTTTTATCCTACATGGCAATTGACTTGCTTACGTGGCAGTTGACTTGCTGAGTCATCAAATGGGACCCACATGTCAGCAGTCTCCACCTCATCTCATCTTCTCCCTCATCTGTTCCCCTTTCTCTTTCATATCTTCCTCACCTCACCTTTTGACCTTCTATCAGCAGGGCGGCGACGACGGCGCACGGGGGATGAACTCGTCGGCTGGCCACGCAGCGTGCGGGGGAGCGACTCGGCTCGAGCACGCAGAGGAGGCGGGAGGGCGCCGGGGCATCATCTGAGAGGGGGTCGTGAGGACGAGGCAGCCCCTCCAAGTCGCCGGCCATCCGCGCGTGTGGAGGATCTCGCCGGCAGTCCTCGCGCGGGGAGGAGCACGCCGGCCGTCCGCGTGCGGGGAGGATCTCGTCGGCCGGCCGCGCGCGGGGGAGGAGCTCGCCGGCCATCCGAGAAGGAAGCCACTGGGGATGTCGCCGAGCGTCGGGTTGTACTGCAGCATGAGGACGGAGAGGCTCTGGCACGGGGACGACGGCGGCATTGCCCGCAGCTGTGCATGGCGGACACCCGCTCCGCGTTGCGCGCACGTTAGAAGAACTCCGCTAGCTTGTTTGCTGTTTGCTCGTGTTCTTCGACGATTTCGTGGTCTCTGATTTGTTCTGTTCGTTCCCCTTTCTTGTTTCATGTGATCGCCGGTGTCTTCTCTGAATTCGGCAACCACCATGTGCTACTTGTCTTGCCGTTGATCTTGCTGCTCGATTCTATCGCCTCGCCTCCGCTTCTTGATTTTTCCTTTCCCGTTTCTTGAAGGGAATCATGGTGAGGGAGAAGAGATGAGTTGGAGACTGCTGACATGTGGGTCCCGCTTGATGACTCAGCAAGTCAACTGCCACGTAAGCAAGTCAATTGCCATGTAGGACAAAACCGCCTCCAAAACTGCCTGGGGAGTTGATTTGCAACGGTTTTCGGAGTTGGGGGATGGGTTATATCGGGTTTGCGGTTGAGGGATGCTATTCATACACGGCGATGAGTTGAGGGACATCTGGACTTATTCCGGTTGAGCATGCTTAATTCCTGGCAAAAAAATCGATCCACAGATTATTCGGCCCACTAAAATTCCAATCAACAAATCCCGCCACGAAAAGGCCCGGAGGAATTCAGCCCACCTATGAATTTAGCCCACGAATCTCCCGTCAACGAATTTGGTCCATGAGTGAAATTCGGCCCACTATTTTACCGTCAAGAAAATCAGCCCGCCAAAGCCACGAACGAATTAGGCCCACTTAATTTCCATCAAATTCGGCTCAGACAATTCCCATGTACGAATTTAGCCCACTTATTGTACGTTAGAAATATATGCCCATGAGAAAATTTTGGCCCACCAAATTTCCGCCAACAAATTCGCCACGTATGAAATTGGCCTACTTCTTTAACGTCTATGAATTTGGCCCGCAAGTAAATTTTGCCTACAAATGCCTACTTGTTTCACGCCGACGAATCTGGCCCGAAAGTAAATTTAGCCCAGCAATTATCTTCGAAGAATTCAGCCCACTAAGGTAAAAAAAAAAGTCTTTACCTATTTCCCGTGAAAGAATTCAGCCCACCAAGGAAAAAGGTCTTTTCCTATTTCCCGTGAAGAATTCAGCCCATCAAAGAAATAGGCCCATTAGTTTCCACATCAATGAATTCGACCCCAACTAAATTCAGACCAGTGAACACCCAACAAATCATTAGGCCCACTAATGGCCACAAATGAATTCGGCCCGCTAAATTGCCAAGAATGTATTGGACTCAAAATTGAATTTGGCCTGCTTAACTCCCAAGGATGTATTCGGCCCAAACATGAATTTGACCTACTTAACATCCATCGACAAATTCGGCCCACCGATAAATTTTGTCCACTTAATTATCATCGACAAATTTGACTAGGATTAAATTTGGCCCACCTATTTCAAGTTAACGATTTAGGCCTATCGCTGAATTTGACCCAGTTCATTCTCATCAGTAATTTCGGCGAGCAGGCGTATTTAGCCCACCAATTACCCATCTGTGTATTCGGCCCAGGAATTAATTTTTTCACTTGAACAAATTTCAGCCCAAGATTAAATTTAACATCGACGGATTCGAGCCATTACTGAATTTGGCCTACTTAATTCTGGTTTATAAATTGAGCCCACCCGATAATTAGGCCCACCCTGTCCCATCGATAAATTCAGCCCGAAGGTAAATTGGGCCCACCTTTTTAACGTCGACGAATTCGGGCCTCCCATGAATTTGGCCCATCAACAGGATGTTTACACAAAAGCCCTTACATTATCACGAAATCGCCAACGACGCCAGCGCCGCCGCCGTCCCCCGTCCTTCCGCCACATCGACGGCGATGTCCCCGCCGACGGCGATCCTTCCCGCTCTCCGCCTCCGCCGTGGAGGTGTCACGATGGAAGGGCAAATCCGGCGAGCAACCACCGGGCCTGGAGGTTGTGATGTTTGCGGCGGCGGCGGGCGGAGCAACTGACGGCGACGGGGAGACGAGGCGGCGGTGGAAGAGAAGAAGACGGAGATAAATATTGGGATTGAGGATTTCCGTTGAGGTGCCCATGGTTTGGGGTTATAATTACTCTTCTGTTTCTCCAAGCAATTCTTTCTCTAGGCCGAATAATTATCACTTTACCAGTCAAGTCAGTTTGAAGATTTCAGTCAAATTTATAGTTTCGCTCAACAAAAAATGTTTAGGTATTTGATGAAAATTTAGGCCTTTGAATCGAGTCTCTGATTTACAACAGTAGAAGAGCATATCACAGCTCTGCATTGATTTAGTTTTTACTCCTGTCAAGTAAGCCATAAGATTCTTGATTATTGGCAAACTGGCCAAATTACTTATTAAGTTCAGTTGGAGGTTTGGTGAGTTCTGTCCTTTTTTTTGATTCTTTGTGAAGATTACAAGATCCTGTGAATTTGATACGGCACAAGCTGCCTGGACAATTATGTGTAGAGACAATTGACAAGTCATACTGACCGCTTTTTCCCCGATTACAAATTCAAAGTCTAACACTGACTCAATGATTTGCTTCAAATGTTTCCTCTTTTTTTTTTGTGAAGTGCACGAGCAGTATCTAAACTTGTGTGGGTGTATCATCTAGATCCCTAAACTCTCAAAATATATTTTTAGATCTTCAAATTTGTCTTGGGTATCATATAAGTCCAAACGGGCCATGTACTTTACTCTTTTGTTTTTCTTTTTAACGGCAATTTGCTTCAAATGTTACTATGGTTCCTTTACCTATTTATTAATTTCTTAGTGAAGTGCATGCGGGGGGTCATATCCTTACCTTCAGGCTTTCAGTGCAGGTACAAATGCAGCTGAAATGTTCAGAAAGGTTGGTCAGCCTGAAAGCTTCAGTGCTTCACACGGTTGATGATACAATGTGGCTGAAACTCCACAGGTAAATTATTTTGTGCTGCTAGTTATTGTACCTAATCAACCAGGCAATGCTTGGCCAATCCAGAGTAAAGTATTGTGTATAGTATTTATATATTCATCTTTTTGAAAATTTGAATTTTCGACCTTAAATTTGGAGTTGATTTGGGGTTTTTTTTCATCGAAGTTTATTTTTCAGCATTTGCTTTTAGATCGCTAAGAACACGTATATAAAAGTTTTATTTACAAATTATTTTTCGTTTGTAAATATGCCGTTTCGCTTATTCCCCGAATAAGCGAAACGATGGGTCTGTTAGTTTGTTAGCTGGGCAAGCTGGCCTGTCTGTGGTTCAAGTTCTACCACTGATGACTGATTGCAACCATGGTAATAACTTAAGGCTTAAGACTTGACTACTTAAGGCTTAAGACTTGACTGTAGGTTTCTGAGACTAAATATGGCACCACTCTTGTGGTCATGTGTACAAGATATTAAACTACTGAGTAATACAGTGGCTTAGATCTGTAGTAAATTTGAACAACTCTGTCATTGACAAAAATTCTGTTTTAGTGCCCAATGTCAAAGAGGATATTTGTCCTGATATTGACAAAGAAAGTTCCAAAGAATTGAAACACATTACTTCACAACAGATAGACTTCTTTTTTTCCCCTTGTGGTCGAAGCAAGAAAATAAGCAAAAGACAGCCCTTAAAAGATTTTTTTTATTCTAATTATGGTGAACTCAGCACTTATCAGTGCTTCTAGCTAATTCAATCATTTTCTCAATTACTCCGCATCAGGAATTAATCATAGTTCAGTCAGTCTATGTCCATGTGTCCAAAAGGATGGCTTTTCAGTGCTGTTTAAAGGAAATTGAGACAACAAGAAAATTGGCCTGACGAATTCCTTAGCTTGAAACTTTAGTCTAGTCAAGAAGATATGTAATGTTGAACAGATACCATCCAATTTAGTTGGTTGCTTAGTCAGATAAAAACAAGTAATTCCGTTATACTTGTATAAGAGTGGCCTTTTCTGTCATTTTCTCGTTCTCCTAGGAGGTCTTTTCATTCTCTTGACCAAATCTTGTGAATTACAATATTATAATTATATAACACAATTAAGGTAGAGTGAAATGGATCTCTCTGCTGGAGGATGACACTACACCTAACCTAGATATATAGGCCAAAACAGTAGGTTGAATAACGCAACTTATACTGTAACCTAACAATGTGTCCTACTAGAAAAATAGTCACATGTATGTTTAGGAAAAATCTCCTAATTATGTATTGCCCAAATCCATTTATTTTCCACTTTTTGAGAATATTACATGAATTTTAAGGACGAACCGATTAGGATCCATCTGCTTGCCCTTGCTGCTCTTCATGATTATACAAAATTTAAGTAGCTCGACACAAAAGAAATAGACTATTTGTTAACAAAGCAACAATAAAGAAGTTCAAGGTTATACAAATCATTGGAAATTTGGAATATCACCTAATCAATTGAATCCATCAATTCAAGTAGATTCAAACATAGAGTGGAATTGGACCGACTCTATAACTATGTTTCTTTTAACCAAATCCACTTTCAGAAATATTAATATATGATACTAAATGAGAAGGGTAAAACTGCTCCAAAACTGTCTGATTCACAGAGTCTTTTTTACATTTTTTTTCTTTCCTGTCCGATAATAAGTATGTCTGCTTTCCAAGTTTTCTTTAACCACTGGTTCCCGTTCCATTTCTTGCACAACTACTCCTCTAGCCAAAAGTCATCCTTTAGCTTCTGGTCAGAAGAACAGCCGCAGGGCCTGCTTGGAAGGGGATTAATTTGAGCAAGTCAGCAGGCAAGTTTGGGAGAGGAACAAAAAGTTTGCGGGTATCGATAAATTCATCGGTTGATCATAGAAGATCAGATGGGAAAGAAGCAGGAGATGGATTTGGATTACTAGGCTGTCAGATACCATTTCAAGATGGGTGAATCATGTCTGAAGTGATTCAGAAGGAAGGTTGAAGCACTGCTGTTTAGTTTAAGGAAGTATTTTTCATGGCTTATCCTTCCACCTCTGGCATGATCCAAGCTTCTTCCTCCCTCCATGGCAGCATCACGTAAAACCAACAATTTCTTCCCTCAACCTTTGTCTTGATTATCTATTTCATCTAGTCTTGATTCTCTATTTCACTAAAACAAAGGACTTGTGTATGTCCATATTTGTAAAATTTAATCTATTTCCCTACTGACAATACTGCTTTTAATCATGATTACCCTGAAATGGATCTCTATTTCATTAAAATAATGGACTTTGTGTACGTTATTGTTTGAAAAATTAATTTATTTCCCTTCTGACAATCATGCTTGTTTCCTCAAATGGATTAATTGTGATCAATCTACGCCCTTTTTCACCTTAGCTACTTGGAGTACTTCTGTTTTTGTTTTCTCATGCATATGATGATTTTCTCAGACTAAGGTGGCATTTTATATAATGATTGAGATTGCGAAGATCGCTTAAGAAGTTTTACCCTTCCCCCACATGTTTAATTCTTCTCTGTTTTTAGTTGTTTAGGGGGGATTAATTGATTGACTAAAAGTTTTTTTCCTGCAGAAAAGAACCCATATTTCCCCCTCCCTTTTTTTTTTGTTTTTAAGCAATGAGTATGTTTAACTTTTGCACCCTTTTCCAACATCAATTTGTTCATTTCTAATTCTATGGACCACATTCAGATAATCAGCTTAATTGTTCCTTTCTAATTCCATCCCCCCCCCTCTTTTTTGTAAAGCAATGAGTATGTTTAACTTTTTGCACCCTTTTCCAACATCAATTTGTTCCTTTCTAATTCCATGGACCACATTCGGACAATATACCATTAAGAAAAATCAAGCTCTAAATCAGTCGCAGTAGAGCTACGTACTAAATGCAAAATAGAGACTAATGGTATATTGTCATAATGTGTAAATGCAGAAGAAGGAACCCTGAAGGATATGACATGCCATCTGATTTGGATCAAGCTCTCCTCCTCTACTTTGATGGCCAGGAACAAGATAAGCCATCTACTCAAGAAGAACCCCACAAACCACTTAATTTTGTAAAAGGTCGATCTACTGTTAAGAGTATTTTGTCATAGTATATTACAAACATGGCTTGAAGAAAATCACAAAGAATGTCATGCATACATTGATTTCTGTGATTTGACTTGCTTTAGCTTATAGCTAGATGTGTAAGATTAGGAATGGCTACCAATCTTCTCATTCCCTTTCTTTTCCTTTTGGTCATTATAGTCATACATGATTTTATTAGCTAATTGGAGAAGAGTGACACGTAACAAACATAGCTGATATGGTCGCAGGATCTTGCTAGAAGATTGCAACCAAAAAGAACATATTTTTTGCCCCACTTTTTTGAAGATCTTGGCCACACGCATTTGAAAAATTAGCACAGATATATATCTGGGAGACACATCAGTTGCATGTGTGCATGAAAGCATGCAAGCACCTGCCTACAAACTATGTAAATTACTAAGTCATAATGCATAATTACTGAACTTGTTCATGTGTGCATGCAGAGACTCTCAACATCTTCCCCTCCCAGCCAATGGATGGAGAGCCAACTCCAACACCAAAGGTATATATGTTAATATGTGCACATATGTATCTCTAGCTAGCTATCACAATTTAAGCGTGTTGTTCACAAGGTGCCAGTTCTCCTCTTAAGGCTTCGATGTCAGCGCCGCCCATCGCCGGCTTTTCCAGGAGATCGCCGGCGCCAGCGGCGGCAGATGGCAGGCCACTCACCCTAGGCAAGACCTCCAAGGCAGCATTCAAGGTTTTAACTTTTTTACACACGTACGCCTCTGTAGTTGTCCGGAATTTTTCTCGGTTAGACAGTTGTATCATTTTTTTACCCCATCATATGGGTGGCGTTCTAGTCTTTGGATAGATGGCTTTTGATCAATCTTGTGTTCCCTTTTAGTTGTGTATGTTGGGTGTTTTGGCTGTGTGCACTTTCGTGGTACAGAGGCTATGAGTATACTCAGACTTTTGAGTTCAATAAACCTTCCATTATCTAATTAAAAAAGGATAGTTGTATCACATTGGTATAACTGGGTGAGTTAAATAAAGTTTCCATTATCTTAGATGTTACTATAATTTTGTATCCATATGGCAACTAGAAAGAAGGTGGCAGTGGCAGCGGCGGCGCCATGGCAGCGTCAGCAAGTTCAGAGCTCAAGGGGCCCAAGACGCCGGACCCCAAAACGCTGAGAAGGCTGGCGCAGAATAGAGAGGCCGCAAGAAAGAGCAGGCTAAGGAAGAAGGTGATTACTTACTATAGTTACTACTATTACTATATACCCCATTGATTAACCAGCTCAATAGCAAGCTAAGCTAGTTAATTAGTACTAGTACTCTTGTACTAATATCAGTCAACAAATGAACAAGTAGTCAGCCCTCAGAAGCCTAAATAAACAAAAATCTTTGGAGCTAGCAAGAAAAGCAAAGAGATGGTGGAAGTAGCTAGTGAAGTTAACCTACCACCTAATGGGAGTTGTGTGTTAGACACATGCATGGGCTTTGCATTTGTTTTTTCTTTGCAGAATCTGATACCTTCGCTTCATATTATCATGTGTAATTAATCCTTAATTTGTTCTCTTTTTATTTTTGTCTGTGTGACAGGCTTACATTCAGCAGCTAGAGACAGGCAGGATCAGGCTGGCGCATCTTGAACAGGAGATACAATTCACAAGAGCTCAGGTGAAAATTAATAAGCAGCAAAGAACTGAATCATCTCACAGAGGACGGATTTGGTTTGGGAAATATTAATTACTACTCGCAATTTATAAACCACCAATATTTGTAGGAGAATCGAAGTTTCTACTACTAGGCAAATAATCAATATCTAAAATTAAGAACAAATTATCTCGAACGAACAATTTGTGTTTGTAAAAAAAACAATTTATAAGTTATATGATGTGTTTCTGTATCTCCCTGCAGGGTGCATTCTGCGGTGCTGGAATTCTAAGCCCAGGTTAACACTTTCGAACTAGCATTTAATCATAATAAAGAGATTTACACTGCTCCATCTCACGTTAAACTTAACACGCCTAGCAACAATAGTTATTTGCATGTCTTGGTGCAAAGACCATAAGTATTTATATATGTCATATCATCTAACAAAAATGCATTTATATATACATTATGTGAGGGCGTTTCAGACGCTGCATTGTTCAACTTGGAGTATGAGCGGTGGCAGGAGGCACACCACCAAGTGATCAGCCGGCTCCGGGCCGCTGTGGAGGAGCACCGACCGGATGGCGAGCTGCAGCCCCATGTCGATGAAGCCATGTCACACTATGGGGTGCTGATGGCTCACAAGGCTAGGCTGGTTGGTGCTGACCCCCTCCACCTCCTCTCCGGCCTGTGGAAGGGCGCCGTAGAGCAATGCTTCCTCTGGATAGGCGGCTTCCGCCCCTCGGAGCTTATCAAGGTAGGCTACTTCTCTTCTGTGAATGTTTGAATTTTTTATAGTTTTATATCAGATTCATGCTTTCTTTTTAAAATAGTATGAAAGTTTTGTTGGATCAATCAGACGGTCCAAATCCCTTACAAAGTACCGTACATGACATCTTTTACAATGGTCTATACTGATAACACCCCACCAACAAGTAACATACCACCTCACGTGCTACCTTGATCCATCTCACCAACATCGCTCATGGGCCTTCCTCTACTGCAACCAGTTTTCTCCTTTGCTGTTTACGAAAATTGATTTTTCATAAGTGGTACAGTACTTTAAGAGTATCCCTGTTTTTATAGTCAGCTGCCATAAAACTACCGTTTCCACAAGCAGTCACAGAGCAGGATTTTTTTAAGTCCACCTGTAAAAATAAATAATATGTAATGCCCGCGAAAATGGTTTTTAGTAGTGAGCTTCCTCCCCTCTCCTGTTCATATATTTTTTTAAAAGAGACATTAATTTGCTAAATTATATTAGGAGGCAAGCATCTTTTTATGTACAAGACGTGGCACACCCATAGAGGTGTGCCTTGAAAAATGGAAGAATTTTCTTAAGCAGCTGTCCCGATAAAATAAAATGTTAGCTGGAGATGAATCTATACCCACGTCTTAATGTCCAAATTCATTAAAATTCCACATACGCTTTTCAATCTACCTGTCATGTTCTAGATGAAGGTCAAAATTTACTCAATACTTTGCCTCCATATATTTTCCTCGTTACAAAAGCCTGATTGAAACTTGAAAGGGGCAGCAAAAGAATTTGCCGTTAATTTGAAATTTCACAATTTCTTTGTTAATTTTGCAATTTCGGTCCATACCTGTATTGTGAAGCAAAATTTAAAACCTTGATTCTTTAAAGAAGCAAGAGCAGGCTAAGAAAGGTATAACGCATAAATGAGCTTGAATACTCTTAGAAAAATAATTACATTCAAGTAAATATATTTATTTGTGCTAGTTTGGATATTGAGAGCAGTGTACTATAAATCAGTCAGCACCTTCTTCTATTTTTCTTTTTTTTTTCCCATGAGTTAGACACATTAGGTACCTAAGTTGACAACTAATGCAAAAATAGCAGAAATACAGTTTAGGTACCCAAAGTTTCTTTTTGCTGGGATTACCCAAAGTTTTACGGGATATTATAGGAAAGCACAAATTTAAGAGCACGTTATATTTACGGGATTTTACCCAAAATTGTACAAAATCCATACGTTCCAAATTAAGCTAGGAGCCCTATATATATGTCTTGGAGCACGGAAAACTATTGTTCTGGAGGAGGATATATAGATGCTTTGTTCGACTGATTAAATGCTACAGATAGCATATATACGAAATCACGAAATAAAATTGTGCACTGGAGACATATATATGTTCCAATCATCAACCCAAACAAAACATTTTTAAGATTATGTGGCACTCTTGAAATCGACAAAATAAAACTCCCAATGGCAATGGTAATGGCCCTTGCCACCTGCCGCTCAGCTACCAAAGTAATTACTAGTAGCTACTCCCTCTGTCCCATAATATAACAATCTAGTATCGGATGGAACATTTCATAGTACAACTAATCTAGATAGGAAGGTGTCTAGATTTATTATACTATGAAATGTCACATCCAGTACTAGGACGAAGAGAGTAGTTAGGTAGGTGATGGGCAGTTAGGCTTTGGAATTCTTCATGGATTGAGAAGTAGAGATGCGTACATGCGCAAGCGTCGATCACCAGATGGCCGGGGTTGGTGGAGATCGATATATCGAGCAGGTAGAGGTAGCCGATCGATCTAGCTACGTTTGTGTCACATTCTCGATGGAGACATCGTCTGGAACCGTTGATAGAGATGCATTTTAGTTAGGACCCCTGAACATGCGTGTTGTCGCTCGTTAATTTCTTTCGTCTAATAATCTAATTTTGTTGTTAAAATAACTGAATTAAATAACGATGTTGCGAGTATTCCATATTTTACCATGCGAAAAGATAAAATTTTCATTTGATTAGATGAACGAGAACAGATAAGTAGTACAGCTACATGATTTTGTTTTTCTTTCTCTTTTTTAAGATATAAATTGAACTTGAACTTACACATATCTATGGAATGACATGTGGTAGAGGAATCTATAAATATTCAAAATATTTCCTGACTTTAATTTTGTCATGATTAATTAGTTTGAAGATATATTTTACTTTTCTTCTTAGCAATTTCATAAAAGAGCGTGGTGCGCAACAAATTAATATAACTCGATAAAAAGCCCTTAACATTAGTCCTATAATCAAATTCAAAATGGATCATACATAGCATTTGGCGCAATTCATATGTTGAATTACATAGCATCTCGCACAATTCATATGTTGAATTAATTTTTAGGTATAGCTTATTAGATACTTCCTCCATTTTAAAATAAGCAAACCTTGTAAATCTTTTCTGAATCAATTACTGCATTTATGCACAGGTTGTGGTCCGGCATGTGGAGCCCCTGACGGAGCAGCAGCTCGCCGCCGTCTACAGCGCGCAGCAGGCGGCGAGGCAGGAGGAGGACGCGCTCGACGGCGGCCTGCAGGCGCTGCTCCGGTCGCTCTCCGACGTCGTCTCCTCCTCGGACGCGCCGTCGTCGTCGCAGCAGACGCCGCCGGTGATGTACCACCCCTCCGCCGCCGCCGCCATGGCTGCGGCGAGCTTCATGGGGCAGTACGGCAGCTACAGCAACCTGCAGCTCGCCATGGACAAGCTCGCCAACCTCGCCATCTTCCTACGACAGGTAAATCAACAATCCTTTCTTCTAGACTTTTTAAGTTAATTTCTCTGAGCACTGAAGCTGATTTGGGTTGGGAAATTATTCTAAAACTCTCGAGGGATGTCCTCTCGTTTTTTTTGCATGGTCTCACGTAGTTATGAAAAAAATTAAAAAGATAATTTGTTTACAAGAAAATTAAGAAGATAAATTAATATGTGATATATTACTCCACAAACATACAATTTTAAGTTGTATGTTCGTAGAGTGATAGCATACTACATATCTTCTTAAAAAAAATTAAAATCTTTTATAGTTATTTAAGTGACATGCAAACAATAAGATAACATCCATTCGAGAGTTTCAAATCCACCCTCGATTTGGGTTGCAAGTTTTCGCATCGGTGACGACGTTGTGCGTGTATGTGTAGGCGGATGAGGAGAGGATGCGGACGCTGCACGCGCTGCGGCGGATGCTGACGGTGAGGCAGGCGGCGCGCTGCTTCGTCGCCGTCGACGACTACTTCGGCCGCCTCCGCGCGCTCGCCTTGTTCTGGACCACCACCCGGCCGCACCCGGCCGCCGGCTAGAAATCAATTGAATCGGCTTAGCTTAGGTTATTAGCCACACACGCACACATGCAAAGAGTAGCTAAGGCTATATAGCGACATGTAAGAGGGAGACGAGGAGTAGATATATAGCTAGAGAGAGCATATGCACCATCTTAACGATCAAAATAAGGTTGTATGTGTATTCGATCGGGAAAATAGTTTTAAAAATAGACTCGACGTGTTGATCTTGATTCTTTTTTTTACTTTTTGAATGTTTAATTTTAAAATGAACCTTTTCAAAACTTACTTCCAGAATCTAAACTTTTTTTAATCGAGCTAATGTGCTTGGCATGACAAAACAATACTGACATGTCACTCGTAGTGGGCGTGACAGTTTTATCTTGCCACCCTAGTGAGGATGGCGTGACTAAATAATATTGTCACACTTGTCAGATCGTGGTGATAGATCTTGAAAATAATAAATTTCAAAAAGATCATATCTTGAAATAAATTTTACTAATGTTTAAAAAGGTTTAAAAAGTTACAAACATCATTGATCTTAGGACTTATTTGGATTGGAACTAATCTTTACACTAGCAACTCTTGACCTTACCAAATTTGGTAGCGTAGAATTTGTACGTATGGGTAAAAGATTCATAGAAAATCCACCAAACATCCATGTGGCATTATTGAAGTTGTCAAAAATTTAGTACGGCAAAAATTAACCTCAGTGGAACAAGCCCCTTTCTTAATCTAAAAGGAGATGGTTTGCAAATGTATCGAGGAAATTGCAAGTATCATTAGCTTTAGGCCACTGATGCCGCCTCGAGTAAAAGCCCAAATTAACAGCATCCTGGGCTTGGCCTGTAAATTATAATTTCAATGGGCTGGAGTTGCAGATGTTAATTAATTTGGGCTGAAAGCTATACCAACTTTCTTCCAGGCCACATGCTCTCAAGAAAGAAATTAAGAAGAAAAAGAATCCAGAACGGCTAGATGCAGTGTGTTCCTGATGTAGAGGATCTTGCCTCTGACCAAACCAAGCTACTTACTGTATGCTTAAGACTACAGAACAATGATGCAACCATGAAATCATCTGCATACACCGATTAGCTATGACCGATGGGCTTGATTAGACCTCGGAATCCATATTAGTTTCATTTTAGATAATAGAAGCTTTATTAAGACTCAGTTACATACACCAAAATGATACATTCTAACTGAGTTCACCCCCGGTCTCTGTATAGAATGTACACAGCCAAAAAACTGGACCTAAGAAGACTTCCTCATCATAAAACACAGAAACCAGTGGCTATCAATCTGTAGACTAGAAACACGTAAACATATTAGTTTCATGCTGAGCCTGAGAACGATGCAAGATACACACTGATATTGCCGGTGGTGGTGAGGCGAGAGAATATATTCGCTGCTGCCTTTTTGACACATTTGCAGCTTAGCCAGTGGATGCATGCATGCCTCCTCTGCTCGGAATAAAGGCAACTTCCGTCTGCTTCTTTCTTAAGCTTATTCTGCAACGCATGTCATGTGTCTCATGTCTACTGTATTGGCATTCTGGTTCTCTCTAGCTTCCAGAATTTTTCAGCCACTATCTCGTGAATTGGCGGCTAAGAACATCTATGTGCAATCTGTGTATCGTTCTGTTGCTGCTAGCTAGTGGAAATGGATTCTGAATTTCTAACTCTTACAGGATGACCTAGTGCATGCTTTTACTTCTAAAAATGTAACATTACAACAAAGATTAACATTATACCCCCCCCCCCCCCTTCATTGAAAAATATAAGACATATTTCGACTATTTGATTTTGAGTTTTTATAAACGATTAATCCAATAATATTTAATTAGGTTCTGCCATAACAAAATATATTTTTGGATTTATATTCGGAGGTACTTTCTTATGACTAAAGATAAGATGAAGATCAAGATCAAGATTAAGTGTTTCACGCAAAAACGATGTGGTAATAACGTGTGATTAATTAAGTTTTAATTATTACAAACTTAAAAAATGGATTAATCTGATATTTTAGAACAACTTTCATATAAAAAGTTTTCGTACGAAATGTACCATTTAGCAGTTTAAAAAGCATGCCATTTTAATCCAAAAGTTTATCCCCTAATTTTAGAGGAAACGAACAGGGTATGTGACGTTGTAATTATAAGCGAAATAGCGTAGTAGAAAATTGTGGTCGAAGCATGTTTTGGGGCAGTCAAAATACGTCTTGTATTTTTGAGACATTTAACTATTTGCCACTTTTAAGATGTGTCAATTAACTATTTACCACTTGTTGCCTATGACATGTAGGTTCAGTGACAAATCATTTATCACCACTCGTAAGAGATTATTGGTATAGAAGCATTTATCACTTCACAAAATTTCATGTCTAGACTCATCCTACAAAAACAAGAAAACTAAAGATCCGTCAGAACTGAATTCATAATATATTCTTTTCTTCTTGATACGTAGGTCAAATTAATTAGGACTCCAAAGTTTACGTGATGGTATATATATACACACACCTATCAGAGTTGTCAAATAGTATTGTCACAATTTCCGGCTAGCTCTGCTAATCCAATGGGTCAAAAATGAACTTTGCAACACAACAGTAGAAAGAAGCATCGCTTTTTCTGAACGCTTTCCCTTTCCTTGCCCCTGCTACTGTTGTTTTTTTAAAAAAGGTAAAAAATTTTAAAAAGCGGCAACAGACCGCGTCGCTAAGCTGGAAATTACCTCTGAAAATCACCGGCGTTTCCACACACTGTGCAAGGTTCCTTGCCCCAAATCAAAGCGTCCATAAAGTTGAGAAGAAAGAAAAGAAAAAAAAACAAGGCTTAGCTAGCTAGCTACTTAAACAAAGCCCACACCACAACTCAAAGAATCGATTCCCCCATTGATCAATCAATCAATCGATGAGCTAGCTCTCTTTATTTACCACCCACAAACATCTTTTAATCCCCTTTGATCAACACATGATCGATCACCATCTGTCCCTTTTTTTCTCTGAATTTGAATCGATCCCTTCTCTGTTAATTTCTCCTTGCCATACATGGCTTCTGCCTCTTCTTGCTCAGCTTAAAGTTCAGAACCCTAGAAAGTTGTTATTGGCTTAGCTATAGCTGCTTGCTCTCCCACCAAGTCTACACTACTGTCACACACTGACATTGTCCGTCCTCCATGTACATGGATGCACAGCAAAAAGCCCTAGCTTAATTAGCTACGTATACCTTCCTTGTCGCCGGGTTCACCGCGGCGAGGCGACGTCGACGCCGACACCGGCGTCGCCGCTTTGCTTGCCGGCGAGGCCACCTCCCGGATGCCCCTCCATGGCCGTGCAGTGACCACGCATATGCCTGCTCATCACTTTCTCCTTGTAGAGTTCTAGGTATAAATGTCTCGCGCCATTGTTACCGTCTAGTGAAATCTCGATCTTGGAACATTTAGGTGAGATTATTGATGCCGAGTTATCTGCGAATTTTCATGGAGTTTTCCGGTGTTTTAATTCGATGGTGTGGTTTGGTTGCAGGTACAAGGTTGAAGACGACGGCCGGCAACGACGGCGACGATGACGATGACCGGAGGGCACCACCATGACGCGCACCACGAGGACTTCCAGCTGAAGGACACGAACCCGCTGCTGGGGGAGCAATGGCCGAAGGGCGCGGCGGGGCCGGCGCGGCCGGCCGTCGGCGGCGGCATCGCCGGTTGGCTGGGGTTGGAGAAGCCGTCGAGCACCTACGACCTCGTCGAGCAGATGTTCTTCCTGTACGTGCGCGTCGTCAAGGCGAAGGACCTCCCGCCCAACCCCATCACCGGGTCCCCCATGGATCCGTACGTCGAGGTCAAGCTCGGGAACTACAAGGGCACGACGAAGCACTACGACCGGCGAGCCAACCCGGAGTGGGACCAGGTGTTCGCCTTCTCCAAGTCGAGGGTGCAGTCCAACGTCCTCGAGGTGTACCTCAAGGACAAGGAGATGCTCGGCCGCGACGACTATGTCGGCCGCGTGGTGTTCGACCTCGCCGAGGTGCCCACCAGGGTGCCCCCCGACAGCCCCCTCGCGCCGCAGTGGTACCGCCTCGAGGAGCGGCGCGTTGGCGGCGGCGGCGACGGCGGCGGGTTGAAGGTGAGGGGGGAGCTGATGCTCGCCGTGTGGATTGGTACCCAGGCCGACGAGGCGTTCCCGGAGGCGTGGCACTCCGACGCCGCCACCGTCCGCGGCGAGGGCGTGGCGAGCGTGCGGTCCAAGGCGTACGTGTCGCCCAAGCTGTGGTACCTCCGCGTCAACGTGATCGAGGCGCAGGACGTGCAGCCGCAGGCGCGCGGGCGCGCGCCGGAGGTGTTCGTCAAGGCGCAGGTCGGGAACCAGATCCTCAAGACGTCGGTGGTGGCGGCGCCGACGCTGAACCCGCGGTGGAACGAGGACCTGGTGTTCGTCGTCGCCGAGCCGTTCGAGGAGCAGCTGTTGCTGACGGTGGAGGACCGGGTGACGCCGCGCAAGGACGACCTCCTCGGCCGCGCCGCGCTGCCGCTCGCGCTGTTCGAGAAGCGGCTGGACCACCGGCCGTTCGTCCAGTCGCGGTGGTTCGACCTCGAGAAGTTCGGGATCGGCGGCGCCATCGAGGGGGAGACGCGGCGGGAGCTCCGGTTCGCGAGCCGCGTGCACGTCAGGGCGTGCCTGGAGGGCGCCTACCACGTCATGGACGAGTCCACCATGTACATTAGCGACACCCGCCCCACGGCGAGGCAGCTCTGGAAGCCGCCCGTCGGCGTGCTCGAGGTCGGCATCCTCGGCGCCGCCGGCCTCCAGCCGATGAAGAATCGCGACGGCCGTGGCACCACCGACGCCTACTGCGTCGCCAAGTACGGCCAGAAGTGGGTCCGCACGCGCACCATGCTCGGCACCTTCAGCCCGACCTGGAACGAGCAGTACACCTGGGAGGTGTTCGACCCGTGCACCGTCATCACCATCGGCGTCTTCGACAACAACCACCTCGGCAACGGCAACGGCAACGGCAACAACGCCGGCGGCGGCGGAGGAGGAAGCCCGCCGGCGAGGGACGCCCGCGTCGGCAAGATCCGCATCCGCCTCTCGACGCTGGAGACCGACCGCGTGTACACGCACGCGTACCCGCTGATCGTGCTGCAGCCGTCGGGGGTGAAGAAGATGGGCGAGCTCCGCCTCGCCGTGCGGTTCACCTGTCTGTCGCTGATGAACATGGTGCACCTGTACACGCAGCCACTGCTGCCGCGGATGCACTACCTCCACCCGTTCACGGTGACGCAGCTGGACGCGCTCCGGTACCAGGCGATGGGGATCGTGGCGGCGAGGCTGGGGCGCGCGGAGCCGCCGCTGCGGCGCGAGGTGGTGGAGTACATGCTCGACGTGGAGTCCCACATGTGGAGCATGCGGCGGAGCAAGGCCAACTTCTTCCGCGCCGTCTCGCTCTTCTCGGGGGCCGCCGCGGCGGCGCGGTGGTTCGCCGACGTGTGCCACTGGAAGAACGTTGCGACGACGGCGCTGGTGCACGTCCTCCTCCTCATCCTCGTGTGGTACCCGGAGCTGATCCTCCCCACGGTGTTCCTCTACATGTTCATGATCGGGCTGTGGAACTACCGGCGGCGGCCGCGCCACCCGCCGCACATGGACACGAAGATGTCGTGGGCGGAGGCGGTGCACCCCGACGAGCTGGACGAGGAGTTCGACACGTTCCCGACGTCGAGGCAGCAGGACGTGGTGTACATGAGGTACGACCGGCTGAGGAGCGTCGCCGGGAGGATACAGACGGTGGTCGGCGACATGGCGACGCAGGGGGAGAGGCTGCAGTCGCTGCTGGGGTGGCGGGACCCGAGGGCGACGTGCCTCTTCGTCGTCTTCTGCCTCGTCGCCGCCGTCGTGCTCTACGTGACGCCGTTCAGGGTGGTGGCGCTCGTCGCCGGCCTCTACCTGCTCCGCCACCCGCGGTTCCGCAGCCGCCTGCCGGCGGTGCCCAGCAACTTCTTCCGCCGCCTGCCGTCGCGGGCGGACAGCATGCTCTGAGCAAGACGACGTACGGCTTCAAAATGTTTGAAATTTTCAGTCCAAAAAGATGAGATTTCGTTTTGTTTTTGTTTTTGTTTACATTTTGCTGATGAATTTGGACACTTGAGATATGAGAATTTCCCTCCCATGTAACTATGTTTGTCTCGAGGATTCTAATAAGTGCATGCCTGGATTCTAATAATACGCAACTCTTTATAAGAAAGTTTAGGGAATGCCATTCTGCGTGATCTGTAATCTGGGCCTGAATTGGAATTAGGCTATTTTAGCCCCCACCAAGATCCATACATAGCCTAACAAAACTGAGTGGGTGATGAAGAAAGAATAAGTTCACTTTAGGTCCTTCAATTTGTCGCTAAGTCTGAATTCCTCCCTGAACTGCAATACCAGACTGATATGATGTATCCCTCAACTTCCAAAACCAATACAAATAATGTCCTAAGACGATTTCGATGGTGGTTTCAGCTGACAACCGCTCCACAGAACCGCCGTTAACCATTGATCGTTGAGGAGGCGTATTCTCAAGGGACCCATATCTACAGCTGTGTTAATGGGGGCGTGGTTTGGTAATACGCCAATTTGGCCACTATTAGTAGAAAAAATGATTTCTTTCACTTCACAATCCCAAATAATTCGCTTAGGAGTCAGTACATAAAGATTAATTTCATTTCTTCAATTTGTTTTCCTCTTCTAAGTTTATAGCTTTCGTGCTAGCTTCATTGATGTTACCCACCAAATAAAAAACTTGTTCGGGTAGGCCGTCTAATTCTCCGGAAAGGATTAGTTGAAATCCCCTAATTGCCGTGGAACCCACATATGAATGAGACAGTGACTGTCCGGTTAAAAATAAAAAAATACGGTGGAACTCATGTCTCCTCCCCAATATGCCCATCTCCTCCGCTGAGAGAATTCGTGATCGAGCCAGTCATCGTCAAAACGAAGGCGGCGCTGCCATCAGTGATCAAGAACATGGTGGGTGCTGTGTTGACTGGAATGGAAAAGGGGAACGCTCCGATCATGTCGAAGGAGGAAACCAAGGAAGCGTATTTTATATAGGACGCGTCAGGGGCCATGTCGAAGGAGGAAATCGGGGAGTCCATGGCAGAAAACAACCAAAGCGGCCCGGCCACCGTCATCCACCGGCAAGGGGCAAAAGAAGGGGACACGCATCGGCGAGGGCGCCATCATAGAGGTTGCTGTACATCCTCGACCATCCTCTTGGTGGCCGCTGGTCATTCGCAAGACATCGTGGGGCCGTCACTGGCTTCACCGTTGTCGTGCCAACTGCGCTGGTGTGCGGTCTCATTGTAATTTTTTTTTATTTTTAACTAGACAGTCATTGCCCCACTGACTGTCGCCATATGGAAAGGAAATATGCGAACTCGCAGCGTCCGAGACGGGGACTCAGCTGCGCCACCCGCAAGTTCGCTTGGTATATCACAGGAGATTTCAAAACCTATCACTTGCCAGATGATGCATAGGGATTGGTGGATTATGAAATTTGAATTCTCAAAACCCATTCAAACTTTCACTCGGGATATACTTTCTTCCCACATCGAAACCTCGAAATTTCACGGTTCTTCAGTCGATTTTCGTCAAAAAGAAAAAAACGTGAACCCTACCCTATGACGGACCTAAGTAAGGTCTGCTTTATCCGAATTTACTTGAGGTGGCTAGCTACTACGCCTAAAAGAAACACTACAGCTAATTAATCCAATAATATTACATGGCCACAACAAATTCTCAAAAGTATTTTTAAAATAAATTTCAACTCGTAACCATGCAAACCAGCGTAGAAGAAACTCTACTCGCACATGGTAGAGGCTAACTGAAGAATAGTGCTACATTGCAACAAATAAGCATATTCAGGATCTTTTTTCTCTGGACGAATAAGCATGTTCAGGATTATGGATGTAGGCACGGAGGTTACGATATGATCCAATAATTCAAATTAAACGGTACCTTGACAACCAATAAATTAGCAGCACGTTCGACACTGGATATGATTGAAGATAGCATTTTCACTCGTACATATTTTCTTTGTTTTTAAATATTTAACGCCGTTGACTTTTTTAAATATGTTTGACCATCCATCATTCAAAACATTTAAGTAATTATTAATTTTTTTCTATCATTTGATTCATTGTTAAATATACTTATATATATACATATAGTTTTATATATTTCACAAAAAATTTTAAATAAGACAAATGGTCGAACATATGCTAAAAAGTCAACGGTGTCGAATATTTAAAAACGGAGAGAGTATCTCATTATCCTTGGGGTTTGAACCGTAGGTTGGGTTGTCTAAAAGGAATATTCTGCGTATATCCAGTTGCCGGTTGGCTTGGTCCAATCCATCTCTCCAATTAAACATGGTCCGTTCCATCCCTCCAACCAAACAAAAATCAGATCCATCTCATCCTAAAAATATATGAATGGACCTAACCCATCTCACATCATCCTCAAACCAAACATATATTAGAAAAGATGGAAAGAATCACACAAGTCATTGAGAAGCAAGTGCAATTACCTAAAAAAAATAAAATCCAGATGAATAACACTTGCTGATATGATCATATACCAAAAAAAACTACAAAAAATATGAAAAACGTACCCGTCAAAATCCTTCAATAGTCTCTGTATCATTAATCGTGGTAGATAATGTGTTTCTTTTGTTCCATAGAAGTTTATGCCAACGAAATTCCCATCAAAATCAATCAGTGGTCCTCCAATACCGGCCTGGCAAAAAAAAAAAAAGCACATGAATAGATGAAATTTTCAATGACACGCATATGAAGCGATGAATTAAATTACTCATATTCTGATACAATTAATTGTTTACACCATGAAAGAAATCAACCCAATGTACCTTAGTGATTTTACAAGTGGAGATCA
Source organism: Oryza sativa Japonica Group (assembly GCF_034140825.1). Taxonomy (NCBI): domain Eukaryota; kingdom Viridiplantae; phylum Streptophyta; class Magnoliopsida; order Poales; family Poaceae; genus Oryza; species Oryza sativa. The sequence continues at coordinate 25,414,772 of NC_089040.1, read as the reverse complement.
TAAGCTCTCTGCAGTCAAGCTTGCTTTCCTCGTCAGACAATATCCCACTTGTAGCCATTAATTTGCCTGATTCAAAGATACGTCCTATAGCTACTACCTCCCTATGAGGTTCGATTTGCATCTGTTTGTCGAGTTCTGCTGTCCGAAGACAACAGAAACCCTTGACACTGACCACAGCAATATTGTAGCTCAAATTGCAATGCTGCAATTCGCCTACGGCGATTCGTTTATTTGGAAGGTACACTTTAATCTGCTAAGAAACACAATGTGAGAATTAAAGAGTATCTCAAATGCACAAGCAAAAGGAGTGTTTGTGATGCCAACCTTCAGGTTATCAGCAATCTTGTTTTCATCAGCAGATATTCTAACCAAACTTGCTGAAGTCACAACTCTTGATGTGGATCCATTGAAGTCTATAAATACACCTGTGCAAGCAAAAAACCTTTCTTCTCCTACAAAGATCAGTGATTGCAATTATAGTCAGGTGATGGAATAGAGAAAACAGACAAATATGGAGAAGTAAAGATTGTTGAGATTATGGGCATATAAGGATTTAATTTATTCCATAAATAAATCATGACATTACAGATGAAAACTAGCATGAACGCATCATTAGATCTACACATGTAAACTACGCAGAATAACATGAACAGATCAAATATGCGCAACATATTGAACACGTACCGAGGTGACGAAAAGACCGGCTGCTTGGTCGAAACTTTTCGCAGGTGTCTACGAAGGCACGAAACACGCGAGCGAAGAGGAAGGCGAGCCGTCGCGAACGAACAGGGAGCAGTCGCGCGAAGCGCTTCCCAAAAACCTTATTGCCGCCTTCTCCCGGTGCAGGACGTCAAAGGCAGAGGTTCCGGAGACCTGCTCTCCCGATCGCTGGTGCACGCCGGCGAGCGGGATGGAGTAGTCTACGAGCGACGGCGCAGTACAGAGTAGGAGGCAAACCCTAGATTGATTTTCGCATATATTGCGTGAAGACGGCGGGTCGGTTTATATAGAGAAGGGTCGCTTGATCAGGGCGCCCGCACGATCTCTACTGCGCGTAACCGAACCGGATAAGTCGCGCGTAACTTATCCGGACTCCACGCCGTTTGCACGCACCGGATTTTTCGGAACGTTTCCAAAACAAAACGAATCCGAATTTGCAGCAAAACAAAACTGCAAAAGGAGGCTGCATCTGCGCAAGGGTGAGGAGCCAATTTTTCGGACCATTCGACGCGTACGTCGTGCACGCGCGCCGCCTGCCCTGCCCTGCCCTGCCAGGCCAGGCCAGGCCAGGCCAGGCCAGGCGAGCGAGCGCGCGCGTGTTTCCCCTCTTCTCTCCACCACACATGCTTCAAGTGGCTAGGAGGGCATCCTCCCTTTTAAGGAGGTCCCCCTCTCCTAGAATAAGCAAGGTGGTACTAAACTCCACATGCATGCCATCCCATGAGGTGGGCTTTTGTGATTTTCCAAAGAATTAATCTTCGAGTGGGCTAAGGCCCATTCATTAATTCCAACAATCCCCCACCAAATCTCAAAATCCCACTGAGATTTGCCTTTTCCAATGTACTGTTTATATACCAGCGGTTCGATAGAGACCAATTAAGGTTGAACATCCACCTAGAACTCCAAGCTACACTTACTCACAACTTGAACAATGGACTACGCCTTGAATTGCAAGTCTTGTGCAAGCAAGTTTCACTCAAAGTCTTATCTGGTACTAGACCGTCTGTAGACTACCCCTCGGGTGGAGCGTATAAGTCATACTCCTAGGTCTTTAGTAAGCTTCCTAGAAGATTCACCCAAAATCTTCATAGACTGCGACCAACAGTCAAGCTCACAAAGGTGAGTTCCTTCAAGAATGCTCTGCAGGACAACATCTTTGCTAATTAAAGCCAACAGAACTCATTAAGGCATAGCCAACCTGCCTTGCAGCTCACAAGAGTATATGCATCTTCACTTGGATAGGGTATATATATTTGTACTCTCCTCTAGTTTATTAATGGTTTGTTCTTCCCAGGATCTAATTCACGGGATCTCCGATCACATAGACTGGGTTACCACCATAGTATAACTCACATGGGTCTCAAACCCATCTCCTTCGATGCATTGTCTATCACATTTCGTGATAGTCCCTTCGTGAAGGGATCTGCCAGGTTTCTCGCTGTTTGGATGTAATCCAACGTTATAACTCCGGAGTTTCTTAATTTCCTGACAGACTTCAATCGTCTTTTCACATGTCTAGACGATTTCATATTATCCTTAGAACTATTCACTTTGACAATTACCGTTTGATTGTCACAGTTCATAAGGATAGCCGGCACCGGTTTTTCAACAACAGGCAGATCCATTAATAGATCACGCAGCCATTCTGCCTCAACAGTAGCAGTATCCAGTGCCGTTAGTTCTGCTTCCATGGTTGACCTCGTCAAAATTGTCTGTTTGCAAGACCTCCATGAAACAGCACCACCACCCAGTGTGAAAACATATCCACTAGTGGCTTTGATCTCATCCACATCAGAGATCCAGTTAGAATCACTATAACCCTCCAGTACCGCAGGATACCCAGTATAGTGAAGTCCCAATTCCATAGTACCTTTCAGATAGCGCATTACTCGCTCAAGCGCACGCCAGTGATCATCTCCCGGATTAGAAGTAAATCGGCTCAACTTGCTCACAGCAAAGGAGATATCAGGCCTAGTTGCACTAGCCAGGTACATCAACGAGCCAATGATTTGGGAGTATTCCAGTTGATTCCTAGCAATTCTCTTGTTCTTGCGAAGCAACAAGCTAGGATCATAAGGTGTTGGAGAAGGCTTACTATCAATGTAGCCAAAGCGATTCAAGATCTTCTCCACATAATGGGACTGCAAGAGAGTAATCCCATTCTCACCTCTAATTAGCTTAATGTTTAAGATAACATCAGCTACTCCCAAATCTTTCATATCAAAATTTTGAGACAAGAATGATTTAACCACATTTATCACCTCAAGGTTTGTCCCAAATATCAGTATGTCGTCAACATACAAGCACAAAATAACTCCCTCACCCCCACCATGGCGATAGTACACACATTTATCTGCCTCATTGACTGCAAAGCCTGCAGATGTCAATGTTTTGTCAAATTTCTCATGCCATTGCTTAGGAGCTTGTTTCAGACCATACAAAGACTTCAACAATTTGCACACTTTGCCTTCTTGACCTTCAACTACAAACCCATCAGGTTGATCCATATAGATCTCCTCATCCAGCTCTCCATTAAGAAAAGCTGTCTTAACGTCCATTTGATGAACGAGAAGACCATGTGAGGCTGCTAGGGAAAGTAGCACACGAATTGTGGTCAATCTAGCAACAGGTGAGTAAGTGTCAAAGAAATCTTCGCCTTCTTTCTGAGTATAGCCCTTAGCAACAAGCCGAGCCTTGTACTTTTCAATAGTACCGTCAGGCCTAAGCTTCTTCTTGAACACCCACTTGCACCCCACAGGTTTACACCCATAGGGTCGCTCTGTCACCTCCCAAGTCCCGTTAGCGATAATGGAATCCATTTCACTACGGACAGCCTACTTCCAGTAGTCTGCATTAGGAGATGCATATGCTTCTGAAATTGACTTAGGAGTGTCATCCACGAGGTACACAGTGAAATCATCACCAAAAGACTTAGCCGTCCTTTGTCTCTTACTCCTTCGAGGAGCTTCACTGACATCCTCCTCAGAGACAAGTTCATGTGTATGTTCAGTTTGTTCTGGTGGTGTGATTGAACTGGGAATTATTTCAGAGGGTTGGTTCGAACCACTATGTGTATCCTTCATTGGAAAAAAGCTCTCAAAGAAGGTAGCATCACGAGACTCCATAATTGTACCAACATGCATGTCCGGTACCTCGGATTTAACTATTAAAAATCTATAGGCAATGCTATGATGAGCATATCCCAGAAAAACACAGTCCACAGTCTTAGGTCCAAGTTTGCGCTTCTTCGTTATTGGTACATTGACTTTCGCCAAGCACCCCCATGTGCGCAAATAAGAAAGTGATGGTTTTCTACCAATCCATATCTCATATGGTGTTTTGTCCTTATTTCTGTTAGGAACTCTGTTTAACACATGATTTGAGGTCAACAATGCCTCCCCCCACCATGCCTTAGGCAGTCCCGCGGTGTCCAACATGGCATTCACCAAGTCAGTCAGTGTGCGGTTCTTCCTTTCAGCAATCCCATTAGACTCGGGAGAATAGGGAGGCGTCCTCTCATGTATGATGCCATGTTCCTCACAGAATAAGTCAAACTCGTTCGAGAAAAACTCTCCACCACGATCAGACCTAAGCCTTTTTATCTTTCTGTCAAGTTGATTTTCAACTTCTGCCTTATAAATTTTAAAATAGTCTAGAGCCTCGTCTTTCGTTTTCAACAAGTACACATAGCAAAATCTAGTAGCATCATCAATCAATGTCATGAAATATCGTTTTCCACCCTTCGTCAACACCCCATTCATTTCACAAAGATCTGAATGTAGGAGTTCTAGTGGTGCCAAGTTTCTCTCCTCGGCAGCCTTGTGAGGCTTGCGAGGTTGCTTCGATTGCACACAACTATGGCACTTAGAACCTTTGACAATGGAAAACTTAGGAATTAAACACATGCTGGAAAGCCGAGACATCAAGCCAAAATTAATATGACATAAACGTGAATGCCAAACATTAGCCTCATCATCCACACTGCCACAAATATGGTTCACAGACTTATTGCAGAAATCAGAAAGGGAAAAGCGGAACAGGCCTCCGCACTCATAACCTTTACCAATAAAATATCCATGTTTAGACACGACTACTTTATTAGACTCAAAAACCAACTTAAATCCGTCTCTAGTCAGACGGGAGCCACTAACAAGATTCCTGTCGATAGAAGGGACATGCTGCACGTTCTTCAGCTGCACGATCTTTCCCGAAGTAAACTTCAGATCTACCGTGCCAACACCATGAACAGAAGCATGTGACCCATTCCCCATTAGGACGGTGGAACCCCGTGCGACCTGATAAGAAGAAAACAATGAGATGTCAGCACAAACATGTACATTGGCCCCAGTATCAACCCACCAATTAGTAGATTGATTAACTGAAAAAACAGTAGGTAAATTACCATACCCGCTTCCATCTCCAGTGTTGCCAATGGTCACATTAGCAGACTTAGAAGTCTGCCCTGCAGGTGCCTTCATCCCCTTGCGTTGTGGACACTTCCTAGCCAGATGACCAACTTGGCCACACACAAAGCAAGTCCTCTCATCCTGATTAGGATTGTTGTTGTTCTTCTTCTGCTTCTTGAAGTTGGTGGTCTGCTGAGCTTTGTATTTCCCCTTGCTCTTGTTCTGGGCCTTGTGCACAACATTGGCACTGGACTGCCCACCATCGCCCTTAGACGCGGCATCTTTTTCCCGAGCTTTCTCCTCAACATCAAGAGACGCAATCAACCCCTCAACGGAGTATTCCTGTCTCTTGTGTTTGAGTGCAGTACCGAAACTCCTCCAAGATGGAGGAAGTTTTGCAATAATGCACCCGGCCACAAATTTGTCGGGTAAGACACACTTAAGGAGTTCGAGTTCCTTAGCCATGGTTTGTATCTCATGAGCCTGTTCGACTACAGAACGGTTGTCAGCCATTTTGTAGTCATGAAACTGCTCCATGATATACAGATCATTGCTAGCATCAGTAGCACCGAATTTAGTATTCAGTGCATCCCACAACTCCTTAGCGTCGGTCATATGCATATACACCTCGACCAGACGATCGCCAAGAACGCTAAGAATGCATCCCACAAAGAGAGTAGTGGCTTCCTCGAATTGCTTCTGCTGTTCAGCAGTAAGAACTCCTTCAGGTTTGCCAGTACTCACCCAGAAGCATTTCATAGCTGTCAGCCACAGAGTGACCCTGATCTGCCATCTCTTAAAATGCACACCGGTGAATTTATCCGGCCTCAGTGCATCGGCAAAACCAGCCATAGTAAAATCACAGTGCCTATAATAAGGTTTTTGGATTGTTGAGATTATGGGCATATAAGGATTTAATTTATTCCATAAATAAATCATGACATTACAGATGAAAACTAGCATGAACGCATCATTAGATCTACACATGTAAACTACGCAGAATAACATGAACAGATCAAATATGCGCAACATATTGAACACGTACCGAGGTGACGAAAAGACCGGCTGCTTGGTCGAAACTTTTCGCAGGTGTCTACGAAGGCACGAAACACGCGAGCGAAGAGGAAGGCGAGCCGTCGCGAACGAACAGGGAGCAGTCGCGCGAAGCGCTTCCCAAAAACCTTATTGCCGCCTTCTCCCGGTGCAGGACGTCAAAGGCAGAGGTTCCGGAGACCTGCTCTCCCGATCGCTGGTGCACGCCGGCGAGCGGGATGGAGTAGTCTACGAGCGACGGCGCAGTACAGAGTAGGAGGCAAACCCTAGATTGATTTTCGCATATATTGCGTGAAGACGGCGGGTCGGTTTATATAGAGAAGGGTCGCTTGATCAGGGCGCCCGCACGATCTCTACTGCGCGTAACCGAACCGGATAAGTCGCGCGTAACTTATCCGGACTCCACGCCGTTTGCACGCACCGGATTTTTCGGAACGTTTCCAAAACAAAACGAATCCGAATTTGCAGCAAAACAAAACTGCAAAAGGAGGCTGCATCTGCGCAAGGGTGAGGAGCCAATTTTTCGGACCATTCGACGCGTACGTCGTGCACGCGCGCCGCCTGCCTTGCCAGGCCAGGCGAGCGAGCGCGCGCGTTTCCCCTCTTCTCTCCACCACACATGCTTCAAGTGGCTAGGAGGGCATCCTCCCTTTTAAGGAGGTCCCCCTCTCCTAGAATAAGCAAGGTGGTACTAAACTCCACATGCATGCCATCCCATGAGGTGGGCTTTTGTGATTTTCCAAAGAATTAATCTTCGAGTGGGCTAAGGCCCATTCATTAATTCCAACAAAGATCATATAACATTGTAATCTCACCTTTGAACGAAGCAAGTGAGACAACACTTTGGGATGTATTTAAAGCAACCTTTTTACTCAGTTTGCACCATGTATCTTCAGCAAATTCCTCTTCAAAAGTATTTTTCAAGCGCATACCCCCTGGTTAAAAAAACATAAAACTACAGTTGAGTTTGCTAGAAAATACCGTCAAAATGTGCAACAAAAGTAACCAGCAAAAGTGAAAGCAATGACTCACCCCAAAACCTGATTGGCATGGGATAATTACGAGACTTTAGATCCTTTTTCAAAAGCTGCGTGAATTCTGGTGCAACAAGGTGAAGAGTAAATAATGATCATGTGATACTAATAGCTAGCAAAACTGAAAGCAATGACTGACCATCATCTGGCAAGGGCTTAATAAGTTCAGGAAACAATTCCTCCTCCCAGAAATCTGGTGCAACAAGGTGAAGCGATTAATTTACATGTTCTGGTAGTGATCAATAAGCAGCATTATAACATGCTGAGAGCTTGCATGATAATTTGGTAACAATCAGTTAGAAATAACCTAGCTCGATTCACCTTCTGAATCACTTGTAGAATATTCAGGAAGCTTCTGAGTCTCACTTTCATTCTCTTCATCTGAAGTACCTAAAATAAAATTTAAAAAATAAGCAAGAAAAACGAACAAAACTCAAAACAAGCAATGAGAGATTAATGACCCTGCATTAGAAATGACTAATAAGTAATAACATTATAATACGAGGACAGTTTGCATGATCATTTAATAACAGTTAGAACTTGATACTTGATTGGCTCATCTTGGTTCACCTTCTGAAAAGCTTGTGATGGATACGGTTTGCTCCTGGTTCCTTTTTTTTGCCACTCCTCTTGAGGTACCTAAAGCGGGAAAACAAATGAAATGAATGAACATAATTAAAACAACGCAATGCTCTATCCAGGGCATCAACAGTAGATTACAAACCTTACATGTTATTATAGTGATTATACTATCTACCCTGTTCCACAAATATGGAGTGCATTTATTTTATATTATTATTGAAAAACTAGCATATTGCCCGTTTGCTGCAATGGATTTTCTTTTTTAAAGAATAACTTATTGTACCGTATATATTTTAAAGCCCATAAAAATGTTGTTTCTATTGTCCAACATATTATCATCATGCTACTTTTTCTGTTACTTTATAGATGAAAAATTCCATAATATTCGATTGTCATATTTTTCTTCTGGCGGGGTCTGTGGCCTGTGGGGTATAGGAGACAGGAAATTCTTTGTCTCACTCTTTGTGGTCCCGAATGGTAGTTGGATGGTGGTGGTGGTAAATTCACTACCACCACTACCATCTTTCATATTAGTACATAGATATATAGATACATGGCATATTTCATACTGCAAAACAAGATAAGCATCTTATCTACTATACCCCTAACAAATATATCCAATTTATGAGCAGAGGGAACACCACAAAGTTAAGCTTTACCCACAGGAGAGGAAACTACAACCAAGGATTAATAATATACATTAATGAAGATAGATTTCTGACAATAAACAATTTAGCAGTTTCAAAGAGTGATTGTGCTTCAACTGATGAACTCACCAACAAAATTGTTGTGTATCATCTTAGATCTGCATCTTTCAATTATGCTTGTGCATTCATCGTCGATTTCAACCCTGCAGCAGAATGTAGTATACTCTTATAGTGCAAATACACAGAGCTGCTGATCCCCAAAAAGAATGGATTGCATATAGCTAATCAAAAATACTATCAAGATTAACACTTCCATCCATAAGAAGCATATTATGGAAATCAGCTATAGGGCGTGCAAAACATAGTAATATATTGCTTTATCTAGCAGAGTTATAATAACATAGTACTATGTGCAAAACCAAATCGCTATTATGTGATAGGCTGTCAAATAAAAATGAAAAAGGTCCACTTTAATCCCTCGAACTACTATTTTGCGGGAGCACTTAACCCCCTAAACTATTTCTAGCTCAATCTGGCTTGGCAAGTGTTTGACTGTTTGGAGGATCTGAATGAAAGTACGAGGCATACCAGAGTGTGCAAGATCGCACCAAGCTTCGGTAAATTTTGTTCCTTGGTAGGAATGGAGTCCTCTCCTCCGAAAAAAAGTTCATGCCAACAAAGTTCCCATCCAAATCAATGAGTGGTCCTCCAGCCATATCCTGGAAGAAAATATACTGTCACACTGAGCTAAGATAAGCACAAAAATAAAACCATATTGAATGAAAAAACTACATGAAGAGAATGAAATGTTTAAGGCCCCAAACGATATAGTACAGTGTATGTAGTGAACTAGTGATAAATTCTGCTACTCATATCATGAGACAATTATTAATTTCCACAATACCGAGAAGAAAGAAGAGATATCAGCAGTGCACCTTAGTGATTTTACATGTGGAGATCATAAGGTGTTCAGGATAATCTGTTGGCCCATCAGTCACTATCCCAGATAACGCCATCAATTTGCCTGAGTTGAAGGAACGCCCTACAGCTACTACCTTACTTTGGGACCCAAATCGCACTTCGTGATCAAAAGACGCAGCTCGCAAACCAGGTAAATATTTGATCACCACAACAGCAATATTGTAGTTTAAGTCAAAGTGTCCCATCCACCCGATGACACGTTGCTTATTTGGAAGCAGAACTCGAATCTGCAGTGATAATGCAAGCAACACTGCAGAATTATTATCATATCTTAAACAGGTAAGTAACAGAGTGCAGAGAAAATTAGGGGTACCAACATCCAAAAACGGATTGATCTTGCTGTCATCATCAAAACATCTAATCACATTTGCTGAAGTTAGAATACTTGTAGTTACTTCATCTTTGTTTCTGACAACTATGCCTGTGCCTGAAAAATGCGTCTGATCTCCTGCACAAGATAATATCTTCAATGTTTAGAACTGATGATCAGATACATATATGGAAAACTAATTTGTATAGGCACTCACCATTGAATGAAGCCACTGAGACAACAGTTTCAGATAAGTTTGAAATGACTTCTTGACTGAGTCCACTCTAGGCACCTTCACTATAATCAATTAAGCTACCAGATTCCTCTTCAAAAGCAACACATTTAGAGCTGTGTAAATACATGTAAGAAATGGCGGAAGTGAATCAACATTCAAGAACGGACTCACCTTTCTTTCTACTATTTGTGCAAGTTTTCTTCTCTTCATTTGAGCTCGAGCAATTGCCCCTTCGTTTAGACATCTTTCCAACCTTGGATCAGAAAGGACAAGACCCAAATACTGAGTAAACATTACCATGAAAGTTCGATCTTTAATTTGTTTTTGTTTTTTTTTCTTTTGGCAGAAGCAACTAGCTAGTCAAATCACAAACTGATTTTCTGGCACATTACGTATATAGCTAGGTACACGTAAAACTGAGTAGGGCCAGACCAGCTAGTAATACCCAGTAAGCTTTGAACATAATTAAGGTGTCATATAAATGATCTTCGCAAGCAAAAGAGGAAAAAAATCCTTACTGCAAATGAATCTATAGACTAATATAATGCCATTTTAACTGGAGCTGCATGATACCTGATTCACAATAGAAGAAGCTACCAAAGGTTAACTGAGCAACGATGAAAGCAAAGTTCAGATCAATTATTTATCTAAGATAAATAACGTCGGCTTGTCATGGTAATTTACAAATTTGCAGTAGATAATTTTTTTAAAAAAAGAAAAGCAAGTAAACACCAGTAATATCCAACCAGCTCTATAACCATGAAGAACCAATAGACAGGGAATAGTGGAGAACCATGTGTGAGAGATGAATCAATTCACAGAAGAAGCCCCAATTGCTCGGGGTTCAACTATATATCTTTCCCGCCCAATGACAAAAACTAATAGGTCAAGTAGCTAGTACATGACGAGCCTAGAACAAAAATTATGAAAGATAAGATACATACTAATTATCTAATTATTGACTAATATAGTATAAGTTAACATGGTATAATTTAGCTAGTATTGAATAATTTACTCGGGGGCCTTGGGACCCGGTAACGTAGTAAGCATAACGTAGACACGCCACCGGCAAATGCTACTGCTAGCTTGCCTTACACAGATCACAGACAGGGCAAGCAAGAACACAATTTGTAATTTTTGCTCAACTAAGAACACAATTTGGAAAAAGAAGCGCGCATTATAGGTCACCTTATTGCTGCCTAGTCACCCAAGTTAGTAGCCGACGCAGGCGCCGGAGTACAAGGCAAAGCGACGGTCGCCGGAGACGCGAGCAACACGAGGGGGCTGGGAGGCGGTGACGCCGGCCGCGCCGGATGCGCGCGTCTGGTGGCCGTCGCCGCCGGCGACGGTGAGGGAGGAAACCCTAAAGTAGACTAGGGAAGAGGAGAAGGGGGAGGCGGTGCGCTTGCAATTTTCGCGCGGATGGGAAACCAACAGACTTGGGCTATATAGTAGTAGTTGCCGCGCCGGGGAAATTGATTAGGCCCTTGTTTGGTTGGGCCGGGTTGAGGCTGGATTGCGGCCGGATCCGCGGGGACCAGACCAGCCCAACCCAGCCCAGCCAGGACGTATTTTTAAAAATTAAATCCATGCCACTGCAAATGTGCTGATTCAGAAAAATACAACTACTATTTGTGATATCTATTGCGTACCATTGACCATGCCATCGCCATCACATTTTCTGTTATAATATAAATTAAAATACCCCTACATATGAGACTTACATGTTAGCTCCATCTTCCTCCTCCACCCTCGCCTCTTCTCTTTTCAACATCTCGCTCTACATCTCCCCCGGTGGATAGAGGATGCGGTGGCAGGCGGCCCATGGGTGCGCAATGCAAGTGGCTAAAGGGCAAGGTAGCGGTGACCTCATCGACGATGGAATTAGAGGTTGTGGAAGCTGCATCGTCAGGACGGGAGCCCTCACGCGAGCTCACCAATGGCATCACACATGGAAGCTGACAGATGAGGGAGACAACATGTTGCCTACATGCATGGTGTGGTGGTCTGTCCGGTGTACCAGAGCCATCGGCGGGGTGGTTAAGGCAGCAACGGCGCACAGTCGACATAGAGGGGTGGCGTGGCGGCGAGGTTCGGTGGATGGGGGAGGAAGAGGCAATGGTGAGAAAATAGATCTCCCCTCTCTATTTCCTCACTCAGGCTGCAACGCATGAACATCTCATCCTCTCCGTCGGGAGGTCACCGACAGCTTCTCACTTAGGCGGATTGCGCGCGTTGGTGTTGTTGTTGCTGCTACTCCTGGTGGTAGTTGGCGGCGGTGCCAGAGACGGTTGTTGCTGCTACTGGTGGTGATTGGTGTCGATGTCGGAGACGGAGAAGCCAAGTAGGTTGACGGATCTAACGAGGCAATGAAAGAAAACGTGACGGCAATGGCATGTTTCAATCTTACAAAATTCCAGTGGCACGCAACAGATATCACGAATAATGGTGGTATTTTTCTGAATCAGCATACTTAAAGTGGCATGGATCTAATTAACCATTTTTCCCCTTCTCAACCTATTGACCTGTTTATTCACAGTAAAGGGAAGAGAAGAAGAGGGCCACGCATGTCACGCACGCTCCCACGGCCCATGGCCACCAACCACTCCATCGTATCTCCTCTCTCTATATATATCTTATCCATTTCTTTCTCTCCGTCTTCACCCGTGCACGTGTGCAAGCGAATGAGGAAGCGATGACGCTGTCGCCTCCCTCTAGCGATGGTGGAGGCCCTCTGACAAACCCCCTTCTCTTTACAGCAAGCTTCCTCCGATGGAGAAGAGGGACGGAATTGAGCAACCTTCTTCCAGCGACGAAAGCCTCTATTTGGCAAGCCTCCTCTTTCTTCCTCCAGCAACCAAGTTAGCTCTATCTCCACCATCATCTCCAGCCTCACCAGCGCCAAAAGGTGTCAATGTTCCAGAGCGGCCTCCTTCCCCTCCTATTCGCCTTACTTTGCCCTCATCGATATCATCAGCCCACAACCCGCTGCTGACCTCGCGGCTCTAATGGCGTCACCGCCACCTCACCAACCGCCCTTGTCCGCCACACATCGTCAAATTGTTGCCTCCTAGGCCATCCCTCTAAGCTTGATCCCCCACTTCCCCTTTCCATAGCCACCCTCCTCCACCCCAGTCCCGAAAACCTAACCCTAACCCGACACTTGTTATAACGTAGTTGGGAGCACGTGCGTGAATTCATCTGCTAGTGTGTATGCGCAAATTAGTAGTCCTGGAGAAGAAGTCTCAACTCGCTCCACGTCATGTTTCTTGACCCAACTTGTTTGGTACGCTCGCTGTTGTGCGATTGAGTGGCTTGTCTCGACTCGCGACGCAAGTCCTCACCCCGGTATGCAGTCTTCAAATAGTATTGGCTTCGTACTTGCTATCATCTTCTACTTAAACCGTAGTCAGAATTTAAATTTTGATACTTAGTTTTAAATTTAGTTTTAATATTTTTATTCAGAGTACTTTTAGATCGGCTAAGACTACACATGCATAAAGTTTTACCTATAATTATTACTTTTTCGTAATCAATATTAGTCTAACCAATAGAAGACTAATGCCTATAGCCGCATTTTCTACCCAAATGTGTGTAAAAGGCGTCTACGCATAGATAGGTGGTGTTTGAATCTTCTAAAGATAAATAAAGATTAAGTATTTCACGCAAAACGAGGTGGTAATAATATGTGATTAAATAAATTTTTAATTATTACGAACTTCAAAAATGGATTAATCTGATATTTTAGAACAACTTTCATATAGAAAGTTTTTGCACGAAACGCATCGTTTAACAGTTTGAAAAGCGTGCCACGATAATCCAAAATTTTATCCTCTCCTAGTATGAGAAACAAACAGGGTCTAAGCAATTAAAAATGATGTAAAATTTGTTTGAATATGAAAAATAAATTACTCAACCGATAGTTAGAAAGTACTTAAAAAAATAATACTCTCTATGTGGATTTGTAATTAAAATTCCTTTCACATATAGTATTTTAATAATTTTTAATTAAATATTATTGAAGAATTAAAGTAATGATGATGAAACATTTGCATTGACATTTGTATGGGTCCGCATCGGATCCTCCTTGTTACGCGCCAAACCACCGAGTCAATGCAGGCATGTACTCACATATGGACTAGGGAGAATGCACATGCTTATGATCTAACGAGGACTAGGGAGTATATATATATATATATATATATATATATATATATATATATATATATATATATATATATATATATATATATATTAGCTCTATTATACACCCCTCCCTTAGAATAACTATTCTACACCCCCCTCCCACCTCTCAGGCCCAGCCCATCCCTCCCTCTCTCCCTCCCGGGCACACCCTCCTCTCCCTCCGATCCCCCTCCCCCCTCGCGCGCCCTCCTCTCCCTCCCGATTGCTCCCACCTCTCCTCCTCCCCTCCCCTCCCCCTTCTCTCTTCCCTCCCTCCCGTATTCCCTCCGATTCCTCTCTGCCCCTTCTCTCTTCCCTCCCCCTCTCGATCTCTCTCTGCCGACTCTTTTCTCTCCCTCCCATCTCTCATTTTTTCTTCTATTCTTTTCCTTTTTTAGAAAAATTAAAAATAAATTGGTGAAACCAAGACTTGAGCCCATGATCTTATAGTTCATGGCAAGCTCTCTTAACCAATTCATTGCATGATGTTATATGAATAGAAAACATTGTTTGCATATTTTATATGTCTGTTTAAATTGTGTGAGAACAAATCGGTTATGTACCTGTAACAATCATACCTTGTTACTATGATTCGACAGTAACATTATCTCAGAAGGGTAGTAACATCATATGTTACTGCAAAAATATATAGGTTGTTACTGTAAATTTTATAGGTTGTTACTGCACTTTTGGCAGTAACAATATGATAAAATTTGCAGTAACAGAGAACATGCATAGTAACAGTGGCCCTATAGAAGTAATGTTTTTTAGATCTAGAGTATTTTAAATCTCAATCTTTAAAGATTACTAACGTACACGTCATATCTTATTTTTCTAACCCATTTGCATCATGGCGTTCGTAAAAAAAGTGCTTAATGAAACTAGAACCATCATAACTATTTTTTAACGTTGTTACTGCGAAAAGCAGATGTGTTACTGCATATTGGCCATCGTGTTACTACGCTGTTCCAGTGAGACGAGAACTAAAAAAAGAGGTAAATCTCAATCTTTAGAGAGCAATATCTCTCACATCATATCTTGTATTTCCAATCCGTTTGCACCATGATGTTCATAAAAAAACGCTTAACGAAACTAGATCCATCATGGCTACTTTTTGACGTTGTTACTGTAATAATGTTGTCTTGTTACTGTACGATGACCGTCCTGTTACTGCACGATTCCTGCAAGACGAGAGCAGAAAAGTGGTGAGCGGGGGAGGGAGTGATATATATATATATATATATATATATATATATATATATATATATATATATATATATATATATATATATATATATATATACATATATATACATATATATATATATGTCTATATATATAGACACACACACAGTGAATCTATTCTACACCCCTCCCCTAGAATAACTATTCTACACCCCCACCTCCCATGGGTCAAACCCACCTCCCCCACCCTCTATATAGTGAATCTGTATGTATGTATATATATATATACATACAGATTCATTATATATATATGTATATATATGTATATATATATATATATGTATATATATGTATATATATATGTATATGTATATATATATGTATATGTATATATATATGTATATATACAATGAATCTATTCTACACCCTCTTCTCCCATGGGTCAAACCCACCTCCCCCACCCTCCCTAGGGCCCCTCCTCCCTTCACACACACACACTCTCTCTCTCTCTCTCTCTCTCTCTCTATATATATATATATATATATATATATATATATATATATATATATATATATATATATATATATATATATATCTTAACATAAAGTATTTATATTTTAGAGCAAAGAAGTAGAAATTAATATACTAATATCTCTAGGTGGGTGAGTTCACTAATTCCAACCACGAGGACCTGATCAGATCAAACAAACAGAAACAAAGCATGTACGTACTCCCTCGCTTCTTAAATATAACGATTTTTACATGATTTAACGGAGATTAAGATTGATAAAAAAAAACTTTAATGCCCCTCGATAAATAAGAGATTAGGTGAGGATGAAAAGATACGTGACCATAAGCGAAAATTTAATTAAAAATTGGTTGATGAGATAAATAATATTATAAATGTTGTTTAGATTCATAGCTACATATGTTTATTTTTTGAGACCAACAGACTACAAGTTTTTCTATATTCTTGGAACAAGGAGGGAGTAGCTTTCGTGGCTTCCATATGTAGCTAGCTCAATCAACGACTATTTCACACCTGCCGGCCATGCCGGCCGGGCATGGCTAGATACTCTGAACAGAAGAAGATGTCGCCATTATCCAATGTTGCCCGGTCCATACTATTAACCTGATCAAACACAGTGGAGGGGATCGTACTGAGCTTCCATTGTCTATTTGTCTTGATTTCTGGATTGATTCTCGCAGATCACAGGGCAGATCCCGATAATAACAATAATAATAAAAAAAAAGTAAAGTGTCCTGGTAGTTCTCCTGCCGATTGATTCAACGAAAGAAAAAATGAACATCATGGGAATGGACTAATAAGTTACTGTACCGGTTATTGTTTGGAGGCGTTTGTCGTTAAAGGCCAAGGGTTTATGGTTCCGACGCCGGTCGGTTTTATGATAGGAAATTGATGTACGTAAGATAAACTTGTTACGATTTTGGTACGATCTAGTGTCATGCATGATAATTGATTGGCCATGGAAACATTGTGGACCCTATATTTGTTGCATGTATTAGAGATTAGAAGGCACCGTACACTAATAGTAAGATATTTATCGTATTTATAGCAGAGCTCTTTATGATATACTCCCTCCATTTTATATTATAATTCTTTCGATCTTTTTTTTTTCAAAACTCTTTAGGTTTGATAAGTTTATAAAGAAAACAACAACTATAATACTAAATTAGTTTCATTAAATTTAAAATTGAATATATTTTGATAATATATTTATTTTGTATGGAAAATATCACTATAATTTTCTACAAACTTGGTTAAAATTTAAAGAAGTTTGACTAAGAAAATAGTCAAACAACTTAATTATAATATAAAATGGAGGGAATATCTTTTTTTCAGGGCAGCTTGAAATTAGAGTTTTAGGGATGTTTTCGAATTGTTTTCAAGAAATTCAAAAACGAATTCCAACCACCAGCGAGATTTAGAAACCCAGGAAAATTCAATCCATTTTGATCCCTTGGCTATATGAAATTACAAAAGAAAAAAATATTGTTTTGGCGCTCTCGTGATCAATATTCATGTGTTCAGTTTTAGCATCAGGTTTATGGCGTGAAACGTTAAAGAGGTGAAATTTTCACTAGAATTCTATATCCAACGCTTGATATATAAAAGGGAATCTTATTTTTAGCAAGACAGCATATCGATTATGTAATGTTTTATTGTCAAATTATCTCTTGTTCATACACATAATATTCCACCAAAAATCAAGTTTAAATTTGACCTACACATTGAGAGAGAGAAAAATTAGGTATAAATAATACCATTACTATTCGTCTGCTGAATTTGTCCCTTTTAATATCTCAATATGTGAGTTGAGTTTGGACATAAAAATTTGTATAGTTGTATATATATTGCTGCATGATTGTCGTTAAATTTTTTTTAGAATTTTTCATAACTATTCGGATTGTTTTTAGACAAACGAGGGGATATTTCCTCAAGAGTTTAAAACAATTTTTCAGGTCACCACCAAATTTATATATATGGTCTTAGGCTGTGTTTGCAACCCCTTGTTCCCAACCCCTGTGTTTATATATGAAAGTTGCTTAAAAAACTTAAATTAATCTATTTTTAGAAAAAAATAGCTAATACTTAATTAATCACGCACTAATAGACCACTCTGTTTTCCGTGCGGAGGAAAAAAGTTCCCATCCATGACATGCGAACACAGCCTTAGAACACATTTTCATTTTGTATAGTCACTACAATATCGGATTTTTTTTGTTACGATGGATCTATCACTGCCATTTTTATGTGACAAAATCAAAATACTTATATATATATATGGTTTTGTACATACTAGTGGGCAATGTTAAGTCCTCAAATGTTTGCTATTTATTGAAATGAAAAAAAAAACAAGCAAGGAATAAGTAGTTTAGACAAATTGCTTACACAGATGTAGGGATGAAAACGGAGCGGATAGTTTCCGTCCGCTCCGGATAAAAACGAATACGGATACCTTTCGGATCGGATAATTCTCAGATAGTTCGGATACGAATACTGATATTTTTTCTCGGATACAGATACGAATATGGTATCAGGGTTTTCGTCGGATACGGATAATAATTCGGATATCCGGTGAACAGTGCTATTCGGATATCCGCATAAGCCACAAGACACACCACATTTCTTTATAACTCTATGACCTTCAATATACCTTTTTAGATTTTAATAGTAGTTCATCTCTTAACACTAGTCCATATTATTAATATTATTGAAAATTTCAAAAATATTTATAAATTATACTACATTTTATATAAAATGAGCTAATTATATATCTTGATATTTGTTTCTATTAGAAGTTGAATTAGTTTTCGTGTTCCGAGAAAAAATTGTTTCCGTATTCGTGTCCGATCATATTCGATTCTTATTCGTATTCGAGATAGTCCGTGTTCGAGCTATTCATATTCGTTTCCGTATTCGGCAAAAAATATGAAAACGAATATGGTATGATCAATATCCGTCCGTATCCGCTCCATTTTCATCCCTACACAGATGACATCCATTTAACATCAGCATGTGCATAACCCACAAGCATTAAGCTTAACTGCTTAAGCATATAACCAAGTGAGAACCAACAGAGGTAGCATAGGCATAGCTAGCTAAGCTGAGTGACACAGTGAGTAGTCAAATTAACCAAGCTCTTCGTCGCCATGGATCATCAGCTGGTAGCTCGAGGTCTCTTCAAGCCTCTCCTCCTCTTCGTCGCCGGCCTGATTGTTCTCTACGCGCTCCGCCGCCGCCGCCGCCACCGCCGGAGCAGCGGCCTGCGCCTCCCGCCGAGCCCGTTCGGGCTGCCCATCCTGGGCCACCTCCACCTGCTCGCGCCGCTGCCGCACCAGGCGCTCCACCGCCTCGCCGCGCGCCACGGCCCGCTCCTCTTCCTCCGCCTCGGCTCCGTCCCCTGCGTCGCCGCCTGCTCGCCGGACGCCGCCCGCGAGGTGCTCAAGACCCACGAGGCCGCGTTCCTCGACCGCCCCAAGCCCGCCGCCGTCCACCGCCTCACCTACGGCGGCCAGGACTTCTCCTTCTCGGCGTACGGGCCCTACTGGCGCTTCATGAAGCGCGCGTGCGTGCACGAGCTCCTCGCCGGACGAACGCTCGACCGGCTCCGCCACGTCCGCCGCGAGGAGGTGGCGCGCCTCGTCGGCTCGCTCCGCGCGAGCGCCGACGGCGGCGAGCGCGTCGACGTCGACGCCGCGCTCATGGGCCTCACCGGCGACATCGTCTCCCGCATGGTGATGGGCCGGCGGTGGACCGGCGACGACAACGACGCGGAGGAGATGCGGAGCGTGGTCGCCGAGACGGCGGAGCTCACCGGCACGTTCAACCTGCAGGACTACATCGGCGTCTTCAAGTACTGGGACGTGCAGGGGCTCGGCAAGCGCATCGATGCGGTGCACCGCAAGTTCGACGCCATGATGGAGCGGATACTGACGGCGAGGGAAGCCAAGAGGAAGCTACGCCGGCAAGCGGCGGCCGACGGCGAGGACGACGAGAAGGACCTCCTTGACATGCTCTTCGACATGCACGAAGACGAAGCCGCCGAGATGCGTCTCACCAGAGACAACATCAAGGCGTTCATGCTGGTAATACTAAACCTCAGATAGACCACGGTCGAACACCTCAAGAACTCCATGATCGATCGAGATCTCGTGTGCCAGGACATCTTCGCGGCGGGGACGGACACGACGACGATCACGCTGGAGTGGGCGCTGTCAGAGCTAATCAACAACCCGCCCGTCCTCCGCAAGCTACAGGCGGAGCTCGACGCGGTGGTCGGCGGCGCGCGGCTCGCCGACGAGTCGGACATCCCGAGCCTCCCGTACCTGCAGGCCGTGGCGAAGGAGACGCTGCGGCTGCACCCGACGGGCCCGCTCGTGGTGCGGCGCTCGCTGGAGCGCGCCACGGTGGCCGGCTACGACGTCCCGGCGGGCGCCACGGTGTTCGTGAACGTGTGGGCGATCGGCCGCGACGCGGCGTGGTGGCCGGAGCCGACGGCGTTCCGGCCGGAGAGGTTCGTCTCCGGCGGCGGCGGCGGCGGGACGGCGGCGGACGTGCGCGGGCAGCACTTCCACCTGCTGCCGTTCGGGTCGGGGCGGCGGATCTGCCCCGGCGCGTCGCTGGCGATGCTGGTGGTGCAGGCGGCGCTGGCCGCCATGGTGCAGTGCTTCGAGTGGAGCCCCGTCGGCGGCGCGCCGGTGGACATGGAGGAGGGGCCCGGGCTGACGCTGCCGCGGAAGCGCCCGCTCGTCTGCACCGTCTCGCCGCGGATACACCCGCTGCCGGCTGCTGCGTCAGCATCGCTGACGTGAGTTGGATTTTGGATGGACGGCTAGGATTTGTCCTGCCGCGCTATTAATCGCCCATATAAGGCAGATGCAGTTCACGGTTTCATCTAGTGCACTTGGATATATTCTCCGATATGAAAAAAAGAAGTGCAGTTGGGTTCTGCATTTGTGGGGAAACTATTTCTGTATTTCAGTCCGCGAAGGGATGTACTATCATTTTCTTACATGTCAGATATAAAATGATTCAGCCATATAAACAAATATTCACTGTCATTCAATTTTTTTATAGAAACAAGTTTCATGGGCTCATAAGACTTGCAAACTCATCCTTATTAATACATAACGCACAACTTACTTATATGAGTGCATTCAAAAAATTGGATCGGCATATTTGAGATTGATTAAGTCACAACTGACATCTCACTGTCGACGGATACGTCACCTACCACTAAAAAGATAATTAGTTATAAATACGAGCACGAAGCAAATATTCCCTCCGTCAAAAAAAATAATTCTAGATTTGAACCTAGACATATTAGGATTAGTTTTTTTTTCTAACGGAGGGAGTATAGTGCTACCATTTGTATCTGTGTGATTCACATATTTTCTTAATACCAGTCCAATCCTTTTTTATATATATTTTTCTGTGTTATTCTACTGGTCGGCTGCAGGCCTGCAGCCGCCGGCATTTCTCATTTTCTTCGAGAAAAAGAAAGCAGACGAGCACTAGTTAGTGGAACAGAGGAAGCAGAAAACACACGGGAGACAGGAGTGACAGACAATTGCAGGCCCAGCATTGGAATTTGGAAGCGAGGTGGGTTGGGCTAGACAGATGGGCCGAGACTCGCTGCCTGAGGTTTGTGGGCTATCGGCCCATAGTACATAATGGGCCATGAGCCATTGACGGCTGAAAGTTTCAACGTTGGGCTTTTTTGATGGCGTGACGCTGCCGCGGTCAAAGGGAAGAGAGAGAGAGAGAGAGAGAGAGAAGTGGTCAGGCTGCAGCACAGCGGGTACACCGGGAGGGCGGTGCTACCGATGCGTCTGTATCGTATCGGAGGCTTCCAAATCCAGGCGTTGCTTTCGCCTGCCGCCGCGCTCGTCACGTCTCGTCTCGTCTCATCTTTCTTCTCCCGTGAAAAGGTTTTAACAAATCCTACCTTTCCTCTTTTTTTTAGCACCTTTTTTTGAACAGTTAAATAATTCATTCTACAAAAAGGTTTCATATAAAAATTATTTTGAAAATCAAATAATTTTTTATATTAATAATAATTCTTGTGTTACATAATACTATTATAAGAGAATTTGAAGGGATGCGACACATTTTAATGCTAGCCGCTGCTATGAATATGTATATAAAATATTTTTAACATATGTTAAGATGTCTCTCATTTAACTAAAATAATGCTTTTAAGATAATAAAGAATGTACCTTACCAACATCAGCCTATTAAATTTTGATAGTTCTTATTATCATAAGAATGATATCAAATTTTGTAAAGACATTTAATGCTATCAAAATTAAGCAACATTAAAATTTACTAAAATTTAGCATTATGAGGCTGTTCAGATTGACGTTGTTTTCAACCATACCAATTTTATCAAAATTGTTAAAAAATGCCTATATTTAGTTTGTTGCCAAATTTTGATAAATACATAAGTAACCCTGCTAAAATTTTAAAACTATTTTTATTTTATCAAAAATTTAATATTATTAAAATTTGATAAGATTTGTTTTAATTATAATATGAATAACCCCTACGTTAAAATTGATAATAAAATGACCCTAAAGTAGCATGAGCACGTACTCCCCCCGCGTACTGATGTGCGTGCTGCGCCATGCGTCCTACTACTACTAGTCAGCTTTTCCCTTCTCTTCCGCACGTTCACACGACACGAGTACACGACACGGTAGCCGAGTTTTCTTTTACCAAAAGGCCACATGGTGTTGATCCTGTGTTTAGTACTCCACTAACTTCGGCCACGACGCCACGTGTTCGATTGCCTCAAGATAACCTCACTAAACTGAACACTAATTCACCTCTAACCTCCCAGGATGTTGGGAGAAGCTTCCTTTCCTTTACCCTGTGCGTGTCCCACTGTCCCGTACTATTACAAAACTACTACCACCTCCTTTTATAATAGGTGATGCTATTGACATTTAAATCGATATTTAACTATTCATCTTAATTTAAACTTTAATATGAATATACTAAAATGTAGTAAACAAATATATAGAATATAACACATTTTACTACCGTGAAGATCATATTTGTATTACTGTCACATCCTATATTAAATTTATTTATTTTGAAACGAAGAGAATAAATCATACTTAAAGATTGTTTAATAAAACATATAGCAATAAAATAAATAACAGTTATCTATTTTCTAAATAAGATAAATGATTCAACTTTATATCAAAAGTTTGCGACATTATCTAATAAAAGAGGGAAAACAATACAAAGATAATCGAAGAACCATAGCGAATAATCAGAACGATGGGAGAACCATATATGTATGTCTCCATCGTTCGACCAAATGCATATAACACATCATATGGCATATTAATAAAATAAGAATAATTTACAGGTAAAATTTATATATATTTGTTATAGACAATTTAAATATTAATGTTGACAAATAACTTCGATAAAAGTACTTTAAAATCAGTTTCAAATTTAATTTTTTGATGACAACTAGTATATAGGAAAAGAAGGGGAGCATAATAGCCACGCCTCGGCATGGCAGCAGCCACCCTCCCAGCATGGCTGTCCATCTGGCCAGAAAATTAAAGGCGCTTTAACCACACGATCCACGGTCCACGCTCGCTGCCTAAACACGGTAAAAGTCAACACCAAGACATTTTACCTCTATCCCCACGCCAACGCAATTCCGCCAACGTAGTGAGTATACATACTACCTCCGTCCAACAAAAAAAAAAAAAACTAGGTTTTCATGCCAACGTTGGACACGGAAACCAGGGTTTGTTTTTTTTTTACGAAGGGAGTAGGATATTGTACACCCTAAAAAGAAAAGAAAAAAAAATACTACTCCCTCCATCCCATAATATAGCAATCTAGAATTAGATGGGACACTTTATAGTACAACGAATCTGGACAGGAAGCATATTCGGATTCGTTGTACTATGAAGTGTTTCGTCCGGTACTATGTTGCTATATTATAGGATGGAGGGAGTATATGCTACTCCCTCCGTCCTAAAATATAAATCTTAATCCTAAAATATAATAGTGGTAAGTCAAACATTTTTAACTTTAACCATTAATAATAAAAAATTAAAAATATCAATCATGTAAAATTGATGGTACTAGATTTATCATTAAAGTATAGTAATATGTAAGTCTTTTATTTAAAACACCTTACTTTTATAGATATTGTTGGTCAAAGTAGTATCTCGAAGACTGTGTCAGAGTCCAAACATAATTATATTTTGAGACGGAGCGAGTACCAGTAGTAGTAAAAAAAAACAGTGAAAAAGATAGTGAAAAAACAGTAAATAAAAATCCCATCTCTCTCCCTGCTCTTCTTCTTCCTCCTTTGCCTTACTCGCGCCGAGAGAGGCCGAGAGCGAAGCGAAAGGCAAAGAGAAAGCAAAGCACATCGCGACGCCGACCTCTATAAATACCTCCACTATTCTCCCCCACCCCCCTCGCCTCCGGCCTCCTCCTCGTCCCCAACTTCGCCGCCGCCGTCTCTCGCCTCCGCGCCAATGCGCCACCATTCCCCGCCGCC
This sequence comes from Oryza sativa Japonica Group, assembly GCF_034140825.1. NCBI lineage: Eukaryota > Viridiplantae > Streptophyta > Magnoliopsida > Poales > Poaceae > Oryza > Oryza sativa. The sequence continues at coordinate 25,390,369 of NC_089040.1, read as the reverse complement.
GCCGCCGGACCTCTCCTCCGCCGTGGGCGAGATCCACCCGCCGCTCGCCTCCGCCGCGCGCTCTTCCTCCAACGGTGGAGGCAGCGGGGGCTCCTTCACCGCGCTGCTGGGGCTCCCGACCTCCCAGGCGATGGAGCTCCTTCTCCCCACCGCCGCCGCCTCCGCGCCGCCGCCCCCGCCCGCGTTCCCCGCCGACCCGCACCTCGTCGACCGCGCAGCCCGGTTCTCCGCGTTCGCCTCCCCTTCGCCGCCCTCCCCGCCGCCTCCTCCTCCCCCTCCCCCTTCCTCCTCCTCCAAGCGCAAGCCCGACCCCGCCTCCAAGGTATCTCGTCTCGTCGCGTCGCGCGCGCGCGCGCACTCCGCTGCTTTCCCCTCGGCTTCGTTTCTCATTTCGTCTCTCCTTTGGATTCCGCTGCAGGGGAAGGCGGCTGCGAAGAAGGGGAAGACGGCGGCGAGCGGCGAGGACGGTGGCGACGGCGGCGAGGACGAGAAGCCGGCGTACGTGCACGTGAGGGCGAGAAGAGGGCAAGCCACCGACAGCCACAGCCTCGCCGAGCGGGTGAGTTCGTGAGTTCGCCGTCGCCGGCAGGCTCGCCGCTAATCACCCACTTAATTAATCACTCGCTAAACCTTAAGCCAATCTCCTCGCGGGATTAGATTTGTGGGGTTTAATTTAATTTAACGAGCTGTGGATTAGGCAATGATTGGGTAATTAGGACGTGGCGACGTCGCTGTTTTAGTGCCTTTTCAGGGGTTGCTTTCCTCGTTAATTACTTAATTATTCGTTTCCTCTTGGATTTTTTATGACATTATTATTATCATTTTTTTTGGGTGATAAACAGGCGAGACGCGAGAAGATCAATGCGAGGATGGAGCTTCTCAAGGAGCTGGTCCCCGGATGCAGTAAGGTCAGCAATATCTTCTTGGCTTCGAATTTCTTCTACAAATTTATTTTGCTGAGTTTTTCTAAGAGATAAACTTCTTCCAGCTTTTGCCTTTGGAAGGATACAATTGCCAAGGAGTTTTGTGCAAAGTACACTCCTTTTTTTTCCTGCTTTCGGTGGTCTTTTTACTGCTTTTGATGGCTTAGTGAAATTTGTCATCGCATAGCTGTTTCTGTTCGGTCCAAAGGCACACTAGGAGTCCAACAAAGAGTAATGCCAAGCGTTGGTGTGCAGCAGCAGCAGCATGGTCAGTCTGCTTGGCTCATTTCTTGCAAATTCACAGCTCGATCCAATACAATGCGATCTTAAACGTGGTGGTGCGGAGTTTATCCTTCGCTCTGGCAAGGCATGGCGACATGTCCATATGGGCGAGTTGCATTGCACGACGGAGGAGAAGTGGGCGTGGTGGATAATATGGCATTTGGTTTGGTTCCCTTGGCCCTTGTGGATGATAAGGGAGACACCTTGATCCGGTGTACCTAACTCGAGAGGGTGAGGGGATGGGGTTTGGCCCTTGGTGGTGGGTTGTCTGGGCAGAATGTGGCAGCCACTTTAAAAGACACCGGAGGACGGTAGCTTAATGGAGGGGGGCTTGTATGTTTGGTCGCTGTAATGCTGCAATGAGTCCATCTCCATATCTCCATCTCTCTCTCTCTCACTTTGGAATGTTGCTATCCCTATTGCACACGCAATAATGTGTGCTTATGGGTTGGCATCTCTGGGTGTTGGATTGTGGAAGTAAGGCTGTGAGGGTAGTTTACCATTGGGGAGTATTGGTTGGTCTTCATTAACTATGAATTCATGTGGAAGTGATTAGCCTGTTGTATTGGTGCGGTAGTTTGACTATTATTTTTACTGAAAGGACAGCAGCCTTTGGGCTGGAGGTGTCCATCACTGTGAATGATTGTATTGGTCAATCCGCTGTGGGATTTATGAGGGCCATTGTCTTAAACAAACCAGTACATTACTGCCAATATAAGCTGGTGGTTTTGTTGTATATGCTTAGAGCTTCTCTAACTAATTAACTTAACAGTCGTAAACAGGCCTATTTTAAGATCACATTTCAAACTTTGAAAAAAATGAAGAGTAGTACTATGCACCAACTTCTGCACTTGGATTCTGCAACCAAACTGCTGCTGCTATTTTGTTTCATGTTCTTGTTTTATAGTGGTAGCTCCATTCTTTATATCCAAAACTGAGGTTAAACTTTATGTGGTTTTGTCATAGTTTTGAATTGTTTTTTTTTTCCATCATGAGATTCATTGTTTTATTGTAGTAACTCAGGAAAAGTAATTACTTTATCGACAACAGTTGTTTGATCTGTTTTTTGTAGCAGGTATCAGGAACAGCACTGGTACTGGATGAGATCATCAATCATGTCCAATCTCTTCAAAGGCAAGTTGAGGTAACTGTTCTTTTTTTTTTTTTTTGCTTATGATACCTTAAGTCCCAAATAACCCATTTACCTTAAGATGTTCACTCATGTCATTGTTGTTTGGTAATTTTGATTGTTTCAGTACTTGTCAATGAGGCTCGCAGCTGTAAATCCGAGGGTCGACTTTGGTGGGCTAGACAACTTCTTGACTACGGAGGTACCATTATGACAAATACTGTTTCTTGAAGATTTCTGCAAGTTTAGCTTGCGTGGATTTACAACAACAATTTCCTGTGTATATGTATTGCTCCCTTCTTGCCCACATATCGACCTTTTTTTTTAATACTGGAAAATGCTTTGATACTTCGCCAATACGCATATATCCGTATCAGTTGCCTATTGGATACTGAGATGGCAGTTTAGGGAAGTATCAGTGATTCATAGACCATAGCTGATTTCTTTGGCCCAGAACTCTCCTTTAAATTATTTTGTAACTGAGTAGTTTGGCCTCTGCTGAAAACTGAAATTTATCTCTTCCCATCATTTATTTGCACTATTTTGTACTAGTAAGGAGAGTGTGCATTTCTGTGAAACTTATTGTTCGTGCTTTTGACTTTGCCTTGACAGCCAACAGTCTACAATTATTCCATATAAATTTTGCCTTTGACCTCTTAAAGAGAAAGAATGCCTACTACTATTAGTACAATAAGTAGTATCTAGATGGCTAACACTTGAACAATGGTTACCTTAGAATGCCTAGAACTAGTTACTTTTACAATTAAGGCATCATTGATAATGATAATATTGCTCTTGGAGATATATGCATGATTAGACCATTGTAGCTGGATCACATGTTTTCTGCAGAATTTTGCATTTGTGAAATTCCATGTAAATTTTCTATTATGCATGTCGTGTAATTCTGTAAATCTCTCAGAAATAACAAATTCAATTAAAGTTGATCATGATTCACATTTTAGGTTCATTGATTATGCTATTGGGCATATACTCTGCTTACTATGGTATTTATAGTGTGGAAGGATAACAGGCTTGAACTACAAGAATGGAATGGATTTGGAGCAGGTCACCTGGCCAGACATGGGCGTCCATGGAGCAAGGAATCTCATGCAACTACAACAGCAGTTCTGGCATGGTGATTTAGCACACCCGCTCCAGCCGCCTTCACAGTGGGAAAAGCGGACGGATACCAATCCCCCTGTCTTTAGCAATTCAAGTTCCTCCCTCTTCGGCTATGATCTAGCAAGCTCTGGTAAAACTTGCAACCAAACCTATATCTCATTGAATTTAGTTGTTTGTCATTTACTTTTAAAATTTTTCAGCCTTGATTGGACCACAACTTTTGTCTCTTTCGTTGTTCCAGAGTGTTTAGAAGTACATAGGTAAATGGGAAATTGTGGTAAAATATGTGAAAAACCAGTTTCTTCCAGGGAAAACTACTACTACATCTTTAGGAAAGATTATCATACCTTATCTCATGCACATGCTAATAAAAGTACTTGTTATAAATTCTACATAAATAAATAATATTTACCTTCTGATTTGGATGTGATGGAGATGACTATCCTAATTGGGCCCGCTTCTATTTGATAGTGAATGTTTATTAGCAACTAGGGGGTTTAAGGAAGCAGGAACTTGTAACTTTCTAGAAAGATTAGAGAATGCTTTGTTTGTTCTTCTTCCCTTTGTTTGTTCACTCAATCATTATTGCCATCATCGCCACCATTTTGGATGGTAAGGGGCCATAGATGTGTTCGTCTGGTGGATCTGTTCTCTCTGGCACCAGCGGACCCAACTGGTTGGTGTGGCTGGGCCCGAATCAATAAATGCATGTCTAGAAACCATATCGCTCCCGGCTTTCCGTTTGGGCTTGGCTGCATAAGGCCTGTAGATGCAGATCTGGTCCCTTTGGCCCTTCTGATCACTTGTACAACTGTGAAGGGTCCACTTTTTCTGTAAGTTGTCCAGTGCCTGTCTAGGGATCCCCTTTCTTGCAATGGAGGGAGCCAGCTAAAACAACTTTAATCTCAGTGCTACTATTTGTACGCTGTACTGTAGTATTGTTTTCTATTCAACTAGTTGAATAGCAAATACATAAGCGAATCTAAGGGTTTGGATCTTAATTTGACATATCTAACGACGATAATTTCATTCGATTATGGCAATTCATGTGGGCTAGATTTACGTTTGCATTGCATGACATACATTTTGCGTGCCATTTGACTGTCCTTGTAACTAGAGATGTAGTTTTATCACTGGGTAGCTGGGTACTGAAGTTTGTAGTGGATCCTATATATTTATCAAGGAATACACCGTAGCACATGGTTCAGTTTAAGAGGTCGATTATATAGCTTGGCTAAGAGAGTGGATTGGATAACTAGTACAGATATTGTGAGAGCCAAATGAGCCAGCTCCATTGTCTAAGAATCATGTTTTAGCACTATCATGAAGTTATACTCTTGCATTTGCTAATGAGTAAGATGGAAGAAAAGGTGTGTAGTAGAGGTGATCTGCCGTTTGGATCTGGTTAACTGATCTGCAGCTCTGGATCCAAGCAGAGCTCTTGGAGGGACAAATGCTATTGGAGGTACAGACCCAATCATGCAAAGCGTTCAAGGATCATTAAACCTTTAGGGCCCTCCCCTGAGGCCCTGACTACATGATATCTGTACTGCATTACGGCTGGCAGAATCTGTTTTTGCCAGAAATTATTGCAGCTTCTTCGTGTACCGGTGTCTGCGCTCAAAGCTGAGTGGTATACAGCAAGCTTTGTCCAGTCCTCCCCAGCCATCATCTTTATCACGCGGCCCATCCCCTTGCAGCTCTGTCTTAGCAGGGCAGATCTCAACCTCATGGCTTCACATTGAAATGGACCCAACTTGGTGCCGTTCTAATCTCTGTGGTTCAGCTCATTCGCTTTGCATTCCTCGAAAATAGACGGTCTTGCTGAATTCCCCTTGCTACTGACAATGTTATCCTATGCATGCATTTTTGGACCTTTCTTTTTTGGCTTTCGTATATAATTTCAAGAAACTACTGAATAGGACTATAGGAGTACTCAATTAACTTATGCAAGACTGGTTTTGGCAAATTCTTGGAATTTGACTGATCTGAACTGAACCCCCTTTTTACCTGTTACCAGCTGGTCACTTGATGCTGTCCTAGCTACTATTGTCCTCCCCTCTTGAAATCATTGTACCCCAGGAACCCTACCACTAACTTTGACCTCTTCTACTTTTTTTTTCCCCATGTCTTTGTGCAGGAGCGCCGGCCCAGACAGGCAACAAGCTAAAGACGGAGCTGTGAGCCTGTGACCAACGGTGGTGGTAGTGATAGCAAGCAGGTCAGCAGAGCAAGCCAAACAAACATACGTGAGCTGTGGACAATGGCGGCTGGATGTCAGGAGAGCTAGCTAGCTAGCTAGGCGTGAGCTGTGGACTGACGGCTGCTGCTGCTGCTGCTGCTGCTGTGGATGGTTGGCAACGTCTTGTGCAGTGCAGCAGTGCGGTGCATGGGACTTTCATTGATTTTGGAGGCCGGATTCTGAGACGATGTACATATGGAATGCAAGATATAGAGAGATACTGTTGTTGCTGTTGTTGGAGACTCTTGGAGCTGGAGGTGATGGATATGGAGGTTTTACTGCTGCTATCTTTTTTTGTAGAGATGAGCGAGAGATACTGTGGATTCTTTTCTTGCTGATGTATTCTTGGTGTATGCCTGACTACGATGGTTTAATGTCAAGGTTATATGAGCAGCATTTATTTGGTGAACAAGTTAAACGAAGTTTAAGGGGTCCAAAGTTAAATGGAAGTGAAGAAATGGTGGTCTAATGTGAAAAAAAAAACTTTAGGGCAGTAATGGGTTGTTTTTGGCAATTCCAATCCTACAAAAATTTTGTAGTACTAAGTTTTGGCATATTTTGGTAGTATTGCATGGCTTTAATTCTAAAGCCTTATTAAACATTTGGTAGAGTTTATAAGAGTGGAAACTTTCGGAATTACCAAATAGGGCACCAATGGTAAGAATATGTTTGGTTTACAAAATTTTGGAAGAATGAAAGAAATAACAAACCTAAGATAAAACTTTCTTAAGGATGTCGAACTTAGGGCATGTTCACTTTGATACCATTTTCAACCTTATCAAATTTTGATAAAGTTATCCAAAAGTGGCTACATTTAGTTTGCTACCAAATTTTGGTAACTATATAAGAAATCCTATTCAAATTTTGACAACTATACCAAAATTTGGTAAGTTTTTTTTTATCAAAGTGAACAGACCCTTAGGACATGTACAATGGTCTTTATTAAGCGGTCTCTCATTATTGTCATGCAAGCATATTTGATGACATGGAAGAGAGAGAAAGAATGAAAGAGAAATATGGTTGCTACGCATGACAACGGTATAGAGTCGACTCTTAGCATTTATTAAGGAAATTTTTCGTTGCAGTGAGTCTAATAAATGAAAGATGACTAGTAAGAAAGTATTTTGGTACATTAATAATTAGAGACCATATTGTCTTAACTATTGTAACATGATAGCATCTAATTAACGTAATTAACGTAGAGACCGGTCTCTACCTTTATACTTGCCTTAGTATGCACTTTATTTTTAACAGAAAACTGGAGAGTAATTTGTATCGCTGAGGTGGAAAGACTGACATGAGCACATGGGTGCGAAGGGACAGGACTAGGAAGACAATTAGCACGTGCAACTGAGCAAATGTACAGTTGCCATAACGGAAGATAGTTCTGGAACTTATCGTTTGCCAACGTGTTATTCTGCACACAGGACTCTGTGCAAGATCATTAGAGCAACGTTAACGTAACGTGCTACTCGTATTTCGTGAACCATGATATGATGAAATTTGAACGCATCAAGATACAACTCTCCAAAAATTTTTAAATCAGATCCTTAAACATTCAGAGATTTTTTTAGGATGGAAAAATGTTTACACTAATACACTACTAGTCCCTCCGGCTCAAAATAATTACTTTTAAAGTTTTCACTTAGATGGGGAGAGGTAAAAATGGACTATATTACCCTTAGTTTTATTGTCATGAATTCATGGTTGTTGGAAGATGGGGTTGCGAAGATGAGTAGTATTTTGGAGATTTCATGGCTAGAAATGTCCATTGGTACTTTAGAAGTAGCTATATTTGAGACAATTTAATCTAAACATAATCTAAACATGGAATAAATAACTCTCCAGAATAAACATGAAAGATTAAGTAACATATCATCCTACGAAGTTTTATAGTTATAGTAGTATATGACTTACATTGTAACGAATCAAGCCCATATAAATAGTGATGTGATACTCCCCCTGTCTTATAATATAAGGGATTTTAGGTGAATGTGATATATCATAGTACTACGAATCTGGAGATAGACTACTAGAATGTGTCACATCCACCTAAGATCTCTTATATTATAGGACGGAGGTTGTAACAAATAAAACATAGGATTCGATGGATATCTATGTACGCTATACGTGCAAAGCACGGTACGTAGAATAGAAGAAGGGAACGGAAGGAGGATGACTATGCTTACTCCGCTTTCATATAGATAAACCACTAGTAGTCTACTACGGCCTTTCATCACTCAGGACTCAGTGATCTGAAAGTTCTGAACAAATACCACCTTGTAGAGCCTTGTTGACGTGCAGTACAGTATCCATCACCGAAGAATGTCCGTTGAGCCGGACAATTCACCCCTGATAGCGGCGGCGAACTAAGGTTGCTTATGGTATGACGCACCAGCCGGCGCCCGACGAGCTACAAGCGTCTAGAACTAGGGATGCAAGCAGGCCACTTATAAGTCAAATAAGGTTGTGTTATTTCTCATGGGTTCCTAATCCACCTCCCTCGTTTTTCACGTGCATGGTTTTCAAACTACTAAACGGTGTACGCTGTGTAAAGAGTTTATATAGGAAAGTTGATTTAAAGATCATATTAATCCATTTTTAAAATTTTTATAGCTATAATACTTAATTAATCACGTGTTAATCTATAGCTCTGTTTTAAGTGCGGAGGTGAGGGGTTCCCAAATCCCAACCCCTCCAAAAGAATTAACACAGCCTAAGGCCTTGTTCGGTTAATCTCTACGAGGGAGGGATTGGATCAATCCTCTCTAAATCGAACGAGGCCTAGGTGGTAAACTGTGAGTTTTTACGTCGATCCGGCAGAATGTAGCAGGGGACTGTAGGGAGACTGAGGCCGCACCACGCTGTCTCCGGTTGGGGAGACACGCACGCCGGCGGCGACGCTACTGCGGCTGCGGTGACGACTGTGGGTGACGGTGCTAGGAAGTGTAGGGCCACAGGCCCACGGCAACGCCGGCACATGTTGGACTACACAATTTGTGGGCCGGGCCAATGTGATTTTGGCCCTATATAGGTCGACCCACCCCACCTGCACCCTAAGTTGAATGACTCTTCCTTGGGAGTTGGGACTCTTTCTTGGGGCATATATTATTATTTTGTTTCCTCTAAAAGAATTACCTGCTTTGTTGTTATGCATCCTGTTTCTTAGCAGATCTGACGTGAAATCGTCCTGATCGATCTTGACCTGAATCTCGTGATCAAATGGACAATGGAAAGGAGAAAGGCTTTTCATGGGAAGAAGAGATGGCTCACCATTCGACAGACCTCACCAGTCTGCTGCCAACAATTGCATATGCTGAAGTAAAGTGGTAACAGCAAAAAGAAGAGATCATGGATGTGATTGTAATTAGTAAATATCGAAGAAAAATGTCAAGTAACGTTATAACGCTTGTTATTCAAGATTATTCGACTGCTTTTCAATGTCAGATGTCATTTACATAGAATCGATGTGACAGTAAGTACATTCTATCTTCAACAAATTGGCATTCTATCCAAACATATAATCTTAAAAAAAGAAATGATCATTTCCCCAGCATGAGATTTACTACTGACATTATTAACAGTATCTGGGGGGTGACTGAGAACCTATGTTAGGGCACGACACTGCACTAATCAATGAAGAGCGCATCATACTTCATGTGCTACATTTCTGATTCAAACCCAATGTTCCAAAACCCTTCAGGTGTCAGCGGCGGCGCGTACCTGTAGCGATGTCTGGATACGCCATCATGATGCTCACACCTCATGCTTGTAGAGTCCACACCGTCACCATTTGTGCGGCCATCTGGAAGAACAGCATCATAGAATTTCTTGCACTGCTTGCACTCAACGCCTTTCAGATTCTCCCGGTCAGCCTTTTTTCTTACAGGTTCTGTGTATTTGAAACCTTTATTTGGTGGTTGGATTGAAATTGTACTTTGCTGCTTGGGAACTGGCATGTTTTTCTGGCCCTGGGTGGCAATATTGACATCTTGAGTCTCATCATCAGAGTTATTGAAGTCCATATCTTTAGGAGGAGAGGCAGCAAGGGCTTGTGCTTCTTCTGGCGTTTTAGGATTCCTGATCATATTTTTGACAGCCTCCAGAGGTGTGTCAAGGAAATCATCATGTGGATCTACAACGCCTGGTTCTTTACGCGCGCGAGTCTCCCTCCAGTGTAGACTTGGGCGGGTGAAACTAGATGCTGCCTCTGTTTTTGAATTGCTAGTAGCATTCTTTGGTGGAGGATTGGTTGTACGAGACGGTAGACAAAGGCGCGAGTTACTGAATGGACTCCTGACTGAGCTAGCATGGTGGGTACCTTGTGCCTTTGCACTTGAAGCAGGACCATTTTTCTCATCTACAGTCTTAGATACTGCCTGATTGTTCTCCTTTTTAGTGTCCACCAGATCTGAAAATCAAGCAAGTAAAAGAAAATGCTAAGGCAGACATCAATCAGTATCGATTTAGGAGGCATAGATCTTAGTGCTAATATGATAGCATTGGCAGGACATTACTTGCAGATTACAAAGGTGCTTAATAATACTTTCAACCGCGGCATTGATCAGAGCACCATGGATTATAGTACACAATTGCAATTAAAACTTGGTATTCTTCAAATGAAACTTCCAGGTAACAGTAATTAGAGAATAAAAATGGTGATTGATTAACAAGGTTTAAATAGCTCTACTGAATGAAAGGAAATCAAAGGGCAGGAGTACCTTTGAGCTTTCTCTTGCTTGGAGGGCTTCCGGAGGTTTTCCGATCCACCACATTGACTACAGGAGACTTGGAGCCTTCATTCTGGCCAATCTTTCCAACAAGAAAGTTGTACTGAGACTTCAAATCCTTGTAGAGTGTCTTCAGCTTAGTGTAATCCTCGATCAGGTCCTTCCGCTTATTCTGCTCGAGAAGCAGATCCTTATCCTTCAACTCAACCTGCTGCAGCATCCTCTGATGGGCATCTCTTTCCCTAGAGACATCAGCAGCCTTCTCCGCAATCTCGCTCTCTAGCCGCCCAATAACCTCATCCTTTTTCCCCATTTCCTCCTCCAACCTCCCCGGAATTCGCTCCTTCTCAACCTCATGCCTCGCGATCAATCGCTCAAAGTTCCCCTTCATATCCTCAAGAGAGTTCCCCAGCTGCAGTGCCATCTCCTCCGCATCCCTCCGTTTATTCTGCTCGAGAAGCAAATTCTTGTCCTTCAACTCAACCAGCTGCAAAAGCCTCTGATGGGCATCTCTCTCCCTGGAAAAATCAGCAGCCTTCTCCGCAATCTCCCTCTCTAGCCGGCGAATAACCTCATCTTTGTTCCCAATTTCCTCCTCCAATCTCCCCAGAAGCCGCTTCTTCTCAACCTCATGCCCCGCGACCGATCGCTCGGCATCCGCAAGCTTCCCCTTCATCTCATCAAGGGAGCACCCCAGCTGCAGCGCCTTCTCCTCCGCGTGCCGCTTCCCGCTGCTCAGCTCCTCCAATTGGCTCAATAGGGCGGCCTCCCTCTCCATCCACGCATCCTTGGCCGCCTTCCACATGGCCTGGACATGAGGGAAGAGCTGGCTGCAGAAGAGGAGCTCGATCTGGGAAACCCGGTCCTTCACCTCCTGGATGTTGGCCACAAAGATGGTGCTCACACCGGAGAAGTAGTTGAAATCGTCCGCCACCACATCGCCGCCCAACACATTCGCATTCATCTCTACAGCCAGGGCACCAAAAAAAATTTTGGGTAAAAAAAACTGTAATTAGTACTAGGGTTAAGACGAACAGAAAAGCTTCCAGATCCAGAAGAGAAGATGAAGGCTAATGCGAATTCGAGGAATGGAGCGGGTAGAACGAGATGGATGAGGAAGGAAGACGATGTCCGTCGGCAACGGGTGCTCACCGGAGGCGGAAGCTGCAGCAGCTCACGGTGATCGGCGGGGCAGCGCAGGCGGCGGCGGCGGGTGAAGGAGATGGGTCGGGACGGTGAGACTCGGTGGGTATGAGATGGAGCTCACCTCGGGGATTCGATTTCGGCGGCGGAGAGAGAGAAAAACCCTAGCCGTCGCCCTCCTCGCCGGCCGCCGCCGCCGTTCGCGCCGCTTGAAATGGGGGAGAAAGCTTTTCGTATGTTTCCCTCGCGAAACAATCTCAAATTTTTCAGCCGGTGAGGGGATTTTGCATCGAGCCCCCCTGTTATTTTTTTATTTTTAGAGAATATAAATGAACGAATTCGGCCCATCGACATCAACAAACGAATTCGGCCTGCTTAATTTATGTCCGCGAATTTGGTCCACAAGTGAATTAGGCCCACTAAGTTCCCAAAAATAATTAGGCCCACCTACATTCGGGCCAAGTAGTTTTAGGCCCAAGAGTAAACTTGGCCCACCTATACCCAGTTAGCGAATTCGGCCCACCCAAGGCAACGAGCAGATTCGGCCTGGATTGATTCATGTAAAAAGTTGGCCCACTTAATAACAATCAACGAATTTGGCCTATAAAAATCCCACTAACGAATTTGGCCCAAAAAACAATATTGCCCACTTTAGATCCATCCACGAATTTGGCCCAGTACTAATTGTCCCACTGAGTTTAGCCCAGTATAAATTAAGTCCGCAAGCAAATTTGCCCCACCTAGAGAAAATTCGGTCAACCACTTAATTCTCATGAACAAATTCAACCCGTAAACGAATTCAGCCCACTTAGTTCCCGTCAATGAATTAGGCCTACCAATTTCTTATCAACAAATTCAGCCCACCAAGGCCATAAATGAATTCGGCCCTATTCCCGTCAACGAGTTCAGCCTGTGATGAATTTGGCCCACACAACAACTTGCGAGTTCGGCCCACGTCTGAATTTGGCCCACTTACTTCCTTGCAACAAAAACGACCCATAATCAAATTGTGGCCCACTCACAGCCTTGAATGAATTAGGCCGACCACAGAATTTGGCCCACTATTTTTCGTTCACAAATTCAGCCCACTAGGAAATTTAGCACGCTAGAGTCACATCGTGTAATTTGTTTCAGACACGAATTAGGCCTTCTTGTTTGTAACCATTGAGTTCGGTCCAAATCTAAATCTGGCCCACCCATTTCCTGTCAAGGAATTCAGCCCATTATGTAATTTGGCCTACTTAATTCTCGTCAACAAATTCAGCCCACGAATAAATTTGGTCCACATTTGAACTGTTTGTGAATTCAGCCCTTAATTGAACAAATTCAACCCGTGAACGAATTCAGCCCACCTAGTTCCTGTCAACGAATTAGGCCTACCAGTTTTTTTATCAACAAATTCAGCCCACCAAGGCCTAAATGAATTCAGCCCATCTATGTCCCGTCAAGTCAGCCTGCGATGAATTTGGCCCAGTTAACACTATCCAACGAATTTGGCCCACATAACAAATTACGAGTTCGGGCCACGTTTGAATTTGGCCCATTTACTTCCTTGCAACAAAACGACCCATAATTAAATTGTGGCCCACTCACTTCCTTGAATGAATTAGGCCGACCACAGAATTTGGCCTACTCAGTTCTCGTTCACATATTCAGCCCACTAGCAAATTTAGTCCGCTAGATTCACGTCATGTAATTTGTTTCACCCACGAATTAGGCCTTCTTGTTTGAGAACAACGAATTCGGTACAATTCTAAATCTGGCCCATCCATTTCCTGTCGAGGAATTCAGCCCATAATTTAACGGGATAAGTTCACTTTAGGTCCCTCTATTTGTCGGTCAGTCTGATTTTTGTCCCTTGACCACAAAACCGGGTACGACCCGTCCCCCAACTTACGAAACCGGGCAAACAAAGTCCCTCCACAGTATGGAGGACGGTTTTGTCCGACGTGGCGTCTATGTGGCGCCTACGTGGCTCCTTTGACTAGGTCTTCGTCCCACGTGGCATTGACGTGGCGATTACGTGGTAATTTTATCTCGAAAAACTAATAAAAATAGTGGGACCCATATATCAGCTACACAAAAAATAATTAAAAAGAGGTGGGGCCATGTGGTCCCACATGTCAGCCTCCTTCTCTCTATCCTCCTCTCTCTCCCTCCTACACTGCTAGGAGAGAAGGGCGAGCGGCGGCGCCGAGGGGGCGACGGGCGGAGCGGCGACTGAGCAAAGTGGCGACGGAGCGAAGCGGCGCGGCGGTCGGTGGGAGGAAGCGGAGCGACGATGGGCGGCGCGGCGGCTAGTGGTGAACGGAGCGACGGCGGGCGGTGGGCGACGAGAGGAAGCGGAGCGGTAGTGGGGCGAAATGGAGCGGCGGCGGGCGGTGGGCGGAGCGACGCTGACGACGCCGCTCCCGCCGCCCCCAAGCTGAGCTCGCCGGCTCCCCTCCCCTCTCCTTCTCCACTCTTGGCTCTTCCTCTTCTTCCTCTTGGCTCTCCCTCGTCCTTGCGACGGAGCGGCGGTGGCGGCAGGCCACGGGGTGGGCGGAGCAGCGACGGACAGTGCATGGCCGGCGGCGGGCGACGGCACGCGCGGCGGCGCGCGAGGCACGTGGGGTCGATGGCGACGTCGGGCCGCGCGAGGAGGCGGTGGAGCAAGTGGAGCTTCTCGTCCTCACCACCACCACCACCACCAGAAGCAGCGGAGCCGCCATGGCGCTTGCGGAGCTCCGATGAGGGGAGGGTGTCGGCGCGGCTGTCCCGGCCGCGGCGGCGAGGAAGTAGAGGCGGCGGCGCGGGGGAGCGGGAGCGAGAGGGCGCGGCGGAGGGGGAGGACGACGGGAGGAGGGCTGCGGCGACCGAGGGACGGGGAGAGGCGCACGGCTTCGATCCCTCTTCTCCCACTGGTGGCCATCGAGGAGAAGGGCGGCGGACGGCTCGGCGAGCGTGCGCAAGAGAGATATGGCCGCCGCCACCCCAGGCGCCTCACGCGCCGTCGCCCACCATCGCCCGCCGCCGGCCATGCGCTGTCCGTCGTCGCGAGGGAGGAGGCGAGCTCGTCGGGGCGGCCGGCGGGAGATGAGGCAGCGCACGCCGGCTGACGGGAGGGAGGGAGAGGAGCAGTGGTGCGCGAGCGTTGGCAGCCGGTGGGAGGGCGGGAGAGGAGCGGCGGCGCACGGGGACCAGTGGGAGGGAGCGGCGTGCGGCGACCCGCAGGTGGGAGGGAGAGGAGCGGCCGTCGTTGCCTGGAGAGAGAGAGAGATGAAGAGAGTGGAGATGGGGAGGGAGCAGGAAGAAGAGGAGGGATGAGTTGGACTGACATATGGGGCCCACGTGGGTCCCACCTTATTATTATTATTTTCTGTGTGACTGACATGTGGGGGCCACGGGTTTTATTATTTTTCTGGATCGGATTGCCACGTAAGCGCCACGTCAGTGCCACATCAGATGAATATCGAGTCAAAATGGCCACGTAGGCGCCACGTCAGCCAAAACCACCCTCAAAACCGCTAAGGGACCTCGTTTGTCCGGTTTTCGTAAGTTGGGGGACGGGTCATACCCGGTTTTGCGGTTCAGGGACCAACAAATAGAGGGACCTAAAGTGAACTTATTCCTAATTTAATTTGAGACCAACGAATTTGGTACAATTTTAAATCTGGCCCATCCATTTCCTGTCGAGGAATTCAGCCCATAATTTAATTTGAGACCAACAAATTCGGTACAATTCTAAATCTGGCCCATCCATTTCCTGCCGAGGAATTCAGCCCATAATTTAATTTGGCCTACTTAATTCTCGTCTACAAATTGAGCCCACGAACAAATTGGGGCTACATTTGTACCGTTTGTAAATTCAGCCCTTAATTGAATTTGGCCCAGCTAGTTCCCGGGCCCTTGAGTGAATATTTTGATATCTTCTAATACGCCCCTTAGTTTTGGGATTTCTTACGAGACAGTCTTTGGATCGAAGCGTCATCTAGGCCGCTAGATTCGTCGATCGGACGGCCAGGATTGCCCGTTAGCGTAGGAGAAGAGCAACCAACACGCGCACCACCACCTCGTCGAGCGCTCGGCGTCTTGACGGCGGCGCGCGCGAGGTGTTCGGAGAAATGCTCGCGTGAGCCCAACGCCTCTCATGCTTGCCGCGCGCGGGCTCCTGAGACCGGAGGCGGCGGCGCGCGGCCTCGCGCTCCAGCGCTGCTTCGTCGCGCCGCTCCGCGCCGCATCGGGGATGGCGCTTCCGGGGGCCAGCGCGAGGTTCCACGAGTACGAAGCCGCCATCACGGCGTGCATCGAGAGGAGGGCGCTCTGGGAGGGGCGGCAGGTGCACGCGCGCATGATCACGGCGAGGTACCGGCCTGCGGTGTTCCTGGGGACCCGGCTGGTTACCATGTACGTGCGGTGCGGCGCGCTGGACGACGCGCGCAACGTGCTCGATAGAATGCCGGAGCGGAGTGTGGTCTCGTGGACGACGATGATTTCAGGCTATTCTCAAACAGAACGACATGTCGAGGCCTTGGATCTGTTCATCAAGATGCTTAGAGCTGGTAAATTGTTTGGATCGTTTCTCGTGAGTCATTTGACATAAGGAGATCACACAGATCAGAAAGTAGCATCAGATTAGAGATGGCAATTTATTTTCTGCAATGCATTTTGGCTGAATGATTTAGATTGACAGAAAAACAAAAACAGAGTTTTCATAGCATGTTGTCTGGTACTCTATAATCTACCTTTGTTAGATACATTATTTGGCATCCATAATGCGGGGTTTACCTTTCATGCGGGGCATGATTATTATAAAGTAAAGTTTATAAAATTTTTGGTACTGTAAAGAATATGGATGGAGTTATGTCATGGCCATATTTAGAATATTGCCACAACAATTACTTTTCATATCTCCCTGACCGTCTTAATGTCCTCTCAAGTTGATATTCAATCTCTCCAGTTTGGAGGTTTGTTTTGCAATTACTGTTATAAATATTCTTAACCATTTGGGAATGCATGCCATTGTCTTCAAGGATCAGATTATATCAACATATGCTGTATTAATTTCTGTCAAATGTGTAATACATTTTACTTCTATCTGGCAGGATGCATCCCTAATGAATACACTTTAGCAACTGTTCTTACATCCTGTTCTGGTCCTCAAAGTATATACCAGGGCAAGCAAGTCCATTCTCTCTTAGTCAAGACAAATTTTGAGTCACACATGTTTGTTGGGAGTTCCCTGCTTGACATGTATGCCAAGTCAGAAAACATCCAAGAAGCTCGAAGAGTATTTGACACGCTTCCAGAAAGGGACGTCGTTTCGTGTACTGCAATTATATCTGGCTATGCTCAAAAGGGTCTTGATGAGGAAGCCTTGGACTTGTTCAGACAATTGTATAGTGAGGGAATGCAATGCAATCATGTTACCTTCACCACCCTTGTTACTGCATTGTCTGGCCTGGCTTCTTTGGATTATGGCAAACAAGTCCATGCCTTAATACTTCGTAAAGAATTGCCTTTCTTCGTTGCTCTACAGAATTCTTTGATCGATATGTACTCCAAATGTGGTAAACTGTTATACTCAAGGAGAGTATTTGACAACATGCTAGAGAGATCAGTCGTCAGTTGGAATGCAATGCTTATGGGATATGGAAGGCATGGATTGGGGCATGAAGTTATTAGTCTCTTCAAAGATTTGCATAAAGAGGTGAAGCCTGACAGTGTGACTTTGTTGGCTGTTTTATCTGGTTGTAGCCATGGTGGGCTGGTTGATGAGGGCCTTGATATATTTGATACTGTGGTCAAAGAGCAAAGTGCACTTCTCCACACTGGACACTATGGATGCATTATTGATCTTCTTGGACGTTCTGGACGACTAGAGAAAGCTTTAAATTTGATAGAAAATATGCCATTTGAGTCAACTCCATCAATTTGGGGTTCACTGCTCGGTGCTTGCAGAGTCCATGCTAACGTTCATGTTGGTGAGCTTGTTGCTCAGAAGCTTCTGGAAATGGAGCCAGAAAATGCTGGCAATTATGTAATACTTTCTAACATTTATGCTGCTGCTGGGATGTGGAAAGATGTTTTCAAAGTGAGGAAGCTAATGTTGGAGAAGACAGTGACCAAGGAACCAGGGCAGAGCTGGATAATTCTTGACAAGGTTATTCACACCTTCCATTCAAGTGAGCGGTTCCATCCCAGTAAGAAAGACATAAATGCCAAGATAAAAGAGATATTTGTCGATATCAAAGCAGCTGGCTTTGTTCCAGACTTGAGTTGTGTGCTGCATGATGTTGATGATGAGCAAAAAGAACGCATGCTTCTTGGTCACAGTGAGAAGCTGGCAATAACTTTTGGATTGATGAACACTCCTCCAGGATTGACTATCCGGGTTATGAAGAATCTTCGCATATGTGTTGATTGCCATAATTTTGCCAAATTTGTTTCAAAAGTTTATGAAAGGGAGATATCCCTTAGGGACAAAAATCGATTTCATCTACTTACACACGGAAACTGCACCTGTGGAGATTATTGGTGAAGATATGTTATGATGATATTGTGAGTGATGGGATAATCAATGAACCATTGAACAGACTGAGGACTGGAGTATGATATTCTTAATTCAGGTCATCCCACTAGAGGTAAGCATCAAAGATTTACTGCAAGGAATGACAATATGATATTCTTAACAGTTGATGCTCTGTACCTTTGAGCCTTTGGCTACTAAAATATTTTTTTCTTCAATCTATTTTAAGACTCCCATATTAGTTAGTAAGTTGTAAGTAGCTTACCTAAATAAGGATGCATTTATAACTTCACATACTTTGCTTGCAGACTCTAACCTGAGCTGATTTTGAATTCATAAAAAAGATGGATTTTAAATCTTGAGCATCAACCTGATTATATGGAGAAAGGAGTCTGGAGGAAGAATAAATTCAACTAACACCATCAATTGGAAAACTGCAACTGTTACTGTGAACCAGAAATGTAAATATCACCAGTCTTTATTTCTGCAAATGTAAGTGTAGACTATCTCCAGTGGCAGTTAATTGTATGTTTGATTGTGATTTTCTGATGGCATGTTTGGTTTATTGACCAAACCAACCAGAACAAAAAATTGGCAATGCCAATAGAATGATAGATTCATTTGGTTTGTTGACAAAAAAAATGTTAAGGATAAAACAAAAGCCCATAAGTAAATTTTCCAAAATTTTGGCAGCTATAAATGCACACGCTTTATGAAAGATTTGGCAATGCTTAGCTTTTGGTTTACCAATATTTTAGGAAGGTTCACATCAGAACAATCCAATATCACAACTCATAGTTAAATGTCTTAGTGTTTTGATTACTGGAAGGCAAGCTAGGCACTTTATTTCAATCACCATTGGTAGCTTGTTATTCAAAGTCCTTGTGACCTTGTGAACTGAGTTAGTATAACTGTAGAAAGGAAGTTCAGGGCGTGCCATGGCAGGTCCACAGAACCTATAATAGTTAGTATTAGCTAAAACTGAAGCCATTATGCATGCAGCTATATTTATTCTATCGTTGTCTTATCATGAATCTTCAATAACGCCAAGGTCCTTGCATACTATCATGCTTGGCAAAAATTATTCTAGAAAGCATTTTCGTGGGTAGATGGGGTTTTGATTTCTCTGTTTGGCCCATCATCATAGGTACATGCGGACAAAAAATTCTGCATGTACCTATCATTCATCCCTTGGCCAAGGCAGCATTTTCTTATCTGAATGTCTTCTAATGGAATCAAGTAAAATGGTGGAAAAAAAGAAAGCTCCCTTGGCCGGTCAGTACAGCAGAAGCTACTATACGATAGCAAAAATTTGTTCTTGGTTTGTACTCATGAAACTAGCAAAAAGCCAAACATTAGAATAAAGTTATTTTACAATTCTTAAGGAGGTACCGGGAGGTACCACATTTTCTAGTACAAAATTTGGTACCTACGGTACTAGAAGATACCAAACTTGTATTAAAAATTTTGTTACCTCTTGGTATCTCTTAAGGAATGTAAAATTTCTCATTAGAAAAGCCTTCCATTTCATGGTTATAATTAGCTGGGATGGAAGCTATTTACATTTGGTGACAAATTGACAACTAGCTTCTTAGTACTTCCTTGCCATGAATAACAAAACAGTGCTTATAGAGCAGTTCCTTCCCTGCAAAATTGGCTTGTTCATCAGATGCAAAAGGACAAGATCTGGAAGATGACTTGGTGCAGGTTTAGGAGTACCAGCTGCGCATGCTTGCTCAAGTAGATAAATCTCTGAATTGGAAAGTAGCGGAATAGTCTGAAGCACTACGTCAGTAGTTCATTTCAGTGACCATGTGCTCATCTTCACATATCTCAGTCACCATTTTCTATACTAATCCATAGTTGCACAGAGATGATCTCCTGATGGCCATTCTGTTCATCACGAGGTCACCAATCAGGTCTCAGAAGTTGCACACCAATCACTTAACTTTCACATCAAAGGGCAAAAATAACATGATCTAGAATTCTAGAGTTTAGAGTTTGGACTATGTGGAGCGTTGATCACCTTTCTTGTTCGTGATTAGCAAGCCAAAATCTTAGATGGAAAAGTTGGTTGGGCAGTTTCCTTTCTTTTACGGCCGTTCCCCTTCATTTACTGTTTTGTGTTGGCTTGACCTGACCTGACCTTTGACGAAAAAAAAATCTGTCTTTGGCTCCCATCGGATAGCCTAATCAGCCAAAGAAAAAGTCAAAATTTAAATTTTTAAACTTGATTTTGAGATTGATTTTGAGATATTTTCAATATAGTTTCTTTTACAACATTGGCTTTTAAGTCACAAAGAACATATTTATAAAAGTTTTACCTATAAATTTATTTTTATTTCCTAATAAACCGTTTTGGCTTATTAGGAAATAAGCCAAACGATGGGACCTTTCTATCTTTGTGTTAACAATGGCTTGACCTGACCAGACCTTACTCTGACTCAAATACTAGGAATTAGGATGCGGCAAATTTTAGGCTTTGGCAGTAAGAAAATGACAAGGAATTAGGATGCGGCAATTTCACCTCGCAATTCTGTCGTTTCAGATACGACACATCCACCTTGGATAACTCACCTCTATCCACGTCACCTGTTTGTTGGTTTGTTTGTTATTATATATTTTGCTTCTCTTCCCGCGAATCTCCCCTCTATAAAACCCCGCGCCCCACCTCACCTCGCCACCACCACCACGACGACGTACTTTTGCTGATCGATCAATGACGCGGAGGAGGAGCCTCGCCGGGGGTGCGGCGGCGGCTGTGGTGGTGCTCGCGGCGGCGGCGGCGGCGGCGTTCCTGTCCCTGCTCGACGGCGCGGCGGCGCTGCACCTGTGCACGGACAGGCTGTTCAACGACACGCAGGGGAGGCACTCTGACGGGCTGCCGCACCTGAACCAGGCGGAGGAGGCGACGTGGATGGGCCTCCTGCCCCGCCGCGCCGGGCCCCGGGACGAGCTCGACTGGCTCGCGCTCTACCGGAGCATCACCCGCGGCGGCGGCGACGTCGGCGGCGAGCCGGCGGGGTTCCTCTCGCCGGCGTCGCTCCACGACGTCCGTGTCGACCCGTACGGCGCCAACATGTACTGGCAGGGGCAGCAGACCAACCTCGAGTACCTCCTCTACCTCGACCCCGACCGCCTGACATGGACGTTCCGGCAGCAGGCCAAGCTCCCCACCGTCGGCGAGCCCTACGGCGGCTGGGAGGCGCCGGACGGCCAGCTCCGCGGCCATTTCACAGGTCTGTATCACCGTATGCCATTCTTGATCTCATCTTGCGGCGATCAATTTTGTTCACCGTTTTTGTGGTCACTTCACTTCGATCGATCTCTACTCCATCTGAGGTGTTTGTGTTGATTTGCAGGTCACTACTTGAGCGCGGCGGCGCACATGTGGGCGAGCACGCACAACGACGCGCTGAGGGAGAAGATGACCAAAGTGGTGGACATCCTCTACTCTTGCCAGAAGAAGATGAACACGGGTTACCTCTCAGCCTACCCTGAATCCATGTTCGACGCGTATGATGAGCTGGCCGAGGCATGGTCGCCCTATTACACCATCCACAAGGTACATTGTGATGAAAACTTAGATCTGTTCCTGTAATTACTCTGCATGATCTGATTCTGATTACATAAACAGAGTGGTGAACTTAGATCAGCTCTTTACTCTGCATGATCTGATTCTGATTACATTACATAGGGATGAAGTTAGATCAGTTCTTTACTCTGCATGCTCTGATTCTGATTACACTACATAGTGATGAACTTAGATCAGTTATTTAATTGCTCTGTATGCTCTGATTCTGATTACATAACTTGTCCATCTGGTGGTCTGTCATCTGGTGTTGTGTGTTGCTGTGGGTTGTGACTCTTGATGTTTTGACAGATCATGCAAGGCCTTCTTGATCAGTATACATTGGCTGGAAACCCGAAAGGTCTTGAGATTGTGGTGTGGATGACTGATTACTTCAGTACTCGTGTGAAGAAGTTGATACAGGAGTACAGCATTCAGAGGCACTGGGAAGCGATAAACGAGGAAACCGGTGGATTCAATGATGTTATGTATCAGCTTTATGCCATAACGGTAATTGCAATTCTGTTGCATCTAGTATTTGGTAATTTGTGTGGAAGATGTGTTTCTTACAAATTAAAGTCGTTCCTGTCTTTTGTGCAGAAAAACCAGAAGCATTTGACGATGGCACATCTTTTCGACAAACCGTGCTTCCTTGGACCACTTGGGCTGCATGTGAGAACTTGAGTTTCATTTATGGTATTTTGTTTTCTTTTGCGAATCGAGTCTTTTGCAGCAAAGACAGGTGATATCTTTTGTTTGCTTTTCAGGATGACGACATATCGGGATTGCATGTTAACACACATGTTCCTGTTATTGTTGGTGCACAAAAGAGATATGAAGTAGTTGGGGATCAACTTTACAAGGTAAACTGATAGTAGTGAGTAAATTCACTGTGTACCCCTGAAAACTCACTCAATCCCTTTCATACCCCTAAAATTTACCCGATCCCTTCTGTACCCCTGAAATTTCAATTTGATCCCTTCCATGCCCCTACCGTTACATATTCCATCATTTTACTGTTACGTTTGGTTGCAAATGTCTTTTTTGCCCTTGATGCTTTAGGTTTAAATATAAGCTTCAAAAATAATTGAAAATTTTGTTTGAGTGCACATCGTGTGCATTTTATAAAACTAATGAGACTAAATAATTAGTGCAGAAAATTTTGACATAAATTTTGAAAATAAAATAAATGTAAAAAAAATAAAATTTTTATTTGAAATTTTAATAGGACAATGGATTTTTTTATCAGGAGCATTCATAAAAAAAATGTTGTGAACATTGGTATACCTATCTTTATATGAATGCTCCTCATTTTTATGACCTTTTTTTTAAAAAATAAATACGTATTTTTTTTATTTCATTATCTAAAAATATTTTTTTGGGATAAATAATGCATCGCACAACAAACTCATAACTATAATAGTCTCATGCGAGAAGCTTTTATATTTTTAATAATGTAATTCATGAATTTCTTTGTTCATCCAAGGGTAAAATGGTCATTTTTATAGAAAATACACGGTCAACTAACGGTCAACTGACGGGAGGGGTATGCAAGGGATCAAAATCAAATTTTGGGGGTATATAAGGAAGTAAGCAAAATTCAGGGGTATAGAAGGGATTAGGAAAAATTTCAGGGGTATATAAGGGATTTTCTCGGTAGTTAATTTGGGATTTGCACCAAAAGTCCTCACCTTGATGGGCTTATAATTGTGCCCTACCATATCGGCTTACTCGTCAGGCAATAAAAAAATGATGCAGCATTTAAAACTTTTTTCAACTTGAGTTAGCTGACTTTGAAACAAAATATATGGCACAGGAAATTGCAACATTCTTCTTTGATGTTGTAAACTCCTCTCATACATTTGCAACAGGAGGCACATCTACCATGGAACACTGGTGAGTGATAATCCATAGCCATATCACCATTTTACTTTCTTAGGCTCTCTTACCATTGTCCCTACTTAAGTTCATCCTACACGTCAGGCACGATCCGAAGCGGCTAGTAGATGAGATCAAAATCAGCTCAAATGAGGAGACTTGCGCCACATACAACCTGCTTAAGGTGAGCCATCCCTTCCATCAAACGCGATAATTCTACAGAAGGAAGCTCTGAATTTGCCCCCGTCTACAATTGCAGGTCTCACGAAACCTGTTCAGATGGACGAAGGAAGGTAAATACACCGATCACTACGAGAGGCTACTTATCAATGGGATCATGGGCAACCAGAGGGGAAAAGAGCCTGGTGTGATGATCTATTTTCTTCCCATGGGCCCGGGACGATCCAAGAGCATCAGTGGCATGCCCACCTCTGGCCTACCCCCCAAGAACCCAGGGGGCTGGGGTAATGCAAATGCTACATTTTGGTGCTGCTATGGGACAGGTAATTCCTGAATATTTGTGCAAGTGATCTTCCATCCTTGTGTCTGAATCTTCTAATTTGCATTGGCAGGGATAGAGTCATTCTCAAAGTTAGGGGATTCCATCTACTTCTTGGAAGAGGGAGAAATCCCTGGGCTTTACATCATTCAGTACATACCAAGCACCTTTGATTGGAAAGCGGCAGGCCTGACTGTTAAGCAGCAGGCCAAACCACTGTCCTCAACAGATTCTCACTTTGAGGTTTCAATCTTCATTTCTTCAAAGGTAACTTAATTCTAAATCACCTCTTCAGCCATGACGTAATTAAAGGTGACATATTTTTCCTTCTTAAAGAATGCTTGATACTTTGTTTTTTCTTCAATTTTCTCATATATGCAGGGAGATGCCCGACCGGCAAATGTGAATGTGAGGATACCGTCATGGACATCCGTGGATGGAGCAATAGCAACTCTAAATGGCCAAAAACTCAACTTGACATCTGCAGGTAACTTCTGTTGTTGATTTGATGTGCTATTTCTTCTGCTCCCATGGGTGTGATTCCTGCCTCAATGTTTGTTTCATGTTCAGGCGATTTCCTCTCGGTGACGAAACTTTGGGGCGATGACACCTTATCTCTCAAATTCCCCATCACCTTAAGAACCGAGCCGATCAAAGGTATGAAATTTACACGATCAACATCTTTTTTGGCCCAAGTTAATGAAATTTATATGATCATCAGAACTCTTTTTCACGGCAAGTTAAAAGTCTCTGAAATATAGTCTGAAATGGTTGATGAAATTTTTCAGATGATCGGCCGGAGTATTCGTCCATCCAAGCGGTGCTGTTCGGGCCTCACCTCCTCGCCGGCCTGACGCACGGCAACCAGACCGTGAAAACCAGCAACGACTCCAACAGCGGCCTCACCCCCGGCGTCTGGGAGGTGAACGCCACCCACGCCGCCGCCGCCGTCGCCGTCTGGGTCACCCCGGTGTCGCAGTCGCTCAATTCGCAGCTCGTCACCCTCACGCAGCGCGACGGCGACGCGCAGGCGGCGGCGGCGTTCGTCCTGTCGGTGTCGATCGCCGACGGCGCGCTAACGATGCAGGAGTCCCCCGTCGCCGGGAGCGACGCGTGCGTGCACGCCACTTTCCGGGCCTACCACTCCCCCTCCGGCGCCAGCGCCATCGACGCCGCCACCGGCAGGCTTCAGGGCCGCGACGTGGCGCTCGAGCCGTTCGACCGGCCGGGCATGGCCGTCACCGACGCGCTCAGCGTCGGCCGGCCGGGGCCGGCCACGCGGTTCAACGCCGTCGCCGGGCTGGACGGCCTCCCCGGCACGGTGTCCCTGGAGCTCGCCACCAGGCCGGGATGCTTCGTGGCAGCCCCCACCACGGCCTACCTCGCCGGCGCCAAGGCTCAGGTCAGCTGCCGGAAACCCACCGCCGCCGGCGGCGGCGAAGACGACGACGACACGGCGTTCCGCCGCGCCGCAAGCTTCACCCAGGCGGCACCTCTCCGTCTCTACCACCCGCTGAGCTTCTCGGCGACGGGCACCGACAGGAACTTCCTCCTGGAGCCATTGCAGAGCCTCCAGGACGAGTTCTACACCGTCTACTTCAACGTCCTCACCAAGTGATCCACCGCCATGTGACAGCGAGCCCAGCCTTGCCATGGACAGAATGACAGATCACCAAGCTTGTCCATGGCTTACACTACCTGTAATGGATATGAAATTAAACATAGTTAGTACCTAAGACCTGATTACCTAATTAACAATCTTCACCATGGCCGTGATGATTCAATCAATGCGTGCATGTGTGCTCGTGATCCAGAAAGAAAGGGAAAGGCGATCCATAAATATTGTGCCGTTCAATTAGGCCCCAATTGATTGCTGTCGTGGAATCTTGGAGAATTTTTGTTGCTTCTATTCTATCAACTTAGTAGTATAACAGTACTACTACCGTCCAATATTATTGCAGAGCCGTCACGAGATCGGTAGTAGGAGTATTTTTTTTTCGCTTCACGAATCTTTAGGAACTACTATCACTGATTGCATTGCCCTGACACCAATCTGAGTTCTTGGCTTTCTGCTGAGCTGATGCTCCGACGAGAAGAAATGAGAATCAGATGTGGCAAAAAGATAAAAAGAGGTTTTTGATGCTGGGATGCTGGCTGCCTCTCCCTTTCCATCTCTGTTCGATCTCACGGGCGCAAGCAAGAGCAAACGCAACGTGACAAAGGGGACGCAACGTGACAAACGGGACGCAGTTGTCGTGTGCGACATGTGAGTTTGCGACCGAGGTGAAAAAGGGACGTAGTTATCTGTTGTGTCTTAATAAGGAACTAAGGAAGGGCCCCTCCTAACATGCCTTCTCCTTCCTACTGTACCGTAATTTTTTTTTAAAAAAAGTTAGAAAAAAAATAACATAATAAAAAAATCTAATACCCTTAAGAAAATATTCATATGCATAGACTTTACACCCATAAATATATATAGTAAACTTCGTATGTATAAACTATATGTAAGGAAATATTGTATATAAAAAATATTTAATCTGAATTCGAATTTGAATCAGGTATATAAAATTTTAAGCTATAAATTTTTAGGTGGGTAAACTTTAGATATATAAACTTATAAAAAGAAAAATTATATGGTGCAAAAATAATGGAGAAAAAGAAAACGATCCCCCAAGCGATCGATCGCTAATTAGCGATCTTGTCTTAATAACAACTGGATTAATTACTGTTTCTTTTTTTTTTTATCAGAACCACTGCCGAAAACGATATCAAAAACCAAATGCGGAAGATCGATGTAAAAGATCCTAACTTGATAATGACATTAAGGCACAATATTAGTTAACGAGATTTAGCCGAAACCTAGCTTCTCATGTATTGATTATGGTCAATTGGTCACTCCTCCCGTATCTAACATAATTATAGCGTAGAGTTAGTACGACCCTCAATCAGCACGTCCTCAATCTATCGTCCACTCTCACAGTCTCACACGCGCTAAATTATCATGCGGTCACAATAAATATGTTTATCTATGTATTAAAAGAGAGCTTATAATAAAGTCCAACACCTAAACTATAATCAATTTTGTATCCATATTCAATACAAAACTCTTGACACTTTTCTAATTGTGTGACGATCGGCTCGGCTCTGCATGCATGAGTGCTTGTACTTTGTGCAACCCATTACGCCACATGATGCTGCCTATAAATTTCGTTTGATACATAAAAACGGGTGTCCTTTTCGCTGTGGGCGCAAGCGATAGAAAGTCTTTGGATTCTTGGTAGTTTTTTTCTCACCATATCCACACCTGTGCTGCTGGTTTGTGTGTGTGTGCCTGTGTAGTACACGCTATTCTTCTTACCTTGTGAGCGAGAGAGCTCGCTCTCGGCGTCGGCGTGCGTCGCGGCGCGCCTTATCCAGCAAATGGCGCGGCGGCGCGCGGCGGCGGCGGTGGTGATGGTGGTGGCGGTGGTGGCGGTGGCGGTGGCGAAGGAGTGCACGAACATTCCCACGCAGCTGTCGTCGCACACGGTGCGGGCGCGGCTGCAGTCGTCGTCGGCGGCGGAGTGGCGGTGGCGCGAGGAGTACTTCCACGGCGACCACCTCAACCCCACCGACGAGGCGGCGTGGATGGACCTCATGCCGCTCGCGGCGGCGTCGGCGTCGGAGTTCGACTGGGCGATGCTGTACAGGTCGCTCAAGGGCGCCGCCGTCGCCGGAGACGAAGGCGGCGGCGGCGGCGGCGGAGGGTTTGGGTTCCTGGAGGAGGTGTCGCTGCACGACGTGCGGCTGGACATGGACGGCGGCGGCGACGGCGTGTACGGGCGAGCGCAGCAGACGAACCTGGAGTACCTGCTGCTGCTGGAGGTGGACAGGCTGGTGTGGAGCTTCAGGACGCAGGCCGGGCTGCCGGCGCCGGGGAAGCCGTACGGCGGATGGGAGGGCCCCGACGTCGAGCTCCGCGGCCACTTCGTCGGTGAGAAAAACCACAACGCCCCCACGCCTTCAGCTTCCAACTAACCCATGGCCATGTCCCACATGTTAGATTAGTGTTTCCATAGAGACTAAATTTCAGAAAAACCAGGTCAGTTTTATGGTTAAAGTTATAGAAAATCCACATACTCCCTAGAAAAAAAAAGGTTTTATGGTTAAAGCTACAGAAAAATTACATACTCCCTCCGTTTTCATATGATAAATCGCTTTGACCTTTTTTGTTTAATCAACTTTCTTTAAGTTTGATTAAATTTATATAAAGATTTAACAACATCTACAAAAACCAAATTAGTTTCAATTAAAACTAACATTTAATATATTATAATAATATGTTTGTTTGTATTGAAAATGTTTATATATTTTTCTAGAAATTTAGTCATACTTATAAATGTTTGATTAGGAAAAAGTGTCAAAATAACTTATAATATGATTTTCAAATTTCACAAAGCTTCACGCTTATACATTTTAAACATGAATATATTGAAATTTTTGAAATATACAGTGTATATAAATTTTTAACTAATAAATTCTTGAGTAAGGTTGATAGTTTAATTCTTTACTATTTTCAAAATTTTGTTTAAGATATTCTAAATTTGTTAAGATTTCAATTAAGATGGGTTTTATGAAGTATTGAGATCATAAAACCTGTGATAATATGCCATACCTTATAACTTGTGGTTTTTCACAACTTTGATCGTAAAAACATACAGTACGGATGGACCGTAATTTACTCTTTCCCAAACTAGATTAGAGCCCAACTTAGGCCCATTTATCAGTTGGGCCTAGTACGGATGGACCGTAATTCCGGCCCATTCAAGTTCGAGGGCTTGGATTTGATTTAAATTTCTGGCCCAATTACATAGATGTAAAAATAGCTCTGCTACAATGTAGTACTAACTTTTTTGTTTAAATTTTCATCAAGTGGGTCAAAACTCAAGCAATTTTATTCGGCAGTAGAAATTTAAAATTTGGTTCATGAAAAATGCAGCCAGATTTTTGTGCATATAAATTGTTTAGGAACCATTTAAACAAATTTAAACG
The DNA here is from genome assembly GCF_034140825.1 of Oryza sativa Japonica Group. Lineage (NCBI taxonomy): Eukaryota > Viridiplantae > Streptophyta > Magnoliopsida > Poales > Poaceae > Oryza > Oryza sativa. The sequence continues at coordinate 25,361,311 of NC_089040.1, read as the reverse complement.
GGACAAAAGTTACTAGTAAAACACAAAATTTGGCGCGCAGGGCACTACCTGAGCGCGGCGGCGAAGATGTGGGCGAGCACGCACAACGGCACGCTCGCCGGCAAGATGGCGGCGGTGGTGGACGCGCTGCACGACTGCCAGGCGGCGGCCGGCACCGGCTACCTCTCCGCCTTCCCCGCCGAGTTCTTCGACCGCTTCGAGGCCATCCGCCCCGTCTGGGCGCCCTACTACACCATCCACAAGGCACGCAACGCAACCCAAAGCATCTGCATCTCCACCATGGCCATGAATCTCATCTGTTCGTGCAAATGTCTGAATGAAGTCATGAAGATCTCCTGTGCCTTTCTTCTTCCTCTGCATCGCGTGTGCAGATCATGCAGGGCCTGCTGGATCAGCACACGGTGGCCGGGAACGGCAAGGCGCTCGGCATGGTGGTCGCCATGGCCGACTACTTCGCCGGCCGCGTGAGGAGCGTCATCCAGAGGTACACCATCGAGAGGCACTGGACGTCGCTCAACGAGGAGACCGGCGGGATGAACGACGTCCTCTACCAGCTGTACACCATTACTGTAATCGTTCTTGTCAATCTTGATTTGTGCTGATTGGAAGCACGTTTTATTTCAGCGAGTTAATTGTGTTGCTATTATGAATGATCTCCAATTTTGGGCAGAAAGACCAGAGGCATTTGGTGCTGGCTCATCTTTTCGACAAGCCTTGCTTTCTAGGATTGCTTGCAGTTCAGGTCTGAAGATCTTAATTCCCCTATGGCACTCTATGTTCTCCTACATGCTATTCACTTTGTAATTAGTAATTTATTGTACAACTAATCCAGCTAGAACTCGTAATCTGACAGAATATAACTCGTAATCTTTGATGTTCAGGCTGACAGTCTTTCGGGTTTTCATGCAAATACACACATTCCTGTTGTCATCGGTGGGCAAATGAGATATGAAGTTACTGGTGATCCTCTTTACAAGGTAAAACTTATGGGGCATGTTGATTTCAAGAGAGAAGAGAGACACATGGTCCATGGTACTTCATGATGTTGCTACTATAATCCACTTCTATGGGTGTCCGTTATAGTTTTACTGAAAAGCTACTATGTCTTGCAGTGTGTGCTTTCTTGCAAATAATTGTACACTTCAATACTTGTGGTGAAACTTGAATGAATCTTGGTGCATCTGACCATAAGTCCTATTTATGAAACAGGAGATTGCAACATTCTTCATGGACATAGTTAATTCTTCTCATAGCTATGCCACTGGTGGCACATCTGTCAGTGAGTTCTGGTAATGAACTTGAATGGTTGAAGTTCACAGAAATCTTTTTCGGTCACTTAATGCCCAAAATGGATTTTGTCAGGTCAAATCCAAAACATTTAGCTGAGGCTCTAACCACTGAGACTGAGGAGTCCTGTACTACCTACAACATGCTTAAGGTGATTTATTTGTTCATGATCATCAATGATCAAATTCCTAAGTCCATTTTTCTTTCCTAGAATTAGATACAAAGTGAAAATACAAAGTATGCAGGTTTCTCGCCACCTATTCAGATGGACAAAGGAAATTGCGTATGCAGATTACTACGAGCGAGCACTGATAAATGGTGTCCTAAGCATTCAGAGAGGAAGAGATCCTGGTGTGATGATCTACATGCTACCCCAGGGCCCTGGAAGATCTAAAGCAGTAAGCTACCATGGGTGGGGAACACAGTACAATTCATTTTGGTGTTGTTATGGAACTGGTAAGTGAACAGTTAGTTTCAGAAGTTCAGAACTGAACAGTATAATGTTAAGTGCTCTGAAAAAACAAGTAGGATTGTAATGTTATCTACTGTCTGGTTTTATTTTCAGGGATAGAATCATTCTCCAAGCTGGGGGATTCTATCTACTTTGAGCAGAAAGGAGACAAGCCAGGGCTCTACATTATTCAGTACATACCGAGCACATTTAACTGGAGAACTGCAGGTCTTACTGTTACTCAACAAGTGAAGCCCCTCAGCTCATCAGATCAGTATCTTCAAGTCTCACTTTCCATTTCTGCTGCAAAGGTAAAATTTATCTTGGATTTTCACTGTATGAGAGAGAGAGAGAGAGAGAGAGAGAGAGAGAGAGAGAGAAATCAACAATGATTAGTCTTGGATCATAGTTTAATCAGTTTGATTTTTGTGACACAGACAAACGGGCAATATGCAACACTGAATGTGAGAATACCATCATGGACATCAATGAATGGTGCAAAAGCAACTCTGAATGACAAAGATCTGCAATTAGCATCTCCAGGTATGCTCATAAGAATTGAGAGAGCACGGTAATTTGTCGCCCATAATATGTTGGAAGAACTACAGATATAACTCTGCCTCAATCTCGATCTTATTCAGGGACTTTCCTCACAATCAGCAAGCAGTGGGATAGTGGTGATGATCACTTGCTACTCCAGTTCCCAATTAACCTAAGGACAGAAGCAATAAAAGGTATGGAATTTTGAGTTTTATTTTCTATTCAGCTTGAAGAAATAAATCAAAGGTTTATCGATCAGTAACAAAGCCCACACACAACAATATATCAAAGCAATCGAATACTACTTGCTTTCCCTACTTCAACAGACCAGTATCCAGAAGTCAGAATCAGTACTATCCAGTGATTTTGCATTTCACCAACATTTCGGTGAATTTGGGCTTTACTATCGGTACAAGAAATGTTCATACCTGCCAAAATTTTATCCCAAATTCTAATATTGAATTCAGTGTCAATTCTAAGTTGACAATCAATTAATTGTTTTCACATCTATTTTACTTATGTTCATTATCCAGATCACCTCTACCTTGTTTAATTTTTTTTCCTAAAAAAATCGAAATGTCACCATATTAATTTTTTTTGAAAAATTTGAAAAATGTACAAAATTGGAAATAGAATTCAGGATAATACGTGCTCTCATTTGGAATTAGTGTGTGTTTAGTTCAGCGCAAAGTTTGGATTTTGGTTGAAATTGAAGATGATGTGACTGAAAAGTTTTGTGTGTATGACAGGTTGATGTGATGGGAAATGACTGAAGTTTGGATCCAAACTTTGGATCTAAACACAGCCTTAGGGGCTTGCATGTGCTTAGATTGAAAAAAATAGGGGACCTGAACCGCTGAAAAAAAAACTGGTTGTTACATGGATAGCAAAAAAATTGCAAACCAAAATCCAATGCATCTAAGATGGTAAATTGGTAATTACTACTAATTAAGATGAACCAGAATTTTCACAAGAGATTGACTGCAAAATGGTTTATCTTCATCTTCAGACGATCGGCCACAGGTAGCATCTCTGAATGCGATCCTGTTCGGGCCGTTCCTCCTCGCCGGCCTCACCACCGGCGACTGGGACGCGAAGACCGGCGGCGCCGCCACCGCGGCGTCGGACTGGATCACCCCCGTCCCTGCCTCGTACAACTCCCAGCTGGTCACGCTCACGCAGGAGTCCGGCGGGAAGACCATGCTCCTCTCCACCGTGAACGACACCTCCCTGGCGATGCTGGAGCGGCCCGAGGGCGCCGGCGGCACGGACGCCGCCGTGCGCGCCACGTTCAGGGTGGTGCCGCCGGGCTCGAGGGCCGAGCTGCGGCAGCGCGCCGGCGCCGGCGCCGGCGAAGGCGCGGCGAGGCTCAAGGTCGCCGCGGCGACGATCGAGCCGTTCGGCCTGCCGGGGACGGCGGTGTCGAACGGCCTCGCCGTGGTGCGCGCCGGGAACAGCTCGAGCACGCTGTTCAACGTCGCGCCGGGGCTCGACGGGAAGCCCGGCTCCGTCTCGCTCGAGCTCGGGAGCAAGCCGGGGTGCTTCTTGGTCGCCGGCGCCGGCGCGAAGGTGCATGTCGGCTGCAGGACACGCGGCGGCGCCGCCGCCGCCGCAGCCGCAGGATTCGAGCAGGCGGCGAGCTTCGCGCAGGCCGAGCCACTGCGGCGGTATCATGCGATCAGCTTCTTCGCCAGCGGCGTGAGGAGGAGCTTCCTCCTCGAGCCATTGTTCACCTTGAGGGACGAGTTCTACACCATCTACTTCAACCTTGCAGCCTGACAAGTGAGTGACAACGACATGGCAATCTCTCTAATTTTTTAAGGTGGTGGAAGATAATTAATTTGGGCTAATTTAATTCTTTGATCCTTTCAATGCTCAATTTAGTAATTAGTACAAATTAGCATGGCAAGTAGCAGTTGAATGGGAAAATGAGTTTGGTTTACATGTACACTCTGCCTCTCAGTGTTTACTGGAGTAGCAGTGATGTTACTCTGCAATTTCAGCTCTTTATCTTGCCATTCTTTTCTTAGAAAGAGTATATACCTCTTGATGCAGTTGAGTATACACAAAAAGTTCTGCAAATGAAAGAGTACTTAAGGATCAAGGATATTCTTGACCTGATTCCTAAAGCGTAACTTCTATGTGGGTTAAAATAAAAATCTGAGCAGATTCAGATATTACTTTGTTTGCACTTCATTCAAAGCTATCTGATGTTAAGTGGACTATATGAAATCTGAGCAGGTTCTGAATTTACTTTGTTTGTACTCTATTCAAGCTATCTGAATTAAAGTGGACAATATGATATAGTCAAGTTTGACTTAAGGTTTATATGATTCCATGCATCGAGGTGGGTGAACAAGTAGAGCAGGTTCTTTTCATTATCTGATGCCTCATTCCAAATGCATTATATTACCATCTTGGTGTATAAAACATTATCTGGAGGCCATGATTACAACATACTCCTCTCTTTCTCAGATAACTATGGATCATATTGCACTAATCTGATTGGTGCAAATTGCTGCAAGTCTGCAATTGTGATGCACCCTTTTGTGTCTAGAGAAAACTTTTGATGTGTCAGCCAGTGAAGAATTGATCATCAAGACTGAAAATCAATCATACAGTTGCGACAGATGAGAATACGAGATCCAAGATCTGGTGACAGCGAGGAGACAATCGAGACATTCAATGGCAGATCCACAATCAAAATAAAGAAAAAGAACAAACATAGAACATAAATGAAAATTTGTGTAGCTGTAGCAAGCGAAGATATTGATCACGGAACCAAACATTTATGATATTCACCTTTTGTTTGATCTTTTTTACCATCTATTTCATTTAGTTGCATATTCAAACCTAACAGACAACCAAAAATAGATCACATAGAGAAGCTCCACATGCAAAAGTATATATTCCAGTGTATAATATCCAGGTAAAGCCAAAGCCTACACAAACCAACCACAGAACCACATTCTCACCAGGTCACCTAAACTTCTAAACAAGTCTTTGTGGGAGATATCCAGGTAGTATATATATTGTGAATCCTCACCCAGAGTTTACCATGTAGAAGATTGAGATGTACTGCACACAGGAATGGTCATCAGTACCATATAACGGACGATTGCTGATTACTATTACTGGTTGCAATGTAACACTTCGGATACAATAGTACATTACAGAGCTAGCTAAATGCGAAGCCACAATACCGTCAGCGCAAGACGATCATAAATAAAGCTTACACAACATAGCCAACATGCAAACCATTCGGACTGACCAGAGATGAGGGTTCTTGAAGCTGCCGTGGTGTGCCATGCATCACAAATGCCGAACAACTAGATTGTAGCAGCCAACATGAAAGGAAAAGGCATGGATAATGCAGCAAAGATGGATGATGAAGACCGCAGATTGTGACGCTTCGTTCACCAACCATATGAAACCCCTAAATTTTGTCAAGTTTCTCCGCCTTCACCACCGGATTAGCCTTGGCAATAGCATCCCTAGCAGCGGTCCGATAGTCAAACTGGCAGTCATGCTTATCGGAATAGCGGTGCATTGCGCAGTACAAGTTGCCACATCGGCAGTTGAATCCGGTAAGACCAACCCTCTTCCGACAAGTGGAGCACCGATTTGGTCCTTCCCTCCCCTTGGGGTTCACCGTGACCCCCTCACTAGGACCAGCAATCTCAGCAGGCTGCGCAACAAGCGTCTTCACCTCGACTTGAGCAACAGCTACTTCAGCGTGACCAGCAATAATTGGTTCCTTCCCGGAATCACCACCATTGACAATGCTGTCGATAGAGGAGGCTGCCAGCTTGGCCTGCTCCTGCTTCATTATCATCTCCTTGTGGCACTTTGAGCACATGTTCATGGTAGCCGCACTGCCAAAGAAGCCGCAGTTATTGATGCAAAGGATCGGGCCTTCTGGCTGCTGGCATCCAGTCTCCTTGTGCTCCATGGCTTCCTTTTAACTATAAATCAGAAGAAGAAAAAATGCGTAAATACAAGACTAAAGAAGAAAAACAGGTTCCATTTTTCCACTCTCTAAAAGCAAATGCATTACAATCAAATGTTCCACTTCAGGGTAGCAAAACTGAGCAGACAATATCTGCCAATGATGGCATATGTTCTTGATTGCGCAAAATACACCGCGACAAAAACAAGAAGCATAGTATACATGTCAAATTTCACTCTAGCAAAGCATCATGTAAAAGAACTCCGAAGAAAAGTGGATGTACCACTAACAGTCCAACCTGCCTTGCTATAAATCTATCTAGCCCAACAGACTAATTACCTAACAACATCAGAGAGCAGGGGATATATATATATATTGGTTCTAGAAAGAGGCTCCCAACTTTACGCCGCTTTACGCAACAGAGCAACAAATCCATAAAGTTGCAGCCATATCTGCTCACTGACTTTGCCCAAAGCGCCCCAAAGAAGCCATCCATCCATTCATCCATCCATCAACTAGGCGCAACAACCACACCCCCAATACGTGTAAAGGGAACACCGCCTTTACACCATACCTCCCCCGAATTCGCTCGCCGCTCATCGCCGTTCCTTCCACACCCAACCCCAACCCCAAACACATCAAATCAACAAATCAAAAAAAATCACACCTTTTGACCGCGGAAAAAGGAAAAAAAACACGCTAAATTAAACCAATAATAATCATAAATCGAACAGGGAAGCAATCGAGCCACGAACCTTAGACGACGAGGAAGCCCTTTTCTTTTTTTTTCCTCCGCGCGATTCCTCTCCGGCGATCCCTGCATCACAGAACCCCCCATCAAGAAACCATCAAGAAAAAGAAAAGAAAAGAAAAGAAAAAAGAAAACCCCTCAAATCAACAGCATCCCGGATCGGCCAGGGAGGAGCACCGGGGGCGAGAGATCGAGGCGCGATTGAATCGGGGGGGGGGGGGGGAAAGGGAGTAGGAACGAACCCTAGGAGGGGGAGGACGAGGAGGCGAGGGGAGAGGAATCGCGAGGAATGGAATTCGGTGGGCTTCGAAATGGGGGGCGAAACGTGGGGAGGTGGGGGAGAGAGATAAAGCAAGGAAGAAGAGGAGGTGGAGGCCGCGAAATTACGGAAATGCCCCTTCCCTTCCCCCGGAGCGGTGGGGCCCACCTCGATTTTTCCGTGCGGGGTGGGCCCCCCACCGTCAGGTTGCCGGGTTACGATTCTTTTGTGTGTGTGTGTTCTTTTCTTCTTCTTCTGTAGATGGACAGTGAGGGAGAGGAGAAAGAGAAAGTGCCGTGGCTGTACAACTCAAAAGTTGGAGGACTATATGTCTTTTTTTTTCTTTTTGAGAAAAGATCTTCTGAACCTTGTTTTAGTTAAGTTTTTTAAAACACACTTTTTTATTGAATTATTTTTTAAAAAGGGCTATTTGTCCTGTCATAGACTTTAGCACATGTGACAATGTTGTTTTACTTTGCTAATAGAATGGTATTGTGGAATAGAGTAGCTTATACTCTTGGTTGACTGTCCATGAATTTAGAGTTTAAGAACTTGTGCGAAATGAAGATTTTATGTTGCTGCAAGAATCTTGAACTTACTAAATTAGGAATGTAATCTTCATATCATAAATGAAGCTCTCTCTTTAACATTGTCGAGTTTCATATTAAATATAAAAAAAGGGTATTCAAGGGTTTTGTTTTTATAATTGTATTAATTATATGGTTTGTTCCATGGGAGAAAAAGGTAAGGTTGGAGGTATAGAAACCAAAAGGTTAGTTTAGTAGTTGGAAGAAATTGAAAGATTTAATTATATTCACTTTTTTTTTACATTTGACTTAACACAATACACCTCAAAAAAAAATTATATCTGCCTTCCATCCCGCCACATTGTATGCCTATTGTTTCCTTGATGATTAACACCTGACCTCTTCCTTTTTTATTCCCTAAGGAGCTTTATCCCTATTGTCGCTTAAATTATCATCCATATGTTATACCCATATATCACCGGGGTCTTATAATGGGTGACCATTCATTGGGCGTGCACTAGTGGATCGCCCACGCTTGTGTATCATATTAGCATGTGCACGTTCCATAGTTAATCACAAGGCAAATCATAACCTAAGTGTCAGATGAAACTAAAGTTTGAATTACAATTTTAATGAAAATTAGTCAAAAAAACATTTTTAATGAAACATTTTACCTATAAACTTTTATATATTATGTTTACAGACTTTTCATATATAAAAACTTTTGACTATAAATCCCATTCTAGGAATTAATAGAGCTCTCCTGATTTCAGAACTCGTTTATAGAAGCATTATACTGTAAAAAAATACATTAAATGTAAAAGATATATATTCTCTATGTGCAAATTTTAGCACAAATTTACTATAAGTAAAGGTAGAGATTTCCAAATGCAAAGTTTTTTTTTGCAAAAAAACAAAAAACTAGAAATTGAAACGAAAACAAAAGCCCAAAAGCCTATGCGGCTGAACTACGGCCCTGTACTCGGCTTGCACAAAGCTGCTTGAGTTGGGAAGGCAGCGCCGAACACCTAAAAATGTTTGCGTGTTATTCTCACGTATTTTTCACCCTACTTTACTGCTCCCTCTATCCCAATGTTTGACGCCGTTAACTTTTTTAAATATGTTTGACCGTTTATCTTATTCAAAAAAATTAAGTAACTATTAATTCTTTTTCTATCATTTGATTCATTGTTAAATATATTTTTATGTATACATATAGTTTTACATATTTCATAAAAGTTTTTGAATAAGACGAATGGTCAAACATATTTAAAAAAGTCAACGGTGTCAAACATTTAAGGAAGAATGGAGTATTTTGATAGTGCGATCACGCCTCGCTCTCGATATGTTGCCTAGGCTACCTTCATATTAATTATTATGAACTTCTTTTTAACTTTTAAATATAGCATTTGACCATTCATTGATTAGAAAGACTGTACATGTTTTTATCGTGACTTGTTTTATCATTAAAAATATTTTAAACATAAATTTTATATTTATATTTAATTCGTTTAAATAAAATGATCTATCAATGTAAAAAAGAACGGTAGCATATATTTGAAAACAGAGTATACGACGCCCTAGCCGGCCTATCGCTAGTACGTTCTACCCTCAAGCAGCATCACGCGTACGTATAAACTACTCTTGCAGATCGGTCGAGCTGTGTGCATGCTACGCGGCAGTACAGCAGCGGACGAGAGATCGATGGGAAGAATGAGATGAGCGCTGGGCATATATGTATGCGATGATGCATAGGTGGTGGCTGGAAAGGATGGCGATTTTGTCCGTCTCTAGAGCGTTACGTTTTGTACGTGGCGAGCTGGCAATGATCATCTTGTACTACGTGTGTATGGTAGTAGTCCACCTGCCTGTACGTGCACCAACTGCATCTCCCGCACCCACATTTCTACTGCCTCTACTCATGCATAAAGTACTCCAAGTTTTAGGATCAGCCACGAATATTAGAACGAAAAGTAAAAAAAATATAGAAATATATTCTAGGATTCAATTCTAGAAATTGCTATATTTGAGATAAAGAAACTAAACAATAGTCGAAATATTTTCCTCTTGTATGTTAATCACATTTTACACCATACATTCTGCATAAAGATTATCGCATTAGGGCTTGTTCCATCCATTGCTAAAACGAACTTTGCCATTTGTTGGTAAAGCTAAAAGTTAGGAATGTTCTTTTTTTTTTATTTTTCCAAAATGAGATATGTGGAGGTAATGTTTGGTTTGACACTTACCAAGATTTTAATGTACTTATACTTATGTGGCAGTGTGGCACTACTACAAAAATCATCTTTCATGGCGGCCATTTTGGCTTTTCGCTGGCGGAAATCGCAGCCGCCACAAACCAAAGGCCAGTGAAGATCACGATCTTCGCTAGCGGTTTTCGACCGCCAGCGATAATTCATTTTTGCTGGAAGTCATCTTAAGCCAACCGCCAGCAAAGATCCATTTTCGCTAGCGGCTGACTTAAGACGACCGCCAGCGAAAATGAATTATCGCTGGCGGGTTACAATGTGCTAGCCGCCAGTGTTAATTCTGGCCAAATTTAAAAAACGGAGCGACACCGCTCCGTCCGCCCTCCGTCAACGCTCCACCATTCAAAAATTTCACAGTAATTTATCCAAGTATTCAAAAATCCACAAAAAATTACATGAAAAATTTACAATCAACAATTTCCATTCACTCAAGCATTCAAGTATCACAAAAATCAACACATTAACAAAATTTTGAAGTCCGCTGCCGAGCCCCGTCGGCCTCCACTGCCTCCGCCTCGACGACGCCGCTGGTGAGCCCTGCTGGCCTCCACCGCTGTAGAGCGCCGCCGCAACCCCCACCGCGGCCCGTGCGCCAGATCTGAGAGAGGGAGAGGGGGTGGTGGCGATGGGGGAAGGGGAGGAGGGAGGAAGACCTGGATCCGCCGCCTCGATCTGCCAGCGCGCCGCCACCTGCTGGATGGAGTCGCCTCGGGCCTCCTCGCCGCCGCTGCCAAGGTCCGCCGCAGCTGAGCTCCACCCCCTCCCGGCGCTGGATCCGCCGCGTGCACCCGACCACCGCTTCGAGCCGCTGCTACCGCTCTCTTTGCAGCGATCCTCTCTGCAGCGAAGGGATAAAGAAGTATGAGGTGAGGAGTGAAGGGATAAGGATAGGGTGGGGAGATATATTTTTTTTATAGCTCGAGTAATTTTTTCGCTGGGGCTACGTGGTGAAACCTTTTCAGAAGCGGTTGCATGAGTGGACCGCTTGTAAAAAAGACGAACGCAAGTGAAGATCTGCCATTTTTGCTAGCGGTGTATTAAGTGTGCCGCCAACAAAAACCATAATATCTTTGATGGCGGCCCTCTTAAATCAACCGCTAACGAAGATCAGTTTTTGCTGGCGGTTCGAAACTTCCTACCCCTTGTTATATTTTCTGTTGTGGTTTTCATAAATATTCGCCATAAAAAATGATAGGGTGACGCTGTGAAAAATTATTTTTTTAAGTAATGTGGGTTGAAGTTTCTAGAATTACCAAATATTCTTTTAATAATTGATAAAATTACCGAATGTTAGTAGGGATTGGTAATGTTGCGAAGATAAAGTTTGTTTAGCTCGTTACCCTATCCAACTCTAATGTTGTTGGTGATTTTGTCAACAGAACTATTCTGAGCTGGAGGGAGTGAGACGGAGAATAAAAAACCAAGCTAGAATCTGACCGAGGATTTAAACTGTTATTATTTTTTTTAAAAAAAAACTATAGCCGATGTTCTTCAAAATTTTCGATCCAGACCTTGGCACGACCATACCGCAGTCCACCCCCCAACTTGCTCATTTTGACGAAGGGCTCGGAGACACGATCGACGGCGACCCAGCATCGATCGATTTCGCCGCCACCGCCGCCTGGCGCGACACTGCAGTAACTGTGGGCGGCCGCCGGCGGCGCGAGCACATGAAAGCCGGCCCGTGCCGTGCGACGTGCGTTGCGGGCGTGATCCGCACGCGACGCGGGCCGTGACAGCGCCCAGTGGGCCCCCCTGGTCGGCGACCTTTTCTTCCTGGTCTGGCGCCGTGGGCGGGTGAAAGCTGATCTTGGGCTTTGGCTGACTTCTCGTCCAGTAGCCACTTTTTTGGGCCTAACGCGGCCTGAAGAACACTTTCAAACTGGACGGATTCAAAGGAGCACGAGCACGAGAACTCACGTTTGTGTATTTTTGTTGTTGGCAATAATGTGAAGGAATAAGTTCACTCTAGGTCCCTCTATTTGTCACCTAGTCCGATTTTCGTCACTTGGTCGCAAAACCGGTTACAACGCATCCCTCAACTTACAAAACCGTGCAAAAAAGGTCCCTCGACAGTATTGTGCCTGGTTTTGGATGACGTGGCGCCTACGTGGCTCCCTTTAACTAGGTTCTCGTCCCACGTGACATTGACGTGGCAATTGGATCCCGGGGAAATATAAAAAACCGTGGGACCCACATGTCAGCTACACAAAAATATTTTTAAAAAGGAGGGACCCACGTGGTCTCACATGTCAGCCTCCCTCTTCTCTCTATCCCCTCTCTCTCTCTCCCTACAAGGCGAGGAGAAGTGCGAGCGGCAGCGAGCGGTGGGCATAGCGATGGCGGGCGGCGGGCGGAGGGTAGACTAGAGGGGCGGCGGGTGGAAGCAGAGCGGCGACGGGCGGTGGGCTGAGCAACAACGGGCGGCGGGCGGCGTGGCGAGAGCGCTGCGAGGGAGGAGGCAAGCTCGTCGGGGCGGCTGGCGGGAGAGGAGGCAACGCGTGCCGTCCGACAGGAGGGAGGGAGAGGAGCAGCGGTGCGTGGGGGACGGCGGTCGACGGGAGGGCGGAAGAGTAGCGGCGGCTCGCCGGCCTCTCCGCGCTGGTCGGCATCCCCGTCTCCTCCCTTTGCAATCCAGTGTAGAGCTCGATGGCGGGGCGCCGTGGGTGCGGCTCAACGGTCACGGGCAGAGGAAGAGTTGCACCGGGCGGCGGCCAGCGACAGTCTCCGCCCCCTTGCCGGTGATGCGTCGCGTCGGCCAGCCGCGCCACGCACGCGCCTTCACCCCTCTGCTATGGTGTCATTCTCTCACCACTGTCGCGCTTTGCTTCGGCCGTCGCCGCTCTGACTGGTGCCAATCCTCCGCCACAGTCCCCAATCCACCACGATACCACCAGTCTGCTTCGGGACCGCTGTTGCCTCCGCCTTCGCCACCGGTAGGCGGCAACGGAAGCCCGGACGTCGAGGGCGTGGCGCTGGCCGACTTCTTCTTCGGCCCCAAGTTGGATGACTTGATGCAGTGGCTAGGAGATGGTGACGCCGGGCAGAAGGGCACGCTGCCAGCCTCCTCGTCATCGTCATCCTACGCGCAGCGGGGCGGGGCGGAGCGGGCGGGCGGACGGCGGCCCTAGAAGAACGGAACGGAGCGGGGCACCGGTGGGCGGAAAGGGGAGATGGGAAGAGGGGAGAAAGAAGAGGTAGCGGTGAGAATGACATGTGGGGCCCACGTGGGCCCCACCATTTTTATTAATTTGTGTGTGAAACTAACATGTGGGTCCCACATGATTTAATATTTTTCCGGGATCCAATTGACACATAAGCGTCACGTCAATGCCACGTGGGATGATGACCTAGTCAAAGGAGCCATGTAGGCGCCACGTCGGTCAAAACCGCCCTCCATACTACCGAGGGACCTTGTTTGTCTGGTTTTCGTAAATTGGGGGATTGGTAGTATCTGGTTTTGCGATCAAGGGACGAAAATTGGATTGGGCGACAAATAGAGGAAACTAAAGTGAACTTATTCCTAATGTGAAATGTCTGACTGTTTTCTGAATCACAGCTCGAATAAAGGTGTAAACGATGATGCGATTGCTGAATGTACACGGTTGTTTCTTTTCGTATTTTGGATGCTCATCCTGACGCCGTTCGTCTGTCTGTGTCCCCCTGCTTTCGCTCTGTTTTCTCTCCCTGACATCGTGTTATCTATCATACCATTTGGTGACAAAGCCCAATGTATGCTCAGTCCATCAATACTAAAGTTTCTAAAAAAAAAGAGGAAAGTGTGCGGTGGAAACTTCCATGCGTTAAATAGTAATCCCCGATAAAATCAATACAAATACAAAATATTAATTACTGAACTACTTAAGTACACCCTTCGCGTTAAAATATAAAAAGTTTTGGTTACATGAGATACATCAAAATATAAAAAATATTAATTGCTGAACTACGAATCTGGACATGATATATTCTATCCAACCAAAACATGTCAAGATTTGTATAGTACTAGATTGTGTCTCATCCAATCAAAACTCATTTTTCGGATGGAGGGAGTATATGGTTAACGGAATTACTAATCTCCCGTCGACAAAAAAATGCATTACCAAATTTTGCAGATTTTGGATCATTAGAGTGCTTCACGGTTCATGTTCCAAGTGCTTCTTCTCCAACTCCAACAACCGGCGACAACCCAAACTCCGACAGAGGGCTGGCAAATTAAGATCCCAGTGTGAGGAGGAGGAGGGGTAAGAAAAGGGAGTCGTCGGGCTTAGAGGAATGGTCATGGGAGTTGGCAGCCTGGCGGTGGGCGGCGGGACAGGTGGACAGTGCCAAAGCTATGGGGATGGAGGAGGGCGGTGAGCTGACGTTGGTGGCAGGAGCATCCTGCTGTCGACGGCTCGAGGAGAAATGAGAGAGGGGGGCGGGGGAGGGAAAGGAGGCCGGTGGGGAGAGGTGTCTCACTGGTGCTGATGACGTCTTCCGGCGAGAGGCCGAGCGGTGGCACGGTTGGGCGGTAGCGGCGATGTAGGAGGGGTTAGGTTCACTGCACGAATTTTAAAGTGATATAATGGTTCAAAATTCACAAGATTTTAAGAGATGTTTTTTTAGTATATACCGTCCCATTAATTAAAGGAAAAAGTACGAATTACCCCCCTGAACTATCGAGGTCGACCGAATTACACCCCCAAACTTGAAAACCAGACATTCTACACCCTCAACTATTGAAACTGGATAAATAACCCCCCTGACTCAATCCGGAGTGGTTTTGAGTCTACGTGGCAGTCCAGTCAGCAATTTTTTTTTAAAAAAATCAATGGGCCCCACCTGTCAGTTCCCCTCCCCTCTCTACCCCTCACTACTCTATCCCAATCTCTCCTCTCTCTCCTCACCAGCACGGTGGCGACCGCTCGAGGGCGGGATCAGGCGGCGCTGCCGGCGGCGGATGGCGGCGGGCGGCTGAGACGGAGGCAGAGCTCGCCCGCGCAGGTTGAGGCGGCGGAGGAGCGCGAGCGAGCCGAGCACGGACGGCAGTGCTTCCGCGGCGCCCTGGTCCGGTCGCTGCCCGGGCGGCTGCTCGACGCCGACGAGGAGGAGTAGGTGCTCCTGTCCCGGCGCAGGCCGTCCCGGGGCAGATACGGCCTCTGCCACTGTCCCTTGTTAATACTATTGGTTTAATTTCAGCAAGCAGCGCCCTGTCTCTCTGATGACAAGTTAATCAGCTTCTTGTTTAATTAGTTTAGTTTTCTCTTGAGATTCTTCCAGGTTTCTTGGGCTTTGAAACCAAAAAATGCAGTGACGATGCATATGCACACACACTGTGATTAGTTTAATTAAGCTTAGCTTCGATCTTGCTCTCTAGAACAAGTTGACAGTGCATGCATGTGATGCATCGATCTGCGCAGGTACTGGCGGACAGGTTATTCCCGGCGATGGCGACGCCGACGACGCGTGGCCCCGACGACGACGACGACGTGTGGACGCACGTCACGCCGGCCCACCGGCACGGGTCGTCGGCAGCGCCCCCGACGGGTCGTCGGTCACCGCCGTCTTGAACGCCAGCGCCACCACCGCCTCCACCCGCGCGCCTCGCGTCGTCGTGGGCGGCGGCGCGTCGCCGTCGACCCACGCCGCACCGCCTCCAAAGCCTACAGACAACAGATCGATCGGCCGTGGTGCGCCGGCACAATGCCGTCGCCTTTTCGGTACGATGATGACGAGTAGGAGAGTGGCGGCCTGGTCCGGGCATGGACGTCCGAGGAGAGGAAGTTGGCGTCGCCGTCCTACCCGCTGCGGCCGCGTCACCGGTCGATGAGGAGGAGGTCGGAGAGCGCCTTCCGCCTCCGCCTCCACCACCGGCTGCCCGGGCGAGCTCCGCCTCCCGCTGCCGGCCGCCCGCTCCGCCTCCGTCTCAGCCGCCCGCCGCCCTCCGCCCTCCGCCGCTGGCAGCGACGCCTGCTCCTGCTCTCGCGCGGTCGCCACCGTGCTGGTGAGGAGAGAGAGGAGAGATTGGGATAGAGTAGCGAGGGACAGAGAGGGGAGGGGAACTGACACAGGTGGGGCACACTAATTTTTTTTAAAAAAAAATTGCTGTCTGGAGGATCCAAAACCACTCCGGATTAAGTCGGGGGTTATTTATCCGATATTAATAATTGAGGGTGTAGAATGTCTGGTTTTTAAGTTCGGGGGTATAATTCGGTCGAGCTCGATAGTTAGGGGTAATTCGTACTTTTTTTTTTCCTTAATTAAATCAATAAACTGCGTTTGTGCTCACTTAATTTATCTCAACTTTTATGCGCGTGAAGACACAAGCAACAGCCATGCCCATGCACGCTCCTAACCACCCACCATTAACCAACCGTAAATTAGCTCCTAACCACGCTCCTAACCTCTCGTTCTCGACACCCTCCTCCCCTTATAAACTCCCCTCCTCTTCACCCTCTTCTCCTCCAACAACGACGCGCAGAAGAGATTGGCCACCCGCCTCTCGATTCGCTCCCCAATAATCCAGAGCTACCACTAATAATCCCCCTCCGTTCCAGCGCGCGCGGCGGCGGGAGCTCGTCGGAGAAGAAGAAGAAGACCAAACCAGGCCGGCCGGTCGTCGTCGTCGTCGTCGATCCCCTCCCGCCACCGCACCCGCCGGCTGTGATACTATGGAGATGAAGAAGATCGCCGTCGCCTTCGCCGTCCTCGCCATCGCCTTCGCCGCGTCCGCCACCGCCGTGCTCGCCTCGGAGTCCGAAGCCGGGGGCGCGGCGGCCGCCGCGGCGGAGCCCACCGCGCCTGCCCCGGGCGCCGGCGGCGAGGCCGCCGCCGCCGGTGGCGCCGCTGCCGGCGGCGCCGCGGCCGCCACCTCGGCAGCCGCCGTCGTGGCGGCCGCGCCGCCCCTCGCCGCCATCGTCGCCTGCTCCTTCCTCGCCTACTACCTCCATTGATCGATCGTAGCATGCAATGCAATGCATGGGCGACTACGACCTATAACGGGATGGAACAAGATGCAAGAGAGAGCATCGTTTTGACATTATTTTCCGTGCTAATTAATTAATCAGATTGTAAAACATGTATTTACGATGGATTGATGGACGTTTTGCTAGCTATATATATGTATTTCGTATCATCGTTTGATTAACCATCCGAAATGTATTAATCCATCCCGTTTTTAATATATGATGTATTTTATTTTTAAATATACTGTTTGACCATTCGTTTGTGTAAAAGTGTAAATATAAGTACCTTCAATGATAAATCAAGTTCCAACAAAATAAATAAATAAATAACATAGATAAATAAATTTTTATTCAATAAGATGAATGATCGAGCGTATATCAAAAAGTTACGGTGTTATATATTAAAAACCAAAGGGAGCATATCTAATATATTTGTTTTTTTAAGTGGAATCGGAATATATATTTCAACAGTTTAGCTTTCTGTCTGATGACTAGCTAGTAGCTAGCTATTTGAGGTAACAATCTCTCTTCAACAAAAAAAACTTGGCCTGAGTCAGTCAGGACAGCAGCCCAATTAGTACAGTTGTTGCTGGGCCTGAGTTGGTCAGGATGGCCCAACAAAATGCCTGGCAGCTACACTATTAGTTGTCTTCATTCTGTTTATAATTATCTTCATGCGTTTCCTCGTAAGGGCATTTACAAAGGTAGAGTTAAATATTAGCTCTATATTATCTAGAGACTAGCATTCTACAACAGTTAGAGACAATATAGTCTCTAATCATTAATGTATCAAAATACTTTTTCTTACTATTCTTTACTTTCTTTCATCACCATGCAACAAAATCTGCTCTAATAAATGCTAAGAGTCGACTCTGAGCTGTTGTCATGCATAACAACCATACTCATTTCTCTTTCTTCCATGTCATCAAATTTACTTGCATGGCAATAGAGAGAGACCACTAATAAAGACCGTTGTACATGCCCTAAAGATCCACCACCGTACCACCAGTGAGCGAAATGTTTTTTTTTTTGGTTTTCCGGTGGGTTTTGAAGGTAATTTGATGTTTGGTTCATCTTCATATTTTCTACAGCCGTATACGAGTAATATATATACATATATAATTGACTCATTTTGTTTTTTTACACGTTTTTGGTATTGACCATTTTTTGTAAAAAAAAGTATGACAATAAGTAATATTTATTGGCAAGCTAGGGTTCCTTTGGATGGAAGGATTTGTACGGATTCAAATCCTTAAAGAGTGCCCCCCCTCTCTCTCTCTCTAAACTGCATGTTTGGAATTTATATAGGACTGTAGTATGTAAATTGCTTTGGATTGCATCCTATGCCTCAACTCCATAAGAAATTTACACATGATCGCAAACCTTATTTTATATGTTTTTCTTTAAGAAGTCCGATGCATATTTCTCTTCTCTCTAGATTATATCAAAATGAGTTTTATTTTCCTATTAACCATTCAAACACATCATCTGTTAAATTCTTTTGACTTACAATCTTATAAGTTTCGGTAACACGTGACATTTCAATTTTACATTTTTTTTCTCCTATTCATGTATTTTTTTAAACCGTGTGCTTTAAAAAAGGTTTGGAATTAGGGCCCTTTTGAAACTCCATATTACAATAGTAGCATATTAGCAGCACACAAAACGGAGCGTCTCATTAGTGCATGATTAATTAGGTACTCAATTAACTATTATGAATTTGAAAATAGATTTATTTGATATGTTTTAAGACTTTTATATATAAATTTTTTGCGTAAAATACGGTGTTTAGCAGTTAAAAACTTGTTAACAAAAACCAAAGAAGTTTTTTTGAGGGGAATAAAACCAAAGAAGTTACTATAAGCTGGAGTTAAAGTTTAGAACTCAGACTTAGGTTCTGTTCGTATGTCAAGGTTCCCAACTCCCCCTACTCGTTTTCCACGCGCACGCTTTTCAAACTGCTAAAAAGTGTGTTTTTTGAAAAAAAAATTATATACGAAAGTTGCTTTAAAAAGTTATATTGATCCATTTTTTTAAAAAATTAGCAAATAATTAATTAATCACGCATTAATGGACTGCTCCGTTTTCCATGCCAGAGGAATGGGTTCCCAACCCAGGCAAACCAACATGTCAATTAGGACCATGCCAGGAAAGTGTCCCATCTAGGCTACATTAGTTGTCTGAACTTTCTGGTCCCTCACAGCGTTTAAATGCTTTGAATTTAAACATATGCTATATCTAGATTTATAACCAGAAGTTGGTTTTTTGAGACAAAAGAAGTATTTGTCTAACAAAACATGCATGTACTAATTTAAGCTATCGTGCATAATTTAGTTTACACACTGGTTGCTAGCTTAGGAAATTTTAAGTTTCATGCAGATCTCTCTTCTCCAGTATCATTTGCAAATGGACCCGACATTGACGTGCCAGCGATCGTAGAGGATATGCAAAAGCTATAGCTACCCTAGCTAGTACTATCTTCAAAGTAATCCATTAATATAAAGCTAGCGACCTTACATCCTCCGTCCTATAATACCTCAATCTCTAACTACAATTCTAGATATTGTTATGATTGTTTTTCTTTAAGCGGAGGGAGTAAGTTATTGCTCACCCTTCTCACTACGCTAGCGTACTGCCTAGTACGTGCATATGTTGAGGCAGGAGTAATTAATAATTTTGTTCCTTTTGCACCCTATCGATGACCATTTACCCCCTTCCTTTAAAAAATTACGGATGAATGTAGATAAATATTTGTCTAGATTTGTGCTTAAAAATTAGATTTTTTTTCTATCATAGAGTTACGTTGAGAGACACATCACCCCTTAGAAATTGGATTTTTTTTTCTATGATAGAGGTACGTTGAGAGACACATCACCAGTAGCATTTATACAGACTTTTACCAGTAATTAATTTATGTTATCATATTTATAAAGTAGAAAAAGAAAAACATAGAATACACACTCCTGACACAATCTAGACATAGGATTTTCATCATCCACAAATATTACGTATACACCCACCGGCAATATAAAAATAACTGTCAGTAAATAATATATATACTACTAGTAGTACTATACTTTCGTCTACCTTCGTCTCAAAATATAAGAATTTAGAATCGGATGAAACATGTTTTAATATTAAAATATGGACAATTCTCTATTTAGATTCGATCGATTCGTAGTATTAGCTAGAATATATCCTATCCGATTTTGCGTTCTTATATTTTATAACGGAGAGAGTATATGGAGTAATTCTCACTATTCAGTATGTACATGATGAATGTGTAAAAGGATTCTATTGACTGTTTGCATTGTTGTTCCATGGACCATCATCATGACATGTTGGCCTCTATACATGACTAGCCAGAAAAAAAGGCTGGCTGATTTATCTCATCATCTCCAGGCTATCCATAGCTCATTAACAGTAGTCGCCATTTTTTTTTTTACGTTTTGGACATTAGGTCTCCAACGAATATATCTGGTTATTTCCTTTTCTAGTTATATTTAAACATTTATTAAAAAACATATAAATGTGTTTTTCACAAAACTATCAATGCCATTATTTTCACAAATCAATCTTAATATCTAGTATTAATTAATGATTGATCACAACTTAAAAAAATCCTATTATTGTCGGTTCAAACATGACATTGCTGATGGTTTTTGAACTAGCTAGTAGTATGAAGGCAACAGTAATAGCCTTAGCCATCACTGTCGGTTTTTTTTTTTTACCGACATTGATGTTAATTTCAACCCCTAAAGAAAATTGTTATACTCCTGTACGATAGTTATTCCTAATGCAACAATGAATCACAAGCTTTGCATCCAAATCAGCAACAACAAAAACAGATCACAACTTCAACATCAAACAAATTGCATATACAAGTTCAACAACATCATACACATGTTGAACTCCATACACACGTATCAAAAGATTTGCACATCAAGCGGATCACACAACCACAAACAAATTTGCATCAATCAACAACTTCACTAGGCAGAACTATTGAAGCATCAAGCAGAACCTTGGAGATGATCTAGCTCTCCTAGGACGCTAAGACGAGCTTCTAGCAGATGTATAGCTTCTCCCAGAATCTCCAACTTCCTCAAATAGTGCATATTTTTATCCAGATTATGAGAATATGTAACTATAGCATCTAGAAAATTAACTATAATTAAGAAACTAGGAAAACCCAGCTTTTCTAGATTATTGAAAGTTGGCTACCAATTAGCTCCTTTTTAGAGTCTTAAGCTCTTTCAAAAAACACAATGTGGGTATGGCCATGCATGCAGCTTGCGCCCTCTGCATCTGCGCCTTCCAAGTGGACAGAAAGAGCTGCTGGTGGCTGCTGACTATCAACCTTGCCTCGAGCTCGTTGCACCTAAATCAGGCAGCCACAAACCCTCTAGTGCATCCTCATCATCGTAAATCTGCTAGGAGGAGAGGAAGAACTATATTTTGGGACGAAGAAAGATGCCTTTTAAAGGCTAATGACCCCCTGCATATTTGGCCAAACAATAAGCATATGTAGTTTGCATTGATACAACAACCATCACGTCAAGATAATTAAGATCGAAAAATGAAAAGGAGATGAAACTACTACCGGGATGCAATGAGACGGGCACTGTTTATTTGTACCTTGTATCATCGTCGATCACAAATATATACTCACTCCGTCTCATTTTAAGCGCAACCATGAGTTTCCGTGCCTAACTTTGATCATCCGTCTTATTTGAATTTTTTTATTAGTATTTTTGTTGTTATTAGATGATAAAACATGAATAGTACTTTTATGCAGAACTTATGTTTTTTAAATTTTTTTTACAAATCTTTCAAAATAAGACGGATGATTAAATTTGAATACGAAAACTCATGGCTGCGCTCAGAATAAGATGGGGGAGTAATGTATTATGTACCGCGTGCGAGATGGGTTGGCAGGCATAATATTAATAAGCAATCTATTGAACGGAGTATATAATTAATGCTCGTGCTACAGTATGATAGCTACATAGACGCCAATTGATCGAGTTCGTTGCTGGCAGACGCATGTGCATGATAGGAGTGTATATACGATGCATCGAGTAGATTTATACCGGATGAGTACTATACAATTGATGTTTAGAGTATTTATGGGTACGCGTACTTCTCATATTCTCTGTCCACCTAATATAGTACAACGAAAATTAATGTGTCTAGACACGGTTTTTAAGCATATATAGCCATAGTGAATTCATAATATTGGAAACAGATTAATGCTTAGTATTTTGGAAGAGCTGTTTGAACCATCCATTTATGATTTATCGGCCGGCCTAAAAGCCTGTCTTTTTTGTGTGTGATTTCAAATTTGAGTTTCAGTTTTTACTCTCTGATGTGCTTAATTGAAACGTTAAACTGATGCTTGAAGTAGTTATCTTTGTTAAGTAGCTATAGCTGCCTTGAAACTTTTTTAATATAAAACTAATGGATTTTCTGCCCATTTTTGCATGCATTGAGCTATAACCATCAAGATAATAATTTGATTTGATATATAAATCTTGCTTCTCTTTCCATATTTTTAATTGTTTCTATCATGTTTTGTTTACAACTATTAATTGCTTCTATTTTCATAAATATAATTTATATTTTCTAAACAACTATATATATATCAACGATCTACAGAGTCATAATTTAATTATACCTTATCATGATCCAACTGTATATATCTTTCTATTTTTCTTTAATTGATATGGTAATTAATTAATTAATTTCTAGACTTCAAAGCAAACATGATGGCCCATTTCCAAACTCTCTTGACAATATACTAGATACAAATTCTGAAGAACAGAAATTAGAAATTAGTGTGCATGCATGCATGCTTTCAATAATTCACAGCTGAGCTGTGTGGTACGGGCAGTGGTCAAGTGCAGCATGCATGATGAACCAAGTTGCTTACGGCCTAGCACTGTGGCACAGCATCACAAAAAGACAATGCAATGCAAGCTTGTCTGTTCCTAGCTTAACTACAAGCCGGTCAATTAATTAAGGTGATGTTTTTTCCAGGTCACAATTTTCTCACAAAATGGGACTTAAGTACAAAGATTATATTCAGGGCATTGATCTATACGTACATTGGACGTCAAACTACACACTAATTATGAAATTAGCATGGCAGAGAAAAGGGAAAAAAAATTCAGGAATCATGCAGGGGAATTTAACCCAAAGTATGTATAAATCCCACTAGCTAAGCTCAGGTCTTTTCAAGGAGATGCTGGTATTGCTTTTGCTTTAAACATGGGCTCACTTTCGTGGACACGACCACAGGGCATATAAGCCTCGATGTTTTCCTTTTGGTGGCCTCTCCAATCTATGCATATAGTGATGCTACTTCAATTCTCTTCTATTATCCTACAAAACCTATAGCTATATATACTACCTCCGTTTTTTAATAGATGATGCCGTTAACTTTTTCTCACATGTTTGACCATTCATCTTATTCAAAAAATTTACGTCATTATAATTTATTTTGTTATAATTTGTTTTATCACTTATAGTATTTTAAGTGTGATTTATATCTTATACATTTGCATAAAATTTTTGAATAAGACGAATAGTCAAACATGTGAGAAAAAGTCAACGGCGTCATCTATTAAAAAACGGAGGGAGTATATATCTATGACATATCTATCTATTGTATCTATGGGATCCTTTGATTTGATTTGCTGTTACTATAGGATCTTGGCCGTGTGTGCCACGTACCTTGGCTAGCTTTCTTTGCCTTCAATTCATTGTCCTTTGATGTAAAGGGGGGAAAGGGAAGAGGCCAAGAAATGATCTTTTCCTTCTCTTTCCTTATCTTTTGCTTTTCTCTTTGATCCCCATGTCTATCCGCTTTCTTCTCCTTCAAGCCTCCTGCTAAAATCACGGAATGGCACGTTTTGGAATTTTTTTTTAAAACAACTAATATTAAGTACAGTGTTTTTCCGGAGTGAAAAAAAAAGATTGTGAAAACCTCAGATTCAGCTGAAAATCTACTATAAACTAACCTCGTATGGGATGTAACACACATTCTAGCACACATAAATATGTCTAGATTTACTGTACTAGAATGTGCCACATCCTATACAAGGTATGTTTATTTTAGGAAAGTGGAAAGGCAGCTATGATAACTTTAGGGTTCATTCAAAATACAATAATTTTATAGGATTTTCATATGAACTAGTTCAACTTACATTGTATTTAGAGGGTGGGGTTGTACATCCAGGAAATGCTCATATGCATAGTGTTCGATTATAGGACTGGTGGAAATGAAAGGATGGTTGGCGAGGGATGTAAGGGTTTGGGGGCGTGCAATTTCCTCTATTAAGAAATGAGAAAAATATTCTCTCTTAACATACGGTACATCTGTTTATTTTTTTTTTCGAGAAAGAGAAAGCTTTATTGATTACTCAACAACTTGTTGAGATTCACGGTTCAATAGCTCCATAATACAAGCAGGGGCATCCATACGCCAAACAGAACAATTCTAAAAAACACCCAATAAACAAACCAATTTTAGCTACCTATAAAAGAAAATTATTTTTTAGTAGTGACTATCGATAATATTCAAGGGATATATATAAAGTCTATACATCCTCTGGTAGTATATATCAAACAGAAGCAACACCGCAAAATGTCGAATATATATATTAGGGTCATAGGGATACTGATCTCCACCTCTATATATAAAAATGCAGTATTACACACAACAGGTTAACTACTGACAAATAAAATTAAGAGTGAATTCCACTTTGGACTAGGTTTAATTACCTAATTTGCAAATTGGACCAGACATTAGCAAGTCTTTTCATTTTGGACTAAACATTGTTACCAATTTGGCATTTTGGGCTAGTGGCCCGCATGTCAGGCAGCCTTCTTCCTCATTAGAATTCCCTGATCTTGACTTTGTCCAATCTAGGGAGCTCATCAATTTCCCCTGATGGTAGAAAATAGTGGCTGCTGGGCTGGCCAGCGCCCGGCCCCTACTCCATCTCCTTTCCACTTGCTGCAGGACTGCCAGAGAGCATCAAGCCACCGCCGAGGCGCCGCCCCCCTTCTTCTGCTCTGCTGTGCTTTTCTCTCCCCGTTGAGGAGGATGCCAACAGCAGATGAGTGAGCACGAGATGCATCCATGAGTTGTCCTCCTCGAATTGACGCGTGTGCATGGCTGCTTGAGCTTGGAGACCCATGGTGCACGCGAGTCGCTCGGGGATAGTAGTAGTGGAGACTGGAGACACAGATTGGAGAAGAAGTGGACCAAACTGAAACATTATGCAAATTTTCCTGGTGTAAAGTGAAAACATTGTCCTATGCCTGGTTTAAGTTGCAACACTGGTAAAAAGAACCAGCCCAATTTGCAATTTACTCATTAAGGAAATTAATTAGCTGCATGATTGACCTCTCTTAGATCAACAAATCATCAGCTTAATTAATTATATATAGGCTGTGTTTAGATCCAAAGTTTGAATCTAAACTTCAGTTCTTTTTCATCACATCAATTTGTCATACACACATAACTTTTCAGTCACATCATCTCCAATTTCAACCAAAATCTAAACTTTGCGCTAAACTAAACACAACCATAGTACTATCTCGATTGATGATGGAACAATCCATACTCGTGCACGCGATCGCGAGCAAACTGTTCCGGGCCGTGCCGGCCGGCTGCAGGGCACGGCCGGAGTATACTTTAAAATAAGCAGGCAATGTATGCAACCGGCACGGCAGCGTACGTGCGATCGAGGGAGCAAAAGCCGGTTGATTCGTGTAGCCGCGGGCCGTGGATCCTGTTGGAATTAATGGATGGGCCTTAGCCCACTCGAAGATTAATTCTTTGGAAAATCACAAAAGCCCACCTCATGGGATGGCATGCATGTGGATTTTAGTATCACCTTGCTTATTCTAGGAGAGGGGGACCTCCTTAAAAAGGAGGATGCCCTCCTAGTCACTTGAAGCATGTGTGGTGGAGAGAAGAGGGGGAACACACGCGCGCGCTCGCTCGTCTGGCCTGGTAGGGCAGGCGGCGCGCGTGCACGACGTACGCGTCGAATGGTCCGCCAAAAATTAGTTCCTCACCTTGCGCAGATGCAGCCTCCTTTTGCAGTTTTGTTTTGCTGCAAATTCGGATTCGTTTTTGTTTTGGAAACGTTCCGAAAAATCCGGTGCGTGAAAACGGCCTGGAGTCCGGATAAGTTACGCGCGACTTATCCGGTTCGGTTACGCGCAGTGGAGATCGTGCGGGCGCCCTGATCAAGCGACCCTTCTCTATATAAACCGACCTGCCGTCTTCACGCAACACACGAAAAAATCAATCTAGGGTTTGCCTCCTACTCTGTGCTACGCCGTCGCTCGTAGATTACTCCATCTCGCTCGCCGGCGTGCACCGGCGATCGGGAGAGCAGGTCTCCGGAACCTCTACCTTCGACGTCCTGCACCGGGAGAAGGCGGCAAAAAGGTTTTTGGGAAGCGCTTAGCGCGACTGCTCCCTGTTCGTCCGCGACGGCTCGTCTTCCTCTTCGCTCGCGTGCTGCGCGCCTTCGTAGATGCCTGCAATCGCGAAAAGTTCCTACCGAGCAGCCGGTCTTTCTACCACCTCGGTACGTGTTCAATATGTTGCGCATATTTGATCTGTTTATGTTTTACTGCTTAGTTTACATGTGTAGATCTAATGATGCGTTAATGCTAGTATACATCTGCAATGCCATGATTTATTTATAGAATATATTAAATCATTATATGCCTATAATCTCAACAATCCAAAAACCTTATTATAGGCACTGTGATTTTACTATGGCTGGTTTTGTCGATGCACTGAGGCCGAATAAATTCACCGGTGTGCACTTTAAGAGATGGCAGATCAGGGTCACTCTATGGCTGACAGCTATGAAATGCTTCTGGGTGAGTACTGGCAAACCTGAAGGAGTTCTTACTGCTGAACAGCAGAAGCAATTCGAGGAAGCCAATACTCTCTTTGTGGGATGCATTCTTAGCGTTCTTGGCGATCGTCTGGTCGAGGTGTATATGCATATGACCGACGCTAAGGAGTTGTGGGATGCACTGAATACTAAATTCGGTGCTACTGATGCTAGCTATGATCTGTATATCATGGAGCAATTTCATGACTACAAGATGGCTGACAACCGTTCTGTAGTCGAACAGGCTCATGAGATATAAACCATGGCTAAGGAACTCGAACTTCTTAAGTGTGTCTTACCCGACAAATTTGTGGCCGGGTGCATTATTGCGAAACTTCCTCCATCTTGGAGAAGTTTCGGTACTGCACTCAAACACAAGAGACAGGAATACTCTGTTGAGGGGTTGATAGCGTCTCTTGATGTTGAGGAGAAAGCTCGGAAAAAAGATGATGCGTCTAAGGGCGATGGTGGGCAGTCTAGTGCCAATGTTGTGCACAAGGCCCAGAACAAGAGCAAGGGGAAATACAAAGCTCAGCAGACCACCAACTTCAAGAAGCAGAAGAAGAACAACAACAATCCTAATCAGGATGAGATGACTTGCTTTGTGTGTGGCCAACCTGGTCATCTGGCTAGGAAGTGTCCACAGCGTAAGGGGATGAAGGCACCTGCAGGGCAGACTTCTAAGTCTGCTAATATGACCATTGGCAACATTGGAGATGGAAGCGGGTATGGTAATTTACCTACTGTTTTTTCAGTTAATCAGTCTACTAATTGGTGGGTTGATACTGGGGCCAATGTACATGTTTGTGCTGACATCTCATTGTTTTCTTCTTATCAGGTCGCACGGGGTTCCACCGTCCTAATGGGGAATGGGTCACATGCTTCTGTTCATGGTGTTGGCACGGTAGATCTGAAGTTTACTTCGGGAAAGATTGTGCAGCTGAAGAACGTGCATCATGTCCCTTCTATCGACAGGAATCTTGTTAGTGGCTCCCGTCTGACTAGAGACGGATTTAAGTTGGTTTTTGAGTCTAATAAAGTAGTCGTGTCTAAACATGGATATTTTATTGGTAAAGGTTATGAGTGCGGAGGCTTGTTCCGCTTTTCCCTTTCTGATTTCTGCAATAAGTCTGTGAACCATATTTGTGGCAGTGTGGATGATGAGGCTAATGTCTGGCACTCACGTTTATGTCATATTAATTTTGGCTTGATGTCTCGGCTTTCCAGCATGTGTTTAATTCCTAAGTTTTCCATTGTCAAAGGTTCTAAGTGCCATAGTTGTGTGCAATCAAAGCAACCTTGTAAGCCTCACAAGGCTGCTGAGGAGAGAAACTTGGCACCTCTAGAACTCCTACATTCAGATCTTTGTGAAATGAATGGGGTGTTGACGAAGGGTGGAAAACGATATTTCATGACATTGATTGATGATGCTATTAGATTTTGCTATGTGTACTTGTTGAAAACGAAAGACGAGGCTCTAGACTATTTTAAAATTTATAAGGCAGAAGTTGAAAATCAACTTGACAGAAAGATAAAAAGACTTAGGTCTGATCGTGGTGGAGAGTTTTTCTCAAAAGAGTTTGACTTATTCTGTGAGGAATATGGCATTATACATGAGAGGACGCCTCCCTATTCTCCCGAGTCTAATGGGATTGCCGAAAGGAAGAACTGCACACTGACTGACTTGGTGAATGCTATGTTGGACACCGCAGGACTACCTAAGGCATGGTGGGGGGAGGCATTGTTGACCTCGAGTCATGTGTTAAACAGAGTTCCTAACAGAAATAAGGACAAAACACCATATGAGATATGGATTGGGAGAAAACCATCACTTTCTTACTTGCGCACATGGGGGTGCTTGGCGAAAGTCAATGTACCAATAACGAAGAAGCGCAAACTTGGACCTAAGACTGTGGACTGTGTCTTTCTGGGATATGCTCACCACAGCATTGCCTATAGATTTTCAATAGTTAAATCCGAGGTACCTGACATGCATGTTGGTACAATTATGGAGTCTCGTGATGCTACCTTCTTTGAGAGCTTTTTCCCAATGAAGGATACACATAGTAGTTCTAGTCAACCTTCTGAAATAATTCCCAGTTCAATCACACCACCAGAACAAACTGAACATACACATGAACATGTCACTGAGGAGGATGACAGTGAAGCTCCTCGAAGGAGTAAAAGACAAAGGACGGCTAAGTCCTTTGGTGATGATTTCACTGTGTACCTCGTGGACGACACTCCTAAGTCAATTTCAGAAGCATATGCATCTCCTGATGCAGACTACTGGAAGGAGGCTGTCCGTAGTGAAATGGATTCCATTATCGCTAACGGAACTTGGGAGGTGACAGAGCGACCCTATGGGTGTAAACCTGTGGGGTACAAGTGGGTGTTCAAAAAGAAGCTGAGGCCTGACGGTACCATTGAAAAGTACAAGGCTCGGCTTGTTGCTAAGGGCTATACTCAGAAAGAAGGCGAAGATTTCTTTGACACTTACTCACCTGTTGCCAGATTGACCACAATTCGTGTGCTACTTTCCCTAGCAGCCTCACATGGTCTTCTCGTTCATCAAATGGACGTTAAGACAGCTTTTCTTAATAGAGAGCTGGATGAGGAGATCTATATGGATCAACCTGATGGGTTTGTAGTTGAAGGTCAAGAAGACAAGGTGTGCAAATTGTTGAAGTATTTGTATGGTCTGAAACAAGCTCCTAAGCAATGGCATGAGAAATTTGATAGAACATTGACATCTGCAGGCTTCGCAGTCAATGAGGCAGATAAATGTGTATACTATCGCCATGGTGGGGGTGAGGGAGTTATTCTGTGCTTGTATGTTGATGACATACTGATATTTGGGACAAATCTTGAGGTGATAAATGAGGTTAAATCATTCTTGTCTCAAAAATTTGATATGAAGGATTTGGGAGTAGCTGATGTTATCCTCAACATCAAGCTAATTAGAGGTGAGAATGAGATTACACTCTTGCAGTCCCATTATGTGGAGAAGATCTTGAATCGCTTTGGCTACATTGATAGTAAGCCTTCTCCAACGCCTTATGTTCCTAGCTTGTTGCTTCGCAAGAACAAGAGAATTGCTAGGAATCAACTGGAATACTCCCAAATCATTGGCTCGCTGATGTACCTGGCTAGTGCAACTAGGCCTGATATCTCCTTTGCTGTGAGCAAGTTGAGCTGGTTTACCTCTAATCCAGGAGATGATCACTGGCGTGCGCTTGAGCGAGTAATGCGCTATCTGAAAGGTACTATGGAATTGGGGCTTCACTATTCTGGGTACCCTGCGGTACTGGAAGGATATAGTGATTCTAACTGGATCTCTGATGTGGATGAGATCAAAGCCACTAGTGGATATGTCTTCACACTAGTTGGTGGTGCTGTTTCATGGAGGTCTTGCAAACAGACCATTTTGACGAGGTCAACCATGGAAGCAGAATTGACGGCACTGGATACTGCTACTGTTGAGGCAGAATGGCTGCGTGATCTATTAATGGATCTGCCTATTGTTGAAAAACCAGTGCCGGCTATCCTTATGAACTATGACAATCAAACGGTAATTGTCAAAGTGAATAGTTCTAAGGATAATATGAAATCGTCTAGACATGTGAAAAGACGATTGAAGTCTGTCAGGAAGTTGAGAAACTCCGGAGTTATAACGTTGGATTACATCCAAACAACTAGAAACCTAGCAGATCCCTTCACGAAGGGACTATCATGAAATGTGATAGACAATGCATCGAAGAAGATGGGTTTGAGACCCATGTGAGTAATACTATGGTGGTAACCCAGTCTATGTGATCGGAGATCCCGTGAATTAGATCCTGGGAAGAACAAACCATTAGTAAACTAGAGGAGAGTACCGATATATACCCTCTCTAAGTGAAGATGCATCTACTCTCGTGAGCTGCAAGGCAGGTTGGCTATGCCTTAATGAGTTCTGTTGACTTTAATTAGAGAAGATGCTGTCCTGCAGAGCATTCTTGAAAGAACTCACCTTTGTGAGCTTGACTGTTGGTCGCAGTCTATAAAGATTTTGGGTGAATCTTCTAGGAAGTTTACTAAAGACATAGGAGTATGACTTATACGCTCCACCCGAGGGGTAGTCTACAGACGGTCTAGTACCAGATAAGACTTTGAGTGAAACTTGCTTGCACAAGACTTGCAATTCAAGGCGTAGTCCATTGTTCAAGTTGTGAGTAAGTGTAGCTTGGAGTTCTAGATGGATGTTCAACCTTAATCGGTCTCCATCGAACCGCTGGTATATAAACAGTACATTGGAAAAGGCAAATCTCAGTGGGATTTTGAGATTTGGTGGGGGATTGTTGGAATTAATGGATGGGCCTTAGCCCACTCGAAGATTAATTCTTTGGAAAATCACAACAGCCCACCTCATGGGATGGTATGCATGTGGAGTTTAGTACCACCTTGCTTATTCTAGGAGAGGGGGACCTCCTTAAAAAGGAGGATGCCCTCCTAGCCACTTGAAGCATGTGTGGTGGAGAGAAGAGGGGGAACACGTGCGCGCTCGCTCGCCTGTCCTAGTCGGGCACGGCAGGCGGCGCGCGTGCACGACGTACGCGTCGAATGGTCCGCCAAAAATTGGTTCCTCACCTTGCGCAGATGCAGCCTCTTTTTGCAGTTTTGTTTTGCTGCAAATTCGGATTCGTTTTTGTTTTGGAAACGTTCCGAAAAATCCGGTGCGTGAAAACGACGTGGAGTCCGGATAAGTTACGCGCGACTTATCCGGTTCGGTTACACGCAGTGGAGATCGTGCGGGCGACCTGATCAAGCGACCCTTCTCTATACAAACCGACCTGCCGTCTTCACGCAACACACGAAAAAATCAATCTAGGGTTTGCCTCCTACTCTGTGCTGCGCCGTCGCTCATAGATTACTCCATCCCGCTCGCCGGCGTGCATCGGCGATCGGGAGAGCAGGTCTCCGGAACCTCTACCTTCGACGTCCTGCACCGGGAGAAGGCGGCAATAATGTTTTTGGGAAGCGCTTAGCGCGACTGCTCCCTGTTCGTCCGCGACGGCTCGTCTTCCTCTTCGCTCGCGTGCTGCGCGCCTTCGTAGACGCCTGCAATCGCGAAAAGTTCCTGCCGAGCAGCCGGTCTTTCTACCACCTCGGTACGTGTTCAATATGTTGCGCATATTTGATCTGTTCATATTTTACTGCTTATTTTACATGTGTAGATCTAATGATGCGTTAATGCTAATATACATCTGCAATACCATGACTTATTTATGGAATATATTAAATCATTATATGCCTATAATATCAATAGATCCGGCGTTCCTGCCTGTGCCGAATATTAGCTATATACTGTAGCTGTTCTTCTCCCGAGACCGCAGTCACCGTACGCGTGCGTGATGATATATATGAGCAAATCTATCCAACTGTCGTATTAGGGACCTAGGGTGCACTTCTGATATCTAAATTAATGACATTAATAAGGATACTATTTAAATTAAATATATACTTAAATATAGTGTATATATGTATGTCTGTTATTATTAAATCAATGCAGTATGTCCAATAACCATAAGGTGGCTGCCATTTGGATTGGGAAGATTGTTCAACGACAGATGAAGTCGATTCAGTGAATGGATCGCCTAAATTGTTATCGATGAGCTCTTCAGAACCAAATGGTGGCATGACTTTCATAGGGATCAGGTGTATGCTTGCGTGTTTATAGAGGTGAGGGTGT
Organism: Oryza sativa Japonica Group; assembly: GCF_034140825.1. Lineage (NCBI taxonomy): Eukaryota > Viridiplantae > Streptophyta > Magnoliopsida > Poales > Poaceae > Oryza > Oryza sativa. The sequence goes on along the minus strand of NC_089040.1, from coordinate 25,328,673 downwards.
ACGTGTTATGAGCACCTATCTTTGTACGTGTTTCTCAAATAAAATGGTGGCATGGAGATGGATTACAACGGCGAAGACTCCAAGAGTGAAAACCCATGATCCGATCATTCGGATTCGACAGCATAGCATTTGTTTGTTACTCCTTATTAGAGCGTTGTTTTATGTTTTCGATGAGAATCTAGACATGGTTTTGTAGGTATATTCGTTCGCTATGCTATAGAGTTAGTTCGATCTATAACATTAATAAGGCAGCCTGATTGTCTTAGTTGTTTTTTTTCTTTTTTATCTTCCCTTTAAGCTATGTACATCCTTGATGGATCAATGCACAGGTTGGGTGTATTTTTATTTCTTAATGAACTTTGTTCTATTACTCTCCTTTCTATAAAGCTAATGCCCCACTAAACAACTAAAGCTCAACATGCAAACATAGTATTTATTAGCACTCCTAAAATCTACATGCAAGCATGCCACATCAACACATTAAGCACACAAAGCTCAACATGCAAACATATAATAATTATATCTACAATTTACTTCATTCTAAAACTAAACATACACGTGCTAGATTATCATTCTAAAATCATTTTCATAATATTTCAATCCAAATCATTTCATCATTTCACTATTATCTAATATATATCCCGCAGTAAAGCGCGCACGGGGCATCATCTAGTATTAAAGAATATTCAATACCCATTCAAAAATTAATATCTTCCTTTGAATCTAGCTAGCTGCTGGGTTACTTGATATTTTAAGTTAAACAATTTCTGAGTACTGTTTAAGTTGCATATAAAAGGATTGATATTTTCGTTACAGATAAAAAAAGAAATGGATTGTTAATGTGGTATGCAGTGATCAGTCTTATTGTTGTTTATAGAAAGCAGAGATACTTGGTTTAATTCAAACAAAAAGAATATGTGCGTGTTGTTAGCACATACGTTTGTACTATATATGTTTCTCAGAAAAATAAAGATAGATAACTTAGATGTAAGTTGTGAGACTATTGTCGCCATATATTAAAACTTCTAGATCGCTTGAAGAAACAAGAATGCATGTTCACTCAAGGGTCTTTGTCAAATCTAAGGCTATAAAATCTATTTTGTATAATATAGTTAAAGAGAGAAAGGCATAAACCTCGATCACAACTTTGCTGCCCCGTAAAGTGGTTTTTTGACAGGCTATCTCTATTATAATTTGTTCAAACACGACAAAGCTGCTTAAGTTGTAACCTTGAAAGCAACTTTCAAGTTAAGAAGTGACCGTCCAACGACTGATGAATTATGTTGGAGCAATTTTTCATTTTTAAAAGGATATTCATACTTCTTTAGTGTCGGTAAAAAAAAGTACCCAAAAGATACCAATTAATGTCATAATGTGGGAGGTATATATCACATCCCTACCATATTCTATGTAGTACTATATAGTTTAGTGCCTACCTTCAAGCATACATGCATGATAAAAAGGTATAGTGGGATCCAAATCCAATTTGTGATTTCTTTGGGATCATTATATGAAGACAGAAGATGGTTGGTGCCAAATAGTACAAGAAGCTAGCTAATTTAAAAGTCATTTTGATGCTCTTTCTATTCTTTGTCCTGGACAATGACACTCACTGATCCACATCCTGTTCTATGGATGGATTCTAGATATGATATGACCTCTCAAACGAATACTACTGGTATTTGACTCTCACTCACAGTCCACAGTTCCACACAAAACCAAAACTGATGATGCATAGCATATCCCTGCAGCGACCGGCCTCAGCGTCTAGCTTTCTACAGTGTATAACAAGTACTACGCAAAAGGAAATCCAAAGACAAGCAATACACATCAGTTTATATCGAGTTCACGGCCGCTGAGAACAATGAAACTGTCATGCACGGTCATACTAATTATTAATTAGGGCAGCATATTCTACTAATAGTGGTAGTTGGGTGTAGTAGAAATTAAATATAACTATGAATTTTCATGAGTATAAAAATGTTTTATTCAAAACTGCACTAAAATATCTTTACTAATTTATCTAAACATGCTATATGTCATACAAATTTATCATGGCGCTATATATTTTAATTTTAATTTTGGAAAAAGTACGAATTACCCCACCGAAGTATTGCGGTAGTACGATTTACCCCCTAAAACTACAATACCGGACATTTAACAGCCCAAACTCTTAAAACCGGATAAATTACCACCATAGCTCGATTATAAGCGGTTTTCAGCCTACGTGGCACACACGTGGCGATACAGTCAGAAAAACAAATAAAAGCTGGTGGGGTCCACCTGCGCTTTTCTTCTCTCTCCTTGGCCTCTCTCTCTCTTGGTGAACATAGGAGGCGACTGGCAGGTGCGGAGGCAGCCGCGGCTCCAAGGCCGGCGGCGGGCAGGCGCGGAGGCGGCGGGCCAGGAGCCGAGGCCGGCGACTAGCGGGCGTGGAGGCGGCGGGTGAGGAACCGACGAAGGTAGTCGGTGATGGCTGGTGGCGGGCGAGGAGCCGAGGCCGGCGGCTGGCGGGCGCGGAGGCAGCTGCAGGCGGCGGGTGAGAAACCGATGACGGCAGTCGGTGGGGGCGAAGGCGGGTGCGGGCGGCGAGCAAGGAGCCGAGGACGGCAGCGGGGATAGCTGCGAGCGGCGGGCGGGCACGGAGGCGTCTTCGGGCGGCGGGCGGGCGAGGAGCGGACGCCGACGGGCGGCCGGCGGCGGGCGAGGCAAGCAGCTCTTCCTCTCTCTCTCTCACTCTCTCTGGTACCGTCGAGAGAGTGGACTCGAGGCCGGCGGCGGCGAGGCCGCGTCAGCGTCCGTGGTCGCGCCGCTGTGATGCGCCTGCCAATCCCGGACGCTAGTGACGAGCACGTCGTACTCCGTCGACGACGACGACGAGAAGCTCTGCCCGGGGGAGTGGTGCTTGTTGCGGTTGTACCTCTTCTTGACACTGGCGGCGGTGCCCACGGCGAGTGTGAGCTCCAGCTCCGCCGCCGCCGCCTCCTCGTCATCGTTGGTCTCCTCGGCGTCCTCCTCCTCGGGGCTCTGCGTGTACTCGACCGCCAGCTCGACCGCCAGCACGGGCCACGAGCCACGGGCCGACCGTGAGCCACGGGCCGCCGTTCCTTCGGCGACGCCGCTTCGCCTCGCGCCTCCGCCCCGTCCGCCCCCGTGCACCACTGCCCACCGCCCCCGGGCACCGCCGCCCTCCGCCCATCCGCCGCCGTGCCCGCCGCTGCCGCTCGCGGTGCCGCCCACATCCTCCCCTGCACCACCCAGTGACCGTGAGAGAGAGAGAGAGTGAAGAGAGAGAGGAAGAGGGGAAGGGCATGTAGGTCCCACATTTTTTAAAAAATAGAAAATGCTGACTGGGTTGCCACGTGTACGTCACGTAGGACAAAACCGCTCTGAATTGGATCGAGGGGGGTAATTCGTCTGGTATTAAAAGTTCAGGGTGAACAATATCTGCTTTTCGAGTTCAGAGGTGTAATTCGGTCGACCGCGATAGTTTAAGGGGGTAATTCGTAATTTTTCCTTTAATTTTAGTCCTATGAAGTTTCTACTACACATAGAATCGGATGTAGTATAATAGAATCAGATTCACTAGATTTAAAGAAATGAATGGCTCACAAACATTTTAAGGGTACCTTAAAAACCTACCATTACTACATACTAGTACTTTATGCATTTAAAAAATATTCTTTTCTTAAAAAAATTAAATACTACTCCAATCCCTCTATCCCTATTTGACAATCAAATCTGCAAAAGATGCTGAGACCAAGACAACAAAAACCCCTTTGTTCCCACAGTAAACCTCATATATAGATCAAGAGATGTGATGCTGTTTAAGTGTTGCGTGCATGCAAAGGTGAAGGTGAAGGTGAAGGAGTAAAATGCAAAACGCGCGCGGATGCATATATACGCGTACACAAATAAACGAGGAGACAGGCAGCGATGCCATTTGCTCGTGCATAAATGAACAAATAGATGTCAATCAGACATTGATCAACGGGGAGGGATAGAGAAAGCATTATATAGTAAGGCTGTGTTTAGATCTAAACTTCCAACTTTTTCCATCACATCAACCTATTATACAAATACAACTTTTCAGTCACATCGTACTAATTTTAACCCAAATTTTTAACTTTGAAAGGAACTAAACACAGCTAACTGGTTGCTCGGCGAATGATTTATTCAGCTAAGGCTTATATATAAACTGAAAACGTACTTAAACAATGATTTTTTAAACAAAGTGGCATAAGACTTTTATTTTTTTAGTCGTAAAGAAACCAAGATTAAAAAAAAACTCCGTATAACACAAATATAAACCTAAGTTAATTTGAAAATTTTAAATTCAAATTTGGCCTCAAAATACCGTCCCAAGCAACTTCGCACTCTGCAGAAGCTATCATGAAGCAGGGATAGCAGCAGCACGAATATTAAATACTGTAAAGCTGTTCCTTCGCTGCCATTTTGCCTTGCATCAATGCTGAGGCAGAAGGTTTCAAAAGCCACATCCAACTGTGAATTTGTTGCAGTGAGAGCTAGGAGAACTACTATATGGCCTTGTTTAGGCCTAGTCTAGTTCCCAACTTTTTCTTCAAACTTTCAACCTTTCCATCACATCAAAATTTTCCTACACACATAAACTTCTAACTTTTTCGTCACATTATTCTAATTTCAATCAAACTTCCAATTTTGACGTGAACTAAACTTCCAATCGTCGGGGAAAATTTTTGGACTTGGTTGTCACATCGGATATACCAGCACATATTTGAAGTATTGAATATAGTCCAATAACAAAAAAAATTTACAGATTCCACCAGGAAACTGCGAGACGAATTTATTAAGCCTAATTAATCTGTCATTAGTAAATGTTTAATGTAGCACCATATTGTCAAATCATGACGCAATTTGGATTAAAAGATTCGTCTCGCAATTTACACGCAATCTGTATAATTGGTTTTTTCCTACATTTAATACTCTATATATGTGTCCAAACATTCGATGTGAGAGTGTGGAAATTTTTGTTTTGGGAAGGCCTGTACTCCCTTGGGACTAGACTTCACTTCACTCTCTCCCTAACACATCTGACATCACTGTACAGTGAGAGTCCATGGTGTACAGTATGGGCTGATCCTGGAAGAAACAAAGCATAGGAACAGAATGGAGTGTACATGGAGCAGGTGAAAGTGCTCACTTGTTGTGCTCAAGAAAAAGCAAATCGTGACAGGGATAAATGAGTAGCTAGAGGGTATCTTTCTTTCTTATCATGAAAAATACTACCAGTACTACTACTCTCCTAGAGTATATTTGCTGCAGTCAATTATGACATGTGCTTGGCCTTATGTGAAAGAATCTTAGTGACCGGTCACGGAAGAAGCTAGCATGAAAGGGACAAGTAGAGAAGTAGATACCTCTCCGTGGCATAAAAACTTAACCTAAGAGAAGACGTGACTCGTACTATATATAAATTCAGATAAAGCGTTGTCCAGATTTATTACACTGGAAGTAGTAGAGCAAAAGAAGGGGCTTTTTTCAGTCCACAAAAGAGCAATAGGAGAGGGAAAATGAATATTATGATTTTTAAAACCTTTTTTCAAATAAGAATAAAACATTAGTAGTTTAGTATTTTTTTTCTAATAAAATAAATATAGTGTTCAACGCCTCCAGCTATGGAATAGCAACAAATAAGTGTGGCCAGCCATACCACGCATGCGAGTGCTGTGTCTAACGTCGCATTATCAATTTCGTTCTAGAGTTATCTTGCCACAAACGAAAGGCTCCGATATATATGAAAATAAATTGCACACGATATTTTCTTGTTAAAAAGGGTTTAAAAATTATCCAGATGGAAATCAATTATTATATACATATGATTTTTTTAGGATATACCCTATATATATTAAGTATATATCTCTTTTTTTAATTTTTTTTCACTGTTATCAAACAACAGCAAATTAATAATGCACTTGGCAAGTTGGCATACTCCTACATGCATGGGAATTAAGCACCTCTTTTTTCATTGATGCCTGAACCATGCATTGCCATGGATTTACAATGGAATAACCGTTTCACACGTAACCCACAAGTACGTGTGTAATTAACAAAATCTACTAACATTTTTACACAGGAAAATGGGCTACTACACTATGGTCTCTCCTTGTTTGAGCAACTTATAAGGCGAAAGGTAGAAGCCAAACAAATAGACATGCTTTACTTAGGTTTTTTTTTCTATAGCCGTACATAAACCCCGCTCTTGAACTATTTAGCTTTTGTTTAAGCCAAAAGCTAAGTTTCAGTGGCTTTCTTTTGGCTAATATGGACTAGAGGTAAGCCTTGAAAGCCACTTGATTATATACCATAAAAGCCAAAAGCTTAGCTTAACTAAAATAACCTAAGCCAATAAATCCTAGAAAAATGAACAGCGTAATAAAAAAAATTAAAGGTAAAAAAATTAAATTTATGTTATTAGTGCAGTATATATAAAAGCAAGTGGTAGAAAATAAACTACGAGAAGAAATCACAAAATTAACTCCAACATCAAGTTTCACCAAAGCATATTATATGATGATATATAATTCAACAAAGCAGTTAATTCAAATAATTCAAGAAAAAAATGCATTTCATCAGTTAATTAGCTCCGATATGATCATAAAATTATTCATTTATCCCGACTGCCATGGTCTGCTACTACCCGTCAGTTCCTAAATATATAAAAAATATTTTTTATGACTTAAAACTTGTAGTCGAATATAAGTATTTTTCTTAGAGCGCTATTTCTCTCGTTCGCCAATCACCCCCTCATTTAAAGATAAGCTCAATGGTCTTTTCTTCATTACTTTAGTCTCTGTTAAAAATATTTATATTTGGGAACAGAGAAAATATAGATCTGCTAGCTCCTTCTCTCTCGGACCAAATTAAAGATGAGAACATGATCGATCGAAGAAGTTAACGGCTGCGTCGGCTTTATTTATCTTCAGAATTGAATGACAGAGCTACAGTTTTGTAGAGATAGACAGCTAGTAGAGCCCGGTACGCAGGCTGCCGGCAGTCATGAAAAAGAAACCAAAAGCTAACAAACAAAACGCTATCATGACACATTTTCTACATGACGCTTAAAACTGTATGTTGGCGCTTGCTGCGTCATATGACTGACAGGTAAACAGCTCTCCACTGTGGAAATCTACAGTTAACCTGGCACTATCACGCGCATTTCCTTTCAAAATTCATTAGCTAATTGCCAACTTAAATCAATTAACTGCTTAATAATTAATTAGGCTTGCACAATATGAAACAGTTTATGTTGACATGCTATTTTTTTATTACTAATTGTACATAGCATGCATGCATTCACTACTACCACTATATACACATTGAAGGTTATATATGATGAATTTTTTATTGACAGATGGAAAATGGAAATCTAGCTTGTGTGATTAATTAAACTTTTAAAAATGGGATATAGTAAATAATAGTTGATTTCTTCTTCCTTTTTTTTTGTTTGGGATCGATTATCCTTTAAATAAACCTGAAAAAGGTAGCAAAGCTAAAGGCTAAGAAAAGAAGAAAAGCTAGCTCAAGGTATCAGGCAGGAGGAAAAGAAAAATACTTTAAGCCCTCTTTTATAGCTTTGATCATTGCAGGGTGTAATCAGCGGCGGATAAAGATAAAACAAACTGTAGAGGACAGGGCATAGTTCATCAGATATAGGCCATTAGATTTTGTGCAATCATTTACCTTTACCTTTTATCACTCCTTTTTTTTCAATTAACCCATGCAAATTGGACAGGGATATATTGACCCATGTCTCGTGATTCTTATAACTAGCTGAAAGCACATTGCATTTGCCATTGGGGCAAAGCTAGCTTGCATGGATGGGCTTCACACTGTTGAAAGGGTTCTGTCAGGGCTATTAGGTTAGGGGAGGTCTCTCAAAGAGATAAAGCCTAGCAAAGCACATATCTTTATGCAAAAGATGAGACCATTAAAGCAAAACTAGCTATGAGATTCTCATGGATTGGGATCCACCAGGGTGTGTGTTGCATGCAGGCATGCATACTGAAAGAGCTACATGAAGCATATACACAGCTCCTCCAATTCCCATCTGTTCTTTTTTCTTTTCAACAAAACCCTATTCTTTTCCACTTATATTGTTCACATCTTGCATGCACGACTGTTTTACTCCACTAATCAATCCTTGTAATATTATACTAACTCTGTCCTAAAATATAATCTGAATCTAGACAAGCGTATCTCCAGATTTATATATAGCTAAAAATTACCATATTTTAAGACGAAGAGAGTACTAAATTAATAAAAGATTCCACCATTTTTCTACTACATGCCATTTCAGTCTTCTGATGAGCCGTTTTAGCAACCAAAAAATAACTTATAGATAAAACTTTAATATCTACTCCCTCCATCCTATAAAAACGAATCTAAGATCAGATGTGGTATATTCTATTACTATGAAGCTGGATACCTCATATCCGGTACTAGGTTGATTTTTTATGGGACAGAGGGAGTACTATGTTTTAAGCAATTTAAAAGCTAATGTAAAAGTAAACTATGATGAAACCACCTCAAATTCAACACCAAAATTAACATTTAAAATTTAAATTTCCATAGGCAAACGGTGAAGGCTTAAGTCATCATACTTCTTCAAGACAAGTTTTTCCTCCCATTAATTGCTTACATGAATAATATTTACTGTATCAGAAAAATTGATGAATTAATTAGCTTGTCCAATTAATATATATCAGTATGCAAATCAAAGATAACACATCAATATATACTCCCTCCATCCCAAAAGAAGAAAATCCATCTTTCATCCTGTATTAGGTTTATTTATTTTAGTTAGCTTATATATCTCGTACTATATATGTTTGTTTATTTTGGGACGGAGGGAGTAAGCTATTTGATCTCTGCACAGATCTAATTAAAGCAAATTAGGAAATGTTTGCATTCATGCTGACTAGCCTTTATTGTTATACACGATGCAGTTGGATTCAAATGGTAGAGAGATCTCTCTGCAGCTTCAAACATCTACACACCCTAAACATATAGACGGGCCAATACAGTTGAGTTCATACTACTAGGCAAAGCCCCGGTAGTCTTTCCAGTAAAAAAAAAAACAGTTGAGTTCAGCTATCCAGAGCAAACAGCATAGAGATTTCATTATTTGAAAAATTTGCAATGCAGAAAACACTTGCAAACGAAACTCTCAACTATGTTTGTTTAATTATTTTTTTTCAATTACATGCATGAAGATACATGCATGCATGCACCCACAGATCTGTTACATTTCAGAAAGAAATCTCAGTTTTTATTGTGCATCATAGCTCGGACACTGTTATCATAAAAATGTTCTTAATTAGTTTATAGCCATTTTCAATTTATTATTTTGAACAAAATATACAAATTCAGGAAAACAATGTGTACTGTCCAATAGTTGCAGAATCGAGTTTCACAAATAGCTAGGTTGATGTTACAAAATTAAAGAAAATGGGCGCACATACATATTCTACTACATGATTTTTTTTCCAGTCATACACCAGGTCGATGTTTTTCTAGTGTTAGTGTCATACACATTTGAACACACAAAAAAAAAACCCTTTTTATAAGATAATATATAACCGTTTAAAATTTAAGACTGCATAAGGCTAAAAATTAAAACCCTTTGTACATGCGTTCTGCCAAAGAATAACACACATCAACCTCTTGCATGCATGGCAATGAGTGTTGGATTTCTATTTTGTGCATCACAGAACAAGAGAAACAAAACAGTAATGGCTCACGTAAGGAGTAGCACGTAGTAGCTAGCTAGAGCTTGTAATTAGCTTGCATTGGCCATCTAATTGTTTCCCTGGTAAATTTAAACTGGCAGATTTGAAATTAATCAATTCAACATTGTTAATTAGCTAGCTAGTAATTATTTAATTACTCCTATTCCCACTTCCTTCCCCAGTCAAACGCAACATTATGAGAGTACAAACATATAGTACAAGTAGAGAAACAAATTAACCTCTTAGCTTTCATATATAATTAAAGAAATTAACATATATTGTTTCAAAACATATATAAAGGAACACATGCGATGGCGCCAATCTACAGCAGTATATCAATAGAAATCAAGCTAGAGCTATAGAGCAGTACAAAAACCCTGCTTACTTGAATGCATGCATATATAGTGCTCTAATATATATATATGTATAGATATAAATCTTCTCAAAATGACACAGATAATTAATCTTAATTAACCCGTATCACCAATTTGACCATATACCAAATCAAATGAAAAGTCTGCACATACAATGAAGCCGCTATAGGGTTCTGTATCTCCATCCAACCAAACGATTAGAACTCAAGTCGTACGTAGTACTTTCTAGAGAACAAAGTACGTACACACACATCTGCTAGCTTGCTGCAAATGTAGTAATTAATTTGTTCCTCATCATCAACTAATTCATTAATATACCCCCAAAATTAAAAAAAAAACCCTTGAAAATTCGCAGTATCATGCATCATCTATACCCCCATATCCTCTCCATTCCAATCCCGTGGTGTACACAGAATCACAGACATAGTAGTAGTAGCAGCACGGTTAACTAATTATCATGGAAATTAATTAGCTCAGCTCGATCTCGATCTCGATATCGATCAAACACTCACCCTACTCGCGAAGCGGAGGCGGAGGCGTGGTCGAGGTCGGAGGAGGGGTCGTCATCGGCGTCGAGGTCGTCGAAGGAGTCGATGCCGCAGGCGGCGTGGCCGCGGCCGAAGGCGCGGATGTGGTCCTTGAGGGAGCGCTTGTGCTTGAAGTCGGAGCCGCAGGCGCAGTACCAGAGCTTGCCGCAGTTCTTCTCGTGGGTGCGCCAGTCGCCGCGGACGGCGAACGCCTTGCCGCACTTGCGGCACATGAAGGGCTTGATCCCGTGCTTCCGCTTGTAGTGCGTCTGCAGCGTCCGGAAGTCCTTGAGCGGCCGCGCCCGCGGGTGGTCGATGTTGTTCCGGCACCCCGCCGCGCAGCAGTAGCACGGCAGCCGCAGCATCGCCGTCGGCTGCGTCCCCCGCAGCGACTCCGGCCCCTTCCTGTACTGCGACCCGTGCCCCCACATATGCATCTGCAAATTATCAACATATTAGTCCTACCATTATCATCAATCAATGATACATCCTCTATTGATAACATATAAGGCTGTGTTTGCAAAGCTAGCGGCTAGCTAGAATGGTGAATGAGTTTGAGTTTTAAAGATCCTCCATTGATAATATGGTTGTTTATTTACAAGCTTGTTGTTGATGCATAGGTTGGAGCTAGAACGGTGCAAGTGAAGTGTGTGTGGATGTGTTTCAAGATGGGAGGAATAAGTTAAGTTTGCAGAGAGGGACCAGCTGGATGTATCAGAGAGGAGCTCACACTCTATCTCTCTCTCCCTCTCTCCTTGATTGATGGATCTATGCAGAGATGGCATCCAAGAAGAGGGATTGGGAGAGAGAGAAGCAAGCTGCAAAAGGGATGTTACGAAGCTAGGAGAGGGGGAGAGGGTCAGAGCATGCAGAGATGGACAGTGGCATCAGCAAGGTGGTGTGTGTGTGTGAAGGTCTGAATGGCACTGCTCGTGGTGGGGTTTGTTGCACTGACAAAACAGCGAGAGAGAGAGAGAGAAGCTAGGAGAGACGTCAGGGAGAGGAGAAGGAGGAAGGAGAGGAGCTGTTGCTTGAGATGCACATCTGTGCGTTTGTGTGTGTGTAAGCTTGAAGGAACTGATCAATCTGCAGGGAAAGAGATATATAAAGATGCCTTTTTGCTACTACTCCCCTCCTCCTCCTTTCATCAGATCTCTCACTGCTTCCGAATTGAAAAGGCACAACGAGCATAGCCGGCTCAAACTCCAAGAACACTACTCCCAGTAGTACCAGTAATACTGAATCGATCGATGGATCGATCTCCATATGTCAATGGCCGTTTGGGAGGTAGCAGTAGCCATTACTGCATGCCTCTCTGTCTGTCTACTCTCTCTGCCCGGTTCAATCAAATCATCAGAGATCCAGCGCCGGACACGGCGAGAGGAAGAAGAGAGAGGCGTCAGATACTATCAAAGCTACTCCACACGGCGAGTACAGTTGGTAGTACGTACTCGAGCCGAGCAGCTAGCGGCTCTTCCTCCCAGATCCACCACCAGATATACACACTCAAGCTACTCCTCCGATTTTAGTCAACTACTGATCCAGACAGTGTCACACATGTACAAACACAAGAAGACGCAAGAAGCTTTGCATACAGATCGATCGATGCATGCACTGCTAGCTCCAATTCGATCGTTCACGACTAATGATCAACTCAAATTTAAACACCAAGAACCACTATTAACCAAAAAAAAAAAAGAAAATTAAAACCGCATGAGAACACAGCAAGAGGAGAAGAGTTAATCAGAGAACAGCAATTAAAGCTAAGATAATTGATTACCAGATGGATGCAAAGGAAAGAAAGGATAAAGCAAGGATTGTTCATGGTTGAGATTAGATTAACCTGCATGTTGTTGTATCGGTTGAAGGTCTTGTAGCAGACGGGGCAGGAGAACTGGGTAGGGCCAATGAGGATCTGGGACGGTGTGGGGATCCAGTACTGCCCCTTGGTCAGCTTCCCTATCCCTATGGACGCGCAACCCAGCGGCAGCGTCGCCGTCGCCGCCGCCGCCGCCGCCTCGTCTTCATCCTCCTCCTCTCCTCCTTCCTCCTCCACTTGCATCCTGCTGCTTCCTCCACCTGCTGCCGATGCTTCTGCTGCTGCTGCTGCTGCAGCTTGGTTGCCGGCGGCGGCGGCGGCGTCGGAGGGGCTCGGGCTCGGGAGGCCGATGTGCAGGGCCACGGTCACCTCCGCCGCCTGATCATCGGCTGCTGCTGCTGCTGATGGTGATTCTCGTTTGTCGTCGTTGTTGCTGCAAGAAGCGGCGCCGCCGCCGCCATGGCTGTTCTTTTCTTGGCCTTGCTTGTGATGGTGGTGATGATCTTGATCATGGCGGCGGTGGTGGTGATCGTCGTCGTGGGTGGTGGAGGGAGTGAGGCTGAGGAGGGGGAGGGCTTCCCTGATCGGAGGGGAGGAAGGGGGAGGTGGTGGGTGGAGGTAGGAGGAGTAGAGGCCGGAGAAGGAGGCGGCGTAGGGCGGAGGCGGCGGCGGCGGCGGCGGAGGGAAGTGGAGGGGGTGGTGGGAGCGGTGGTGGTGGTGGTAGCCTCTCAAGAAGTTGGTGTAGGGATCTCCCATGGAAGAGGATTGGTAGTAAGGAGCTAGCTCAAGGTAGGAGGAGAAGGAGAAGAGGAGATAGCATAATGGATGGAGAAGAAGGCAAACTACAGTTATAAATAGAGAGAGATGGAGAGGTAAAGTAGTTGTGTCTTGTGTGTGTGTGTGCATCTAGCCCTAAAGGTGTAAATGAGGTTGTGGAGGAAGAAAGAAAGGCAAGTTCACTAGAGAGAGAGTGAGAGAGAGAGGGAAGGCAACTTCACTAGAGAGAGAGAGTGAGAGAGAGAAAGAGATGAGGATCATGCATATCGTCTCACACCTGGGCTGACATCATAGAGAGGAATTGAAAAAGGTTGATGGTGGTGGTGAGAATGAAGAGGGAACAAAAGGAAGAGGCTGGTTTTGGAAGAGTCTCTCAGATGCCCACACACAACACCATATAGTAGCATGCATGTCTGTGCTCAGTAAATGGTGATGATAATATTTCTTGGGAATTGGGAGTCATGAAGAAACATTACCTCTTGTATTTATCCATGTTCATCATGGAAGTATGGGCGCCAAATATATATCCCCTGCAATTATTTGTTGGCAGCAGACAAAAAAGTTATTCATTATTTTACTCATTAAAATTATATTTTCTGCTTGCTACACCCGTATACCCTGCAATAGTTCAGTGACCATACGTCCTATATATTAAATTATACTACCTCTGCATACATTTCATCCCAAAAAAAAAACCCTGCAGCGAGAGGATACCATGCAATGCAGGAATAGAAGTATATATAGCATCGATCATTTAATTTATCGATATTCAGGCCGGGTTAATTTGTGTAATATCAAAGAACAAAAAAATATAACATCAAATAGGAATTATCACAAAAAATATTACTCAAAAATGTATATATTTGAATGCTGAATTATTCAGTACAACGCGCACATGCCATGACATGCATGCACCATGTCGTAAACAGAGAGAGAATCACAGAGAAGAAGAGACTAGATGGCACCAAGACAAGAGATCCTTGCATATATTGCATGCTCGGCCCCCACCTAGAGAAAAGGGTTAGAGAGAGAGATATGTATATAGAGCTACTACTAGTACCAACAAACAACACCCACTACTATTCTACCGTGTCCATCATCAATAGCTGCAAATTGTTTGGAGTACTATACTACTCTTATAATGATGACGCCCTATAATACTAATATATGCAGTTAAATCTCCAAACTTTAATTAAATCACTATAATAGATAAAAATATATTGAATTCTTAAGGAAAACAATATCATAATTTGATATCAAATTCGGCATGAATACACTTGTATGAATATAACATTTTTTTACACACAAGAAGGTGGTATATATATACAATATGTATTTGTGCCAATGTTCAAATAAAACGTCGACTAAAAGAATAGAGGTAATATAGTATCACGCAAACTATAAAAGAAACAACTAATTTTGCATTGTGCTGTCGTATGCCTGCCTAGCTAGCTATCCAGCAACTTTTGCTTTGTGTAGTGGAATACTAAAGCAAAAACCTTTTGGGCCTACAGCTTTTGCAAGTCATAGATTGCATTGGTGATTAATTAATGATGGGTGTGTGTGGCTGTTGGTTTGTTTTTATATATATCTTTGTGTGTTAAATTCAATTAACGTGTGGCATGTCATGATTAATTAAATCTGCAATTCTTCTGGGCAGGGAACAGTTGATGCACCTTGACGGGCGAGCTAACTTGTTGTTACGGCTGGCTTGAGAGAATATAATTAATCCTGGAAAATGCTACATGTGTATATAACTCGGTGTGCTCGATGAGAGCTACTGGCCGTCAGGAAAAAAGAAAAGAAATAGTGGCAGTATATGCAACTATTTATGCAAGTAGTGGGACCCCTAGATAATTTAATTTCTGGCAATAGCTCAGTACATATGGTTGTGTTTAGATCCAAACTTCAGTCCTTTTCCATCACATCAACCTATCATACACACACAACTTTTCAGTCACATCATCTCCAATTTCAACCAAAATCCAAACTTTACGCTGAACTAAACACAGCCATATATATGTTGTGTGAACTGGATATATATCTAGTTGCAAACATCAGAACAGTCTCCTTTTGGTGGTCCGACACCCTGGAGAATATATGCAATTTTTTTTGGCTATATATACATGTATAGATCTGCATGGGTTAACTGGTTGGATACATAGGAAAATATAACATGAGTATATTTTACACAAAAGATACTTTCGTAGTACATTTTGTTCGACCTTTCTATTTTTTTTAGTCTATGAGATGCTTGTTGAAATTCACATTTTATATTTTAATTATGTGAGGACTACACATAGTACAAAAATTGTAATACTATAGGATAATTATTTTTGAAAAATATAATAATGTAATTTTTGTTTACCTAATTTAAAATTATACTATCATTGATTTTAAAATTAATATGTATCATATACTATCATTTAATAAATTTTACTATACTTTTCTCCAAAGCTAAAAGTGGACAAAAAATAATATCAATGGCTATCAACATATAATATCAATTGTTTTGGAAAATGTTGCAAATAACACACACTTCTATATAAGCCGGCCCATCTACAGTAATTTCACTAGAGACCACTTCATTAGTAATTATGTTAAGTAGTAGAGATGTAGGGAAAATAGTTTTTATCTATATAACTATTTAATATATCTTCTCTTTTTTATGAAGGAGCTTCCATTCTTATATGCTATATTCTCATATTTGAACATTCCTTTATATATGTATAATACCAGATATGCGGTATTCCTGACGGTTACAAATACAAGTATAGGAGGTATACTTAATCCGTAACACCGATAAGTAGAAATGTAGGGACAGTTTTATCTATATAACCATTTCATAAATATTGTAGATATATAATAATGGGGTGATAAGGATCGTATAACGCGACATTGAAGGAATAGTGATGTCGGCACTCACACCATGTTAGTAGGGTTGGGAGTTGAGTGAGCCAACGCATATTTGAATCGAGCTAAGAAGTGGATGTTTGTGGTGTAGATAGGGGTGAAAGGCACTTTGATGTTGACTTTTTTTTCTTGATGCCCTTAATTTCTAAAAAGACATATTGCAAATAATAATATTTTATTCTTTATCACCAGGAATACTATATTTCCCCACTAATATTTGTTGTGTTACCAATCATACTATTTATCAAATCAGTTATACTTTACATTTCACCAGAGGATCTATTTTTCTGTACTAACAACTATGTAGTACATTGGCCATTCTTTGCATTAATTAACCACTATAATTCTTCTGTTTTCTTAGATTGATTTGCGATTTGTTTTTTTTGGATTCTACATATTAGAACAAAGATGACAAGGAGGAAGAAACAGATGCCAATGTTTCCCTAGTGGGGATAAACCTCGCACATACTTGGACGTCTCACTATGTAGAAAACTACAATTTAACACCATGGCATTCCATTTATTATATAAAATTAAACATGGCTAATAGGTCCAAAATTTAACATTGTTTTATATTAAAAAAAGATAGTATATGATTAATAAGAGATGTGCACAGGAGATCATGTTTTTAATGTTCTAAACATTAAAAACAGAGTTATAAAAGAAAACATTGACAAATACTACACAAATTATATTAATTCGTCATTATATTATTGTGGAAAAATATTGTGGACTATACATATGTAATATATATGTATGGTTAGACTTAGTGAGATTGAACAATTCTAGCATATATATATCTGTCAGAAAGATATGGTATAATATATAATCGACCCGTCAACTAACTAGCAAACATAGGTTTTTGCTGTAAATGATATATACATGAAAATATATATACTCTGTTAATCGAACAAAAGTGAATACTTGTTAATTTTATTTTTTTTCCACAAAATATACTTGAAGTAGATGTAGGACATTATGTAGGAGTGCGCAGAAAACTTTCCCTTACGATTAGCACCTGGATTTCCTTGTTGATCTAGACTTGGCGGTTGACCGACAAAACATATTCCCTTGACGGTTTTGATGCTATTCTTGGTGGTTTTTGGCTGCTAAGGAAATTCTGGTTTTTTAGTGATATATATAAAACCACGTCCCAATTGCGGTATAATATATTTGTCATGACATTTAGTTATTGTGAGATTTAACTCATGATTTGCCGCTAACAAAATGATACATATAGTGAGGGCTACAAGCTTCATATTGTTTATAGATATATAATTGACGAGCATATATATCTATTTTTTAATTACATATATAAAGCTAACACACATTAAGCTGCTGATTCGTAATTTAGCCACAGCAACGAGAGCTAGGGAACAAAACTCTGAACAGAGTGTCAAACTAGTCATGCATGCAAAAGCTAGAGAGCAAAAAGAAAGTCCTCAATGCCATGAGTATGTATATTGTCGGTGCACCAACATGTGGGCTCACATGTTAATGTCAGGCGGCACCACTCATGCATTAGCGGTGACACTTTGGATTAATTAAGAGATATCAATAATTCATCAGAAATTAGAGACTAGTTATATAGTTAATTCTAGTCAAACCATGCCCAAACAAAGACCTTCTTTTTAGTTTGAGGAAATCGACGTATGTGGACAATATACGTCAATATTTAATTAATTTAATTTTTACATGTCATTGCGCATGCTTGTCGTATTTGTTAATTTCTTGGTACACACCTTATCCAAGTAGGGACACTACTGTATGTACAGTCTCCTAATTCGTGAGAGTTGGTCAAATCGTTCATCTGAAACTCTAAAATTTCCCTGCAAAAAAAATAAACTCTAATTAAAATTCACTGTATATATGTACAGTATTGACGCATATAGCAAAATCTGTCTAGGCCATTTCTTAATTCGCTATCTTGGAAATTTCTTATAATCGCTTTTCAGGATATATACATATATGCATGTATATCGATATTCCTAAGCTACTATAGCTAGTAAGATATATGCATCTCTTTTGGGATGAAAAATTTATAAGATTTTTTGCAAAATTCCTGCGTTATAAAAGAGCCAATAAACTGCATGTGTGTGGTAGTATTATTTACGGGTATATATATGACCCATACCATTTTTTTTATTTAATTGCATTGTTTTACTTCTTGTACGTACTCTTGGAAACATTAATTGTACAAGAAGTATGCAAAGTATGCTGGATACAATAGGAATATTTTCACAAGAAGCAGATAAAAATTGTTGTTGACAAATTAAGTACTAATATAATCAAGGAAAAGATTACATTTTCCTCAATAATGAGTGTACTCTATATTTGATCCCACACATGATAGACTGACTTTAAAAATATGATCAGGGCTATCTAGAGCTAGCTATAGCCATCTGCAGGCTGCAGTGTGGTAGGAGCAGTAATTAGATCAAAAATCAAACCTGCAAAAGGGGAGGATGAACAGCACAATCAATCAATTTCTCCCTGACTCAACTGAACAGTAGATGGTTGGACCAGCTAAACACAGCTGCTGCGACCAACATCCAGCGCCTGTGCCCGAGCTAGCTAGCTTACCTAAGCCCATAGCTAGGGCTGACATCTTGGGCCCCCATCTGGGCCTAAAGCCCACAAGGTAGTCCCACAGACAGATGGGTCCATGTTGTCATGCACACGTGTATGGAACAGATTATATATGTTCGATATAATATCTCGGTCGTTAATTTTGGGGGAAAAAGCTAGGAGAGCACTGATGGTCGCGGTCTCGGGCAAAATATCACGAGATATACATTTATATTTTCGGAGAACATGTTCTGAATAAGAAGCAATTTTGAAGCAAAAATTATTAATCAAATTTTAAACAATCATACATCGATATGAAAATCCTTATGCAGACAAGTATTACATACATGGATCTACCTTCGATAAAAATTTAGTAAGATCAAGATCAATTAATTTGATGCTACCATGCATTTTTTTGAATAATGCATGTGTCTGTGTCGTATTAAGAATGCACTCCTATGAGTATGCACGTGGTATGTGTCTGTAGTGGTGTGTATGCACACGTATATCCTATTCGATCATGGGAAAAAAATCTAAAGGGTCCAAGGATAACGAGATCTCGGCGAGGCTATATGAACAACGCATGGTGAAAATGGGGGCAAAAAAACCCCTAGACATTTACAGTTGGAACTACTCGCTTGCCTTGATCTTGAATGCCAAACAATATGACTTAATTCTTATGGTGTTTCTCACTGCAGCGTGGCCAGCCTATTAGTATTCTACAAGCTAGCTAGAATTGGTACATGTGTGGTTGCTTCTTTGCAATTGTATAGCATGCATATATTGGATCATCAGCCTATGCGTGATCACTTGTCCAAGCACACTGTTCTCACATTTCTACGACCAAATTAAGAACCATTAATTAGACATAATCCCTCCGTTTCATAATGTAAGTCATTCTAGCATTTCCCACATTCACGAAGATGTTAGTGAATCTATGTCTAGATTCACTGACATCTCTATAAATATGGAAAATGTTAGAATGACTTACATTGTGAAACAGATGAAGTATATATGAATAAAGTTTCTTTGAAGTCTATCTATGGAAAAATTAATGAGCAAATTAATTAAGACTGCATACCCCGTGTATATGCTAGAAATGTTATTTACTTACAGTTAGAGAGTAGTACCTCTCTCCATAGTGTTAATATTAATAAGGCAATTTTACCGTGCTGATGAGATAACAGAAAATTAAATAACTAAGCTGGTAATTAATTATTTTAGGCATATTTTTTTTAGTTAGGAGGAGATTTGGACTAACAATTGCTTTATTACTATATCATTTTTGTGATATAAAAGCATTATAATCATAAATAAATACTTTTGAATATGAAGCTAGTAACATCGATTTAATTTTGTGTAAAAAAATTAATAGAGTATTTGTTGTTCAAAGTCTCGTAATACGACTTATATTTTGGGAAAAAGGAAATATATATGGAGTAGCTGGTCTAAGAGGGGATCAACTACTTGCGATGGAAGGCCAGGCAGATGAACAGTGAGAAGCTTAAATGTGAACAGTAGGTGCAGGAAAGAGGATGCATCATATCGATCGCAAATTTCGCAATAGATAGATTAATTGTGCCCCTCCGATCAAGCATTCATGGGCTTGAATGGGACTCTTCGGCCGCATCTTTTCGTACCTAGCTAGCTTGCCTCACCATTCTCCTATATATATTTTCACAATTTCATCCATATATACCATTTCTTTTCCAATTTAATTAGTTATATATACAAAATATATGCCATATTGTTGTTGCATATGAATACATTGGCATATACCTCTATGTCCACACAGTACTCTCTCCCTGTGTGGGCACAATGAGTACAATCCCCATCCCTTAGATATGGCTAATGGTTGATAATCCATTAGCGGATAATTTGTGTCACATTTCTAAAATTTGTTTTTTTTAAATGTCAACAAAATTGTTTAGATTGCTTTTAAGGATATTTATTATCTTTATATTCCTTTTGTTCCTTTATAATTTTTTCACAATTGATCAACATTGTTGCAACTTTGACCATTAATAATTTAATTTTTAAATGGTTAGATTGTGATGAATGAATTTTTAATTCTTATGATTAGTATGTAATACAATTTGATAAGATGATATCTATTTAAGTATTCAGAAAATTTTTGAAAAAAAAAGGATAAATGGTCAAAGTAGTTTAAATATGAATAGTGATTGGTGACAGGGTATAAATAAGGACTGGAGGGGGGTAGTATATAACATTTAATTGATTCATTTATATTAGTCTTCCAGTTCCAGCTAATCAGCTTATCATCTCTCTTCATCGATCCTGAACAGGACCTCACAGCAAACACTAGCTACTTATTACTTATCATCTCTCTTCAGAGTAATTAATTACAGTAGCTGGTGAAACATGTGAAAGTATTTTCTCCCCTTCTTCCTACAGAAACAAGTTGGTTAACTTATTTATGTGAAAACTCGATCATATATTTAAAACTTTTTGCTGTCCACTACTTCACTACATACGTGTATATATATATAGTACTGGATGATGCAGTACGTACATGCAGATATTTTTTGGAAATTAATCAACGCGTTTACAGTATAATACATATAGATCAGTTACTTAATTATTGTACTACTTGTCCAAATGAGCGTGATAGAGCTTTTTCAAAAAGGCCATGCGGCGTCAAAAAGAACCGCGGAGAGAAAATTAGGTGTATGCCAACTAATAAATCTAACTAAATTAATAGATGCATATATGTATATCAGGCATTTGCAAGCACGCAAACAAATTTAATTTATTCATGATAAATGTGTATCCATCAGGAGGTTAATTATTAATTATTTGTTGCGTGAGACTATGTACTCACACCATATATGGCTGCTTTCGGTTGTGTGGAAGATGATAATCCAAAGCGATTTTTGAATTTCATGTTTTTTTATGAGGATGAATATATTTTTATTATAAATTTTAAGAATATTTTTGGTAATTTTTACTTGTTTTCTTAGAAATTAAATAAACAGTATTGGAGAGCGAAAGAGATAAAGGTCGAATACCTAAATTAATCATAAATCAAATTCTAAAATTTAAATTGATATGGCAGAGCCAGTGTCTACGTGACCACTCTAGAATTAAGCCTAGCATGAATTAATGTCTCGTTTATTATTTTTATAATTTGTAAATTTGTCAATAAGATTTAATCGGTAGGTTAATTAGTCTAATTCTCTGTCTAAAATGGCGAAGAGTCAAATACTTGTGTTCACTGATGGCACACTGTACAGGGAAACATGCATGATGTGTGTACACATTATACTTATGTTCTGCTGTTTTAGCCTTTTAGGTCCATGAAATCAAATCATAAAATCTTAAAACATTAATATGAAAATAATAACTAGAAATTGACATGTAAAAATGATATTGGATTTTATCATGAAAATACGTTATATGTAGCTATATTGCTTATAATTGGTATAAATATGTGATTAAAAAATAGTAAAGCACGAGTATTAATTGGAGATAATATTCATGTTGAAAGACAAAAAAAAAGAATGAGGGAAGGGAGTAGGATAAAATATGATATTAATTATCCCTTTAGTCCTTATCAAAATGTATTTTACTTGATTTAATTTAATTTGTTACTAATCTTGGCACAGTATTCCTATATACAATTAGAAATAATCCCTTATATGCCACTGAAAATTGGTCTGATCCCTTATATGCCACTGAAAATTGGCTCTTACCTTATATGCTATTGGTCTAAATTTGTGCACCCTCTCATGCCACTACCGTTAGTTGACCGTGTGTTGACCGTTAACTCTCAAGTAAAAAAAGACATATTTGCCCTCTCTAAGTTGTTAGGCATGTCTATACTCAGAAGGGTAAATATGTCTTTTTTCCCTAAGAATTAACGGTCAACACACGGTCAACTGACAGGAGTGGCATGAGAGGGTCTGACAGGAGTGGCATGAGAGGGTGTACAAATTTGGATCAATGACATATAAGGGAAGAGCCAATTTTTAATGGTATATAAGGGATCAGACCAATTTTTAGTGGCATATAAGGGATTCTCTCATATAATTCTAGTTAAACTGCCTGGCGATTTTATTTTCTATTCCAAATTAATTAACTGTAGGCAAGCTAGACATTATGGCTGGTCCTTTTCATGGAGGAATCAATTAGCCTTTGATCGAACGAGACTATATAGCTAACAATGTGCTGGAATAGCTCCAGCCTTTCACCGGCAAGTTATAGTACTGTCAGGTACAGTGCCAAATTTGTTGTTTAGTTAGTTTTTATATGTTACTTAGCGTGAATGATCACTACATTATGTATCAACAAATGCATGGCCCACGTATTTTGTTTCAAGCGTTCGTTCCTTTGCTTGTAATAGTCTATCCGTTGACATACTTTAATTATATGTTTTAAAAAATATATTTGTGTTAAACCGTCTTGTATATATATGTTTCACATGATGTACATCATCTATATATTCTTCACATTGCCACCTACTTCCTCCATCCTAAAATAAGTTTATTTTTCATCCATCTCATACATACCAATACAAAACTAAAATGATCAGAATACCCTCACTTTCTCCAATCCCAGTGCAATTATATTTCTCTCTTTATCTATTCCCAATGCATTTATTCACTATTTCCATAAACTCTGATATCGATGCAATATTTACTTAAAAATAAACATATTTCGGGTCAAATGGAAGAAGCTAAAAATAAGCTTATACTATGACGGAGGGTGTAATGGCTAAAGTAAAACGGTTTTATGATCATCTCAACTTATGCGTATGTATTTCTCTTATACTCCCTTCTTCCCAAAATTCAATCCAACAAATACAATGCTAATAAAAGTATATACGGGAGTGTCTAGATTTCAGGTGAAGAAAATTCAGTCACTTCTCTTATCCCTTGAATGCCAATCTAATGGTTCTTATCACTCCTCTCTTTTTCTTAGATAAATGGTTAAGCAATAAACTATTCTAGCCTATGTATAAAATTTAAAAACTTACCGAACTACATAAAAGAAACTTACCGTTAATAAATATTTACAGAATTACATATAAAAAATATTCAAACTAGAATAAAAATAAAGTAAAACCATATATAACAACCAAATTGCAGTTGAAAAGAGATGTAAATTTGCATATTACATATATACCATTGCAATTTTAGGTTTAGTAACGTGCAATTTTAGGTGCTTGCGTGAAATCTAGCAATACCCTAAAAGTAATAAGAAAAAATAACGGGTAACAACAATATGCTTGTACCTGTGTTACTAAACAATAGGGCAAACTGGATGTATTAAGGCCCTCTTTGTTTAGGTTTAGGCTTATTGGCCTAAACTTTTAAGTCAGCTTATTGGCTTATATAATTTATAAGCCGGTGGATTTAATGTCCTAGGTTTAGTGGTTGAGTCATACATCTACCTCATATAAGCTAAAAAAGCTTCTACAACCTAGCTTTTGGTTTAATAGTGTTAGAGTGGCTTATGGCTTCAAAAAAGCTAAACGGAAAAGCTGCTTGTTTGTTTAGGCTTAGACTTTTCGACTTATAAGTTGGCTTATAAGCCTAAACAAAGAGCGCCTAATTAACTAGCTATAGAGTATATTACACACAATTTAATACTACAATTAATCATCTATATATAAGTCATGTAGTCAGAAATTAATCAGATGTACTAGGCAAATAATGAAGCAAAAGGTTGGGATGTTGCCAATGCAAATGTCGATAGACGTACGTAAATACAGCCCGCTACTTTGTTTTATACAAACTAGCTGGTGGCCCACGCAATTGCGCGGCTAGCACCTAAACAAAATCATATATTTTTCAATATGATTTTACTTAAGATTTATTAAATAACTATCCCCGTATTTCTAATTATATAGTTTTTAAAAGTCACACCAGCTGCCTACCCCTTACTTCTGACATATCCTTCTTTATTTGCTTGCTCGGTCTACCACTATTTCTATTCATTCTCCTCGAAACCTTTAAAAATTGGATCTTATAGTTTTTTGAGTTTATTATCTCGTTGGGTTTCGTTTTTATAATTTTTAGAAGTCTCGTCGAATGATGCCACTATACTCCTCTACGGCCCATCCACCGCCTATTCTTTATTGTTATTGGGATTCTAAAAATCGAACATAACTACTATTGGAATTCATTTTTTATTTTCTAGAAGTCCCGCCAACCGCCGGCGGCTTTGCAACTGCCTATACACCCCGCACGCTGCTTCTCCTTTTTATTGTCATTGAGATTTTAAAAATCAAATATGATTATCAATGGGGTTTTTTTTTTACTTTCTAGAAGTCCTGGCAACCGCCTTGCCCATTTGCTTCACGGCCTGCCTGTCATCCCTCCTTTTAATCATCATTATGATTCTATTTGGTGTTTTACTAACAGTTTTTATATGTCGTATCAACCGTCACCACTCTACTCTTTTATAGGCTTGTTACTTAATTTATCTCGTCATGTGTTTTCGATGGTTTTTTTTTCAATAGTCTTTATTTTTTATCATCAATTTTTGTTATCTATAAATTTTATTCCTAATTGAAATATTTTTTCTTTTTCTAATTTCATAATTTATTATTTTTTCAAATTTTAATTAATACCGTATAGTGTTCTTTTAATATTTTTATTTTTTTATTTTTTGAATTTCAATTGTTTCAAAATTATATTCCTACTTGAACTCTCTTTTAATTTTTTTAGTTTTGGATATTATTTTATTTTTTATTCTGAATTTTAATTAATCTCGTATTGGGTTCTTATATGAATTCTTCTTTCAATATGCTTATTTTTAATTCCGAATTTCAGTTGATTTTAAATTATATTCCTAGTTAAACTCTTCTTTTCTTTTTGCTAATTTTAGATTTTATTTTTTATTTTTATTCCGAATATTAACTAATCTCGTATTGGATTCTTATATGGGCGCTTCTCTCAATATTCCTTATTTTTAATTCCGAATTTCAGTTATTTTTAAATTATATTTCTACTTGTACTCTCCTTTTATTTTCTAATTTCGGATTTTATTTTATTTTATTTTTATTTTGAATTTCGATTAATCTCGTATTGGGTTCTTATATGGACACTTATTTCAATATTGTTTATTTGTAATTCCGAATTTCAGCTATTTTTGAATTGTATTTCTACTTATACTCTTCTTTTCTTTTTCTCCGATTAATGTGAGATTTTCTAGCCCCCACAGCGAACGTGATGTCTCCTTTCAAAGTTGTTTTAATAATATAATAGATAGATAGATAGATATACTCCTACCACACATCATCAGCACCACATAATCTCTTTAAGGCAACAAGGTTAATTATTAGTGTCCTCCATGTACATATGCAAAATATATACGGCACCGCAAAGTGTAAACAACACGTACGATGATATTTCGTTAAAAAAAGAACATTTTACTTTCCCAAACTATTTCACTGGCTACTTAACACCTTTTTTTTTCTTATTTTACCCTCTTCTTCAATCACTGCTTTAACAACATTTCCGTTTATTTGCTTCTATTTATACGAGTCATATTTCAAGCTAAATAAATAAATATATAAAATTAACCATTATCAAAGTTTCAAAAAATTTTATAGCTATTTATTTGAAATTTAAAACCTCAATGTTTAACTTAGTCTTAGCGTTTCCAACCTATTTAAACTGTGACAAACAAAATATAAAAAAGAGAAATATGGTTAAAAGTAAGGTGAACTAGTTTGAGGTATAAAGTGAGCTGGAAAATATTTACAGTGTTAAGTGCTCTGATAAAATAACCCGGAGCATTAAAATAGACTTCTTCAAAAAGGAAAAAACACGTAATTCAGACAAAAAGAATAACACACCCTTAATTATATATAACGGTAGTCAATCATGCATATATAGTCACCTTATGTATTGAGGGACAAACACAAACTATGTTTTGCCTTATGTCTCATCATATCTATCTTTATTCGAACGTGGCGGCCAACGACATAAAGATGGCTGTGGTGTGTATGGTGTGCATGGCGCGTAGAGACGGACATGTAAAAACATCTTTCACACGCTATTCTCAAGACCCAATAATATGCACGTCTCCATGCATCGTCTTCGATCGGAATTGTCATTTCATAATATTTGCCTCATTACTAAATTAATAATGTTCTTGTGCATATAAAAAAAATATTTTTGTCACGTTTATTTTGTTCTGTTCAGACGATACTTATCAAAGTACGTACAATTTTTTGACACAATTTTTTTGTGACAACGTC
Source organism: Oryza sativa Japonica Group (assembly GCF_034140825.1). Classification (NCBI taxonomy): domain Eukaryota; kingdom Viridiplantae; phylum Streptophyta; class Magnoliopsida; order Poales; family Poaceae; genus Oryza; species Oryza sativa. The sequence continues at coordinate 25,301,695 of NC_089040.1, read as the reverse complement.
ATTACCGTGTGGATTTTGCCTGTTCCCGGGTGTTTCTAGCACACAGAAGACTTCCAATCTCTAGTAGTGAAATTAATGTTAATTGATCATGTATCACATAAATGATAAATTAGTCAATCAATTCCTGATCAAAGCCTGGTAAAAAAAATATCTTATATTTTTAGATGGATAGATCATTAATTTGCCCCTATTTTAATTACTGTAGCTCTCTAGTCATTTGTAGTTGGTGTACGTTATAATAACTAACATCAAATATATCTATGCTACTTAAAATGTTAATAATGGTGGTGTCCATTTTCACATTAATTGTACAACTGACATGTGAGCCCCATAATCCATACTATTATACCACTTTCAACGAGTCCTCCCATTTCACTATTGGCTGTCCTCAAATTTCAAAATCACATATTTATTCAATAAAGAAAATCATAGTATTACTTGGGCTAAATAAATGCTTATCAATTGATTTAATAAGGTAGAAACTCAATTTGTTTTCCGTTGCAATGTACAAGCTCTAGACTAGTATGTTTTAATTTAAGAAGAGGTAAGTAGTTGGTAGAATTATCGACATCCTAATTCTCATTAATATTTTTCCTCTTATTTCACGAGGAATTTTCCTTCTAAATTGTTAGGTCATTATCATACCGGTCTTAACAATGCAAATTACTTAGATAAATGTAGCAAGAAAATAAGTGACAGATCCATGACATAAATTCTGCAGTGCAATTTCCTGGACCAGATAACAGGACTGTGTACCTTTGCTTTATTTTTTCTGTACGACGAATTTTGGCACCGGCCGGGTTTAAAGCTGATCCAGGCGGAGACAGGCAGGCAGCTCATATCCTGACAGATCCATGCATATCCTTTACACTGTATAGTTCGACGAAATTACAACCAGTTATTAATTAGCAGCTATGCAAATGCAACTATCTGTGCCAATAAAAAGAAGAGAAAGTACTGCTTTATCGGTAAGGATAGCTAGCTTTGTTCCTTTTCTCCTTTTTTTTCCATTTTATATGTAGCCCTTTGCACATGTTGTTCATGTCATGCTTTTTAATTTCTTAAGTTGCACGTACCAATCAGTTCAATCCAAATTAAACTCTTAACACTCATCCTCACGTAAGGATCTCTAGCCTCAAGCGCAGAATAGAAGTAGGCTATATATTTTTTTTTTATTTTATCACGTGCCAACTAGGATTAAAACTTAGTACTTCCAGCTATAAGGCTATATTAAGTTGCATGTACCGATTAGTTCATCTAAGTTTAAATTTATGAAAAGAAGATGTGTGATTCATTTATATTCCAACACTTTTAGTACCCTCTTGAGGCCCATATCTTGGTAAAGTTCTGTGTGTATATAACCTAGCGAAAGCGAAATAGGACATGAAGTACCTACCATGACTATATTCCATCTTTTTTTTTACTTCCTTTTCTAAAATCCAGGCTGACCAAACTTTACAGAAATTAGCTATTAATATGTTAGTTGAAGGAAAACAAATTGAATTAATTAGTTATTTGAAAATCATTTCATTTGCTTTTTTATCTTAAATTAATTAATATTGTGATTAATCAAATTACGTACCTATGTGAATCTAAAATTCACTACATCTCACTACCGAACTTAAATTTATGTTTTTTTTTCTTAAATTCAACCTATGCTTTGGACAGAAATGTCTCCTGAGCTATTTTAGTACATATATATGGTACAAGACAATTATTCCACACATCCACGCACGAGGGTTGATCGGATATATAGATCATTTCAACTGTACGGTATAATTTCCACGTAGAAGTCGATCGCAAACACAAAGTACAAATAGTATAGTATCACTACGTTTTATAAATTGATTACTAATAATCGTACGTACCCTGAAGAAAAATAAATAAAGTTCATTTTTCTCCCCCGAACTCTGTCTATGATCAGTTATCAAGTACTGAACCACACCAATAAAGCCTCTAGCCTGACGGCATATGTTTCTCCTTTTATGTGGCCGGCCCGGATTCAGTGTCGATACTGTTTGTTGCAGCTCTGCTCTGATCGTTAACGGCAGATGATCATATGGTGCAGTCATATGGTGCGATGTAAATTTAATTCAGAGAAAATGCAAATGCTAGCAGTATATATATATCTCTCGTGCCATTAATTCGCCGCATTGCATTCATGTAGCTGTTATGCTTGTATTGCAGCTGCAAACTGTTAGCTATATGCCGGCCGTACGCCAAATTAATACCGTACTGGGTCACATTTTTAGTTGCTTCGACGATCGACCGAGATAATGCAGGCAGCCTGATTTTTGATATTGTTATCTGAGTTAAGAAATTCATATCATTATATTCGCATATATAGTCACTCTAGCTACCAGAATTCGATCCAGCGTGAATTCGTGATGGTGATCGAAAATTCGTTCGAAAAGATCATAATGTTTTTGGTTATCGACAAATAAAACCATGCTATCTACCAAGTTAATATATGACATAACTGACTTTTTAACATATCTTTAATCATTTGTCTTGTTGAAAACTTTTGTAGAAACATAAAAGAAATATAAGACATGCTTAAAGAACTTTTAATAATAAATCAAATCATAATTTTTTAAATAAGATTAATGATCACATGTATTAAAAGAGAAATGAGTATTTTTTTTCTTGAAAAGAGAATATCAATATTCTAAAAAAAGAGAAAGAAAATCATATGATATTCTATATATAAAAAAAGAAATAAAATCATGTATGATGTTGCGATGGTATCCCATCTTGAGCCAGGATCGCCTTAAACGCCAATATTGTTTCATGGATATATATATTCATATTACAGGGCTTGCACGCCGGTTTGCTGCAACGAATAACCAATATGGCCGTGTTAATTATATATGCGCTATGCATGTTTAGTCATGCCTTGTAGATGTAGGTGGCACATGTTCCTCCTGCAGGGCTTAATATAATGTCCCATCTATGTGCAGGAGAATTGTTCTAGACTGATTCAGATCTAATTTTGGGTAAAATTAACTTCATGTGACTTATATTAATTTATTATGGAATTTCTATTCTAATCGCTATACATAAAAATAGAGGCATCGGCGGCAATGGTAGTAAAAATAAGTCTAACCAACGTACCACCAAAAAAAAACTCTATTTGGTGACCACAAAAAAATCTATTTGGTGAAATTTCACGTAGAAAATTACGATGATTTGCATTACATATGGTTTGTATAATATTTTCTAGCTGATGTTATACTATAAATTATATCTGTTTTTTAATAATACACAACTCTTCAAGTTTAAAATTATGACCTATTTATTTAAAAATTGTTCATAACATCACAGCTAGCATTCATATATTGTGTGAAGTCAGCGTAGCTCAATTGTAGATTCCTTGTGGTGGAACCAGCCTACTCGGATTTAAATTTTAGATTTGACACGGGTGCTCACAAAAATAGCTAATTGTTTTTTCAGTGGTGGGTGATGTATCCATCGATAGCGAGACGCTCATGGTCACTTCATCAATCTCAAGATATGCCAGCACAGTCTTCCAGAGGTGCTCATAGGGATAGAGTGTGCGTGCGTGCGTGCGTTCATAAGGATGAGTGCGTGCGTGTTGTGAGCGCCTACGTTTGTACTATGTTTCTAAAAAATTGCATATATTGTTATAAAGTTAAGATTGCAATTTACAAAATTAATTACCTGGCATGTACTTAAAAACTCCTATAAATAAAGTTCTTGTCTTTTATTTAACTAGATAGTAGTTATATGAATTCTAAATTTAATTATAGTACGACACATCAGTGGTCATAAAACACTATATAAAAAACCATATGTACGAATATAATCTCTTTTAAAAAACCAGATCTTTTTTTTCAGGGCTTGTTTGGTTACACTTGGATTCAATCCGGGCCAGGAATGAGAAGTATAGTAACAAATAATTTATGATAGATGTAATGAAAGATCAGGATTTATTCCGGGCCGGGAACAAATTTACTCATTATAGGGACAACAAAACATCCGGATTAGTTCCACACCTCTTGACTAGTGGATTGATTCCCGGTCTCTTATTATACATATCATGAGTAAATTGGTTCCGGTCTCTCATTGTATCTATATAAATTTCTTACTATACTTGTCATTCCCGACCCGGATTGAATTCGGGCGTAACCGAACAAGGCCGGGGGGGGGGGGAGGGGGGGAGGGAGGGTGGGTTTGGAGGTAGTACTTTTTTTTCCATTCATGAACCCAGTACAAATACTCACAGATGGAGATATTAAATGTCGATATATGTTGTTTATTCCTTTTGTTCATCAGTTCATCCAGTAATTGTTCTTCGTCCTCCTCCATCAATGTTAGAGGTGCAACGACCATGCAATGCATGCTTGAGCGCTACAGTAGCAACAGGACGGCATGTCCCCGGCACACAGCTAGGCATCACTTAATTACCGTTTCACCAAACCATCTTAAATTCCAATGTCTTCCATGCATGCATGAGTCCATTCTCCTTTCTTCTTGCATGAACAGTGCTATAGCTGCCACATATACTCCCTCCCTTTTTATATTATTATAAGTCACTTAATTTAAATAATTAATTTATCCTAAGCCAACCTCTTTGAATTTAATCAAGTTTATTAAAAAATATAGCAACATTTCTAATACAAAATAAATATACTATTAAATTAAATATGTTTAATAGTACACTTAATTAAACTAATCCGGTGTTTCATATATCATTTTTTACTAAATAAACTTGTTGATCAGTGATTTAACTTAGGATAAACCTAAAATAACTTAAAATATAAAATGGAGAGAGTACGTGGGTAAGGGTGTGTTCTTCCCCTCATTTTCCCAACCCACCTTTCTCATTTTCCACGCGTATGCTTTTCAAACTACTAAACAGTGTGATTTATGCAAAAAATTTCTATCTGAAAGTTATTTTAAAAAAATTATATTAATACATTTTTCAAAAAAAAATTAATACTTGATTAATCATACAATAATTCGAGCTTCGTTTTGCGTGCTGGAGAGGAGGGGTTCCTAACTCTTCCTCCCGAGCATAGCCTAAATATATATCTACTGCAAATTGAAGCTAGTTTTAAATTTGGATCAAGGAAGAAGCCAACAGCCACATTGTACGTATATCTATCTATCATGCCGACCTTGCCGCCGGCGACTACTGCATATGGAGAAGACTATTATCTTCTCTCTCTATTTATATATCTAGAGAGAGAAATAGATAGATAGATAGAGAGAGAGAGAGAGAGAGATATGGAGACATGGAGATACAGGGAGGGAGAGGTAAGGAGTTGGAGCACAGTGATCTGATGCCAATGGAAGTGGTCCATCCATGCAAAAAGAATCTTATGATCGGATGCACTGTAGCGGTGGCCCAAAACATCGATCGATCAGGCCCATGCCGTGTGCCTCATCTGCCTTCCCTCTCTACTCAACAGTAGCATCTCGTTGTACACATATGCACCAGGTATAACAAAATTTAATTAATTAATTAAGAGATTTTTATTTTTTTTATCCAAGAGCTTATGATGGTTTTTTATCCTATGTGTATGTGTCAACTTCTTCGTCCTGTCCAAATAGTCCTCTACTAGTTAGGTTTGTCATTTTTCTTTCAGTGGAAAATAAAAAGAATAATCAGATTTCAGTTCACGACACTTCAAATTCTATAGAGTTGTACTGTTCTAGTAGAAAACAACAATTTTCTCAATTTGGAAACTATTATGCAAAGCTAGAGTTCTTATTATTATGTTTTGGTTTACATATACGAAATTTTGTGGAATTTATGTACTCCCAAAAAGTGATGTCCTAGAATGCGCTAGCTAGCTCCAAAGTAAGCACTATATATACCTGTTTTGATCAGTGTTCAGGGACGGAAAAGAAAATTGCAGTTGTCAGATGGACAAGAAGGTCAAAACAAGTGGGTAATTATTGGACTGCGATCGATTAATCAGAATTATGTGAACAATTTGGCATTTTTACTGTGTAAATTTAATCAGTAGGACAAGAAGATCAAAACAAGTCGGTCATTATTGGACTGCGAATTGCAATCGATTAATCAGAATTATGTGTACAATTTGGCATTTCTGCTGTATAATTAAATTTAATCAGTAGGGCCGGCACACTCCATGATCTGCTCTATGGAAACAACTAAGAAAGACTAATTAATTAAGATCACCTAAGTTGGGCTGATAGTGGGCCAGTTGTCACAACTGCTAAATGGGCTCAATTATGATAATCAACTGCTCGGTCGAATATATACAAGGAAATGGGCGATCAAACTCTATAGCATTGGTTTAGACTTTTGACCAGGCAAATATATATGTACTAATTGTCTACTCCCCTGTTTCATATTATAGTTCGTTTGATTTTTTTTAGTCAAAATCTATTATATTATTAAAACAGCTTTGAAAGGAGGTACCACGTTCGTTGTGGGAGCTAGAAATTCCCACATTAATCAGAGAAAAAGAAAAGAAAAAAGAAAAGAAGAGTCCAAGTAGAAGTACAATTTAAAATTGCTGAAATTCGGAATTAAAAATAAGAAGTATTGAAATAAGTTTCCATATAAGAATCTAATACGAGATTAATCAAAATTAAAAACAAAAATAATATAAAATCCAAAATTAGAAAAGGAAATGAGATTCCAAGTAGGAATACAATTTAAAAATAGCTGAAATTCGGAATTAAAAATAAGGAATAATAAAAGAAGAGTCCATATAAGAACCCAATACGAGATTAATTAAAATTTGAAATAAAAATAAATAAATACGAAATTAGCAAAAGAAAATAAAAGAAGAGTTCATGAAGGAATACAATTTAAAATTAGCTGAAATTCAGAATTAAAAATAAGCAATATTGAAAGAAGAATCCATATAAGAACCCAATACGAGATTAATTAAAATTGAGAATAAAAATAAAATAATATCTAAAATTAGAAAAAATTAAAAAAAAATTCAAGTAGGAATACAATTTTAAAACAACTGAAATTGAAAATAAAAAATAAAAACATTAAAAGAACACAATACGATATTAACTAATTTTTTTAAAAAAATCTGAAATTTGAAAAAGAAAAATAAGATTTCAATTAGGAATACAATTTATAAATAACTAAAATTTGTGATAAAAATAAAGATTATTGAAAGAAAAGAACATCTAAAACACATGACGAGATAAATTAAGTAACTTGCCTATAAAGGAGTAGAGTGGTGGCGGTTGATACGAGATATAAAAATTGTTAATAAAACACCAAATAGAATCCTAATGACAATTAAAAGGAGGGACGTCAGGCATGCCGTGAAGCAAACGAGTAAGACGGTTGCCGGGACTTCTAGAAAGTAAAAAAAAAACCCATTGATAATCATATTCAATTTTTAAAATCTCAATGACAATAAAAAGGAGAAGCAGCGGACGGGGTGTATAAGAGTATAGTTGCAGAGCCACTGACGGTTGACGGGACTTCTAGAAAATAAAAAATGAATTCAAATGATAGTTATGTTCGATTTTTAGAATCATAATAACAATAAAGAGTTGGCGGCGGACGGACTGTAGAGGGGCATAGTGGCATCGTTTGATGGGACTTCTAAAAGTTATAAAAAATGAAACTACAAGTCCAATTTTTAAAGGTTTGGAACTTCCAAAACGTAAAAAAAAAACCAATGATAATCATGTTCGATTTTAAAATCTCAATGACAATAAAGAAGGGAGGCAGCGGGCGAGCCGTAGAGGAGTACAATGGCAAAGCCGCTGACGGTTTGGCGGGATTTTTAGAAAGTAAAAATGAACCCAAACAATAATTATGTTCGATTTTTAAAATCTCAATGATAATAAAGAGAAGAGACAGTGGACGGGCCGTAGAGGAGTATAATGGCAACGTTTGACGGGACATTTTGAAATTATAAAAATGAAACCCAACGTGACAATAAACTCTAAAAACTATAAAATCCAATTTTTAAAGGTTCCAAAAAGAATGAATAGAAATAATGGTAGATCGAGCAAGCAAATAAAGAAGGAGATGACATAAGGGGTAGCAATTGGTGTGACTTTTAAAAACTATATAATTAGAAACATGAGGATGATAAGGTTTCGTCTTTCAAAGTCTTAAGACAATGAGATAACTATTTAATAAATTTTAAGTAAAAATCATACTAAAAAATATATGATTTTGTTTGGGTGCTAGCCGCGCAATTGCGCAGGCCACCTAGCTAGTTCTTTAGGTTTGATCAAATTTATAGAAAAATTTAGCAACATCAAGTACAACACTAAATTAGTTTCATTAAATTTAGCATTAAATATATTTTAATAATATTTTTATTTTATGTTGAAAATATTAGTATATTTTTCTACGAACATGCTTAAACTTAAAAAATAACTAACAAAAAATCAAACGACTTATAATATAAAACGGAGGAGTATAACATTGTTGCCCGCAAAGTAGAGGGGAATTTAATTGACTAGCTCGGTGGAGTTCACCGGAGCAAGAATTTTTTTTCTTTGGAAGCTTAAAAGTCTTGTACGAGAAAATTAAAGTACTACCTCCGTCCTAGATTATAAGGATTTTTAGGGTTGAACACAGTTATTAAGAAAGTTGATAGAATTAAATAAGAAAGGTTATGATTGGATGATAAGTGGAGGTAGTTAGGAAAATTGAATGGTAAAGCTAGGGTTGTAATTGGTTGGGAATAGAATCTTGATGAAAAAATTGCTATATTTTGAGATAAATCCTAAAGGCTAAAAATTATTATATTTTGGAATGGAGGAAGTAGCATACATCAGCAACCTGCTGAAGTGCGCGGTTACTGGAAGGTGGGGGGTACAGTACGTCAAAACAAGAACTACGTTAAACCGAGTGCGACTCGTAAGCTGAAGTTCGTCGGAGCAAGAATCTTGGAGAAAATTAATTTTAACAGCAACAAAATTCCAGACTGAAAATGGAAAAGGTTGTAGTCAACAATCTCCTGCATCTCTCAAAAGTGGCCACCTGCATGCAGAGCATGCATCTGGGTAGACACCATGACCCACAGAGATCGATCGATATGACCTAGATCGAAAACCCAACCGGACCAGCCGGTCATAAACTCATCATTATATATGCATCCATGCAATGATGCAATATGCAGGTAGTGCAGCCACGCAGCATCAGATCGAGGAAACTGTTGATATCGATATATACATACGGCTCCGTGTCTGAATCTTCAATTAATTTCTGCATATCTATCACCATATCCCAGAATAAATCGCCTAGCTCGCAATTAGCCCTGATCACTCTTCACCTCGATCGATCAGATCGAATTCAGACGCCAACACAGCAAGGTACAGTACTTCTTCTGCTAGCTGCGTCGTCGTCGTCGATCGATCGACCAGCCGGGGACAGCACAATTACTCTCTTCCTGAGCTTATGCAGGTGTAGAGACTAGAGACTGTTTGCCCTCTTGCCTCTCGCTCTGCAAATCTGCATCCATATCGAGATAATTAATCTAGCTAGGTAGCTGCACGTACGTACACACACGCACGCGATGGAGCGGAATGATGATGATGAGTATAGTGGATGCAGCTACCATGCATAATGCAATGCGATGTAATGCAAGGACTGTGGATGAACAGGATGCGTGGTTATGTGTTGGTGGGGTCGTTCGATCGATCGATTCGATCGCCTTGATCGCCGTCGGCGACGGCGAAATCGAATTGAACACATACACTAGCTGCTAGTACGATTAATGCACAGTAATATATCAGTCTTTGTTCTTGATTATAATTGGGTTTCTCTCTCTGTCAATATCGATCTCAGGGCACAGTATATATGATCTGACGAGCATGTGAGAGAGGCTTGGATGCTTGATCGATCATGCATGTGCTTTGCTTGCTATATTTGCAGTTGTGGGTACGAACAAAACGACGACGATCGATGATATATGTATATATATTTTTTAGTTTATTAATTAGATCGCGGCAGGTGGAAGCATTTACTTGCGTCAGATTAATTCCACACAGTCTCCATCGATCGATCTGGAGAAGAATCTGCATGCAGAGGGCCAGCAAAGCGGCAAATTTAACGGAATATTAATTAATTGTACTCGATCGATGTATACATGATCGGTGTACATACATATATGTATATTATACGGGCTACATTTTGGTTTGGTTAGTTTGTTGCGTTGTGCACAGAATCCAGCTCTTGCTAGCTAGCTAAGCTAGAACACACACCTCCAGTGAGATATAGATATACTCCATATGATTATGATGAGTGCGGTGCGTGTCGTTTTGCTGGTGAATGATACGATGGAGTTGTGGTAGTACTTAGCAAAAGGACAGATCTTTCTCATGGCGAACAACAGTGGAGTCATGCCAGCATCAGCAGCAGCAAAGGATGGCATAATGCATCGATCGCCAGCCCGTACGTATCCTCACACCTATATCCATCCATTATCGATTAATTCTTCCCATTACTTAGAGTTTATGTTTAGCCGTCGTAATTTTCTAAGCTTTTTCCCTTCTCTAGCATAAATTGGTCGGTCTAGCTGATTGCGTTGTGTAACTATAACTTTTTTTCTTCTAATATATTGACGTGCAATCCTTTTGCTTTTGCACGTTCGTGAAATCCATTATCAATTAATTCATTGCAAAATTGCGAATCGGAGAATGTGATCGAACGATCCAGGGCCGGGTGAGATATGATTGCATGTGCATTGGTGCAGACAGGCTAGCTAGCTCAGCTCAGCTGATGATAGCTGTCGGATCTCGTGCGTTGCGTCCATGGCCGGCCGGCCGTGACAGCCACCGCGCTCTGCCCCGCCGTCGCCGCTGCCGACCGGGCGGTACGCGCCGTGCCGTCGCTGTCCGTCGCCGTGTGTGTGTGTGACGTCGAGGGTACTCGCTCTGCAGTAACCGAACGACAACGGTTGGCGCATCCAATCCATGTGAATTTAGTACTTCAATTCCTCTGTCTCCAAATCCGAATAGTCCATATTCATGTTGTACTACAACACCGACGCACCTTGGCATGATATTGCCAACCTCATCAAGACGGGAAGCAACATTAATCACATCTTTCATCTATACTGCTAATGGCTTACCAGCACTCACTTACAAAATTAGGGGCAACGCCACCCAATATTCCGTCTACAACACTGACGACATCCTGACGTGACGTCACCTACCTCATAAAGACAGGGAGTAACACCTACCCATTTTCCGTCTACACCATCAATGGCTTCACGACACTTCATCATCTGCTTCAACGTGATTGGGGGCAATGCCACCCATACCCAATTTACACTGTCGACGTCATTCCGGCATGACATCATCTACTTCAACCAGATTGGAGGCCGCATCACCAAGTCTTCCATTTACATCGCTGACGACATTTCGGCATGTCATCATTTACTTCAGCAGAACCAACCTGTCTCCCATCTACATCGCCGACGGTTTTCTGGCACTTCATCACCTGCTCTATCCAAACTAGGTCTACACCAATCCCACCGTCCCTCTACATTGTCGATGGCTTCTCGACATGACATCATCTACTCCGGCAAGATCGAGGGCAACTTGGCGCCCTCATCCTACTACGGCGCCGACGGCATCCCGGCACGAGTTTGTCTACTTCACTAAGGTCAACGGTTGCATCGACCCCATCTTTCATCACCAACGTCGATGGCATCCTGACGCACCACCAACTACTTCAAAAAGTGCGTACGTGTACGCGGCTATGCCTCATCTACAAGTTGATCGAAGCAACAAACCGATCAGAAGATAAGCACGGTCAAGCTCTATCCATCCAAACAAACTGCCGGATAGTATATATCCATCGCGCGCGGCTGTGCGGAGATATCGGATCACGCAACCGTATAGAGGCTGGCGGCGCTGGGTCTCGCATACGCCGCTACCGCCTATAAAAGGCACAGCTCGTCAGCCATAAAGAGAGCAGAGATAGAGAACCACAAGGGAGAAGAAGGAGATCCATCTACTCATATGTATGTAGAACACATGTATAAAAGTTATTTTTTTCTTCACTATAGAGATGGATGTTTTTTAAAGGATAGTCCGGAAGGATATATGCGATGAACTCGATCGCCTGAGCATCATTTTTGTATAAGGAGTACCGTTGTTTCTGACCATTACCCTTTTTGGGTATCGTAAATTTCGACCGTTTCCTAGCGTTTTCACCCCCATGCAAGCAATGCAGCATCCGTCCATCTATGCGAATTTGCGATGCAAGCAATGCAGCAGCTAGCATTAATTGATAAACGGGTGTATTTGCGATGCTCGTGGTCTGCTTTTTTTATTAGAGAGAACGAAATTGTGATCGGCAGCGGGAGCTTCCGTGAAGCCCAAAGTGGGATGGGCCAGGACAGAAAGCCCGCAACGTGTCGCATCGAGGGATCCGCTGGGCGGGACACTAAAGATTCGTCTCGCAATTTATACATAATCTGTGTAATTAGTTTTTTTCCATATATTTAATACTCTATACATATGTCTAAACATTCGATATAACAGGGTAAAATTTTTTGCCAGGGATCTAAACAGGCCCTGAATCAGAGGATGCTGTCTTGCACACTCAATTATAGAAAAGATATTGCAGCTGGAGTCCTAGATATATTCCCCCTCAGCTGCCATCTTAACCTCATGCAGACAGCAACGGCAAAGTGGCTATCGGATTTGGGTTTAAAGGCAGAAAAAACAAGGGTGCTGAAATGCATCTAAAATGGCAAAGAAACCAAGATCATGCTGCTACTGCTGCTGCCAGCCTGATACTCCACACAGTCTACACAGAGACTAATGTCCATACTACTACCAAAGGGAGTATCAGTGTTCACATGTTCGTTTCCTGCTACACAAACACAACTGAGAACTGACATAACTTGCTGCACTTGCTAGCAAAAAGTACCGTATATGTAACACATTCCTACTGCTCTATGGCAGCCTCCATCAAAATTGGACTAATCCAGTAAAGCAAACAGGCTGATGATGCTACATGTATGCTTACATCGCAACAGGTTGCTCCAGGGAAAAATTCTGCAGCAAGCCAAAGGAACCCGTCCCCACCTTAACAGGTTTCCCCAGACAGACGCTTGCCGAAGGGCCGTCCAGTGTGTCAGACTCTCCATGAGAAGCTGCTTCCACAATAAACTTGGTTGCCGTCTCAAAAGTCATCTTACCAAATGGCGAGGTGCTGAACTGGCCCATCCCTAGCCTGCTCATCGGTCGGTAACCGCCGTCGAAGGTCATGAAATCCGCAATCAAGTTCAGATGCCTCATGTCAACATGGATACCATAAGCACCGAATACGCCCTTCACTTCCCCAATGATGGTTGCCCTTGCAGCCTCTACCCCATATGTGTTCAACATAGCGTGTATATCATTGGATCTGACCTCATTGATATCGAGATAGTCCACTAACTTATGGAATACTTCAAAGTTCACCCCTGCTGTTTGTAGAGTGATGGGAGTATTTATCGTATTATTATCTATCTTCTTTGGTTTATTCACTTCACATCGATCAATATTCTTACAGGCCTTGACAAAAACAGACCTAGCTGTTCTCTGAGCAATCTGGAAAAGAAATTCAAACAAGCCATCAATATAGTACAAAGCAAAGCATAATTATATGCACAGGGCGAACTATTAAGATGATTCAACCTATGTTACAATGTGAGGTGCAAAATGTAAGTTGTACTGTATATAAAGAAGTACCTGGGCTAACAGAATATGAGGTTGCTCTTGCAAAGCGTAGTGAACCTCAAAATTTAAACCTGTTGATTCATAATGAATAGTCCATTTTATGTTTTTCTTGAACTTTATGGTCACTTGCGCCTTTTCATCCTCAGCTTCATTCATTTCATCTTCGAGTCTGGCTGTTGCTTGCTTAGCTTTTAAATTTTCCCCCTTGTTGCTAGAATCTAGCACATGTCCTTCCTCAGACTCTTCTAACTCTTCATCTAATTTTGCTTGATGATCTTCACTCTCAGGTTTAGATTTGGTATCTTCTTCAGATTCACTATCCATATCAAAACCCTCTTCCTTTTCAGCATCATCATCATACTCCATCTCATCTATCTCTTGCCGTTTCCATTTTTCTGCATCAGCTCCCAAATCATCCTCATTTTCACCATCGCTCACACCATTGTCTTCATCAGTAGGTCCATTTTCAGATTCTTCGACTCCATCAGACCGTTGACTCTCCATATCATTTGACTTAACTGCCTGGATCTCATTAATTTTGTGTAGCAAATCTAAATGTTTGCTGATAGCAAGATCCATTGCATCAATAAAAACAGTTCTCAAGGTTTCATGGCACTCTTCTACTGTAAGTTCTGACTGACGTGGATATAGCCCTTGTGGGTAGAGTTTCAACTGTAACTTATACAGGGTTGAAACACAACCATTATTGTTGTGAAAAGGAACTGTGCATACTTCAATTCTCTCTACAATGTCAGCTACACGAACCCTCCTTAATTTAGCAGCAATTCGTTCAGCATCATCAATCGTCCTTAATTTAGCAGCCAATCGTTCAGCATCACGGGCCTTCTTTAATTTATCATCCATTTCTTCTTCATCATCATCCCTATATGCAGAAAATTAGTCCCTTTATATCATGCTAGTGTGGTGCAAAAGTTTAAGTATAGTTTGATCAAGATCTCTATTTGCCCCGTATCATATTCAGCAGGCAATGAGAAATGCAGGAAACATGTGTACAGACTCACGTAAATTACATAAATCAACCTAAGAGAATACTAGCATGAGCCATCTTCAAAGTAAAAAACAAATAAAGCTCACCAAGTCTTATCTTCAAGCAGAGGACACTTCATAAAAGGTGTACTAATTTTAGCCGATGCAGTCATTAGAAGTTCTTTCAAACGAGGAATACCAAGCGTAACATTCATCTCACCCCGTCCAGCGAGATGAAAAGTGTTGAGCCTGAAGGGGCGAGGCAAACAAAGTTAGTCATCTTATCACAGAAATGTTGAACAAGTTCTTAGATAAGAGCGTAATAAAGACGAATGATCAAATAAAGTGTAGTCACTACAGCAACAATGGAAGATGCCTATTGGGTGGCCTTTGGTCAAACAAAAATTAGTTCAAAGAAATTTGAAATAACGTGTATATTTTCCGAGAGATTAGCTACAAATCTAGCTTTTTTTTATATATCTCATCTTCATTTAATCTTGGCACACAAACTAATTTTTAGATATAGCTCATTTTAGTTCTCATAATCAAGTACCATCACAGAAATATCTATGCATTCTGTGGTATGTATAGTCATTATATTTTACTTAGACTATGGTTCAAAAAGTAGCCAAAACTGTTTTTTTCTCAAGAAACTAACCAGGCACTGGATACATAAATAACCTATCTAGAATACACCAAGTACATACTTGGAATACATAGTGAATCAAAAACCACAGAGAGAAAGTCTATAGAAGATCTTACGTCATCTGTGTTGATGGTTCTCCTATGGATTGAGCAGCAACCACACCAACAGCTTCCCCAGGATCTACAAGACTAGATATGTACTTGACTTTCAGTAACTTCATTAGCTCTTTCTCTTTAATGTCATAACGACCTTTCTCATTTCTTTTGGATTTTAGAAACTCCATTGCATTTTCAATCAGCTTCTCAGGCAATTCAGAAATGTATCCATTTGGATTTAATAACAGGTGCTTGTCATTGTGGCTATCAAGCTTGCCAAGGAGAGCTCTTCTATTCTGTAAGTTGGGAAAACGATAAATAATTGCATCAACAATTGCATGGACAAAAGGCACACCATATAATTAAGGCAGACATAATTTCATCAGGACTTAGTGTTTTACATCAGAAAGCTCCCTGAATTTGTCGTCTAGAAAGCTAGTTTTGAGCACATCAACTCCATCTTCTCCATAGCAAAACTGTATGATTGATCCATCAACATCACGTACTGTGTGATCATATGAGACTTTTAATGATTCGAGACTTTTGATAAGACAACGCTGAAGATAACCACTACGAGAAGTTTTGACTGCTGTGTCAACCAACCTGCAGTAAATATTCATAAGCTAAATACCAACCTACAGTAAATATGAATAATCAACCAACATCTAAAGCCAATAAGATTGTAACGATGTATTACACTAAATAGCATATTACCTCACAAACACGACTACACATCCAGTTATATGTAACAGAATTCCATGTCTCAGTTAACAGATAAGGTTAGCCATCCAAATCCAGGAGTAAAAGACTTATCATCACAGTTTATATTACATGATTTTTTTTTCAAGAGGAGAAACATAAACTTCCTGTTTATGAACATCAAAAGGCATACTAAAATACAGATGCAAAGTCATGCATGCACTGGAGTAGGCAATTGATGAATATGGATTAGATATCTATAGGTCCAGCAGACTTAAAAAGGGCAAACTATCCTGTTCAAATAAAAATATTTTGTAGTCAATAAATCTATACCCAAACAGTTATCCAATCCAACTAAAACATGGATATCCCAGAGCTGTTCAAAACATAAATTGCCTGCCTTTCACCAATGCCGCCTGCCAAAGTGGAAAGCGGCTGGTGTACGCATGAGCGCATAAAATGCCATTCAAAAATATTTAAAAAATAACGCTATTTGTGTGTACCAAACAAAGAAAAGGGGGATTCTGAGATCCCCAATAAACTCACAAGAGTGAGTAATTCATGGCAGGAAATTTTGAAGGCTATTTTCCACTCCACTCATAGCAGGTTGAGCACTCAAGGAAAACTGTTTCAAACATCAGAAAAGTTTACCCCTCTCTGCCAGCCATGCAGTGAAAATAGTACTCTTGAGGACGGAGACCAGTTAAAAATCGATCACCGATGAAACCACCAGCTCTTGAAGAAGTATCCCACGGTGGAAAGCAAGGTAACGTCTTCCCAGAAATCATTCGTGGAACACGCTTTCCTTCTAATTCTTGCTGGCCTAGCAATGATGAAATTTGTGTCATGTTGACCTAGCAACAAAATGAAATGGAAGCACATTAACCCAAGCAGGTGAAGTAAATCTAAGCATGCTCATCCAAAGAAAAGTACCATATGCAGTAAGCCCCTACAGGGGAAAAAAAAACTTACCAAACCACCTTTAGCTCCAGTTTGAGTCATAAGAGAGAGACAATTTCCAGGAAAAGGCTTCCGTAGACCATAAGGAAACACTTTTTTATTGACTTTAGATGTTAAAGTATTCAGTTCACTTGACATATTTCTATCCAATATAACAGTCGCAGATTCTCCATTCCTCCGTATAATTTTTTCGACTTCCATTTGCAATTTCATTTGATCTGTGTAATTTTAGAAATTAAACAATCAGCATGCAACTGATGGTGGCATTATAGAGAAGCATATGAAGTCGTAAACAACTCTCCCCTTGATCCTTAGAGCCTCTATTTTGATTCGAAAGGCCACATTTTCATGTTTTGACCGATAATTAGTACAAGTACATTTACTATATAAAACTATATCATACCATATTTCAAGTTTACACAATATTGGTTTTTGCAGATATTAAGAAAATACTTTATGAGAAATTAATGGCCTAATCTTGAAGTCTCTTTGGAAGTAAGGTATGCCTTATAAAATCAATCAAGGTAGTATTCTTTAGCTCGCATTGCTCAAAGTTAGTTTAAGTGCTTTAGTTATCTATTTTCCTTTAACTTCCATAGAGCTATCTAATGTCTGTGCGCATGAGTGCGTGTGAGTAATAGAGTAAGAGGGAAAGAGATTCAACATTCTCAAAAAATGGTAGAAAGTGTTTTCAGTAACGATGATATTCCACAAACCTTCATCATCACCTTCAGCTTCATGATCCTCTTTGGGATGTGTACTATCTTCAGCTTCATGATCCTCTTTGGGATGTGTACTATCTTCAGCTTCATGATCCTCCTTGGGACGTGTATCTTCAGCTTCATCACCCTCTTTGGGGCGTGTATCTTCAGCTTCATCACCCTCTTTGGGGCGTATATCTTCAGCTTTAGCTTCAGCTTTATCATCCTTTTTGGGACGTGTAAAATTTATATGCACTATTTTACTGTGTTTTTCACTTTTTCCAAGAATTTCCTCTCTCGTCATATCTGACTCTTGGGATAGTAACAGATCATCTACTCCACATGTAAATCCATGCAACTGAAAGAAAATAAATGTTCTTAATTTTACAATTACAATATCACAAATAAGAATAATCACACCCAAAATAACAAGAAAATAAAATTATAAAATAAAAGAAAGTCAAATGCAAAACAATAGAACAGCTTGAAAAAAAAAGGTGATAATAAGTAGACTATATTTTGAGACATTGGATCTTATATGGCATAGCAGCTTATGGTTGTTGATCAGAGCAAGTTTAGTCAGATTCAAATTCAAAACTAACATAACAATGTCAGCCACAATAGTGGGGCCAGACAATTACAATGAAATCCACAACTATATTTGGATATATTGATTCATTAAGCCCAGTACAATTCATAAAATATGATGACACTACTCAGCAAAGATCAATTCGGTGGTATTTAAGACAAAAGACTTGATTACAACTGAACTTTCATATGCCAACTAAAGAATAACTTTAAGTGAAAAAGGTGGATCAACATACTATTTCAGTGTAGATCACAACTATCTGGATGGGACCCAATCAACACTGCTCTTTAGTCCCAAACAAGTTCGGAAGGCTAAGGTTCACTAGTCCAAAAAATTGGTTTTAAAAACTTTGAGAGGGTATTTTGCTTGTCCATTGAGTTCTCTTACACTATATTGTTAATGTGCGAAAAAAAATATAGAAAGCAGCCACTACATGTAAATGAAATAGAAAGTGTTTCCATGGGCAAAACAAAAGTTCTATCCAGTTACTCAGCAGCTGAGTACTTCTCACATCATCCACTGCCCATAGATATTGGGTACGCATTACCATAGAACTAAACTTTCTGTGCTTGCCACTTGACAAGGGAGATATGGCCCAAAGTTCAGCCAGTTTCATTGAGTCATTTAGGGTTTGTTTGGTTCTTAGTCAAACTCGACCATGCCAAATATTTGTCATTGCCAAATTATTAGTTTGGCATAGGCTATGGGTAATACTTTGGAAGCGATCTAAACAAATTGCCAAAATTTTGGCAATGGCTAAATCTTACCGTTGCCAAAAAAAAAAAAAGGGCATTGCAAGCTATGGCAAAGAACCAAAAAGCCCCTTAGCCCCCAAAAAAAATGGCAATGAAACAAACAGCCCTTTAGCCCAAAATAAAAATAAAAAGTCAGCTCAACAAAGTGGATTAGCCTGTTCAAAGAGTCTTAACTACTGGTTCAACCCAGTATTTTATTTTCCTTCATTTAGCATCCTTAGTCCCTCTACATGTTCAAAAGTGTGATATTGTATAACCATGTTTCAGCCAACAAATGAAATGCAAAATTCCAAGGAAGAATAGTTTGGCTCTGCTGCCAACAAATCAAATGCAAACGATGTTTTAGCTGTCTCAATAAATTCAAGGAGTGATGAGGAATAACATTTTTCGTTACAAGTAATTGACCAGATACGAGCTTTTCAGTTGATTCTGACGAGCCATGAACAATGAAAATATGGAAATAACGAGTTGAAACTCACCTGCAGGACCATCGTAAACAAGCGACTGAATGATGAGAGTAGTACTCCAGCTGTCTCTGGACCATATAGTTCATGAACCGTATGAACTATCCCATAGTTCCCAAACTGGGCCTTATCTATCATGCCTTTTATGAGCTCATTGTCATGAACATACAAAACTTGCTCTGAAGGATTTATAGTTTTAACTTTATCACCATTGCGTTCTTCAGGGATTAGATATTCTTTTTCGATTCTCCCCTTCTTCTCCACAGTAAATGGAGGGCGACCTTTTGTTACATGGTTCAAGATGGTTGTTATAACCTGTATAAACAGAAGAGGTGCGCACCTAAAATTAAAGAAATTGTGAAGAACTGGAGATTGAAGCCAATGGTAACTTCAAAACATCCAACCTGTTTTCCTGTCCATAGGGGCTTTGGCTTCCAAATAGCAGGAGGTACAGGTTCGAGTGCATCATCATCCATAATAATAGATATCTTTTTACCAAACTGACCAGATCTACGAGTTGAAGAGAGCACAGACCCATATACAAGCTGATTATATTCCTCACGGCTTAGAAAGGTGTCCAGCTTTGTCAGGAGTACAGCACCAATAATGTGGTCCTACAAAAAGGTGGAATATAACGAGCTTATAATATAAAAATAACCGTTACAGCATTAATAAAAATAGTGTGATTTTTAATATATTACTGACAGGATGAGTTCACTGATTTAAATAGATAGATGCACAGGAAAGGGGAAGCCTGATTATACACCACTGAATGTGCTCAACAGCAACAGTGTGGAAGAACCGAAACATCCCAACTGCATATGCACAGTGTTACCTGAATGAGGCCTCTGACAGCATCCCCACTCCTTGGACCAATGTACTGCTTATTTGCATCAACAATGTTGATGGCCTCAGCACGAGATATTTCATCTTGTGGAAAGTGCACATTCATTTCATCTCCATCAAAATCAGCATTGTATGTGCTAAAAAGAAATACAGTGTTTGATCAACAGAAGTAGACAAATAGGCAGTGTTGCTGAAGATATGTTGTAATACCTGCAATTAGCATAGTGCATTCGAATTGTCTTCTCTCCAGGTAGCACACGAACAACATGTGCCATCATGCTGGGCTTGTGAAGAGTAGGCTTCACATCACAAGAAAAATGAAATTAGAGACATTGCAGAGATACAACATTGCAGACAGATAAAACGGGTGATAGCGATATACTCTCATAACCTCGCTGCACGACATCTTAGTAAAGTATGCTTGTAGTGTAGTAGTTGGTGGTTGTAAATCAAACTTCCAATTTGCTCTTAGAACTGGGTATCCTTTCTAGAAACAAAGTGAAGTACTTAATCAAACTGAGACATGTGCACCATTCTGACTGATCTGACCAGTATTGCTAGTTGTTACAACTGATGGACCTACACAAATGGATTTATGTAGTAGATCTAGTCTAATTATTTATGTCATCTCAAAATTCAAATCCAGTCATAAGAGTTAAAAATCCTTATTTCACATGTTATTCCCATGGCCTATTTTGGTTGTCAAATAGAATAATATAAGGATGTAGGATGTTAGTACAATTTCACAAATGCTGCCTGTGAGCCTGTCTACTGAACTATTGTGCATCAAGTAACAAGTATGGGTATTTGGAGAAGTGCTCAACAAGGCTCTAGGTGCTATTCAAGTGGTAGACCAGCGCCATACCATCAATTAGACAGATCAAGGTGGCACCCTAGGGGGGAGAGAGAGGGGGGGAATTGGGATAGGTAGACACCTTTACAATACTAATTTGGAGGGAAATCGCCTTGAAATACCAAGATTACCAAGCAGAAAATAACTATTAAATGAGACTAGTATTGTTTTCATGTATTACTGCTGAAGAAAACACAAGCTTACTAACTAGCAAATAGTTATACCTGCCGATTGACTAGTACAACATCACCATCTTGAAGGTGTCGATATACCACTTTGCTCTCAAATTCACACTTGGGATCTTTCCCTGGTTGAGAAATGGATCCTCTAGAAGCAGGTAGCATCTTAGCAATCGCACGGCGTTTGGGAGGGGCAGCTTGTAGCTTGTACATGTTGTTGTTATCCCTGTAATGGGTTGCGCCAGGATGAATGTCAGCACCATTATTTATAGCTTCTTGTAGCTTTCTGGCATTCCAGGGTGTCACTTTCTGCACGTGAAACAATATAGAAATGATGTAAAAGCTGCTCCAAGAAGGAAAAGTAATTAATTCACGGTTCAAATGGTTCCATCCCCTATAGTTTATGGGTATAAGAAATCTGGTTTCCAAAGTAGATATGTAGTTTTCAGTTAGATGACTTTCATACACATATCTCAGGCACCTACCCCTATATATTACAAGATCTCTAAATGGAAATAGAGAAGCTAGGAAGTATAACCAATCAATTGTTACAGATGACTCAATATAAAAATATAGATCATTAAGAAACAGTCATATGCAACTGTAAGTTCACTCATGTAAAAGATGGTGCATGTATTTTCATATGTAACCAGCTTAAATATAATTTGAGCTTCAAAGAACAAAGATAACATCATAGTAAAGTAGTTTGGACTGTAAGGAGTTTGGACATTTTTAGGACTTCAGTGTATAGTATCAATCTATCATCATAGTAATAGTAAAGTAACATAACAAGAATCTACAGCAATGAACAAAAAGGTGATAATTGACGTATAATACATTTGAAATAATCATATAACAAGCATAAACATATACATTGTTACTTTAACAATTGATAGTAACGAACAATTATAGGTCAATGCTTAAAAATTGATAGTAATGAACAATTATAGGTCAATGCAGGTACCTCGGGATATGTCAATCGTGTGGCAAAAACGGGAGGAATTCCAATTTCATTAACAGCCAAATATGGATCTGGAGATATAACGGACCGGCATGCATAATTAACTCTTTTACCCATCATCTTCTGTCGAAGAATCCCTTCTTTCTTTTCCAACAACTGCCTTATACCATTTGCATTCTTCTCATTTTTTGCTGTCAGGCATAAACATTAGAGACCACTCTTAACTTTTTAGTTATGGGAAAGCAAATAGTGGCACATTTATGCTTGTAACACCAAGCCAGTAGTGAAGATAATATTATATCTCACCTGTTCTTTATTTCCAAAATGGAACACAAACTTCATTAATCAAAACAAAATGCACACAAAAGATCGTTCCTAAGCATTACCTAATAAATTAATAGTTCATCTCAACACTACCAAATAGAACTAGGCACATTTTTAGATTAAATCACAATTCATAAAAAGGGAGCATAATTCATTGTTGGTGAGGTTTTTTTTTTTTTAACAATCCCTTCTCGTCTGGAAAAACATATGTAACCCAGAAACTGAAATGATAAAGTAGATAATCGACTCAACAACATCTACAGAGAAACCACTAGAACCCATATATACAAGCACGGTCAGAGTCAAGATTGTCTCTCACTTTCGAAAATGTAAAAGAGTGAGACAATCTTTTACTAAAAGAAAATTTATTATAATATTGTGTTCCACATTTTTCTCTATAGGGAATGTTCACCTTAATTCGATTTTACATGTGGCTATCCATTTAGATTTGATTGTTTCTTAATATAAAGAAGTTCAAGGGGTAATTTGCAATGGAAGTAGGTGGGATGGCAGATTCACTGCCACCACCACTACTTTTTCTTTTAAAAGGAGTATCGATTTGATTTATATGTGTATATCCATTTAGATCTGATTGTTTCTTAATATAAAGAAGTTCAAGGGGGTAATTTGCAATGAAAATAGGTAGGGTGGCAGATTCACTGCCACCACCACTACCTTCTTTTAAGGGATGCATGAATGCATCTACAAAAGAGAGAACGTAACATGCATTCATGAATCATGATCTTGCTCCAACTAGCACATGGGCCAATGATCCAGGAAGTTCATTGGTTTGAATTGAATATATTCTTCTGAGATGAATTCCGTCTTATAAGAGCGTAAGTTGTTTACAATTATGTCCAACAACAATTTTATGCAACAAAAGCACATAAGACTTCGCTGCTCTGAGGTCAAATTTCAAGAAGTTAACCAGGTAGTTATGTCTTTTTTTTTGCAGGGAAACCAGGTAGTTATGTGAAAAGATGCACCTTAGCTTTTTATGTGTTAGCAACGAAAATAAAGGGGAGTGGTCTACATTAGAAGGAGATATACTTACAAAGGCCTTTACTACTATCATACAGCACATTTACATTTCTTTGCAGATCCATCCATCTTCTAAGAACTTCCATATGATTAGAAGCAGCAATACTCTGCTGAAGCGCAAGATTGGACTCTTGCACTTTGCTGAGCAGAACATTTTGTGGATGTTCCATGATCTGTCACATAACAGAAGCGGTTAGTTACTTCAGAACAGGATTTAGTCAGTTATACCAGCAGGATGTACTTACTCCAAGACTAGAGCTAATTGAGGGGCGGAATCTGTTCGGTGCCACTAGCAGATTCTTCAAGAAAAACATCTCATAGCCCCTTCTCTTTTCTGATACACTCAATGTATTCTGTTGGAAATCACATAGTAACATGCAGAACCTTGCTTCCTTTTTCCACAAATCTTTCAGAATAGATTCAACCTGAAGCATTTGAGAAAGGACGTGCTCAGTAGTGTGGAACAAAAACTTGCATAAGGTACTGCATTGATGAAGGCTTCCTTTAAACTCAAACAGATAGCAGTATTATAACCTCTGTAGTCAAGAGATGTTTCTTTCCTGATGATGCCACCATTTCTTTGATTGTATCATCAGAAATGCGTCTTGTTTCATTGGTTGATCTTCTGGACAAAGTACCAGGTGAAGTTAGTTCTTCATCAAGACCGGAAACACCAGTTTCTCTTGAGTCATTAACATGACCATCTCCACTCAGTTTAGCATTGGCAATCGCATTTGCTCTTACAGAGGAAGAAGTTGTATCCTACAAACCACATGTAGTGAATAGTGAAGAACTATAATGCAACAGACATATCAGTTCCAAGAAGTATAAGATATCATCAAGGAAAAAGCGAAATTGCTAATGCTGCTGACGGATGCTAAATCATGCCATGCAAAGGTACACGACCTCGGCAAAGAGCATGCCTACTTACTCAACCAACCTGACCTACCCATAAATATACCGTAAAAAATTGCAAACACACCGGTCACTCTGTCAGTACCATTTGACCTAGTGTAGTGCAATAAAATAAGGGGAAATCACTTTGCTTTTTCTAATGCATACTATGAATTTTATATTCATTTAGTTGATAAACAGGTTCCCACAGAGTGGCATCCACCCCCCCCCCCCTACCCATAGCTTACCCTCCCCTTTCCAGAGGGTGAATGGAAAAGAGAAGGATAAGCTTAATGCAAGGAAAGAGATGTTATAAAACCTTACCAAAAAAAGGCTAAAATCGACTGAGAAGCAATTTTTAAATATATATATATATATATATATATATATAAAGAGTACTGGTGGACAGTACAAAATCGCAACCTATACCAAACTTTATCTCTGTTGTTTACTCTAATATGCCACTGAATCTAATCATAAAATATTGTGTGGAATTATAACATACTACAACATCCAAAATTTGCTAGATTATATTTGATGTTCATATTTACACCACCGGGTGATAACATGGGCCAATTGCATTTCTGCCACTATGGTTTAACGGCACCGTTCTATCACTCCTGTTAGGCTAATTGCTGTCATGCCACTAGATTGGAATTTTGTTGGGATACTTCCCACCCATCATTAAAAAGGAATTACACCCCCCCCCAAAAAAAAAAAATCCTTTTACAGAAGTGCCTCTACATTGCACTGCCTGAGAAGCGTGTATCGTAAGGCTGACGTCAACCAGCACCCTATCCATGGTTTAGGAAGACACGTGTTCATCTTTAAAAAATCAATGTAACCTGTGGGTTAGATGGTACTGCCTAAAAGATTTAAGCCATTAAAATCATCACGGGTACCTTGATCAACCAACCATATATAGGATTTTTGATAATTGGATTCTTTTTTTCACAATGTGCACATTTCTTCTGTCTTTTCTTCATTAGCTTTGAGAAAATCGAAAGAGCCTCCTTCAGTTGGATCGATGTCCAAGTTTTATTCTCCCTCTCCGAACGAGCCGATTTATCACCTGAAGTGGCCTCAGTTTCATCATCTTCTTTCGAAAGTACTTTGCCACCCAAGTCTTCCAAATTTTTAGCATGAGCAATATCACCTCTTACTAATAGTTCAAGCTCATTTGTGTATCTGTCTGCCTAATAAAGTAAACAGAAAATCAAATATTTTAGTGATGCGACAGAACCTTGAATGCTCCAAGATAAAGAAAATTGAAAAACAAAATAAATAAGATGAACATGGGCACACCTGTTCCTTGTTCAACCGGAACTTGTGACAATGGAAGCACGTAACCTGGAGAAGGTTTTTAAGACTCATAAAAAGCAATGGATTAAATAGTGGTTTCGCCAATTCGATATGGCCAAAATGGCCGGGGCAGCGAATGGACTGCTGACCACAACTCTTGCAGCTGTACATAAAATTTAGACATGGTCAAAAACTGAAAATTCTAATTTTCCCAAAAAAAAAAGATACATGCAAAAAGAAACTTCAAGGGTTGCATCAAATATACCCCCGAGTTAAAGTAAATGAAAACAAAAATAGTCCCTCAAAACATGTAGCATTATAGATTCAAATAAACTTAGTACCTAATAAAACTTATCTTTTATAATGATCCCAAAAAAAAAAGCAGACAGACATGAGGTAATCCTCACGTTGTAAGCACTGACAAAAGTTAATCCTTGATCAGTGATAATCCATTTTCAAATGACCTCTTAGAATTGATTCTATCATGCATAAAATCTATTTGAAATGCTATGATAAGACATCCAATGCATGAATGGTCAATACTGTAATTTGATTGAAAGTGCCGGACAAATTAAACTAACTTTTAAAAAATAAATTAAAGATCTGTTTAGTATGTTAGGGTCAGTTTGGCACAGCTCCAGCTCCACCTCTGCTGGAGCTGGAGCCTAGCCAAACAGTTTTAGCTCCACCTAAAATGGGAGCAGAGCTGGGTGGAGCGCTCTCACAAAACGAACTGGAGAGGTGGAGCTGGGTTTAATCAACTCCACTCCAAACTCAACTCTTGGAGCTAAATTTAGGAGTTAGAGCTCTGCCAAACAGACCCTTAATCTAAATTTTCTAGGCTGACTATTGAGGTACAAATTGATATCCAAAAGAACCGGAAATCTGCTAAATCTTGATGACCCTAATGTTGCAAAATAAAACACATGCTACCCATGATTGTTCTGAAGTCAAAGATTGTATCAGTTCCATGTGAGCTGATCTCTAGGATTAAGTGTAATTAACAAGTGTTCACTCGAAGCGCGATTTCAATAGTTGGATAGGTACTCACGTGTCAGTATCATTCGTGGGTCCCATTGCTGGGTCAAGTAATCCACCTGGCACAGGACAGTTCTTGGCATCGACACGATCCGACTTTGTTATCTGTTTAACACTGATCCTCTTAATTTCATCATCATTGTAGAAGCTGAAGTGGATAGAATTCACTTCCTCTGATGCGGCCTGCGCAAGAAGCAAAACCATTTAACAGCAGACCGTAAATGATCACCTAGGAATAAGGCTCAAACTGCAATATACATATGTACACTAAAAGTCCAATTAGAATCATGCGATTTATCCCCCACTAACTCGAAACCAAAAGAAAAAAAATAAGACAGTCAGTGAAAAGTGACAAGACACAAATAGGCCATGCTTTTCCTGAAAACCTTTCAGGACTGAAGCGCCCCAACCTTAATCGTAAGCATATCGGTACGCGTTCTAACACACCAAAACAAGCGCAACGAGATGAAATTTCTAGCACTGAGAAGCAAAGGGAATATATGCTACGACTTGCAAAATCACTGGGAATGATCCGGCAACCAAACCTCGTCGGGCCGCACGTCGGCCATCCTCGAGCTCGCGAGCGCGCGCTCTGCCCAGAAACAAGTGGGGGGAGGTGGCGGCGGGCGAGGAGAGGAGGCGGCGGCCGCCCCCCGCGCGGCGGAGGCGAGAGGGGGGAGGAGGAGGTGGGGATTCGCCGGCCTTGGGCCACCGCCGCGCAGTGTGGAGGGAGAAGGGAGGAGGAGGGGTTTCAAGCGGCGCTAGGGTTTAAGGTTGAGAAGCAAGAGAGTCGACTTGCCCGGCGGCGTGTTTCTCGGGCTGTAGCCCCACGAGTCCGCTCGATTGGATCGCTTGTGCTTTTGGGCCGGGCCAGATTTCTACGTAGAGAGCCGAAATACTCCTGGAACAAAGTATAATTTACGTCCCTCAGGTATAGCCCGAGTTTGATTTGCATCCTTTAACCCCAAAATCAGATATGGAGCATCCTCCAATTTCTAAAACCGACTTCCTTGATGGTTTTAGAAGCTTTTTTAATTGACGTGGTGTTTCGACTGCGCTGAGTTATCATGTGGCTGACCCCACCCTTGCTAAGGCCCAGTTGTCAACCTCGTGGATCTAGGGGGAAGTGGATGATAGAGACCATATCCAAAAGCAGGCAGCGGCCCATGTTTGTGTCGGCTCCAGGGGTGTCATAGTCGTAGAGGACGACAACGGTGAGCAATAGCGCAGGGGCAGGAAGCCACGCCACGGCATACGCCTCGAACTTGTGCCTCTTGACTTCATCGTTGCCATCACCGAAGTTGTCCTTGCCACTAGGGTGAAAAGCCTCGGCCTCTTCTCAGCGAGGCACGAGCAGCGACGAGCTCCTCCTCCGAGCTGGGCCATGACGCGATGCTTATCTTGCCCGAGCGCGACGATCTCCTGATTTTGACGACAACATGCCTCCCAGTGAGCTACTTTGACGGCACCTACTTGAAGAATTGCCACCTCTCCCCTGATCACCAGAGCCATTTCAACTAAGCCCTCCGTGGTGTTAAAAAAAAAAAACTAAGCCCTCCGTGACCGGGGAATAGAAGTTCTTCTTTGAATGCCTTCGGCGAAATGGCCCAACCTACTGCCTTGTTTAGATGGGGAAAATTTTTGGGTTTAGTCATCACATCGGATAAACGGACACACATTTGAAGTATTAAACGTACATAGTCTAATACAAAACAGATTACAGATTACGCCAGGAAACTGCGAGACGAATTTATTAAGCCGAATTAATCTGTTATTAGCAGATGTTACTGTAGCACCACATTGTCCAATCATGACGCAATTAGGCTTAAAAGATTCATCTCGCAATTTACACGCAGTCTGTATAATTGTTTTTTTATACATTCAATACTCCATGCATATGTCTAAACTTTTGATGTGACGACGTGAACTTTTTTTTTTATGAACTAAACAGGGTAGGGGTGGGCATTCGGTCTAACCGAAAATTTCGGTCTCAGTCTTCGGTCTTTCGGTCTTTGAAAAGTGAAGACCGAATTTCAGTGAAAAAATGTCAAGACTGACAAATTCGGTCTCGGTCGTCTCGGTCTTGACCGAAACTCAACAACATTTTCATATATGCAAAAAAATAATGGAAATTTTCAATACAAAAATCACAAAAAAATTCGTAAGCACTTATGAGTAAAGACTCTTATTAGGTTGCATGCCTAGAAGAAGTAGGGATGTGAAAATTAGAGTTTAATCCTATTAAACATAGTGGATTGTAAGTTGTATTTAGACATTTTTTGATAATTCGGTCTATTCGGTTACCCAAGGAGACTAACCGAATTGACCGAACAAAATTCGGTCTTTCACTACGTAGGACCGAATTTCTCGATCTCGATCTTTTTGGTTCGGTCTTTTTCTGCCCACCCCTATGCCTACGAATGCTCCCAGTAGTTTAGTTGAACCTCCGCTCCGCCGGGCGTGCCCGTGCATTAGCGAAGACAAGACAGGAGTGGCAACGCATGCGCGCAAGCGATTCGTCCAGAGTATCAGTTTCAACCCCAAGCCCAAAAAGGTTATGCTGCGCCGCTCAGGGACTTGAGCGGCAGGGCTGTCAGGGAGAGAGACGTGACGAGAAGCCCGGCTCCGCCTGCTTTTCCTGCCGGGTTCCGGTGTGACATAGGCGCACGTCCGGCCAGGCTATCCTCCTCACAGTGGCAACAAAAACAGCCTCAGAATCCCCTCAGGCCTCAACAATTAGTATGATTTAGGATGTGCTTGGTTAGGTTTTTTAACCTGCTTTTACTTTTGTAAAAGCTAAAAGCCAACTAAAGAGTTCAAAAGTCACAGCTATTTTGCTCAAAGCCAGCTTTTAGTGTAGTACAAATAAAAAGTACCTCTACCCCTACTTTCACCCGCTTTTGAGAGAAAAAATTACCCACCTCTGCCATTATGAAAAAACGGTTCGACATTCTATTCCTATCTCCTCTCGCTTCGTCACACGCGCCCGACGCGGGGATGGAGCGGCGCATCTGCCCTCCGGCCAGCCAGCGGCCGCCGTCCCCTCCCAACGCCTACCGCCGCTCTCCCCGCCCGACGCCGGCCGCCGCCCTCCCTGCCCTCCCCGCCTGACACTGGTCGCCGCCCTCCCCGCCCGACGCTGCGTCGCCTCGATGAGCTGCCACCACCGTCGCTCCTCCTCCTCGCCAAGACGCCGCCGCTCCTCCTCTCGTCCCCGCCGGCCCACTCCGCCCCCTCCCCGCTCGACGGTGGCGCCGCCCCTTCTCCTCCCCGTCTGACGACGCCCCTTCTCCTCCTGGCAAGGTAGCAACATCCCGGCAAAGCGGCGCGCGTGTCCTCCTCGCCGAGCTGACGAGCCGCCGCCGCCGCTCCTCCTCGCCGAGCCGCCGCGCGTCTGCCTCCCCGCCGCACGTCCTCCTTGCCGCCCCGCCGCGCGTCCTCCTCGCCGCCGCGTCTGCCTCCCCGCCGCACGTCCTGCTCGCTGCGCGTCCTCGCCGCCCCGCCGCGCGTCCTCCTCGCCGAACTGCCGCCGCCGCTCCTCTTTGCCATGGCCATCTCCCTTTTCTTTTTTTTTTCACGTGTGTATGACATGTTGGGCCCGCTTGTCAGCGGGACTAGTTATATCAAAAGCCACAGCTGTTGAACCAAACGAGCTTTTTCAAAAGTTACAGCCCATATTCCACCGCTACTTTTCAAAAAGTCACAGCACACAGCTACTTTTTTAAAAGCCACAGCCCAACCAAACACACCCTTATAAACTTACGTTTTTTAGCTCGACCGCCTTGTGTTTTGCTAGCAACTCGAGCAAATGCAGAGGGAATAAGAGAAATTATCTGTCTCAAGATGGTAGTAGTATGTTGCAACAGAATTCAGCCGAACTTCTTATAAACTGATCTGTTCGATTTGTAATCTATGAACATTTTTCAGTTGTTTCCATATCGACAGTTCTCTATTCAGTTTCTTCAAGTTTTGATGAACTCGATAAATTCATGCATATACAGAATATTTTGTCCCTCGGTGTGGAATAGGATTCACTCGCATTGATCATTAATTTGATCCATATCTTTGACGATTAGACCTTACTGAGTAGCTGAAGATACGTATGGGATATTTGAGAAAATGATATTTGACACATAAAACTCAGTAGAGAACACTTGAACCTGAAAAAAAAATCCTCTTTGACATGATAAGACTACAGGGAAATCTAGCCAAATAGTATTTGTGTAGATTCCAGTATTCCACATATACTAAACGAAGAAAAATCTTCCCAGGAAGTGTGGTTACCATACATGTTGTTTTCATCTCGTCCATAATTATCTGAGGCCAATCACTATTTTTCCCCCTTCCTCGTTTTTATTGAGAATCATATCACTCCACTTGGTTAGTGCAATCTTTTCTTGTTACTATTTATGATTTTTTTCTTTTTTTTTGTGGGGGTGGATGCTCACTTTGTGACACCACTTGATACATTGTGGTCGGAAATGCTGTTTGGCGATCGATCCCCTCCCCCCTCCCTCCCTCCACGGCTCCACCCCTCCACCTGGTTTCCTTTTTTGGCACTGCATTACTTTTCTATTTTAGTAAATTTATATACCTAAAATTTATACACCTCAAGTTTACACATCTAAACCAAAAGTTTATATATCCGATTCAAATTTGAATTTGAATTTAAATATTTTGTATATATAGTATTTCTATACATCTAAAGTTTATAGATCTAAAGTTTATAAGTCAAAAGTTTATATACCCATTTCAAATTTGAATTTGAATTATATCTGATTCAAATTTAATTTTGAATTCAAATATTTTGTATATATAGTATTTCTATACATCTGTATATATAGTATTTCTATACATCTAAAGTTTATATATAGTATTTCTACCCAAAGTTTATAAGTCAAAAGTTTACATATCCGAGATTCAAATTTGAATTTGAATTCAAATTTTTATATATAGTATTTCTATACATAAATTTTTCTAACTTTTGTTTTTTAAAAAAATTTGTGTGGTGTACTGTAGTAGAAATAGAAGAAAGGGAGGAGGAAGGGGAGAAGAGGGAGGCGCGGGGGGGGGGGGGGGGGCAAACCGATCACCCCCTGGCGATCAATCGCCCATTAGTCTCCCCCATTGTGGTAACACTGGGCAAAGTTGTCCGTTTGTTCCATAAACAACTCTGTGGCAGCACTTGATACCCCTAGTCCCACTGCCCGTATTGTTTGTTTCATAAACAAAGGGACATGCTATGTGCACAACCCACTTGCATTTTTGTTCGTGTGTTGAGTTACCGACTTCCCTACCTCGTTTTTCAGGTACATACTTTTCAAACTGTAAAAATGAGCTTCTTTTGCAAAAAAAAATTCCATACGAAAGTCACTTTAAAAAATCATATTAATCTATTTTTAAAAAATATATTAGCTAATATTTATTTAGTCACGTACTAATGGATCGTTCTTTTTTATGTGCGAGGAGCACACGATGTTGGTTATCCTTGCCTTTTAGTGCATGTACTGAGGTGGTGTTTGAATCCAGGGAATAAACTTTATTCCCTATTACATCAGATGTTTGGACACTAATTTGGAGTATTAAATATAGACTATTTACAAAACTGATTACACAAATGAGAGTTAATTCACGAGACAATTTTTTAAGCCTAATTAATCCATAATTAGAGAATGTTTACTGTAGCATCATATAGGCTAATCATGGATTAATTAGGCTCAATAGATTCATCTCACGAATTAGTCTAGGGTTATGAAATGGGTTTTGTCATTAGTCTAAATTTAATACTTTTAATTAGTATCAAATATACGATGTGACCAGGACTAAAAGTTTTTAGTCCCATCCAAACACCACCCGAGAATCGACAAGCTTCTTTGAGAAAAAGAACTCTACAAATGCAACCTAGAGATCTTTCCATTATTAAACTGCACTATTGTGGTGTGGTTAAATTATCCTCCTTTTTGCTTTGTAGCCTAGGAAGGAATTCATGTGGAGAAATGATTGCAACTACGCCCGTATACAAGTAGGGTTGGCTTGGCCACAGTCATACCAATATCCACTTTTATATGCAGCTCTTGCCTATCAAATTCAGCAAAGAAGAACGGTTTTTTCTATGGACGAGCCAGGCCACTCGCCGGAAGGAGTGGAACAGCGACATCCGGCCTCCCACCCGCACGGGAGATTCTTTGGCGGTTGGTGGTCCCAACCAACGTCGTCCTGGCCCTACCCCCCGGATCCACCAAACCACACATGACATTTTTTTTACTCATACAGTTAACTTTTTAAATATATTGGATCGTTCGTTTTATTTAATTTCTTTTTAAATATATAAAACTATATATATATATAAATAAAAGTATATTTAACAATAAATTAAATGATATGAAAAAAAATTAATAATTACTTAAGTTTTTAATTAACTTAATAAGATGTACGGTTAAATAAATGTAAAAAAATTAACGGCTTTAAAAATATTTAGCGTCGGAGAAAGTATTATTATTTCTTCATTCTTTCTTTCTCCCTCTACTCCGGTGAGGAGCAGCCGCCAAGTTATTGTGGAGTGAGGTGGAGAGCACGGGAGATGACGTGGGCGCTGACACAGTGATCAGCAACGGGAGGCGGAGGAAGCGGATGGCGTTTGCATGGACGAGGAGGCCAGCCGCTGCCGGTAGAAAAGGCAGTGGAGCACCCAAACCACACAGCCGCTCTTATCGGCAGGAGAGTGGAGGAGGCCCTCACCTAAACCCTCGTCCTCCAATCTCAGGATGGAGCGCGCACGCCGCCTCGCCAACCGCGCGCTGCTGCGCCGCCTCCTCGCGGCGGCGACGGCGGAGTCCCCGGCGGCCCCGTCCCGCGGCATCTCGACCCTGGCCAAGGGGTCGCGCCCGCGCGCCCCCCCACGCCCGGCGCCCCACCAGTACACCACGGGGCGGCGGCCCGTGTCGGCGTCGGCGCTGCAGCCGAGCGACACGTTCCCGCGGCGGCACAACTCGGCGACGCCGGCGGAGCAGGCGGCGATGGCGTCGGAGTGCGGGTTCGGCACCGTCGACGCGCTCATCGACGCCACCGTCCCGGCCGCCATCCGCGCGCCGGAGATGCGCTTCTCCGGGAGGTTCGACGCCGGGTTCACCGAGTCCGAGATGATCGAGCACATGCAGCGCCTCGCCGCCATGAACAGGGCCTACAAGTCCTTCATCGGGATGGGGTACTACAACACCCACGTCCCCGCGGTGATCCTGCGCAACCTCATGGAGAACCCGGCGTGGTACACGCAGTACACGCCGTACCAGGCGGAGATCGCGCAGGGTCGCCTCGAGTCGCTGCTCAACTACCAGACCATGGTCGCCGACCTCACCGGCCTCCCCATGTCCAACGCCTCGCTGCTCGACGAGGCCACCGCCGCCGCCGAGGCCATGGCCATGTGCAACGGCATCCTCAAGTCCAAGAAGAAGACCTTCCTCATCGCCTCCAACTGCCACCCGCAGACCATCGACGTGTGCCAGACGCGCGCCGCCGGGTTCGACCTCAACGTCGTCGTCGCGGACGCCAAGGACTTCGACTACGGCAGCGGCGACGTGTGCGGGGTGCTCGTGCAGTACCCCGGCACGGAGGGGGAGGTGCTGGACTACGCGGAGTTCGTCAGGGACGCGCACGCGCACGGCGTCAAGGTGGTCATGGCCACCGACCTGCTCGCGCTCACCTCGCTGCGCCCGCCCGGCGAGATCGGTGCCGACATCGCCGTCGGCTCCGCGCAGCGGTTCGGCGTGCCCATGGGGTACGGCGGCCCGCACGCCGCGTTCCTCGCCACGTCCCAGGAGTACAAGCGCCTCATGCCCGGCCGCATCATCGGCGTCAGCGTCGATTCCAGCGGCAAGCCCGCGCTCCGGATGGCGATGCAGACCCGGGAGCAGCACATCCGCCGCGACAAGGCCACCAGCAACATCTGCACTGCCCAGGTACACTACACGCACGCCACCCGTTCACCAAAATGCCTGACAGCGACAGAGGCGATAAGAGATACGATGAATTTACTAGTCGGTAGTGATAAAGATTGGCTGTGGTGTAGGCCTTGCTCGCCAACATGGCAGCGATGTATGCTGTCTACCATGGTCCCGAGGGGCTAAAGGCAATTGCCGACCGTGTACATGGACTGGCTGGTACATTTGCCCAAGGATTGAAGAAGCTCGGAACAGTGACGGTGCAGGAGCTGCCCTTCTTCGACACTGTCAAGGTCAAGGTCGCTGACGCGAATGCGATTGCCCAGGAGGCCTGCAAGAACGAGATGAACCTTCGTGTCGTTGATGCAACCACGGTTCGCTTTTCTGTTGATGTTTCCCTTGTATTGCAACCGAGTGAGTTTGTTGATGTTGAGTGTTGAGCATTCAATTCAAGTTGTGATGTGTTGCAGATAACCGTTGCCTTTGATGAGACCACAACCTTGGAGGATGTCGACAAGCTGTTCAAGGTGTTCAATGGTGGCAAGCCAGTAAGTAATCATTCAATTGGCGCAAAAATTTGTGTGCTTGATAGTGAAATTGGATCGTGATATTAAAATGATGTGTCGTTACAATCATTTTTAGGTGAACTTCACTGCTGAATCCCTCGCACCAGAGGTCTCAAGCTCAATTCCGAGTAGCCTTGTGCGCAAGAGCCCCTACTTAACCCACCCGATCTTTAACATGTATGTGATGTTAAAAGGCATGCTGCTTTTCTTCACTAATTTCTTGCAGTGTTAAAAGATAAAACTGAACTTATGTTGTGGGCTTCCAGGTACCATACAGAGCATGAGCTTCTCCGCTACCTGTACAAGTTGCAATCCAAGGACCTTTCACTGTGCCACAGTATGATCCCTCTTGGTTCTTGCACTATGAAACTAAATGCTACAGTGGAGATGATGCCTGTCACCTACCCCAACTTTGCAAACATGCACCCATTTGCACCTACTGACCAAGCCGCAGGATATCATGTGAGGGGAATTCAGCATTTGTTTAGTTTCTAAATGCAAACTGTTCATCAGATGATCTGAAATGGCTTGTTTTGTGATGAAGGAAATGTTTGATGACTTGGGCGATCTGCTGTGCAAGATCACTGGCTTTGATTCTTTCTCTTTGCAACCAAATGCTGGTGCTTCAGGGGAGTATGCCGGATTGATGGTTATCCGTGCTTACCACAGGGTATGTCATCATAAATAAGTTGGCATAGCTCTCCTGTTTTGTTTCACATTTTATATTTACAAACCATGTTATAAAAACTGCAGGCAAGAGGAGACTACCACCGGGATGTCTGTATCATTCCTGTGTCAGCCCATGGTACAAATCCTGCAAGTGCTGCTATGTGTGGAATGAAGATTGTTGCTGTTGGAACTGATTCCAAAGGTAACATTAACATCGAGGAGTTGAGGAAAGCTGCTGAAGCAAACAAGGACAACTTGGCTGCTCTTATGGTACTGTTCTTTTTGCTCTGTAAATGTTATCATTTATCTGGTCTTCTGGTAGTACTGTGGAATGCCTATGGTCTCTCTGGTCAACTATTCACTGTTAAATTTAGAGCTAGTTTTCTAATACTGTACTATCACTGCATCACCTTTTCGCTATATTTAGCGTGTTGCTTAAAGTCATAAGGCTATTTCTGTACTTTTTGTTGTTTCTAATATATATTAGGATAGAAACCAGATAGCTGCTCCATAACATGATCCCTATAGTGGCTGTATTTGTATACATTCAATAATTTGAAGTTAATCGACATATATAATAGAAACAAATCCCCAGTTAGTTTAGTTTATCTTTTTCCATATGAGCAATTTTATAGTCTTTGAGAAGGTACCATGAGATACCACTTTTTCCATTGTAAAGTTGATACCTCCTGGTATCTAATTACTAGGAGGTACCAAATTTTACACTAAATTTTTAGTACCTCATGGTATCTTCTCAAGGATTGTAAAATTGCTCTTTTCCATATAGGCTATAGTCCGCGGGTGATTTGTGAATAAGATTTTTTTTATTATGGGCATAGAAACATAATAGTTCACTCAGGTTGATTTGATTTATAAAACAAGATTTTGAAATATGTTGGCCTTATGCGTAAAGTAACAGAATGTTGCGTGGTTGCTCTGTTCACCAGGTTACCTATCCTTCGACCCATGGAGTCTATGAAGAAGGCATTGATGAGATATGCATGATAATTCATGAGAACGGTGGGCAGGTCTACATGGATGGAGCTAACATGAATGCTCAGGTTAGTTGTTTGCAGTTTATCATGCCATCAGTCTAGCATGCTCTCTTCAAGTCTTGATGGATTGGAACGCATTGGGGTGAGGCTCTATAAATCGTACAGATGGCCTTTTGGCATGGCGATGATTAAAAAAACAATTAGTTGTGCCTATGAATTATACTAAACATGTTTATGTAACAAGTCTATTTTAATTCAGTTCCAAACACAAGTATACCTTGTTTTGAAACAAACACAGAAGTACCAACTTTCATTTGCATGTTTATCTTTCAATGACCCTTATCCAATTAATTATGCTGAGATATGCTATCTTCAATAAAATATGATAAGCTTTCTCCAAGTTCATCTGATCC
Source organism: Oryza sativa Japonica Group (assembly GCF_034140825.1). Lineage (NCBI taxonomy): Eukaryota > Viridiplantae > Streptophyta > Magnoliopsida > Poales > Poaceae > Oryza > Oryza sativa. The sequence goes on along the minus strand of NC_089040.1, from coordinate 25,264,113 downwards.
CAATTGAGAACTTCTGTTATCGTAATTTCAAAAAACCCCATCTGTCGAGCCAAAAATATTCAATACACTCCCTAACTAACAGAAGTTGTCTTTTTACAGGTCGGATTGACAAGCCCTGGCTTTATTGGAGCAGATGTTTGCCACCTTAACCTTCACAAGACATTCTGCATTCCACATGGTGGGGGTGGTCCTGGAATGGGTCCTATTGGTGTTAAGAAGCACTTAGCACCATTTTTACCATCTCATCCAGTGGTAGGTGCTCTGAATTCAATGTGCTGATAATCTAAACAGATTAATGCTCAATGCCCAACACTTACCTTGAAATATTAGACAAGATTGATATAACACAGAATGCTAGACGACCTTAGAAAAATTCCATCTTTACTCTTTTACAGAATTAGGCAAATTATACGAAATCATGTTACACTCTATAACTAGTCTTTTATGATGTGTTGGACTGAGTATATTTCAGAGGATTCCACACAAACATACATTTCTCTATGTCATCAACAATGCTGTGTTGATTTTTAAAAACTAGTTTCCTTGTAATCCTAACTCCTTCAACTCGAGAACTATTGCTGGTTTTATTTTCTCGCTTTCTTGGTGCCACATTAGCTTAGGTGGGTATGCTAAGTGACACCTTATTTTCATTTTATATTAACCTAAACTCCTGAAGCAAGACTTGCCTGCATCATTTTTCATATCAAAAGCATAGTACGGTGATATTATGTAAAAAAATGCTGTAGAAGTTTTTGTTGATGATAAAACTACTAAACCACATTCGGTACTAAAACCAGAAGTGTTCGTTCATAATTCCATCATTCTTTTTAACAAAAAAAAGCAGATGCTACTTCATTAACTAGATTAATTCTGTAATTATCAGATCACCACCGGTGGCTTCCCTCTCCCTGAGAAAACCGACCCTCTTGGTACCATTTCTGCTGCCCCATGGGGATCAGCGTTGATTCTACCAATTTCCTACACATACATAGCCATGATGGGTTCTAAGGGTCTCACTGATGCTTCAAAGATTGCAATCTTGAATGCAAACTACATGACAAAGCGTCTGGAGGTATATTTGTTACTCGTGATCACCTATTGCTACCTAGTTTGATTGTGTTTGAACTAGTTTTCTAAGTTTTACCATGTTACCTGTACAGAAACACTACCCAGTTCTTTTCCGTGGAGTCAATGGAACTGTTGCCCATGAGTTCATTATTGATTTAAGAGGATTTAAGGTATCTATCATAGTTATTTTGGCATTTGGACCTTGAGTTATGCATTTCAATTTTCTTAATTGGATATCGCAACCTTTTGCAGACGACTGCTGGTATAGAGCCAGAGGATGTTGCAAAGCGTTTGATGGACTATGGATTCCATGCACCTACTATGTCATGGCCTGTTCCAGGCACACTTATGATTGAACCAACTGAAAGTGAAAGCAAGGTAAAACACTAAAACACATACTATATTCCTTAGCATTGTACCAACCATTCTTTTATATGAGCTTAATGTCACATCAATTATCTCGCAGGCCGAACTAGATAGGTTCTGTGATGCTCTAATCTCAATCAGGGAAGAAATTGCAGAGATAGAAAGTGGCAAAGCAGATGTGAACAACAACGTCCTCAAGGTAAAATACTACTATACCGCTATCTGTTTTCATATATTAGATTGTAAGTTCGTAACACCTATCTATCTATATACGGGCAATTATGTTCTTACCCCCAATTCTTATAGGTTATATAAGATGTTAGTAGACCCCGTTCAATCCTAGTCCTCATGCTGTATGCAATTTTGGAGATACATTAGCATGGTCCAAACTCAAAAGTTCAAACATGAGGCGGCTGCATAGCTCTTGCATCACCAGGATGTTGACATGTGATTCTTGTTTTGTTCCGTTGTTGTGCAGAGTGCTCCTCACCCGCCCCAACTTCTGATGAGCGACTCATGGACTAAGCCGTACTCCAGGGAGTATGCTGCGTTCCCTGCAGCGTGGCTTCGGGGCGCCAAGTTCTGGCCAACAACATGTACCTACTTGCTTGCTTTCTGTGTCTCCAAAAGATCGCTCTTAATTTGCTCAACACAATTTGACACCAACCTAATCTGTATTCTGCCGTGTCTGTGTGCTCTTACCAGGTCGCGTGGACAATGTGTACGGGGATCGCAACCTCATCTGCACTCTGCAACAGGGATCCCAAGTCGCAGAAGAAGCTGCAGCTGCTACCGCATGACGATCTTCCGATAATCACCCAGATTTGTAAAACAGCACCAACAAGTCATAATGCTTCCTGTAGGAGGGAAGCATATGCTCTCTTCTCGTTCAGCTTCCCAACTTGTATATAGCTTTGTGACAGCTCCTGATTCTCTCCTCAGCTGCCACCTTCTCCTGTAATTCTCTACTCCATTGCTTCCCCATTCCCGTTCAAAGGTGAAATTAGCTTTATTGACTAGCATTGCTACACTGCTGAGTACAGGAAAAGAAGTTATGATTCATCTTGCGCATGCGCTCTATCCATATAGGGAAATAAAAAGAAAAATAGGAAAGAAAATGGTAGCTATTACTCTATTAGCTAGGAGTATTGTTTTATTTAGAGAAGGGTATTTTTTACCTGATCTTTACGTCCAACCGGATATATGCAACCTTTTTAAATTAGGAACTTAGCCTATCAAACAGGAAACTTAGCCCTCAACAAATAACTTAATCTAAAATTTGCTCATATAGATATTTGAACTCAGGATCTTGGGATGCTATTCAGGTCATTGCAACTACTAGATTACATGCCCTTTCACACTCTATTAGCTTTTGTATTCATACATAAGAATATTTATGAATATTCAGGGATGAGTGATGACATTTCATTTTGAACGGAGAATGAGTGGCACCAGTTGAGGCAGTTCTGTCAAATGGGCCTATTTATGCTTCATCTTCACAGAAGAAGCAGAAGTGTTAGTACGAAACAGCAGGATTGTGTTACTGAGTAGTTGTGTACAGTGATAGCACTAGACGTCTCCTATCACCTACAATCTGATTTAAGACGTTTCATATGTTTTGAGATTTAAACTTGGTAATACTTATTCCGTTTCATATTATAAGACTTTCTAGTATTGCTCATATTTATATAGATGTTAATGAATCTAGGCACACATATATGTGACTAGATTCATTAACATCTATATAAATGTGGGCAATACTAGAAAGTTTTGTAACCTGAAACAGAGGTGAAAAGTTCATTAAATCTAGGCACACAAAAGATGGAAATGCGCCAGAGGTGAAAAGTTCATTAAATATTATGGTAAAATTTACAATAGGATACACAAAAAACATGTAATTGGCTGATGGATAAAAAAAAACGTGACACTGTCTATGGACACTGCAAAAGTTGTGTAATTGGCAGTAGCACACCGAAAGTATTATTTTTTTCATTTTTGGGATGAAAGTGGTGAGATTTTTTTTTGAAATGCTCGGATTGCCCCCAAGTATCGACGGATTCACAGTTCTCCTCCCCAGCGCCGGCAAAGGGATGTCGGTGTCGTCCACGCGGGGAAGCTGTAGAGGAAGAGAGACGGCGGGCAGGTGCATCAATCGTAATAGCGCGCCCCCCGTTGTCTCCTCCGCTCCTCGCGCCGCCGCCAAGACGAGTCGCGTCGCGGCTGCCGATCTCAAGCAGAGCAGGGGAGGGTATCCTGGTGAGCATCCACATCCTCTTTCTGATTCGACTCAATAGTAGTTTATTCATCCAAAATGGCCACCCTCATAGCTATAGGATCGATGAAACTGGTATAAATCCTTGTTGACTTAGGAAAAAACTATTAGTATGTTATTTTTACATTTACTTTCTGTGTCAATAGCTTTAAAATGATTTGTGTTGCTGCTGCCAGAAAACATTCCGAACTTCCTTCCTCTCTACTTAAGTTGCATGAAACAATTTTTCATGATCTTACTGCTCTTTAAAGAGAACATTTTCCAAGCTAATTCCTAAATATAGAATTCTTTAAACAGTGTGCTATTTAAGTAATGATAAAACATGTTTTAAAATTTCCATGTTTGAGAAAAAAGTGAAAGAAAAATAAATATTATGAGTTGGGGACACTGAACCTGGGGCTTCCGCCAGATCCAGCTATCACAGACTGATCATGACAGTACACGGCTAGAAGAAGGACAATTGGGCAGAGGCTGAATATTACTAGCGTTTGCTCATGAAAATCTGTTGATCAATTCCAATGTTCATTTAATGATAGCAGTGTTAGTGTGTTATTTATAAATAACTTGTCAAAAACGTCAAATATGTGCTGAAGTTGCATAAGATGATTTTGTATCGTCTTAATCCATAAATAAACTTCTTGTCAATTGTCATTTCATTAAAAAAATAGTAGTTTCCTTTCAAATATGTTAGTTTTCTTGACACGCAGTATGTTCTTTTTTTTTTCTATTGACTAGTGTTGCTTTCCTGTTAATCTCGCGACACATGTATGTGAGCGGTCGTGCAAGCATGCTGAAGCAGTAACGGCAATATCCTGGGACGACGCTCTGCAACTGGGCATGAGAAGTTTCGAGCACAAGTTCTCCCGTGAAAAAAGAAAAAAAAACAGAGCAGAGGAGCCGATCACGGCCCTGAAGTCTGAATCGGACTCGCGGCGACCAGCGGGGCAAGTCCAAACTCCACACGAGCGCGAACCCGCATCCTGTTCGGCCACGTCTCCCTCCCGTGAAACCTGGGCCGTCCGCTCTATCGCTTCCCCCACCCTTTTTCGTCATAATTAATATTTGTGATGGACAAATTTGATTTGCAAATGATTTAATTAATGAATTGGTTTGAAAAGATGTGTGGATGTTGGTGTGAGTTTGTGTGACTAATTGGGTTCATATGTTGTGATATCTGTGCTTAGAACGGTTGTTTTGTCTGATTGTGTGCAGGTGACTTGAGGTCAGTTTTGGTCAATGGTGAGCACCAGAACTATGCTTAGGGAGGAGCAGAGGTTTAGTGCGGTCGAGATATCATGTGAGAAGGTAACTAGAGTCTAGATTCTTGAAGGTCAACTTCGGCCAACGATGGGGATCGGGACTAGACTCAGGGATGAGTTGAGGTCCAGACAGTCAAGAATACCGGGTGACGAAGTTGGATACAAGATGGCACACGGTGAATGGACACTGTGTAACGGTGTGGGAGAGATCTTTGCAACGGACTTCACGAGGTATGTGTGCAAGCGTTAGTGTTTGCGAAGAAAATTGGAAGAAGAATTGGAGCGAAGCATATGGTTGCTACAGTACTCGAGGTACTGTAGTGTGTAGTATGTAGTATGCACGTATGTGTTGTACATGTGTACTGCAGGTGCTTGTCGACATGGTCCAGGAAGCATATATATGCATGTACTAGTAAAAATGTCCGTGTATTGCAATGGGTGAAAAATTTTCAATTACAATATACGCTTTTCATGTATAATCATCTCGATGATAATGTTGGTATCGATCGTTGTAACTAAGACATACCCTAAGGAAAATTGGAACATCTTCAATATAATGGTTTAACCTCAACGATGGCAACCTACCAATGCATGCTTTACCAAAAAGAGTTGTATTATTTATGTGGTTGTACACATATAATCTGAAATACTCTTTTAATCTCATTCTTGCAACTAATAATAGGATCAATCAAATCCTACACTGTCTCGCATGGTCAAGTCTAGACAAAATATAGTCATCGTGCACTCTTCTCTTAACAACAATTAAAAATTATTTATTATTATTATTTTTATATGATACGCTATCAAGACTATTAGCTATACTTATCAAAGTAGTCTGATAATTGCATACAGAGTCGTGCGGGGTCACCAGTACAGGAGCAACAAGCCATGTACATAGGAGATGGAAAAAAAAGATCCTATCCTACCCAAGCCTCAGATCAATTTGATCTTGTTCCGATAAAACCAAGCCCAAGCCCATGCATCCGCACATAAAAATATTCAACAAATGCTTTGGAAAAACCAAACCAACGTGGTAGATGATACAAATGATATGAATCTTTCTCATGGAATAGGATTTTTTTTCTGAAATTGGACAAATTTTTTTCGCATTGCACGGTGCCGAACCGAATTTTTTTATAAATGCACGTATTTTCTTGCGTTGGGTTGGACAATTTTTTCGGAGCAATACTTTTTATAATAACGGTGTTTTTTTTTTGGGTAGAGTCGGACAATTTTTTCGATCCGGTTTTTCTCGCATGGATTCAGTCAGTTTTTTCCGATTCACCTTTTTTACAAACAACATTTTTCAACGGTTTATTTTGGAGTGGTTTTTTATCTCGCATTAAGTCGGACCTTTTTCAAACCATTTTTTACAAACGACGGTTATTTTTTCTCGTGTTGTGTCGGGTGGTATATTATTTTCTCGTGTTGAGTTTGGATGGTTTCTCGAACCGGATTTTTTTTCTCATTTATTATTTTTTATGGGAGTTGGGCTTTTTTTGTTTTTTACAGATGAAGCAATGTTTTCTTTTTTTTAAAGTCAGACGTGAGAAGTTCTCTATCTCTTATCTTACGGGAGTCAAAAAAAATTTTTACGGACGAAATTTTATCTCTTATTTTATGGGAGTCAATTTTTTTTTACGGACGAATATTTTCCTTTCTTTAGGGAGTCGACGTGAGAAGTTTTTTTTTAACAGCAGCCGGACTTTTTTTAACGGCCGGACTTTGTTTTTCCTATTTTAAAGGAGTCAGACGTTTTTTTTGCCTGTTCACTTTGATGCCATTTTCAACCTTACTAAATTTTGGTAAAGTTGCCGAAAAAGTGGCTGCTGCCAAATTTTGGTAAGTATATAACAAATCCTGCCAAAATTTTAGCATAGTTGCCAAAATTTCGACAATGCTAAAATTTAGTAAGGTTTTTTTTAGCATCAAACTAAACAGACCCTTTCTTTGAACGGACTGTACTTTTTTTTCTTTTTTTATTTGTGACCGTAGTTTTTTTTCTTGCTTTTTATTTTGAGTCAGACTTTCTTTTTACGGCCGACGGAATTTTTTTTTTAATTTTTTAAGTAGTAGAGATGTATATATATATATATATATATATATATATATATATATATATATGCATTTGTTCTCCTGATGATGCTAACCGAATAGGACTTGGTATAATTCAAACCAACTCTTATTCGGCCCAAACGGAAACGGACGGGAGTTTGTTTCTTATTTTTGTGAAATCGGACAGATTTATTTTTTATTTGCGGCCGTAGTTTTTTTTCTTTTTCCTTTTTCCTTAATTCTTACTTCAAGATCAATCACAAGAAAATTGCATCAAATTAAAGCATATCATCACAAATCTTGAGCACTACTGATTAAAAGAATGGATTGGCCCAAGATGTTATTAGAAAATTTCAGAGAGGTTGCAGAGTTGGAAAAAAAAAGATGGTTTCAGCGGGGGTTCTCACCAACAAGGAGTAGTGCTTGACCGTGGAAACGAGAAAATGGTGAGAGAACCTCAGGATCTTCGGCTAGGGGAGCGGGACCTCCTTGAAGAGATGTCGATGAACGAAGAGGTTGAAGATGGCGAAGTCAAGCCGCTGGGTAGGGTCGAATCCATGGACGAAACTCCTGGAGAGGTGGCCAAGCTCCGGTGTCGACACGGGGCTCGGGGAGCGGCGGTGGTGGCCAGCGCGTGGAGAGGGAGCAACACCGGTGAGGCTGGGGAACAGCGGTGGTGGGGCGCGCAGGATAGGGCGAGCGGCGCCGGCGACCCGCCTGGGTGAGGAGAAGGCGAAGCGGCGGCGGCGGCGCTTAGGCTAGGTCACGACAAGACTCACGAGCCACGACAACACAAGCGCTACTTCCGCTCCGTATTCGATTTGGAGCGGTAACGGATTTGTACTGGGCCCGGATCTGGAGTATTCGATTCCAGGCCACCCAAAACAAACAAATGTAACGGGTTCAATTAACGCTGCTAACAGATACGGGCCCAATTTTGGTTTTGGAAATCGAGGGGCGAATCCTATTGAAAATAGGAGCTCTACTCCTAGCTTGAATAGGAGATTTTTGGGTATAAATAGATGATATGTTGAGGTGAGAAGCATATCGACTTTTGTAGGTTCGTTTGTTCTTGTTCGATCCTACATTACCATCACCTTCCGCGGCTTCCGTCCTCCCCGTCTTGCTCGCCTAATCCGAAGCCCAAGTTCTCCTTGCTCGAAAACTTGCCGCCTCATCACGCCGGAGAGTATCATCGCCACCATCTCCCACCGCAGCACCATGAACGGGATCGGTGAGCATTCGCCTCTCCCCTACTTCGCTTTTTTGTCGCGCTCTTGCTGTTTTTTTTGGGTGATTCTGTGATTGGGTTTATGGCTTACTGTTTGCGGCGGCGGGTTTCTTATGCAGAGCTCTCATCGGAGGACAAGGCTATCCTCGTGGAGACGCTCAAGGTATAACCTCTTCCTCTCTCGCTGTGATGATTGCTTCAATTGGAGCGATCGTGCAATGATGTTTTGTTGATTCAGTGATGTGCTTGTGCAGAACAAGCTGCAGGCGTTGGCGGAGCAACATGTTGACGTGCTCGAGAGCCTGGCACCCTCGGTCAGGAAGCGCGTCGATGTGCTCATGGAGATTCAGGTAAAGACAAAACTGCTAAAACTAGAGAGAGCTTCAATTCGCGGCATATTTTCGTTCATCGTACTGTTTATTATGCAAACCCATTGTGGCGCACATAGTGACAATATCGTCAATGAAACGTGAGATTGACTACAAGTTTTTGCATGGTTTAATTCCCTCTTTTCCAGAGGTTTCCTTATCCATATTTTAGTATTGTTATGTTCGTGAGTATAAAACGGTTGGATTATATGCTTTATCCTTTATTATCCGTACTTTATTATCCATAGTTGCTTCTACTAGTCGCCAACCTGTGCGTTGCACGGGTTATTTTTAATGACGCTCTAAATATTAAAATTGTATGATTATTTAAACTACGATATACTGAGCGTTGTGCACGTATTAACTGTACCCAAGTAAAGACCCTTATAGAGGTTCTCCTATATTTCCTTGGAGAGGTATGTACCTCCTTAAAGAATAAATTGATTGAACTGATTATAAGATAAATAAATTTATGATTGACAATGATGAAACTTTTTTGAATCTCGTGAATCTCGGGAAGTATATATATAGGGTATACATGCCAATATTGTTTGTTACGAGGTATATACCTCCTGGATAATACATGTGCTTATATCTTAAAAACAAAAATAAAAATTAAAGAATATTTACAGACATGAGTTTTCAACCTTGTAACCTTTAGAATTAGTTTCGGTAACCCCATTTATAAAAATGATATATCTCATACTGAGGTATATAAAGGGATAAATTAAGAAATCAATATGTGAATAATGCCATATTTTGGGGAAAATGTTTCTAAAGAGTCCATGCTATCACCTATGGCTTGTTTTATTAACACAAACACTTGAGATGATCTATGTCATTCTGATTAATTAAGGCGGGAGTTCCTTGAGACCCACGAATCATCAGCCCCTGTAATGTTAGGACTGATATTATAAACACTATAATTTTAATCTCCTGGAATTTTAATTCATCTTAGAGTCACAATTTAGTCTTTTTATTAAATTATATGCTAGCAGTAGTTTAACAGTACACCAAAAAGCTCCTGCAATAGCAGGCAAGTTCAACAAATAATTAATCAATCGAGTGTTCATGATTAGAACACTAACAAATTTGGAAAGCTATACCAGACTTGCGGGGTTGCGCGGTTGCATCGACGTGCCAATGGCCTGACAGCACGCTTGGCGATATTGGTTTAGTACAGCTTCCTCTAATTATTTCTCATTGAGATAAGCAATCAGTCTTTTGACCGAGAAAATATAGCGAGCAGGGGATATCTCAATGGAGTTGTGGCGTGGATGCTGCATTAATCTCTCCGCTTGATCGTGTTGGTGGAGTCTAGATTGTATTCGATCTGCCGTTTGCGTGATAGACTACTACAGCTGGAGGTAGTTTTGATGGGCTTTGGAAGGAAGATTAGCCCACCACGTTAATTAAATCTTTAGAGCCCACCATGCTAAATATCATTGTAGATCTACGGTTCTAATTTTACGACCCGTCTAATCAATGGTCAGATATTTCTGGTTAACATAAGAGCTTCTGGTTAACATAAGAGCTTCTAAAATGTACCCAATTAGTATAAGTAAAGATACTCTAAGAAATTACAAATTATGCTCTCGTATGCCAGCGGTATCCATTGATTTCGTAAATAGATTTTTTTTTACCTTAGCCTTTTAATGTTATTGATTGTGTTATATTTGCTACAAACTTTATTCCACATACTTAAAAGTTTCTAAAACATGTTAAATGTTTCAGAGCCAACATGATGAACTAGAAGTGAAGTTCTTCGAGGAAAAAGCTGCTCTAGAAGCTAAATATCAGAAGCTTTATGGACCATTGTACTCAAAGGTAACACATACTTTTTGTTGCAATGTAATGCAATCTGGCCTTACCTCACCTATCTTTCTTTTCAAAAAGAGATGCATGTTTTATGTACAGGCAACTCTCCTCTAAGAAACATATCTTGAATTATGTTTATGAGTTTTCAATATGATGTGCTGTTCTAGTGACCTTTTTTGTGCTTGCAAATTTCCAACGTTCTAAAATTGTGAGTGGTGTTCTTGAAGTACAAGGCGAGACCGAAGAAAGAGGTGATATATCATTCTTGTTCATACTATAGGTGTTCTGGGCACGTTTTGGGTTATTGATAGATTGGGTACCCTTTTAGTTTTTTCTATAATCTTGTCACGATGCTTCCATGCAGAGGAAAAGGGTGTTCCAGATTTCTGGCTCAATGCAATGAAGAACAATGAGATTCTTGCTGAGGAGGTGAGAGGCTTTTCTAGTTTGTAAATTCCCACTTTCCAAAGTTATCAATGTTTTTATGCTGTCATTAGAACTTGAGCTAATTTATTTGTTCAGTGTCCCGATTTGCTTAGTGCTGATGATTTTTGTAATGAATATTTTTTCCTTTTCCGCTGCCACAGATCCATGAGAGCGATGAGGAAGCTCTAAAGTACCTTAAGGACATCAAATGGTGTAGAATTGATGATCCAAAGGGTTTTAAGTTCGAATTCTTCTTCTATACAAATCCCTTCTTTAAAAATCAAGTGCTGACTAAAACATACCACATGATCGATGAAGATGATGAACCCATCCTAGAGAAAGCAATTGGGTATATATCATTTTGTTCCTGCAAATTTGTGTATTTGTTAGGATGAAAAAAATCTCTCTTGCATTTCCTATTTGAATTATTCCCTGACTGCTTTATTTTTTAGGACTGAAATCGAATGGCATCCAGGATATTGTTTGACACAAGAGGTGCTAACAAAGGAGAGTTCAGAGAGCACTAAACCTATAACAAAGACTGAAGAATGTGAGAGCTTCTTTAATTTCTTTAGCCCCCCTCAAGTTCCAGATGATGATGCAAAAATAGATGAAAATACCGTAAGTTGAACAAGTAATTATTCTATATACATTGATTCCTAAAACATTATGCCCAACTTATGGCCTTTTTGGTTGTTGCTTCTTAACAGGCTGAAGAATTGCAGAACCAAATGGAACGAGATTATGACATCGCGTAAGCTATTATGCTCCATTGCATTCTTAACCGATTAGAATTGGTTTTTTTATTTTTGGAAAGGAGAAGCGATTACTATTGTGTTATTATGCATGATGTATACTGAAACACACAATTCTTTAAATTATTTATGAACAACATACTTCATGTATATATTACCTGGTTATAAATTAGCTTGCCCATGTTGCCAGATCTACTCTCAGGGATAAGATTATACCACACGCTGTTTCTTGGTTTACTAGAGAGGCTGTTCAAGACGAGGATTATGGAGCTTCTTGGGTGGATGATGAAGAAGAGGATGACAATAATGATGAATATAGTGATGAAGAAGCATAAGACATTCAATTGTCGTTTGTTCTACTGGGGTATTAGAACTTTAGATGCTTTTATCTCCATTGTTATCCCTCTATTTTGAACGGAAGGCTAGCAGAGTTGCTGGACAGCAGGGTGAGCGACCTGCGGAGTGCAAGCAGCAGTAGTTTTTCTTTTTCTTTTTTTTTAATCTTAGTACTCCGAAGTCAGATGGAGTGAAGGATATGTAACTACTAAAAGTTGATTTTCTTTTAAAGAATACTAAAAGTTGATTTTTCAACTTTTCTATGTGCTTTTTTATTTTCTATGTCTAGATTGTTGTTTTCCCTGGTACTCTTCATTTAAGAAGCAAGAGGGCCAGCATAAATCAAGGTTGGCATGCACAAGAAATTTCCTGCCAAGAAAATAACGCAAGAAAATGCTTATATTAGACAGTCTTGACCATAATTTCGTAATTGCACTTGCATTATCTAATTAAAAGAGAAGAATAGGTTTCATTGTTTTTGACTAAATGATTTTTTAGGGGCAATATCTTGTCCAGAATAGGTTAAATGTCCACCATTGCTTTATTCCGTGGGCAACTGACTACTTTAAATTCAGCCACACTAGAAAAGTTCATAAAGCTATCACTGATGTGTGTTTGAGGCTTGTAAGAAAGAAGAACCAGCTTGCATGATTGAATAATCAGTAGTGACCACAGCATGTCCCAATATAGGTCCAGCCATTTTTTCTCATGATAATTATTAGCCTATCTTGTGTAATTCATGCAGAAAAAAATATGTAAACTTCTAGCAAGAGACGGCGAAAGACAAACAAATTGCTTCCAAGATAAATGCATGCGTCACTCTAGTACAGTTCTACTTGTACATTGGCAATTTAGATCCTCTTTTATTTTTCCACTTAAATACACATGAGAACAGAAGAGTATTAATCACTCTGAACAAGTGGGTCTGATGTCAGCGTCCACCAACTAATACACAAAGGTTATTTTCTTCTCGTTTTATTCTTAACATCTTTGTTTTATAAACATTATCTCGTTCCAAATCTCACCTCCTACCCTCCCTCCCCACCCACCACGAGGATCAGGGATGCGCATCATGCATCGGACAGTCCAAAATTGTACACGTGAAAGCTGGCCTGTGGGGCCACCGCGGCCAGGAAGATCCTGGCCATCGCTTCCTGTGACACCAACGCCGCTTCCTTCTCAACAAGCGCCGCTGCCACCACGTCTTCGGCGGCGGCGGCGCCCCCAGCGGCCACCATCCCTATGATGGCCGCCTGCATGGGGCCTAGTGTCGGATTATACGCCGCGGACTCCAGGCATATCCTCCGGCGTACACCCTACCTTCGCCATCCGCCACGGCGAATCTAGACGGGCACTCGCTGTATGGCGTGTGCGCCGCCCGCGCGGCCGCCTCTGCTGCCTCCCTCAAGCGTGCCTCTAGGTCACCGTTGGCGAAGCCATTGGTGATGACAGCGGTAGCGGGGTTGCCGACGAGAGGGCTGTCGTGTGGTTTGAGGACGAGAGGGACGTGCTTGGGGAGGAGATCATGGGGCCCAAAGGGACGCGGGAGGAGGGACGACACCGTGCGCCACTTGGCGTCGGAGGAGGTGACAATGATGCGGATCCCACCAGCGCCGCGGATCTCCTGGAGGAACTGGCGGCAGTGGCCGCAGGGCATGTGGGAGATGGCGATGGCGCAAAGCTTCGACTTCCCCACGGCGGCAGCGTTGACGACGAGGAACTGCTCGGCGTGGATAGAATGGGACAGCGGGAGGCCCCGGAACTCGAGGTTGACGCTGGCGTAGATGCAGCCACTCATGCCGAGACCCACGGCACCCACGGGGAACCGTGAGATCGGGACCCGCGCGCGCCGCATCGCAGAAGGGACAAGCAATGTGAAGCGTTTTAACAGGGTCCATCATTCAGAGAGTCTCATCCTGAAGCTTGCAAGTCTCTGAGCAGTTTCATACCAATTCCCTTAACACATCTCTCGAATGAGGAAGTAGGTAGGGATTTAGTGAAGATATCTAACAGATTATCATAAGATTTTGTCGGTAAGATGTTTATTTCTCCACTTTGCTGAAGCTCATGGGGATAAAACAACTTAGGGGCAATATGCTTGGTGATATTGCTCTTGATGTAACCTGTTTGCATCTATGTGATACAAGCAGCATTGTCTTCATAGATAATGGTAGGTGATTCTGAGGAACCAATACCACAAGATTGTTCAATGTGGTTTATCATCCTGCGGAGCCACACGCATTCACGTGATGCCTCAAACAATGCGGTGATTTCAGAATGATTTGTGGAGGTAGCCACTAATGTTTGTTTAGATGACTTCCACAATATGGCCGTTCCTCCATGGAGGAATACAAAACTTGTTTGTAATCTGGCGTTGTGGGGATCAGACATGTAGCCAGCATCAGTGTACCCAACCAAGCTAGGATAGGTACAAGCTAGGATCAACAGTTTTCTGAAAGAATAAGCCAAGATCCTTAATGCCATTTAGGTACCTGAGGATTTGTTTTCCTCCGGTCCAATGACGCTTAGTTGGAGCAGCACTATATCTTGCCAATAGATTTATCGCAATTGCAATATCTGGCCTGGTACTATTTGCAAGGTATATAAGTGCTCCAATAACACTGAGATAGGGATATTCTGGTCCTAATATCTCCTCTCCTTCCTCCCGTGGTCGGAAAATGTCATTTTCTTTATCGAGAGATCAAACATATGTTATATATCATATGTATGCAACAATCAGGATAATGATGATAAATCAAATAACAAAAAAGTTATCCGAATCGTACATATTACGAGAGATGGATTTAGCAGCACCAAACCATAATAGGAACAAATACTACACGGGAAAGAGTATTTGAAATAAAAAATCAGGAAAGAAGAAGATCATGCAGCATATGAATGGGGAGCAGACCTGTGTTTCTTAGAGGCACTGAAGAAAATGATTACAAAACTCCAAACCTGAAAAATTATAAGATCATCCATTAGGGTGAAAACGGAGCGGATTCGGATGGATAGTGGTCATACCATATCATATACCATTTTTTCAAAGTGGATGCCGAGCAGGTGCGGATGACGTGCAGATGCGGATACGAAGCGGATTATTTCGAACGTTGGATTCGGTTCGGAAACGGAACAAAATTATCAGATGTTAAGTTTGTATTCAATCCATACAACAAGAGGACAACAATACAATAAGCAGCAATACGATGGCAAAACAACATCTGAACATGATGGCAAAACAATAGTGACGGTGGATGGTAGTCGATCGACAGTGGACGGGCCTGTGGCGGCGCCGGCGCACGTGAGTGGGAGAGCCGAAGGGATTAATCAAAGGGATAGGGATAGCTGGATAGGAGGTGAAGAGATCAGAAGATTGAGGGTTTAGGTTAACAGAAATGGGCTAGATAGGCCGGCCGATGTAAAATAGGCTCAATTGTGTAGTTGTGTGGCCTGAAATATGCAGATTATCCGCCAATCGTCTATCGGATAATCCAATTAAAAAATCGGATAATCCGCATCCGTCGGATATCGATGATACCACATCCGCATCCGTATCCGACGGATATCTAAAAACTCTTACCGTATCCTTACTCCGATCGGATTCGGAGCGGATCGGATCGGATAATATCCGCTCCGTTTTCACCCCCATCATCCATGGCTGGTGTGCTTCTTGCATTACGCTGTCCGACGAGATGAAAGACCATGGGTTGTGACCGATTATGGTTAAATCGCGGATGAAACTTAAGAGGGAGTAGTATAAATCATTTGGGATGACCCTTCATGTACTATCTCTTTTATTGCTCGTAATTCCTCCTTTGGTAGCTTATAATTCTTTTTATTACTCGTAATTCCTCCGTTGGTGAAAGGAGGCCAAGCTGAAGCGGCAATAAATACGGAGAAGGAGCGATGATCGCTTTGATCATAGACTATTGCTATGGGCTTGGGCCAACAGAAGGAAGGATTTATGAGAGGCGCATGAGTAGAATGCGATGGCCTAATATTACCGAACCGTCAATCCAGAGACCTACAGAGAATCTAACGGCTGATATAATGTTGATGACGTGGCGAATCGAGGAGGCAGCTTTGGGTCTTAATTTTACAGAAAGAAAGGATATGGACATTAACTTGGAAGATCAAAATCAAGGAACACACGCGGATACATCCATATGCTCTCCAAACCTCGATCTGTCTCTTAAACACGATGAACACACACAAAGAGATCGATGATGATCGAATTAATAATCCATTAGAGGCAAGCGAGCTCCTTGAGGCACCCGGTGGACTTCCCCAGCGCGTGGTCGCAGACGGCCGTGGTCTTCTTGTCGCTGCCGCCGTACAGCACCCTGACGTCCTGCATCGCGACGCCGCTGCACGGCAGCTTGCCGGAGCAGAGCAGCTGGACGACCGCCGGCGTGTTGGACGACCCGGTGATGTTCCTGAAGGTGACGTCCCTGACGGACACCTTGGAGTCGCCCTTGCTGGTGCAGATGCTGTTGGGGCAGTACTTCTGGTCGATGATGATGGGGTTGTCGACGTGGTCCATGACGACGCCGTCGTAGGACACCTTGGACACGGTCACCGGCGACACGGAGTCCTCGTACGACTTGATCCGGAGGCCATTGGTGGTCTTGCGGAGGACGCAGCGGGTGACGGAGACGTCCCGGACGTCCCGCTCGTCCTTGTACCGGCCGAGGCTGCCGATGCTGATGCCGTGGCCGGGGCCGCAGGTGACGCCGGTGATGTTGACGCCGTCGGTGCCGGGGCCGATGGAGATGCAGTCGTCGCCGGTGCCGATGGTGGTGGCGGCGATGGTGATCTTGGAGGAGTCGCCCATGTGGATGCCGTCGGTGTTGGGGCTGTCCCCCGGGGCGTTGATGGTCACGCCGCTGATCTTTATGTCCTTGCACCGGTAGATGTTCATGTGGAAGAACTTGGCGTTCAGCAGCGTGATCCCGCTCACCACCCCGTCGTTCACCGTGTTCAGCACCAGCGTCTGCATCCATCAAACGCACCAAAAATGGTTCAAGGGCACGTAAAATGAGAAAATCATTAGCGCATGATTAATTGAGTTTTAAAATGGCTTTACCTGGTATTTTAAAGCAACGTCAATATTCGAAAGTTTTCGTACGAAAAATATATTACTCCCTCAATTTCAGATTATAAGTCGTTTTGACTTTGGTCAAAGCCAAACTACTTTAAATTTGATTGAGTTTATAGACAAATATAACAATATTTATAATACTAAATTAGTTTCATTAAATCAATAATTGAATATATTTTCATAATATATTTGTCCTGAGTTGAAAATGCTACTACTTTTTTTTTCTATAAACTTGGTTAAACTTAGAGCAGTTTGACTTTGTCCAAAGTCAAAACGACGTATAATCTGAAACAGAGGGAGTACCGTTTAGCAATTTAAAAAGTGTGCTAATGGAAACCGAGGTAACCGAAATGTGTATCATGATCAGAAAAGACAAGGCCTATTATATGTTTCATGATCTATTGATCCATATGCATGGTGTAACACGTACGTTGGGGAGGAGCTTGCAGTTGTAGTTCTTGGCGCAGGAGTTCTTGCTCCAGACGCCGGGGCCCTGGCCGTCGAGCTTGCCCTTGCCGGAGATGACGAAGTTGTCGACATGGCGGACCTCGACCCAGTTGGGCATCTTCTTGCCCGGGTACTTGCTGAGGTCGTTGGAGCCCAGCAGGTTGCCGTCGAGCTGGATGGTCACGGCGCCATTGCAGGGGCCCCTGAGCTCCATCGCCCCCGTCATGAAATCCCCCTTGGGGATCAGGATCGTCTGCTTCCCGGCGCCGGCGCACGCCGACCTCCACGCCGCCATCACCGCGCCGGTGCTGTCCGCCCTGCCGTTGCCGACGGCGCCGAGCTTGGTGATGTCGAACGTGCCGCCGGGGCCGGCCGCCACCGCCGCCGCCGCCCCGTAAACGCCCTGAGTGATCTCCTCGGGCTTCTTGCTGTGTCCGTGCGCGTTGGCGTAGGTAGTCACCATGAGGAGGAAGAAGAAGAGGACCATGGCAGCGTCATGGTTTCTGAAAGCCATTTTTTTCTTTTTTTTTAATTATTGACCGCCGGTGCTTCTCTCTCCGGCGAACTTGAACGCCGGCCGGCATGCACATATATATAGTGGTGGTGGCGACAACAAGATTTTGCTATGTCTGTGGCATGCAGGCATGTGTTGGCCTTTTGCTATTTTCAGGCCATGGCTTGGTTGGCTGGCGGTTGAGCATTGCTATGGTTCCCCATATCGGAAGAGGCTCCTCTTACATACGTTAGAGGGATATGAGCCACTGACGTTCATGAAGGTGAGGTCCACCTATCAGGGATCCACGTTTTTTTTTACTTTACTTCAGAGGAATTTCGTCTGTTGGCGTCCCCATGTTGCCTAATCTTAGTTTCAGTCCACTCAAAAGGTGTGGCTCATCAATTTATGCAAATTGGTATTTAAAGATTGTATTTATAGCATGCTATTTCAATTTATACCTGATTTTAGTTTTAGAGAAAAAAAGACTCGGTTCAATTTCGCACTATTAATAAATGTGTTGTAGGGTGTAGATCTCTTGTGGCCTCCGGACCTTGAAGATGTGCTGGAATTCAAATTGGGGGATGAAGATCGTTAGCATTCTAGTATGAAAAGTTGATGTTAAGGAAATATCAATGAATAAGTTATTAGAACTCTTTGCAACTTTCAGAAAACTAGGGCCGACAACAAAAACACAACTTATACATATAAAGTTTTGGATGATCTCGCTATACAATCAACTATTAAAAATTATTTTAAAAATTGTACAATTACTTCCCATACTAGTATACTACTCTCTCTGTCCGCAAAAAAATCGATTCCTGGGGTGGGGTGTGGTTGTCCCAAAAAACTAATTCCTGTAAAAAAAAGATACACATTCAATACCGCATGGGTGCTCGAGAAGGAGTCAGAGGGCCTCAACTTTTCTTTTCTCCGGTTCACACGGCAATCTTTTCCCCTCCCTCTCATTTGGCTTCTCTCTCCCTCTGCCTCCTCAGTTGTTCAACTCAATCTCTCCCTTCAAATTTGCCCCTCTTTCCACTCCTCTCTGCAGGGATGGCGGCGACGACAGGAGATGGATGCGGCGATGATGGTGGCGGTGAAGGCGGTGGCAGATCAATGCCGTGGTGACGACGGTGGCAGATCGATGCCGCGGTGACGACGGTGGCAGATCGATGCAGCGGCAACAATGGGAGATGGATGCGGTGGCGGATGGATGCGGCGGCGATGGTAGGGGCATATTGTTGTGATGCAGGAGGTGAAGGTGAAAGTTTGCAAGCCTATATGTGGCAGATCTGATTCAAGAACTTGATTCCATTTTTTCCCCTCTATTCTTGGTTCTTCTCTGTTCTTTGTTCTTGGTGTAGTTCTTGTAGGTTGTTCCCTTTCTAACGGCAAATGTAATCTTTTCTTGGGCAAATGCAACTCAATTTTAATGTGTGTGCAGAGAATGGCAGTGTTGATGGATGAATGCAGTTAAGGATGGTACTTTGGTAATTTCACGTTAATACTAAACTTGCCTCGGGGATCTAGGAATAGATCTTTTTTGACAGATGGGGGTACTAATCATTTTTCCCCTACTTTGTACAATATGTATAATGTATCTGAAGTGAAAACTTTATATGTACGTGCATGTTATGTTAAAAGTACATAATTTTATAAAATTATATGTACACTATGTTAAAAAAATTATGTAGGAATTTATAGAATTCTTGTGATATTTATTTATTGGTGTGAACAGTGAGTACACCCAAAGCTTATGTGCACATATGATATATTTCCATGACACTGTTGAGAACATCAATGCAGATTTGTCAAGAAAAAACAGAAGGTGAGGGGAATAGCAAAATCCCTTCGTCATTAAAAAACCAACCCAATATGTTATGTTTTTGGTTCGTTTTTTAAGATGGATGGAGTACTTCATATGTTCCATTACAGGGGAGAACAAGATGTCCCCATAATTAAGGATCAATCTCGTCATCGGTCGTTTACAAGAACCAAAATTTCGTCCACGCCAACTCTCTGTGACTGTACGCTATATAGAAAGAAAACAAGAAAGTGAAAAAAGAAAAAAAAACAGAAAACAGATTTTCATATGCAAGGGGGCGGCACAAGCGTCCCGCCGGCGACGCCTCCGGCGACGTTGGCGCACCGCGACACGGTGGCCACCCCTCGCCTGACGTATCTGAGGTCGATGTCCCTGAGCTCCACCCCTCGGCACGGGCTCGCCGCGCTGCACGACAGCTTCACCGCCACCTGCGTCGCCGACACCCCCCTGATGTTCCTGAACTTCACGTCGCTGATCCTCACCACCGACGGCCGCCGCTCCTGTGCATGTCAATGAATTCCTCCGGTGAGCCCAGCCATAGACAAAAACTTAAGATTTACTCCCTCCATTTCAGGTTATTTTGACTTTAGTCGAAGTCAAATTGTTTCAAATTTAACTAAATTTATAGATAAGTATAGTAATATTTATAATATTAAATTAGTTTCATTAAATCAATAATTAAATATATTTCCATACTAAATTTTTTTGGGTCGAAAATTTTACTATTTTTTTCCTACAAACTAAGTCAAAATTAAAATAGTTTGATTTTAACCAAAGTCAAAACGTTTATAACATGAAACGGAGGGAGTATTTAAAAAGATCTTTGTGTGTGTGCTCTGACCGATTGATGGTGGCAGGAGAGATAGGGGCAGTACTCCTGGTCGATGATGATGGGGTTGCGGACTCTCCTCATGACGATGTCCTCGAAGACGAGGCCGGAAACGGCGGCGGCGGCCGCGGCGGCGGCGGAGCTCCGCTGGCCGCCGCGCCACGTCTTGATCCGCACGCCGTTGGCCGTGCCGGCGATGGTGCAGTTGGACACGCGCAGCCGCCGCACGTCGGCCTCGCCGGGGCTCCGGCCGAGGCTCCCCACGCTGATGCCGTGCCCGGGGCCGCACGACACGCCGGACACCGTCACGTCGGCGCTGCCGGGGCCGACGGAGACGCAGTCGTCGCCGGTGGCGACCGCCGTGTCGGTGATCCGGACGCCCGTGGAGCCCTGGATGTGGACGCCGTCCGTGTTGGGGCTGTCGCGCGGGGCCCGGATGCTGACGTGGCTCACCTCCACGTCGTGGCTCCCGACGATGGTGACGTGGAAGAACTTGCTGTCCAGTGACGTCACACCCGTGATGGTCGCGTTCCTCACGCTCCCCAGCTTGATGGACTAAGCACACACATAGTAAATTTGAGTCATAAAAAAAAATATTTTAAGCCAAACGCTCACAATACTCGAAAGAAAAATAAATAAAACCATATATGTGGTGTGTGAGTGAGTGCGCGCGTCTTGTCTGATTTATTCAGCGGATCGTTGTTATGGATTATCTACACCATAAAGATAAATTAATTTTTTTCATAAATAATAAAACAAGTGTTGTAAGTAATACAATAGAAGAAAGTTTTATTTTAAAAAAATATATTTTTTGAAGCATAAAGCAAATAATCCATTTTAATATAATTTGAAAAGAAAAAAATTTACACGTACATGATAATTTCATTGTGTACTTATATGATCCGTCAAAACCTGTTTGAAACACGAGGTTCTTATTGCATTGTTCAGATTGAATTTTCGACACCCGGCACCGCGTAACTTCAAAACTTACTGAGGGAGGAGGCACGCAGTCCGGTTTCCAGGGACAGTCATTGAGGTGCCACGACGACGCGCCGCGGCCGTCGAACGTGCCGCCGCCGGTGACGAGCAGGCCGTCGATGCCGGCGAAGTTGATCCACTCGTGATACCCCCGGAACGCGTCGAGGCCGGCCGGCGCGCGGACGACGCCGGCGACCCGCACCTCGACGAACCCCTTGCAGGGTCCCCGGAACACCACCGGGTGGAGCAGGTAGCCACCGCCGCCACCGCCGCCGCCGCCGGCGGCGGGCACGACGACCGCCGCCCTCCCCGGCGCCGCGCACGCCTTCGCCCACGCCCTCTCAAACGCCTACACAAAAAAAAAACACAAAATTAATGAAATCTTTCAAAATGTTGACAATTCAGATTTGATTTGAACAATTTGAGCAAATTAGTAACCAAGTTGCAGCGATTAATTACCTTGGAATTATCTGTCTGTCCGTCGGCGACAGCGCCGAAGTCTCTGACATCGAAGACTAATTGGCGAGCAGTACAAGTAGCCTGTAGCCACCACCAGCTAGTGATGATCAGAGAAGACATGGTAATTTGTAACAGAGGTGTCATACTGTTTGTGTGTCAAAACTGAGAAGCAAAGGTTTCTGCATGCAGGTTTCACCATATTTATATGAGCATCTAATTAACAGGGCTAATCTAGCTAACAGCTAGTAATATATATTTGCAAGGCCGGTGAGGAACTTGTCATGCATTATGATGGCCTTCCCTGTAACGCATTCTTGGAACTGGGTGATTGAATACTAGTGTTTGTTAGGCTACTGCTCTTGCCATGATCCCCAAGTTTTTATGGGTTTTTAACCTTCTTTCATGGCTAGATTGTCTCACACACTGCCAACTTCTAGCAGGGGCTAGCAGTTAGTTAACACACCATGATGGTGGTCACTTTGTCAGGCAGGTAGAAACACAGCAATGCTGTCTGATGGTGATCATAACTGCCAAAGATTTTTCACATTAATTTGCCACATTTTGAGGGCTCTTTAGAACAGAGGAAAAACATAGGATTTTCGAAGGACTAAAATCTTCTGCAAAAACCGTATGACATCCTTTCGAATAAAGGAACAGGCCTAATAATTGCTTTCCTGTATCCTCATTCTACAATAATTCTAGCGTGAGCTCATGCCTCTTATTTTACTTTTCTTTGCTATAAGTCCAACGTTCAATTCCCTAGATTTCTTCTCTCTGTTTCCACAGGCCGGTGAATCATTCAAACATTATTTCTTGTATTTCTTTGTTTTAAAATCATGTAGTACATGCATAGCCATAGCATGTGGTAATCTATTCATTATCTAAAAAAAATGTGGCAATCTATTTATATGTTTTTCTTGTTCATCCATTTCGAATTCGATAATTCGAAAGAGCTCTGAAGTTTTTTCAAAAGAATACTTGGCATGATCTAAATCTAATGGTTTTGGTGAAGTTCTTGCCACAAGTAGACATCATAAAAAGACAAAAGGTTTATTTTGTGAAAGCCTTAGCAGTGTTAGTGGGACCACAGGTGGAGCGCTCGATCGGGGAGGCGGAGGTGGCAGTGCTTTGTGAGGAGCTCGCCTCACACGTGTTGTGGGGAATAGGGGTGGGAAAAAATACCTAAAATTGAAGGCCGAACCACACCAAATTATCGGTTTTTTCGGCCTTTGATTTTCTCTTTTTTTTAAGGTCAAAAACCGAAGGCCGAAAACCGTACACACCAAAACCGAGCAGACAAGTACTCATTTGTTTTCTCCTGTGAACCCATGGCCCAACATACACTCATAAGGCCCAACTTTACCTTATCCATCCAGTCCTTTGTTACTCCACTCTTACCCCTGTTGCTCCTAACCCTTGCGCCGCTAGACGCACTGCCGCACTGGCCATGGCGAGATTGCTATTGGGCGATCAGTCGCGCGCCTCCCTCCCCACGCGACTGGACACGTGTCGCGCGCGGAGAGGGGGCGGCGACGCGCCGCGAGCGAGTTTTTCGTTTTTTTTTGTTTTTTCCCTTTTTTTTCGTTTATGTTTGTTTTGTTTTTTTCTCCGGTTTTTTCTTTTCTGTTTGGATTTTTTTCTCCGGTTTTTTCTGGTCGGTTTGTTTTTTCCCGGTTTATCTTCTTTCGGTTTTTTCTCTTTTTTTTTAAGATGTATAAATACAAAGTTTGTATTCGCATATATACCAAGTTTGTATTCGTACGTATAGAACTTTCTATACGCGCATACAAACTTTGTGTATGTGTGTATATATTTTTTATGCATTAAAATATATTCGTACACACACACAAAAGATGTATACCGTACCTAGGAGAGACTAGAGGGGGTGACTGACCGCGCGCCTCCGCGCGCGCGCGGCTGATCGCGTATCAGCGACGAAGTGCCGAACGCGCTCGTTGCATACGACGACTCGTATGATACGAAGCATCCCCGTTGGTCTCCAGTCTCCACCAGTGAATCACCGCGGCGGCTCTAATTAATCAGATGGATACCACTGCTTGGGACAGAAGTCTTGGCGATCGAGCAATCTCACCGGCAAGCACATGCTTTGAGTAGTCTTTGATTTGGCGTTTCTAGTCTTTGCTGTTGATTTCTTTTTCTTTTTGTTGTCCGATGGCAATTAAGCCATGTATTGGTATTGCCATGGGAAGGACTACGTTCACGAACAACGTCACTGTTGTTGCTTCCTGGCTAAATCTCCTAGTGCGATATGAACTGATGAATGGATCAAAATCAACTTCGGTGTATACCGGTAACCGAATAAACCGCATCGAATTGTTTTTGGTTTATTTTCCTCGGGAGTGACTAGGGATCGGTCATCCGATCGAAAACTTCAAAAATTGACGTCAGCGCCCGATTTACGTGCAAAATTATTTTAAACTGATTTTTTTCTTAAATTATTTGTCCAAATCATAATCCGATTGTACCATTAAACTCGTTACAATTAAATCTTCAAAACAAGACCACACATGGATATATTCCGACGAATTTTTTTTAGCTTATTATTGTATTATTTTAAAATTGTTTGCACAATGTTCCACTAGGTATATTGGAATTGTTTCACTAAGTAGATTGAAAATGTTTCACTCGTTTAAATCGGGTGTTGTTTCACCTTATATAAAAACAATGTTTTAGTAAATAACGAAAGAATGTTTCAATTCACTGCAACATTAGATCTATACATAGTGAAACATTGTGAGTACACTGGGTGAAACATTTTTCGGTTAAACAAAAAATAAACCAAATTCCCTTAATAGGGGGTTTCCAAAATATGTGGGTTTTTTGTTGCAATAGAATGTTTCGTTCACTGCAACATTAGATCTATACATAATGAAACATTGTGAGTACAGTGGGTGAAACATTTTTGGTGGAACAAAAAATAAACCAAATTCCCGTAATAGAGAGTTTCTAAAATATGTAGGTTTTTTGTTGCAAAAGAGTATTTTAATTCACTGCAACATTAGATTTATAAATAGTGAAACATTGCAAATACAATAGATGAAACATTTTTGTGAAAAAAGGGGAGAGAGAAGTGAGTGGGCCCTGTATAGGCCCGTGGAGGGAGGGGCACGGGGGGAGCGCCCGATCCGGCTCCCCCCGCGCTGGGCGCCTGACATCAAGCATTCTCGATTTTCCTCGGTTTTTATTTTTTAAAAGGGTAATTTGGCTGCCAGTTTTGAGAAACCGAGATTCTGGTAAACCGAAGAAACCGAAGAGAGGGGCTAGAGAAAGGTAAGGTTCATGTGATATATTAAATCTTGATACAATCTGAGCCATAAGGTTCATTCGATAATTCGAAAGAGCTCTGAAGTTTTTTTCAAAAGAATACTTGGCATGATCTAAATCTAATGGATTTGGTGAAGTTCTTACCACAAGTAGACATCATGAAAAGACAAAAGATTTATTTGTGAAGGCCTCACCAGTGTTAGTGGGGCCACAGGCGGAGAGGGGGCTCGCCTCACATGTGTTGTGGGGAGGAGAGGGGCTAGAGAAAGGTAAGATTCATGTGATATATAAATCTTGATACAATCTGAGCCATAAGCGACTGAATATTTGGAGGTAAATTGGGAAACTATTTCGATAAAAAAAAAATCTTCGTGTGTCTGTGTGTTTTCCTACTTGGCGAAACTTATTCAAGGTGACCCAAATTTAACAAAGAAAATGGGGAAATATTTTGACCGAAAAGCTATGTTTTGTGTTTTTCTACTTAGCACAACTTATTCAAGCTTGCCAAAGCTTGTTAAGAAAAAAAATATCAAAAACTCCGGGCCAAAGTTTTCCGAAATTTCCAATGCACCTAAAATCTTTATTTCTGTTCTCTTCTATTGGAGGTCCACCTGTTCCTGGCCCGTACAAGGGCGTGGGGCGACATGGCAGTATGGTTCGAAATTCCAGAGCGAGATTTCCGAAATTTTGGTTCTATCGGACCTCCAATACGATATCATTTCGGCTGAAATGTCTAATTCTTTATTTGTTAATTTGGTAATCTTTTATTCAAATTTGATAGATTTTGTTTAACATTCAAATAATTTCGGACCGAAATTTTTAAAATTTCAGTATATCGGCACACCCGATACAAATGCCAAAATCGAAATATTTAGCCCTGCACGGCAGTATCCTCGCGCGGCTGCCAATTGCCCAAAGCGGCGGCGGTGTGCGGGCGGAGAGGTAGGCGATCGACGACGACGACGTCCTGGCATGTGCATTGGGTTGGGAGAGCCAACGAAAGGCGCTAGCTGCCTCGTACATTCCCGACACCGCGTAGCACGAGGCCGGCCTCAAAATGGCGCGCCGGTGCATCATGCGCATCGGATCGACGCCGGCATGCAGCTGTGGCCTCGCCGAGATGGGTGAGTAGGCAGGTATGTAGTACGTGGCGTCTGAATGGCGGCTCCGATCTGAATATATGATCTGAATCTGATCCCGAGTTGGATCCCCATGTCGCCTCCTGGCAGGACACACCTCCCGGCATTCGGGACTTGACCTCAGTGCCATCAGTGAGACAGAGGCAGCAGGCGTTCATCATCCCAACTCCTCTGATCTCCTCCTCCCAAACTCGATCGATCCAACAAGTCATGAGCTGATCTCTCTAGCTAACTAGATCAGCTCTTTGATCGATTATTGATTGATCCATCATTTGGGAGCCTAATTTAGTACTTCCTCATCGCCCTCTCACCAGCTATAAAAGGGAACCGTGGCAAATGCACTTTGCGTATCAGAGCAATCTTAGCCAGCTAGCCTACTTCGACCTACTGCTCTTGTTCCTCACACACATTAGCACTAAATTTTGCAGCTGCACAATGGCAACCGCTGAGGTTTGAATATCTCTTCCCTAAATTTTCCTTTTTACTGTCAGCAATCAGCATACATGATATTACATGCGTGCCAATCACGAACATATATATGTCAGTCAAAAAAGCTAGATGTATCATACCTGTTTTGTCTTTAAATTAGGTCATTATTTGGAACATGAAAAAAAATCTTTTCGGGAAAAAAGGAAAAGGGGTATATTACTCAGTTAACTAGTGAGAAGAAATTAGAACAGTTATCCGGCCAGAACTCTGTAAGAGAACAACACGTCAACACCGGCCTCTGTTAATGCCGGAATTGAAATAAGTGGCAGAAGCAGCTTTAAAATATAGATGGGGCAACAGAGCTAGCCCTAATTAAGTGATAGCACAACGCACACAAACCATAGTCAATGGTTCACGACATTGGCGCAATAGCGTATGGCACGAACATCGAGAAAGTTAACAACGAATATGGGTAGTCGAACAAACGTATATGACTTGTATGTAGAGAGATGAAAAAAAATGAGAAATGTGGTTAGACAACAAAGGGAACCAATTTCAATAGTTTGGGGGTATGAAACAAGATGAAAAATTATTTAGGGGTTTAAGTGCTTCGCCAAAATAGTTCAAGTGAGTAAAATGGATTTTTTTATATATTTACCAATTTAACTATTTACTGTTGACTGTATTATATGCTAAAGAAATAGAAAGAAAATTAAATTTTATGTATGGCCAAAATCATAAACGGTCACAATGGTATTACTTATACACGAATTTTCATAAAAGTTTTTGTCCCTACTTAAAATACTTGATTTATCTGATTATTAATTCAACAGTATACTGATGACTAATATGTTAGAAATAGGACTAAAATGAGGTTTAGGGGTGTGGGGCGACACGGACCATAGTTGGGCCGGCCGACTCACCCTGCCCAACGGGTGTGTCCGCCACTGATTGAAATGTCCCTAGCAAAATCACGTGAAATTCCATCTCCTAATTTCCTGTCGATGTGTAGGTTCAGCAAGTGGTTCCAGCAGCCGCCGTGCACGACGACAACAACGGCCGCGACGTCCACGACACGCCCAACACCAAGGTAGCAGGAGAGGAAGAAGAAGGAGCACCTCTTGCAGTTGCAGAGGACGAGCTGCACAACAATGGCGGCCCCAACTCCAAGGAACAGGAGATCGTCGTGATCACCAAGGAGCAGGAAGCCGCCGCCATCACCGTCGTCGTTGACGACACCGCAGACGGCGACGGCGACGGCGACGGCGGCGGCCATGATATCGCGCATGAGGTAGAAGCCAAGCTCGCCGTCGAGACCCCTCCTGCTGCTGCTGACGCGAAGGAGGCGGAGCCCGAGGAAGAAGGAGGAGGAGGACGACGCCGTGTGCAGGCAAAGAAGACGACCGAGAAAGCGGCGTCCAAGGCGGCGATCGTCCCCGTCAACGACGACGACGACGATGATCAGGCTCACGAGGATGTCGTCGTCGCTGCGCCGGTGGCTGCTGAGCATCAGGAGACGGCGGAGGCGGCGGCGGCGGCGGCCGGCGAGGAGGAGGAAGCGCCGGAGGACAAGGAGGAGGATGCGTGTGAGAAGAGCAAGGTTCATGAGGAGTAGATCGCTTGGGTTTTTTATCGTATGGTGTGCACGCGCGTACGTACGTGTCCTTTGTTATCTTAGTACTTGTCGAAATGCTTTGCACGCACAATATGCATATTATCGTTATAGTAGTAGCTAAGTTAATTAATAAGGCAGTTAATCTGCTAAAGTCATTAAGTTTAAGTAATTCGATGAAGTTAACTATAGTAACGTTGATATATACGCGTCTTAGTGTCAACTATGTTGTGTACTCGTGTTTACTAGTAAAAGGGATCATTAGCGTTCTTGCAGTACTATCTACGAAGCTATTTCAAACACCATTATGATGTTTTACCTAATGTTACAATCTTACTTATATACTATGTGATGATTATCATGGGATGCTTCATTTGATAATCTTAGAAATTGAATTCTTCATGCTAAAGTGGCTTACAATAACTTCGCCTTTTGCTAAAAATTACCATTGTTTAACGGGTGATGTGGGCCGAAAATCCAACGGGCTTGGGCCTTACAAAAAAGAGGGAAGACGTGGGCTAAGTGCAAACATGGCCCATGGGCCGCCACAAAAAGGTCTCCTCACGGAAAGGAAACCCTTTGCGCACACGGGCATTCGACGCGACGCCAAGCTCGGACTCGGAGAAGGGGCGACGGCGCGCGCGGCGCGCCACTCTCGCGCCCGCGCCGCGGCATCCTCGGGCCACGATGCCCCCGTCCGCGCCGGCGCACCTCGCCGTCCTCCGCCTCCTTGACTCCGGGGACCTCGCGGCCGCGGCGCGCCTGGCGGCGGCAGGAGCGGGGCCCTCCTCCTCCTCCTCCCCGTCCCCGGTCTCCCTCGCCGCCGTGCTCCTCCGCCACCCGCCACCGCGCCTCGGCTGCTGCCTCCACGGCCGCGCGGCCCGGGCGGGCCTCCTCGCGGACCGGTACCTCGCCAACGCCCTCCTCGCCTTCTACGTCCGCCTCCCGCGCCACCTCCCGCACGCGCTCAGGGCGTTCGACGACCTGCCCCGCCGCGACGTCGTCGCGCACTCGTCGATCCTCGCCGCGTTCCTCCGCGCGGGGATGCCCCGCCGCGCGCTCGCCTCCCTCAGGGACATGCTCGCCGGCGCCGACGACGACGTCTCGCCCAACGCCCACGCGCTCTCCGCCGCCGTCAAGGCCTGCGCCGTGCTCCGGGACCGCAATGCCGGCGCGTGCCTCCACGGGAGCGTCCTCGTTCGGGGATTCGGCGACGATGGCGTCGTGCTAAGCTCTCTGGTCGACATGTACGGTCATGTGGCCGCGCCCGGTGACGCGCGGAAGGTGTTCGAGGAAATGCGTGCACCGGACGGGATATGCTACACGTCGTTGATATCCGCATTTGTGCGGAATGATTGGTTTGAGGAGGCCGTGAGGTGGTTCCGATCTATGCTAATGATGAATGGGGTTAGGCCAGATGGCTGCACTTTTGGTTCGATGATGACAGCACTGGGGAACTCGAAGAGGGGGAGTCAGGGGAGGCAGGCACATGCTCAGGTGGTGACCCGTGGTCTGTGTGGGAATGTGATCGTGGAAAGCAGTACGCTGGACATGTACGCCAAGTGTGGGTTGATGGTGGAGGCTCGCAAGGTGTTTGACAGGATGCAAGTTAGGAATGAAGTTTCACGGTGCGCGCTGCTCGGAGGGTATTGCCAGAATGGGGAGTACGAGAAGGTCATTGCATTGTTCAGGGAGATGGATAAGGAGGACGGTGACTGGTATAGCTTGGGGACTGTTCTGCGGGCATGTGCTGGCCTATCTTCAGTAAAGCCAGGTAAAGAGATCCATTGTCGGTTTCTGAGGATGGCAGGGTGGAGAGATGTGGTTGTTGAATCTGCACTTGTGGACCTATATGCAAAATGTGGCGCAGTGGACTATGCATATAGTGTTTTTGAAGCAAGCACTGTCCGTAACACAATTACTTGGAATGCCATGATAGGTGGTTTCGCGCAGAATGGCCATGGTGAACGAGCTATCAATTTGTTCAATCGGATGGTCAGGGAAGGGCCCAGGCCTGACTATATCAGTTTTATTGGTGTTCTTTTTGCCTGTAGTCATACTGGAATGGTTGAGCAAGGAAGAAACTACTTTAACTCTATGTGCAAGGACTATGGCATTGCCCCTGGAATTGAACACTACAATTGTATGGTTGACCTTTTCAGCAGAGTAGAGCTTCTTGAAGAGGCTGAAGATTTGATAAACAAGTCACCTTTTAGGAATGATTCTTCTTTGTGGGCCGATATCCTTGGTGCTTCTGCAACACATTCTAACCCAGATGTAGCAGAAAGGGTTTCAAAGAAAATGATGGAATTGGAACCGCAGTATCATTTGAGCTACATTCTTCTTGAAAATGTGTACAGAACAGTAGGACGATGGGAAGATGCTTTAGAGATTAGAAGGCTGATGGAATCGAGAAAGGTGAAAAAGGAACCTGGAATGAGTTGGGTTGATGCTAACAGAAGCAAACTGCATGTATGCAATAGTAATGAGGAAGTTTCGGAACTTGTAACTTCTATTGAGATGGATATTTCTTAGGACAGTCCATATAATTTTCACGGTTCTGCTTAGTTTCCAATGAGATGGATAGAGAATAAGACAGCCTGTATAGTTTTCATGGTTTTGCTTTTCTTAGTGATTCTGAGCTCTGAGTTAATATTCATGTGCCATTTCTGAAATCTGAACTGCTGGGAGCCTGGATGAATACTATCATGTATTACTCTAAGAAAAGGTCCTGCATGATCTGCCACTGAAAACTGACACCAGCTTGCACAGTGCAAAATTCATCCCATCAATTGGTAGGAAACAGGAATAATCACCTCAGAAAAAACAGTATAATCCAGTTTACAGCGTTGGTTAATGCTGGTCCAACACCATAGACTTTGTAGATGTGGTAGGCTAGGACAGGATGACCTCAACTACCATGGAGATGGAACTGTCAGACAAGCTGTCCACAACTATTGGCTTCTTCCACGGGTAAGTATTGCTGTACTTGGCTTGATGATCTGTTTTTTATGTTTCCCTTTTTTCTGGCCTTATCAATCTGAAATACTAGCCTGAATTACAGGTATTTAGCATAACAGTTGCGAAGAAATTTGATGTCTTAGGATCCAAAGCTATTTAAAAATGTGAGGCTAAGTTAACTAGTTTTAGTTACCCCGTTGCAAAGACCTTTTGGTGTATTTTTAGGATAGCTTTATATACTACTATGTTCCATGGCATATGTTTGTCTTGATAACAGGGATATATTGGCCAGTTCTTTCAATCGTTTCTTTTATTCTCATGGAACCAAACATTATTGGTTGTTGCAACAATTAGTACATAATTCCCTTTTGTGCCGAATATTAAGGATCACAGTTTTTCTCCATTCACTTGCTTTATGACACAAATAGGACATCTGTTTTTTTTTCTCCTTAGACACTGATATGACATGATGTAGATGTCCATACTATACACTCATTTCTTGGTTTAGCACGTGCTCATCTCATGATTTCCACACTTAATTGCTAATGATGATATTTGTAAGTTCAGGGGTACCTATCTGAATTACTTGTTTCTTGTCAGGATCCATGAAACCATCAAGGAGTTGATATTTGGCTCATGGTCAACAAAATAACCTTTTAAGGGAAATCTGTTGTGAGCTTGACCTGATCACAATCCACTACCGAATTGCTGATAAGGAGCTTATACTCAACATATTTGACTAAGGAGTAGTGGATGATGTTGATAATTTGATATGACACTCTCTCGTTGCGTGGCTGTGAATCCTGTGACCAAATGATGTAGCACAATAACAAGAGGATCTGTTGGTAGTACGTACTAACAATGACAATGATACTGTCTTGCAAGATCTAGCCTTGGAAGTATTCATGTAATCATATTCAGATGCAGTTGGCCTTAATGGATTTTCCCCAAGATCTCCGATTGCCATTTCCTTTTATCTGTTGATTGGCATGTTGGTACTTGAAGAAACAGTGGAGACACACGTCTGGCCTACCTATGTCAATGATGCTTCATACCTTCATCTTAGATCTTGCCATCTTGGTGCAGGAGTGCATGCTTCCATCTGTTAGACTTCTCCTAGGTTTACCCTTGGTTCTCCTGCTACCACAATTGTAACTTTTACCTGTAATCCTACATTCCCATGCTCTTTTACACGCTAACCTGTTTTTGTCATTTGGTTTTCTCCATTTGATCAGCCGGTATTACCATATGTGCTGGATTGATTGATCTTAGGCGCGCCACGAGGAAATTCCATCTGCCAGAATTGGATGAAGCGGAGTCAAACCGGTAAGAGCTCTGCCCCTCTATTTTCGGTCCCCTACTTAAACCCATAAATTTAGAACAGGTCGAAATTTCCACCTTCAACAGATCTTGATCTGAGGCCATGCTGTTGTGCTGGTGGATGAACCGACACTTCCACAGCAATCAGCAGTCGCATTGCATTTGCACGCATTTAAGTACATGTAGCTATGAATTTGAGACCTTGAAGCTTTGTTTAACATGTGCGGGCAGACATTGCATCAGAGTAAAAAAATAATGCTCCTAAAGTATTTTACCTCTGACCCTTTTTGCACAGATTAAAAAAATTCTTCACTGTAGTACGAATAAAATACTGCGGTTAATTAGGCTTTGCTTGCTTGGTTTGTTCTATGATGATACTGAACTAAAGCAGCCAGGATGATTTGATAGTTACATCTTTATGTCAATAGGCTTGCCTTGTTAATAATTTGTTCTTTTGGGGTGATGGTTCATTGGCTCGTGCAAGTGTTTGCATGTTATTCTCACATAATACCTACTTGAGCTAGTGATCTCATGAGCTTCCGTACGTGGTGATTCCCTGTGTCACTGTGTGCAAATCGTGTCGGCATGGGGTTTCTACCATGATAGGCCAGAAAGGCCAGTCGACACGGCTTGCACCATTGCCGTTGGGAAATGGAGACCGGCACAGTACTTGTGTCGCCTCTCAGGACGGTTTCTTTGTGGGCCTTGATGCGGAAACCTAGCGTTAGCTGGGTACCGAACCTGACGTGCTTTGTTTATTTGTTATGTGTACCGTTTTCGCAAGATATGCACACTCAGGTGATGGTCAAATGTCTTTAGCGAGCCACTAAAATCTGTTAAGCACGTGCTCACAAACTTTGTTGTGGAGAGAGAGGGGCCAGGGGAAATTAGTGAGGATTTTTTTTTATATGATGTTTGTTATTTATATGGGATAATAACTAATTCTTCCATCCTAAAATATAACTATTTCTAACGTTCAAATTTTGTCCTAGAATATACTATGGGGTGTTATTTATATGGGATAATAACTAATTCCTAATCTCAAAATATAACTATTTCTAACGTTCAAATTTTATCCTAGAATATACTATGGGGTGTTTTTAGTGGTGCAAGGCCTATAATACACTTCTTTTCCACTCATCCCCAGCACCCTCTCGAAACGACCACCATTGGTGAAGAGCATTTTAGTCTTTTCATCATAATCCTTAGTCTGTTCTAAAAATTTTAGAACTAAGCTATATTCTGAGATGAAGGGTGTGTTCGGCTGCAAGTTTCTAACAGCTGCTGCTGCTGCACTGCGTGTATGCGGCTGCGGCGCACAGCCAAATAGCCCTAGCCACAGCTACAGCTGCAGCCAAAAAATAGCTGCCGAACACACCCGAAAGAGTAGTATTTATTACTTGCGAATAGAAATGATGAAAAAGTGGCATCTGACAAAGTATAGTTAGGGAAGATTAACAAGTGAGGATAAGGATTGGCGTGGAATTAGAAAGTTGAGGGGAGGAATATGATGCTTACACCCAAGAGCAAGCAAAACCAACATTTTAGGCTGGGATGAAGCAAGCCATGTGACCCTTCAGTAAAAAAAAAAAAGGGTGCACGTCTAGAACCTTTATTTCCGGACCCTTCCAACATTCTTTCCTGCTGACATTTTTTTCCCTCTCGAAATGCTAAGCTCACACAAGCCAGTAAACCACTGCTATCTCTCGCCGACACACTGCAGTCTGGTCTAACAACCAAAATCTGTACTATGTACAGTACGGCTGCCCTAGCACCCAATCAACCAACTAATGGGATGTCTACTTGTGGACAACCACACCAACGTAATAGAACACCTCAGCCATCGTCATAATCTTGAGAATGGTTGAGGTGGATGAGAGATAAGGTAATGAACGAAATGTGTCGACCATGACACAAAATTTTTTTTAAGGGTAGCCAAGAATGAACACGATGCGCACAAGGACACAACACCATACTCACTTCACACGAAGTGTAGGGCTCCAATGTATGGAAACACACATTCACACTGAATACATCTACTTGAGGTTAACCCCTTGGGCAAAGGCAAAGATCATGGAGCTAGGGAAAAAATTTCCAGTGAGGCACATAGGTTCGATCCAATCCATGGATGCCAACTTTTTCCTCCACAACAAACTAGCCAATTGAGCCATGCTTGGCTTTCTTGTATGCGTTGTCTTTAGTGCTCTCTTTTATTGACAAGAGGACACTAAAAGATAACCTCTACTCATCCTTCAAAATTGCCCTTAGTGCTATCCTTTTTTTCTCTCTTTTTTTTTCACTTTTCTCACTGTAGTAACACAGTAAAAATGCATTAGACTTGGCTTGTAAAAAGGTGAAACTTACATTACCCCAAAAATATAAACAGATTACTACAATAAGACTAGGAAACCTTCAACACAATACCTTGTTGCAACAAAAACAATCCCAGCTGTGTGTGACTGTGAGCCTAGCAGCACACCATTTTTTTCCCCCACACTCCTTCCACCAACAGTGTAAAAAACAAGATGCCCAAGTGCCCAACTCCTCCAGCCTCCAGCTCTAAAGTCCCCTCCTCTGCCAGACCAAAAAATAACCTAACACATGGGTCCTCTTCCTCACTCTCGCTCTAAATCATTAGTGCCACCACAGTTGTGCAGTGTACTCCACATTTCCTCCATGGATCCACCAATGAGATGCCTCCCGCCACCGGCGCCTTTACACAAAGCTTACTACTTGCACCAAAGCGCATCTCGCACACCGCCTTTCTTTTTATTTTAACCCAAGCCAAACTGGTTCTGGTGGTCTTGTGGATTTTAGCCACCACCACCACTGCACGGTCGTTGGCCTCTCCCTTGCTACTATAAGGGGAAGCCAGCCATTGCAGCCTCGCCTGCGCGCGCCAGCCATCACTGTGGAGTGAGAGCTCAGCTAGCTCAGCACCGCCGGCTCATGGCGATGCCAACCAAGATCGCCGTCGTTCTACTACACTGACATGTGAAGCCTCCTAGTCCTAGATAGTTGAGAGAGGCTTTTCTTCTGTTCCGGCGACGGTGGGGATGGGCCTCGCCGGCGGCATTGTCCGGCGAGTCTTCTCCAAGAGCCCCTGCTCGTCGGCCGGCGGTGGCGGCCGTGGTTGCCACAATGTAGGTGCTCTTTTGGTGTTGCGTCCACTGTTTTTGTGTAGGGCATACGTTTGTGGTGGTGCAGTGCAACTGTGCAGTCGGTGTTGGGTTCGGGTTCAGGTTCAGTACGAGAAAAAGTGAAGATCTCTCGGTACACCAATCAGTAACCGGCGATGAGGCCAATGTACTTTCGATTCTGTACTTTGTCGTGGCACCTCGGTTCATGGATCTTCACAATTGCAGATGCTTTTGCCTGCCTGCGACATAAACAATCTGAACAGAAAATGGAGTTTGATTAATCGAGTGAAGAAGATTGTTCTGATTTTTGGTTTGCAGGAGAGGGGCTCTGCTGATCACAAGAGGAGATGGAGCTCTCTCCGGCTCTACCTCTGCGGCGACGAGATCAGCGCGGCCGCCGAGGACGAGAACGACGACGACGATGATGGGACGGTCTCCGTCAAGAGCTTCGAGACCTGCGCAATGCCGCAGGAACCGCAGGCGGCGGCGCTGACGGTTGCTCGACCGGCGAATGGCGTGGATGGCGTCGCCGACGCCGGCGGCCACCCTGAAGAACATGGGAGCATGAGCATCCCCATCAAAGACATCGCGCCTCCGACGGCGGCCGAGCCGGCCACCGACAGCCAAGTCGAAGCGGCGACGATGATCCAATCCGTGTTCAGGGGATTCATGGTGCGTTCTTGATCCAAATTCAAAAATTGGAGGTTAGAAAAAAAAGATCGATCATGCAGATCCACTGGTGTTGCAGGCGAGGAGGCAGTTGCAGAAGCTCAAATGCTCAGAAAACGGCTGCTGCACCACCGACGAGCCGAGGAGCCCTACTACGGCGTCCATCGCGGCGTCGGTGGAGGTCCAGGTCGGCGAGTCGCTGAGCAACCTCCGCCTCAGCGACGACAGCGCCGCCGCCGCGGCGACGTCGGCGCAGCACCGGAGCAGCCAGCGGTCGCGGCCACAGGCGTTCAGAGTGAAGGTATATACAGACCATGCAAGAACATGTCCGCAATGCAATGTAGACTTCGATCTCGATCAAATCTCTGCAACCGATGATGGAACAGTGATGTGATCGGCGAGTTGTGTCGCGAGATTTTGGATGTGATGAACTGATGATGATGCGTGCGTGGCAGGAGGAGTGGGACGACAGCACGGTGAGCTCGAACGTGTCGAGGATGCGGATGCAGAGCAGGATCGAGGCGACGACGCGGCGGGAGCGCGCGCTGGCCTACGCGTTCTCGCAGCAGCTGCGGAGCTGCGGCGGCGGCGGCGGCGGGACGACGAAGAAGCGGGCGGCGCGGTCGGACCAGGCGGAGTACAACGTGGGGTGGAGCTGGCTGGAGCGGTGGATGGCGACGCGGCAGGCGTCGTCGGAGGCGTCGGCCGACGACTGCATGAGCAAGAACGCGGCGGACGCTGGCTCGACGGCGGCGGCGGCCGGAGGGCGGCGGGTGATCGTGGTGCGGCGGCGGCACGACCTCGGCGCCGGCGCCGGCGAGGAGAAGGAGAGCTGCGGGTCCAACGACGTGTCCGTCGTCAGCTTCGACGGCTCCAGCGGCAGCCTCAGCTGCTACAAGCCCGGCAGCAAGAGCCGCCTCAGGGGCGGCGGCCGGAGCCTGCCTCGCCGGAAGGTGGCTTCCTCCGACCACCGCCTCCACGCAAGATCACACAAGGTAAATCAATCAATCAATCCTTGCAAATCCCTCCACTGATGAAACATTTTACAACCAAGAATCAAAATCTTTGCAAAAATCTCTCCTCCACTCACCGATGCTATAACATTTTGCAATCTGGATCAAGGTGAGCAAGAAGGTGCACCGGCGAGATCAGGAGCAGGAGAGGGAAGAAGCCGCGGCGGAGGCCTACGACGGCAACCAACCACCGACGGATTACTGAGACAAAAGCTGACCGGGGAAGGAGCAGATCGATGATGTACATATGCTTCTTCAATTTGCGTGGAGCCTCCACCGAATTGCTGTGCTGTGTTGTGTAATCAAATTGCTATGAAATTTGGCCCCTTTTTTTTCTTCTTTTGATTGCTTTGTTTTAGTTGATTATCCATCCAAAACGAGAAACCACCTCCTAAACCGATGAAGTGATTGGTGATTGAGTGCGGAAGTCTGAAAGACTGACGAATGTTTCGCTGCTGTTGCATGTATGTCGCGTTGTAATCTACTCCAAGTTGTTATTAGTGCTTAAATAATGTACGGAATTGATATACATCATCCAAAACTTGAAATTTTGGATTACTGGCATGAAATTTTCAAATTTAAATTCATAGCCTAACAGCTGATAGCCCAGTAACCGCAAAACTGCCGATAACAGCTCGGTAAACTTTGATAGGATTCGACGAAATTCAAGCGATAACCACTGTAACTGACGGATTGCGTTTTTCGCCGTCCCGCCAAGCTCAAGCCCAACAACCGACAGTGACAGGCGAAAGAAACTCCAACGGGACACGACGACATGAGCTCAGCTTCCATGGCGGATGCACCTGCACGGCTGCACCCACTCGATCCATTCGATCCACTACCAGCAAATGGACAGCAACAAATCGATTCAAATACAGCCAAAATACTGCTACTATCATTCGAATCACTTGTCCTACTAGTATCTTGCTATAGTTTTTCTTTTTTTCCTGCTACTGCACAGATATGGAGTATCTCTCTACCACTGGCACCAAGAAATGTACGGTCAATCATGGCGAGGATGATCGTCAGGGGGAGGACGCCGCCGGGTTGTTGTTGCTGGACTCTTCCTTGCAGATGGCGACGTAGTTCACCGGAGCAGCCGGCCGGCCACTGTCCCTCCGCCCGTCCCGGCTCACCGACCTGCCGCCGCCGTTCTGGTGGGCCGAGAGCCTCCGGTTCGGTGTGCCATTGACTGCGCCACCGTTGGCCCGCGGGCCAGGCGCCTTCCTTGAGGATTGGGGCCGGGCTGGGCTCGGTTTCGAGCCGAAGAGCTTCTCCTGCTCTGCAGCTAGCTGGTCGTTTATCTTCTTCTGGTCCTGAAATGAGTTTTGGAAGAAAGCAAATGGAATGAGATATGGTTTTAGAGCCAGACATGCGAAAGATTAATGGGGATTGGACAGAAGGGTACCCTCATTCGTCGCTTCTCTTCTTCCTTCTGCTGCCTTAGTACTTTGTACTCATCCAGCATTGCGAGAAGATGAACACCGTCATAGCTGAACGGCATACCATGCTCTTGTTCCCATGCCCGGGTCTTTGCCATCAGTGTATCAACAATGACTACACTCGTAACAGTCACAGATGAACCCAAAAGTCAGATTAGGAATAGAATTAATTTTCCATGTCATATTATGCCAGATGTAGCATAGGTCTAAGGCAGGCAGTGGAAGCTACTTTTAGAATATGTAATGTAGTATAATCACAAGGGAAACAAAACCAAGTAAACATTCAGGATATACCTGGAATTTTACTGACCAAAAGACGAGCCTTTTCTGCCCGCTTGAGGTTCAGATGTGCACCTCTGGTTGCACTGTATCTGTTGTCGTCCTGCCATTATCAGAATATCAATGTAAAGATGTATGACTGTTAATGAGATCAAACAATGAAGAAGTTACATACTGTATACTTTTTATTACCTGGCTATAGTCTTCAAGCCAGCTCTCTTCTTCGCATGCTGACATCCACCTTTCAACCTTCTCCAGAATGTCCTTTCTGCTTAGTGCCTCTTCTTTTGCTTTAAGTATCTGGTTCTCCATATCAGCCAGTAGTTCCGAAGGCTCGAAGATACTAGAATCAATAACAGTCAGTATTCTATCTCTTGCAGCACTGGTATCTATCGTAATGTGAGCCTGGGCATATATATCTTCAAGTTCAGTCTGCCTTTTGAACGCAATATCCTTCATCCTACTAGCTTTGAGCTGATCCAGCCTTTCAACTTCAAGTTCAGCCTTTGGAGCGCAAAACATGTCAGACAAAATATTATGCTATTCTCCTAGGAGCACTTTGAGAAGAAAATCTCCTAACCTGTTCGATCAAATCAATATCAAGAGCTCCTGGTGCTGTTACTTCATCCAATGTTGAGGAAATGTTGCATGTGACATGGTCAAAAAGTTGTCGCTCATCAGCAGAGGTGTCCATTAGGTTCCAAAGATCAGTTAGCTGGGAAGCTAGAGCTTGAATCTGAGAAACATAGCATTTAATCA
This sequence comes from Oryza sativa Japonica Group, assembly GCF_034140825.1. Taxonomy (NCBI): domain Eukaryota; kingdom Viridiplantae; phylum Streptophyta; class Magnoliopsida; order Poales; family Poaceae; genus Oryza; species Oryza sativa. The sequence continues at coordinate 25,223,976 of NC_089040.1, read as the reverse complement.
TAAATAATATCCAGGATGTACTATGTTACAGAGATACAAAAAGGGTTGGATGAGTAAGAACAAGAGGCTCGTTGTAGAATTACCCTTTCAAGTCTCTTTGATTTCTCTTCTTTAAGTTGAATTACCATCTTAGACAGCTTGGATAATGTTGCGTCACTAATGCTCTTGAACTCGGCACCAACCGAGTCATTGAGACTAGGATGAACTTCAGTAACAGTGCTCAGGAAATCCATCCCAAGGACAGAACAGAGATCATGCACTGAACTCACGAAGTCAAGAATCTTGTGCAGTCTATTGCTCTGCAATGCAAGAAAATGGAAAGAAATACGATTTCAAGTCAATAAATTTTAAATAGTCGAAAATGTGTGTATAATGCAAAGATTATCATCAGCTATATCAGTGGCCGTATGCCTGCTTCTGTGGTACTAATATGGTACGTCAAAATTTAGAGATCATCCATCATAGGGATGTTTGATGTTATACAATGCTTATCAAGAGAATTTGACCAGCAGATATTATGTGAAATTATTATTTATTATGCAAAACAAAGAATCTCTTTAGCATGGTTGGGCTATGAAATTTGGAAGATTATTCCATAAGCAGGTCCAGAAAAAGGCAGTTGGCAGATTGTGAAAATGAAAAACAAAGTGCCAACCTTTTCCTTTTGTAGAGCTTGCAATTCAGAAAGAAATTCATTTAATTTCTTCGTTGAAAGATCATCCTCATTAACACGGGGTGTTTCCATGTGGTCACCAACTTGCAGACTCCCAGCGATTTCACCACGTATAGTTTGAATTTGAAGTTGTACACCAGCAAACTCTCTAACCCTCTTATCTTTTTCCCTGCAGAGTTTCTCCAAGAAAGGTGATATTGCTTCTAGTTGCTCCTTGATAGTACCGGTTGTCTTGTCAGGCTGCAAAAGTCAGCAGTAATGAGCCAGATGCAGCATATTGTAGGTGTGTGTGTACTTTTGGGGAAAATAAGGAATTATATTCATGAAAATATTTATCAAGATACTTACAATGCCAGAAATAGACAGCTCGCCTAGTGCACAAAGGAGTCTAGAAAGCTCAGACTTGGCGTTAGCAAGCTGTTGAAGGAGGCGTGCCCTGGAATTAGATGCCTGATCAACCTTTCTCCTGTAAACATCCAAGCATTCTTGTTCTAGCTGAAGTAACATCTTGTCACGGTCTTCATCGCTTTCACCAACCTCATCCCATATCAACTGAAATGACACTAGTCAGTCACTTGTCCAATCCTATGCACTACTCATATAACTTTTCGTTGCACAGATGCTATGGTGTAGATAGGGAACTAAAATGGCTTGCTGCTATCCTTAGTTCCAGTCATTATAAAGCACACATACAAAAGAACATTGGAAGAGACAAAGGCACCTGAAGTTGCTGCAGCAAAGATCCACATGTCGTTTCACCTATCAAAGGATCATTGTGCCCTGCCACTCCCATTCTAGCTCAACAACCTGCTAAACGTAACTATGTAAGTCTTTAAACATATTGATGGCATTTCATGATAATTAGTTAGCTGCACATTTGACCGTATTCAATTATTTATATTCTGAAAACCCTTGGATTATTTTTAAAAATAAAAACAAGTAAACCTGCAAAGCCGACATGATCTCTGAATCAAAGTCAATGCTGGTTGATAAATAAATTGCGATAAAGTAAAATATAACGCACATATAGGTGCCCACACCTGAAAGGATGAAATTCAGCAGTTCCTTCATAAATGAGGAACTAGTGCACCAACAGTTATATGAACTAAACTCCCTAGTAGAGCCCCCCCCCACCCCCCAAAAAAAAAACCTAAATAAAGAGACAAACAAAAGTATATGGAAAAAAAAAACTTAACTTTCTTCTACGGAATAGTCATTTAAGACCCTATAAGGGTAGCAAAAAAATCCATCCACCATACCACCTAAATCAGAATGGTGAAATAAAAAAGAAACATATACTAGAAACACACTTATACTTCCCCACAATAAACCATGTATGCTCATACAAAAAAATGTACCATTCAGACTTTCAACATAAAAGCCGACATCTCGCTACAAAGATGTGTTCAATCCCCAACAACGCTCACAATTTCTTCTTAAAAAAATGTTTGGAGGGAAGTCTCTCCCTTCAAATCTCTTTTGTTTTTAGGGCGTGCAGAGATACCCCAAAATCAAAACATTGGCCCCCATTCCTGCGGACCGCTCCGTCAAAAAACAGTAAACTTCCGCTAAGAACCCACCAAAGAATCCAACTACACGAGCGAAAAAGAGAAAAAAAAAACCTAGGAGAGGACAGACGCAACCCAGCCCGATCGCCGCCGCGCAAGAACAAATCAAGAATCGCCACCAACCTAACCTCACCTCACCCCCCCCCCAATCCTACACAAAACCCTCCCAAAACCCACCCAATCCGCCACAACAAGTCAACAACCACCTCGAAACGAACTAGAACCCCAACCCCCTCCTCCCATTTCCACCCAAGAACGAGATCCCCCGCAGAAATCCGTGGGAACAAAACGAGAGAGAGAGAGGGCGCCGCGGCGCGAATGGAGTGCTCACCTGGGGAACCCACCCGGTGCAGGGGGCGGCGCGCTAGGGCTTTCGTGCTCGCTCGAGCGAGGAGCGGGGATCCGTAGACGGCGGCGCGGCGCGGGGTGGTGGCCGGAGGACGCCGCGGCGAGAGACACGGGAGAGAGAGAGAGAGAGGCACACAGCGACAGGGTGGGGAGTAAGATCGGACGGTGGTCCATCCGCGGCGAATCCTGGCCGTCCGATGCGCCGCGCGCGTTGGGAAGGTTTGGGACCGGTGTGGCGCGTGCAGTGCATCTGGGCCGTCCGTTTTTTTCTCTGACAAGATACGGTATACGTAAAGTTAGGGCGTAGGAGTACTTCCGGTGGCATTCCTACGGAGCGTATGTTTGTCGGTACTCGGTAGTAGAGTAGTACTAGTACTAGGGTCTTTGCAGGGGTTGCAGTGCACTTGGGTTCTGGAGAGCTGTCCCCTATCCGGGCCCACTTTCAGTGAGAGAGGGCTATGCGTCCCGGTCTCGCTGTGTCAGAACTCATAAGAGTCAGACGTCTGGTGACAACTGAGGAAACAGTGGCCGCTTGCTAGGCTTCCATTTTTCTTGGAACTAAGTTAAACCCTGTTTCGGAAATTTAGTACGATAACAATGAAAAAATAACATGTAAAATAGCTAGATAATATCAGATTAAGTAAATTAATATGATTTATGATAATTTAAATTTAAATAGTATGTAGAATGGTGATTCAAACGTAAAATGTAAGGTGGTATGAATTTACGGAAGAAGAAAAGTAGGGAGATAGTTTGGACCGTAGATTAATCATCTAAAGGCTAAAAACAATTGATGTGATATGACTTAATTAGAGGAAAAAATGAGAAATATAATTTGGACCATAGATTAATCATTTAAGCACTAACTAAGTGAGGATAAGCTATATAAGTAGATAGGATATCATAAAATATAATAAAGATATACATTAAAACATTATGTGAATTATGTTGGATAATAATTTAACATGATTGTATTTGAAAAGCTCTTAAATTATAAAAACTATAAAGATATAGCATGTTTGCATGATGTTTAAATGTGATTATTGTTAGTGGATGATGATGTGGCATCTTGTTAATTAGTGGATGATGATGTGGCATCTTATTAATTAGTGGATGATGATGTGGCATCTTGTTAGTGGATGATTGTCGGTGACATGGGACCGAGGGTATCTTGACTAGAGGTTTGGGGCAGCTGCAGTCACCCACGTGGCCTGACCCCCTCGGGGGGGTCGGGCCCGAGGGTGATGTGGCCGCCCCTCCCTCTGTCTCCCCGAGGGGTCGGGCCGCTCCCGTTTCGGCCCCGAGGGCTGGGGCGCCCCGGCCCCCTGTGGGTTTGGCGCCACGTGTGTGGGTTAGGTGAGCACAGCGGCGCTCACCTAACCGCGTTTATTGCGGGTTGGACGAGCGCCCCACGCCGCATTTAATGCAGTGCAGCACACTCGTTCGGTCCGTGACAGGTCACAGTGTGTGACCGGTCACAGACCGGTCAGATCGCGGGTTAGGTGGCAACAGGCGGCCTGACACACGCCTCGCCCCGTCCCGTCTGAATGATGAGGGCCTCCAGGCACTCGTCCCTAGCCGGAGCCGGCGTGGGAACTCCTGGAGTTGGCACGTCAGCCCCGGCCAGATACATTCCAGGCTTCATCGCAACCATTGCAAGGAAGTCATTGTATGAAGAAGGGCAGACGTGTAGCATGCTGAACTGACACGTTGTGGACAAGAATGACCGGTCTGTGACTGGTCTGACGCCGGTCGCGTCATCGGCAGACAACCGTGCTCCCACGATGCATCTGCCTCCGGTGGAGTGGAGGTAGGTATGACCCATCTCGTCGGATGGTCATTTGGAAAGCAGCCATGGCAAATCTTCGCCCATTAATGAGGGAGTAACAGGGAGATCCCCGGTGTCAGGCGAGAGACGGCGCTGAGCCTCACTCAAGGACAAGTTGTGATTTAGCTTCCAGGCGAAGGTGCAAGCCAAGTTTTGGTCAAGATAGAGTAGGTCCCCACCCAGAAGAAAAGTAGGTAGAAGTGGTGCATGTAGTATCCCCTTGAGATATAAAAGGAGGACCTTGCCCACCAAAAAAAAAAAGGAGAGAGGGGGCGAGTGGGGTTCTGGAGCCTGAACTCTCTGGCTCTCCGGCTCTCTGTAAATCCTTCACACACAGATCCACCAGAACACAGGAGTAGGGTATTACGCTTCTCAGCGGCCCGAACCTGTCTACATCGCCCGTGTCTCGTGCACTTGCTCTCTCGCGAACATTCTCCAGATCGATCGAGGGCGAAGAACCTCACTTAGCGCCCCCGGCCGAACCGGCAAAGGGGGGCCTGCTCGGTCTCCCGGTGAGGAGCCCCACGCTCCGTCAATGATGATGTGGCATCTTTGCATGTTAAGTTTAAGGAGTTAGTGGGGGATAAATTTATTGTAAGATAGGATTTACAAAAACCTCCCGTCCTAAGATGACTACAATATCGGACTATAAACCAGCAAGAAGATAAAAGAGGAGACAGAAGAGTAGTTGGCTACAGATTTGCTGTAGCTGGAGCACAGACTCCAAGATACATATGTGTATGAATTGGCTACTAAATTGACTATGGATGATTTAGAAACAATAGTTGGTTATATTATTAAACTTGCTCTAACTAGGGCTGTCAATGAGCGAGCTCGAAACTCGAGCCCATAAAATGTTCGAGCTTTCAGATAGATTTGGTTTGAGCTAGATGAAGCTCAAGCTTGACTACCGAGATTGTTCCTAGTTCATCATATTAATAGAAGAGGAAAAAGAATAAAATAAATATATGATGTTAATACAATGCATGTAAATAATATATTTGATATCCTAAATTATTGAATAACAATAAAAATAATATATTACTAGGCTCGTTGGAAGCTCGAGCTAGGCTCGGGCTCGGCTCGTTTGGAGGTCGAGCCGAGTTTGAATCGAGCCTAGGATGAGTCGAGCCTCAAGCTTTTTTGACAGCTCTAGTCCCAACCACTCCCTCAATAAAAAAGATCCAACCTAAATGTCATAGGACCATCCAGATTGGTTGTTTTAGGGTGCGTTTGGTTCACAGTCAAAGTTGGATGGGATACGGCGGTCCATATTTTACTGAATATGGCGATCCAGTTTTTTGTTTGGTGGAGTGAATATGGCGATCCAATTATTTTTATTTGGTTGTAGGGATGAAGGTGGATTTAGTGATCCATTTTTTTTGGTTAGGAAGAGTAGGATAAATGAGTGGATACAATCACCCCTACATTTAAGGCGACGAGTATACCCCCTTCAAATTCATCAAAACCACCAAAATATCAATTACTACAAACAAAAGAATCTTAAAGGAAATATAAGAAATCACAAAGAAATAGAAGGGGGAAAGGAGAAAAATGAAAAAAATAAAAAAAAAGGTCATTCGCGCTCTTCTCGCCGGCCGCCGCCTCCGGGCTGGCCTCCTCGCTCGCCGACCGTTGCCTCGTCTTCAGGCCACCGCCTCGCCTCCTTGTTCGCCGGCCATCGCCAAGTCTCCGGGCCACCGCCTCACCTCCTCATTTGCCGGCCACCACCCTATCTCCTGTTTCACTCGCCGGTCGACGACGATGACGACGGAACCCCCTACCGCCTCACCGGATCCGTCCCATCCAGATCCGGCGCCCTCTCCCGCTGCCGCCTCCTCGCCTCTGGCCTGCGGGCTCGCCGCTATCGCCTCTTCCCGCTGTCGTCACCGCCTCCGGCCTTTGGACTTGCCGCCATCGCCTCTTCCCGCCGCCGCCGTGCCCCCTTCTCACACTGGCCGCCACGCTCGTCGCTCGTCGCTCATCACCGCACCCGGTGTTTATATGAACTGAATTACTCCTGCTTTAGAAAAGTCCAATCCAAAAAAATAAATATAGACTGGCACCTAGATTCATATTTAGGAATGGATTCTTTTTTAAGATAGATGGAGAGTTTCTTACTGATAAAATCAATTCAGGTCGAACATTAGGTTGAAACCACAAAAAATGATAATTTTATAGTCATATTGAATCTCTATTGTTCAAATATTGATAGGTTGAAAAATAATAAAAGAACATGAATATGTACCAGTAACCAAGAATCAATGTTTTGTACCATATCAAATTGGGTTAATTAGATACGTGCCATTAAAAATTTGCCGGTTTTGAAATGTACCAATACTATTTACGTATTTATAACGATGATACTGCTACTTGTATGTAATCTCAATGGTGCCACTAAGATACGTATTTTGCATGTATCAGACGAAAATACCCTCATCTTCTACCTCTCTCTTCCCTACAGCAGTGCCACCGACGTGTGTTGGCCAAGGTCCGCTGCATGGGCAAGTGACGCGGCGAGGCGCGGTGCGGTGGTGTGCGAGGTCGGGCGCCTCGCGCGGGAGTCCAACCAGGATCGGCGGTGCCTCGCGTCGGCCGGCGTGGCGCGCGCACTCGCCACGGCGATCGTGTAGTTCGCTGTGGCAGGCTGATTCGTCAGCGTCGTCGGTCTTGCTCGACGACGTCCTGGCGGCACGGGTGCTTGTCATGCCGCTCGACGAGGAGGCCATCGGCTCCTCGACCGCGTCGGTGGCGCTGCTCGCCAACGTTGCCAAGCACGGCGACCTACAGAGTAGGCTCCGGGCAGCGGTCAACGTTAGGGAGATCGTTGTGTTGTCGTCGTGCTGCTCACGCAACGGCGGCGCCACCACTGCCATTGATCTCAGCGACCACCACCGCCATTGATTCCTAAATCCTGTCGCCGGCGATGTCCACCGCGGGAGCTCGGAGCGAGGAAAGGCAGCTGGATCTGGGACACGCTGGCATGCAAGAGGAGGCCAGCGGCGGGCCGAGGTGGAGGGAGATGACGTGCAGGAGGAGGCCGGTGGTCAGGTCACGCCATGGAAGAAGGGAGAAGGACTAAGGGGAAAAAGGGATAGTTTGGTCCTTATTTTTTTAAAAAAAAATGCATCCAATGGGTAAGTAGTGGTATATCTCAAATATGTGGAAAATTATAATGGTATGGTTTCAGATATGCGAATACTAATATCATATTTCAAAACCAGTATATTTTAATGGCATGATCCAATTAACCCGATCAAATTTATTCATAGTATAGATGGTTACATAAAACGTCTAATGATTTTTTTGGGCTTGCCAGAAATCATCGGACCACAAGTTTGTGTTCTACAGCAGTGGATTCGGAGAAAAACTCCCCCGTCCTAAACGGTGCGTTTTTATTAAAAATATATATATACAAAAGCTACTTTAAAAATCATATTAATCTATTTTTTAAATTTAAAATAATTAATACTCAATTAATCATGCGCCAATAGCTCATTTTGTTTTACATATTTTTTTTCTATCAATCTTCGCTTTTCCCTTCTTTCAAGCAAATCATAAATGTAAGAAGAGAAAATAATATTAGCATATTTGTAATCATATGATTATATATCTTCAGAAATCATGGTAATAAAACCAGTCGCTGACCACCTGGTGGATTGCAGCATTACACTGCAGAGTGCAGACAGTTAATTCATTCTGCGTGCTGACGTGTACGTTTGCTGGGGGTGACGCGTGGCACATTTCATCAGCAAGCTCCGGGGGAGAAGCCGACCACCTTCTTCCCGATGTCGTAGGCGACGCCGAACGTCTTGAGCTGCGTGTTCCCGACGATGCCGACGTCGCCGCCGTCCTCGTTGCCGGCGAACGCGAGGCACACCTGCGACGCGCTCACCGTGTACATGATCCCCGACGCGTCGACGTCCAGCGCCGCGCCGCCCTGGAACAGCAGCGACACCGTCGGGATCGCCACCTGGCTCATCCCGGTGAAGTCGTAGCACGTGTCCAGCAGCGACACCGCCGCCGCCTTCCTGTACCCGCGCGCCGCCATGGCGGCGGCGAACGCGGAGCGGAGCGACGAGTACGCCGCCGGCGGGAGGCGCGTGATCACCGTGCCGGAGTCGACGATCGTGCCGGCGGCGGCGAACACCGACGGCGCGATGGGCAGCAGCCGCCCGCCGACGCGGATGCCCGTCATGCCGACGTAGTAGAACGTCGGCCCGTTGCCCGTCAGCATCGGCGTCGTCGTCGTCGCCGGCGGCGAGCCCGCGCCGAAGTCGAGGTACCCCGTGCCGGTCGACCTCGCCGGGAGGCAGTGCGCGAACACGCCGCCGTACTTGCCGTACGTCTGCACCGGCAGCGACGTCTTGCCGCGGCCGAGGCCGAGGAGCCCCGCCGCCTCGCCGAACAAGCCGTCGTTCCTCTCGCCGCAGCCGAACCGGAACCCCTTGACGGCGTCGTAGGAGGAGAGGGTGAGGGTGTCCATGGCGAAGAAGCCAATGGAGTACGAGCCGTCGCCGTACTGGACGCCGTAGAGGCAGTGGCCGCCGGAGCAGCCGCTGACGTCGAGGTCGGAGCAGGCCGGCGCGGCGCAGGAGACGTTGGCGTAGGTGGACGAGCTCGCCGGGTCGAACAGCTTCTCCCGCTGCTCGTAGCACGCCACCACGCACGGCTGGCACTGCACCCACGTCGTGTCGCTGCCGGTGTCGAACACCACCGTGTACCGCGACGCCGGCGTGCCGAGGCCCACGGTCACCACGTAGTTGCCTGTGCCCAGCGCGCGCCCCGGCGACGCCGGGAGCGACGCGGTGGACGACGACAGCGACGCCGCCGGCGCCGGCGCCGACGGCGGCTGCTGCTGCCGGTGGCGTCTGCGCTTTGGATTCACCCGGCCGGTGGTGGTGGTGGACACCCGGTGTTGGATCGACTCGGCGCGGCTCTGGTCGGCGGCGAGGATCTCGCCGTGGGACGGCGGCTCGCCGTGCGCGGCGGCTAGCGGCGAGCACGGGCCGTGCCGGTGGACGATCGTCATCCTAGTGGTTGATGACGTGGCGTCATGTCTGTGATCTGAATTTCCAGGGAGATGTTCAGCTTGGATCAATCGGAATTATTTCAGAAAATGAAATTCAGAATTTTTTCTATCACTTTATGTCTATATTTTACTTAGAGTAAAGTTCATCACCGGTCTCTAAACTTGTACCACTGTGTCATCCCGGTCCCTAAACTCGCAAATCGACTATTCAGGTTCTCAAACTTGTTCGACTGTGTCATCCCGGTCCCTAAACTTGCAGATCACTCGTTTAGGTCCTCTAACTTGTTCAGTTGTGTCATCCCGGTCCCTAAATAGGACGGTCTAAAAACTTTATATTAAAAAATAATTCATAACTTTTTCATGTGAACTCTAATGAAGACAAATTTTATATCAAAATTGTAGCCCTCGACGCGACCTAGAACTTTGTAGTTGAAAAGTTTTTGAATTAAAACTTTTTAGGGTCCCAAAATATTGTTGCATGTTTATAGATTTTGAAATTTTAATTTTAAAATTACATTTTGGGAAAAAATGACTTAAAATAAAAAAATTCAACAACAAAATTGTAGATCGCGTCGAGGGCTACAAGTTTCATATAAAGTTTGTCTTCATTATAGTTCACATGAAAAAGTTATGAATTATTTTTAAATATAAAGTCTTTAAACCGTCCTATTTGACCCAGATGATATTCAAATCCAAGTTTAGGGACCGGGGTGACACAACTGAATAAGTTGGAGGATCTAAATGAGTGATATGCAAGTTTAGGGACCGGGATAACACAGTCAAACAAGTTTGAGAACCTGAACGGTCGATTTGCGAGTTTAGGAACCGGGATGACACAACGGTACAAGTTTAGGGACCGGTGATGGATTTTACTCTTTATATTTTTCTAGTACATTCAGTTGTGTCTGAACAATAATGCAGCATAAATGAAAAAAAAAGTACACTTGGCCCAACCAAAGCACGAGAGGGTTTTTTTTAGGGAGGTTATAATTGTTTATTTGTGCAGTAGTGAACTACTCCCTCCATCGCAAAATATAAGAGATTTTAGGCAGATGAGACATTTCTTAGTAATACGAATTTGAATATATTCCTTGTCTAAATTCATATAACTAGGAAATATCGCATCCGTTCAAAATCCCTTATATTTAGGGACGGACAGAGTATTACATATTTTTCATCAGGAATATGATAGACCCGGATTTCTTCGTTGAAAATACGTTCCTCTCATATAAACTAGACATTTGTTGGACCATGCATCTATTCACTGAGTGGGTAACTTATTTGTCAATCACCTTTCTTTTTGGTTGAAATATTGTATCAAGTGTCAACACAAAACAACTCACATATTTACTACGTACCTCTTTTTATTAGGGTGAAACATATAATGCTTGAAATTAACTAACAAAAAAAATGGTCAACTTCTTTACCACTTACCAGTATCTATATTCTTATAAAAGGGAGCGGTGGTGCATCTTTCACCACCCACCATTAACCTCCAAAACATATGTGAAATCAGTGCCCCTCCTCAAACAAAACGCATATATGGTAGAATTCATAGATTATCTATGATGCAACGTTTTGAAGGGAGGAGCATTTATTTAGTGACAGGAAGTCAACGTAGTCCGCTAGAAATATTTTTATGGCTAAAACACAAAAAGATAAATAAAACTCAAATTTAATTCTAAAATTAAAAAATAGATTTCTTCCTTGTAATATGCCAATGCGATTTTTCTAATTCCTGTAACAACGAACGGTTGGTTCGCTAGTAAAACAAAGAGACTATAGGGAAAATTACAAAAACCACCCCATAAGTCACTTGAATTTTAACATTTCATCCCATAAGTTATTTTATTGCTAATACCCATCACCTACTCAGTTTTATTGCAAAAACCACCCAGTGCGCACGTGCTTAACCAAATTGGCCCATTATCGCTGATGTAGAGTCACCACATGCTAAGTTAGCGAAATCAATCTTCTCCAAGTGCTTGCATTACACTTATTTTTCATGTTTGATTGAACTTTTTTTTGTTCATATAGAGAAACTCAATGCATCAACATTTAAGCTCTCATCAGCAATTCTATTTGTGGAATCTCAAAAAAAAAGTGTCAAGACTATACTATGAAAATATTTAATTTTGGTAAAGAATACATTGACGGCTCACACTTTATGAAAACATGTGGTTTTGCAACAAATAGATGAGTAAGTATTTGCAACAAAGTGATTTATTGGGTAAAATGTCAAACTTCAATTGACTTATGAGATGGTTTTTGCAATTTTCCCTATAATCAATAGCAACATAAAAACACATGCATATAGCTAGCTAAACCCAAGAGAGCAAGCTAAAAGTTAATAAAGTTATTTGAAAGCTACAATTTTGTATTTTGACCACGTTTAGATAATCCACAAATAGCTAGCAAAACCGTTACTCATTTATTCACTAACGTGCCATCGTTGTTAATTGATTTATGCTCTAGAAACATCATTGCCTTCATCTTATTCCTCACGCACATATCCGATCCTTAGATTTATGTAAATCTGCCTATCTACCAAAATTTATATACAAGTGTGCTTGTTTGGTGGAAAAAATCAGACGTGTGTGCCATGTTTTGCAAGGTCTTATGTTTTGGAGCGTTTTTAGGACACACAAGCTTTGAGTGTGTGTCCTTCTCGCACTTAAAAAAAAGGGTTATTGTTTTAACACCTAACATATTTTAAAATGCAAATTTAACCCTTTTTTTTACGAGTATCAAATGTTTGGGGTTCCTGTGAGAGCCAAAGCTCCATTTTTGTCATACTTTCGGTCTTCCAAAAAAAATTCCGACTCAAAATCTTTAAAAGTGATTTGTTTTTTTTTGTAATAAAATCACTGTCAAGTATATGGCCCTGTGTACTGTGGCCATCAATTTAAATTCATGGCAGTTTCCTTACGCTTGTTGTGTACTGTACCATACAAAACAGGGAAGATACAGTATTCTGATAACGGACAAACAAGACAAAAACTTGAGCAGATAACGACACAAAGTCTTACATACATCTATTTAGTTTTTATTTTATTTTAGAAACATTTACTACAGTTATTTAGTTTTGTTTAGAGAGAGTCTTACTTGGAAGCATTTGCAATATCAAAGCTGTAAGTGAATCCACTGGAATCAGCAAAATTATTTCCAGTCTCGTATGTAAGTATATATAAATTCAAAGCACAACAAAACAACCACAAAAGCAGCTCTGAAACCAGAGAAACCTGAAGTCCAGAAACAAACGGGTGATAGATCAATTGAATAAGCAAACAAATTAACCAAACCAAACCAAACCAAGAAAAGAAAAAGAAAAAGAAGCACTGATGCAGAGAGCAATCTGAAGCATCTATCCATGCATGAATGAATGCATGATATATGCAAATGCAACAGCAGCAGACACACCTCACACTCACACTGAGATTCTGACATGACAGACAGAGACTTGGAAAGAGCTCGATCAAGAAGTGGCCATGCCATGCCATGGCGAGCAAAACGAATCAAACCTCGCGGCGGCGCGTCGCACGACGGCGACGACGACGACGAGTCAGGGAACATGTCCTCCACGCTCAGCATCACATGATCATGCCCTTGTCCTCTCCCCGTGGCAGCGTCATCAGCAGCAGCAGTGCAGAGCCCAAACGCCGCCAGGAACGCCGCGGTGGCGAGCAGCCGTCGCCGGAGTAAGAAACCGCCGCCGCCGCCGCCGCCGCCATGGCCGGCGCATCGAGCAGCAGCAGCAGCCATTGCAATTGCAGCAAGTGGCGAGTGAGTGGGGAGCTAAGCTAAGCTCAGCCCGCGCGAGTGGAGGGAACGCACGCGTATCTCCTATCCTGTTAATGTTATATAGATATATCCACAGCTATTGCTCTAGTGTGGTTAGCCACGATCGAATTTATCGAATGCCAATGGCTGTCGCCGTTTGCGCTTGAAAATGCTGGTCCATCCTGCATCGGCGTACGTCCTCCACTCCACCACCGTATCGTTCGCTCGGGCGCAACACAACACACGGTAATTGCATGGCCGGCTGCTCTAACACTGACGGTTGATCATTGCTACTTCCTCCGTTTCATAATGTAAATCATTCTAGCATTTCTCACATTTATATTGATGTTAATAAATCTAGACATACATAAAAGGAAGGCGAATATTAGGGAATGATCTAATATCAAATAAATTTAATGAGTGAGACTTCACCTATACCAGATAAGCCATCACCTTTGTGAAGCTAGCCGGAAGATTTCTAGGCGTTTCTCTGTCTTTGCTACGTACTACTCCCTTGTAAAATAAAAAGTGTTTAGGATTAAAATTTTGTACACGATATAAAGTATTTCTATGGGACAACGTTATTTTCACTGCATGGGAATCAAAAATATTTTTGACTAATCAGGTGTTTAGAGAAGGAATCTAAGTAATTCGAAATTTAAGATTTTGACTATTTGATGACTCTGAAAGGAAATCTTTTTCTTTTATATTAAACTTTACTACTAAATAAGCTGGAAATAATTACATTTAGCGGCGAAGAGAGTAGCTAGCCTGTGGCTTTCTTGGCACAGAGCAGGCAGGGGCAGGCTATCCGCTGCTATCTGCTGTGAGCCCTGCATTTTCTGTCTGAATCTTCCTTCCGATGACTGAATGAATATTCAGAGATGCACACAAGACGCAACTGCGGCACTGCACAAGGTCCCCCGGTGACAGAGAACGACGAGCCGTTTGTGTGTCACCTAACTGACATGATTCTGCAGGAAACCCTGAATCATTTCTGCAATTATCCAAACGTGTTTGTGTTTGTGCTGTACTGCTGCCTGCCCGGAACACTGGAACAGAGGCTGCAAAAGAAGAGCACCAAACTACCGGATTGTGCGTCAGTTCCTGAACAAGCAGAATCTACCTTTTGTCACCTTCTCAGGTTAGATTCTACAGTGATTTTCACATGTACCTTTCTCTCCCTCTTTTGGCGAGAAACTCTATATGAAAACTACGTCCAGTTCCTTAGATGGGCGACAACGACAGCGTTAACGTTGTAACTTTTACAAGACAACGTATTTAGAGACTTTGATCTATGGTATTGTTATAGATCCAACAGTGATCGACCACACATAGCGGCGGTCGATTCGGTGCTATATTTCCCTTTTAGGGGTTTGTGCTTGTGTGGTTGACTCGGTTCGTGGATGTACACTGTATTGCACAACCAACCTCAACAACCTTCCATTGTGTTTATTGTATCTTTTTTCTCTTAATAATCTTATAACATTCGGATGGCTTCCTTTTACCATTCCATTGGAAATTATTTACTACATCCCTTTCAGGCTATAAAACTTTTTAGCATTGTCCACATTCATATAGATATTAATGAATCTAGGTATATAGTATGTCTAGATTCATTAACATTTTTTTAGATAATAGATTTTTATTAATCCGGCCCTCTATATCCATGAAGGATATACACAGCCAAAAGGATATGAGTACTTAGACTCACACCTCAACAAAGAGGAGAACAGAACCAAAAAGGAAAAGAAAACCAAACGACCTCGACACATCCTGCTTCTCTGCCTAGATTTGACGAGTGGAAGTCTACCGGTCGCCGCCGCCCCTAGTGCGCCGTCGATGCAAACCTCCATTTGTGCCATCTTCATCAGTTTCAGGAGAGTTGACGTCACGCGCCGCTTGTTGGCCCCACTCTCAACCGTCGTCATTCGCCGTATAGTCGGAACTAGCCAACCAAACACGATCGAACCTACGGGATTGACTTACACTTCACCCGAATCCTAGGCATCCACCGTCAAAGTGCACAGACTGCCACTGTCTCGAGCTGCCGCAGCCCCTAGGGCCGCCAGCGCCGACGGGAGCCGCCGCCATAGCCCCTAGTGCCGCCGGCACCGTCGGAAGCCGCCTTTGTCCTCCATCGCAGCCCCTAGGGCTGCCAGCGCCAACGAGAGCCGCCGCCGCAACCTCTAGGCCGCCGACGGGAGCCGCCGCCGCAGCCTCTAGGGCCGCCGACGGGAGCCACCGCCGCATCCCCTAGGGCCGCCGTCATCCTCCGCCGCAGCCTCTAGGGCTGCCGGCACCGACGGGAACCACCGCCGCCGTAGCCTCTAGGGCTGCCGGTGCCGACCCGCCTTCCTGCTGTCGGACCGCCGCCATCCTCCACCATCCTCTGCCCCCCCCTCCCGCCGCTGCCGCTGTCCTAGCCGCCGGTCAGCTCTGGCGGCGGCAGGTGCAGATCTGGGAGCTGAAGAGACGAGCTGGGGAGACGAGCTTAAGTGATTTCCTTCACAGTTCAGCAAATCATAAGGCTAGATTCATTAACATATATATAAATATGAACAATGCTAGAAAGTCTTATAATATAAAATGGAGGAAGTAACGGATAGTCAGGTAGAGAATCTACAGAGATGAACCTTTACCGCTGTCTAACGCATGAGGAAAGAAAAGCCAAAAAGAAAGGGAAGGCTCTGATTGATTGATCAATCCTCACTGATGAGTGCCAGAGGCCACAAGCTAGCTGTAAAGACAGGGACTGTAGTGTGATTGACCAAGGTCTCTGTCTGCTGCTACTGTGCAGCAATCTTCAACGCCATAACGAAGCTCAGCGTGCACGCTTGACGCTTGAGAATTACTCCCTTCTTTCCTAAATGTTTGACAACGTTAATTTTTTTAAACATGTTTGACCGTTCGTTTTATTTAAAAACTTTTGTGATATATGTAAAACTATATGTATACATAAAAATATATTTAACAATAAATCAAATGATAGAAAAAGAATTAACAATTACTTAAATTTTTTGAATAAGACGAACGGTCAAACATTTTTTAAAAAGTCAATGGCGTCAAACATTTTGTGATGGAGGTAGTAATAAGATAAGCAATGCGTGATTAGTTTAGAATTCAGCATCTCAGGGACAAGGACAACATCATCCAGTGCTTGCAAGAAGCCAACGAACGTGCATGGCTAGGCCCCATTTTGAAAACTGAAATCTCACGAAATTTCAGTGGAGACAGACAGGAAATAGTATATGCTACTCCCTCCGTCTTTTAATATAAGAGATTTTGACATTTTGCTTCCACTGTTTGATCATTTATCTTATTCAAAATATTTTGGAATTTTTATTTATTTTATTTGTGACTTACTTTATTACCCAAAGTACTTTAAGCACAACTTTTCGTTTTTTATATTTACACAAACTTTTTAAATAAGATGAGTGGTCAAATGGTATACGCAAAAAATGTCAAAATCCCTCGTATTAGGAGACGGAGGGAGTACAAGCAAAGTCCAGCTCTAGCTTACATAACTAGATAGATAGGGCAACGGGAGGCTGAAACGGAGCCAGACGTGGTGGATTACAACTGAGGGGCACACAAGGGCAGAGGCGTCCACGTCTCTACCACGAGATGGCCGGCCTTCTAGCTTAAGATAGTACCACTACCAGCGTGGAATGAACGATGCTACAAGCAAAGACCGATGTTGACCTGACGTAGAGCATCTCATCTTCAGTTAATCCACCACTGATCCTCGAGAAGTATTCCCTCGTAAACCTTTGGGTGAATAGTCAGTTCAGTACTTTAACTTTTTGCTCAGAGGTTAAATTAGTCCTTCATATTTTATAATGTCTAAACATGACCCTAAAGATTATCATGCGGCTTAATATAGTCCTTAGACCACTTAAAACGCCACATGAACATGCCACGTCATTCGTGCATTTAAATGTCCATTTTAACCTTCAATTTTCTATCAAATAAAGAAAAGAAAAACAAGAAGAAGCAATCATAAAACAAAAAATATTAATTTTTTTATCTATCAATGCTACACAGTAGGGGTGAAAACGGTACGGAAACGGACGGAAACAACCTTTATCGTTTTCGTTTTCATATTTTTTTCGGAATCGGAATCGAAATCGGAAACCCCGGAAACGAAAACGGAAACGAATATTATCGAAACCGAAAATGGAGCGAAAATGAACCGGTGCGGATACAGTAACGAAAATTTATCGGAATACAGAAACCACTCAAACTGAGCTTCACAGCAAAATATAGTCTTCTATAACTTCATATAATTTCATCAATATTTCAGTACTTAGTTCAATCTCATAACACATCACTCCATTAGTACATAGTTCATCAGTCATCACAAAACAAAGTTCAAATCACAAATCTGTACGATAAAAGAAATCAAATCAACGGTTTAGGCTCAAGAACACCGTCTGTCTTTAGCTGGACATACTAGCAGTCTGTCTTTATTGGAGTGCTTGGTGAATGGCAATAGAACATATTAATAATACAGTTCTCTTCTACAAAATTAACAGAACATAATATAAGCAGAAGCAGGAACACCTGCTGCCACTGGGCTACTGGCTGCTGCTGCCTGCAAGGCGAGGCGTCGGCGGCGTCGGCGGTGTGGCTAGTGGCCGGCGTCGTCGGTCGTGTGGCTGTGGCCGGCGTCGGCAGTGTGGTGTTGTGGCCGGCGTCGGCGGTGTGGCCAGTGGCCGGCGTCGTCGGCGTCATCGTCGGTGGTGGCGGCGGCGAAAATGAGCGAGAGAGGAAGGGCGACGAGACGGCGGCCAGCGGTGGCGTGCTCGACTCAACCTCCTGGATGCGCCGCCTCTATCCTAGGGTTAGCCTGTCTCCTCGGTTAGTAGGGACTTGGGTTGGGCTGGAGGAATTATGGACTATTTGGATGGGCCTTTTTAACTTCGGAAATTCCGACAAACTTTCCGGAATTTTTTCCGACCGATTCCGAGTTCCGACGGAAACTGCTATTATCATATTCGATTCCGTTTCCGAAAAAATATTTCCGTTTCCGAGAAATTCCGAAAAAATTTCGACCGGCTGATTCCGTTTCCGAAAACAGGTCCGGAATCCGGAAAAATTCCGAACCGTTTTCACCCCTACTACACATTTTTGCCAATGGTCAAAAGCTTTTTTTTGTGTGTTTTCTCAATAGTTTTTCTTTATTTCATATGAAAACATAAGGGTGTAAAGGATATTTAAATATTGAATTTGCATGCATAGATGATGTGGCATGTACACATGGCATGTTTAGAGGGTCTAAGGACCATATTGAATCACACAATGAACTTAAGGTACTTATTTGGACAACACGAAATGTCAGGGACTAAATTGATCCTTAAGCGAAAGTTCAAGGATCACGTTGGGTATTCACCCTAAACCTTTCGGCATGTTCAGATTAGTTCCGAAAATAACCTTACCAAAATTTGACAATACCAAATTTTTGACAAATTGATAGAATTGCCAAATTTTGATATGTTGGAATAAATATGTTGTGCCAAAATTTTCTATGCATTACCAATATTTGGTAACAAACTAAATGCAACCATATATTTGTTAATTTTACCAAACAACGGTATGGTTTAAAATGGCACCAATCTAAACAGATCCTTTATCACTTAAATCCAATGTTGATTAGAGAAAAATGATTATTAGAAAAATTTAAATTATTTTAATAATGTTATAAGTATAGTGACATCTATTACTTAAAAAAATTAATCGCCTAGACATTGAGAAAAATAAAGAGATAAATTTGAGTGCAAAATACAGTTCATAGATTTGTTCTTTATATCTCGATACGTGAGTTGATTTTAGAGTTAAGATTTTGTGATGTGGCATAAATATGTTGTTTGAATATTGTTATTTTTTTAAAGAACTTTCTATGACCATTTGGATAGTTTTTAATATACGAGGGGATGTCTCCTTAGGTATATAATACTTTCTCTATAGTACAACTCATTTTCATAAAAAGTTGATTGGAGCTTATACTGCAGCTAGTTGTAAATCTGTTGTAGCTACTTTTTTCTTTTTAACTTGACATAAATTTGATATAAAAACTCTTACAATATGTTTATATCACTTTGTTGTACTTACACTAAAACTACGTGGTCACTTAAGGCTTGGTCAGATTGTAGTCGAAATAAACCTTACCAAATTTTGGTAAATTTATCAAATATGTGCACCCATTTAGTTTTTTTATGAAACTCTGGTAAATACATAATAAATCCTAACAAAACTTGGCCATATTGCCAAATTGCCAAAATTTTGACATTGCCAAAATTTGGTAAAGTTTATTTTGGCTACAATATAAACATGCCCACATGCCCTTAACATGCACTAGCTAACATAGGCTTCATTTGGATCATGTAGTGGTCAATACGTCAATGGCGGTTTTACCCTTCATCATCCAGGTCTTTTGGATTCATTTTTTTCTCTTCTGAAGATTTATTGGAGTGTTTATTTGCTTGTGATGATTAAGTTTTTTTTCTTTAGGGTCTTGTGATGTTTAAGTTTAGGTGTTGAAGTGGTACGTGTTATGTCTCACTGACGTGTGGGTCTTAATGACTGAAGTATCCATATTTCATCTCTGCAGTTCATGGGAGCAGCAAGATCCGTTTTCTACCAATCGATTTGGAAAGCGTGGGTGCCGCCGAAATGCAAATTCTTCTCTTGGCTTGCTACCCAGAATAGGCTATGGACGGCTGACAGATTGGGGAATTGAGGCTAGCGAAATCAAAAGGTTTGCCCCCTCTGCCGCACAATCGACGAATCAGCGGTTCACCTTCTGGCCAAATGTAGAGTCACTAAGAGGATTTGGGCAGAAATCCAAAGATGGACACATACTGACCTCCAAATGGACAAATGGAATGACTGCCCCTCGATTGAACATTGGTGGAACCTTGTCGTCGAATCCCCCAGCACCCCAAGAGCCCCTCTGCGAACGCTACTGATGCTAGTCACCTGGGAGATCTGGGGGGAGCGTAATGCAAGGATCTTTCGAAGTACAGCCTCAACACCGGCCTCAATTCTTGCAAAGGTCAAAAAGGAAGGCAAAGCTTGAGTCAAAGCCGGAACGGCTAGGCTGCAGAAGTTCGGAATTTTGGAAGATATCACCTAACGAACTTCTCTCTTGCGGGCCGGTCTTCTCCGACTAGCCATGTACATACTTTGTATAATTTTTTCCTTCTCTATTAATATATGTGGCAAAGCTTTTGTCCTCCTTTAAAAAAAATAATAGGCAAATTTCTAAGTGACGAAAAAGGGCACCATTGGCTTTATGGATGGTGACGAATCTAGGGCGCATCTAACGTAGGCAAAAGCGATCAATATATACATTGATATATCGTACACTTAATTTGGATAAAAAAAAGTACATGCACGACACTCCATCAATCATGGCAAATGCATATGTTAGGTTTTTCGTTCACCGGGGTGCTTGTACCATATTGCCGCTCCCTTAGAGCAGGTACAATAGCAGACTATTAGTCACCTGCAAACATATTTTAGTGAGATAAAAAATGAGAAAGAAGAGCAGCGGGCTACAGATCTATAGCCAGCTGCAGCACGGACTCCAAGATACAATGTGTGTATGACAGGTGTGACCATATATTAATTGTATAGTAAGCAACTATTATATGAATGAATTGACTATTAGATTGGCTACAAATAAATTAGAGCTAGCAGTGGGCTATACTATTAAACTTGCTCTTAGGGCTCTGTTTTGCAGCTTGGTAGCAGCTGCAACTTTTAAAAAGAATTTTCAGCTCCCCATATATGAGATAATTGCTACATAATTTTTTTAAAAAAATTCGATTTGAAATTTTCAAAAATTTAGACCATCAGCACGAAACTATTAATTCAACCGAACAGACCATCGTTACGAAACCGTTTCGCTGAAAATTCAAATTTTTGTCAAAAATTGTTCAAATGTCATTTCTTTTCTCCGATAGATTTGTGTGTAACGAAATTATAAAACCTTATCATTTGCTTATCAGAATATTCAAATTAATAAGTGGGCATTACCTGCGTGCAGTCGTGCACAAGCTGCATTCGTGCTTAGAACAAGTTTAATAGTATAGCCAGCTATTAGCTCTAAATTATCTTTAGTCAATTTAATAGCTAATTCATATAATAGTTACATATAAACATATATATACTACATTATTAATACCTGGATCCACCTATCATACACACATGTATCTTGGAGTCCGTGTTGCAGCTGACTATAAATCTGTAGCCCACTGCTCTTCTCTCTCCTCTCTTATCTCCTCGAAATATGTTTATAGAGTGTGCTATTCAATCTGCTCTTAGCTTCTGTTCCACTCGTCGCTGGGTTGGTCTCGTGTAAAGTTTTGCAATTTGGCAGGTGTTTTGGCACCAATATGTAGCCAAGACGCAGCGAGTATAGTAAACTAGTACGGAGTAGTTAATTAATGCATATATATTGGATTGATGTATTGCGATTTGGTCAATGTTAATTAGGTCCTCAATTGCATGCCTACGTATTCCATTTGTGTGATGATGCCGGCAAGGCATGCATTACAACATTAGTCAGCCCCACCACTTAGGATCGATGGGGAATTAGTGGCGGACGAGATTAACTTCAAATTAAGCACCCAAGCTAGCTAGCTTTCTTCTAGATCGGTCCTAGCCACCACACAAGTCCACAACACCATTGCCGCCCTAGTGCAAATGTGTGTGCAAATGCACGGCGACTCCGCGAGTTGGCCAATAAATTAATTAGTGGTGGGAACCGCAAAACTTTTGGGTCTATATACTCCGTATTTAACACCGTTGACTTTTTAGCACAGGTTTAACCATTCGTCTTATTCAAAAAATTTTGTGAAATATGTAAAACTATATATACACATATAAGTATATTTAACAATGAATCAAATGATAGGAAAAGAATTAATAATTACTTAAATTTTTTTGAATAAAACAAACGGTCAAATATATTTTAAAAGGTCAACGGCGTCAAATATTTAGAAACGGAGGGAGTATATACTATACATAAATTCATTTCTCACTCATCCTACGTCTATGTATACCAATACAAAACCAAAAAAATTAAAATACCTCCACTTTATCAAATCCTAAATTAATTATTTTTTCTTATATATTCTCAATATATTTATTATCTACTTTCACAAACTATGATATAATAATTACTTTAAAAGATAAAATTATTCTATAAAAGATGGAAGGGGCTTAAAATTAACTATTCTTAGACAGAGGAAGTAATAAATATCACCAAAAGTTTTGAATTTTTTATATGTACTTATAAAAATTGTACATGTGCATAGATTACTGGGAAAGTATTGTAGTGAAAACCTGGATATCGTATAGTGAAAAACTATTTTCACACGGTCAGGAGAACGCTCTCGCTTGACCAGATCACCAGATAGCGAGGAGGCTATCTTCAAAATTTCGAACCCGTGATACGGTATCATTCGGCCGAAAATTTTAATTTTCCATGAATTTTGGCAATATATATTCAAATTTGATAAAATTTTGTTTAAAATTCGGACCGGTAACAAATACCGGCACCCTCCGATACAAATACCTGAGTTGGGAGCGACATGTGTGGCTGTCAAGTCAGTGAAGGGGAAGGACGACACGAGTTAATTATAGCTCCACCAAAATAAGCATGCATTGGGAGTTAAAAAAAAGGATTAACAGACTAATGCTTTAATTTTTAACCCGATTTAATTGCACTGGATTTAATACTTAGGGGTCAAATATCGGCATTGTGATTCACATATATGAATCAGATACAGCCACTAATTAAGGGACACAAAGTGGACTTATTTCCAATAGTTTTATAGCTTCTGAGCCTCTTGATGGGCCTAGCCTACCCCCGGCCCACGCAAACTGCAGAGGCTGGGTGGTAGCCGTTGGCCGCCGCCGCCGCCGCCGCCGCGTGGAGGGGACGAGACCGGCGGTGGAAGCAAAGCTTTGCCTCCCTCTTCCGCTAGCTTTCCTTCCACCGCCACCGTACTCGCCGCATCGCGCTAGGCTGGAGCCATGGAATCCAGCCGCCGCCGCCGGCAAGCAACCCGGGGCAGTCACGCTCACGCCGCGGGGATGGCCGCGCCGCGCCACCACGATTCCTTCCGTGTCGCCGCCTCCGCCTCCGCCCCCCTTTAACCCGCGGAGCTGCACGCTGCGTGCGGATGGTCCGGAGGAGGGGCGACGACGACGCCGCGGCGCGCGAGCTGAGGGGAGGAGGAGGAGGAGAATGGAGGAGTCGTCGATCACGCACACGCCCACCTGGGTGGTGGCCGTCGTCTGCTTCGCCATCGTCTCCGTCTCCCTCGCCGCCGAGCGCCTCCTCCACCACCTCGGCAAGGCACGCGCACCTCCCTTCCTCCCTCCTTTATCCCACCCCTATATGCTCTCGCCTCTCCAAATGCACCCGCCGATTCGTGTTGGATTCGTACGCGGTGGTGGATTTGCTACGCGCTGTGGGTTATGCTCGCGTTTGGGGGATCAGGAAATTCGGGTTTGCAGGCATCCGATCCGAGCGCTCGCCGTGATTTCTCTTCTCTTCCCCTGCGGGAATCGAGGTCTCGTAACTAAGTCATAATAATGGCTGATGAACTGGTGACGCCATCGCAATCGAGTTCATCTTGTTTCCAGCAACATAAGGGCGGGCTGGTTTTGGATGGATATTTAACTTGTTTGCAACTACATATGGCCTTGTTTTACTGGATTGAGGAGCTAGAATTTGAGTGCTCAGTTGGAATAGCTAGCCGTGTAGATGTTCGCTTCTCTGTGGATGGATTTTTCTCGCTGTGCTACGAATGCACAGTAATTTAGTACTACATGGTTATGGCCAAATGTGTTGTATGATTAATCTCATCACATCCTAAGCTGACAAACTAGTTGACAGACACAACATTTTTCCTGCCAGCATCATCACACAAGCACACTCGTCCGTTTTTCTAGGACCAGACAGTTTGCCAATACAAATAATTTCATTGTTAGGTAAGGTGATAGCTCACATGCTATGCATAATCTCATTTTTCTTTCTGGCAAGGCACTTCCATTGTTGGCTCAATATAGTTATCCTCCTTTGACCCAGTTAACTTCGCTCCCTTGTTTCCTTGCTGTGTGTCAGTTAGCTCTTCTGGTTAGGCGTCAAATGATGGTGTTCGTGTCTTCTATTAATTGATTTAATTACTGGGTATTTTATGTTAGTGGACTTCTAAGAAAGCAAACTTTTTATGTTCTGTTGAAACAATAACAGTCAGAGCTTAACTTTCATTTTTTCCCATTAAAAAAAATACAGTGCATTGTTCAATATTCAATATGAGTTTTAATACTCAACACATTTGTTGAATTGACTTAGTAATAATGGTCGACAATGCTATTAAGAAACTGCTAAGTTCTTCTTTTCTTCTTGCTCATACAGTTCTTGAAACATAAAGATCAGAAGGCATTGTATTCAGCTCTCGAGAGACTAAAAGAAGGTATCATTCAGGAATATCTTCAGTTGCTTATTTTCGATATTGTTAACCGGACTTCAATATATAAACATGGTACATCTGTTGTAGAATTTCACTTATTTTGGTTAAACAAAAATATTCAAAATAGCTGCTTACGGTATATTTGTATTTCACAAAATTTATGCTATTTCATTTAAAATTTTATTTCTTTAACGTCTTATCTAATTGAGTGTCTACATATGCAGAGTTAATGCTTCTGGGATTCATTTCCTTCGTCCTGAGCCTCTCTGAAGGTTTCATTGTTGGTATTTGTGTTTCGGAAAATGCTATGCATTTGATGCTTCCATGCAAGAAAGAGACTTACCAGCTTTCAGAAGGTGTTAAGCTTTGCAAGAAAAAGGTTAGGGATATACACCATTATCGAATATTAAGGATTCCTTTTCTTGGAAATGAAAATAGTATCTGATTGTTTTTCTTGCAACTTTTTTGTGGGAAATTGTTTCTTGAAAGTGGATGCCTGGTTCTATGATGTTTGAAATTCCATTCTGGCATACAAATTACACATTGTTGTTTAGCAAAACCTTGTGCCAATTTTGTTTTGCAGAACTGTTTCAATAAACATTGTAACAAAACAGGTTTGCTCTGTTTTAGGGTGAAGTTCCCCTGTTATCAGTGGAGGCATTGCATCAGCTGCACATCTTCATATTTATACTTGGTTTGGTCCATGTTGTGTTCTGTGCTACAACAATATTACTTGGTGGAGCGAAGGTATATCTGCATAGATA
The DNA here is from genome assembly GCF_034140825.1 of Oryza sativa Japonica Group. Lineage (NCBI taxonomy): Eukaryota > Viridiplantae > Streptophyta > Magnoliopsida > Poales > Poaceae > Oryza > Oryza sativa. The sequence goes on along the minus strand of NC_089040.1, from coordinate 25,198,491 downwards.
AGTCTCTGTGATATGTGACCATGCTTCCATTGATTAATCTTTGCCTGGTTAAACTTTGTAGATAAGAAAATGGAAGCTTTGGGAGACAGAAATCCAACAGGAAATGCAACAGAAATGTGTGTGTTATTTCCCTATTCTTTGCTTCTGTTTTTAAATAACTTATGTTCCAAAATAAAATATAATTATAAAAGATAAAGATACACAATTTTCTTGAATGCATATTGAAGCGTAGAAAGGGTCAGCTTTCACAAGATAGTATTACCTTCACTGATTTAAGTTAGAACATACTCTGTAACCTTGCACATCCCCTCAGCTTATGTTTTCCCATGTTTTTTGTATTTTGTCCTAGTTGTTCACACTGGCTTGTTCCTGCCATCCTTTGGTTTCAAGGTGTTTTAAGGCATAAGCATATATTGATAAGCCATTTGCATGCGACTGAACACCTTTCAGTTTCTTTTTAACCATTGTCATTGTCACTGAAATTCAGTTACCATAGGAGGAAGAATTCAGTTCTCATAAATTTCTTAATTGTGACTGCATGATTGCATCATTGTCTGTCCATAACCTATAGGTGGGTTAAGTTATGACTTATGCGTATTGGTCACATAACCTCTTTTTTCTACCGAGCTGGCTTCAGAGCACTTTAGCATGATAGCTCAATATGCTTGGATGTTCATGCTTCTCATCTGACACTGAAAAATGGATTTGTGCTTATTCCAATGCCTGTACCTATAACCTATGTTTGCTAATTGAGTTTTCCATTGCATAAACCACATAAGCACTTTGCATTATGCCAAACAAGTGAAATGGCTTCAAATTCCAGTAGTGTGTTGCTTGTACAAGTTTGTTCACTGTTATGCCACTTTCTCCTGATGACCCTTTTTGTCTTTAGATATACTTACTGATGAGCAATTCCTTTGGTCAAATATTAGTTTCTTTTTGGTTGATACCCAGGATTAATCATTCATGAAGAAGGCAGTCACCACGACATGCATAAACAACATATTGGAATGTCCAATTTTTGCAGTGTTTCTTAATGATGTTAATGCACCACGCTCTGATTATTCCCTTTCCAGACTTACTAGTTACTACCATTAGGAAGTTCTGTATAAAAGATCGTGTCTCCATTTTCCTGTTAGAAGCACTAGGCTGCTAACACTTTAACATTTTCATTCGTTGTGTAATGATCTCATTTTTATTGGAGAAATTGGTTGTAGTACAAAAAAGAGATGCTACACCTGGGCGTATTGCACATAATCAACAGGGTGAATTTGTCAGTGAGCGAACAAAGGGGTTATGGATGAAGCTGGCTGTTGTAAGCTGGATAGTAAGTCATCTGCCAAATCTTTTGTGCTTTCTCATTTCATATATTTTGGAATGTGGATATCCGCATGCTGCCATGGCCGTAAGTTGATCCAAATCATGATTGATGTAAATAAGCAATGATTATATCATTGCACGAATTGCATGCCACAGTGCCATTAAAGTATGGAAAGTATGCAAAAAAATGCTATCTTTCAAAGTGGTCACATGTCTGATGTTCATATTGGATCAATACATTCAGTAAACATTCTTTATTATATAGTTAAATGCTTTCCGCAAGACATTGTTTCCTACCATTCTCCTACTATGTTCTATGTATGTGTTTATTGCAATGCTTATGATGTTTGCTTACTGTCTTCAGTAGTGCCTCATGTATCTATAACTTTACGAAGGTGTTTTTTTCTAAAAGCTTTTATCTACATATATTGCAGATTGCTTTCTTTAAGCAGTTTCATGATTCTGTGAGTAAATCAGATTATAAAGCACTTAGATCAGCATTCGGCTTGGTAAGACACATCATTTATTTCAAGCCTTGCTCATTGATTTACATCGCTATTGAAGCGAACAGGGTGCTTTTGTTTTCACAGAAACATTTCCCAAGTCATCCATCCTTCAATTTCTACAAGTACTTGATTCGTGCTCTTGAACATGACTTTAAGAGAGTAGTTGGTATCAGGTTGGTGTTTTCATAGAACAGTTCTAACCTTTGACTTAAATTTGTACATGACGTTAATATTAGCTAGTTGTGTGCAGCTGGTACATGTGGCTTTTTGTCATCCTTTTCCTATTGCTGAATATAAACGGTTAGTCTACATGTCCCCTTGATTCATTGGATCCAGTATAGTGGTATACAGTAAATGATTAAAATGGCATGGTATCTTCTTATTATTACCAGTACATGCTTTATTTGAACACTACCATTGGTGGCTTGTGAATAACATGGTGTTTCTGCATTGTATGCTACTATCCTTGTATGAATTAGCATGCCATTTGCATATCAACTTTAGGATTCAGAAAGTGGTATCAGTTCTCTTATGGAGCAAGGTTTGTAATAGTTTTCTGTGGGGTGTAATGCTCTTCATCCTTTGATTATTGTCCAATGCAGGATGGCATACATACTTCTGGTTAGCTTTCTTGCCTCTGTTTGTAAGTCAAACTTTCTCCTTTTGACATGGGTTCCGTTGAATTCATATACTCTACTTCCTGCTATCTACTTTAGAATTCTTCCTTTTTTGGTGAGACATCTACTTTTAAATTCTGACTCAAATCTACATTAGCTGTTATTTTTGAAAAGTAAACATAGAATGAATTTATATCTGAATGAGGCACTTCCTGATAATGGAGTAAAATTGCAGCTCCTGCTTGTTGTTGGTGCAAAGCTAGAGCATATTATTACCCGATTAGCTCAAGAGGCAGCAGCAGTGGCATCATTATCACACGGAACAGAGAGAACTCCTTATGTAAAGCCATCGAAGGAACATTTCTGGTTTGGCAGACCTGAAATTGTCCTCAACCTGATCCATTTCATCCTGTTCCAGAACTCTTTCGAGATTGGTTTTTTCATCTGGGTCTTGGTATTGTCCATTGCGCTCTCCCACTTCAATTGCAAGCATTTAATGATTATGACTTCGCAGAATCGCAGCTAATAAAGGAATCACTCGACAGGTAACATTCGGGTTCGACTCGTGCATTATGGAGAAGAAGGTGTACGCCATTTCTAGGCTTGTTATTGGGTCAGTAAAAATTCTGAATTACCTGCAAGATTCGTTCTTTCTCACATGCATAGTCCTGCTAGCACAATAAGAGTTGGAACATTACTTATCCGTTGACCTTTTATGCCCTTAGTTCTACTAAATTACTTAGAGTCGTCTTGATAATGACTAATTATTTGCTGTTTAATGCAGTGTGCTCATCCAAATGATCTGCAGCTACGTCACTCTACCACTATACGCCATCGTTACACATGTAGGCTCCAGAAATAACTCTCTCTTTTGACGGTCCGTTTGGTTGGAGGGAGTTTTTAGGAGGGATCGGGAGTTTAGAGGGATGAGGTTATTAAGTGTTTTGTTTGGTTGGGAGACATGAGAATTTTGGTGGGATGGGGATGGGGAATTGAGGAAGGAACTCCCTCCTTTTCAATACCTGGTAGGGGTAGGTAATTGGGAGGGAATTCCTCTTTTACTTTATCTAAGCAAATCTCAGCCATCCGTTTTTATTAATGATTTAATTTTCAACTAAACTCCCTATCAATATCCATCACCTCTACCAAACAAGATATTGGGATTAAAAATCAAATTCTCATCTTAATCTTATCATCAATTCGCTCGTGTAAACTCCCAATCTCCTTCTGAAGGTTTTTTACTACTTCATGAAATGTTTCACTTTTACTGCTCTCTGACGATGGCGTTCCCAGATGGACGGAGGCATCAAGCTGCAAGGGATTGGGTCGGGCCTGCACGAGTCCGTCGCGGGGTGGGCCCTGGACGCCCGGAGGAAGAAGGAGGAGCAGCAGTCGTCCCACGGCGGCGCCACCACCGGCGCGACGGAGGGGAGCAATTACAGGAGCGACCACTTCGGGGCCTCGCCGCGCAGCGCCCTGGCGCCGCCGCCACCACCTTCCCCCGACCTGGTCGAGATCGTCTCCGTCGCCGCCGCCGACGACGACGGCGACGACAGCCGCCACCGTAGGTGATGATTGACGAAATTATATTCATTGTGTCGGGGGCGGCGATGATCGATCTCTGCTGCATATGCGTCCGTCGCATCATGGATTCGTACGTCAGGGCTGTCTGTAACGTCAGCGTCGGCGCTAGCTGCCGACGGGACGCGTCGTCCGCCGCCGGCCGAGCCGGCAGGAAGGCAGGCGCGTTGTGACATGTCGTGTGAGACGCCACAACGCTTGTTGGCTGGCCGGCGCTGGCCTGGCCTGGCTTGGCTTGGCTCGTGTTTTCTTTCTGTGTCGTCCCCGGAGCCCACATACACACTCGCGCGGCAGGTGTTCCTGATGGACATGCCTCCGTAACTCCGTTTTGTAATAAGAAAATAATCCTGTAAAGACTAAAGACAAGGTAGAAGCAGAATGAGCCTGTGTGGTTGTATATATGCATGTAATTATTATTTCCTCCTTCTCAAAATGTTTTTATCTAGGATAGCATTTGAATGATCTATCTTAATATAATGAATCTTTGTATATGATATATATCAAATCTCATGCTAGATAGTGCTCCGTCTTTTTGAGACGGAGGTAGTATTTCACCTGGACTCTCTCTAACCTGTGCAGGCATGTACATTGTAGGTAACGGTTTCTTGTTTGATCGATGGTGCATTGCTAGCTGCTGCACGTGGTGATCGATCTGATAAAAAAGCTACGGATGGCTTCAAGCTTTGTCATGGCGAAAGCTAGCTGCTCGTCATCACAATTCACAGGTACATAGCGCGTAACCCCTCCTTTCGCTTTATTATTTCCTAGTGCAAACAAATCCTCCATCGGTCTCATTTTAAGTATAGCCATGATTTTCCATGTCCAACTTTAAACATTTATCTTATTTATTTTTTTTAAAAAAATTAAAAACATAAGTCACACACAAAGTTATATTTATGTTTTATCATCTCATAACAATAAAAATACTAATTATAAAAAGATTTTAAATAAGACGAACGTTCAAAGTTGGATACAGAAACTCATAGTTGCACTATTATGAAGGTAGTATATGCCGCCGTTGTCGCCGCCTGCCCTGCCATCGCCGGCGGCCGGCCGGACGGACGCTTCCGTGCGTGCTTCCCAATTATTGCCGACTCGACGTCGGCCGGATTATTGGGCCGGGGACGACGGCGAGGCGCCGTCTCGTCGTCGTCCCTGATCGATGCCCAGATCGAAACATCTCGGCGGCACGTACGGCCGGTCGGCCGGCCAGCCGCCGTGCGCGCCTGCGGCTGGGGCAGGCATGCATCGATCATGTCAGGGACGACGACGACACGGCATGGTGGCAGAGGCGAGCGAGACGGGTCTATAGCTCTACTAGGCCTGGCTCTATATATAGCTAGGCGTCGTCGTCGTCTAGCTAGCTTAGCTGAAGCCTATCAAGTACTGGACGATCGACAGACTTGAGGCTTCATTGCGTGCTAGCTGCCGGCCGGCCGGTATGTACGTTTCGATCGATCGGTTCGTCGTCGTCGTCGTCGTGGCAACTACTCCAGCTATGTAGCGTTAGCTGCAACACCTTTCTGCATCCATCCATGCTTTGCATGTGGTCGGTGGCCGATGCCGTAGCGTGCAGTGGTAGACATATGCATGCACGCATGCATACTATGCTACAAGAATATGCTATACGAACGGAACATGCATGCGTGGTACAAGCGTAGACGCTCACATCTTTAAAGCGTGATTAACGGTTTCTCAAAATTCCAATCACAAATGTTAAAATAACTCTCCAACAGATAGCCTGAAATCAGCTTGACTCTAAGATAAAAATATGAGCTACCCCCAAACTACCAATAAACTGTTCTTCCCCTCATCCTGCATTCGCGCGATTGATTTGGTAGAGAGTTGATTGGGAACGAGCACGGCGCTTTGACTTGTGGAGAGTGAGACTTTCATGGGGAAATGAACTTAGTAACGGAGGTAGCTCTTGAGCAGGTTGGCCGACTATCTGGGCTCTGTCACTGTGCCTCCATTACCGACTACCATCAATATGTACAAAAATTGAGCGATTGCCATGAAATGCTATTAGCCATGCATCCAGGTTGGAGGACAACTACGTTAGCTCCATCACAGAAGGAACTCCAATTCTTAAATAGATTATTACGAGATCGTTGGAGAGCGACTTTTTCAACCAAAACCCCCTCATTTTAATATTGGGAGAGAGATGTTTAGGGAAAACGGCTGACCATGCTCTTATAAACCTGCACACGCACATATTCGAAAGACTATATGGGTATATTTTGAAATTGGCAAAGCGCTACAAGAATATTCTAGTAGCAAACACACTTGCAAACATACCTGATATACCTACGCTCGATCGGGGTTCAAGCTTCTCCTCCGCCCTAAAATGTAGTTATTTCTAGCACAGTACTTTATTCTAAAATGAAGCTATTTTTCTACCAACCTTCTCCTCTGAACCAATCACAACCATTCTTTTTCACCTACTTTCTTTTTTCAACCAATCACACACATTTTTCAATTATTCTCACCTACTTTCTTAATACCCGTGCTAACTTAAAAAATACTTATATTTTGGGACGTAAATGATTTGGGCATAGTGTGCAGCTAGGCAGGGTACTCTACAACGTAGCTATAGAGGTTGATTGAACGGAGTGGGGGGAAGGGAGGGAGGGACAGCGTACGTACGTTACATGACATCGTCCACATGGATGGGCCATATTTGTGCGAGATGCACAAGCAACCTAGAGAGAGAGCCAGCCAGCCAGCGTGCGTGCATATGCACGTAGTACTAGTACACTAACGCATATTCTTTCCTTCCCTAGCTAAGATAGATAGCGTGGCATCTCGATCTGCGTCTAGAGAGCTACTCCAGCTAGCTTAGCCTGATCTCTCTCACTCTCTCTGCGTTGATCTTTTCGATCCATCCATCCATCGATCATTAGCTACCTACCTCCCTCTCTCTCTCCCCCTCCATGCTTGGAGGAATCCATCCATGTATGCTCAAAGTGATTCGGAGTAGCTTCATGCATGGGCTACATATACCTTGGCCCAATTTGTACCTTTTTTTTTTTGAAAAAGAGTACTCGATCGAGTAGTTTACTCTCTCTGCCCTGATAAAAAAAACTAACATAGTACCGAATATATATTAAGATGTGTCACATCTGGTACTAGATTGATTTTTTAGGAGATGGGGGAGTATATTAATTACAAGATGTTTTAATTTTTTAAATTGAAACTTCCTTCTTTTCAATATATTTTATAAAAAAGTAATATAGTACTAAAATATATTTAATATTAGATGTAAAATATGGGCTTGTTCACTTTGCTACCATTTTTAACCTTACTAAATTTTAGTAAAGTTGCTAAAAAGTGGCTACATTTAGTTTGCAGCCAAATTTTGGTACCTGCTAAAATTTTGGCAAGGTGTTAAAGTGGTATCAAAGTGAAAATGATATCAAAGTGAACAGGCCCTATATCATATTATGTATGTGGGTGCTTGATTTCTGGTTGCCGGCGCCTCCACCGCTGCCGATGCTTCCGTAGCCATGCAGCAGCAGCTGCACCGCCGCCACTGCCGATGTGGCTACCATCGGCGCCACCTACAAAAAGGCCGGCGAGTTCGGGAGATGAGAGAAATTAGAGATTTGATTTTCAATAGAACATGTACGTACGCCACCTGCTGCTTGATTCTTTCTTTCTCGTTCCAGATCTGGGGCTTCCCAGTTCAATTGCTTGATAGAGATGAAGATTTGGGATACATAAGAAGATGAGATAAGAGAAAAGCCTCGTCAGGGATTTTTGTTTTTTTTTTTTTGCAAAATTCCTTAACCATGATGCTAGCCTTTGGATTGAGATCGGAAGGATGCCGTTGCATGAGTGCATGTGTGCACATGATACATTGCCCCTAATAAAAATTGAACGTCCTCACCTAAATGTTTTCATCCGCGGCATCCCAAGTCCAACACACAAAAGTCATTCAGAGTCCATATCAAATAACACAAAAAATTTAAATCAGTTAGTATTACACCAGGAGAAGTTGCATATACAACATACAAAAATTGGTTACAAAATTTTCTTGAATTAGATCCTAAATACAAGAGTTGATAAAGGCAGACAAAGAAAAAGAAAACCCAAATCGAACAAAAATCTAGCTACCATATCTCGCAAGAGATACGAGCGGCATGAGTTTGCTATCGTCGAGCTTCAGCCGCCGCCGCGGCCTTCGAGCTCCACCACCGCCTCCCTAAGGTCAGATCCGACTATGAGGGGTGCGGAGTGGCCGCTGGCGCTGGGGCTGGCTTGGTCGAGCTGTGTCGCCGCCGCCCGCCACCTCCTTTAAGGCTAAGATCCGGTGAGGGGAGGGGAGGTAGAGCGGCTCATAGTGAGGGGAGGGGAGAGGAAAAGTAAAACTAGGGTTAGTGTTTTTGGACACCAACGGTTCTGATGGATTTGGAACTGACGCGGCTCATAGTTGTTTTGGGTGCCAGGCGCCAGCTGCTATCCAATGCCTGCTACAGGACTACAGGGTCGACACTCTACACACATGAATGAATGATACGAAGAACACGTGTGACATCTAGCTAGGAGATGCAATTCAATTAGCTACTCCTAAAAGAAAAAAATATATAAAAATATGGGACCAGCTATATATTTATCGATAAATTTTCTCCTAAAAAATTGACAGATGTAATTATAGTACAATCGTAGTGTAATTACACTGTAACTTATATGTAATTACACTGTACCTTGCATGTAACTACAGTGTAACTTGTATATAAGTTTCACGTAATTTTGAATCGTTAAATCTATTACAAGATTTGTTTTGGTGAGGAAGAAAAAAATCACAGCACACACATATGTGTAAGGATTTGTTCCCATAACCTCCATTTTACCGAAATAACATATTACAGAGAGATTTTTGAAAGTTACATACAAGTTACACTATTGTTACAGTGTAATTATATGCAAGTTACAGTGTAATTACACTACGATTATACTGTAATTATATCTGTTAAATTTTTGGGAGAAAATTTGTCGATAAATATATAGCAAAATCGTAAAAATATAGATTGGTGTCAGCATGGCATGGGCTGTGGCTATCTCGTTTGCGTGAGTATGTGTCTCTTGGATCCAGAGTTAACAGTGGGCCCAATGCCTGTCTGTGGGCCCCCAACACACCAAGACAGCTCTCTCAGCCTCTCCTTCCCCTTCCCCACACAATCATCTGAACAAGAAAAATATTTCTTAGGATATTATTACAGCTGGGGATCTAGGGGCAGCCTAATGTTCACGTGTGGTGCAACGGATTTTGGATAAATGACTCAGCTGAGTTTTTTTTTTCACTTTCCTAACTCATCTCTTGTTTTACACATTTACGTTTTTCAAACGAGTAAACGGTGTATTTTTTAAAAAAAATCTATACAAAAGTTGCTTTAAAAAAAATCATATTAATCTATTTTTAAAAAATTAGCTAAAATTTAATTAATAATGTGTTAATGCATACGTCATTTTGCCCGAACACAAGTTTAAAGCAATATATACGCGCAAGTAATTATCCTTCATTTTGGATATTGGACTTCATCATGATTTAGCAGTTGGAGGTGGCGTCTAGCAGTCTGCCATATATACAAGAAAATCAGAGAAATAATCAAATATAAGGTCATGAAAATTAACCGTATTTCCAAATAAAAGATATTAAGAGCAAGTTCAATATGCAGTTGCCTTGTACTAGCTAGGTTTATTGTTGGATTTGGCATAAACACCCTTCTCATCCATGGACCACCTTATCTACTGCTTCCACATGTCAAATCACCATTAATCACATTTCACCTTGATCGTTGCCGACACCATATCGTCTTCGTCCTCTCCTCCTTATTAGGCGCACCTATAGCTCTATTGCTAGCACTTGTTAGGAACTTCGTAGTAAAAATGGACTGAGGCTGTGTTTAGATTAGGAGTGAAAAGTTTTGGCGTGTTACATCGGGTACACGGACAAACATTTGAAGTATTAAACGTAGACTAATAACAAAACAAACTACAGATTTCGCATGTAAACTGCGAGATAAATTTATTAAGTATAATTAATCTGTCATTAGCAAATGTTTACTGTAGCACTACATTATCAAATCATGGAGTAATTAGACTTAAAAATTCATCTTGTAATTTATAAGCAATATGTGTAATTAGTTTTTTTGTCTATATTTAATATTCTATGCATGTATCCAAATATTTAATGTGACAGAGTGAAAAGTTTTTCGTAGTAACTAAACATGGCCTGATTTTTCACCAGTCATCTAAAGGAATGATGAATGTGGTGCTGCTTTCATGAGCAAGACCCTTCATTAGACTAGTACTCTAAATCCTTCCTTCATGTACTTAATAAAAGATGAGGTGAAAAATGGTTTCGTAGCGAGGGGTCTATACCTGCTTTCTCTCTGAAGCCTACCAAGGCTCCAATTAAATTTTATAAATGTGTGACATCCTTCGGCGATTCATGAATCATCAAACCAATATATTTATAAATACGGGATTAATACTTTTTTTTTGCAATTATCTTTACTGTGGGGTTACATTTCCCCTACTGTGTTTGTTTTCCTTTAAAAAATAGGAGTACATTTTTTTAGCAGCAAATGCTCATGCTCATCAAATTGGCATGCATTGATGTGCCAATCGGATGTGATTTATGCCCGTGAGAGAGAGAGAGAGAGAGAGAGAGAGGGATGAGCTGTGTGCTTGTGTGTGAGGATGTTGAGGATGTTGCAATGATAGGATTGGATTGGTAGCTTCTTGCAGCAGCAGAGGGCAGAGAGCAGAGGAGAGGAGGGCGATAGTGGATAGAATAGTGGGCAAGGCTGCAACGGGATCGCTGGAGGATCTGCCAAGTCAGGGACCCCTCTCTCAGACCCCCAACGTGCAAGTGATTCTCCTTGTTCGCTTTCTCCTCCGTCCCTTTTTTTTTAAAAAAAAAAGCAAAATATCACTTCTGTAATAGCGTTTTTCATGTTCCTCTCCATGCGTTTTGTGTTAATTCCACGCGCTCCAATTTTAATTCTTTCTTCAATAATGGAATAAAATCTCAGCCTTTGCTCAAGAAGTTACAGTCAATTACTACACAAATTCACACAAACCAGCACACAAAAAAGTCTTAAAAAACACACACTAGTAAGGTAAAGGAAACACAAGCTAACAAATAACCACGTAAAACAAAGACCCATTGATTATTGAATCCTATTGGTGAACCTCCAACCAAAGTTGGCAAAAAGCTGCATGACCGTTGTCTCAAGTAGTCGACATGCAGATTTTATTAGCTTGATGTCCTCATAACACCTTTGTAATTGAGCCTAAAACCGGAGCCAGTATGTTATCCTGAAAAGGACCTGCATATAAGATACATACGGAGATTTATCAAAAACCATATCATTTCTACTGAACCATAGAGCCCAACATATAGCGGATGCTCCTACAAAAATGAATTTTTTGGTTCCTTTATCAATACCCACAAGCCAATTCCCAAATATATGAGAAATATCGTGTGGAGGATATAAACCAAAAGAAATTTGTAAAGCTCTCCATAGAAACTTTGCCTAATGGCATTCCAATTTTAATTATTAGTTAAAATATTGAACACCTTATCCATAGATTTATAGTATGGGCTCCAGGATATATATATATATATATATATATATTTCATTTTTTATTTCGAAGCAATCTCGAAGAAGGACATCCAATTCATATTTTTTATTAATAATAAGAGAATTGATCGTTTATGTAAAACCTGGCTTAAAAACCTTATAATTGCATGATTAATTAAAATAAAATTGACTAAAACCCGCGCCAGGCACCCAAAACAACTCCTGGAGACGTTATCGTTGTCTGGGTGCCCGACTTTGCCTCATCCCCAAATACACGGCCCTAAGTCCATATCACAAGAACTGTCGCTTAGGACACCAAGACATCGCAAGTCGTTGACCCTCGGCCAAGGCAATGCCCTGTAGACCAAGCCACCTCATCCCGAGTAAGAGCTCAACACAAAGAAGGAGAGGAGTCCAAGGAGGAAAGGTAGGACTATACTACAAAGGAGACTCAGTGCCCAACTTAACCAAACCGACAACCTTCATATTGTCCCCAACACCACCGCTTGCATAGTAGAGTGGTCAGATCCGGTCGGAGGATTCTAGATCTGACGACTGCCAACTGGCAATTAATTGCCTGCTTTGCCGCCGTCGTGGCCATTCACCTGGGCAGCCTGCACGGGCCACCCTGCTACAACTTCTAGCCGGCCACCCACAAGACCATACTTCATCAGCTAGCCTATGCCATCGTCATCCTCGCGCACGTCAGCCATCTGCCTGGGCTATCTTCAACCTGTGTTGGCCCTCCACACGATAGTCCGACGGTCATCCCCGCTATGTTGTAGTCCTGACCCTTCGCTGGGTAGTTCCCCACGGACTACCGTACCCCATTCCAAACACCGGCCGGTCCCCCGCATGAGCTAGCGGACTGCCGGCCAAACTCCCCATAGTGCGATTCCCCTAGTCGATACTGGATCTAGGTTTGGAGAAGTATATATTTCATATATACAATCAAGGTATATTTGAATTCAAAAGCTATGATATCTCTCTCTACATATCTTTTGTTTTGTACTAGGGGAATAGGGTAAGGTTGCATTCCAACAGGGCTGAAGCTACTGTGTCAACATTTTTTTTGAAGTTATAATGTGAAAAAGGGCCGGCGGGGGAGGGGGGGTGGGGGGGATTAACAGGGATCAGGATATGAGATACATTTCGATTCAATCGTAAGATTGACTCTCAAATGATCGGCAAAAAAGCAACGCGCTTGGAAACTAATTTGTTGAAAAAAAGATATAAAAAGGCCAAACACCCTGAACACAACAAAGACTTCCGCTAAACTTTTGTCGTCTCATCCGTCCTTTCAATAATTGCTCTTTTCCCAAAGGTCATCAAAGACAGGCGTAAGTACTCATATATATGGCCAAGAATATCTTCCATAATATTGTGAAAGAGATAGAAACAAACGCACAATCACCAAAGCACGCCTGTAACACGACGCATACGTGACATTTTGGGCAGTTTTGGCTTGCCAATGATCATTTGAAGGACTGCATAGCACATATATGCATGTACCTGCTTGTGGCTCGTCCAATTTTTGTTGTTTAATTTCCTTCTATGATTGACTTTGCTCTTGACAATGGTGATTGCGACCAAAAACCGTGCATTTTATCTGATGTGTGACATATATAGCTTTGCTTCATTTTCACCCTATAGCTAGCTTAGAAGAAAACAGGGTTGAAGCATTAATTTAATTTTCACACATGCATATGCATGGCACACTTTATATATGTCGCTACATGACTCTTCAGGTCACCAGAGTCTGATGGTTAATTTTCGTTGGACAAAGACGTGATCGACATCACGATAATCTTTTTTAGAAGGAAGATAATTTAGGTTAATTAAGAAAATACAGCAAACTGAAATATATGTAGCTAGGCTAGCTACACCTAAAAAACACACACATGATAATGCAAAATGCCACATAAAATCACCAACTTTTCTGAGCGAGAATTTGTATATATCAATTAATATAATTAGTGGAATGCAGTTTATCTAAATTCTAGCAGCCTAAAGGTCAAATTAAATAATCTGTCCAAATAATGCACCACTTCAACCTAAATGTAAAGAAAGATAACTAATGGTAGAGGTTTTATTTGAAAGGCGAGCTGATATCGATCGAAGTTCCATTGGAATTGTTAGAGCATGGCCAACAATTCTCCAAAACTCCTCTCAATCCCAAAATTAGGTGATTTTAGTTGAAAACATGGGTCCAACAGCCTAACCACCTGTCCAAAAATTGAAAATCCCTTCCAGCTCGTCCAAGTCGCTCTACACAAGTTGACTCGCACTCATTTCCAATCTGCAATCTGTGTGGTATCGCTTGAGAGAAAGAGCGAGCAAGACTAGCGCTGAGGGAGGCAAATCGTGCGCGGGATTTATAGGTGGCCCACATTTTTTTATCTTAGAGAGTCAAATTTAGGCTATATATGGGAAAGAAGTATATTTTTTAATCCTTAAATCATCGTTACAGAATTCAAAAGGAGATTTAGGGGGGGGGGGAGATTTTTAAGCATTCTTGGCCATACTCTTAGGTGAGCATCTTATAAAAAAAATCTGTAATAAAGATGGTTTGATCATGTATTCATGTGATGCCCTGTAGGAACCGTGCATGGGTAAACATGCACACAGGGGGGCAGCATTGATGCCCAAATGCTCATCCTTCAGCATGATCTCATGATGCTTGCCTCATCAGTAGTACAACACAACACATCAATGCAATAAATCCATATATATGAATGTGGTACAAAGCATATGCATAGATGCATTGGCATTTAAGAGAGAGAGAGAGAGAGAGAGAGAGAGAGAGAGAGAGAGAGAGAGAGAGAGAGAGAGAGAGAGAGAGCAGAAACATGCACATCACACACACAAAAAGATGACAGAGATGCTCCCAAAGATTCAGCTGGGGTGCACTGCCTGCATGAGACAGATATGCAAAACCAAAGCTTGTGTTTCTTCCTCCCACTACTACTAGAATCCAATCGTCAAATGTGTATATCAGCATTGGGATCTCTATTGCACACACAAATGCTGCATGCCCCTTTACCAGATGATGATGTGTGTGCATGCATCCTCTGTCCTATCCTCCTATATCATGGCAGTGAATGCTGTGAGTACCAACTGTTGTTTTGCATCTTGGCCACCCAGGCAAATTAAGTAGTCACTTCATCAAACCTTCACTGCAATTGGTAATTAACTTGTGCTGAAAGAGAGAAATGGAAGCTTACTGAAATTGTAATAGCAACACGGCCCAATCATTTTTTTAAGAGGAACATGAAAAGCAAATACTCTGGGGATACAAATTACATTATATGAATACTAGCTGGTTACTGATAGGGTGTTATGTATGCGTGTTAATTAATATATTCTAGTTAATTAGCCCACAGAGTCTCAACGTATTTAGTTAAAGTTACAAGAGAGGTTATATACTAGCTAGTCGATCAATGGTTAATTTGATGCAAATTAATTAGCCCTCAACTTCACCGTTTCTTGCTAGCTCTTTTCTTCTCAGGCTCTATCAGGATTGCACTGTTATTTTGCCATTTTTTCAAAAGCATTTCTTCTATCTTTAGTACTACTAGTACATTTTTTTGTACCAAACAGAATTGAATATATAATTGTACTCCTAGGCTCACTCAATGACTCCATAATAATCTCTGAAGTTTCTAGGAAGGCATCAATCTGATCTTGGTAGATGGAAATCATGGCCCCTTTTTTCTGTGTCCTGTCTGTCATCCATCTATCATCAATGCATGGAGTGAGCAGAGGTGAGGAAGAGAAGAGAATCGATCAGTTCTCAAAAAAAAAAAAAGAAAAGGAGCAAGAGAATAAGAAATTCAGAATGCATGGGTGCACCATGGAGAGATCAGATACCCTGCCTAGCTATACCTTGTTGATTCCATTGGTCTCCCTGTGCTGCCTGTCTAGTTAGCTATTGGCACCATGGAGTATCTACTCCTCTTTCTATCTCATCTGGTTTTGGGGTTGCACACATTCTTCTTTTCCACTGTCACTGCTGCCATACATGCCATGGGAGTTAATGCCAAGCAATGATAAGCAGCTTTGTTGTAGCCTGCAAAATTTAAGGATATGGCAGCCTTAACTGGCCAGTGACGAACTGTGTCACTCGCCAGTTCGTCCGTGGATTGGTATGTGTCCATTGTAAGCAACTTAATTTTGGAGAAATTCTTAAGGTAACTCCAATTGTATTGATCATGGTAAAGTTCAGAAGATTACATGCATCTTTGCATGCATATATGTATGCTAGTTGGATCATTCATTGGTGATGCTACATGTGTGCTAATTAATGCAACCATATAGCACTTTTTAACTTAATTAATTATCTCTGGGTAAGATCATATATAACATAAACCATCTGGCTAGCTAGCTACTCCCTCCGTCCCTTAATATAGGGGATTTTAACATTTTGCTTGCACTGTTTGACCATTCGTCTTATTCAAAAAATTTGTGCAAATATAAAAATGAAAAGTTGTGCTTAGAGTACTTTAGATAATAAAGTAAGTCACAAATAAAATAAATAATAATTCAATTTTTTTTAATAAGACGAATGGTTAAACAGTGCAAACAAAATGTCAAAATCCCTTATATTAGAGGACGGATGGAGTAGCTTGAACCTAGTATTATTTTTTTGATTGCATAGTACATGCACATGTACACACATCACTGCACACGCTACATCCACTCACACGCCTATGAATGCACCCCCCCCCCCCCGATTCATGTTCAAAGAAACGAAAATCAACGCGCAATATTTATCTTCATGTATAATTCATAGCACTTGAACATATATATGAATGTGAAAACGTTTATGCGTTGATTAGGATGTGTAATAAAAAGGTTAATGAATCTGGTGAGCGATCCCGATCTATAGTTAGCTTGGTTGTGATCGATAGCTATATATGCTAGCTAGTTAGTAGTAGCTAGTAAGATGGCAATCATTTAGGAAGATTACAAAGTCGTATGATTCCGGTAAGTAGTTGACAAAAATTTTTGCAGATGAGATTCATTGGGAGTTGACGAAGCTGAATGTCATGTAACATCGGTCTCCAAAAAGTTACTAAGTTGAAGAGATTCCCCTATAAACTCTCGCAAAATCCAGGGAGTAATCAAAAGGCCTAGCTACATGATCGATCGATCGACAGTTCTAACAAACTTTTGTGCTGCACCGCACACTTACCTTTGTTGCATTGCTATTAATTCGATTTTCTTACAAGGAAAAAAAATGTTTTCTTGAACCACCTTTTTTTTGTAGGTGTTCTACAAGGAAGGCAAGTAGAGTAAGCAAGAGGTAGGCAGTACATACTCCTAGCTAGGAGTAGTTTGGAGTGGATGTGATATTACATATGCTCCCTTAGGTTAATTATGATATATATACCTATGGTATGGAATGCGTATAGATATAGTGCATAGCTGGGGCAGCATATACTAGGAATAAAAGATTATAAGATGCCATGTCCATGCAAACACAAATACTCCTACAGTACATTGTGAATGTAGCTATGTTATCATTACTCTCTTCGTCCCATTATAAATGTTGCCATAAGTTTCCGTACCCAACATTTGACCGTCTATTTTATTTGAAAAATTTATGAACAAAAATTTAAAATTTAAATCACACATAAAGTAATATTCATATTTATCATCTAATAACAATAAAAATACTAATCATAAAAATATTTCAAATAAGACGGATGGTTAAAGTTGGGCACTGAAACCCACCGCTGCGCTTATTATGGGAGGAGGTAGTAGAATACTAGGCATTGTAGTAGTAGGATTTTTTTTTCTTATGCCAAACACATTGGTTGGAAGGCAAAGAAAGCTAGGGCCTGACTGCAGACATATCAGTCAATGTCACTTTTTCTTGAGGAAAAGATTGATGAGGTTAAAATACCAAGCTACAATCAATTGTTTATAGCCTAATCAAAGTCAAAGAGATGTGAGGATGATGCAATGCAGCATGTGTGCGAGGAAGATTAAGGTCAGCATAATTGTAATATGCAACGAAATTAAGATAAGGTTTGACACTCCCACTGATGGCATTGAGCTGGACAGCTGGGCCCATACATTATTAATTAATCTTAGTGCCGGTAATTAAGCATACTACAATATCTTCTTTAATTTATATAGTAGCAAGTATATACGACTCCACATTAGACTGGTGCAGGATTTCAGACAAATATATACAAGGCAGTAAAAGGTATTCGATGCAAATTTGTTCATAGTGAACGTGTAGCCCACTAACCCATCCATCTACAATATACTATTATCGATTATATCATATATGTCTAATCAGCTATTCGTTTTCGCTAGTAAGTTGTACAACAAGTTGACATGAAATGCTATATATAGTACTACTAAAGAGCAATATGCTTATATATAATTAATTATCTCAAAATTAATGTTTTGACCACACCTGCTAGATTTGGTTCTATCAAAAGTTATGCCCCCCAAAGGAACCTCAGATTACATCGGATCTAAAAATAGCTAGTTGATAATCCATCCATTCATGAAAAATCATGACAAAATTTAATAGGGAAAGGCTGGAGTATGTGAAAGCAGTCAACAAGTGATCACATAAAGAACTGATGATTTGAATTATAACAAAAGGGCAACATTATGATTTGAGCTTTTCATGGTTCTTGTTGTACCATGGTATACCACTCTATTGTTAATTTGTGGTACCTCTATTATTAAGAAGATAAATATGATATAAACTCACCTCTCCTAACGAACAATAAAACACTTTTATGATTTGGTTTTCTGAACTCAAGTGTGATTGGTTTTATATATTTTTTTCACAGACATATATACCCACCACACGCCTCACACAAAAATTCTCTAAAAACAACTGCCTAGTAACAGATATAAAAGAAGAGGTACCAATCTATACTTAATTAAATTATTAAAACATGAGAGACAGGCAACCAAAGGGAATCAAGTAGGGCATGGCCGGCATGGCTCTCTTTGAGGAACCAATTAAGAAGGCATGCATGCAAAGATCCCAAGGCAATGGAGAGAGGAACATGGGTCCTTCCAAAAGGGAATGATCTTTTTCACTCTTAGAGAGAGAAACTACTCTTGCAACCACATATATGAGAGAGAGAGAGAGATTAAGGGGGCAAGTTGGCCACCAAAAGGGGTGGCTTGGTTTTGAGAAATCCCATGATTTTGTTTGAGGGGACAGGGGGCAGGGATTAGGGTGGCATTGATGCATGGGATCATGCCATGCCCTCACAAAGACAGCTTACCAGCATATCAGGGGCATGTGTCACAGAAAACAAGACCCCCAAACCCCTTCTCCCTGGGCAGGAGAGGAGACACACAACATTTTCTTTAATTTCTCCCTAAGAGCACATTAGAAGAAAAAGAAAACACTAGCTATAGCTAGGTGTATTAATTAGCATCATATACAAAACCTGTCTGTATATATATACAATTTGATTTGTTTGCCTTTGCAAGTTGCAACACTACAGGAGTGATCATTACTCCCACATAAACAACCTCCCAAAATAGGGATTAGTTTATGGTTAGTGCTGGCCAAAGAACGCATGATTAGTTATAATACTAACAAGGGCATCAAGCACCAACAAGCAAGTGAAATGTAGGATTATAAAATGAGGCCATGCAAGTGAGCTATAGAAGCTAGCTAGAAGATCCCCTCCTGGCCTCCATGCCTAAGAAATTAATATTACACACACATGACTAAAAAAACATGAAGGTCATAGAAAAAGTGCATGCATGGTGGATATGATCCATTTTGCAAGATCTACAGATCCAAATAAATAATAGAACACTGAGAATATATATAGAAGCAATAATATGTGTAGCAACAAATCCTCACATCAAAATTAACAAATTATATTAATAGTAGTGCAATATTTAGGTCCAACATATAGACAAAATCTCCCTAGAACTATGTAAATCTCCAACAGGAACTAGTGAGACATGCAGAAACAAAAAAAAATGGAAAAAAAAAGAGAAAAAACATGGAATTGGTACTAGTACGTAGTAGTAGCCTCTCACCATGTTCTTGATCACTTCAAACTCCATTGCCATCCTCATGCTAATTAAGCTATGATGCATTTCTCAAATCCTCCTCTCCATCCCATTGCAGGATCGAAATTAATTAACAGCTTTTGATTAACTAGCCAAGCAAGCAAAACAACCAAAGATTTAACAGCAATTAATGAAGCAGCTAGCTAGGGTTAGGGTTTCTTCCTCCTTGCAAACCCAACTAGTTCACATCCTCCCAAAACCTCCATGAGATCTTGCATGCTAACTAGAGATCGAGTAGCCAATATTATTGCATCTATGCAAATGTTCATATATAATATATATATATATATTCTCTATTTATATATGGGAGCAGTAGTGATCGATCGATCAATCGAGCTTGGCAAACCCTAGCCCGTGGTCGCCGCCGCCGTCGCCATCGTCGTCTTCGTCGCCGGCTACGACGACGACGGCTGCCACGCTGAGACGGAGAGCAGCGGGCGCGTCTGCCACCCGAGGAAGCAGGCGCCGCGCGCCTCCTGCACGAGGTAGCCCTCCGACGGGTAGTGCAGCCGGAGCAGCAGCCGCGCCTGCGACACGGCGAACGCGCTGAGCGGCCGCGCCGCGAACCCCGCGGCGCGGGCGGCGCCGCCCCACCGCTCGATGCCGCGCCACCACCGGCCGCCGGAGGGCCCCACCGCGGCCTCGATCTCCCGGCCCAGCACCTCCTGCTCCACGGCGAGGCGCTCCCGGCTCCCCGGCGGCACCGTCGCCTCCAGCGCCTCGAACACCGCCGAGTAGTGATCCATGGCCACCCCGACCCGCCGCGGCAGGTCGTCGATGTGGTCGCCGCCGCCGCCGCCGCCGCCTGCTTCCCTCTCGGCGATGGTCACCACGGCGGGCGACATGGCCTTCACCCACTTCAAGAACGCGGCGAGCTCGTCGTGGCCGGCCAGGTTGTGCAAGAACATGACGCAGTTCACGGCGAGCGTCTCGTCCGGGTGAAACTCGAGGCCAGTGGCGGCGGCGGCGGTCGAGGCGGCGGCGGCGGCGCCGGTGCTCGTGCCGGCGACGTGGTGGGGCGCCGTGGTGGCGCAGGAGAGGAGGAGCGGGGTGAAGTGGAAGGGGAGGTGGATGGAGCGGGCGAAGGCGCGGAGGCGGTTGCCGGTGCGGAGGAGGGTGTCGCGGTCGGCGCCGGCGCCGGTGACGCGGACCTCGGGCGGGCCGAGCGCCGGGTCCGCGCGCTCGGCGATGGCCTGCAGCAGCGGCGGCCACTGCACGCCGTGGACGGCGTCGAGGTCGAGGATGTGGACGCGGCGCGCGCCGTCGACGGCCTCGAGGATGGCCTGGTTCGCCGTGAGGTGCGCGAAACGCAGGAACGGCGCGATCTGGTTGAACGCCAGGTACGCCCCGGACGACGCCGGCCGCGCCGCGCCGCCGCCGACGACGACGTGGCCATGGCCGGCCTTGGCGTCCACCCGGAGCGCCAGCGCGCGGGCGAAGTGGTACGCCAGGCGGTCCGCCGCGTCGCCCCGCGGCGACGCCGCCGCCGCCAAGACGATCTCCGCCGCTCGCCTCGCCGCCGGCAGGTCCCCCCTCTGCAGCAGGTCCGCGCACGCCAGCAGCAAGTCCCGCGTCGACGGCGCCGCCGCCGCAACGGCACGCTGATCACCGCCACCCTCAACGGCGGCGGCGGCCTCGCCACCGCCGCCGCCATTGTTCTTGCAGCCACCGCTGTTGTTATCCGTGTCAGAAGACGACGAGGAGTGGAGTGACCGGAGCATGCCGTCGCCGCCGCCGTAGCCGTCGTCGTCACCACCACCACCACCAGAGCTACTACAACGACGGTGAGCTGCCGGAGAAGGTGGCGGCGGCGGCGGCGAGGGGGGAGGAGGAGAGGGAGCATCGGAGGAGGGCGGGTTTAATAGGGAGGGCGAGCGTGCACGTCCAACATCTGGGCTTGCAATTGCAGCTTCCTTGACAGGACATCATCTGCCAAAAATACACAAGTGTTTTTGTGTGTGTGTGTGTGAGAGAGAGATTGTCACTAGCCTCACTGCCCAGCTACATCACCCCCATAGCTATAGCCTCTCCCTAGCTTCACTGTGCAATCCCAGCTGAGAAAGAAAAAGAAAGAAAGAAATTAAGCTACTCCAGCTTTTAGAGAGAGAAAGGTAGAAAGATTGGAGCTTTAGAGAGAGAAAGAGAGAGGGGTTAGCTAGGGGAGGAGGGGAAAGGTAGAGTGAGAAACTGAAAATATGAGGGGTTGGGGGAGAATGGGGGATGCTCATTCCTTGATGAGAGAGTGAGAGGGGGGAATCTAAAACATTCCAAGGATTGGTGGGCGAAATAAAAACATGCAAATGAGGGCTACTACTACTGGTTGATTGTAGTACTATGCTAGTGCCTTTAGATTAGCTAGAGTAGATGAATGGGTGATATGTGTGTGTGTGTGTGTGTTTGTGCAGCTGTGACTGTTTGTGCCATAGGGAGCTATTGCTAGAAGGATTTGGGTGGTGATCATTGGCTCTTGGCATCATGGCATGTGTATAGCTAGAGGGCAGTGTGGTTGTATGTTTATGTATGCAATGTGTAATGTGTATATATATGTACTAACTCCGTCCCAAAATAAGTGCAGTTTTGCACTATTCACGTTCAACGTTTGACCGTCCGTCTTATTTGAAAAATTTATAAAAAATTAAAAACATTTAGTCACACATAAAGTACTATTCATGTTTTATCATCTAATAGCAATAAAAATACTAATCATAAAAAATTTTCAAATAAGACGGACGGTCAAACGTTGAACGTGAATAGTGCAAAACTGCACTTATTTTAGGGCGGAGGGAGTATGTATTTATATATGTTAAGTAGAAGTATATGCTATAGACATATAATGATACTCCGGCCATCTCTAAAAGAGTGTATTTTTAGCTATGAATGAATCTGGATAATACTCTTTCAGGGACAAAGGGAGTATATATAATATGATGGTACTAGCTATTATTATATATTTGGTATTTCTTTAATTAAATGATCCTTTTAAAGCATTCATTTTTGTGTAATTGAGATCTTCACCAAGTCAGACAGTGTTGATTCCGGCTCTCCACTATTTGCTTTGTTGATTTTGGTCCCTTTTACTCATATCTCTACTATTATAAAAATTAAATATGTTTTTGTCAGTACTTTGTATGTCATTCTTGTTTGAGCTGGTTTTTAATTTCGTTCGCTTTTGCAAATATAGATTTGTGTTTGAGTTAGCTTTTATGTTTGTTCACTTTTGAAAATACAAAAGGAGTCGTATAAGAAATATATTTAAAAAAACTTGCATGCTAACTTGTGACGAAAGTCAAACTCCTAATTGTAGCTCATGACATTTTTAAAAAAAGTTCAAACGAATTTTTAGAGTAAATTTTACCCTAGCTAAACCGTATAACAATAATAAGATTAAAATAGTCTTCACCCGTTGCAACAAATGCGATATTTTTTTCTATTAACTAAAAATTATCTAACTGCAGGTCCTTGAATTTGATAAATTATTGAATGTTCAGGGCTTGAGGTCCGAGGACTTAAATCAACAAAAATAAAACCTACTTGGGATTGATTAATTGGTAAAACATGAAACTTGAGAACCTCAGTTTATCAAAGAGAGAGAGAGAGAGAGAGAGAGAGAGGACCTCACTTAAATAACTGCAAATTTTTCGAAGAAAACAAAGAGAATTTGGGGGAGTAATCATACACACTTGGGACTAATTAACTCTTAATAATTCAAAAGGTTTAGGCTATTGATAAACTAAAAAAGCATGCATGGAAACCTTTTTAACGAATAAAATTGCACATATAGAGGGTACTACTAGCACTCCTACTAGCTTAGAGTAAGTTATCATTTCAGACGGTTTGGACGGCTGCTCTGTGTTCTCTCTCCGAGTGTAGCCTACACACGCAATGCTTTAAATGGTTGAATAGAGACTAGACAGACCCAAGTCTCCAACCATCTCATGTTTTGTCCCTTGGTGGGATCTTCATTGATGATGGCCTCCAGATAACTTCCTTGCAACAAGAACAAGCACACCCCCCACACCTGGTCTAGCTGTGTCAGTGTTTCACATTGCATATACTATGCATCACACACATGTTACACATAAAGAAATTTATAACCTAGCTGCTACACATACTACATGCACAGTAGCAAGTGCCACTCATGTAACTTTTGAGATACATGGAGATGCAAGGGAAAATATACAGTACAAACCACATATGTAGTGAAAACTTGAAAACTACCATTGGATCGAGAAATGGACGTCCGAGATTCGTTTACGTCATCATGAGTTAAAATTTAACTCCGAGTAAAATTTTAACTCATGAGTGAATCTGCGAGTTAAATTTTAACTCATGATGACGTGGACGAATCTCGGACGTCCATTTCTCGATTCAACGGTAGTTTTCAAGTTTCCACTATATATGTGATTTGCACTACATATTTTCCCGAGATGCAAAGGATATACTATCATATATATACATCACATGCAATTCTAGCTGAAGCAGTAGTTGTACATGGTATGCAATGCATGAGAATGAGAGATGCAAAAAATGAGGGACAGAGAGGGCAGTGAACACTCACATCAAGGGCATCTTGATACAACACATTAGCAAACAAATGGAATATTGCAAAGAGGGGAGGGGAGGGGGATAGCTCTACTAGCTGTGAGTGAATGTGAGGGCATGGCATTGGGCACCCTTGGATGGAATGTCTCAGTCCCCAGATGAGGCAATCTATCATCACCTCCACCTGCACCCCATCATTACCCACCAAAAGGGACATGTGCATCTGTGTCATGCAACCACAGCATGCAGAGATCCCTTGCTTCCAACCCTGCACAAAATTTTGTACAAATAAGCATAGTATGTGTAGTTGTATACACACATGTGTAGAGAGAGCAACCAGTAGCTGGAGTAGCTAGCAGCATGCATTCAGAACAATACAAAAGGCAAAAGGAAACAAAGGATAATGGAGAGGGAGAAATCTTTTCACTTGTGGCATGGGAGAAAGATCATATACTCATATCTGTGCTTGCATGTGTGTGGGTCTAGTAGTACCTGCTGCTGATGTTGTTACTGCTACTACTTGTGAGTTGTGAGTTCTCTCTTGTGGGCAGAACAACAAAGGAATCTGCTACTCTCTCCTGTTGCTGCCTCTGCAAGGCAGTAGTAGCATCAAGAGAGAGAGAAAGTGAGAGAGGAGATGATTAGAGGTATTGGCAAAACCTCACATAAGGCCAGCAATGGACAGGAAGGCGAGAGAGAAATGCCCAAAGTGAGGAAGGCAACAAGCAGAAGCAGCTCATCACTCTCATGCATGCATCGATCACTTGCAGCAGCAACATCCAGTACAAGAGCCAGTAGAATAAAAATATACTACATAACAAAAAAAGAAAAAAAAAGAAAGAACTTGTGACTCTCCTCTCATAATCAATTACCTCCCCATATGCCTGGAACAATTGTGATTTGACATGTTCCAAAATCTAACCTTCATGCAGCATCACATCTCTCTCTCTCTCTCTCTCACGAAGAGTTTTAGAGAGAGTAGTATTATATGAGCTGAGGTTTGAGAAGGTTTTGGGAGGAGTTTTTGATTGGGATGAAGAAGTTTTAGAGAGAGGACTCGATCTTTGACTTGTTGAGTAGAGTTGAAGGAAGGGAAAGCTAAGCTAGGAGGAGAGCATGCATGCTCAAGAGATCGAACAAGATGGGGACCAAAGCTGTGATACTATAATGCCAAAGGAGACGATGTAAACAAAGGATTAGCCCAGAGAAGTCATGGTTTCAATAGTTAAACACTAGCAAATCCACAAAAGGTATATCGCCCCCACTCATATTGTTTGCTTGTTGCCACCTTTTTGCATAGCCTTTTTTATATTCTCCCTCACTTTCACACACACTCCCTCTCATATCTCCCCCCCTAATCCTAACTATTATGTACTACTAGTGTCTAGTGGTAGCCATTTGGCTGAACTCGCAAAAACTATGAGTGAAACTGTTCCATGTGGTTCTTGTCAGAGACTTGACATATGATGTAATGCAACAGGTGGGAAAAAGATCATCTCTACTAGATTTTGTGTGGTGTTTAATAACCAATGCCACTCACTACTTGAGGCCTTGATCAAGCCAGTGGTAACACCATTGCCTTCCCCTTCCATGAATGGCCTCTTGTTTATTCATTTCACTATTGAGAGAACTAGTAGGAGTACTCCACTAGAGGTCTATTCTCTTTTCCTTCTCTGTGAAACAGATCCCAGTGAAACCTACCTCACTCCAGTTCAATCCCATCAGATCACTCCCAACAACTCTAGCCCAGTTCCCAACACAAATGAGCAGTAGGAGTAGTATGCATGAATGAATGAATGAATGAATAATGCAGAAGTCAAACACACGTCGTCTTTCGAATCTTCTCCAGGGCTGTAAAGTCAAGGCTCAGGCATGCTCCAATTAATTTGTTCATCAGGGGAGTCACTCACTCAGTCGTCACAGGTGAGAAAGAACAGCTCGAGCTGATGATGATATGAGGCATGAAAAGGAAATGAAAGGAGAGGTGAAAGGAGCTTTGCATGCTTGGAAGACTCAAGAAATGAATGGAGAGAGAGAGGAGTATATTCTGCTTTAGAAGAAGAGTTCTTGCATGTAGCCGGAGGGCATCATCCTCTCTCGATCAATGGCTGCAAAAGTGATCCTTTGCTTGTGTCTTCTGATTACCTACGACTACGAGCATGCATGCACTCAAGTATAGCTAGTGTGTAACTTGTGCAGTCTGTAGGATAAGTTTTGGATACAATCTTCAGACAACATGGCAAATTAACCAAAGAAAGTCACTGATTTTTCTACCGAATTATTCTAATTGGAATGAGTATAGTTTGCAATAAAGGTAGGAAATGATACTCTAATCAATCAAATGGAACAAGTTAACACCATGTAGAGGAGATAACTAAAAGTTGTGTGATGTGATCACAGTCACTCTGGTAGGACCAGTTAACACAACCACCTACAAACCTCGCTTCAGGGGCAAGAAAACAATATTAACAAGATCAAGCACCAAACTAAAACATTATCTGCTACTCCTACTTAGTATTAAATAGCTCAGATCGAGTTCACAAGAAATCAACACTAGCAGACCAGAAGTAAAAAGGAAAAAAACCTTAAAACTTTACCATAACTTAAGTAACTGTCAGATCTAGCTAATGTATGTTGCTTCTAACTTTTCTACTACTACTATCCAACTTGTATATACCCCTAAGAACTTGAAATTATTCCTACCACAACTTTTTCTATGAAGATTATATATTTATTTAGAGACACAACCAATCAAGTACAGTACTTGCTTGAAGTGCAGAACAATCGAAGGGTCATGAGAGATCAAGTGGTCATCATCGATCAACGGTCCGAATATCCACTAATTAAATTAACTTTCAATATGAATCACACGAGATAGCTAAGAAAAGGGATATGCTAGCTTGACATGTTGTTAGTTTTGTACTATATTATTAATTAGGTCGGGTCCTCCATGGTCCACGCTCACCTGGTGAACATAATGGGGCTCATATATAGCACATCGTCAAGTTCTTTTGCATAAAATATTGGTGTGTGACGACACAACCTATCTTTTCCGCTAGCAGTTTTTCCGCGAGTTCAAGTAGATATATGTGAAAGGCATCCAAAGCATAGAGTGTGCCAAGGCCAGCCCTTCCTCTCATTTTTTTTCCAAGAACACAACTCTAAAATTATTTTTAGAGATAAGCTTCTTGTTGTTATGCTTATGGTGATACCTTAGTGTAATACTGCACTAAATTCAACAAAAAGAAATCACCTTTGCTACTTTATATGCATTGGCCGGCCCACTGAATAAAAAGAAGAAAAATGTCCACTGTAATTTAATTGAAAACATAATCAGTGTCATCTACTCAAAGAACATTTGCTGATGTCTCACCATTGTATATATATATATATATATATATATATATATATATATATATATATATATATATATATATATATATATATATATATATATATATATATATATATATATATATATATATATATATATATTATATTCCAACAATGCAACTAGAGTAGTTTCATATGCACATGCACAAAATACAGTATTTTCCTTACCAATAACCCTAGCTAACAAGCCCCATCAAAATTTCCTAATTAGCCCAACAACCCCTCCTAACAATCCAGCACATTTTGTGACCCCATCCACACCAACAAAAAAGAACAAACGAACGCGCGCGGCACGAATCTCAAGGGCTTTCTGCAGTATCGGTTAGGAGTACTAACTATCAACATTACGTACTCTACATGCTGTACTAGTACTAAGACAGCAGCAGGGGTACGTACAGTACAGTACAGTATACAGAAGGTACAGGTCCAAACTACGATGGATCTGACCAATCGGCCAAAACAGAAAGGTATGTCATGCGTCCGCTATCTATCTACTCCAGCATCTGCAAATTCTGCAGTGCACGAGCTAGAGCTAGAGATGATGGAGGAGAACAGAAGCTGTGGCCAGGAGCCTAGATGTCCACTCGATCACTATAGGGCAGGGGCACTAACGCATATAAAAAAAATTCTTCCCAAGTGCAGGTTGTGTCAAATCTAAGTACTCCCTGGAATATAAACATTTATGGAGTTTTTCTTTACAGAGGCTGGGGAAAGATGTACTACGGTAAGTTAAGATAAGAAAGTACTCTTAACTGGTTTGATTTTTTTGTGATGAAATCAGTTTATACATATTTAAGTTTTAGACTTGATAGGGGAGCTCGTATTTATGACTAGTTATTCTTTCAGCGAGGCGTTGTGATGATATCATTAATCTCAAAGTATATTGGCTTGATCTTTCAGAGATACTCACAAGAACAGACCGTGGGTGTGTACGTTTATAAGGGTAAATGTGCACATGTTGTGAGCGTTTGTAAAAAAGTAAATAAATTAAATTAAAAATGGTTCGTAGTTGGTTAAGATAAGGGCCCCCTTTTGAATCACAGGAATGAAAAAACGGAGGAACAGAAAAAACATAGGATTCTGACAGGAATGTAAGTGTAAAACAGAAGATTTCAAAACACAGGAAAAACATATGAATAACCGTTTGATTGGACCACAGGAAAAGCAGAGGAATTTGAGAGAGATAAAGACTCAAAGGATTTCTTCCATGAGGTTCTACCTCTTGTTAAAATTCCTCCAAAACTTGTATGGGAAGAGATATTCCATAGGAATTTCATAGGATTCCATAGAGTTCATTCCTTTGATTCAAAGGGCTTTGTAGGAAAAAAATCCTATAGGAATAAATCCTCTAAAATTTCTATGAATTTCTTTTGAATCAAAGGAGACCTAAATTCAGATATGGAGAAGTAGTTATATTTCAAGATAAAATTTAAGCGTGAGAAGCAGCGATATAGTACTATACAAATAGTAGTTGTACTCGTGAGTAAAATTTTATACTAATATCACACTCAGCCCACGCTCTCCAGTACAACGTGTGGCCAGGTGGAGGGGACAGCTGATTGATCGTTGTCTCCTGCAATCGTAATTAAATTAAGTTACCCTCGTGTCCTACAAAAGGTCAAGGATCTTCTGTAGGAGTGGCTGTTACTCCAAAGTTGAGACATGTTTTCGACCATTGCGTAAAACCATGTTCGATCGATTGGCACCTTTTCAAACGCTGGGAAATCTTGGCTCCAAGCTTGTTTCATTGAGTACTTCAATTTGACCAAGATGTTAATAACATTTTTTAGCTGAATTGTCTAAAGTTTGGCTAGTAAAATTGAACATGCAATTCACCTAGAATGACGCAATTTTATCAAACGTCTTACGTCAACGACACACGGAGTCTATACACAGTAATGAATAAATATTTGTTACAAGTATGACAATAAATAGGTGCCTAATTAACTCGATCGAACCTGTCTAACCTTCAGAACATTAAGGTTCTATATGGACAAGTAAAATATATTCATAAGAACTCGTTGCTCAAAGTTTTCTAGGAGAATTTTTAAAATCAAAACAAGCCATGTAAATAAAGTTTTTTTAGCAAAGTTGGGCAAGCCACAATTTGTGTGGCCAACAATTTGTTAGACACACTTCTGGTAAGTGGAAAGAAAACGAGACTATGATAAGTGGATCCAATTTCTTAAAAATGGAACCTCTCCTATCATAAAATTTGTTCAGACTTTTTTAAAGAGAATTTCTCGGTCTCCATATGCATCTTTGGACAACAAATGTGTTTTAGTTGATCTATTAACGTATTTCGATATTTAGGATGTAATATTGTCAACAAAAAAATCATGATTCACATGATATAATACTTCAGTCGTTTCGAGGCTTTACTAATTATAAGCATTGCATGGTAGAAATGATTTTTTTTATGTAAGTGAATGAAAACAATACCTTGCGGTTGCAACACATGACTGCTTACCTCATCTCCACAGAAGATCCCAACTGGAACACCTGGCACTGGCTATTTCTTTTTGTAACAATATAAAGTCAACCGGATTTTGGATTTTTGAAGACAAGACTTAAGCATGGAGCAAAGCAACCCAAGATCTTGCTTCTATGGACATAAACATATGCTCCTGCCAGTAAGTTTCTCCTGAACTTGTCTGCCTGTTTTCTGGAAAACAAAGACGGTCATGGGTTAGTTTAAGACTTGAATATTCTCAAACTGCTGGTACACTGTTATTCTTCTGGAAGAAAATACACCAAACCTTTTATTCCTTTTATTTTCCATTCTTTTTTCTTCTCACCGGGATCTAGAAAGGTCTGGCCTTTGCTTTTTTTAAAAAAAAAATCTACAAGATGTGGCTTTTAGTACTCTAGTAAATAACCTAGCAGCCTCTGAATTGGAATGTAGCCATGTTGGCGTCGTGTGACTGCTGGACCCAACCATCAGGCTTCAGTTGTGGGGCAGGACAGAAACGAAAATGAGTAGCTTTAAGCATTCAGATTTGTCCTGCCCTGAAGGAATTTCAGAATTCTTCTCCCATTAAGGGCACAAAGGATTTGTTCTTTTCCCAAACAACGCAAGCAAAAGTGGCAAATGAAAACTTCAATAATATTGCTGGTCAAATCCCACTCTAACTAAGAAATAGCAGGCATTCTGTTGTTCCCTCAAAAAAGATATATATTGTTCATCAAACAGAGAGATTAAGATATGGTTCCAGAAGGGAATAACTCAGTAATCATCAAGGAGAAAAGAAAAACAGAGCAGCAGGCATTTCCTAGAAGCAAACACAAGTTGCACGGTGCATCTTAAGTTTGCTGGTTTAGCACCATCGAGCAATATAATAGTATTGTGTCAAATTGTAGTCTTGGTCCCCCTAAAACAATCAATTCAACTCTATGCTACAACAGTAAAGGCATCCATCATTCGATAGACACAAGGAGCAGCAAATTTTGGATGAAATGGACAGCGCATTTGTCAAAAAGGCAGTGCTCAATTTGTAGACCTCACCTAGCTAAATAGCATACATGTAACATCATAAACAATGCTGAACATGGTCCAAAGAGAGAGCACAAACCTATGGAAACATCCAACTTAAGAGCATGTCTTCTTGGCTGTACATACATTGAACCCTATGAAGAGGCTTTATCCCTTGACCTACTCTTTTCATAGCACAAACCACGTAATCTACTACTACCTTTATGTGATATGAATGGACTGGAGCAAAAACCTCAAGGTGCTCAACCCAAGTCATCAATTTTCTAATTGAGAACTTCAAAGATTCCCTTATCACATTATAGTTTTATTGACTAGTTAATATTTCAGTCCTCATCGTAGGCACACCGATCATTCCTGTACTCTAAATCTTCCTTTCCCCTTCTTGATGCTCTTTCTGTGAGAATAAATCCATGTAAAAAGTCCTTTGGACTTTTAATGGCTATTATTTCAATGGGCTAAGGCAGAGTCCAACAAAGGAAGATCATGCTCAAGATGCTCTGGATCAAGCAGATGGCGACATTAGCTTTGTGTGCCTAGTGGGGGATAAGGAAAAGCTGGAAATTAGCAGCACTAACAGCATCTTAGAAGGCTGGGGGTGCTCATAACCACAATCTATGGATATTATTAGAAGGCATCTTGTGATTGTGGCGACTTGTGTAATTACAAATAATTAATCAAAGGCATGCATCAAAGGCAGATTTTGGTCAGTAACTAGATACTTTTTTCTATTTAATAAAGTAAAACAATTTTGTAATGAAAGGGAAGCGCCATATACTGTATCACAAGAATCCCAAAATTCGAGTTGCTTGGTCAAAGGAAATATTGATCAGGTTTGGCTTACTTGATGGCCGAGGAAACTTGAAACAATCTGGAACAGGATCTTTCAAGAAGGTTACAGATGCCAAGAGGATAATGGTGAGACTTCTACTAAAATCCTTAATTTTTAATCTGCCACTAGAATGATAGAATCCTTCAATTAATCCGCATTACTAGTTAGTGGACTCTGGTCATGGAAGATACCTCACGTTTGCAAGCTTTCATTGTCTCTAACAGTGTAAGAAGGAACCCCATTGATCACAACGTAGCATGTAATTTAGTTGACATTTGTCATTAACAAATAATAAAAAAGAAGACACAAAGAAAAGCTCCTTAAAGTAAAGGTAACAGGAGATCCTGAAGCCTGAAGGTACACAGTAGGTGAGCATAAGTGCTAGTAGAGATTTCTGCTACTGTCGATGTACCAGTGTTTAACTGAACATATGTGCACTAAAATAAGCAAAGAATAAGTAAAGGAGGTCACCTTTAATTTGGTCCTACTACATCCTTCATAAGTGATAATTAAATTTTGATCCTTTCTTTGGTATAGTACTTTGATTTAGTATAAGTGCAGAACAAATAAATCAATAACAGCCACAGATATGTTCAGCAACTGTCAATAGAATCTAATATTTTTTCCAAATGCAATATTACTAAAAAATTTATTAACCTTGAGACATCTTCTATTTGCACCTTTTTCCCTTATGTCAGTACTAATGGTGTTCTGCTTTGCTTGAAGATGTTCAGCTTCTACAGAGAGTAACAACGATGTCAGATGAATAGAACTTTGTACTTTGTAGGATAAGAATGACATAAGACTCATCTAATACACCCATGAATCCAAAAGCGAATCTTACATGACAAAAAAAATCTAATTTAAAAATCTAAGAAAAATGGACTTTCAGAGACTTTCTATAGTTTCTAGTAGGTTCAACTTAGGAATTTAACAGATAGAGAAGTTCTCTTGACACATTTTCGATTCTTTAGTCACTGATTTCTTTGATTTACGATGGCAGCAACAGCATAGTATATGTCCCGCTCCTGAATTCCTGATGTAGATTTTGCATCATGGTGATCAAATTAACATATTGTCACCGATATCAAGTGAATATTTGACATAAATAAGAACATGGCGTTTAAATGAATCATTTATGAACTATGACATTTCTTAGTCCAAAATCAGGCCAAATTGATTGCAACTATGAATTGTAACTAAAAAACGGTCGACTCTTCATATGTCTATCAGACAATTACTTCCCCTTGTTTAACATCACATAGCACTAGATCAACTGATAGATTGCCCTTTTCGTAGCTGACTGAACCAACTAAATCCATGGTTGATTAGTGGTTCTCATCCAGTTGAAGTACAAGTTTTTGGTGGAGCACAAGTTGACAATAACCAAGAAAAGCTACTAACATTGGATTTTTCATGCGCACACGCCACAGCCCATTTTCAGGTTGATGCCCCCAGCCACTATCATCTTCTCAAAAGAACAACAGCTACGATGCTGGAAACTTTGTCCAAAAGAAAGCATGAAAGGAAATTAAAGCATGCTTTCTTTGACAGTTTGACCCTGATAAGTTCATGGTCCCCTTTGACTACAAAGAGCTACACAAAACAATCAAAGTCACGTCCAAAAGCAACACGCAACGATGCCTGATGCCGTGCTATCTAAACAAACACAATCTGCACGGGCTATGAATTCATACATGCAACCACCGAAGAACAACTACCTGAAGTGCTCGGTCCAAGGCCAATTTTGACTGTACTTGACAGAAACCAAATTTATACACAACAAACAAGCAAGCAAAAATGTTGTCACTCACCAACCTTAGTTCTTCCTGTTTGTCATTTATTCTCCTATGACTCCCATCTAAAATGCAGCACTACCATAGCAACATTCCATTCTCAGAATAGGATCACACACAAGGTGACAGAACACCTGGTTTTTTTAGAGAGTACATAGACAAAATGTCGTGCAAGAGCAGCAGTATGTGCACATAATTCCACGAGATTTGTTCCTTCCGATACACATTTTTACTTCTTTCTAGCCCAAAAAAAAGTAATGGGAAAAACGAAGATAAATTTTA
Source organism: Oryza sativa Japonica Group (assembly GCF_034140825.1). NCBI lineage: Eukaryota > Viridiplantae > Streptophyta > Magnoliopsida > Poales > Poaceae > Oryza > Oryza sativa. The sequence continues at coordinate 25,164,467 of NC_089040.1, read as the reverse complement.
TTCAGGCAAGCACCGCTTGGGATTAAACTTTTACTACTAATAAATTCTCGCGATCTAAAAACATATCATTCTTCTATTCAATGAAATTGGCGGCCTCGTCGATTCGTCAAAAAAAAACATCTCATCCGATTGAAATAATAAGGGGTGGATTAGTTTCTGGGATGATGATCGGAGAGAACTGAAAATTTTTTTTTGGAACAATTACACGAACACAGCATGATCGAACTATGCACGTACGAGGAGCGAGGATTGGGGCCATACCTAAGACGGATGCGCCTCGCCGAGCCCGCGCCTTCAGCGCGGCGGGAGGAGCGATCCCGATCCAGCCATCGGATCGCGAACTCCCCGGCGGCGGAGGCGGAGGCGGAGGTTTTCCCGGCGGCAAAACAGAGGGCGGCGCGGAGGGGCACTGTGCGGCGGACAGGTGGGTCCCACACGATGAGCGTGAACCGATGGTTGTGTTGTGTTTTGGGCCTTGTTCTATGGTGGCATTGGAATAAGTTCACTTTGGGTCCCTCTATTTGTCGCTCAGTCCGATTTTCATCCTGAACCACGAAAACGGGTATGACCCGTCCCCCAACTTACGAAAACCGGACAGGTCCCTCGGCAGTATAGAGGGCGGTTTTGGCCGACGCGACGCCTATGTGACTAATTTGACTCAGTCTTCATCTGACGTGGCATTGACATGGCAATTCGATGTAGAAAAATATTAATCCACATGGGACCCACATGTTAGTTTAACGCACAAATTAATAAAAATGATGGGGCCCACGTAGGCCCCACATGTCATTCTCACCCTTCTCTTCTTCCTCCTCCCTCCCTCTCCACGGCGTCACAAGGAGGTCCGGCAGTGGTGGCCGACGACGCGACAACGACGACACGGGAGAAGGCTGGGTGTCGGCGGCGGGAGCGCTGGGGGGAGGGGCTCCGCGTGGGGGGCGCCGCCCGCCCCTAGAAGCTACTCCTCGTCTTCGTCCGCGGCGCCGGCGCAGACCCCGCGCGGAGTTCAGAGCCGTGCACGTGGGCGGAGGGGTGCAGCAGTAGTTCGGCGCCACGCGGTGGCGCCAGAGATGTCGCCACTCGCCGGCGGGAGGCAGCGGCGGGCGGATCTCCATGGCAGAAGCGGCATCGCCCATCAACAGCCGGCTCGCCGCGGGCCGTCGGCGGCGGCGCCGCCATGGCTAAATTCTCGTCGGCGAAATGCTGCATGAAATCTCGGCGGCCACCAGAAGCAACCTGGTGATTTTGGTTAGCTCTGTTAATTAATTACCGGCTAAATAAACACATACTTTTCCACTTTTTTCCTTAACCATCGTTCACGAGCACGGTGACAGCCCGGCCACCTCAGCCTACCACCAACGGCCTCGGCGGAGGAGCGCACCTCGCCTCCGCACGCCGGCTGCCGGGCTCTTCGCACCGGCGCGGACTCCAGCGTCATCAGAGCAGCTCACTGAATGGGCGCGGAGCTGCGCGAAGGGGGAGCAGGCAGGCGGTGAGGTCGTGGCGATGGTGGAGGGCCTCTCCGCCCCGCTCGTCGCCCGCTCCGCCGGCCGGTCGCTCCGGCCGCCGCCCGCCACGGAGGAAGACGGAGAGGAGAGCAACAATGACGATGGGGAGCAGTGGGGGATAGAGAGAAGGAGAGAGACGATAGAGAGAGGGGGATAGAGATAAGGGGTAGTGAAGATGACAGGCGGGGTCCACGTGGGCCCCACCAATTTTCTATTATTGTGGGTGTGAAACTGACATGTGGGTCCCATAGGATTTATTATTTTTTGATTGAATTGCCACGTAATCACCACGTCAATGCCACGTCAGATAAAGACCGAGTCAAATTAGCCACGTAGGCGCCACCTCAGCTAAAACCGGGGTCAAATACTGCCGAGAGACCTTATTTAAACGGTTTCGTAAGTTGGAGGACCTGTCGTACCCGGTTTTGCGATCAAGGGACGAAAATCGGACTGGGCGACAAATAGAGGGACCCAAAGTGAACTTATTCCGGTGGCATTTGTGATAGCCCAGGTTTGGGCTTATGTGGCCCATTTGTTCTTTCACGGATTAAACCACATCTAATTTTCCAAAAAAAGAAAAGGAAAAAATATAATCACCGTCAAATTTGAAGATTGTTGAAAAAAATCACGTTGTTTTTAAATGCAATAGATAACATCCCGGCCTTTACTCAAAGGAGCTACAACTTTAAAAAAAATAGCTATATTTATGGCGCCATATTTTTCACTAAAAATTAGTCAACATGTATTTACATTGTAAATCTCTAAATTACATATGTAATTTTAGTGTGTTTATAGTGTAAATATCAAAATTACATATGTAAATATCAAAATTACATATGTAATTAGTATGTAATTACCGTGTAAATATGATGTAACTAACATGTATGCTAATCACCGATACTCAAATTTGTTTATATTTACTCCTACTAGTAACATGCCCGTGCTAATGCTACGCTACTATTAAATAGGTCGTTCCTGTTTACGCTAATCACCGACAGCCTACGCACGTACTACTGCTACACGAATCTCAATGGCATCAATGGTCTAGAATCCGACTGAGATGAGGAACAAAATATGGCGCAACATGTTTAGCAAATCCGTAAAAAAAATCACGTGGATGACTTCCTAATTCCTACCCACCGAACTTCGATTACGTTATATGTTTCGTAAAAACAAATTAGCGTTGTAGTACTATTTGAATTTATTTAATTTTTTATCTCGAGGCATGTACTTCATTTGTAGTCACACGTAAAGCGTGCAGGCGTCCTCTCCCGCCGCCGCATATGCCGGCGCCGCGTGTTACGCGTGACGGCGCGGCCGCCGGCGCACGGTAAAACCGGTGATCAAACCAGTGGAATCGTGGACGCGCGCGCCAGCTGCACGCACGCACGCCAGCGAGCTAGCGCTCGCCGCCGAAATGCACGCGCCCTCGAACACCAACGGCGCCGTCGTCTTCCTCGCCGCCGCCGTCTCATTCCTCCTCCTGCTGCTGCTCGGCTCGATCCGGCATGCTCGAGCGCAGCAAGAAACCGGGTAGCTTTCACTCTCCATCGATCGATCGCTTTTATATTACATGTTGCAGCAGCTAAGTACTAGCTAATTGGTGATTGAATTTGAATACTGCTCGATCGATTGATCGTTGCGGGCAGACGACGAGATGGAGTTCAGCTACCGTCGCGGCGACGACGACGGGCCGGAGCGGTGGGGGCACATCAGGCGGGATTGGGCCGCCTGCTCCTTCGGCTTCGGCCGCCGCCAATCCCCCATCCGCCTCTCCGCGGCCGCCGCCATCGCCGCCGGCGGCCGCGGCGGCTACGACCGCCGCCGCCTCCCTCGTCAACCGCGGCCACGACATCATGGTGAGGTTCGACGGCGACGCCGGCGGGGTGGTGGTCGACGGCGAGACGTACGCGCTGCGGCAGATGCACTGGCACTCCCCGAGCGAGCACGCCGTCGACGGCCGCCGGTACGACCTGGAGCTGCACATGCTGCACCAGAGCGAGACACGCGACGGCCGCTACGCCGTCGTCGCCCAGCTGTTCGACATCGGCCACCGCCGCGACGCCACCCTGGACATGGTGATCACCCTCTGTTCCACATCTTCTACTATCTACACGTAGGCAGGGTTGGAAATTTCGGACGTCGGTCATTTCGGTCCCCTCCGATACGATATTACTTCGACGGAAATTTTTCAATTTTGTCATGAATTTTGGTCATATTTGTTCAAACTCAACTAAATTTTGTTCAAAATTTCGGACCAAAATTTCCAAAATTTCAGGATTTCGGTGACCTCCGACACGATCGGCCTAACCGATAAAGTGAACCCTGCACGTAGGTCCCGTTCTTTTCTCCAACAAGAGTTGAATGAACATTAAGATTTTCGTGACACGCTTTTCAAACTGCTAATCGACGCGTTTTGTGCAAAAATTTTCTATACGACAGTTGCTCTAAAATATCATATTAATCTATTTTCCAAGTTTGTAAACTCAATCAATTATACGTTAATACCACCTCGTTTTGCGTAAAAAACTTAATCTTCATCTTCAGGAGAAAAGAACACCGCCGTAGAGGAAGACTACGAAAAAGTATACAGTTGTAACGGAATAGCAAATATATACCAATCTGGTACCTTTAATACCAAATATGATACACCGTATAGGTATGATGACATCAGCATGATACGTAAGTAGCGGATCTGAGCATGATTTTACTAAGTATCATGTTGATGTTAGCATGATACTATAGGTATCAGAATCTATATCATGTTGACGTTAGCTATTTCGCTATAATAGTATATCGTTCTATAGTATTTCTACTACACGTAACATTGTAACATGTGATCGATGTCTGCAATGTACTACCTCCATATTTTAATGTATGACGCCATTGACTTTTTTGTCTAACGTTTGACAATTTGTCTTATTTAAAAAAAATTATGTAATTATCATTTATTTTAATGTGACTTGATTTATCATTAAATGTTCTTTAAGCATGATATAAATATTTTTATATTTGCACAAAAAAATTTGAATAAAACAAATGGTCAAACATTGGTCGAAAAGTCAACGGCGTCGTATATTAAAATACGGAGGGAGTAGCTGGAGCCATACATCAAGAGGGTGGCCAAAAGGAGGAAGGGGCACGAGGTGGAGATCGACGACGACGTGGATCCGAGGTGGCCGGTGAAGGGAAGCGGCGTTTACTACAGGTACACGGGCCGTTCCGGCCTGTCACGTTTTGTAACTAAAGCTCTATTTTTTTTTAATATATTAACGTGTAATATTTTTTTACGTGTTAAAAAAAATCTACAGGTACACGGGCTCCTTCACCACGCCGCCCTGCACCGAGGGGATCACTTGGACTGTGTCCACGAAGGCAAGCCACACACATCACAGATCAGATCATTAATTTCTTTCGTGAGTTAGTCGTCTGATGGCGCAAGCAATTGCGAGCGTATATGCAGGTGCGGCGCGTGTCGCGGCAGCAGATGGAGCTCCTCTGCGAGAAGTCGTCCACGATGTAAGTAAAGCGAGTGCAGTGCAGTGCATTGACGTGTGCCACGATCGAACGACAATTTTGCGCTTGGCTTTGTCGTGAGTAAAAACGTTTGTTGGTTTGCTTAATTGCAGGGTGACACTGGAAGGCAAAGTAACACGAACTCATCGAAGACGGCTTGTCAAATTTTCATGTTTATAGCATAATAGTAATGCATGACAGATGTGTGACAAATTTCACCTTGATCAAAATTAACAGAATCAAAAAACATGCTAAAAGCAAGTCATCAGATGACACACTACGGGATAAACAAGCTGCGACATAGTACTAGGATTTTGAAACATGAATCGGTTAACCTAGCTAACTAGCTGGAAAATCCATGGATCGAGATTGATTGATTGATTTGATTATTAGTATTGCCTAGTCGAGGCGACGGAGGATGCCATCGTTGCCGACGCCGCGCTTGCTCTCTCCGTAGTCCTCCGGCCTGAGGACGGACAAGTCTATCTCGTGGGCATGGTCGCGGGCGAACGCCGCCTCCTCCTCCGGCGTCGGCAAGCGCATGTTGAACCTGGCGTAGCTCTCGGCCCTCGTCGCCGCCACCCACGCGGCGAGCTCCCTCTCCTCGCGCAGCTCCTCCTCCTCCCTCTTCTCCCGCTCCCTCATCTCGCCAAGCATCCTGAACACGCTCGCCACGGCCCCGATCCAGTCCGACGGGTCCTCCTCTGCCGCCGCCGTCTCCGGCTCCTTCCTCTTCGCCGCCATGGGAGGCAATGCGGCTTTCAACTTTTCAAGTTTCAGCTTTCAACTTTCGATCGATCTCGATCTGATTTGAGACACAGGGGGGTCTACGGGGATCTCCTATTTAAAGGGGGGCACGCGCCAAGTCTGACTCGTTCTAGCCTTCTAGGTAATCCTAGTCGGATTCTAGAGTGGCAAAAAAACAAAAACAGAAAAAAAAAACAAACTTGACGGACTGAAGATGCTTCTTCACTTCCTCAAATACTGTAACAGACAATGGATGCTATAGCAAACAAAAGTTTTGGCTGTACTGAATCCAAACAGGCATGGGCAACAAGTCAACAACATAAAAGATCCCATTACTCGATCGACCATGCAAGTCCAAGTTTTTTTTTTGGGGGGGGGGGGGGGGGGGGGCTAATGGGCGATCGATCGCCAGGCGATCAGCCCCCCTCCCCTATACTCCATACACTCCTCCCTCATCCTCCTCCTTTTCTTCTCTTCTTACTACAGTACACCACACAAATTTTTTTAAAAAAACCAAAAGTTAGAAAAAAATTATGTATAGAAATACTATATATAAAAAATTTAAATTCAAATTCAAATTTGAATCGGGTATGTAAACTTTTGACTTATAAATTTTAGGTGTATAAACTTTAGATGCATAAAAATACTATATATAGAAAATATTTGAATTCAAATTCAAATTTGAATAAGATATAATTCAAATTCAAATTTGAATCGGGTATGTAAACTTTTGACTTATAAACTTTGGTTCTATAAACTTTAGGTGTATAAACTTTAGATGTATAGAAATACTATATATAAAAAAATTGAATTCAAATTCAAATTTGAATCGGATATATAAACTTTTGACTTATAAACTTTTGGTCTCTAAACTTTAGATGTGTAAACTTGAGGTGTATAAACTTTATGTGTATAAATTTACTAAAATAGTAAAGTAATGCGGTGCAAAAAAAGAAACCAGGTAGAGAGAGAGAGGGAGAGGGGGATTGATCGCTACCCCCGGTCCCGGGCGATCGATCGCCGATTAGGATTTTCGAGTCCAAGTTCTAGTACGTGGAGTAGTTACGTGGCAGGAGATGGAAACAGGTCTCATGAGAGGAGAATTCTTGAGCACAGAGACATTTACCCCCAGATTACACCACAGAAGCCATCGTTACGCCATTCTCCCTTGGCTCAGTTGGTCAGGGTAACTGCAAAACAGTAGGCAAATTCTCAGAAAATAATCAAGGCACGCAAACTCTGTTTCATTCCCTCCAAATTCACATAAGAATGCGCATTGACATACCCAGCTTCTTGTACATCTCTTCCTCTTTAAGCACCACCTTCCGCAACTCATGCGCTGCGTATTGCATACGGCGAAAATGAAACTGCACCGATTTCTTCAGGGTCTCCATCCTGGCCAGCGCCACCCTCATTTCCTCTCCACCAGCCGCCATACCTTCCATGGCATCCTGAAGTTGGTTCTCAAACCTTAGGCGAAGGTAATGAGCACTGTGCTCTTCATCGAGTTCATTTAGATCCATCCTTTTGTAGGCCAGGGCTTTTAGGCTCTACACAAATCAGGGCAATTAGTCAATTTATCATTCCGCATAAATGAATAGATATCTAATAGAGGACACAAGAGAGGATGCATCTCAAACATTATTAATATACAGACAGAACAAAGCAAAGAGTAGTTCAAAGAGCCCTATAACTTAAGTTCTGGGTAACTATTCCCTCTTAGCTCAGATCATACTGAGAAATGAAGGTTTATCTTGGTCCATCACAGTCCATACAATAAGTTTAAATTGAACATGGGTGCAATTGCAGAGCATGGATTAACATACCAGAAAGAAGATACTACCTCCATCAGTTTAAATGGAACATGGATGCAACTGCAGAGCATGGATTAACATACTAGAAAGAAGATACTACCTCCATCCCATAATATACGGGATCTGCATTGCCAAAATCCCTTATATCCTGGGGAGGTAGTATTACAGTGGAGGATAACATTATTGGACGATCTTTGGAGGCAGTACAGTTCTTCCTAGCAAACAACACTGACCACTTGAGTATTTCAATTCAGCATTTATTTGCTTTTTTCCCAAGAATAAAGGGGCAATAAGCCTGTAGCATTTTCACCCAATAAGTTTGATGCACAGTTTTGCCCGAATTGTGGCACAAGTTCTAGCTAATCGCCTTGCCCCTAGATTAAATGAGTTGGTGTCAATGAATCAAATTATCTTCATTCATAAGAGATTGATTCATGAAAATTTCCTTTATGTTCAAAACATAATCCTACTCCTCTCAAGAAAAAAGGACTCATTCACTCTTCTTTAAACTGGATATTTCAAAAGCTTTTGAAAATGTATTGCTGGCCTTATTTGCTGGAGGTTCTACAGGTTTTGATATAAAATGGAGGAACTGGGAGTCCAACACTCCAACCACCTAGCCATGTTCACTTCTAGAGTTTTGCCTACAGTACCAGGAGATGATATCGTGCATGCAAGGGGTCTGCAGAAGGTTTTTGAGGTGGCAAAAGAAATTTATTTACTCTCTCGGTCTCTCCTCTTACCAAAACATAGCCCGTTTCAGATGATCGCTTTACACAGATGATGATGTTCACTTCACTAAACACAACCTAAAGGATCTAGAAGTAATTGGTAGCATTCTATGGCTGTTGCTGCAGCAAAAGACCCATGCAGCTGAGAACTCGCTGAGGCGACACTGGCCTCATAACCAGATTTGCAGCCTTTGCAATGAAGCTTTTGACGAGATACATGCCATTTGGCCAAAGAACATCTACATATGAAATCTGGAACAAGGTTTGTCGGATGAGATTCTAAACATACCTTCACAAGCAATTTGTTAGTATAGGATGAACAGGAGGAGCACAATTGCACAACTACACATCGATTAGTTTAGAACAACACATGGAGGAGGAGGAGGAGCACATAGATTAGTTTAGAACAACACGAGGAGGAGGAGAAGGGCATGAGAGGAACTTACCATGGTGACGAAGAGGAAGGGGAACCCGGCGTACGCCTGGTCGGCGAGAGCGGCGAACTTGGGGTCCTCGTCGGCGACGTACACCACGGTGGGGACGTCGATCAGCTCCCTCAAGGGAGAGAGGGGCTCGGGGGAGGGAGGCGCTCCGAGCTCCACGGGGTCCGCCATGGCGGATGGCGGCGGCTCGATCCGCGCTTCGCCGGAGAGCGGCGCGGCGATCGGCGAGGCGAGGAAGAGCTCGGGGTCGCGAGACGCGGAGATGGGGATGGGAGGCGAGAGAACAAAAAAAAATGCAGCGTAATCTGAATGGGTTCTTCCTCGCAGATGCTTGAAGCACTCCTCCTTCCTGATAAACCATAATCTGAGATTTGAGGCTTGCTTCCATATTTATTTGAGATCACAAATTCTATGACCAAATTCTACTCCCTAGAATATAAATCTTCTTCTTTCTCAAGAGAGTAGATTTGGGCTGTTCGAGAGCTCCAAAGGTTGAAGAAGAGCTACAGGGGACCAGGAGGGAGATGAGTGTGGGTCCCACCGTTGGTACCACCTCATAATAAAGTAGCGGAAACGATTTCTGACCGAACGATCTAGAGAGAAACAGCATCTGAGCCGTTCATCGGATTTATCTGAGATTCTCCGGAGCGTGTGGGACCGGAGGACAAAAGGTGGGTCACGAGAGCTCAGCCTGCCAACTGTTGCGTGTCAGCCTGCGAACTCTTCGTCTCCATCTCCGGCTCCCGCAACCGCTCATTCCGATCAGAAAATTTAACAAATTAATTAAAATCCTTTTGAACCCTTAAATTTTTGTTTCTAACTAGAGTATGCAGATGATTTTTTTAAAAAAAAAAGCTTAATTTGTCGAATTTTAAGCAATCCAGTTGGCTTTTCCTTAAGTACCCGACGCTGTAGAGGAAGCTGAATGCGAAGAGGTGCAACTGGACCCAAGGGGAAGAAAGTCCGGGCGAAGAGTCATGGGCCTCATGGCTCAGTCCAAGCAAAGGGAAAGGATTTCGTATATCTTTATGGCTGAGGTTGGTAAACAAATTTAGGACTAAGTTAAAAGCAAACGTCTATACAAATTTAGAATATAGCTAAGCACCACAGGTCCATGAAGTAATTATGTCAAGTTTGCAAATGTACACACTTTTGGCCTTAGCTCATCACAACCAACAACCTAATGGGTAAGCACACAGATGAATAATGGCTACATTGTTTTTGATATGCTAATCATCTGCTTCTACATATGAACCATGGGCCATAACCTACATTATTGATGATCTACTGCACAGGATAAGGCCACCGTCGCCAATTCTTTCCTTTTGCCTCCATCGCTCCAAGAGAAGATCGTGGCTCCTCCGCAAATGCATGTAGTCATCGATGTGAAATGACGATCTTTGAGTGTTATCGGGGCAGCTGCTTCGGCGAGACGCAGCCTCCTCGAACCTTGTCAGAAGTGTATCCTTGGAGCCAGCTGCGCTATCATGATCTCCAGGACTCCAACTCCCGCGGCTGCTCATAGTGCGACTGCTGGTGCTGCATGCGGTACTTGCTCCCTGAAATGGTCAGTTAATCAGGCACCACAATGCGATGGTATGTTGATAACAATTACTAACAAAGATGTTATATGTAGAAAACACATAACAGAGAGCATTTTTTTCTCAAAATATTGGCATTCTACTTACTGCAGTTAAAAATGTGTTGTTAAACAATTTCGCAGAATATCAATAACGACATACAAATAAGTACAACAAGCACAACTTAGCATAGAGAGAACAGAGATGGTTATCGTCACCTGTGTCTTTGGTTTGCATGGAGAGGTTTGAAGGTCGTTGCTTGTTTCCCATTGCAGCCAGGGAAGGACAACCCCGTCTGCCTCGACGGGTGAAGCAACTTTTGGAAGCGTTATTGGAGTTTCGATCTTGGTGTTTTGTACCACATCTCTTCTGCTTGAACTTGTATCACTTCTTTCTCCATCAAAAGATGAAAAATCAGTATCTTCAACATTTGACAGGAAATCTTCGAAGTATTGCTCAGCCTCTTCAGTAAGACGTCTTGACACCCTGGCTCTATCATTGCTTCTCTGGAATATATATACATAAAGTCTGAATTCGCAGATTCTCAATAACAAAGGAAGAAGTAGCAATACAGTGAAGAAAACTTACTCTTCTATATCGTGGTTGCCTTTCCGAATTCATATTCTTCTTAGGAGTAGGTAGCAATTCCTTGACTATTTTTGTGAGTTCATGCCCACGTTGTTCTTCCGCTGCCAATTGAGCTAACAATTCCTGTTTCCGCATCTCTGACTGAAAAATACATTGGATAAAGCAATAAAGCATATTAAATAGAAATATGATTCCTTAAAAGAGAACAAGAAAAAAACACTCATCTACTGAATATTACCTCTTCCAACTTGCTAGTGTAACTCCTGCGGAGCTCATTAATAACCTGAGTTGGTTGTGCATCAGCGCTTGTTGCTTTTTCTGAAGGTTCAGATTTTGTCACGACCTAGAGAAATGCAATCGAAGGCAAGATGCATGTAATCATACTGTCATTTACAATCTATGTCAAAACATGGCAAAGGATTTCAAAAGTCAACTATTTTAGAGTCAAAATAATGAACTAGAAAAAATAGCTTACAACTGTGCATTGTGCACAGGATATTAACATTTTAAGTGCTATAACTTTTTTCTAAAAGGTTTAGTTCCGAACATAGGCACCAAGAGAAAATTATCACAGACCAAGGAAACTAATCAAAGGAATATACGGTGAATGTCATTAGGAACTTTTGCTGCTCATAAGTTACCTTTTCAAGCTGAGTCCTGATTTCATCAACAGCTTGCCGGACTTCTTTACGCATCACGTCATACAGTGCATTTTCATCCTCATTATTACTCAGGCGGTCCTATCAAATGCCATAAGCATATAAAAGGGATATCTGATATATTCTAGTTCTAAAAATTTAAAAGAATATAGTGAGATCAACCTTTTCAAGGGTATAAACTGCCCGAATCCCCTTCTGATTTCTGCTATGAAAAGAGTCCCGAAATTCATCATCAGTTATTGAAGAATGGCTCTGCAAAAATCAAGGTTAAGATGAGCTCACAATGACACATGGAAGAGCCAGAACTTTTATGCACGAACCAATGGATGGCACTAAGGCACAAGATAGCGCAAAAATTTTAATGGTGTACAGCACTCAACTCTTTCTTGTGATTTTAATCAAATTACTTAAAATTAGAATTAGATGTGGCTTGACAACTCGTGCTCAGGCCAAGCAACTGACGGCACTAAAGCACAGGGTAAGGCAAAAGGTTTAATGATATACAGCAGTCAACTCTTTCTTGTGATTTAATGAAAATTACTTCAAATTGGATGAGGCTTGATGATTCATGCTAAAGTCACTGTGGTTCTCTGCTCTAGCAATGGAGTTATGGAGGCATAGGTTTAGGGTCTGGGCTCACCAAATTACGGTTTGGGGCATATAAGGCAGCAAGGGAGGTGATGGCCCAGGGATGCAAGTGAGTAATGCAGTCACTCCCAGTCCCAGATATCATTAAGCACCAAGCAACAGGTTGCACTGTGGCACAAACAGCTACATTATGCACTATGGTTTGCATCACATGGAACATGTCACAATTATATTGCTATTTTCACATGCAAGGGGAACCACCCAAATAACTATTCCATTTTCTGCATCCTTAGAAAGCAGAATTTCTTAAGTCATCACAATAGCAGCAGGCAAAAGAATAATATGTGATGTACTCACTGAGCTGCTGTCTCGTGAATGTAAGAAATCTTTTTGACTTGTAGACTTCCTCAACGATTGATTTACTTTAGCCGTCTTATGGAATGATGAGTTCTGCAGGCTATTATTGCTGGATTTGGTATTTATTCCCCTAGAACCATACCGGTGAGAAATGTCCATATCATTCTGCAGTCATAAACATAAAGCACAGATTTAAACAGAAGTAGAATTGCACATACTAGACAACTAGTAGCAATGAAGTGAAGGCATATAAGTTACACGATAGCAAACAAAAGGAAATACGAAATCTAGGATGCCAAACCTTAAAAACAAAGGTACTAGTGGGATTCACAGACCACTGCAAAGCAAAAATAAGGAAATAGTTCACCTAATTTTCTGATGAAGATTAAAGATAATGTGGTACCATAAATATTAAATGGTACATTGGCTAACATTATATATAAGTGAACAATTACAATCATCTATTTATGCATCCAAGCACTCCCATACTGTTGGGTAAAATCATGATGTGTTGAAGCTATAGATAGCATTACATTTATGATAGTTATTATTGAATAAACAAATAATCAAATATGATAGCTATTGAATGCAAGCTGATGAGGTAAAACTACCTATGGTCATCAAGATCAATGTTCCAGTTGAAAAGCAGAAAAGCAGGTCCATTTGTGCTTTTGAGGACAAGAATACTACCCCATCACAGACAATGCGATATAAGATCCTCTTGTCGATTACGGCAGTCTACTATGGTGTGTGTAGCAAGAAACAAGTGATCTAACACATTTTTATACAGTCAAGCAAATATCGCATAGATAACAAACATCATCCAGGACCAACAAACTGAACGGATACGTGTCATACAAAAACATATGAAAGCATTGTGTATATTTTTGTTGTATTACCTAGTTGCTTGATTTTATTATTCTTATAATCTCAACTCAACACATCCATAAATTGAACTAATTCACGTTTCATGAACAAGCATGAATAATACCATATAAACTTAGCAACCAGTAGAGGTACATGAATTACAGGCATGAAGCATGTATCAAATTTCCAAACAGATTTTAAACATAGCACAATGAACAATTAAACAAGTCTAATATCGTTAAATAGAATCGTAGCGAGATTTTGCATTCATTGCTAATACAAATTTATTTCTAAAATGCCCGATAGGACTAACTAAAAAATTTATGACAATATATGACAGCAAATCCAAAGCATATCACACGCAATCCGCTAATCCCAATGAAATTAACTCGGCATAATGCAATCAACTCCTATACAAAACCGAACACCACTATTATTATTATTACAACTAAAAATTGCGAGTTAGATTGTGAAATGCTGGTCACACTTACATCCGAATCACACCATCGGTGCCGATCCATCGAAGCGCGCCGGTCGACGGATGCATACCGCTGCCGCCCCGCGGCAGCAGCCCCGCCATTGGCGACAGCAGTGGCTCCGCCTCGCCTCTCGGCCGGCGGCCGCGACACCGACCTCCCGCGCTGCCGCGACGACTCCGTCTCCCTGGCGTACCGCGCGGTGGAGCTCCGCCGACCGCCGCCCTTCTCCGCTGGCGCCGGGAACCTGAGCCGCCCACGCGACTCCTCCCCGCGCACGACCACCACCGCCTCCTCGTCGTCGTCGTCGTCCTCGGACTCCGCCCTGGCCCGGAAGAACTCGTCGGCGAGGTCATCGAGGCTGATCTCCGGCGGCAACCCCGCTCCGCCCCGGCCGCCGCCCCTGACCTTGTTGACGAACCTCGAGGAGGGCGTGGCCGCGTCCTCCGGGGAGGGCGATGGCGGCGGGAACCTACTCAGGCTCCTCGACCGCCGGAGCAGCCCGCCGCTTCCCCCGGCGGCCGCGGCCCGCCCGCGCGTGGTGGCGGAGCCGGCGTCCTCCGCCGCCGCCGCGAAGGCGTCCCTCCTCCTCCCCGCCGACCGGTACGCCCCCACCGCCGCCGCCGCCATCGCCGCCGGCGACCGGAGCAGAGAGCAGCTAGGGTTGCACTAATCCCCTCACCTCTCCACCGGATAAGAGACGGAAATGGCGATGGCAACTAAAACCTTCTTCGAGTGGACCGAACAAAATTAATTAAAACCAAATTAATTAATTCGTTTTGAATTAGTATACTACCATTAGTAGTAGTAACAGTTAAATTCGTTCGACTTTAAACCCGGGCCCACCTGTAGGTGAGGCGGATGGAGGCGGGTAAGAGTCAGGCGGGTGTCGTGGGTTGAAACGGTGGGCGGATTGGGGAAATTTTGAATTTAAAAAAAAGTGCGCCAGGTTTTGAGGGGAATTTACGAGATTCGACGCCTGACACGTTGAGCTGACACGATTTTGAATTTGTAGTACAATTTGGCAACGGGTCCAAGGCTGTGTTTAGTTCAGCGCAAAGTTTAGATTTTGGTTGAAATTAAAGATAATGTGTCTAAAAAGTTGTGTGTGTATGACAGGTTGATGTGATGGAAAAGGACTGAAGTTTGGATCCAAACTTTAGATCTAAACACAGCCCAAGAGCATTTACTAGAATTACAGTGACGGAGTTTGAAATTGGAGCTGCTGCTAATAATGTGGAGGAGTATTATATCGAAATCATGAATGATCATTCTGAATTTTGTTTGCGTCTTTGACAGGTTCGGTTGGTACAGGACAATACGCGTGCAGGTACAGGAGGTGGCCAAACGCGGCCACGTGACAGGGGAACTACTGTGTCTCGTGTCTCGTCTCGTCTCGCCGCTCGCCCGTGACGCCACAGGCCAAAGGAGGAGAGCCGTCACGATCGCGAGGCGTACGTGCGCGTGGCGGTCTCCGTCGCCGACTCGCCGGCGTTGGGCCTCCTCGTCGGTGTCATCGTGTACTCCGCCGCGGCGCCGACAAGGTGGGCAGGCAGAACGGTCGTATTGCTTCGGTGGGAAACGGATGGGCTGCAAAAAACTAGCGGGAAAGTTTGAAATTTGAAGGGTAGAAAAAGGAGCTCCACCCAATGATGTGGGGGGATGGGGTTGCGGTGCGAAGAATTCAGATGAGTTTGCGCATGGCCGCGGTATTTTTCTGGTTCGGGCTCTAGGCAATAGTTGTAGAAAATGCATAGCCACTTGATCTCCTAAGTGGGTGGGTTCACTAGGATCCCGCACTTGGGAATCCAAACGTGTTTGACAGCTATAATGAAGAAGCCGGCGACGTCGACCACAGGAGACGAGAGAGAGAGAAGCCATCGGCGGCGGTTGCAGGTGGCGAGAGGGGAAGAAGTCGGGTGGCAGCTGTGGCAACAACACTTGGGCAACGACGACATGCCCTCGCACATTTGAGGAGGTGATGAGCGCATGGTGGCCCTCCTCGACGGTGGATCTGCGTGCACGCAAGGCGGGCTCTTGCGCGTGACATCGGATCCACTCCTCGCCGTCCTCGTCCTCTTCAATAACCATGCACCACCGAGCCTCCCTTCATCCCTCGCTTCTCCCTCACTGTCATACCCCCCCCCTCCGCCGCCTCATTGTGCGCCTTCCTCCGCCGTTGGTGCCGCCGCCGACCACCTTGAGTGGTCGACCACAGGAACTGGATACGAAGGAGGAAGACGACAGGTAGTCAAGGAGTCGAATCTCCCCGCACGGTCACGTCTCAATCTTGACCTTCACCGTGCCATTAGATAGACCTCCGTAGGAGCTGGCCATTGGTGCTAGCGTGGGATCGACCTTCGTGGGAGCTAACCGCTAGACATGGCGCTAGCCGTGATGAAAGAGCTAGAGCCGAAGCTAGCAAGGGGAGGGCACGCGGACGTGAGGAGGGCGAACGACTTCGACCATCGGCAGAGAGGAGAGGGAAGCGAAGAAAGAGATGAAGGTGGGACCCACAGTGGGCCCACCATTTTGGCCAGTTGAGGTGCTCATTTGGCCAGCTATATAGGTTGGCAGTCCAAGTAGCAAGGCTGTTAGAGGGAGTTTTTTTGCTATGCATTGGCTAAAATTTTGTTGGGAGAGTCATTTGCCAATGTTGTTGGGGATGAGGGGCTTATTCGAAATATGGGATAGGAAAAGCATAGGAACATGAAAAAAAAACAATAATATGATAGGATTGTAGGTGTGAAATAGAGGATTAGAAAATATAGAAAAACGGGTAAAGCTATCATTCGGATAGTGCAAAGGAAAACATAGAAACTTTGATTCATTACTAGACTAGAAGTAGTAACGTGATAAACGTATTATGTAATTTACAATACCCGTGGTTCCGCCAGGACGTGAGCTGGCTGCCGACGCCAACCTCGTCTTCTCTTTCCTAGAGAAGAGCGAGAGAGAGAAGGAAGGGAGAGAAGAGGGGAAACATAGAGTGATGACGTGGCCACCTTGACATGTGAGGTCCACGTGGGCCCCACGCTAAAGGACCTAGTTTGTACTAGTTTTGTAAGTTGGGAGATGCGTTATATCCGATTTTACGGTTCAAAGACGATTCTGTAACTCAATGACAAGTTGAGAGACCTTCGGTGTGCCTTTTCCATTTGTTTTTCTGCTATTTCAACCAATGCGTTCCATCAAACAATTTAGTTGGACCAAGGCCCAAGAGGCCTTCCAACTTACGTGGAGTAAATTCCCTTAACTTTAGGTGGAGTCTGTCTGAGGTCCCTAATCCACAATACCAAAAATCTCTACCCATTAACTATCACAAATCGTGAAAAAAAAAATTCCGAGCAGTATCAACTTAATTTTCCTCTGGTTTCACTGACGGGGCATACGGTGGGCCCCACATGTGAGGAGAAAAAAATGGGTCTGCATCTCTTCTTTTCTCTTTTCTTCCTTCTCTTTTCTGAAAAAAAATAGAAATAAAATTTTTCGCACGACACATAAAAATTTCCCAAACCTTCCCTTTCAAATGGGCCCTAATCACCCCCATTACTTCCCAAACACGTCTTTGCTGTGATCAGACGTCTCATCCAACCCCATCATATTGGCATTAACAAACTGGACCTGGTTTTTCTTTTGATGAATGGCCATGTCACTCAGGAGCAGGAGCAGCAGTTGGTGGCCCGATCAAGCCGACGGATGAGGACAACCACGGCTATGGTGAGTTGTGATTCAAATTCATTTGCACTTAATAAAGGCCAGCTTCTGCTATCCGGGGGTGCGGGGGCGGAGCCCCAGCGGTATGGATCGTCATCCCTTTTAGGGTTCCACCATATATATACATCTTGTAAGCCGCCATGCGGCGATGTAACCTCACCTCAGATATAGTGAAGATATTTTGCTAGCTGGCGCCCGTGGTTTTCTTCTCTCCTGTTTTGGGAGGGTTTTCCACGTTAAATCTCGTGTCTTCTGTGATTGATATATTGTTTTTTATCGTTTGTTCGCCTATCGTTTCCTAACAGTCTACTGTCTACTGAACCCAACAGTCAGGCTCTCAAAAAAAAAACAGTCAAGCTCACACACACTCAGGGTGTGTGTTTATAGATCCAGATGTAAAGTTTTAACATGTCATATTGGGTATTATATAGGGTGTCACATAAGATGT
Organism: Oryza sativa Japonica Group; assembly: GCF_034140825.1. Classification (NCBI taxonomy): domain Eukaryota; kingdom Viridiplantae; phylum Streptophyta; class Magnoliopsida; order Poales; family Poaceae; genus Oryza; species Oryza sativa. The sequence continues at coordinate 25,146,428 of NC_089040.1, read as the reverse complement.
TTGGGCACTAATAGAAAAACTAATTATATAATCCGTCAGTAAACAGCGAAACAAATTTAATATATTTAATTAGTTATAATATGTATAATTAGTTATTTTTAGCCTATATTTAATATTTTATACAGATATTCAAATATTCATTGTGATACCATGTAAAATTTTTATGTGGCAAGTAACCAGGGCCTCACACTCACAATGGACCGCCTCCTTTACTGCGGCTTTGTCCGGTGCGCGGCCAAAAAACCCTGACGAGTCGTCCACCGAAGAAGAAAAGTCCAAAGTCCAAAACAATAATCACGTCGCCACCGGAAATGACCAAACTGGCCCCCGTATTGTGGTCGATGACATGCGGGCCCCACGGAGAGCATCTCCGGTGAGATGGACAGGCTAGCAGCAGCAGCGGTGGTGGTACGAGGCGCTGCCTTTCGATGTGGGGCCCACGTGGCGGGTGAATATTCGGGGCTTTCAGGTTTCGCACACATCTTTTTCTTTTTCATTTTTTTGGCGGCCTGGTGGATATACCGAGCTGTCCTTCTCTTGATTCAGAATTTCGCTGGTATAGCCCTGGGTAGATGTGAGTTTTTTCAAACAGCTCCTTCTCAAAAGGTCAGCGCCTAACATTTGATTTTGAAGTTCATATCTCACTGCCTTGGTTTGAAGTTCATATCTCCAGTTTTTCTCAGCAAAGGTTATGTGGATCGTCATAATTTTAGCAGCACACTTTGTTAACTTCATAAATTATGTATCGAGACAAACACCAGGATTTATTTCATTATCAAGAAAAATAAAATATATATAAGTTAAGGCTTCGACTTCTTTTAATATAATTATGTTATCATAGTACAGTCGTGTCAAGCAATATTTTATAAATTAGCTAACAGCTGGATATCATAACTTTACGAGTCATATATGTCTTCAAAAATATGTGAACGATGTCATACGTGTTTCTTTTAAAATGCTTCGTCATGCCTAGTAAGAATGTTTATATTATGTTTATATGCTTTAAGCCTTTCAACATATCTTTAAAAAAGACCTTTCAACAAACGGGTAGAAGTATTTGTTGGGCAACTAAGACAATGATTACATTGATGATGAACTATAAGTCATGTTATATGCCAAAAATCATTATAAACAAAACCATACAATGTCCCGTCATATGAGATTTACAAGTCACACAAACATTTACGATCCCACGATATAATGCGAAGGCATACAAATGCACAAAACACCACGATTTCAAAACCCACACAACCGTCACATATGTGAAGTATTCGGTAACTTAGATTAAATGATGGCCTATGTTGGATGACGAACTATATGATGTTATCAACTAGAAATCATCATAAATAAAACCACATTATGTCCAACCATATGAGATTCACACGCCACAACAAATCCCACAATACAATACAAAAGCATATGGATACACAAAACACCACGGTTTTCAAAACCCTTGCAACCGTCACCCGTGTCTAAGACCCTGTTTGGTTCCATGGGCTAATGTTTAGCCCTCACCTTTTAGCCTCAAATTAGCCCTCAAGGATCCAAACAGGTGGGCTAATTTTGAGCTAATGTGAATTAGCCCCCCTCAAAACATTAGCCTTTCCAAGGGGTGCTAATGGGGCTAATTTTGTGTGGGGACCATCAAAAAACAGCTCTCTCTCTCTCCTTCTCTCTCCTCTCTTTCTACTCTCTCTATACCTTTAAGCCTTGAATTAGCCCATGGATCAAAACATACCACCCTAGACTAATGTTTAGCCTACCAATTCATGACTAAACATTAGCTTTCAAAATTAGCCCTGTGCTAATCTTCCAAACAGGGCCTAATTACTCCTACCCTGGTAAACCACGTCCCCAACTCCCAAGGACCCATCCGTGCACAGTCCACAAAATAAAAAACATTCCGAGGACTAAACTACAAAAACGCAAAGCAAACAAAATCGAAAAAATCCCCCCCATAAAACCGATTTTATTCCCCTTATTACACATCTCATCCGCCTCATTAACGTTCTCATTTCCACTCTCCTCCTCCTCCACCTCCCCCCTCGCCTCGATCCCCGCGGCCACCGCGCCTCTCCTCCCGCTGCCGCCGGCGGGCGCCGCGGCCCTCGCCCCCGCCGGAATCCGCCGGCTCGCGGCGAGCATTCCGAGCTCCGGGTCGCCCGAAACCTCGCCGGATCCGGCGGTGCTCGACGCGGCTCCCGCGAGAGCAGCTGCCTGTTTCGCCGCCGGGACGCCGCGGGCGCGGATCTGAGGGTGTTTGGTGGGAATTTGGTGGGGGGGTTGAGTTGATTTGGCCTTGGGTTGGGGTTGGGTTGGGTTAGGCTGGTTGGCGGGGGAAGCTGAGGGGGATAGGAGGAGGTTGGGGCTTTGTGGCTGCGCCTGGTACATGAGCGCCGCGAGCATCCTACGCGGCTGCGTCTTCGTCGGGGAGCTTCCGGCGGCGCGATGATCGAGCAGTTCGTAAATTTTGTCATCCGTCCGCCGCGGTAATTGCACTGTAAATATTTTTTTCCCACTGAAATGATGCCTCGTGCTGTAGACTATCATGTTTCGCTGTATTAGCTCGGTTCTGTGATTTAGACGGTCATGCTTCCTAAGCCGTGGTTGAGTATTAATCTTACCACTTCAAGCATTGAAAAGCTCAGTACTTGAAATATCCAAAAGTAGGAGTTTGAGGCTGTTATTTATTAATCCCTGCTGTTGAAATTACTGTACTAGCTTGTCGAACAATTAGCGGAGTGTTGTAGTCGCAAGTGCCGCAAAGGGGGCTTATGCATTTAGTTAGCACATCAACATTCATTCCACAGTACTCTTTTTCCTAAAGATAACTTTACTTGTTTTCTTTAAGATGCACTAATGTCTAATAATGGAGTTGGAACTCGGAACCCCACAAAATGTTGATAGTCAACTGATGCTTTTTATCTTTATGGTATGAGGCAGTTAATTGGCTATGCATTTGCAGTGCAGAGTACAATCCAGATCAGTATCTGTGGGAACCGGAGTTTACTCTTGCGGGAAGAAAGTACAAACGAATAGATTTGGAGGCAAGTAAGGGGAGCTTTTTAAGGCCTTCTTTCTCTTTCATTTGTTGAAGAAAAAATCACCCTTTTACTATATATTAGCCTTATTCTGTTACTTGTATATGGCAGCTTACGAACGGAAGAGACCAGACCTTAAAATGCAGCCACTATGTTCCTGCTGTCATCCCAGACAATACTGCCCTTCCTTGTGTGATCTACTGCCATGGAAATAGGTATTTATCATAGTTGGATTATGCTTATAGGTTCTCAATTTCTTATATTAATATGATCAATCTTTTGGTGGGACCAACATTCTGATCATAGTTTACACTCTAATTCTTGGAGACCGGTCATTTATCTGTTAGTTACAGTCTCTGAGTTATTGAGATGAATCATTAATTTTGTTTTCTTCTTGTGCTTATCGTATTCCTTACAAGCTCTTTCTCTTAACTCAATGCAGTGGATGCAGAGCGGATGCAAATGAAGCAGCTGTCATACTTCTCCCTTCAAATATCACCCTCTTTACACTTGACTTTGCAGGGTCAGGGCTATCAGGTGGAGAGTATGTCAGCCTTGGTTGGCATGAGGTACATAGTCATCATAATTTTTTGAAAACACACTCTTATTGTTTTGCAATTGCACTAATCTGATAAAAATACAATCACTCTCAGAAACAGGATCTCAAATGCGCGGTGTCCTTTTTGCGAAACAATAAGGAAGTTTCTTGCATAGGCCTTTGGGGGCGATCAATGGGTGCTGTTACAAGGTATTTGGTTAAAGCGTTTGTGTTTCCCAGTTTATGACCAATTATCCAATACTTTATTTCTCTTAATGATACATTATTTTTTAAGTCTTTGGATACACTAGAATCTTTATAATATATAATTCCTGTTGATTATTTGAATTGTTACTTAGAAGTACCCCTGTCCATAAAATATTTTAAATATTTAGGTTCTATTTATGTATTGAATTTTGGTAAGTTCTTCATAACTTCTGTCCAAACTTTTGACAGCCTACTGTATGGAGCAGAAGACCCCTCAATTGCCGGTCTGGTTTTGGACAGTGCTTTCTCTAACCTATATGACTTAATGATGGAGCTTGTAGATGTTTACAAAATCCGAGTTCCTAAGTTCACGGTATGCTTGTCATTTTTGCAGAATAGTCTTGTTCACTGTTACTATGAACTGAATAAAGGAACCATTCGCTTTCTGGAGTTTGTATGATATAGGCACATGCTTTGATGAACTTTAGCTTATGCGGTAATCCGCAATCGGTGGTTTATGGTGCTTGGTTATACCGCTTGTCACCTTGTTACTGTGCTTCAGCTGACTGCTGTGTGCTGTGTGCATGACAAAGAACATGTATCTATAATTAGAAAATAATGTGTTTACATCCAGAAATAGTAGTCTTTAGGGAGCTTTGTGCGGTTCAAATGTTTTACAACTCTGGTTGCGCAACTGTGCATGACACTAGCTAACTGGTAGGTAATGTATAAAAGGTAAGAAAAGTTTTCCAAACTTCAGTTCATGCTCTATAATATAATAAAATTCTAGTATTTTCTGGTTATATATCAAGTATAGGAATAATCTAAAGTTCTAGTTAGCGATGCTAGTTTCATGTTAATTGTCTGCTAAGTTAAGTGCCTAACTGCCCACTGACTGTTGCAATACTTGCATCATATAATGTTTGCTATTATTTATATTGTTCAGGTTAAGATGGCTGTGCAGTACATGCGCCGTGTAATTCAAAGAAGAGCTAAGTTTGATATAATGGATCTTGATGTTGTTCAGGTGTGCTTTCTAAATTACCATTTGTCAGTTTCAATGGAAATCAAAGCTAACATTGGTGTTTGCCTAATCACCTCTTCTGTCTCCTTATTTTACAACAGTTTGCCCCCAAGACATTTATTCCTGCATTATTTGGACATGCATCAAATGACATGTTTATTCAGCCCCATCACACGGACCGTATTCATCAGGCATATGCGGTAAGTCTAACTCTTGCTTGCTTTACAAAGGCTGAACAGTTAATGGATGCATGCTAAATACATTTATAACTCATTTTCTTGGTGTATTTGTCTACAGGGGGACAAAAACTTAATCAAATTTGATGGCGATCACAATTCCCCCAGGCCTCAATTTTATTATGATTCTGTTTCAATATTCTTCTATAATGTTCTACACCCACCTCAGTTTCCTTCAGTATGCTCAAATAAGTTAGATAAGTACTACAACCTTGGTGCTTTTAAGGTTGGAGCTGGAACAAATGAGGTGATTATCCTTTTTTTAATGCCTATATTATCAGAAATTTTGAGGAAATTACCAACCAATTTGCTTGTATTTTTCAGAGCTTACTGTATGAAATCATCAATGGTCTAAGGGCTGCTGGTCCTGATGCAGGCAGTTCATCGGCAGCTGCAGCTAACTTCACAAATGGTGTGAGTCAGTTCCCTTAGTAGGTTATTAAATTGATATCATGAATTATCATTGTGATCCCTAAGTCAATTCCTTTTTCATTTTGTTAGCTACAAAATCAGTGGTTGAATTGCTGACAGAGAGGGTCAATCAGTTGTCTATTAAAACAGATAATGACTTGGTAAGTTCATCAGTGGTTGGTTTGCCTCAAGTACTTGAGATCTTAGCTGAGTATCTCCATCTGAATGCAGGATTTTCTTTTGGATGAAAATCATAACCTCACTGAGATGGACACTCACACTGCTGAGTCTCATTTAGAGGTAAAATAAATGAGGATTTTGAAGCATAAAATAGTTTTTTTTTGCATTGTAATTTAACACTGTGTTCTGTAAACATCTTTACATCAACATATGGTATAGTTCCCTTAATGTGGATTACCATATGTTTGTTGTTCCTACAAAACACCAAAAGCATATTTTGTTGCTCTGCTACATTTGATTGTTCCCTGAGTACAGAATATTACATAGAACTGTTTTGCTATCTCACTGATACAAAGTATTACTTCCTTTTGTAGGATAAATCTCACAGGCAAAATGAGGAGTGCTGCTCATACACAAGTTCAAACCGAGAGAGCTGGGGAAGATGTTCTTCCTTGGGGGCAGCGAGTGATGGATCATCCCTAGGCGAGCGCCCTGAAATTCCTAGTCATAAGCATAAGGTATGTCTTCTTTCTTTTCTCATTTTTGATGTCCATCTATTGCATGACCATACTGTCCTTTTTTCATAGGGTAACTTACCTTAGATATTTTTGTTAACACATCTTTTAAATAGATCCTCAAGTGAATGCATATGTCATTTTGTTTGTTACCTACTGAACCTCTCAAACTAGTGACATTGCTTTGTCCCTGACAACAACGGAAATTTTCTATTAGATCTCAATCTCATCATTTGTTCTGGAACTGTAGAGCATGACGCTACGGGCCTTGGCAACACCACTGAGACGGATACGAAGGAAACCGCTCGCTATACCAAAGGAGAGGAAGAATCGATCTCTATGGAAGAGGCTCAAACAGGAGAGGCAAGAGATGGGGGAGAGCCTAACCCAGCGATTCAGGCTGTGCCTCCAAGGCCAGGCTCAACACAAGAGAACCAAGTCATCTTAACAACTGTGAATACACATCTTAACACGGAAATATCCGCTAGGAACACGGATGACACGAAGGACAGGAAATGCACCCCTGATTCTGACTCTTGGCGCCAACTGTACACACATTGGTTGAAAACATCACTTACTGCTCAACTAAGCCTATCAGGCAATCCTTGTAATTGCCATTTTGTACCTTATCATTTTCCACGTTTGATTATGTAAATCTGAAGGCATGTACTATAATTTTAGCGTGTGACCACCCCTGGTCTTTGGGGTAGTAGTTCTAGTAGCCTGGTGCATTGTTTCTAAGATCTGGGTAGGCTTTTGAGTTGAAACTGTATTGACAATTGACATGAGAACGTTTTTTCGCTGTGGTGTTGGAACAGTGGACCGCTCTCATTACTGTGCCCACAGTGTAAAAGTGTGAAATGAGCATGTCAGTTGCATGACCATTTGAAGTAGAGAAGTTTCATCTGAGTTCTGAGTCCCTTGAAAATGTTCAATTTGTCTGGAATTTAATCTGACCTTGTTCATGTGACTTGCACGGTTTAGGCTGTGTTCGTTTTGACGTTTTCCCAGCGCGCTACAGTAACACGGAAAACGGAACGGTTCATTAACACGTGATTAATTAAGTATTAGCTAATTTTTTTTTCAAAAATGGATTAATTTGATTTTTTTAAGCAACTTTTGTATAGAAACTTTTTACAAAAAAGTACACCGTGTAGTAGTTTGAAAAGTGTGCGCGGGGGCAAAACACTGTAGCGCGCTGGGAAAACGTCCAAACGAACACAGCCTTAATGCCTGCTGCATCTTAGGATCATACAGAGCTTGAGAGGCCATCTGGTGGCATGAACTTGAAGTGAGTCAATAATAATAATAATAATAATAATAATAATAATAATCAACAAAGGTGGAAAGAAAAATCCATGAGTAACCTTTCTTTTATAGAGTGTGTTTAGTTCACGCCAAAATTAGAAGTTTCGTTGAAAATGAAACGATGTGACAAAAAAATTGAAAGTTTATGTGTGTAGAAAAGTTTTAATGTGATGAAAAAGTTGAAAGTTTGAAGAAAAAGTTTGTAAATAAACTCGGCCTCTATAAGAAATCATAAGTAAAGCAAGGATTTGACACGTCGAGGAGCGCACATTCGTGCACATCGCCAAGGTATCCCCGAGAAAATCTGAATCGTGACAAAGGAAAACGCAAAGAAAAAGAAAGCAAAGTCAGCGATAGCAAGACAAGCGTCCCAGCGAGACCAGCGGCGTGGCGTCATCTCATTCTAAGGGCCTATTTGTAAAACTTCTGCCAGTGGAAGATTCTTCTATTAGTTACAACTGCCACTAATAAATAATTTAAAATTTCACCAAAATTCTAAGAAATTATAATTATAAAATCCAGAAAATAAACTAAGAACTGAAAACTAAGTTTACCAGCTTCTCTAAATTCTTATGAGTATCTAAGAGCCTGTTGGGGGAGCTTCTAGCTGCTGCAACTTCTTCCAGAAGTAGAAGCTCCCCAAAACCGTTCAGCTTTTGGTCCAAATTTTAAGAAGCTGTAGTTGTATAATTCAGAAAATAATTTAAAAGCCAGAAGCTGAAAAACCTATTTTTTAAAATTTTTAAAAACTAGTTATTAAATTAGTTGTTTCTCAGTATTTTAAGCTCCCAACCAGTACCTTCGTTTCTTACACCGCATATCCCGTAAGTTAAGTCACCAACGACCCACCACCAGCCGAGGTCAACAGTCATCCTGACACCTGGGCCCCACCTGCCAGCGACCCCACACCTCCCCCCCAACATCGCATCGGCACCTGCCGCCGTTGCGCTGTTCTCATCAGCCGCCTCGTCGAAAGCAACAACAAAAGCCTCCCTCTCTCTCTCTCTCTCTCTTGCGGCTTCAGCGCGGCCAGCCGAGAGGGAAGAAGAATTTGGTACTCTTTGCCCTCGATCGAAGCTACCACCCATCCCACCTTGCCCTTCCTTCGCCGCCGATTCCGATCTGGGCCGCCGGCGACGGCGAAACACAGGCAAAGCAAAGATAAAGGTTCTTTTCTTGCAATCTTTCTCTTCTCCGTCGCTTGGCGGATAGTGGGTGGGATTGGATTGTTGTTCTTGGTCACGATTCACCTCGTATCCGCTTGTTTTCTTTTTGGTGGATTAATTCTTGGGAGATGTGTGTGGTGTGGGGGGAGCTGAGTAGCTGGGTGCCTGGGTGTATGATAAGGTTGAAGGAAAGGGGCTTCCGGTTTTCTTCATGGCGCACAGGGATTCGATGGATTTCCTTATACCTTATCTTTGTTTCCATGTACTCTCCTTGTTGATCTTTGTTTCCATGTACTCTCCTTGTTGTTTTCTGCACTGTTCTTGCACTGTTCATGATGGTGAACCCTCTCTGTCTGTAGTTGATTGTTACGAGTATATGGTAGCGATCAGACCGTCTCTTCTTCTAGTGTAAAGAAAAGAGTAAAATTCGTATTATTCTGAATTTAATCAGACTAGGTGAGTTGGTACTTTAGTTTGGTTCTGGCCCTTCATGCTGATTGCTTGATTGTGTCGGCTGCTGCTACAACTTGCACAATTTATATTATCATGCTGTTCTGAACCAGTTTGCCAACTTGTCCCATGCATGAGAGATGAGATGAGCCACAACTATTTGTTAATTTTGTTTCAGGTACAACTGTTGTTTGGTGCTTGTCCAGCTAGGACAGCCGAGTGAAGTGCCAGCATGGGTGGCATCCTTGGACGCCATGACACCATGAAGAGGAGCTCTCACGGCTCGAAGCTCGAGACGAAGATGGTGGAGTCCATGCAGCAGAGAGCGTCGCACGGGACTTCACTCAAGTCGTTCGATAGCATCATCATGAAGTTTCCGAAAATCGATGAGAGCTTGAGGAAATGCAAGATCATCTTCGAGCAATTCGGTGAGATTCGTCATGCTGTCTGCATGCCAATCATTGTCTAATTACCTGATTATCTCCTACTTTTGGATCTCACTGCTAGTGAGATTCAGTAGAGATCTTCTATACAATGGTGAAATAGTTTGAAAGGAAAACATAGGGACTGTCGGACCGATATATTCTATTTTCCTGTACACAATGAAATCCTTACCAGAAATAAATATGTAGTGTTGTTGTTGTTGTTTCATAAGGTTCTTGTCATGGACTGTTGAATTTCAATAATGATACATTATCAGCATGAGTTGTATTATATAAATGGTTATGTCGTCTTTCAAATATTTACTGATTTGTGCAAACAAACAGCTTCTCACTCATATATCAAAAACAACCTTTTTTGCTCCTCAGATGAAGATTCCAATGGCGAAATAGATAAACAAGAATTGAAGCATTGTTTCCAAAAGTTGGAAATTTCATTCACAGAGGAGGAGATAAATGACCTCTTTGAAGCTTGTGATATAAATGAAGACATGGGCATGAAGTTCAATGAGTTCATCGTCTTTCTGTGCCTCATTTATCTGCTCAACGAACCAGCTGTGTCAGAAGCAGTATCCTTTTCTTAATAAGCATTGCTGCAGAGCAATGTTGGGTTAGCATATAGGTTAGGTATTGCAAAAATGATACATTACTATTTACTGTTCTATTTTCTTCAATCTTTCATTACGATGTAAATCTGATTGGAGTAATGTTTATTAGATGGATAGGATACTTAGTAACTTTCTGTACCTGTATCCTATTTTAGATCTGTCTTAACTCATTTCTGCCAGGAGCTTCTCTGTTTCCTTGACATAATGCACAGAAGATTAAGATGGGATTAGGAAATCTTGAGGCAACTTTTGAGACCTTGGTTGATGCATTTGTTTTTTTGGATAAGAACAAAGATGGATATGTCAGTAAGGAAGAGATGGTTCAATCAATGAATGAGACTGCAACAGGGGAACGCTCTTCTGGGCGTATAGCCATGAAAAGATTTGGTAAGTCGCTTGTTCTCCAGCTCTCTGGTCTCTGAGTTTAGGGCGAAAACAATTAGTTGTATGCCCTTAGATGTACATGTTATGAATAAATTATATTTTTGTCCCACGTTTTTTATTTCTCTATAGTAATCTAAAAATTTCTAGATTGACAATTCCCATCAGTTTCAGAATTAAGTCCTAACATGTAACACTTTCTTTTTTTGCATGGCACCAGAGGAAATGGACTGGGACAAGAATGGAATGGTGACCTTCAAAGAATTTCTGTTTGCATTCACTCGCTGGGTTGGGATTGACGAAAATGAGGACGACAATGAATGAATTTCGTGAAGATAAGTTGTTCAATTATTAGGACCTGGCCAGCCTAAGGAGGTTATAAAGTTTGGTGGTAATGACAACTGGAGCATATGATGTTGATTAGTTGATCGTTGATATTGTGTATTATCTTATAGGATGATTCAACATGATCCTAGTAGAATATCTTAACATGCCTGAAGACTCCATGTATGCTTACAAATTTAAAGAGTTCCATGACAGATAGATCTGAACTTGTACAGTAATTCTAATGGTTGTACTTACCAATATCCTGGACTTGATGTGGAGAAATGCTATAATTCAGTTGCATGCTCAACGAAAATAAGATCATATCTTTATGTTCTTCTCACCTTACTACATTTCCAGACCTACATGAACTGTAAAGTGATGTGCACACTGCACATCTCTGATTGAATAAGTATAAGCTACAAACATGCACTGAACAGTAGATAACAACTAACAGTCATGGCTGGGTTTACAGCATTACAGCCTCACTAAGATCAACAGCTCTACTGAAGAGATAACTAGCAAGTCCTCTAAACATCACTGCCCTGCCCCTACACAGATGAAAAATCAATCATCACTGCCTGAACCATTGGTGAAGACATTTTCATCTGCATCCAGGCTCTCCAAAGAATCGAAGTGCACTGCGCTGGATGATAATAACACTGAGCTTTCCTGTCGGAAATCTGAACCTGAACTTGGCTCCGGAACTTTGAGAGGAGGGGGGAACTCATTGTTCCCACGATGATCAATGTCGCTGCTGACCCGGATCCTCTTGCTAGCCCTGGGGGGGCTCTCCAAAGGGGAGCCGGCACGGCAGCTGGAGTCCGGTGTCAAAGGCTCGCGGCAGTCGTCGTGCGAAGAAATGGTCTTGAACAAGCCGCTTCCAGCCTTGTCGCGGATTGGGGATTCGGAAGTCGGTACCGGGGTCGAGGGGTCGGTTTTGTTGGAATCCTGGTATGGCTCCCCTGGAGCTGGTCCCAGGGCGCCTAACTTGCCTGATTCACCCAGCACACCACTGAGCCGCTGCTGCTCCTCAATGATCTTCTGGAGGTACCTTCCTTGGGCTTCTATCCGGAGCTGTAGCTGCCTTTGCACCTGTAGACATGTTTTGAAAGAGCAGTAAGTTACATTCTCTGGAATTGGAAAGAGTAGCACCTGTAGACATGTTCTGCGTTATCAAATCTTGTTTGGCACTATCAGTGAAAACACCTGATGACTGAAATAATGCATAGATGAAACAAATCTAGTTACATTATTTTGAAGCAGTACAGTTGAGAAGTCAAACATAAACAGAAGATGTCACTGTATAGAATTGTTTTTAGTTACAGGAAAGAGCTTATATAATTTTTTAACAATATCCATGTACGAGGTTAGAAGCAGCGTGTCTGTAAGCAATTTAATAAAACTAGACTATCCGATCCAATAGAGAAAACAACACAATGTTAAAGGACACGTGTTATTTGACAGCATTAGCAGAAATGCAGAATTGAGATGAAGTACAAACATGAAGTCAGACATAAAGAAGGTGCCCGAAAGGCAACTTGCCTCTAATTGTTCATGTAGCCGCTTTTGCACCTCCATCTGCAACTTTAAAGCCTCCCCTATTTCCATTCCCCTTCATATATAAGTATGCTTTGTTAAGAACTCAACATCCTACTTTGGCTACTCGATCCTTAAACAAGATTTCTGGGAGTAAAGAATTGCTAAGTAGTATCTGATGGATGCATTTAAACTAGACAATGCAAAATTGAACTTTCTACTTCGAATACTACATCAATAAGTACAGATTTGTTGAACAATATTGAATGGATGCCTGGAAACAAGATAACGAAAAACAGAAAAAGTGCATATTGTATTTATGTTTCTTTAATGCAGCAGCATATCATTTCAGCTGTTCAATTTATTTGTGATATGCATGTAAACAAGCAACGTGATGCAGTTAGTTTCAACTTTAGAAGTTCTCATGCACATAGTGTGCATTGCTATCTGAAAATTCTGCACAACAGAAATATTTTCAATGCTCTATGCCCTAAATGGATAACCTATATTGCTACAGACCTATGGAGCTAGACGCTTTCCATTTGTATTGCTTAACCACAATGATCAGAAGAAGGAAAATTCAGAACAGTTTATCAGCATAAACAACAGGTTTATCATTAGAAAAAAGAAAATAATAATTGGTTGGCATGTACATGCAATGCTATGAAGTACAAAATGAGGCAACCTTAGAATTTATTTAGGGTGATGAATGCGAACGGAAGATGAACCAGGAAGTCCTCATGGTCACGTGTCATGGGGCTAATTCCTCATGGAGGTAATAGCTATGCTTTCTCACCATTACTGGACATACCTATGTGGTGCTGGGAGATCTAAACTCACAATTAGAATAATAATAGTTTGTGAATGAATACTTAAATTCAGTGTTGGAGAAGTAAAAGTTTATGCGACAGAGGATGACCATATAGGTATGTGTGGAGCGGCTCCACGTCAAATTGTACCAGACTGTTGTGCTAGTAGAATATGGCAATAGAATTAGATTTTTTTTATTTTTCTTAAGAGGAACCCATCAAATCCCATGGACACAAACAGCTAAGTGAATGGAAAAGATAGTGGAAGTTCACAACTACTAGAAGAGCACATAGGCTCCAGATACATACCAACATGCATTTTTTTTTGAAGGAAGGAGAAATAACTTACGAGGAGCTTTCAATGTCAGCAAGCAAATCTCCGAGATCTTTCTTGTCAGACTTGGCACCTACACAAATTAAATCCTTATTTCTTAACTTGAAAATTGTAACATCTATATCAAACTCTTATGTTCCACAACAGCAATTACGTACCATCAGCTGTGGGATCTGGAATGTATTTAGCAAGCCGATATTTCTGAAGAAACAAGCAATTCAATCAGTAAAGTCTAGAACATAAGCTGGAGAATAGACTATATGCAGGTATTGAGAATCTCAAGCTCAATTACTTGCAGATGGCTTTTGACATGATAGATGGTCAACCCTTGAACACCCATTATTCTAAGAATTCCCTTCGGAGTTGCCCCTGAAATAAGAATTGAAAGATAGTCCGTTAGCATAAATGTATTTAGCATCACAGGGTTTGTGAACAAAAAACTTAATGGAGAGCAAGCACAGGATTTTTTGTACTAGGAGAAAAGTAATTAAGCAGGCATAGTAACTTACTGTCGGGTCCACCAAGCTGTGTTACAGCATCCACAAAACGATCATGGAGGTCATCAGTCCACCGTAAGCGCTGTCTGGCGGCAAAGTTGCTGTTTGAGCTGTTCCCACCACTATTAGATACTACATTGTTGTTAATACGTTCAATTTGTTGATTGTGGGAAACTGGATCGTTGTGAGCTAGTACAATGCTTGAGAAGGGCTTTGGTTCATACATTTGGCATCCTCTGCACAAGACATATATAAACTGAATTACCATGCTGTGAAATAAGGTAAGAAGATCAAATACTCATCTTCACAAAACATTAAAACAATATTCCACCATAGCACAAAAAAGTGGTATAAGGAGCCATATGAAGTGAAAATAGGAACTAATGTTTTCGATTTCCTTAGCATGTGCCATGTCTGTGCTTGAATGGTAAGTGTAATGAACTTTTACTACTGGTGAAGCCTTTCTCCAGCATATAATGCACACACAAGATAGTTCTGCACTGGCAATGGCAGACTAAAATATAAAATGAATGTATGCCTGCAGGTTGAGATAAAGTCATATTGGTGAAATAATTGTGGCAGCTGTTGTATGGAATGGTGCCAAACTTCTACCAAACAGGATATCTGCATTTTGTCTCTTTACATAAGGACCATAATTTTTTTTTTCTCGAACGCGCAGGAGAGTTGTGCAACAAGACACCATATGCTAGTATGTTCCTAACACTTATCCTTGTGGTTGTTAGAACCAAAGCTTCAACAATTATGTTGCCACTTAAGTTTATGGGATTCAATAACAGTCCACAGTAATACCTTTGCCACTTCAAAGCAATGCTTCTTTGCACTAGTCAGAGATTTATACTACATCAAATGCCTCCATCAATTGACAGCAGAATTTGTGGGGAATAAGGACGTCCCAAGCACACAAACTAGCAGAGTATTAACAAGGGCAATATAAGTTCTCTAACAAAACTAGGGATAACCATACACACTCCAAATCAAAGAAACAGCATTACATTTTTCCTAAGAATGATTAAGCAGATGCGGAGTTGGAGTCGAATCTATCCTGGAAAAAATGAACAGCTGCCAAAACCTACTTATCACACAATACAATCAACACGATATATGAGAAACTCAACCCTATTTGCACACTCACATCTAGCTTTCCTCGAGCCTCTCAAAAATCGCCGAAGTAAACATAAATGTAACGAGCATTTCCCCAAATGGCGCTCTCTTCTGCAGCAATAACAAAGGATTTCCCCTACAAAATCCAGCAAGCAGTTTCACCCGAAGCAATTCGCAAGCAAAGTCTATAACCCGGAGAACCTAAACTGACCCCAAGAACCAACGAATCCCCAACTAAATTCGCCAAGAACCCAGCAGCAATGGACAGGACCACGCACCCAGATCAGGAGCTCCCGAGATTCAGAGCTCGAGCGGAGGCCGAATCGGGGTGAACAGCGAGTGATTCCCGCGGATTGGGAGATCTCCACCACCTCCTCTTTGCTGGGAGGAGGAGAGATTTCCGATGGGCTTAGGTTTCTTTCCTTCCTTTTTCGTGTCTTCCAGCTTTGGATTCGTCAGTTATTTTGGGTTCAGGACAAGTGAAGAGCCAACACCCGTGTGAGTCAGTCAGATTGGGGGTTGGACACGTGGCGTCATCTGCTTGGCCTGGAGTTACTTTGGACGGTGTATGATTGCATCAGAGATGAGCCAAAGGCCTTTATTTGGACAGAGATTCCCAAAAACAGATGGTAAGCAGAGTCAGTGAGAATTTGTTTTTTTTAACAAAAAAAGAAAAAAAAAGATGAAAGAACCTAGATTGTCCGCAGAGCTCGATATTTCAGAGCCTCATCAGTTGGCCTAATAAGCCAAAATTTGAATTTTTTAATTCGATTTTAAATTTGATTTTAAGATATTTTTAACATAATCCTTTTAGAGTTGGCTTTCAAGTCGCTACGAACAAATATATAAAAGTTTTACCTACAAAATAATTTTTATTCTCTAAAACTTTTTTGGCTTATTAGAAAATATGAGTAACCGTAAGGCTCTGAAAGAAGCTTTACTGCTAAAGCTTCTCCAAACACGGCCATGTTTGCGGACCTGATTCATGTAGAAAATTGGCTCAAGCCTGACTTTGCCACCCACGTTTGTTATGAAAATAGATGCACAACGGAGACACGAATTTAACGTGAAAAACCCTTGCGGAAAAAAACCACAGGCGCCGACCGGCAATGATCACTATAGAGAAATGGGATACAAACGCAAGGGATATATTGGGCTGTCGCACCCTCCCCGTGCGGCTTACAAGGGATATACTAATAGGAAACTAATCCTATAAAGTAGAGTCTTATTAGATAACTAATCCGAATATACTGTAGGCCCAAAATTCGGATCACATATTTAACAACGTTTTTGCCGTAAACTCGTGCCAAAACCACGACATAAAACTGAATATCACACTTGTGATCTTGTACTATTTAAAGCTATGATTGTGCCGTTAAACCAAACAACTGTAGTTACAATAAGCAAAATCACGTACAATTCAACCAAGTTGAGAAAGTTCAGCATGGATTTTGCCATTTTGGACACCACAGTCCAGGAAGACCATCACCCAGGCTACAACAATTTCAGTAACACAAAGGCTACACCAAAATCCAGTAACATACATCGGGATAAAAGCCAACATTTTAGTTGCGCATTCATAGTTGGTGCAGACGCTAAGAGTGTTAATTTTTGTTACGAAAAATAATTTTAAAAAAAGGAGGAAGATCACACTGATGTAGCCAGAAGTCTCTACTGGTTGAGAGCAATCCACTCCAGCTCCAGGTCCACCTCTCCGCACTCCACATTCTGCAGCCTCAGGGAGACCTCCTGCTTCACCCTGCCGCCGACGACGCTCACCGCGCTGTCCCTGGCGAGCGCATTGTCGCGCGACATGAGCCACCGGCCGATCTGCATGTCCGACAGCAGCCCGGGGTCACCGAACGCCATAGCGGCGGTGATCATCGGCTGCAGGTCCACCTCGGCCTCCCCCATGATGTCGTCCCTCGATAGCACGTCATGATCATACACTTGCTGGTCATTGTCAATGGAAGAGCATGTAAAGATTGTGGCGAGATTAATATGCCGTTGTCGGTGTAACAATTGCGAGTTTTCTGAAAGTTTTATGGTTCTGAAGCTGGTGATATGGAGTGGGGATGACTTACAAGTTTCAGAGGTCCGTATTTCTGAGGAACCGACAGTGTAAGCACCTCGTTCCAAACCGGGTTCAGATTGCTTTTGATTACTTTAGTCTTTGCTTTCTGCACATAAGTAATTCAGTTATCAACCCTGAAAGGAATATAGGTGACATTACTCCATTTGGTGAAAGGCATACCTGTTGTCCAAGGGTCAGCACAACGTAAGGATCGCTGCTTAGAATGTCTCTCACAGCTAGTTTAGTCCCTCTGATCACTTTAACCTTTATTATTCCAATGAACTCAACCATACCAGCCTGCAAAACACATGGATGAAAATGTATTTGAAATGCTAATCATATTGTATTTGAGAGTGTTGTGCAACCAAGTTAGTAATTATGGGATGGCGTTACCTCACTCTTGAAGCTGTAAGAATTAGAAGCATTGCCAATATCTTTTCTAGAGTCCATGGCCTGTAAAGAGCTCTTGTTAGAAACTATCCTCAGGCTTGGCTTCAGAAATTCTTGCAACTCATACTTTGACCTGAGATATTACAAAACTAACTTTGTTCAATGTTTACTCCGCTATGGAAGTCATCAACTTAAGCTATTTAAATTTAATTGTATGAGACAGCCTTATACAGATAAAATTACTTATTTTAAAGGGAAACACTACTGGCTTGCCCCAGTAATTAAATTTTATAAACCATCAAAAAAAAGTATGAGTGATAAAATTACTTCAAGTGATTAGGAAAAAAAAAAGCTTCGCACATTTCAAATTGAATGACTAGCTAGATATATGTTGTTGAAAACTAAACCTAGCAACTCATGGGTACAATCAACAAAAATGGCTGATGTGTATTTCATAAATGCACCTGATGAAATCTGCTCTCTCTTCCTGGCTAGAATCGGGATGTGGCTTGTGATAGCCTCCTGGAAGAAATGCCTCATAGATTGCATTGGCGTAAGAGTTTCCACCGACTTCTAGCATGGAGTTAATCTCATCATCAGTCCACTCATCTAGAGTGACTGATAGAACCTGTGTCAAGTGGATATTGATTTCAACCAGAAAATTCATTTAAGCTTGTATTGCCTCTAGCAATATTGAAAAATGTTACACATTTCCTCGTATCATTTTGCAGTTTAAACTAACCAGCCCATGGTTGTTCTAAATCTTACTAAAATATGGATATCATTGTTATCATATCATGGATTCATCAAGAAGGTCAAATAACTTTTTTTTTCTAGTTGCAGCGAGTGAAACCTTTGAAATATGCGTCCCCAGACTTCTGTGAATTCCAGAACATTTTAGGCATATGAAAACTCCTATATTAGCTGATCTGTATAGGAAAAAACACATAGTTAATTTAAAAGGAGTAAACAAACCATGTTGCTCACAGAAGATAAAACACTCACGCCCATTTGGGATCAGGTGAGCTGCAGTCAGCACATATTCGGTTTTCACTCTTGTGCAGCAGCTCCTTGAGCTTTCTCATCTTATCTGCACGAAAGCACTGAAACTTGAGCCCATCATACAACACAACACAATCGATATGAACAGAACTGCTGGCTTGAGTACCAGATACAAAATCAAAATTTTCTTCTTTTTTTTTAGGGTTTCTGATGAACAGCAGTTACTAACTCACATATATGAGGACATATCCGGTGAAAACGAGCCAAGTATTGGAGACTCGTGAAAATCATACATAAAAGTTTTGTAAATTCATAAAAAAAATACTAAAGAGAGGTGTAAATATAAAATACATTCTCACCAAATCTCAAGTTCAAACTCAACTTCATTTAGGAGTAACAAAAAAGACAAATTTCAGGTGAATAGTAACATGACACTATTCACCCCAAATTTGTATTTTTTTATTTCTCTTAAACAAAGTTGAGTTTGGATTTGAGATTTGGTGATAATGTATTTCATACCTGTACCTATCTCTAGTAATTTTTTCATGAATTTACAAAACTTTTAGGTATAATTTTCACAAGTTTCCAACACTAAGCTCGTTTTCACCATATATGTCCTCCACATATATACTCCCTCCTTTTCAAATTAGTGGTCGTACTAGCTTTTCCCTAAGTCAAACATTTGTATCTTTGACTATAAACATCTAGAATTATACAGTTTAACATCATAAGATAAATGTTAGTACGGTTTTAGGTTCATCACGAGAAATACTTTCATAATATATAATGCACATGTCCCTCAAATGCAAGTATGCAGCCGCGCTCAAGTAGCAAGAGCACACGCGTTGCGATAAAAATGAAAAAAAAAAGCGGAAGAGGAAATGACAAAGTCTCAAGCTCAGCACTACCTCTGCTGGTACTCATTTCAGCAGCTGCCACCAAACACTCCCCTCCAGGTGCGCCTCAACGCTGCTAAGAATAGGCAAATTTTAACGACAATGGTCAAGAACAGCATATCACTTTCTTCCCAAAATTACGGCATCAATGCAGTAATAGTAGAGAAAAGAGAGAGAGAGAGAGAAGGAAATTTGCCCCTTGGGGGATCGAGCAACCCTCATCTAAGTCATCTTCTTCCACCGGGTAGAAATAGATCGACCAGTCCACCGAACAGAAAGGATTGAGAGCGAACAAACCACAGATATTCACAGAAACCACTAAGCTAGCATCGCGGATTCGCAGTGAAATGAAGAAATCAAGAACCTGCCTCCTTCGAAACGAAAATCAGCTTGAAAAATCCCAAGAAGCTTCGAAATCAGGAGGCGAACCGAAGCGCCGGCGCTAGGAGAAGAAGAGGAGAGATCGCCAGATGGGGTCTCGATTCCTGGAGCAAGCAGCAAAGACTGCAAGCGAGGGAGAAATGATTGGATTGGATTCTTGCGAGGCTCTTGGCTTGGATCTCTAGAGCTTTCTTTTTGCTCTGTTGCTTCTGGTCAGAGCTAGGAGAATCATAGGTAGGAGGGAGACCTGGGACCCACCTGTCAGTGACATGGAGCTCTCGTACACGTAGGAGATCTGGTAGGAATTGGAATATTCCTGATCAAGCTAACATGGAAATGGGAAGGGATTAAGGGAATGATCAGATGAAAGGTTGACATTGCATTTTTTTTTCCCGGATACACAATACACTTTGGTTCATGTGCTCCTATTTCAGTTACATTTTTGAAAAAAAAGAGAAAAGTTTGCAGTCCTTTTATGTGAAAAACTTGAATGTATCTGTGCCTATTTTTTGTGTAATAAAATAAAATTATTTATAAGCAGCAATCAACATTTTGGATGTTAGCATCAACCTAAGACAAATATAATAACTATATGAAAAATTCTCAACCTGATATTTGCTGTTTATTAAACCGATGACTGAAATTTATGTCCTAATCAAAACCTCCTAGCTACTTCTCTCAGTGTTCTTGCTAACTAAAGCCTAATCTGAGACACCAAAAAAAAGAAAAAAGAACCAAAAAATAATAATAAATCCAAGCTCCAGGCCTCCAGCCATGGCGCATGGGCATGGCGTCCCCCTGATGATCAACTCTCCTGCGTCTTGACGACGATGGGGCTCCGCACCTGGTGGTTCCCGTCCGACCAGACGATGGCGCCGAACGCGTAGTTCGCCGCCGGCGCGGGGTCCCTCACGGCGAACTTCACCCAGAACGTCCTCACCTCGCCGGTGCTCTCGAACGTCAGCGTCGTCGGCGTCACCGTCACCTGCACCCCCTCGGGCTCCCTCACGACGGCGGCCGTGTACGTCGCCGGCGGGCCGACGTTCCTCACCCTCCGCCGCGCCGTCGCCGGCGGGCCCGCCGGCGCCAGGTCGAACGCGGTGATGGACGGGTAGTTGAAGTCGAGCGGGTCGAGCGGGTCGTCGGGGCACCGGAACGGCGCGCCGTTGAAGAGCGCCAGCGCCGTCGCGTTGTAGCCGATGGTGCAGAGGAAGCTCAGGTGGTCGTCGACGGTCAGGTCGTACACCAGGCCCGGGTCCATCGCGCGGTGCGGGAACACGTGCCCAGCGCCGCAGCTGAACGGCGTCGCCGGCGACATCGACGAGTTCATGATCGGCCTCATGTCGTTGCCCAGCTCCGTCGCTGCCCATGACAAACGGCTCGTCAGCTAGCTTAATAAATACTTCCTCCGTCCCAAAATAAGTGCAGCCATAAGTTTCCGCGCTTAACTTTGATCGTCCGTCTTATTTGAAATTTTTTTATAATTAGCATTTTTGTTGTTATAAGATGATAAAACATGAATAGTACTTTACTCGTGACTTATGTTTTTAATATTTTTTAAAAAAATTTCAAACAAGACGAATGGTCAAAATTAGGCACGGAAAACTATGGTTGCACTTATTTTGGGACGGAGGGAGTAGAGATTTAGTCCGGTCATATCGGTACCTCGCGATACCAAATCGTTTTCGATCGTTGAATCTAGATAGGCAGGATGGACATTGTTAGATCTAATGGTCGGAAACGATTTGATACCGTGAGGTACCGGTACCTTGAGGTACTTTTTGTTGGATCGGAGCAAATCTCTAATAAATAATGATGAGTTCGTCGTCTCCGGCGCGCGGCGTCGTGAGGAGAGAATTTCTCACCGGTGGTCATGATGGCGGACTTGATGGCGGCGGGGCTCCAGTCCGGATGGAGCGTCTTGATCAGGCCGGCGACGCCGGACACTTGCGGGCACGACATGGACGTGCCGCTCTGGGCGTTGAATGCCACCCGCCGCTGGTCGTACGGCAAGCCCGTCGGCCCCGCCGCGCCGCTCCACGCCGCGATCACGCTCACCCCCGGCGCCGTCACGTCAGGCTGCATCCACGCATACAAAAAGATTTACCTCGTGTGCGCGCGGCGCGACGTCGAGCTCTCGCCATGAAAAGTTTCTCACCTTTAGGATCTCAGGGTTGACGGTGTTCGGCCCCTGCGACGAGAAGGCCGCCATCACCGGCGCCGGCTTAACGCCGACCACCGTCTTCGCCCTCGTGATGAAGGCTTTAGCGCCCCTTCATTTTCACAAACACCTTCCGCTCAGCTCGAACAAATCAAGAACTCGACTCGTAAATTTGATCTTTGGAAAGAAACGGTGTTGTTTGATTACTTGGTGGAGTTGATGTAGGCCAGGAGCGCGTGGCCGTCGGCATGGTTGATGTGCACCGCCGGGAGGACGTGCGCGTCGGCGATGACGTCGTTCCCGGAGGCCTCGTCGTTGACGAGGATCATTGCGGCGCCGCCGGCGCGGCTGACCTCCTCGCCCTTCTCCACCCTCGGGTTGCCTCCTCGCATGCACACCACGATCTTCCCCATCACCTTCTTGCCGTCCAGTGCTCCCAGCTCGCAGAGCAGGCTGTGACATTGGCATCCATCCACAGAGATGGTTAGTGTTCGACGCCGGCGTCGGCGGCGGCGGCGGCGGCGGCGGCGAGAGTTGATCGGTGTGTGTGTGTGTGTGTTTTGCTTACGCGTCGGCGGGCGGGTAGCCGGGAACGGCGGCGTTGGCGGCGCTGATCATGGTGTAGAAGGTCTTCCCGCGCAGCCATGTCGGGGAGAGGCTCTGGCCTTCCACCCGGTTGCGGTTGAAGACGAGGTGCGCCGGGAACGCCCTGTCCATGGTGCTCGCGGCGACGGTGAGGATCCATGGCGCGACGTTGGTGACGGTGCCAGGGTCGGGGCCGAAGTTGCTGGCGGAGCAGACGACGGTGATGCCGGCCTTGACGGCGTGGAGGGCGCCGATGGCGATGGCGTCCTCGAGGTAGTCGTTGGGGTCGGCGCCGACGGAGGCGGAGATGACGTGCACGCCGTCGGCGATGGCGGCCTCGAAGGCGGCGAGGATGTCGGAGTCGTAGCACGCGTCGCTGCCGTTGAAGGGAGGGTAGCAGACGCGGTACGCCGCCACGCGCGCCCGCGGCGACCCGCCCCTCGCCGTGCCGCCGCCGAGGCCGAACGCCTCGGCGCCGCGCACGGCCGACCCGCCGGCGGTGGCCAGCGTGTGCGTGCCGTGGCCGTTGGCGTCCCGCGGCGTCTTGTGCGTGTCGTTCAGCGGGACGCCGATCACCTTCGCGTAGCCATTGTTGAAGTAGCGAGCGCCGATGAGCTTGCTGCACACACACGCACGCACACGAAAAATGAATCAAATATATATCCTTTGGAGAAAATTCATATATGCCTACATTTTGTTAAATTTTTTCAAAATTATTTTTACTCTGTTTTTTTCGCCACCGAAAGTGTACATCGGTGGAAAAATAGGAATAAAAACTCCGGAAATTCAACCCTTTTTCTTGAAGAAAAAATCCACTAAATTTATTGCGACAGTTACATTTTTGAATAGTTTTTTTTACCAAAATTGAAAGAAATATAAAGAAAATTCATACTTGGGAGTAGATTTGTAACATAAAATTACCTGTTGCACTTAAACGTTTTGTCGTGTTCATTCCGGCAAGCTCCTTTCCAATAATTTGGGATCGGACCAAGCTCACGGTCATTAAAGCTCAGCGATTCAGGCCACACGCCTGAATGTCAAACACAAAATCAGACGGAATTAGATTTAAAAAATGACCATGTTACACAGTATATGTAACTTTCCCATTCGAAAATCAAATGCACTTAAGGACGTTTTCGAAAATGCTTATCATCAGACGTCCGAGGAAGGAGGAAAAATCGGACACCTCAACCCAACGGAGTAGTAGTAGCGCAGGTGCATTACAAGTGCATGCAGCCAATGGAGCGTGCATGCAAGTTACATGGATTCAAAATTTAAATGATCTTTTCTATTAAACTATTTATTAGAATTATGAACTAATTATACCATTGGATTTGTTATAATTAACTCTTTATAACAAAGATCTCACATGATAATAATCCGATGATTTTTATCACATAATATTATTCTATTGTTTCAATAAGTATTTACTCATGTTTCACTAATTCAGATATAATGTTGCATGTGGTCTTTTTATATGCTTTAGTAAATATATTTTGTGTTTCAAAAAAAATACAACTTGACGCTTAAAGAGGGATATAAAATTTTAACAAAATAAAGTATTTGCAAATATTTTGCATCATATATATATTTTTATGTTTCCCTAGGTAGGACCTAGTGTTTCCTGTAATGGTGGTTATTGTTGTAGCCAGTAATTTTTATATAGTTATTGTTGCACGTGATCTATTTATATGTTTCAATAAATAATTTTTTTTAGCTTTCAAAAATTGCAAGTTAACGTTTCAAGAATGATATAAAATTTTAACAAATCAATATTTGCTAATATATTGCATCATTTTTTTTATGTTTCAGTAGTTGGGACCTAATGTTTAATGTGACGGTGGTTATTGTTGCATTTAGTAATTTTTATAAGTTACATCGCTCTGAAACATTTTTTAAAGTGGGTTGAGTTATCGGTACAAGTGATAAAATAATTTTATGGTGCAACAAAAGGTTGATTTTTCTAAAAACACATATAAAATGTTGCATGGGCATTATTTTGATGTTTCAATAAATATTTTTTCTGATGTTTTACTAGTTTATTCATGAATGTTGCATGTGGTACTATTGGATGTTTTAGTAAGTATTTTCTAATGTTTCACTAATTCATTTATAAATGTTGCACGTTTTGCATGGGATGTTGTAGTGAATATTTTCTACTGTTTCAATAATTATAACTCGTTGTTTCACGTATAATATATAAATGTTTCAATTAGTAATATAATCATATTTACAAATTTTATCAGAAATATAGCCAAGTGAGATCTTATTGTAAAGATTTAATTGTAACGAACACAATGATGAAATCGGATGATAGATCGGCTAAGTAATTTAGAAGGAAAAATAGTTTAAAGATTTATTGGTAGAGAAGATAAAAGAGAGAGACTACATGTATGCATGTACTAGAGAAGGTTATAGGCTTGCAGCATAGCAGCTTAACTACGATGGTTTTTTTTTTGCATGCATCAGATATGTGGATGAACAACGTCCGATCTTTTGCTAAATATCGAACGTCCGATGTGTAGCAGCCACCGGATGTTTGATCAGTGTATAGTTTACCTAAATATCGAACGTTCGATGTGTAGCAGCCACCGGATGTTTGATCAGTGTATAGTTTACCTGAGTCGAGGTTGCCGATGATGATGTTCTGGCCATACCTGGCGGCCTCCCATGGCGACCACGGCGGGACGCTTCCGTCGGGCCTCTCGAGGCCCAAGAACTGCCACGACCGCGTGGTGTGCATCCGCCGCCCCCTGTCCGGGAACACCGACACCACGCCGGGCCGCTCCGCCACCGCCGCCGCCTCCTCCGCCTCCAGCCTCGCCGCAAAGCCGTTGATGTTCTTCGTGTACAAGTAGAAGATGGCGTCACGTGCCTTCTCCCTGCTGCATTTTTGCGCACGCGCGCGTGTCGTTCGACCAAATGCGTCTCGAGAAATCATGCAAAAGAGCGAATCTGGAGATCAATGGAGTTGGGAGAGGTTGCGCTTACTCTCCGAGGACGGAGCCGAGGAGGTCGTAGTGCGACTCCGCGGCCGTGCGGTGCGCCTCCTCCGGCGAGATGACGCCGCCGTCGTCGCCATGGGAGTGGCGGCCGCCGAGGTAGACGATGTAGGACGGCTTCGTGGCGGCGAGGGCGGGAGCAACGATGAAGACGAAGACGACGAGGAGTTCGAGGCGCGTGGACATGGATCGAGCCGACATCGCCGTGGTGATCACCATGGCGATCGAGATCACGGGAGAGGAGAAGAGAAGAGAGGGTGAAGTAGAGTGTGGTGCAGCTTGTGGTTTTGGGCTATAAAGGAGAGGAGACGAGTAGACGAGAGGTGGTGGTGGCGAGGTGAGAGGCTGGACTGTGTCTTACTTTGGCTCTGTGTAGGCGGTTTTGGCTTTGCGATGGAGAAAGCTTCACATGGCCGCGATCTGCACTGTGCATGTGCATGAATGTACCCTTTGACTCCATGTAACTATATGTTTTTTTTAAGATAATAGAATAAAATATCTCAGCATTTACTCAAACGAGTTATAACCAATTATTACATAGTTCACACAATAGCAAACTCACACAACGAGTCTAGAACCACAGAATGAAAATTTTAAACAAGCACGAACTAATAGACACCAACACAAGATAAAGATCCCACAACTATTGAATTCTATTTGAGAACCTCCAGCTGCATAATCGTTGGCTCAAGTTTACGACATGCATCATTAATTAGGTTAATATCTTCTTCATACCTTTTGTAATTGAGCCCAACACTAGAGCCAATACGTTGCCCTGAAAAGTACCTTCAATAAGATTTTGATGGTGATTTACCAAAAACCATGTTATTCCTACTAAGTCAAAGAGCCTAACATAAAGCGGATGCTCCAACAAGAATAAGATTCTTAATCTTTTTATCAACACCAACAAGTCAATTCCCGAACATATGAGACATACTTTGTGGAGGATGAACCAAAAGAAATGTGAACCGATCTCCAAAGAAATATAGAAAAATGGTAATTGAAGAATAGATGGTTGATGGTTTCATTTTTCATATAAAAACAACATCTTAAATTACCATCCCAATTCCTTCTAGCCAAATTATCCTTAGCTAACACAATTCCTTTAAGTAGATACCACATAAAAATTCCTTTGAGTAGATCGAACTATGAATTGACTATTTTGATGAAAGTTTCATCTGAAACTATCACTTTCTTCTGTCAGATCAATATGCACAATTGAAGCACACAAGCTATGCCATTTGTCTAAGTTCTGACCAACTAATGATCTTCTAAAAGACACATTAAGTGGAACAGATCTCATAACATTCGCAAATGTATCATTTCTCCTTCTGACTATAGCATACAAAGATGGGTATCTATCCTTAAAGGAAAAATTTCCTAACCACTTATCCTCCCATAACCTAACTTGTTCACCATTATTACTTATCCAGGAACTCATGTTTAGAAAGTTACTCTTAACTTTCATCAGATCTGACAAAAAATGGAAATCATATGTTTTTTCTCAACTTGAGTTATTAATTTACTATTAATGCATTTTCTTTTCAAAAGGTCCTCCAGACACCCTGCTCATTTATTAACTTCAATAACCATTTACTTAGTAAACATTGGTTTTGAATTCCCAAATTATGAATACCAAGACCACCCTGATCTTTTGGCTGACAGATAATGTCCCATCTAGTTAGTCTATATTTCTTTTTATGGTCCTCACCTTGCCAGAACAAACATGATCTACAATAATCTATTTTTTGGGATCTTAAAAAAAATATGATAAACATAGTTAAGCTTGATAAAACAAAATTTATCAAAACCAATCTCCCCTAACAGATAAAAGTTTCCCCCTCCAACTACTTAAGTTTTTTTCTCAATGTCACTATGTAATTAATTATGCAGCTATATACGTATGCAAATATGTAATTATGGGGTGTGTGTCTGACCAATCCGAGCCGTTCTAGGGACAATTTTTTCTACCTTCCACGTCAGCAAGCGATCGATTGATCTGGGACATTTTTTTTTAACGCTTAGATGCAGTCGTACCCGTTATTTGCATGGGATTTAAGCATTTATCTATAACTAATATAAATATTTGGATTTTTCCTGTCGTCACAATCCGATTTCGTCCATCACCGTCCGTGCCATGGCGCTCGCGCAAGTGAAACGGATATCCCACATCATCCCAATCCAACCCAAAAACAAAATCTCAATCTCAATCCAAACCCAAATCGAAATCATCACAAAATCATCAAAAGATGATGAGAGGAGATGGAGGGGCGAGCGGGAGCAACAACACCATCATCACATAAAAACCCCAAAATCAATCGTAGCAATGACATCATCATCACATATACAAACAACAAATACACAACCAACAACAATGGCGGATCGGGCCGAGGGGACGTCGGCGGCGTCAGGCAGATCCCCTCGGCCGGATCCGCCAGTGGGTGCCACCAACGTCGTCGTCGCCGCCGCCGCCGCCTGATCCGCCGGATCCGTGGTGGGTGGGAGAAGAAACGGGAAAGGCGGCGCTCACTCTCGTTGTTGAGAAGAGACGTGATAGGGGAGAGGGAGGTGGAGTGCCGGAGAGGGAGAGCGTCGCCGGTTGAGAGGAGCGCGAGGAGAAGGATAGAAGGAAGCCGAGAAGACCGAGAGGAAACGTGCCGTTGTCTCGGCTTCGACGCATGCAGCAGAAAGGGTCGACGCGTGCAGCAGAAAAGCAAAGTAGTAGTAGTATAATCTCAGTTCAATGTATGCCCGTGGGACCCACGTAAAAGTTTTCAAAATTGAGCAGTATCTGCCGTTCTCAATGCAAAGGAATAGGCAATCAAACGAAATCTTCTGTTGTTTGGTCCCTGTTCTCTTTTTTTTCCGACCTTCTTTCCGTTAAATTCAATTTTTTTCTCTAATAGGACATGACTAAATACAACGCTGCTGTAAATTAGAATTAAAAAAATGTGTTCTGTTTTTCTATTTTTAAGGTAAATATAAAGATTTTGCCTTTTGCCTTGCGAGAGAAATCTATATAGTTTTATGTGTGTGGATACTAGGAACAACTAGAAATATATAGCGAAAGGTTTCAATGAAAGAAAAAAAAGGCAGAGTAGGAAAAGGCGTGGAAGGACATGGACTCCTGGCCGTAGAATAGGTCTTTGTGAATAAACCTGGACTCCTGGCCTGCTCCGGACTGACCTGGACTTTGTAGAATGCGTTCTCTCACGCACTTTGTCCCTACCATCGGTGATCGCTTTCCCCGCGGAAAAGAAAAACACATCTGCACAGTGCGGGATTGGATTCTTGATCGACTCGGATCGGGATTGAATGGATCGTGTTAGCTCCCTGCCGCCACTGGCATGCCTCCTGTCGTTCTGCGCAGCGGCGACCGCCACCTTATCGACGCCCTCCCTGGTGGCCAGCTTGTTTGCCAGGAGCACCTCCGCGACACCGCCCACCACGTCCTTGAGTGTTGTGGCCTTATTAATCTTCTCCCTGTCATCATTGGGTGGTGCCTCATATTCGCCTCGACGGCCTGAGCACCGCAGCAACCACACAGCCGGGGATGACCCTGGACAGGAAGAATAGCCCCGTGGCGCTCATCTCGGCACCCTGCACTGCCGCCACATTGGCGGGGTCTATAGGCTTAAATCCCGGGGAAGGTCGCCGATGGTTGTAGTAGTGACATATCAACACTGAGATACATAGCAAATGCAAATTCGTTGAGCTACACCCTCCAAATTTATCACCATAGATGGCTCATCAGTAATGCTCTAGATCAATACGACAATATGGAATTCACACGATTTGCACAACTCATATGTATAAAATTTGGAGATATTTGCGAGATATGTACAAATTCAATATTTTTGTGCACATGTGTTATAAGTACAAACAATCTTACCCATCAATATTTGTTTGATATTTACCCGGTGCAACGCACGGGCATATTTGCTAGTATGGAAAAAAAATTCAAAAACAATTGTTACGTTGATGAGGATGGCACAATTATGTATAGGGACTACCTAGTATCTTTCGACATATTTTTTTTTTCTTAGGTCTCACACGAATTTTCAGTCATAGGATAAAAAACAAAATAACGGACAGGATGTTTCGACACATTTTCTAAATGATATCACTCGGCTTTTATTTCTTACGTGGCAGTGGCAGTGGCAGGTCTGCAATGCACCGATGCATCCACGGAAGATTGTTGGGCTAGGGAACACTTGAGTATTCTATTCAGGCTATTTGCAACACAAATTATCTAAGCGACAATGTTTAGCATATCCTCATTAAATAGAAGACTGGATCTTATTTACAATTCAAAAGTTACACTGTAAATTTAAAAATTACACTGTAAGATACAAAGAAATTACACTATAAGTTTGAAAAATTACAATGTAATTTTTAAGAATTACATTATAGGCTATAAAAAAACACTGTAAAAATTCATAAGTACTCGTATACTGACACGATAGTTAATTCATTGAGAATAAATATAAAAACATGGCAAACAAAAAATAGTATGGCTCTACGAATTAACAGACTAGCTAAGCATCTAACAGCCACAAAAATTTGTGAGGCGTAAGAAAAAATCACGCGACAAAGGAATAACAAAAATCGTTCATATATAGTGATGACCCATTAATGTAAATATCTGAGCCGGGTATTCATGACCCGACCCGGTTTCTAACGACAACTACATGCCCACCGCACGGAGGAGGTTTCAAGGAGATCGAAACGGATTTAGTACAATTAACTAACCCCTTCCAAATTTTGCTCATATATTCTACTCCGACTGGGACTCGCAAATTAAGATCATTGCGCCGTCGGACTCGGGCATCGGCTGCCTACAAATTCGGCCGGGAGGTTGGGAGTTGGGATCTCAGGAGGCAAAGCGATCGATCGGTACAACAATAGCAATTAGAGAAAAAAAAATTTAGAAAGCCCCAGCCATGGACGACGACGGCTCGGCGATGCGGCGCCTCCGCGACCTGCTCGCGCCGCCGGGGGAGAGCGAGCTGGCGCGCATGTACCGGAGGTGCGCCGCCATCGAGGAGCTCCACAGGCGCAAGCGGAGAGGTCCACGAAGGCGCTCAACGACTGGTACGAGCTCAAGGCCGTCCTCCACGCCCAAGGGCTGCGGTGGAGTGCTGCGCCTGCCGCCTCCGGGGAGGAGGGCACGCCGGCGGGATCAATGGCCCAACGACGGCGACGGCAGTTAAAGATTGGGAGTAGCACAGCGGCACATTCAATAATACTACCTCCGTTTCACAATGTAAGATGTATATTGGCAAATGCTAGAAAGTCTTGTAAAACGAAGGGAGTAGTAAATAAATAAAGATATAGGGGAGACAAATTATGGTAACTAGGTGATATCTGCGCGTTGCTGTGGGACTTTATAAAGTCATAAGTAAAATTATGTTATGTGCGTAAAATTGCAGAACAATGATTAAGAATGATGACTGGAGATCCATTCTTCCTGTTACTGAGGAAATTCTTAACTTAGATAAATTGGAGGGCATGCTTAGTATTTGCTATATATAATATACTTCTATATTAACTATATTAAATACAAATGACCACGTGTAGTAATGTAAATCAAATGGAGGTAGCAGGATGTAAATGAAAAGGAGGTAAATCAATAGTAGAGTAGGAGTAGATATTAATTTTAATATTTGTTCCTGGTAAACGAATGGGGATGCATATGGTAAAAAAGAAGGAATTGATATGGGTAAAACTGGTGTAACAAAATGCGAGATAGCCAAACTGGAAAACTAATGCAATTACAATTATGTATGGAGCATGCTTACACATTGAAATACATGTACGAACTGAAATGGTGGTCCTATTTTTGAGAAAAAAAATCAGACCAATTTGCCAAAAGGAAAGAGGAAGATGATGGCTAATATAGCTTGTGCTAGCTAGCTTGTTGGAGTGATTAAAGAAGATGATGGCGTAGAGATGCTTATGATTCCAGCGAGCAAACTGCAGCAACAGAAATGGAACACCACTGGTCCTATATATTGATGCATAGGGATTATGTAAATTTATAGGCAGCATGAGAAAAGGGGGAGTTAGAGCATGCGGCGGCGGTGTCTTCTCCGACGAGCATGTAAATTTATTTGTTTGGGGATGGGAATGGTGGGGAAGAGGAGAGCGGATAGGCACTCAGATTTTCTCCAGGGGGTCAGGGGTAGAGTGGTAATTCAATATCTTCTAAATCATTTTTTCCTTTTTATTTATATATTTCTTTAATTTAATATGGGGGATCCACCTAACTGCCAACCATAGTAGGGGTAAACGGTGCCTTCGTTTAAAAAAAAAAAGGGTAAATTCGCAAACCCTAGAAAGTGAGAGCAAAATGATAATTAAAGTTGAAAGTTGGGGTATAAACATATTTGTCCAAAAAGAAAATGATGACATCCGTTTTCAGAATCAATTGCTGTTGCCACCACCATGGACGGTTGCTCTGTCGTGCAATGCTCGGTGAGAGGATGGCAGCTAATGGGGACTGGATGGGCTGTTCTAGCCGGGTAATTTGGGCCAGGCTTGACTGGCAACTGAGCTATGGAGTGTGGAATTTGGAACGTTCAGATCGAATGGCGTGGAATGTCAGATCGAATGGCTCACCATTTTAGATGACATGGCCTCACGATTTTACAGCTTTACAGTGTTATTGCTCTGAGCGGGTATCAACTAGTATCTAGGAAGAAGTTCCCACAAAAAAATATATATCTAGGAACAAGGATAGACTTTTTCTCTTTTTTTTTTCGGAGCTTGGAGAAAGTCCGAGATGTCTTTTCTCTCTAAATCTTTTTTTACTAGTTTTATATACAGATTTCAAGAAAAAATACTTAAAAATATCTTTCCAATATAATCATAGTAGTATAATTGTAATGCAATTATACTGTGATTACACTAATAACTAATTTGTAATGCACGATAACAACAAATCAAGTATCCCAAAATCAATCAAAAGGGGTTGCATAAAAAATCGATCAAAATTAGTGGACCAGCCGTGCTTTTCTTCAGGTTGTATGAAAAGAACGCCCACTGTATTAACAGCTGGAAACCGGACTGACTAGTAGCAGCACTACGGCAATCAAGGTCGAAACTACGAGTATATCCGTATTCCGTAATGCACCACTACAGCACCGCGACAACATGTCGAGTCAGAGGGCCTGTTTGGTACAGCTCCAACTCCTAAATATAACTCTAGGAGTTGAGTCTGGAGTGAAGTTGTGGAGCTGCCTAAACCCAGCTCCACAACTCTAGTACATTTTGTGAGAGAGCTCCACCCAACTCCACTCCCAGTTTTGGTGGAGCTGAAACTGTTTGGCTGAGCTCCAGCTCCAGGAGGGGTGGAGCTGGAGCTAGAGCTGTGCCAAACAGGCCCAGAGTATCCGTAATGCACCACCCACAGCAATAGATCCGAGTCAGAGTATCATCCCATCCGAGACATATCGCACCACAGCAAGAGTCAGAGTATCATCCACAACAGTACCCAGAGACATCGCACCACAGCAACAGTACCCAAAAAAGTGCGTCTTGCTGATAAAAAAGATGATCCTGAACTCCGTCTTGCTGAAAAAAAAAACTGTAAAACATGAATTCACGTTATCAGAATAAACATTTCAACAATAAACATACATATGATTCCTTTTTGATGATATAGGTACTCTCTCCAAATAGATGTTCTACCTCTGATGCTGCTATTTGCTCTTGCTCACTCAACCGTAGCTTGTCACTTCGTCTTGCTGAAAGAAAACTGCAAAACATGAATTCACATTATCAGATAAACATTTCAACAATAAAAACATGCATATGATTCTATTTTGGATGACATAGATACTCACTTCAAATAGATATTCTACCTCTAATGTTGCTATTTGCTCTTGCTCACTTAACCGTAGCCCGTCAGTGCTCAGACGTGGTAAGTGCCACTGCAAAAGGGAAGCGACAAAGCTGCTTGTTAATTGTGTGTTCTCATGCAAAGATTAAAAGGTTCTCTTACAAATTAAATTAAAACAAAAACTAATGAATTAGTCCAACTTACACATCTCGTTGTAGTACTTGTCAACGAGAATAGCCATCTTTTGGAGCTCCCTCACCAGCGTGAACTCCTCGTGGTCCTGGTACTTGAGGGACGCCTGCATGTCGAGCCTGCGCTGAACCAGCGCCGCGGCCTGCTGCCGGTCAGCGTCTCGAAGCGCCCCGTTGGTCTCAACAATGGACTGCTCAAGTCCTGCTTGGTGAGCTCGGCACTCTGCAAGCTGGGTATCCATATCGTCTCGCTTCCGCAAGACTCCCTTGACAGCCTGCCATTAAATGAAAAGAGAACAAATAGAAAACAATATGTTATGACCAGTAATCTTGGAAGATCGCAGCAAAGTATAAGTAAGACTTCATAATATACAAAGCCACAAGAGCAAGTAATTTAACATGTTAACGCCTTATAAAATCACTAAGTCAAGATCATTTGGTTGAGCTCTAACTAGATTAGAAAGACTGCTATGCGGATGTTAGGGTTAGGGTTTGGGCGCTGCCCGGGCGACCGTGGTACGGCGGCGGTCTCGCACATTGTGCAATGGATTTGGATGGGGATTGTCTCCGATCCACTCTTGAGTCTACAAGGTATACGCCTGCTGTTGGCAACGGTGTTGGATGGTTCGATTCTGTCGTTTCTCTTGATTCTGCCCTAGAAGTCTAGATGGAATTCTATCGTCAGGCCAAGAAACTATGTTCCCTGTTTAGTAAGTTGCGTTCAAATGATGGAATTTCCATCAGGGTTCCCTGTATCATATTCGGTGGCCTACATCGTTTGGAAAATCAGGGAGATAATAGGAAGTCTGATCTGTATTGGAATTCCTGGGCAGATTTCGTGGGAACCGGACTCAGGTTTTCATCGGTGTAAAACGGAGGGCTTGGTGTGGCCAAAGGTACGATTCAGGAAGTCTCCCAAGTTTGGATCATCAATCTGC
Source organism: Oryza sativa Japonica Group (assembly GCF_034140825.1). Classification (NCBI taxonomy): domain Eukaryota; kingdom Viridiplantae; phylum Streptophyta; class Magnoliopsida; order Poales; family Poaceae; genus Oryza; species Oryza sativa. The sequence continues at coordinate 25,111,835 of NC_089040.1, read as the reverse complement.
AATCTAGGTTTCGAGCTCTACGTTTCGCCAAGGTACCTCATGGCGGCTGCCGATGGTGGGGGTGATAAAGGGATCATTGTTGAGATGGTTTCCCACCCGAAGCCAATCGGAAGCGGTGAGGGTGCCTTGGAGATCTTAGGGCGGGAGTTAAGGGTGGAGGGTATGGCGGAGGAAGGAGGATCTATCCAAAGACCGAACAAGACATCGACATACAAGAAGAGATCGAAGGAGAGCCCGAATATCAATCCATCGCAGGGACCGACAACCTTTACAGAGGGAGTGGTTGATGATGAAGAGGAGGATGCTCTATGTGTGAATCTGGAGGAGGTGGTGAAGATAGCAGGTCGTTACGATCTTAGCGAGATTCTACTCGTTAAGGATTCCAAACCAAGTAGCTCTCTTTGATGATATGCGTAGGGCTTGAAGATTGAGGTCGGACATTAGCTATAAATCGCTGCGGGATAGCATGTTCATCGTAACTTTCATGGCAGAGGGATATTATGAATTTGTCTTGCAAGGGGGCCGTGGATACATAGAGGGGATGCTCTACTGGTAGCACACTTTGACGGTTTTACAAGTCCGTCAGAAGTTCCTCTTGATGTGGTGCCGATTTGGGTGAGAATTTATGATTTACCCTTGGCATTGATGACGAAGGCTCAAGGTGAATTGTTCGGGAACAAGCTGGGTAAAGTTCACGAGGTGGATGTCGAGGAGGATGGCCAGAACTTACATGATCTCTTTCGAATTCGAGTGGATTTATCTGTCAAGCATCCTCTGAAATCACAGATTGCCATTGAAGTCTCTGTCCAAGGTAAGGAGGTGTTGCACAGATATGAACTTCGGTATGAACGGGTGCCGCACTTTTGCTTCATCTGCGGTTTTATTGACCACTGAGATAAAGATTGTGATAGAAGGATATCGAACGTCGATCAACCTTTTCAGTTTTCAGCTGAGTTAAGATGTTCTCCCTTGAAACCTTTTGAGAGGAAAATCAGCAAGGTAAAGGCGGGTCAGTCTTCTGGTGTAGCTCGTAATCTGTCTTTTCGGGAAGCAGGCAGTGCGAGCTCTTCTTTTGTGAGGAAGAAAAAATGTGATTGGTGGAACGAGGAGGTGCTACCAAGGGTAGATGCATATGATGGTTTTGAATTCAGGGAAAAGGAGGGAGACCACAAGATTGATGATCAATTGGCGGATCAAGCAGGGAAGCTATCCGTGACAGAGGAGGAAGTTCAGAAGAATGCAGTGGTTGCAGCAAGGAGGCAACAAGATCAATATGTGGCAGATACTTGTGATGGTACCGGGAAACCTCCGGCTTATGAGATGATTCCTGCTATCAAGGATCTATACAAGCAACCATCCTTTGGGGATGTATCTTCTGAGGAGATTAGTGAAGGGAATCAAAAAAGATCTTCGGCTCAGATAGAGCCCTAGAAGCTGGGAAGAGTTCAACAAGCTTTGCTAGAATATCAACAAACAGAGTTCTAGCTTGGTGTAGGTGGATTCAAGGAAGTCGCCTAGAGCCCTGAAGAGATTTCATAAGACATAGGTAGGAATGGGATCGGAAGCTATGGAGGCAACCGGCCCAGGGGCCGCTGGTCAATTGACAGGACCTAAGAAGGGGTCCCGTCAGGAGCAATGAGTTGTCTAGCTTGGAACTATCACGGTATCGGGAACGCCATGACAGTTAGTGATCTTTGTGCCTTAGTGAAAGAGGCAGGTTCCCAAATTGTATTCTTAAGTGAAACTAGACAAAAGGAAGAAAGAGTTCGTCGTTTGCGTAATAGATTGGGGTTGAGAGGTTTTGTGGGGGTTAGTAGTGATGGCCTCGGTGGGGGCCTTGCATTGTTTTGGCATGAATCTGTTAAGATGGAAATTATAGGTATGAATGAAAGATATATCGATGTGCATGGGCGTTTGTCTTTGGATGATCCTATTTGGAGGGTGACCTTGTTTATGGGGAACCTAGAGTGGAAAATAGACACCACATGCGGTCATTGTTAAGTTCTCTGAAACAAGTGTCCAATCTCCCATGGATGGTGGTGGGTGATTTTAATGAAGCTCTTTGGCAATTTGAGCACTTTTCTCTGAAACCAAGGAATGAATCTCAGATGCAATCCTTCCAAGATGTGCTACAAACTCGTGATCTGCATGATTTGGGTTTTTCAAGGGTGCCATACACCTGTGATAACAGAAGAGAGGGGAGAAACAATGTAAGGGTACGCCCTAACAGGGCTTTAGCTGATGAAGGATGGAGGAAAATTTTTAGTAATGCTCAAGTCCTACATCTGACATCATCCAGATCGGACCATTGCCCAATCTTGGTCAATTTATGTCCTGAATCTATTCGCCAAGAGCGCACTAAGTGCGTGCATTATGAAATATACTAGGAGAGAGAACTGGCTATATCGGAAATTATTAAGGACTCATGGGAAAGTGCTGGAGATAAGAGTACCCTGGGAGGCATTAAGTCTGCTTTGAGCAAAGTAATGACTTCTCTTTGTACCTGGAGCAAAAGGAAATTCAAGAATGTGTCATGGAAAATAGAAAAGATCAGGAAGAAACTCGCCTTGTTGCAGGAAAGAAATGCAGATAATATAGAGATCCGTCAGACAATGGACCAAATGAACACTTCTGTATCGAGAAGAGATGATGTGGTTACAACGGTCTCGCATCTCATGGCTGAAGGAAGGTGATAGAAATACCCCTTTTTTCCACAGCAAGGCTGTTTGGAGAGCAAAGAAAAATAAAATTATGAAGCTCCGGGATAGGGAGGGTACTATTCATACTACGACAAAGGAGTTAGAACGGATGTCAATAGAGTATTTCAAGGAGATGTTTACAGCTGACCCCAACACTGACCACTCAAAGGTTACAAACCTAATTACAGAGAAGGTGACGGTGGCAATGAATGAAGATAGGGAGTCTTAGCACCGATTCAGATATGTTGTTAGGCTCCTGCTGTCTCGCACCTGCTCTTTGCCGATGATATGGTTCTTTTCTTCAAGGCAGTGATAGTCAAGGAAGTGCTTGCAGATTATACTTCAAGCACAAGACAGCTGAGACCAAAGAGCATGAGACAAGTGCAGATCATGTTTTGAATATGACCATTCGGTATGAGTTACATAGTAGGTTGGAAAATGATCAAGCTATTGACAAAACCGCTCAGCGACAACTTGAGAAAGAAAAGGACCATTTGAGAAAAGTTCTATTCAGAATTGTTTGCATTGTTAAATTTCTTGCCAAGCATAGTCTAGCATTTCTTGGTACTAACAGCAAACTATATGAAGATAGCAATGGGAATTTCTTAGGTTTGATAGAGTTCTATCAAATGGAGAGCATTGCGATAGAGATTGGCTTGTCTATTGTAAGGAACTCAGTAGAGTATTTTGTTTCAGTTGTAAATTATTTACAAAAGGACATAGAAAGGGTCAATTAGCGAATGAGGGGTACAATGATACCAATGGGAATTTCTTAGGTTTGATAGAGATGTTGGCTGAATTTGACCCAGTTATCCAAGAGCATGTTCGTCGTATTACAAGTGAAGAAACTCTACTTCATTATCTTGATCCAAAGATTCAGAATGAGTTGATACACTTGCTTGCTTCTGCTATTAAGTCTGAAATTGTAAGTAAAATAAAGAGAGCAAAGTATTTCTCTGTCATTCTTGATTGTACTCCTGATGCAAGCCACCAAGAACAAATGTCTTTAATAATAAGATATGTGGATTCATCTTCATATAATATCTCCATAGAAGAATCCTTTCTAGGATTTTTAGATGTAAATGATACAACTGGACAAGGACTTTTTGATGTGCTAGAGAATGAAATAAAATGTCTTGATCTTGATATAGATGATGTGAGAGGCCAAGGTTATGATAATGGGTCAAATATGAAAGGAAAACATCAAGGGGTGCAAAAGAGACTTTTGGATGTAAATCCTAGAGCTTTCTAGTCTGCTTGTGGTTGCCACAGCCTTGATTTAACACTTTGTGATATGGCCAAGACTTGTGGTAGAGCTAAAGACTTCTTTGGAATCATCCAACGCATTTATACAACTTTTGCTAATTCCACTAAGAAATGGCAGATTCTGAAAGATAACATAACAGGATTGACTCTCAAGTCAGTGTCAGCTACACGATGGGAGAGCTGTGTTGAAAGTGTTAAAGTTATCAGATTTCAATGCGCTGACATTCGAGAGGCTCTACTTCAGGTATTTTACATTGAAATATTAATAACGATACATTTCCTCTGGTTGTCCTCAAAATTTAACTTATATTTTTATTTTAATTTCAGGTATCTGATGTTGATAATGATGTAAAAACTAGCAGTGAGGCTAAAGGTTTGGCAAATAATGAACTTAGAGAATATGAATTTATAGTGGCAATTGTCATTTGGTATGAGGTACTGTATGCTATTAATTTAGTAAGCAAACATTTGCAAGCAAAGGATATGCTTATTGATGTTGCTATTGAGAAAGTGCAAGGGCTTATTTCTTTCTTCAAAGGGTATAGAGAAACTGGTTTCTTACAAGCATTGGAGGCAGCCAAAGGAATTGCACTTGAGTTGGATATCAGCACAACATTTCGTAAAAAGCGAGAAATTAAAAGAAAGAGACAATTTGATGAGAACCCAGATGACACAAATGTTGCCACACAGTCCGCGGAGGAATCATTTAGAATCAACTATTTTATACCTATTGTTGATCAAGCTATTTCTTCGCTTACAAGGAGATTTGAACGATATCAGCATTACCAAAAGAATTTTGGTTTCTTATTTACTGCTGACTCATTGCGATGATTGGATAATACGAGCTTGAAATATTCCTGCGACAATCTTGAAGCAACGCTTAAAAGAGATGAAAAATCTGATATTGATGCCAATGAACTATATACAGAGTTGAGGTTTCTGCAAGATTTCATTCCAAAAGAAAATATGGGTCCTCTTGAAATTCTTAAGTTTCTAAAGCGGCATGATTGTTTTCCAAATGCGTCTATAGCATATAGAATTTTATTGACCATTCCTGTGACTGTTGCCTCAGCAGAGCGGAGCTTTTCTAAGTTGAAGCTATTGAAGTCATACTTGCGTTCTACAATGACACAAGAAAGACTTAATAGTTTGGCTATGATAGCACTTGAGAGTGGATTGCTGGAGAAGATTAACTATGAGCATATTATTGAAGATTTTATTTCAAAAAACACTAAGAGAATAATGTTATTCAAGTAAAGATTATGCAAAACAAGAGTTCAAAAGGTACTATTCTTGGAATATCGCATTTACTCTGCCGTACATACATTATTTTAGCTATATTTGGTACTTGATTTTGGTTTCACTTAGAGCTTTGTACATGGCCTACAAATTTGACGGCACGGCCCTAGGGCGACCCGGGGGGAGGGCGCGACGACGCCTGCTCTGGAGGGCGCACCACGACCGATCTGAGAGTGTGCCTCACGCCGACGGACGCCACCGTGGCCGGGCGCTGCTGCGAGGGCTCCGCCATGGCAGCCGCCGCGGCCGCCGGGCCAACAGCCGCCGACCAGTCCCGTGGCCGGGCGCGAGGGGGGGACGGAGACGCTGAAGCCGGCGCCCCGCTGACCGGGCTAGAGTCAGAGTCGACGGAGTCCTCGCTGGAGACTGACGACTCCCGCAGGTCGCGGCCCCCGGAAAACCCCGAGAGGACGGCGGCGCGGAAATCCATCTCGGAGGAGGAGGAGGAAGAAACTTGCGACATGGCTGAGGGTGGAGGCTTAGGGACCGCCGCCGCCGCCGGCCGGCGGGGTCGGGTGACCGCCGACGCGGGGGGGGAGGACTCAGGACTTTACCGTTCTACCAACCAGAGTGGAAGTAACCCTCCATTTGTGAATGGGGAGATGGGGATTGGATTTTATATAATTACTAAACGTAAAAAGTAAAAAACTAATGCTAACCCAATCGAAGCATCCTCCCTCACGCACGTCGGCGGCAGCGGCGCGCCACCGTACGGCAGTCGCGAGCCACGGCGGCGGCGGCGGCGGGCAGTGTCGCAATCGCAACTCGATCGCAAGCAGGGTGAACTGGGAGAGGGAAACAGAGATTGGGGAAAGTACCAACCACAGGAGCGTCAGGCGGAACTCGCCGTACGTCTGGTCTCCTGCCGCGAACACCGCCTCCCTCTCGCCGCCGTCGAGGTGAAGCAGCGGGTGCATCGATACCACCTCCCTCATCGGCGAGAGCTCCGCCATGGCGCGCCCTCTCCCTCGCTGGAAAACTGAGCGCTTGACTGGAGAGGGGAAGAGGAGGAAGGCAAAGGCGAGAAGCAAAGTCCAGTCTGGATTTTTTTTATTGTACCGTTGGTTTAACGTGGGTCGTCGAATGGATGAGATCCAACGGTGAAAACTCCTTCTAGTGCATAGCGTGTAGTAGTAGTGTATGGCATCTATCTATCTATCTATTCTATTCTATTTTTAAAACAACTTTGAAAGGAGACACCACGTTCACTGTTGGGGCTAGAAATTCCCACATTAATCAGAGAAAAAGAAAAGGAGAGTCCAAGTAAAAATACAATTCAAAAATAGCTGAAATTCGGAATTAAAAATAAGCAATATTGAAAGAAGTGTCCGTATAAGAACCCAATATGAGATTAATCAAAATTCGAAATAAAAATAAAATAAAATCCGAAAATAGAAAATAAAAAGAGAGTCCAAGTAGAAATATAATTTAAAAATAACTGAAATTTGGAATTAAAAGTAAGGAATATTGAGAAGAGTCCATATAAGAACCCAATACGATATTAGTTAATATTCAAAATAAAAAAATAAAAAATCCAAAATTAGCAAAAAGAAAGAAAGAGTTCGAGTAGGAATACAATTTAAAATCAACTAAAATTCGGAATTAAAAATAAGCAATATTGAAATAAGAATCCATATAAGAACACAATACGAGATTAATTAAAATTCAGAATAAAATAAAATAATATCTAAAATTAGAAAAACTAAAAGAGAGTTCGAGTAGGAATACAATTTTAAAACAACTGAAATTCAAAATATAAAAAATAAAAATATTAAAAGAACACTATACGGTATTAATTAAAATTTGAAAAAAAAAATCTGACATTAGAAAAAGAAAAAATATTTCAATTAGGAATACAATTTATAAATAACAAAAATTGATGATAAAAAATAAAAACTATTGAAAAAAAAGACCATCTAAAACACATGACGAGATAAATTAAGTAACAGGCCTATAAAAGAGTAAAATGGTGGCTGTCATGGTTATGGATACTACATACCTAATAGTAGTTGACTAAATCTCGGTAAGACCCACCACATATCATGTCCTATACGGAAACAACCTTCGGATATAGGAGGAGTTCCGATAAGAAAAGACAACCAGAGTTCTACATGGAAACGACAAGGACTACTCGGATTGTATCCATATTGGTTTACCTAGTTCTACTTGGACAAGGGGACACTTATGGGTATAAATACAAGCCCCCCTTAGGAGGAGAGGGGCGAATCCACAGACACCCACCAGGGAGAACCAACACAATCAACATACACCCACCATGGGACACGATCAACACGATCACCACGATCGAGACCCACCACAATCAACAACCACCACAATATACGGAACAACAGAAGCCAATACAAGCCTACATACGCCAAGACAAGACGCCAGATATCGACTTCAGGGATAGGCATAGCTATTCCCCTACGGTGTCTCCGGATACCGTCAGGAGAGACGAAAGCGCTATCTCTGATCTCGCCGGACACGGATTCGAGGAAGAAGGCTACCCTGTTGTCGACTACGAGTCAGCCCTTCAGACCGCCATGTCGACAACAGTTAGATAGGCTACCCCACATATTGTACTGGTGTGATTATGGTGAATAAAGAGCAACACCGGCTCCGGCCAACAGGATGTAGGGTTATTACCTGACACTTCAGGGGCCCGAACCTGTATAAAAATCCCTGTCTCCGTCTCTTTTACCTCAGTCTCGCTATATCCTAGTACCAACGATCCCCATACTATGCAAATAACAGAATTGCGACATCAAACGTCGACAGTGGCAGTTGATACGACATATAAAAACTGTTAATAACACACAAAATAGAATCCTAATGATGATTAAAAGGAGGGACGACAAGCAGGCCGTGAAGCAAACGGACAAGGCGATTGCCGGGACTTCTAGAAAGTAAAAAAAAAACCCATTGATAATCATATTCGATTTTTAAAATTTCAATGACAATAAAAAGGAGAAGCAGCGTGCGGAGTATATAGGAGTACAGTTGTAGAGCCGCCGACGGTTGGCGGGACTTCTAGAAAATAAAAATAAATAAATTCCAACAATAGTTATGTTTGATTTTTAGAATCCCAATGACAATAAAGAATAGGCGGCGGATGGCCGTAGAGGAGTACAGTGGCATCGTTTGATGGGACTTATAAAAGTTATAAAAATAAAACCTAACAAGACAATAAACTCTAAAAAATATAAGGTTCAATTTTTAAAGGTTCAGAACTTCTAAAAAGTAAAAAAAAATGATAATCATGTTGGAGTTTAAAATCTCAATGACAATAAAAAGGAGAGGCAGCGGACAAGCCATAAAGGGGTACAATGGCAAAGCCACTGACGGTTTGGTGGGACTTATAGAAAGTAAAAAAATGAACCCGAACGATAATTATGTTCGATTTATAAAATCCCAATAATAATAAAGGGAAAAATACAGTGGACGGGCCGTACATGAGAGTATAATGGCAGCGTTTGACGGGACTTCTAGAAATTATAAAGAAGAAACCCAACGAGATAATAAAAACAAAAAACTATAAGATCTAATTTTTAAAAGTTTTAAGAAGAATGAATAGAAATAGTGGTAGACCGAGCAATCAAATAATGAAGAATATGATAGAAGTAAGGAGTAGTAGCTGTTGTGACTTTTAAAACTATATAATTAGAAATACGGGGATATCTATTTAATAAATCTTAAGTAAAATCATACTGAAAAATATATGATTTTGTTTGGGTGGTAGCCACATAATTGCACGGGCCACCCAGCTAGTTCTTATAAATTCACCATTAGAAGAGGGTGTAATTTGTAACTGCCAATAAGATTACTAGGGTTGTCGTGTGATGGGCCTCCCCAAGTACAGGCCCAGTTGTACGTAACATGGCCTCCAAATTCATACATGGGCTGCACGTCCGAGAATACATGGATTTATTTAAAAAACAATTAGACAAGCATCTGTATAGTTGTCTGTTCTGACCGGCTGGTTCCAAATATTTCTTTGTGGAGTAGCACGGAAGGACGTGTGATTAATTAAGTAGTATTGGTTTAAATAATTTAGAAATAGATTATCATATAGAAAATATTCGGAGAATCCTGGTTGTAATACAGATAAATTCTGTCGAAAAATCAACTCGAGTGGGTCCGGCAATACAGCTTCCAAACATTTAACCTGATTTTCTTTATTTAAAAAAAATTAGCTCGAGGTTTTTTCCTGACATGGTCGATTTTTAAAAACATGTGGTTTTTGGGTCATGTGCACATAGAATAAAATAGAATGGATTTTCGTTCGGAATTCATTGTCCAGACCGGGTCGAAAAAAAATGCTTGGGTTTTCGATCATGCACACATAGATTAAACCATAAATACTATTTTAAGACAAAATTGATTACGTCTGGAATCAGTCAAGTCTGTCCGGACCGGTTCGATTTAAAAACACATGATTTTTCAGTCGTGCACACATAGAATAAAGCAGAACGGATTTTTTTTATGACAAAAACATATTAAGGACTGTCCGGACCGGGTCGCCACTAAAAAAGCGTGTTTTTTCAGTCATGTATGTATGTATGTATAGATTAAGCCAGAAATATTATTTTAGGACAAAATTGGTTATGCCCGAAATACGTCCGATCTGTCCGGACCGGGTTGATTTAAAAAACACGTGGTTTTTGGTCATGCGCAAATAGAATAAAGCAGAATGAATTCTTTGACAAAAAAAAAACATGTTATGTGCGGAATTCATCTGGGATTGTTTGGTGGGTTCTTTATGAAGTTATAATTAGTTATTTACTCCCTCTGTAGAAAAAACCAAACTAGATAAAGATGAGACATAATCTAGCTATGACAATATATCATATCTCATCTTTATTTAGGTTTGGCTTTTTATTTGGAATAGAGGAAGTATGAGAGGGTAGGAATGAAAAAAAAATGACCGAACCCAAAAAAAAAACCAACGACGAGAATTATTAACAAGTAGGAAAACCTAACTCAATCCCTTTTTCCACTCCACCCCGCTCCATAACCATCCTACACTCTAAGGACTACGCGGGTCTACCTGCATTCGATCGTATCTCTCTCGCCACACCTAGTCACGTGCTCCTCGCACCGCCTCCTCACTAGGATCTTGGCAGCGTAAAATGGTGGCACCTCCACAGCTCCACTCCGATGGTAATGATGGAGGTCAAACTAGAGCAATTCCCTCGATTTCTAAATAAGCTTTACAACGGATAAAAAATTATAATATTTTCTAAAATAAATAAATTATATTTTTATGGCATATGTTATCAACATTCATTTTATATGTGGCTATTCATTTAGATTTAGTTGTTATGTAATATTAAAAATTTAAGGGACAATATATAAAAATTACAACGAGAGTAGATGGATGGCAGATTCAATGCAATTGGCATTGAAGTCTTTTTAAAGGAATATATATTGTCATTATTGATTAACACCATTTTAACTGATGAACAAAAACCTTTTTAAAGGAGTATATATTATCATTATTGATTAACACCATTTTAACTGAATTAATTAGTAATAGCTTTTGAATAATTAGATTACGATGAACAAAAGCTTAACGCTCATGCTTAGGGTGTGACACACTTCGATGATTCGGTATTTTTTGCAGTACTATAAATATTTTGAGAAAAGGAAAAATGAGTGGTCGAATTTTAAAGTAAATAATATTAGTAACAAGTACTCAGGTGTATCTTTGGTGATGGTACATTTGATTCATGGTGTTGAGTCTACTAATATTGTACATGCTCTCTTATTTGTTTCAAGAGCACAGAGTACAATGCTGCCTTCTCATGTGCACATGATCCCGTGTAGGAACCCACACTACTACTAGTAGAGAAACCATCTTTCCCGGGTCAGCCAAAATCTACAATAGCCCCGGTTCATTAAAAAACCGAAACTAAAAATCATCTTTAGCCCTGGTTGAAAAGCCCATAGCCATTTTATGCACCAACCGAGACTAAGGCTATGTTTAGTTCCACGCCAAAATTAAAAGTTTGAAGAAATTGGAACGATGTGACGGAAAAGTTAGAAGTTTGTGTGTAGGAAAGTTCAATGTGATGGAAAAGTTGGAAGTTTGAAGAAAAAAGTTGGAATATAAACGGGTCCTAAAGATCATTTTTAGTCCCGGTTAAAAAAGTGTCCGCCCCTAGTCTTTTTATTCCTGGTTGGAAACACCAACCGGGACTAAAAATCGACGTATAGTATATAATCCCTTACACTTATCCTCTAGCAACCACCTCTTCCTCTTCCTTTCCTCTCTATTCAATCTTATCCCCTCAAGAGCAAGTAGATTGGACGCGTGAGCGAGTGAGTAGGGTGGCAAAGGGAGGCGCGGCGGCGGTCGGATGGAGCGGAGGGCCGGGCGGCAGCCTGCGCGGTGGCGGGCGGCCAGCGCGGAGGGCCGCACGACGGACGTCGCCTCTGCCGGAGGGGAGGCGGGAGGCGATTGCGGCATCGCCGAATTGTTTTTGGTTGTTTTTACATCTTTTTTAGTATTTATAAATATTTACGACATCTTGTTTAGTATTTATAAATACTTTTGGGAAAAGGAGAAAAAAATGAGTGGTCAAATTTTAAGATAAATCGACAAATATATTGGAGCGGAGGGCTTATATTATACCTTTGGTGATGGTGCATTGTTTCATGCATGTTGAGGACACTAGTATTGTACATGTTCTCTTTAATTGTTTCAAGAGCATAGAGTAATCTAATACTGGTTTATCATGTTCACATGTACCAGTATACGAACCCAACACCCTAATAGAAGAATCCTACTTATTAAGAATATCATCATTTGTTTTATGAGACTATACCTCCTTCAAGTAGTATATTTTTTTCCTCCAGATTCTGGAAGTTAGCCCGTTGAATTCAGCAACCAACTACTAGCTAGATGGTGAAGAAACCTTCGAATATACAGCTATATAGTTTTCTTATTGGCTTATCAGCTACAGCGAGATTTAAATTCTAAAAAACTTAATTTTAAAGTTGATTTGAAGGTTTTAGTTTTAATCATTCGTTTTTATATGAAAAACACAGATATATAAAGTTTTTACCCGTAAATTATTATGGGTTATTTTGTTTAATTTTTCACGGTTTGTCACGAGCAAACTTAGATCAGCTCATAGCTTCGTCGTATTCTTACTAGCTATGCTAGGTGCTCACGCATACGTACTTAAACATAGCTTAACAATCATGTTTGTTTCCTGTAGCATAGGAAACTAAACTTTTTTCGAATATGAGGCATAGGAAACGAAACTTGACAAGTAGCTAGTAGGAAGGAAAGAAAAAAGGTTAATTTGAACAGTATTAGTAAGCTCTAATATACTCTCTCCGTTTCTAAATATTTTACACCATTTACTTTTTAAGCACATGTTAAAAAAAACTTTTTGTGAAATATGTAAAACTATATGTATACATATAAGTATATTTAACAATGAATTAAATAATAGAAAAAGAATTAATAATTACTTAAATTTCTTAAATAAGACGAATGATCAAATATATTTAAAATAGTTAATGGCGACAAATATTTAGAAATGGAGGGATTATTTATTTTTTTAAACAAGCTCTAATATATCCACGCCAAGATATCTCGTGTCTGGGTCAACTTAATTAATTAAGACGTGTCATCTAACTGCAAATTAAATGGTACGTGTGACCCCATCCTGACCTACTCTAAATCTCTAATCTTTTTCTATCTAGCTCAAACTTGCGCAATCCAGTACGTCACATGATCTGACATAAGCATTGTACATTTGTACTAGTACCGTAATTTTCCTCTAGATCAAATTGATGTCACTAAAATTACTCCAGTGATATTTTTGTAAAATCGATGCCCCACCAACGGTTTACTTACCTCGTAAGAAATCGCACGCTCCTCATTCCTAATTAAAGAAAATTAATCAGATATACGCCTTCCATCGTTCGACCTAAGCTGATAAAATTAGCAAGAGGCATTTACATTCACTAAAAAATAGTACTACTAGATATGTATTCCGCTCACTATACTTAAAAAAAATGATTTTCAACTGATCAGAGCTCCATGTGTACATGCAGGTGGCCCGTATGAAATAGATTATTAGACATATTATATGTGATTGTCTATAAGGGTAAATTAAATTAAATAATGTTTATAAAGCTAAAAATATACTGAAGTCATCTGAATAATATTATAAATACCATAGAAAGTTTTTGAAAGCGTGATGGCTAAAACTTGATCAAACTATTTTGATTATTAAAGGAGCGTTCGAGAGAAGAGGAGTGTACAAGATTGAGACGTACGTAAAACGAGGTGAACCATTAGTGTGCAGTTAATTACTCCCTCCGTCCCATAATATAAGGGATTTTAAGTTTTTACTTGTAATGTTTGACCACTCGTTTTATTCAAAAATTTTTGAAATTATTAATTATTTTATTTGTGACTTACTTTATTATTTATAGTACTTTAAGCACAACTTTTCGTTTTTTATATTTGCAAAAAAAAAATTTGAATAAGACGAGTGATCAAACGTTGCAAGCAAAAACTGAAAATCCCTTATATTGTGGGACAGAGGGTGTAAATATTAATTATTCAAACTTAAAAATGAATTAATAACACACCATTTAGGCTGAGTTCATTTGGACAAGATGAGAACCAATCTGCTGCGCACGAAAAATGAAACGGTTCATTAGCACGTGGTTAATTAAGTATTAGCTATTTTTTTAAAAAAAAAGATCAATATGGTTTTTTTAAGTAACTTTCGTATAGAAATTTTTTGTAAAAAAAACACACCATACGTTTAGCGGTTTGAAAAGCATGCACGTGTAATACGAGGGAGAGGAGTTGGGAACCTATTGTGCCGAACACAGGCTTAGTAGTTCGGGCGAGGGAGAGGAGTTGGGAACCTACTGTGCCGAACACAGGCTAGTTCGGGAAGTGTGCACGCCAAGGAATTTCTTCTCCTTATCTTCTCCGAATGAACACTTAGGCTGTGTTTGAGGGAGATAGGATTGGGAAGATCGGGAAGAGACACAAAACGAGTTGAGTCATTAGCGTATGATTAATTAAGTATTAACTATTTTAAACTTCAAAAATGGATTAATATGATTTTTTAAGCAACTTTTCTATAGAAATTTTTTGCAAAAAACACACCATTTAGTAGTTTGAAAAACGTGTGCGCGGAAAACGAGTGACAATCTCCCCTATCTCCAATGAACGAACGCAGCATTAGAATCCTTTGACACGGATAAATTAGTAGATGTTTATAATCTGTTTTTGTCTGGTGTGAATATCAATGGCATGCTCTATCAAATTGTTCATAGTTTAAATAGATTACTCCACTATTTAGTAAGTACTCCCGTTGTTTCAAAATAATTTTACTTTTTACCCATACATACCAATACAAAAGAAAAAAAATAGAATACCCATACTTTATCAAAATACAATTATTATCTACTTTATCTATTTCCAATACAATTATTGTATTTTTTTACTTTCACAAATCCCGATACAATTACTACCAAAAATGAATTTATTTTGAGACAAACGGAAAAGCTAAAAAATAAACTTATTATGAGACGGATAGAGTATTTGGCTTGTTATTACTAAAATATGTCAATAACACACATAAGTTATACAAAAAAAATGGCATTACCGACGTTTCAGTAAGATGCCAAAATTCGATTGTGGATTGATCACCAGATGGAATATCCCGTGTACGCTTTCCACTGTGCAATTAGCAAATCTGGCACCACCATCCGTTGCTCATCATCTGACCTTTTCCTGAGTGGATAATCATGCCCTGCACTTCCAACTTCCAGCACACCACACAATTCAAGTATTCAACCTCCTTTTCATAAGCAGAAGTATCTTTGTCACACTCTACTACTACTAGTCTACTAGCACTCCTAATGATCGATCCTTCCCACGTTCGAAGCTTCCCCTGTCACTGTCCATCCATGGTGGTGGTCAGACAACCCCAGCACACAAGAAATCTGCCATTTGCCCAGTCCACCGCTGGGTTGCAGTTTTTGATGAAGAGATTGACTTGACCTGAGCACCCTTCCGATTGTAAATAGCAGTTTTTGTATTGCTGTTGGTTGAGTGATTGGGCAATCATCCAATACATATCTTGGCTTCTTGGCTGGACTCCAGTAACCGAGGTCGCGTGCCTCCGCTCGCTCGCTCGCTCATCGTCGTCGTCTTCCTCGGGGCCTCTCTCGTCGTGGAGCGGAGGCGTGCCGCGTAGCAGGGGTGAGCCCATGTGGGTGGATTGATTTGGGGGGATTTCGTGCTGTTTTGGTGGAAGAGCTCTCTTCTGTACGGTTTCTTGGTTGCGCTCTCGCACCAAGAACATCTCCTTTTTCCTTCTTGCTCCTCTCTCTCTCTCTCTCTCTCTCTCTCTCTCTCTCTCTCTCTCTCTCTCTCTCTCTCTCTCTCTCTCTCTCTCTCTGGGTCTCGGACTCTCGGCTCTTGATTCTTGGTTCTTGGTGAGTGTAGGCGAGAATAAGGCGGGTTCTTGGTGGGTTTATAAGGTATTATTTGGATCTAATCCGGCGAAGAAAAGAATTCGTTGTTTTTTTTTTCTCATAGGCATTTGATATGTTTGGTAGGTCGCATTCTGGTGTTCTTGGACGCACTTCGATTGTTCGATATGTTCGATGCTTACATGGGGATTGGGTTGTTTCGATTGTTAATCTTGCTAATTGTTCGTGAGAAGGGAATGTGGGGTGCTAGATTGTTCTTGGGGGTGGGGAATTTTACCTGCCATGGACAGTAATTCACCCCCACCCTCAATTAGGATTTCCTCAAATTATCTGCATGATCAGTCAGAACCTGATGGTTTCTTGAGATTTGTCAGAAAAGTCTCTGCTTCTTGTGCAGTTATTTTATTAAAAGTACTGATCTTTTTTGTTCCCTTTTTTATCAGGGAATTCAACTGAGGTGAGAAATGGGGGCAAAGGACTCCAAGCCCTCATACAGCTATTCTTCTTCATATGATCATGGGAATTCATCATCGGGATATAACTCGAGATACCCTGCATACCCTGCAAATGCATCTTCCAGTCAGAACACAAGGTATGCTCCTTCTATGGAGAACTATGTGCAGCCAGAAACGCATGCCAGGTTGCAGAGGAAGTACTCGAGGATTGGTGATGACTACCGCTCTCTGAATCAAGTATGTTTTTGATGACATGACCTTGTTTAACCCATGAATTTTGATATTTGCTTTGCGGGCGTTTGGTATGCGTGCTATCGATTACTAGTAGCTTAGTTGAATGGCATCAGTATCATTCATCTTTGATGATATGGCATAGGGAAATGTTTGAATAAGCTATCCTTTTCTAGGATATTTTCGAGGAGGGTTCCAAACAAGAGTTGTATTCTCTTATGGAAACCACTATATATATTGCATTAACAAAGAAACCACTATAGATTCTCAATGGAGCTTTCTTTGACTATGGTATTCATCTCAGTCAGTTTTTTGTACGCTGGAATTCACCCTTTTTAGTACACACTTTTAAATGATTTATAAGATATCCAGCTGCTATTTATTTTCCAGTACATTTTCAGTTAATGGCTTGCCATCTTTAATCATATATGTGTTGTTTGAGCCAAAGACTATAACAAGCTTTCCATTTCCTGTTATGTCTCCTACAAAAGATAATTCCTTGCTATAATATTTATGTGCTGTTGATGTGCTTATCATTGTGTTCAATTTATGTATTTTTCTTAGTTTCATTTCCTTCATAGTGCACCAGAGTATACGTACTACTTTACTAGAGTCTTGAACAATCTCTTCCTTTTGAGTACTGTGAACTTGAGATTGGAAGTACACGTTTTCATTTTTATCGATATGTACTGTTACAGGTGACTGAAGCTTTGGCACAAGCAGGTCTTGAATCATCAAATCTTATTGTAGGCATTGATTTTACAAAGAGCAATGAATGGACAGGTTAACAGACCACTTCTTGTTTTGAATTCTGTTTCTTTATATTTGCTTTGTGCTGTGCTGGTAGCCTATTACTTGCGAATTAGTAGTGTTATTATATACATCTTGATTTACCTATTATTAGGACAAACATCCTTTTCTACCTTAGTTGCGTATGATGCAAATGAGAAATGGCATGTCAACTTCTCTTAATTCTTTGTTATAAATGAGCTCTCACTAGGGCTGCTGTCTGGAAGGAGGTTGGACTTTCTTGAAAAAAGTTTATTGAGGGAGTTAGCTACTCCTAATAAGCTGGTTATTTTTCTGTATCTGAAGTGCCTGTGATGCAAATGGCATGTCAACTTCTCTTAATTCTTTGTTATAAACCCCTAATAAGCTGGTTATTTTTCTGTATCTGAAGTTTATGTGAACTACCTGTTATCTTTTGACATAAGGAGTGAACCTGATTCCGTAACTTCACAACAAATGCAATGTGCAATCTTTTGCCAAACAAAACCATTTAAAGTAAAGAAATGTGAAATGGGGCAATTATGCATGTAGCAAGGATGCCTCTCATGTTGCTTGCATATCCTACAGTCATGCTATGTCACAAATCATAGCACTCTCATTTAACCTGCTGAGCTTTTCTCCATTAGGTAAACTTTCCTTCAATCGCCGATGTCTGCATGATATTGGAAACACTCCAAATCCATATGAGCAAGCAATATCTATTATTGGAAGGACACTTTCAGCTTTTGATGAAGATAATTTGATTCCTTGCTTTGGATTTGGTGACGGTAAGTTCATTGTTCCCATTTTCCATTTTGATCACTTGGTGTGTGCTCAGTAGCATATTTAAAGAACAATGCTGATCTAATGCCTCCTTTGTGGCTTTGTCTACTGGCAGCATCAACTCATGATCAGGAGGTATTCAGCTTTTATCCAGAGAACCGCCCATGCAACGGATTTGAAGAGGCATTAGAAAGATACAGAGAAATTGTTCCGACTCTTCGATTAGCTGGTTCGTTTCAGTAATTTCACAATTTAGATGTTTATTCTTCCTTTATTTTTTTAAAGAAGGATCTTGAATTTAGCTGGTTATATATAAGATTGCAGTAGTAACTACAGATCTTCAGAAAAATAATGTATGCAAAAATTGCAACAGGACCAACATCTTTTGCCCCGATGATTGAAACAGCAATTGGTATTGTAGACAGCACTGGTGGTCAGTATCATGTTCTTCTGATAATAGCCGATGGACAGGTCTGTCACCATTTTCTCTTGTTTTATCCCTTTTCTTTATTTCTTGTCTTTCTAAGTAATTGTGATCAGCAGAACTCTTCTCTAGATTATAGTTGATTATTTTTTTTGTTCAAATCATATTTTTACAGTGGCTAAAACTTCTGCTAACAGGTTACTCGAAGTGTTGATACACAGTCTGGGCAGTTAAGCCCGCAGGAGCGTGATACGATTGATGCTATAGTAAAAGCTAGGTACTTGATCGAGTCCCTAATTTAATATCGGTATATTCTGCCCAAATCAAATGTCCCGAATCACACGTGTTAACATTTTTTTCGAAATAAATTTCCAGCCAGTTCCCCTTGTCTATTGTTCTTGTTGGGGTGGGTGATGGACCATGGGACATGATGCATCAGTTTGATGACAATATACCTGCTCGCTCATTTGACAATTTCCAGGTGACTGTTCTACATTTAATTTCCAGTCATTGGCTTATTTTTGTGTGGTTTTCACAATAATAGAGACATGTAAAAATGTTTGCTTTCATGCAGTTTGTGAATTTCACGGACATCATGTCAAAGAGCATAGCAGCTGACAGGAAGGAGGCAGAATTTGCACTATCCGCCTTGATGGAAATCCCAACACAATACAAGGCAACACTTGATCTCCAACTTCTAGGGTAATCCATGTTTTCCCAGGACTGCACTGGGTCAAATGTACTAGAGTTTGTGCTTGCAGCAATTGTATCCATTTGAACATTTTCTTCACGTTTTCTTTCGTTTCAGCCGTCGCCAAAGAATACAGCCAAGAATTCCTCTGCCGCCACCTATGAGGAATGCTTATTCGAGGTCTACTAGCTTTGACCAACATTCTGGTGTTTATTCACGATCTAGTAGCTTCGGCCCACAAACAAGTGGCTTTCAGCAATCTGAAAGCTTCAAACAGAGACAGCCTGTGGCTACCACTGCACCTGACACTTATACCTCGGAAAGTTCTTTAGAAGGAAGACTTGTAAGTATTTTTGTTTATATTCACACCATGTTGAATAGATAAAGTTTAAGATATATACTGCAACACTGTAGCATTGGTAAAATAAAGTTTAAGCTATATACTGCAAGACTACATTGGTGTCATTATCGTACACCACCAACAAATAGTCTCCCTTTTATTTTGTTCGTACTGTGGCATTTCGGGAGGCTAATTGAAACAGGGGAAGTTGCATTGCATTGCTCTATCTGTTCTGACCACCCTGCCTGCGTTCATTTGGCTTATTACTTATTTCACGGATGCCCTTTATGAAAAAAAAAATATCGTGCCTTCAAATGGCCCATTTGATCTTGATCTGATAACTACATTATGCTGAATATTGCTATTGCATTTCACATTCTTATGTCATTTGGGCATACTGTTAATCCGCAGATCATGGAAAGTTCCTACACCTCTAGTGTTAAGTTTTTATGTACCATCAAATTTCGTGCTAAACCCTGAGAATCTTACTGGATTACAAACTAAATGCAGCTTTTTTTTTTGTGTGTGGTTTCAGTTGTGCGCTATCTGTATGGATAAATCAAAGGATCTTGCATTTGGATGTGGACATCAGGTGCAGAAAATTTCCCCTTATTGTTCTCTATTTCTACATAATTTCTTGTTATAAATGGCAGCATGCATGATAAAATGATTCGCAGACCTGTTATGAATGCGGGAAGAATTTGGTGCGCTGCCCTATGTGCCAGCAGCATATAACCACAAGGATCAGGCTGTACTGAGAAAACAAAAATGGATATCCTGAAGTTTCTGAAGCCTGCAGAAACAGAATCTCCAACATCAGAAGAAACTCCTGTGCAAAATTTATGAACCAGCCTAAATTGTACTGTTCTTTCGTCTTGTAATTGGTGGTTTACTATTATTATTGCAGTGAGAAATGTTTAGGCAGATAGTGATCCATATAAAAAGCTAAGGCACACACTGTAGTATTAACTACAGTAGTTATGTGAAGAAGAGGTACACTAAATAATGTACAGTAATTAGCTTCTCTATTATACATTCTCCTTTCTTTCCCTTGGTAAATAAGATAAAAGGTTGCAAAATTTCCAGGAATTAGTGAACAAGCAGATATGCAGTGTGTTAAAGCTGTTAGCACTGTTGAGCTGATCTCATAAATATTTAACTTTTTCTGCTCTCATTTTCCATGAAACTAGCTTGAAAAAAAAAACACATACTACTCTGGAATCACTCACTTATCAGAAGTATTCATATTAGTTTGCATTGCAAATAAACTGCAAAGAGATGAACATTTAGACGCAGCTTTTGTTAAAATATAAGAGCTAGAGGGGAAGGAAGCAGAGAATCGAGAGTATACAGCAGAAAGGAACACATGTATATCCGCACGAATCTTGATGCAATCCGCACCGCCACGTGGGCCACGCGGATTGGACCGAGACCCTACTACTGTCATAGGCACGGCCGCATAGGCGCCACCCAGTGATTGGGACGAATTCTAGTAGGTGTAGCCCTTGACGTACAAGCTCTCGGACGTGGCGGCGTCGCCGGCGGCGCCGCCGTACTTGCCGAGCGTGGCCTCGGAGTTGGCCTTGCACCGGGCGAGGAAGGCAGCCTGAGCGGCGGCGACGTTCTCCTTCTTGCCGCCCCACTTCTTGATGGTGCTCTGCTGCAGGGCACGGCCGAAGGAGAAGGTGAGCGTCCATGGCTTGAGCACCTCCAGCTTGTTCATGGCGTTCAGGTTCTGCGACGCCTCCTCCTCGCTCTGCCCGCCGGAGAGGAACACTATCCCGGGCACCGCCGGTGGCACCGTGCGCCGCAGCGCCGCCACCGTGTACTCCCCTATCACCTCCGCGCCAACCTATATAACAGGTTAAGCTTTTAGGTTGAACTGATTGGTACATACGATAGAAGAAATGATGGCGAAGATGTGGAAATGGATATGAACCTTTGGGCTGTCGGAGCCAGGGGTGACCATGTTGGGCTTGAGGAGGGTGCCCTCGAGGAGGACCTTGTGGTCGTTGAGAGACTTGTAGACGGCGGCGAGGACGCGCTCGGTGACGGCGGCGCAGGTCTTGATGTCGTGGGCGCCGTCGGTGAGGATCTCGGGCTCGACGATGGGGACGAGGCCGTTCTCCTGGCAGATGAGCGCGTACCGGGCGAGGCCCTCGGCGTTCTGCTTGACGGCGAGCTCGGACGGCTCGCCGGCGGCGCCGATCTTGAGCACGGCCCGCCACTTGGCGAAGCGGGCGCCGGCCTCGTAGTACTTGGCGCAGCGCGCGCCCAGGGAGTCGAGGCCCTGGGTGGTGGTCTCGCCGTTGGTGCCGGCGATGTCCACGGTGCCCTTGTCCACCTTGATCCCCGGCACGACGCCGCCGGCCTTGAGCACGTCGACGAACGGCGTGCCGGCGGCCGTGCTCTGGTAGAGCGTCTCCTCGAAGAGGATGACGCCGGAGAGGTACTGGAACGCGCCGGGCGTCGTGAAGAGGAGCTCCCGGAGCGCCTGGCGGTTGGGCTCCACGTTCTCCACGTTGATGCTGGCCAGGCGCTTGCCGATGGTGCCCGTCGACTCGTCGGCGGCGAGGATGCCCTTCCCCGGCGTCGCGATGTACTTGGCCGTCTTGATCAGCTCATCTGCACCCCCATATTTACACAGTACACAGTACATATGACTCCAGTAATAATCAAACTCAAGGCAAATTAATATTTGTTTACAGAACACATATTGTAGTAAAATCAAAAGCTTCATTATCGTGAATATGCAAAAGATTTGTGTATCTTTGCATTAAGAGTAAAATCAACATTTCAGCATATATTATCATCGTTGGAGACAGTTTGCAGTTGCTCAAATACGCTAGAGTAGCAAGATGCTTTTCAACTGACTCTTGCCGCAGCACATAAATATAAACGAAAAGTTATGGTTTTCAAATAATCCACCACAATGCAAAACGGAGCCATATATATCCCAAACAACCCAACTTGCATAGACAGGCATAAGACAAGAGAAATGGAGCAAGGGAGCAAGAACCTGCGTATTTTCCCACAAAGGCAGACATGGTGATCCTGTCAAGAAGAGCCTATCTGAACCGGATCAGGGGAGCAGCTGCAAAATCCAAGCACTTGGGGTGCAGAGTAGCCTTTCAGGACACCCACTTCTTATAACCCCACACACCCCACACATACACACACACGCAGAGAGAGAAAGAGAGAGGATATACCAAATTCCCAGGCCGAATCTGAGATATCCATGGGCGGCGAAAACCCCATCACCCGTTCCCGGATAGGGGAGCCGCGCCATGCCACCCAAAATTCCTGTCAAATTCTGAAATGGCCAAGCCAAACAAAAAAAACAACACAGCCATACAGGTGAACAATGCACCGGGACAACACAAACAGTGTAGCGATCAGAGAGTAACAAAGATACAAAAAAGAGGTGAACATGTGGTGGTGGTTGGATGGGGGTCTGAGATGGTGAAGGTGTACATGTATTTCATACCCAGCCATGCACATGAAAACTGTGGTCCAGTCTGTGTGACTGAGATGTGCTGTGTAGTGTAGTTTTAGCTTAATATGGATGGATGGGCTCTACATATCTCTAACAAGCATGGCTCTGCCTCATAGTTGAGATTACAATTGACAGTTTGGGACATAGCTTGCTGGGTTGGATATTCACATAAATTGGGACTTCAATATAAAAACAAATATCTGAAGAGTAGTAAGGCAGATGGGCAGATTAAAGTCAAAAAAGGGAAATCCCCCAATGCAAGATTGAAGGTAAGTTACAGTGCAAGTGTTCCAAATTTCACAAACTATTGACTCTCGAATCTCGATAGATTTCCATTTTCCTGATTTTCATAATTCAATCCAAGGAACAGAGCTCCCAATACAGGACAGTGGTATACACACATATTTCAATGGACACCAGCACCAGGGTCATCTTGACAGGCACTACCTCTATAGCAAAAGCAAAAAGACAAAACTGTAATGGAACTACACAAGGTTACGATGAATGCGCGCCAAATGGATGGGTGAGAGCAACTAACGGGTGAGCTCATCGCCCAAAGCATCTCAGCACAGAGGACACAAGTGCAGATGATAGAAACTTCATTCCAGCAGATCCCCCGGGGAAGTATGAAATAGCATAATATGCTAGCGCAAGTACCTAGCAAACAATGAGCAAGCTTTGGTGAGCTCAAAATCAATACAGGTTATTGCAGGCCCAGTCCTCCATGGCTACCAGAAAATAGCAATAGCACGAGCTGCGGTTCAACAAATAAATTGAACTAGGTTTGTTAAACCCGCTCGTGCCACAAGCTGAAATATTGAGAGTTTTATGGTCTATTCATATGCCTGGTCAACAGTTTTCTTCAAAGTTGTTGCCACTAGCAGCAAAAAAATTAAAATAAAATTATATAATCATCATATTTCCAGAAAAGATAGGGATCCATAACTGATGATTTAATAACAATAGATTGGAGGGTGTAATGATGAAGAGATTATCACCTGAAGACAAGAGAAGAAAACTGAAAGTATGTAGCTATGGAGCACCATTGACACGTAGATGGTAGCAGCCATGCTGCCCACAAATCCCATGGTGAAAGGTAACCTCTGCAGCAAAATTAAACCAGCTTCAGTGAATGCAGCACAAACACATTTCTTTTGATATATGAGTGTGACAAAAGATAAGCATATAAAGCCATGATAGAATAGAAGATCTGAACCCCCTCTCACCCAAAAAATAAATAAATATCCCAATACACATCACTCCAAAAAAAAAGTATAGGTAGCAAATCGCTGCAATGTATTTTCCAGGTCAATATTTCAGTATGTGCGCTTAATATGCTACGTGGCCAACTAGCCATCATCTAACTGACTATTTTATTTTCACTTACATCAAGCAGTTTTCTTTATTATTCTATCTATGAGGGTGCAGTTATACTATGCTCCCCCCAGTATCAATAGTTTCTGGAAAGTTATACATAACTTGAATGACAGATCACTGTATAACCGTCAGCAACAAAGTGAAACAAAATTTCAGCAACAAATCTGCTGGACAGCAATTACTAGAATTGATGATGAAATAATTCATGGAAAAGGTTTTGCTAGAATTAATGACAAAACATTGTGTGGAAGAAGCTTTAGGGGAAAATAATAACTAGTACCTCTTTGGAAATCATATGATAGAGCTGATTCTTCGGCCCTTTTAGCGCAAAGAATGATCCAATTATGAAGGCGCATCCCGCCGTGAAACAGATGGCAAACTTTTGAGGCATGATTACCATGACTGGCAGAAATATCGTGAACGCAATGAAAACTAGGAATATTCCACTAGCAAGAAAAAGGCCAAAATACACAAGTGATTTGCTCGATGGAACACTGCTTGTTGTGGACTTGAAGCTGCCTGGCAACCCTAGAACACCTTTAGATACCCTAGACAAATAGAATCACAAACCATCAGTAGAGAAAATAAACCTCATTAGCAAATTGAAACATGTAACTACCTAGAGGCCAGGGGTTAAGTCAATTCCATCTTTTAACACTACCATTTTTCACTCTTTCTCGGTCTTCCCACTTCCTAGTTGCTTTACAACTAACTAAATACTACTCCCTCCGTTTCATATTACAAGTCAATTTGACTTCTTTCCCAGTCAAACTTTTTAGGTTTAACCAAGTTTATAGAAAATTTAGCAGCATCTACAACACCAAATTAGTTTCATTAAATATGACATTGAATATATTTTGGTAATATGTTTGTTTTGTGTTGGAAATGTTGCTATAAATTTCTATAAACTTGGTCAAACTTAAAAAAGTTTGACCAGAAAAAAGTCAAAATGACTTATAAAAAAACACGAATATTAGGGAAGTCCCTAATATCAAATAAATAGAAGGGGTGAGGCTTCGAACCCAAGCCGGCTAGTTGGAAGATTCCTGGGTATTTCTCTCAAAACAACTTATAATATGAAACGGAGGGAGTAACTTCAAAATTAACTCTTAACATCTCATGAATCTTCATGTCAGCTTTTCCAAAAACACGCATGTCACTAATCACAGAACTTGTACGCTTTTAATTTGAGATCGTTGGTGAAAAAATTAGTCACTGGGCATTGGGCAAATTGCTTTAGAGCACAATAACAACTCGTCAGAAGCTTTTTCCAATCCTACGATGATTCCAACTCTTGGCCCAAATCCAGTCTTCAGATGTAACCTAACCTACCTAGTAGACACATAGCGGAGATCATCACAATCCAGAATCCACACAGAGACGATCCGACAACTACCTGCGATCGATCCCTACCGAGACGCAGTTGCAAGTGAGATTAAGCTTAGCTCGGGGCGAATCTAGTGCAAACCCTAGGGAGGAGAGAAGGGAGGGGGGGATTATGCTTACACGCCGAAGGTGCCGGAGACGCGGTCGTTGGCGGAGCGGACGGCGGCCTCGATGTCGATCCCGAAGCCTCCCCCGCCGCCGTCCTCCTCCTCCTCCGCGGAGCGCGCGGCGGCGTAGGAGTTCCATTCCGCGAGCAGCGACGGCTGCGGCGGCGACGACGACGACGACGCCGACGAGGCGGAGGGCCCCGTGCCGGAGAACCACGCCTGCATCTCGGGGAGGGCCCACACTGTCAGACAGAGCGACGCGGACGAATCTGCTGCTGCTGCTTTTGCACTTGCGGCGTCGTTGAGTCGGAGAGAGAGAGATTGAGGTGAGGGTCAGAGGTGGGGCATGCCAAAAGCTCAACGATGGTCAAAATGGCAAAGTTTTTTTGTTTTGGGGTCAAAATCCGAGGCCAGCAAGATATGATGAAAATTTCGCAAATTCTGATAACAAATTTCATCCAAAATTTGACAACCACTAAACGGTTTAGGGGAGCGACGAAATTCGTAGGGAACTTCGAAATCTGGTTGAGAGCTTGAGACTCATCCGGAACTCCAAAGATGAACGCACTGTCGCATATACTCGCCTATTTTTTCCTGTGAAATTCGTTCGTAAAAATATACTCAGATGAATGGCTGTCATGTGCATTAAATTTTTCAGATTATTACAACAGATCACCAGTAACAGGCCCAATTTTTTTTCAGCTTTTTAAGTGATAGAATTGTTTAAATGTGTCCAATTATCACGACTAATATACATCACTGTTTAGACAGCTACAAAGCCTAGGTTAATAATTTATTACAGGTCGACAGTACCAACAACTGAAGGAATGTACAGCACCCTATACAATCATCATTCACATTATTTAGAGAACTGTCTATATTCGACCATCAATGTAGTACTTCAGATTCGAATCAAGAGAAACTATAAATTGACCTACACTAAAAACGTCAAAACGATATGGTACAGACTGAAACACATCATAATGACGCCATCACGGGTAGTACATTTTATTAGCTCATAATGTGCTCAAATAGCTCTGTTTGATTTACAAGGCAGTAACATGACATGATACCATACATAACGGGTTAGGCTGGCATGCAGCTTGCTTCTGTGTCTCTGACATCTTCCTAGGAAGATCTTCATGAGTACACCAGAGTCCAATATAGGAGTATTTGAAGTATCTGATCTTTTGGCATGACCCTATCAAAGCCTGCAAAACTGCAAAGTATGAACTCTAGTAAATAAATAACTGATCCAAGGCAAGCAGCTAATAAAAAAAAACTATTTCAACCTATTGCTAGTAAACATGTAAGTAGATCTACTTGGAAGTTGTTTGATTTGTGTGTTTCGCTCAATACTGATTAAGCTAGTAAAATACAGGGAAATACCTAATTACATAGCCATCTCTGCCTGCAAAGCTGCCAACTCGTCATCTTCAGTTTTGCTGCTCTGGGCAGAAGGCCGAGTTGGTTGCTGTACACGCACTGGAGCAGTAGGGGCAGTCGTTGTAGGTGCTAGAAGCTCTGCCTCCAATTCCTCCCCCTCCAGATCTGCTAATTCAGCTTCCAGCTCATCCTACCAAAAACAGCACATATTAGTTTTTCTTTTTCTCCTTTACAGTGGTGCATGGTGAGAGAATGAGAAATACTTCATCAAAATCAGCTGCAGCTCCAATAGGAGCAGATAGTAGATCCTGGATCTGCCTCATATTCTCCATATTGTCATTAATTTCATCCATTGTCTTGTCAACGTCGTCAATATTTCTGGAAAGCAAAACAATTAGACTCTGCAATTAATGAATCAAAAGAGATAGAAAAAAGGACTTTGGCCTCATAGCCAATTCAGTTAAATTTAGATTCACTCAAATGAAACAATTAAAGCACACTATACTACTTGAAGCACAGTAGCATAAAGACGTGGATACTCACCAATCTCACTAGAACACCTTATAAATCAGTAATAGTTTACTATACAAAACCTACAAATTAGAGTTTAAGTGCACATAAACTATATGCTATTTGAGCTCTTAAGACTTCCCTGGCAAGTATACTGCCCTGCAACTGCAAGTCGTCAAACAATCTTATTGCACCACTAATTATTTTTTTTCCACGCTTCTAAAAATACGATTTCTAGAGAAAGAACTTGTACTGCATTGTTTAGACCACTTGTTATAATAGTGTTAGGTTAATAATTTATAATATTTATTAATATATCCCTATAACAAGTAGATCATACATCAGATTTCATCTACATTTTACCATTTCAGAACACTACCTTATTCTGTTGGACAATTTTCAATCATACGTACCAATGTTCATGGATTATGGGAGCTAAGTTGCCCAGCCGATGCAGTGAACATTAACAGTGATTTTTTTTTTCACAAAGTATGGAAATTTCAGAAAATAAAATCAAAGAGAAAATCAATAGCAAAGAAAACTGAGCCATATGTATTGTGTTACATACGTCGCTTTGTGCATTGCTTTCATCGCCGATGCTCCAGTTCTCAATGCATCAACAGTCTCTGTTGTAGCCTTTGCACCTTCCAGCATTATCATCTACAATCAGAACAAGAGGAGAAACACAATAAATATCTAGCAAGCATAATGAGATCCACAAGGAAAGTCAAAGCACGTGTTTATTTGTGACATCACCTGATCATGTATCCTTAATTGGAAATTACCAAGCTGCTCAATCTGTTGCTCATATAATCTCTTCCTCTTTAAGCATTGTATTGCAGCTACAAGAAAGAAAAGTTCGAAGGTAAGTCACTGTCCCATTAGAACATTTGCCTCCAAAGGGAACTCATGCAGATTGTCTGTTATGATGAAACTACACGGTGTGAAACAGAAAAGAAGCATATGATCGGATGAAAGCAAGAGGGTGCATGTGTACATGTACTGATGTGGGCATGCAACCAGACAATAATAAAATTCGCATTGACACCCAAAACAAACAGACACATGGACTTTGCAAAAACTTAAGAACTTAGACAGAAACATATGTTGAGTTGCATAAATATGGCATTCTCTGGTGTAGATCTTTAGTAGAACAGTCAGCAGGCATAGGCAAGGCACTTGGAACCAATGATTGGAAAGAGAGCACTGGAGCACATGAGGAAGGAACACCATTTACATGCCAGTAGCTGTATGATGTCTATTTAGCAAAATGGCTCAGAGAACCACAGGAGAAAATTAGAAAAACCTATAAATAGTTTGTTTATACAGAAGGATTGTGTGGAAGCATGATAGCTCTAAAGAAAAGACTTCCATCATACAATATTTTAGTGAATGTATCAGATGATAGTTTTATGTGGAAAACCAGTACATAAATAGCAAGTTGTTTTTACTGGATACCACATGGCCTAACAATAGAAAAATTAGTAATCTTGGGTGCTAATTGCCACATAAGGCAATATGGGGCCAAAATCAAAATCTACAACGTTATCAGCGATACTTTCATTAAATTTAGAAGTGATGATACATCATAATAGCAATAGACCAAAATGAACAGAAGAGAAGAAAGCTAAAATATCAATGAATTTCTTGGAGCTGATATAGTATACCTCTTTTATTCTTCGCTTTAGTGAAGGTCTTGGCCTTCTCAACCTCAAGATTCGCTTTCTTCACTAGCAAATTTTCTTTCTTTTCCAGCATTTCAAGAGTCTGGTGCATAATATAAGTTAGTTGTCATACACAAACTACAATAAATCAGTAAATAAACACTATGGTCATTCTTGTAGTCCTTATGCAAGAAACTCTTTAAATATGAAGAAGTGAAAGGCATTAAAGCTTATCAAAGCCAGGTCCGTTGATAAGCAAGAGCGAGTTGATCGCTTGCACAGGGCCCCCGAAATATTGGGGCCCCAAATCTTAGTTATCTTATTAAGTTTTTCGATAATGGAAACTTTATTAAAACTCAGTCAAATACACAAGATGATACATTCTAACTGAGCTCACTCCCGGCCTCTGCATGAAATGCACACAGCCACCAGTTATCTTATTTATGTGCTTAACCAGGAAAAAAAGAAAGGCCCATCAACCCCTAAATATATACCCCATACTGATTAGTACGTACTAATATGTTATCTTGATGCTGATTGTTTCGTATTTTGAGCACCCTTCTCACGAACCATCCGGCTGTTCGTCTCTCTGCCGTCATTACTCATGCAGTTCATGCAGATGTCCTCAAGGTTGTTCAATCTTTTATTCTTCTCTTATCGTGCTAAGCCCTAGAATTTATGTACTATTCCTCAACCCTCATCATCTTCTAGAAATAAGAAATGAATATGGTTATGAAAAGCTTAAGAAGAAACAAAGACTAATAGTAGCAGTAGTTCAACTTCAATCTCAAAAGAGTACTACTCTTGATAGATATGTTATGAAACAATCTTAGTTTTATTCTAAAAATCAAACATGAGGTCACGGTGATGATGCTAAAAAAGGCTCAAACCGCTGAAATTGTTCGAGTTGATGCTAATATTGCTAACGAAGTTAGTAGCGATCACAGGTTGAATAGATCACCGAGTAAAAAACAGTAACAATGGCATAATTTTTAGAGCCCCAATGTGCATTTTGCACCAGGGCCTCAAATTCCTGGAGACAGCCCTGATCAAAGCCACACTGGAGTAAATAGTATATCCAATTTTGTGTAATTCGCCAGAGTGCCAGTCAATAAATCCTTTGGAACATTGATAGTTCAGCCGCTGAAGAATCCAGAGAAGAAGATAACAGAGTACATGAAATACCCACATTTTCCCTATTTTTAGTGGCTTTTGACGTGAGTAGTCACACCAATTAAAACCACTGTAACAAGAAACATGCGAAATCCTAAATTCCTATCTTCCCCCACACTCAAGCCCTCAAACTTAATGTTCATATGGAAATAAGAAATAGCAGCAACCTTTCCACGCACGAACATATACTGTTTAGTTCCCCACGCTCCATCGCTTGACTAAAACCAAGAGGCTAGGTTAGTTCTCGTTATATCAGAAACTCTGTATATATCTCATCTTAGGCATCCTATGAGGAAACATTATCCCTTCTTCGTATATCCGGTGGCATAAATATGTGATCATCTCTCACGCGAGGAAGTAAGGATCGTTCCCCTCTTAGCACAAAGCCTCCCCATTCTGCCTTCCAACCTAGTAAGACGGCGGATCACAACCACCAGTCAACTCAAGAAAAGCTTAATCGCCAATCAGGTTCATATCGGTGTCCACGCACCCTGGACATCATCACATCATTCACTTCACCTGATTATCTAAGGGTAATTCATAACCACGCTACTACGATGGCCAAATAGATTCCCCTAAAAAAGGATCTGGTCAAAGCTAGGGCGGGGAGGATGAAAACCAAACCGAGTGGGGCTCACCTCGCTGAGCTTGTCGATGGAGGCCAGCGCGGTGGCCTGGCTCTGCGCCTTGGACTTCCCGAACACCTTGCCGAACACCCCCGACATGGCTGGTCTCTCTCGCCTACCAGATCGCCCGTTCGGGGATAGGATAGGATAGGATAGGATCGAGTCCAATCGGCTGCAGGGGGGGGGAAGCGGAAGGTGAAGATCGGTCGCGAGCAGCGGCGGCGGCGAGGTGGAGGAATTCGCACGCCGGAATCGAGGCGATTCGCCGGCCGGCCGCGGTCGTGGTTGGGAGTGGGAAAAGCGGGGAGGATGCGGTGGTGGGAGTCGTTACCGGCATGACAAGGAAGTTTCGTTCGCGTGCTACTAGTATCAGAATGGGCTTACGGTGGGCCAAGATGGGCTGGTCTGGGCTAACTGTGGGCTCCATGGCCTACTGGTTTGAGCCTTTTGTGGGCCAGTGCAGGAAAAAAAAGGAAATATGTAGGGACTGGAAATTTTCGTAATGTAATTTAGGATTTTTGTTTACATCAATTTTCTTTAGAAACACGGTACAAACGTGTTACATCTTTTAATGCTACGGGATTTTTTTTTGTCACGTGCTAGTGCGAGTAACCCCACCCAACCCGACCCATCTTGTCTAAGCAAGCTAGGGATGCAAGCGGGGCAGGCAAGCGGGTTTTTTTAGCCCGTTTATCTCACTTTTAGTTTATTTTTCCTTCTAAATTTTATGCTACCATGTGGGAAATGAACTAGCAAGCGGGTTTTTATACAGGTAGTGAGACTACCCACTTGCATCCCTAAGTGCAAGCCCATTCTGCCCAATGGGTAGGGTGAAAAAGAGTATGAGAATGGGGTTGAAGTTGTGTTGAAAAGGCACGGTGAAAAGGAGTATCAGAATGGGCTTTGCATTGGGGTGGGCCAGACCGGATGGGTTGGGTTGGGTTGGCTATGGGCGTCATGGAGGAGCCTTCTGGTTGAGCCCGGTGGGGTCCATAATGGAATGCTTTTCCTTTGTTATTAATCGACATGCGGAAATAATATGATCCAATGACTCTATATGAATTGGGAAATTCAAGCATTCTAAAGGAAAATTCAATAATGTTGAGCTCAATACAATGTCAACTTCCTATGGTTTCATATGGATTTTCTTTCGTCGATAGTAAAACATCTTAATTGTCGTACTTCATAAAACTAGTTACATGCCCGTGCTAACGCTACGGCGAAACAACAAAAAGATATACAATATATTGTTTGGGCTATCAAGTATAGATTCAAGACATTAATTAAGACTTACATATGAGCGAGTTCAGTTAAGAAGCTTATTAGAAGTTCCTCAGTTATTATATATTCGAAAGGGATAAACAAGCCAAATAAACTACATCCAGGACAAGGTTCAAAATTTGCAAAACAAGCCATAAGGTCGACCCATTCAGTCGACGATGTATTATGTCTTCAACGTCTTTTCTCCATGTCACAGAAAAACCAGTAACCAAAGAACAAAAGTCTGATTGATATATTAAGTTCTAAACCGATTCCAGGACACATTCAGTCAATTCAGTTCAAATACATAATCATGCGTTTCAACATTAATTAAAGTATCACATTCATATATCAGTACATGGCTTGGCAAACCACAAAGCTGAGGCTGCCTTAATCTAAGCTACAACAAAATTTCTTTTTTTTTGCATTTTAGAATAAACAGTAAAAGAGAATGGATAAATCACATGTCCTGAAGCTGTAAATTTCTACGAAGTCCTGAGCAGCTCAATTTTGGAGAGGGTAGTAGTGTTATTCCCTTTATGGTTCATCTGATGCATGAAGAAGGCAAGTTCAATTTATGGTTCAGTAACTCTTGTTGTTCCTACTGCTTCCAGGAAGTCATATAAACCAGAATCGCCAAGGATTTTCTTGCTTGATGACTGTAAAGAGATGAAAGTTCAAACTGGTCATTAAAAAAATTGTGTGCAGATAAGAGTGGTGTTGAGAAGTCAAGTTATCAAAGTAGCATTTTGTCTTCGTTCCAAAGGAGCTAACTCTGTTTTTAAATATTTGATCTTTTTTTCATAAACTCACTAATACATATCACTAATACGAGGGAAATTGTAAGTGAATAGTGAATGAAGATAAATAATGGTTTGAGAGAGAGATAGAGGGTGAACTAACCAATATATCCCAACTGCATACAATCATCAAGGGCAATGCGTGCATGAGTGATAGAAATCATGGCAGCAAGTATCATTATTGTGATCACATTCTGCATGGAGAAATGTATTTTTTCCAAGAATATAAGCCCATTCCTCTGCTAGTAAAGTTCCCATGTCAACCTATTTTACTTTAAAACCAAAGAAACTGTAAATAAAAAAACGAGATAGAGATTTGCAATTCACTGGGTACAAAAGTTAGATGCACTTCTTTAACATTTTAGCAGATTGCTTCCAACATATGACATCAACTTCCCAGTCAGTTGGTTATTTTACAATCTTGAAAAGCAATATTTTTCTATCAGTCCAACTAATTTGAGAAAAAAAATTCTGAATGAGATATGTCAAGAGCAGTTGTGAGGCTGAATTGTTCAGGGATGTATGGAAAGCAAGCTTGTGTTTGACGCAACAAATATGTGTATATGTAAGATTGATGGAGTATGGATTCTGAGCGATAGCAGTAGACAATTCAATCAATATTTTATCACCTAAAGATCATGCATAGTATTTTGACGAAACAACGGCAGATGTGCACCTTCAAGATGAAGCTTTACTGATGATCCAAGTCGTTGAGGGGGTCTAAGATCCAGAATCCATAAACACTCTCCAGAACACATGCATTGCAGGTGAGGAGCCGGACGGGACATTTCGCCGAGCACCCCGCGTTCATTGTACTCTGAGGAAAAGCGGCAAGCGCTGGATGATGGGTTTTGTTTCAGAATGCATGATGAATCCGGATGAACCTCCACGATGCCAAGTTCCGGACTGGTCACCTGCTGATGAACTGCATGATGAGTTTTGTTCAACTACTCACCTCTCACGGGATTCACCTGCTGCTCCCCCACCGGCGAGGAACTCCATAGCTGCAGCTCACCCCTGCGATGCAGAGGGGATTGGTGGAGACAGGCGATGCAGAGGACGGCGCGGTGGCTACCTAGCGACGGGAGCACCTCGTGCGGCGGGGATCGGTGGAGCAGAACGGCAGCGACGACCTGGCGACGGGAGGACCTCGTGCAGCGGGGAGGCGGAGGATCGTGGAGGGCGAGCCGGCGGCGGGGATCGGTGGCAGACATGCGATGCAGAGGACGGCGCGGCGGCTGATACGGAGCGGAGCACTGATGGCGGAGGTGCAGGAGCGGAATTCCGGCGGAGGGCGGAGGTGCAGGTGTGGTGGGAGAGCGATAGAGAGGGGGGGCGTGCGGGTCGTCCGCTGATTGAGGGAGGTGGAGGTGGGATCGATCTGAACCGTTCGGATTTTACACGGATGATCTGAACCGTTGAATGATGAAGGTAAGAGTGTAAGAGTAAAAGATGAGTAAAACGAGTTGGTGAATTATATGATAGATGTATTAATTATAATGTATTCCCTCTTTCCTAGAAAAGCTCAAATTATAGCATCCCAGAAAGACTTAACGAGGGATTAAAAAAAATCAAAACACCCTGAATAAATGAAAAGTTCTATCGTTGAATGGGTAGATGATGGGTACTAAGGGCATGTTTGGTTTCCAGGGACTTATTCCAAGTCCATGTCACATCGGATATTTGGATACTAATTTGGAGTATTAAACATACACTAATTACAAAACACATTCCATATCCTTGGACTAATTCACGAGACGAATCTTTTGAGTCTAATTATGTCATGATTTTGACAATGTGATGCTACAGTAAATTTTTTATAATTATAGATTAATTAGGCTTAAAAAATTCGTCTCGCGGATTAGCTCTCATTTTTGAAATTAGTTTTTTTATTAGTCTATGTTTAATACTCCAAATTAGCGTCCAAACATCCGATGTGACATGGGCTAAAAAGTTTTAGCCCCATCTAAACACCCCCTAAAATAATTCTCACCAATGATAGATAAGAAGGTAGAAGTTAGTTTATTTTAGAACAAAATTCAAACTCTACAAATCGATTTATTTTGTGACATACGGAGTAGTCTTTGATGCTTCATGAGGCAACAAGTGTTTTACCTAAAGGGGAAAAAGGATATTTGGAGGGAGAGACGTCCCTCCAAACATTGTTTACAAATTAATTATGAGCGGAGATTGAACACTTGAAACCACATATTCCTCGACACTGCACTATCAAAGTGCATCTTGCAGCTCAAATTGATAAGATCCCACGACCATTCAAACTTATTCAAAGCACAATCGCATGATTGGTAGATCACATAATAGTTATAGCTAGATCTAATCATCTGTTTTCATAAATAAAGATACCTTAGGCCCTTAAATGAAATTACCACAGTATTTGTCAAATAGAAATATACTACATCCATCCTTGAATTGCATTCTTTTTTAAGTAGTATCGTTTCGAGTTTTTCAAAATCAACCAGATAGTATAGCTTTGACTACTAGCCTTGTTCCTTTTTTCTTGCTAAAGATTATACAGATTATCATAGCAAAGCTACATAAACTTCAAAACAATGCATTTTCTTTGAAATAACTTGTTAATATATATTTTTAAAAATACCTTATAAACAACCCTTTAACTTTTTTAATACCTAATTCATTCATGTGTAGTGCTGACCCTCAAATGTAATCAATGAACTCATATGACCTATCATATACTCAAAACAATCAAACTAAGCCCTAGTAATATTGTGGATGTAAAAACAATTTGGTGAGTATAGAATGTAAACTTTTGTTGTGATAATTCATATTAATAAGCCTAACATCTACATTATAATTATTCGCCAAAATTAATCTTGTTGATCCTATGCATGGCAAAATTAATTTTAGTGTACTACTAAAGGGACAAATAGTTTCTTGAACCTTGAGAAATATCCTGCTGCATAACCTTTGACATTCTAACAAAGATTTATCCATTTTTTAATGCTGTTAAAATAATAGTATTTCTAAAAATTGTATGGAATATAGGGTAATCAACCTACCAAATTTTGGCAACATCAAATTTTGACAAAGTTTAGTAATACTAAAATTTAGTAGGATAGAAGTACGTGGGTATTGTTTGTCTTGCTACCATGCCAAATGTTCTTGTGTAGTGTAATGTGAAGAAGTTCAGAAAATCATCAAATTTTGACATGGTAAGGATGTATTTAGATTTTTACCTTATGAAAAACTGATAATACCAAAGTTGGTTGAAAATTGTAGCAAATTGAATAGCTTCAAACTCCATCCCACATAGGTAGATGGAGGGAGCATATTCCTAATTCCAAAATGACAAAATTTGCTAAAAGACAATCAAAGTTTGCGGCCTTTGTTGTGAGACACTCAAAAGAACATGTACCTTCTCGTCAACATCATATAAATGTGGTAATTAGCTAGTGGACACCGGCTGCATTATTTTATTATTTCCGGTGGAAACGGAGAGAAAAAACAGTGTTGAAAGTACCAAAATACCCCTGCGCCATTTTGCTTCTAAAGGCGGCATACACCAATCCATCCATCCCGCTTCTTCCCCGCTGCTTGAATCAGTCGTATCCTCACTGCTGCTCGAATCCGCCCCCCTCTCGAAGCTGCCCTAGCCTCTCCGCTGCTCCGATCCACCGTCTCCGCCGCTGCTTGAATCTGCCGCCACCATCACCGCACCTCGCCACCGTCGCAACAACCGTGCCGCCCTCCACCAAGAACTATGGTTCGAGTACGGCAGATAAGGGGAGCGAGTGAGACTGGATTGGATCTGGCTGCAACCAGACCTGGTCGGATTATACAAATGGTCCGAGGACAAAATTGTCTTTTATGAAAGTTTATCTCTCCGTTTCCAACGGAAATAATAAAACAATGTGACCAGTATCCACCATCTAACGAGTATATTTTTATGGCGTCGATGAGAAGATATACATTTTTTTTGTCTCATATAAAAACTATACAAATTTTGAGTGGACTGTACAAATTTTGCCTTCCAAAATAGTGCCACACGATCTTCTTTCTTTTTCCTTTTTTTTTCTTTTTTTACCACAGGAACTACCCAAGTGCCGCATCTTCCCCTTTCCACCCAAATCCCAAACCTCCCCCCTCCCCGCGCCGGCGCCCAAAACCCTAGCCGGCAAGGCCCCTCCCTCTCCGATCTCGCCGGCCGCCGCCATGGACGACAGCCTCTACGACGAGTTCGGCAACTACATCGGCCCGGAGCTCGCCGACTCCGACGCCGATGACTCCGACGCGGACGCCTCCCCGTCCCCCTCCCCGTCCCGCTCCCCTTCCCCCTCCGCGCGCTCCCCGTCGGGCTCCCCCTCCCGCCCCGCCGCTCTCATGGACGTCGACGGCGGCGACGACGACGACGACGCCGACCCGTCCCAGAGCGCCGTCGTCCTCGCCGAGGACAAGAAGTACTACCCCACCGCCGAGGAGGTGTACGGGCCCGGCGTGGAGGCGCTCGTCATGGACGAGGATGAGCAGCCGCTAGAGCAGCCCATCGTCGCGCCCCCACGCGTCGTGAGGTTCGAGGTCGGCACCCGCGCGGAGGCCACCTCCACCTACGCCACCACCGACTTCCTCCTCGGCCTCGCCGCCAACCCGGCGCTGGTGCGCAACGTCGCGCTCGTGGGCCACCTGCAGCACGGGAAGACGGTGTTCATGGACATGCTCGTGGAGCAGACCCACGAGGTGGACACCTTCGACTCCGAGGGCGAGCGCCATGTGAGGTTCACCGACACCCGGGTGGATGAGCAGGAGCGGCGGGTGTCCATCAAGGCCGTGCCCATGTCCCTTGTGCTTGAGGGAGGGAATGGCAAGTCATACCTGTGCAATATCATGGACACACCTGGGCATGTCAATTTTTCCGATGAGATGACTGCCGCGTTGCGGATCGCTGATGGGGCTGTGCTTGTTGTCGATGCTGCCGAGGGTGTTATGGTATTTGACTTATCCTATTGCACTAAACTTAACTGCTTGCTATAATGACAAATTAAGCTGGAATTACTAGTTATGTTTATGTTTAAACTTTAAAGTAAAGTCAGAATGCGAATACTTTGTTGTGCATTTGGTCTGTTTAATTTTTATATAACATAGTTTGGACAACCTAATTAGTTTTATAGGAAATTTGCTATGAATGTACCTTCACCATTTTTTTGGCATTCTCAATTCCGCAGTGACAGTTTTATTGATTTTCATTAGAAGGGAATGTAGCATGTATTTAGTTTTGCAATAGCACCATATACATCCAACCAAGACAACATAAATGGTACAAATAGGAGATGTCTTGTTGTTCTTTGAAATGACCAGCTTATGGAGTGCTGTGGCTTTGTCCATGGTATCGAATGCTTTAAAAGTTAGACTAGGCTTCTATATAAGTTATAACAGAGAAGAAATTGGCTGAACCATCAACAGATTTTGCATTTAAGTTGTGCGATACTGCCATCTTCTATTATTCTGTTAGTTTGTGCTTGTCACTGTGACTAGTTGATGGTGAGATTATCTTAATTAAAGATATTCCATTCTTAAGCAATAACATGGACTAGAACATGAAAATGCTAGTTGACAGTGTCCAACTGTTAGCAAATAACGGTAGAAGCAGCTTGGCTCAATACTCATCGGTTGAAGAACTTAGATAACATGAACATCTGATTCTATATGGTCCACTGCAGTTTAGACATATTTGCAAAGGTACCAGTTGCTTGTGCACAATATGTAAATATGGGGGATATGTGCACAGCTGTGAGAGAATGTTACAGACTAGCTAAGTGCCTGTGTGTTTGCTACAGATAAAAATGAATCATGTAGGTCCTAATTTTGTTCAAAACAAATTGATGTGATTTAGCATCGAACACTTGTTACCAAGAACATTCGGTGTTTGCACATGCTAATTGTGAAATAACTGATGCACTAAGTAAATACATGACAACTCGTTTATCTTGGACCTTTCCATGTAAATCGTGACATTTGAAGGCCAAATAATAAGAGAATAACTTGTGGAAGGTTTATCGTGTAATATAAGGATAATCAGGGAACAAAATCCATAAAAAAATGCAGTGCGATGCGGCTGTAGTGGTGGATGGCCATCCATCAGATCCATGACCACCACTGGCACTATCTTCTGAGTATAGATAAGTGTGTTGTATACTGTTGCTTGTATGTATACAGTGCCTTTACTTTTTTTTTTGTTGGGGGAATGCAGTATATATTATTTATTTATTTATTTATTTACATTCATTGATGAATAGGTAAATACAGAGAGGGCGATTCGTCACGCAACACAAGAAAGACTCCCCATTGTTGTCGTGATTAACAAGGTAGCCATAACATTTTCATTCTCTTTTTGCAACTTGTTCCACTAGCACCTCGAAATTGAAGTTTGCTCTTACTTTGTGTTATTGCAGGTTGATAGATTGATTACAGAGCTAAAGCTGCCACCTAATGATGCATATTTCAAGCTACGGCATACACTGGAGGCGATCAATGATCTCATCTCGTCTTGTTCTACCACAGTAGGTGGCACTCAACTGGTTGATCCTGCTGCTGGAAATGTTTGTTTTGCAAGTGGTTCTGCAGGCTGGTCTTTTACCTTGCAATCTTTTGCTCATCTTTATTTAAAGATCCATGGGATTCAATTTGATCATGAGAAATTTGCATCGCGTCTATGGGGAGACCTATATTATCACCCTGACACTAGAACCTTCAAAAAGAAGCCTCCAAAGGAAGGAGCTAATAGATCATTTGTTGAGTTTGTCCTTGAACCTTTGTACAAAATATATAGTCAGGTTGTTGGGGAGTCAAAGGGTAAGGTTGAAGCAACTCTTTCTGAGCTGGGTGTGACGCTGAGCAATGCAGCTTATAAGCTTAATGTTAGGCCTTTGCTGAGATTAGCTTGTCGCTCAATTTTCGGGACTTCTACTGGCTTTACTGACATGCTAGTGAAACACATACCCTCTGTCAAGGATGCTGCTCCAAGGAAGATAGAACACATATACACTGGTCCACAAGATTCCACTATTGTGGATGCTATGAAAAAATGTGATCCACATGCGCCCCTTATGGTTAATGTTACAAAGTTGTATCCTAAGTCTGACTGTAGTGTCTTTGATGCCTTTGGACGAGTTTATAGTGGCACAATACAGACTGGGCAAACTGTGCGTGTTCTTGGAGAAGGCTATTCTCCTGATGATGAAGAAGATATGACTGTGAAAGAGGTTACTAAGTTGTGGGTGTATCAGGCACGGTACCGTGTTCCAATTAGTAAAGCCCCTGCTGGTTCTTGGGTTCTTATTGAAGGTGTAGATGCATCAATTATGAAAACTGCAACTATATGTCCTATGAAGATGGATGAAGATGTCTACATATTTAGACCTCTACGTTTCAATACTCTACCTGTCGTGAAAATAGCAGCTGAGCCTCTAAACCCAAGTGAGCTCCCTAAGATGGTGGAAGGTCTTCGTAAAATCAGTAAGAGTTATCCTCTTGCTGTTACTAAGGTGGAAGAGTCTGGAGAACACACTATCCTTGGGACTGGTGAGCTTTATCTAGATTCTATAATGAAGGACCTCAGAGAGCTTTACTCTGAGGTAGAAGTGAAGGTATATTTATGTTTTACTTTATTCTTCCCTCTTCTTTTGGCAGAGAAGATTTACTTACTTCTGATACATTGTGTGTGCACAGGTTGCAGATCCAGTCGTGACATTTTGTGAAACAGTTGTTGATACTTCTTCGATGAAATGCTTTGCTGAAACACCCAACAAGAGGAACAAAATTACCATGGTTAGTTACTCTTGGTGTGTTTTCTGGTTTGATTCTGGCTGTTCCAGTTCTTTC
This sequence comes from Oryza sativa Japonica Group, assembly GCF_034140825.1. Taxonomy (NCBI): domain Eukaryota; kingdom Viridiplantae; phylum Streptophyta; class Magnoliopsida; order Poales; family Poaceae; genus Oryza; species Oryza sativa. The sequence goes on along the minus strand of NC_089040.1, from coordinate 25,070,761 downwards.
GTCATGGCAAATGGTGATCTGTGTCTGTCTAATTCGGTAACTCAAATGCAGGTTGCTGAACCATTGGAAAAGGGCTTGGCTGAAGATATTGAGAACGGCCTTGTTAGCCTGGACTCAAGGCAAAAGGAAATCACTGACTTCTTTCGTCAACGCTACCAGTGGGATGTGCTAGCAGCAAGGTCAATATGGGCTTTTGGGCCTGAAAAGCAGGTAAGATGTTACAGACTGCTTATTGACTTGGCGTTGCATGAGGTGTTCTTTTAACTCTGAACTTTACTTAACTAGAAACCCCATACAAAATCGGGTATTACCTCCTGTGAACTTATTTCTTTTAAAGTTGCATGAACCTTGTTACCCTGTTGATTTTCATGTAAACTCTGCAAATTGTTGTGCACTTGATTTTTGACTTGCTGTTTGTGCCTGAGTTTACTACTTCCTCCGTTTTATATTACAAGACTTTCTAGCATTGCCCAAATTCATATATATGTTAATGAATCTAGACATATATGTGTGCCTAGATTCATTAACATCTATATGAATGTAGGCAATGCTAGAAAGTCTTGTAACCTGAAACGGAGGTAGTACTAAATTATCAATTTTACCAACACCATATTTCCATCATTGTGTACTGAATGCATGTTACTTCACATACAGGGTCCTAACATTCTCTTAGATGACACCCTTTCAGTCGAGGTGGATAAAAACTTGCTCAATGCAGTCAAAGATTCAATTGTTCAAGGGTATGCATAATGCACAATGTTATGTTTACTCCATATTTTTGGAATGCCATGATTTTTTTAATCATTATGTTTACTCTATTGTCACAGGTTTCAATGGGGTGCTAGAGAAGGTCCGCTGTGTGATGAACCAATTAGAAATGTGAAATTCAAGATCTTAAATGCAAACATAGCTCCTGAACCGTTGCACCGTGGTGGTGGTCAGATAATTCCAACAGCTCGTCGTGTGGTTTACTCAGCGTTCCTAATGGCTAATCCACGCCTTATGGAGCCTGTATATTATATTGAGGTTAGTTCCCATGCTTCTAGTAGACATTTTCATCCTGTTCGGTAATCCTTTTATCTGTTTATGTATATGTTCTAATTTGTTGATCTGATCTATCTTATATTTGTAGATCCAAACACCAATTGACTGTGTCTCTGCCATATATACGGTGCTATCCCGTCGTCGAGGGCATGTAACAGCGGATGTACCCAAACCAGGAACTCCAATCTATGTTGTTAAGGTAAGACATTTATCTGAATTCAGCATTGTAACTTATGTGGTCACCCGTGTGAACCTTACTGATAGTACTCTATACCTTTGTCAGGCATTTTTACCTGTTATAGAGTCATTTGGATTTGAGACCGACCTGAGGTACCATACACAGGGACAGGCCTTTTGCCTATCAGTGTTCGATCACTGGGCTATTGTTCCTGGTGACCCTTTAGACAAGAATATTGTCCTCCGGCCTCTGGAACCAGCACCAATACAGCATCTTGCTCGTGAGTTTATGGTGAAGACTAGGCGAAGGAAGGTAAGCAATACGGTCTATACTAGTTAACGAAGAAGCATAAATTAGGAGACATGAGAGCATTTTTAAACAGTGCACAATCACAATTTTCAGGGCATGAGTGAGGATGTGAGCATCAACAAGTTCTTTGATGAGGCCATGATGAACGAGCTGGCGCAGCAGGCTGCTGATCTCCATCTTCAAATGATGTAGTTCGAAATCGTGAAGTGGGGATTGGTTTCTTCATATTGATGATCTTTAGAAGATGCGATGGCTTATGTCTTCTTTTACACTGGGAACTGGAATCAACCTTTGGAATCAGCCAAGTGCTCACCTGTTCGCATGCCCATTGCTGCTGCGCTTTATCTGCCGCATGTTGATGGTCGGGTGTTTTTGTGATTGATGGTTTTGGTAGACGGGAGTCCCATCTATTTCATCTTTATGTATGATCTCTTCCTGTAACATTTTCATCATCTAACCTTATCAGTTTTAGTTAGCCATTCGGAACTGGAGATAAGTTTTGAGGGGCGATGATATCATCTAATCTGGATTGCAGCATGGATGGTGTAATGACTGATGTGATCCTTTTGTCCTTGTCCATTGTTCCATCTAATGTACTACAAGTAGCATTCTACACCCTTTGAGTTTTTGAAGGATACAACACATGTCTTGCAGTACCCGTTTACTCTTTATTCCCATGTTCTGGATTTTTTTTCACCTATCTATTCGGACGATTGGAGACGTACCATTCTGTCTGAAGTAGAATGTATGTTTGACGTCAGATGGTTTTAACTCCCTTGTTGAATGGCAGAAAACACTTGATTAGGTTCTGTTTGGCACATTCTAAATCTCAGATCGACGGTGATGTTAAATTATAGTGGTTTAAAATTTTAAATTTCATACAAGAAAATAATTTTTTATCTAACTATTATCAATCAAATTGAAGATCAGATTCACAAATTTGTAGAGCTGGAAATATTAGGTCTAAGAAACATTTAGATCCGGAGGGATTTATTTACCACAGGAATTTCGTTTCATCAAAAAAAGAAAAATAGTACTAATGGTCCACTAGAATTGGGCTGACCTTTCTGGCCCACATGCCTACTGCTTGTGAGTAATTTGGCCCAATAAAACTTAGCAGGAAAGGAGGTCTCCTGAGGGAAAAAAAAAACAAGAAGGATAAAGACGACCAAAAAAATTTGGAAAAATTCCCTCCAAATCCCCGCATCGGCGCATCGCCCCGCCCCCAATTTCGAACCCTAAACCCCACCGCCTCCATGGACGTCGCCGGCGTCGTGCCCGCCGCCCTCCCGTCGCCGGCGACGGAGGACGAGACGATCGCGAGGAGGCGCTCCCGCCGCGTCAGCTTCGCGGAGATCACCGCGGTGCACGTGTTCGACCGCGACGAGGACTTCGAGACCCCCCCGGAGGAGCGCGCCATCGCCGTCGGCTACCCGTCCCCGTCCCCGACCCCCTCCCTCTCCCCCGGGAAGCCCGCGGCGGAGGAAGGCGAGGAGACGGAGGGGGAGGAGGAGGAGTTCCTGCGCCCGCCGTTCCGCTTCCTCAACAACGGCGATGTCGACTCGTCCTCCCCTGGCAGCGCCGCCGGATCCCTCGTCTCCAACGATGGTGGGACGCTCCTCCTTATTAATGCCCTCTAAGCAAAAATGTGTGTGGGAAGAAGCATTAATTTGATGATAATCCTCGTGTTTTTTTTTGGCTTCTTACACGTGCCGCTGAATTGTGTATTTGTTTGGGGTTATTTGTAGGTCTGGTTTTTTACATTTTATCATGTTAATTTTGGCTTAATCATAGGTTACTTAATTTTCTCTAACTGCTCAACCCCAAATGTTTATTTCAAATGGTTGTCCACCTGTATATCCTTATGTGGTAATTTTGGTTTTAGTTGCTTTCAGGTTTGGGTTTCAATTTTACTTCTCACTTCATCTTCTCTAGTCCATTTATCATTTATTATAGGCTATCATTGCCTGTGGAAACTATGCTACAGTTGTGTTAAGGACGTGATTTATGCTTTTGGGTTAAGAATCGAGCAATTTAGTATCAAATTATTTTTGCATGTCTTGTTCCCTTACTAGTTTGGCACGGCAGACAGATTGGATGCCCTTACTTCTTAGCACAGATGGAGATGGACATCTGAACTTGATGTGATTGTTCAATTTATTAAGGAAGCTGATGTAACAGTTCCTGCTCATTAATTTCTTTAAAAGTCACATATACTTGCCACATTTGAGTGATTGGTAGTTAATTTTCCTCGCTACACAGTCTCTATGTACTATGGTATTGTGTAGTATTTTGCAACTTTGACAAACTATTCATGCCTCTAGTGCAACAGCACATCGGTCGTGTTAGTCGTTTCTTAGCTAATGTGGTATTATTTTTGTGGAAACATACTGTCTTCTTACTTGCATCTTGCACATCCCTTGTGATAGATGAGGATTTTTTTGGTCCTGTGTCGAGAAGCTTTATACAATCTGGAAGACCATCAGATTCTGGAATGTCTGAGGATGGAAACCACGATATAACTTTAGATTCAGAGACATTCTCAATGCATTACCGTAACATTGCTCCTCCAGATGACTTTTCAGTCAATTCAGTTGGAAGTCTAAGGACACCAAATTCAGCATCTACAGGGCCATTAAAGGAACAGACTGGGTCTGGATATGGTGTAAAATCGTGTAATAGCCATGATGCATTGACTGACATGAGTCTGCTCGCAGATAACCCTGAGCGTTATGATTATGCAAAGCTTTCTCCAACTCTGAGCAACCTATTGCAGCAAGTCGAAGATGTCCATGAACTAATATCTCCTAAAAATGGCACTGGTACTGTAACTCCTGATCACAGTTCAGCTTTGGCTGCCTGCAAGAAAAAAAATAGGGAAGAAAAATCATCCATTGTCAATGGTATCTCTTCTAGTGAGCTGGACACTATTGGTTCTCGTAAGGAACATGTTCCCATTAGGAATTCAGTACCTACTAGCACTGATCCAATTCAAGAGGATAATGCAATGACAGTTGATGTTAATGAGAAATCTCAGGTCACATCAGAAGACATTCTGAATACTCCTAAAGCTGTAGTTCAGACCTTCCAAATTCCACAAGGGTCTATATCCTCCCTACGCTCCAAAAGGCGACAACTTTTCAGTCCTATTACTCATTCCGCTAGTAATGTGGTAAGCCAGGATGCTTCCTCTTTGGGGAGTGAGTTTGTTAAACATAGCAAGAGGATTGTAGCACTGGCAGATCGCCTGAAATTCGGTCTTTATGAATCACCTGCAACTAAGATTCAGGAGATGCCATGCAATGCCCTTATGACAGATGACCAACCTAGCCATGAATGCAATTCTATTCAGGATTCGGATTTAGACAGGGGTGGAAGAAAGAGGAGTAGTAGTGAAAATGGTCATGCTGCACAAAAGCGCCCTCAGAAAATATCAAAGCCACCAAGAAGTCCAGCAACATCACTAAAACAGCTTCCTTGTGTATCCTTGTCTTCTAGTATGATGGAAGAAAACCAGAGTGTTACTCATGGCAACCAACAGTCAATAAATGTTGATTGGAACAAGGTAAAGCTTGACTGGTTAAACTGTAATTAAACCTTATAATTTACTCACGTTTTTTGTTCTTCAAGGTATTTGAACTCTGAAATAGTAGTTTACATAAGCCTGAACTGTTTTTCGTTGTACAGGTTGCATCCATGGTATCTAATGCCACAAGTCAAGTTTTCTCAACATCTATAAGTAAGGTTAAACCACAACAGGTATGGTAATCCAGGATTCAATTGATCACCATTCGTTCAAACATTATTTGCTTGTTCCCAAACATATCTTTCATTCTTTCCTCGAATCTTATTAAGGTGCATACTTCTGAGCAATTCATAGTGAGCCTATTGCCTATTTGGAATTGATGCAGTTGCCAGCATATAGTCAAAATCTACATCCTCTAGATTTGTGATTCAGTGAATCTCTGTGTTCACTTGTTTAGAATATTCATTGTTGCATCTGATTGGTTCAATTCAATCTAATAACCTAGCACTGTAAAGTTCTGTTGAACTGTTTTACACTGTGTGGATTGTGCTTTATTGTTTCTTTTTGAATGAAGCTTGACATGATTGAAGATATGCTGGGGGGAATTCAGAGGGCTAGAAACTTTAAGAGGCTTTCTACTGCTGTGGTATGCTTTCAGCACTTAGTTGTATTGTGATTTCTGTTTCTGTTAGGAAAATTACCTCAATTTATCTTCTTGTCATTTTTTCTCTGAATTCAGAGGATTCAAGATTGTGGCAACGATAAGCAGAAGAGGTAGGTCTTGATGCTGCATCATGTAGGACTGCATAATTGTTGCTGCACATATATAATTCTGCATCTGTTTCCAGATTAGCTGAGGCAAGATCTCTTGTTGACAAGCTTTTGTATGAAAAGGCAAAGCTGCAAATAAATCATGTGAAGCTGGAGAAACTGCAGGTTGGAACTTCTTCCTCGTCCTTTCAGTCCCTTTGATTGCTTCTAAGGTACAGTAAGCTGCTAACTTACTCTTTCTTTCTGTTTTGGTGCAGAATAGAGCACAGGTATGCAAAGATGGAATCCAAGAGTGCCGCTATTTGAAATCCAAGATTTCAGACCAGAAGGGTGTTCCTCTTGATTCAACAACTTTGATCACTGCCAGTGACAGACAGGTAGTGTAGTGTGTACAACTGTGCTAATATACTTCGCATAAATGCAGAGTTTAGAACATTCTGCCTCTCTTTTAGTGTTACATGCCATGCTTTCTGGCATTCCTTTCGAATAGCCTTGTTAGTTCCAGTTAACAAGCCTGTAAGTTCCAGTCAACTATGGACTACAGAGTACAGACAATCTACAGATGAAGGATCAATGTTAGGAAAACCGCTAATAGAATTTTGACTTGTGCTGTTTTGGAATGGTTTGCATGATCTCAGTAGTTCTAGATGAGATGCTGTTTGTAGTTTAAAACCTACATAAAATATTCTATCAGTGGGGAAAAAGTTGACAGGTTACTGGCTACTAGTGCGGGACTGTGGGTCTGGGAATATTTGCAAATCCGAAAAGTTCAATCCTGGAGATCTAACATTCAATAATTTAGGGATTCCTCATCGTTGCTGTCATGAAGCTCAGGAACTGATCTATTACTTCTGGTCTCTGAATGGCTGACCTCCTTGACTGCCTACTTCTGCTGTTCATGCTACTTCTTTTGCCAATTCTTCTATGTTTTGTTTGCCTGTTCTTTCTTTGTAATATTCTAGTGCTTTTCCATGGTTCTACCACAATCTAATTCTGTAGTAGAGAACTATTTTTATTTTGGAAGGAAGGGCTTATACATCTGCTGTATATGTAGGAAGGACTTGCTTTGATAACTGAAAAGATGCATGCACTGGAGATGATTAAAAAGAAGGTGGAGAGAGCAAGGAGTTCTCTTGAATCTTTTTGCAACACTAAAGGTGATATTAGCTGCGATGATTTTATCAAGGCAGCTGAACAGCAATTGGAGATGAGGAATCAATGTCGGATCATCAACCAGCAAGCACGGGTATTGGTTGATGACTAAAATTTACTATTACATACTTCACTCCTTTTTGTGACTGACATTGTGTTTGCTTTTTATCAGCTATGGAAGTTGAATGACCTTGTTAAAAGGGAGAATAAGCGTGATATTGTTCTGAACTATTGCAGTTTGTTGTTCCAAAGGTAATTATTTCTAGAATACTCATTCATTTTGTGCAGTATAGCAACCATGACTATTACACTCTGGTATGGGACACCAATTGTCGGTACTTGTCCAAACCACTTGCTGGCATTAAGTATATCAGCAGGCTTCCGGCCATAGAAATATAGAATGGATGGTTTTCTTGTTCTGGTGAAACTGTATAGACTTAGCAAGTTGTAACATTTTTATTTGCTTCATTTCAAGAGAATGTTTGTGCAAAAACAACATAAAACCTAGCTATACCCATCCGAAAAAATTCCAACAGTTGAAATGTCAAAAAAGCTACATTGTTGCTATTTGCTGGTGTAACCCTTTTCCTGACCACATATTCTTGCAATTGTCATTGTAGATTATTATATCCTGTTTAACAAACTATGATTACCGCAGTCAACAATCCAAGAGTTCTTCCTCATTGTTATGTGTCTTACTTGTTTTACTATTCCTTTGGCAGGATCGTGTTAAACATTAGTGATATGTCTGGCATATTTGTGAGTAATTCATTGAATGGAACCAAAATAGGCCAGGTAAGACGATGAAACTGGCATTTTCTTATTCTGCATTTAAGAAATCCTGTGACCCTCTACCTTTGGTCAGGCATTTCCAAATTTGAATGCATCTGTGGCATTCAATTTTGTATTCAAAGCTGAGGGAACCCAAAGAGTCAGTGACTTAAGATCATTGCAGAAGATGACAACGGTGAGTTCAAGAGTTGACCTTTTACTTTGAAAATTCTGAGGTACGAAACAAGTTGAACTGCACTATTTTTCTTAGTAAAGTTAATAATGCATATTCATATCATACTGCATGTGACTTGTCTGAAATGAGTACCTCGATAACCTTTTGTCTCATGTGCATGATATACACATGACATTCTATTCGACATGCATATGGGATAAGGATTAGGTTTCACCATGCAGTTGGTGCACCCTGTTAAGAGAATTATACTGTATATGTTTCCTGTAGATATAATATACTACCTACGTTTCAGAATATAAGTATTTTTAGGGTTTGACACGGTTATTAAGAAAGTAGGTAGAATTAAATGGAAGGATATTGTGATTGAATGAGAAGTGGAGGTAGGTGGGAAAATTGAATGGTGGAGGGTTGGATTGGTTAGGAAGAGAATGTTGGTGGAGAAGTTGTAGGGACAAATTCCGAAGGCTAAAAATTGTTATATTTAGTACTTCCTCTATCCCAAAATGTAAGGTGCAACTATCACTAATGCAAAGACCAAGAAAGAATTATTATCACCTCCTTGCTTTATTACCCCAATAAATACAATGTATGCACCCAATGGGATTAAATCTCTTGAGGGTGGAGGATTTAAAAAAAAATACGAATTTAGGGGATGGGGAGTTGCTAGCTAATTGCATGCATGCATGCGCACACTATATTTTGGAATTGAGGGATTATGACGTTTGTTTGAAAAGAATTGTCCTTATTTAACATGGAAAAGTACTTCTGGAGCCATTGGGTACCTTTAAAGCTCATTAGTGAATTTCCACTCTTCTGCTTTTCTTTTTTTGCTCACAACCTGAGGTTTTCAGTGAAAATAGCACTGGTATATAACGGTATTTTAACATCTGCATGGGGCTGTGGATGTGTCTGCTTCTGTGCATCAGTGCATGTACAAGGGTGTCTACTTACACGGATGATGAGTGAACTGCAGCTGTCCTCCCAAAAGTCCTGAGATGCTCTCTCTCATCTAGCTCTTCCATAGCGGTTCTTTTCATATCTCTAGCATACACTGGATTAGCACATTTTTCTTTATATATCTGAAGACTTATTTGCATCTCTCCTAAATCGATGGGAGATCACTATGAAAGTAAATATCTGACTATAAATTGAAAAAGTGATGGCATGGTGCAACAGAATCACAGAGAATCTCCCTGCTTTGGAGATACAACAAAAATGATAATTACCGAAATCACATTCTGAACTTCTTACATTCTGCACAGTAAATAATCCTAATAATAATATACCGAAAAGTTGCATCTATTTGAGAATAGAAACAACTATGCTTTTACTGTAGATGATGTCATGTGTTACAGGTTCTATATTAGAAATATATGTTTAGCAGGCTAATGAGGTTCATCTATTTCTGCAGGAAACAAGTTTGCTCCTGGGTAATCTTATTGATGTGCTAAAAGAAATCAAGATGGCTAAACTGGAGTTATTGAACCTGACGGCTGCAGCTTTTGATATGGCGTCCCAGACATGTGTGATCTCTATCCCTCCTGTTTTGGGTTTCAAAGTTATGTGCTTGTGTCATTAAAATTTAACTAGAACTTTACATTCCTGTCCAAAATAATCATCATACAAAGTACGTACACTATCACTCTTGTCAGCTTCTCTATGCATGTGCTGTTTTTTTCTCATTTTCCTTGAGGGGAGGCAGGAGAGGCATGGGTTGCCAGGCAAAAATACTGATAACCAGTGAAAATTTTCTCCATGTTCTATAGATGAAGGTACACCTGAGATAAAAGAGTACAAAATTTCTTGTTAGAATGTTTTAGCTGATCAACTGAAAATGCATACAAACAAAAGGTTATTTATGTTATCAATTGTGAGATTACTCGGAACTCCAATGCCACTATCTTTATATCAAGCTCATTAATGGAAGTATCTATGAGGCAAAAATAATTTTCTGAATGTATGCCAAGTGCTCTAGATGTGGTACACTCTAAAGCAGGAAATTGAGTAATATTTACAGTGTTTGCCTTGTTTCAATTAGGTCAACTTGCCCTCTCTCTGTGCTTCATGAGTTTCAAGAGTGGGAAGAGAATTTCTTTCACCATTGACATGACAGACTTGAATCGGTCAGTTCAGTATAACTAAAGCTTATTTACGTTCCATTACTATGTTCTTGTCATTGTAGCATCTTTGTTTATCTTGGAACAGCGCCGTCTATCCATCTGAGCTGCTGATAAATGTGCGCGAAGCTCAGACGACGGTAGCACAACCAAGCCTGGACGAGTTTATGTCTTCTTTAAGGGACCTTCAGTCAGGACGCTTGATGATCCTAAGGCTTTGCCGAATGGGCTCTCAGCTAATCCATGAATTGCCAAGCTGAGCCTGTTTTCCTTCTACAAAGTAGAGCAAATGATGAATAGTGTGGGCAATATTACCGCCATGTAATATCGTAATGCTTGTTTCCGTATGTATGCAATGCTTAGTAGCCTTAAATCGGCAGTTTTTTCCTAGGGGACTTTCAATCAATCCATTGAAAGACGTTGTATATACCTCTAGGAATCATTTTAATTTGTTGCCATTTGCAAGTGAGTTGTGTCTTCTTACCAGTGGTTTGCTTACTCCAACTGTAATGATGTCCATGTGCCGTTTTTTTGTTAATAGAATTTAAGAGGAGTTTTCACTTTGGAGGATATGATAGTATTCGAGTTAAAATGTTCCTTCGCTTCACTTGGCCATCCAGTTGAGATGGCCGAGTTGGTCTAAGGCGCCAGATTAAGGTTCTGGTCCGAAAGGGCGTGGGTTCAAATCCCACTCTCAACATATAAATGGTGATTTTTTTCCCTTGGTGCTTAATGTGGTTAGGAAGAGAAATTTGACAAGATCATCTCAAATCTCACTCTCAAAGAAAAATGCTTTGTCATCTCAAATCTTAAATGTCGTCTCAAATCTTAAATGTAGTAACGCATTTGCAGATGCTATCTTGACATCTCAAATCTTAGATACGGTTAGGAAGAGAAACTAACAAGGTCATCTCAAATCTTAAATATGAACTGCGCCTTCAGATGGTAAGAAACAAAATCTCTTGAATCTTTTCCTCGTGCTGATGACAGTTTGGTCCAATATTATGATTCTTTTTTCTTTTTCTTTTTTGGGATAGGAATATTATGATTCTGAGGCAAAAGAAGATATTTTATATCATTCCATCCATGAGGCAGGAAACGAAAAAGGAGTTGGCAACAGCGAAGGAGTCGGCGCCGTCCGGTGGCTCTCTCTCGCCGGAGCAGCGCAACCATGCGGCGGCGAGCGGCCGCCGTATCCACCTGGTCCCCCCTCTCTCTCTCTCTCTCTCTCTCTCTCTCTCTCTCTCTCTCTCTCTCTCTCGGCGGCGCCGCCAAGCGACACGTCCGCGGTAACGCTATCTTCTACCACCTGACCCTCCCCTCGCCTCCCGCCCGCCACCTGCTCGACGAATTGCTCATCGCTTTACCTGTGGAAGGACAAGGTTGCGCATCTGCTGCTGCTGCTGCATCTCTCGGCCTCCGTCGATCGCGCCTATGGGGAACCAGGCAACCGGCACTGAGCTTGGCCGCGGCTGCCACATGCCACGCTGTCAGATCCCGGCGCCAAATGAACCGGGGATCCACAGGATTTCGAGCGAATTTTGGGCTAGGTGGCTACCTATCGGGAATCCTACAGCAATTGAGGAAAAATTAACAGGGAATAAACGAAATTAAAATGGGCGCCGCAAGACAGGTTTTAATTTCTCGATCCCCTTCTCATCGATTTCAGATCGGCTTATAAGGAGTTCGCCGCCTGGGTACAGGCGTACAGCTGGACAGAACAGCTCAGCAACTGAGTTACGAGCTAAGTTTCAGACTTAATGACAACATTAGAACAGAAACAGTAATTACTAAAATGAACCCCATCCGTCCGATTTACATAGTCAGACCAAATGCTTGTTTCTTCAGTTTCGTCAGAATTCAAAGGCCTGACACACGCGCGGCCGCGCTCCTCGACGACCCGCGCTCGCCATTGGCGCCCAAGCGGCGCCAGCGCGGTGGAATCGACCATCTGCGTATTGCGGTCCCGGCAACGAGGGCAGTGCGGCGGAAGAAGTCGATAGAGGAGGTTTGATTTGGCTTGAGCCGATTGCAGAATTTGCAGAAACCAGGACAGAATCTTCACCTTCTTGATTGTAAGTGTATCTCTTCCTCTCGCTTACATAATGCGATGCATATTATTTTGCCGGATGTACTCATGTGGTTAACTGTTGTGAATCTTAAGAGTAGAAAATCGACAACTAGCAAGTGTATGAATGCTATGTTTAACAATCAAAATACTTTTATAACCTTACAATGATGTAATTTAAGCAGTGTATATAGCCAACTTAACCTTCGTAATGTAAAGCGGTCAAAGTCACTCTTGCAATCTTGTCATGATAACTTGCGGTAGTGAGCTTTTTGTTACAATGGCCATGGTTCCATCTGATGTCCTACTAAACAGTCAGACTTTGGTTCATCTGTTCTTGCTTCATTTATTTTCACTGTGAACTGGCGAAAAATGTTTGCTGCACTGCTTGCTCTGCTATTGTATTGTAGATTTGAATGGGTTGGTAGTTTGGTAGTTGTACCCTCTCGAAAATAGATGGTCGGTACTTATCTATAACCAACAAAAGAAAAACTTACTGATGAATGTTAACTATAGTGTGTTCTTTATAAAATTTTATATTCATATTTAAGCTAGCGAAGCAAGGAACTATAGGCAGTTTGGCTCATGCTGTAACCTCAAATTTACTGATGCTTATTTTGTTAGAAAACTAAATACTCTATAGATTCTCCTACCTTCTTGGGGTGAAACATTCCTAAAAAGGAAAAACTCATACCTTATCAACGTATCGTGTGTATAAACTTCTCATTTTACCCAAAAATAGGTGGCAAACCAAATAAAAACTTCTTCGCTGATAAACATTTGGGCAAGTTTTGGAATTACCAATAAGATCAAGAATGAAACCAGCCGTTTGATACCTGTCATTATATATTGCCATAGATCTTTTTTTTCGATCAAGAGGTTGTTTGAGGAGCAGTGGAAGGGAGAACACACAATCCAGAGAAATGTGATAGGGAAAACAACACCGCCAAACTGACTGAAATCTTGAATGATCAAGGTCTCAATAGTAGGAGTAGCATTTACAAGAAAAATGGAGGTGCAGAGCTTCTAAGATCATCATTCTCTTCTCCCTTCCCTGCATCACAAAAGCAAGGGAGGGAGAGAAAAAAGGCCCGGCCATTTCTGAAGAAGAACAGCAAACATGGCGCAATTTTTGACGTGCATTGCACCTGCACGGGACTTTGTCATACACCGGGCTTCTTGTCCATCTCGCCGCAGCCGCAGCCGATGGATCCGGCGAGCCCGGCGGCGGCGGCGGCGGCGCCGCCGCCGCCGCGGTGGAGCCTGCACCGGAACGAGCCGGCGTGCGTCGTCGGCGAGCAGAGGCACGACGGCGAGGCCACCCGGGGGCTCCCCAGCAGCTGCTTCGACTGCGCGGCGGCGGCGGCATGCTTCGTCGGTGTGGTCATCATCACCGCCGGCGCCTCCGGCGAGTTGGTCACCGAGAGCTTCCCCGTCGGCGAGGCGTGGAGGATGTGCAGGAACTTCCCCGACGGCGACTTCTTTTGCACCGAGATCTTCTTCATCGTCATAGGCCTCTTCAGCTGCTCCTCCATTGCCGCCGGAGCGACGATCTTTGGTATGCCCTCTTGACACCTAATCAATCGTTCGATTGCCACGCCATTTTCGCAAAATGTTGATCAAACAAAGAACAGGTGAGAAAAAATAAACACAAATAAAATCATTTCAGTAAAGTTCATGCGCAAAAAAGACAATATTTCTGAGAATCAAAAACAGTTTTGCTTTCTATTCTGCAGATAAGAAGAACAAACTCTTTCAAGATAAGTAAATTTCCTTCTGTGAATACAAAAAAAAGTTTGCTTCCAATCCGCATAGAAGAGAGAGAAAGAAGGAATGCAGAACAAGAGATTGATTGATTGGTTACCTGGATTGAAAACAAACTCTATAAGTTACCTACGGATCCTTGTAATTATTTTTCAACCTAAATAGAAGATTAGAAGTACTCTATCGGATTTTGTATAGGGAAGTACTAGTCACAAATTAAAGTGGTGAAAAGAGAGTGGTTTATCAGAGCCTAACTCTATTTAAGGCTACATAACAGCTGCACATGCTATTTTTATCATGTCCTCCTAATTAACTGGTCTTATCCTGTGCATCAGATATATCCAACATGCATGCCCGTTTATCTGTTGAACAAGTGTGAGTGTGACTATTTTTGGAGGGAGTACACCGCATAATTGGGGCATAAAAATTTGTTTAATATATTGTTTACTTGTTATGAAAAACATAGTTTTTTCATAAAAATCTAGATTAATTTTCAACCAAGAAAAAAATGTCCCCTGTATCTGTAATATATTGTGGAAAATTGTCCTTGGATTAACCTGGAATGGAGGATTTAACTCAGACGTTAATTCATCTCCACAAAGCCGAAGGACACAAAATGACAAAACGGCCTTTATTCCCTTCATATAAATGTGGGTTTGCTGCGCACATCCTTTTAATTTTGTATTTCAGTTAAAACCATATATGAACTAGCCACATACTCGGACTTTGCGCGACTTTTGATTTTTATCCTGTTTAAGAACCTTTTCTATATGGCCTATTAGTTTAGGTAAGTTTTTAAAAAGGTTTTCATATAATAAGTTAATTTTTTTACAAAGTATTGATTGTTCCTAACCAACTATACATTTAACTACTTTTGATTCTATTTAAGAACTTTCCTATATGATCTATTAGTTTAGGTAAGCTTTTAAAAAGGTTTGATATAATAAGTTATTTTTTTTACAAAGTACTGATTTCCCTAGCCAACTATAAATTTAACTAAGTTGTACTATATGTTTATAAGAGCAATCACTAGAAGCCTCGTGTTTCTTCTCTCTTTATCTCCTCTCTTTTTTATCATGTGTTTAGGAGGAGGTACCAGAAGACTCCGGAAATTTCCATATGTTTAGCCCATTTGTGGTTTTCTTAATACATGTACCATTTTGATCTGATGGCCATTATTTATCCAAACCCTTTATCTAACGGCTAATATATTTGTGATGATGTGGCGCATTTTCGTGCAAGAAAGCTTGTTGCTTTCACTATATAAGATTTGTTCACGAGAAAATTGCAAATGCTCCTGCATTGACACGAGTCACACAAGTTCGCAGAGTTCCTGGGGTGCGTCCAATTTTATCCGAGAAGGATACAGATGTTTATCATGAATGATGGAAATATCAAGTTATTAATTACAAATAGCAAAACTAGTATTCTTGGCGTTACATATAACAAAACTGGAATCAATCTTCTGTTAAGTTTAAATGAACATCATGCACCTCATAATTAGTAAAATAAAAAAGAATTTCACACACTTCAGTAGTGGTGGTAAGCATGAATTGTTCTTTCAGGGATTCTATTAAGCATGTCCATGTAAAAGGGCAGGATATGTGGGAATGGTGCCAACGGAACATTTTCTTTTATCATGCAAACTGTGTGGTTGGTTAATCCAGTACTCCTCATTAGATGCTGCTATTAGCCTGACAGAGGGTTACCAACATTCCAAGCATAAATAGAATTAAGGAAGAAAGAAACAATCTTACAGTCAGAGTTGACGCTGCATTGAGTACAACTCACAAATTTCATGACAAATTAATTAGGCAATATCCATCTGTTAATAAGATGATGCCGAGTAATATTTGTACAATGAACCAGCAGCTTAGCAGCAGTTAGGGAAGGATTACAGCGAAGTAGTATGGTAATCTGAACAAGGTGTTACTGTTGTGCAGGACATCTAATGACTAAGAAAAACCAATATGAATCAAAGTTAGATTCCTTTTACTATATCGTTTGTATAACATTGGTCAGCTGTGCATATACAAGTATACAACTCTACTTCACTTCCTATGAAGGTAAGATCATATCAGGAATGTTTAAGAAAAAAAGTGTTTTTGAACAATCTATTCACATTGATGTCACACTTCTTTTTTTTTTCTTTTTCTTTTTTTGGCTTTGCCATCTGTGTATTAACTCTACCAGCAAGAATGTTGACAAAGCTGAAACCAGTCAACCGCAGGCAAACAGCCACAGTTCTCCCAAATTGCTCCATGTATACTGGTCTCTTCAAACACATTTGGTTGTTGCAATGAACAATCTACTGTTAGTTTGTGCAGATGTCAGCTTGCCCCTGAAAACGTTGCAGAAAGACAAATCAGTATAGTTGCCCAAGATAAAATAAACAGCATTGGTTTGTAGTCTCAAGGAAAGATGTTTGTTTGTAACAAGGCAGTCAAAATTTAAATCAGATTAATCTATTTAATACCTAGCCAAATTATGTGGTATTACCTCCATCCCCAAATATTGCTACCTAGTGCTGAATACGATACATCCTAGTAGGATGTGTTGTGGCAAAATTTTGGGACGAATGAAGTAATAATTAATTTGAATGGTTGTGACAAACCGTAAAACAATATATAGGTTTGCTACCTGGGAGATTTCATGTTAGGTCAATCCTGGCAGGCTTGAATTGATTTTTTTATTTAGATTTTGTTTTTTTTTGAAAAAGAATTATGTGGATTTTGTAATTAATTTATGTGATAACTAAAACATTAAGCAATAGTATGGGTTCAGTTCCAAATCTGGGTTGAAAATACTACCGCTTCTCGATGTAAGATCCTTCTCTACTTCAGCAAAGAGCTCCTTCAATCTAATGGATGAATTGGAAATGACACTCTTCGTGATCTTCTTTTGTTGCTTAGTGCTCTTTAACCAGGCTATCCCCAACAAAACCTGCACACTGCAAGTGTTCGGTTTTGACGGTACATTCACCACAGTGTACTTCATCTGAACCTGCAAATTAAGAATCATTGATATTTGTTAAGGGCTAGTTAAGCAAGAACAATTCAAAGAAAACACAAGCTGGTGATGTCTAACTCATATTATATTTCCAACACCATAGCTTCAGAATCTTGATAAATTTTGAATTAAAAAATTACAACGCAGAGTAAGAGATGCATGAAGGGACATCTTACATTGAAGCAGTCCCCCAGTAGAACACCTTGTAGGCTCATCACCTCTTCAATGGCCCAGCCTTCTTGGTTCACTAGGGCATACCTCTGCTGAGTGGTGGTTGCTTCTCCTCCATATCTTGACAAGTTTTTGTCAAACTTGTAGCTGATTTGCCGCTGGTATATATTTCGGCTTACAAGTTCCCATTCTGTTGGCGAGTAGTCAATACAACCAGCTTTTTGCATCATTCTGTGTTCCAAAGGCCCTCCTGAAAACATCTCCATCAGGGACTCGACCTGTAAATGCAAACATTCATTCGTAGGGAGCTCAAAACAGATTATATGTTGCGAAAACGCATCGTGTCAAGCTCAAGCATGAGCTTGCAAAGGTAAAAACACTCACATCAACAGAGAGGGCCGATGAGAATATTTCAGACATTTTGACATCTTCATGGGTAAATAAGGTTCCACCTTCTTCGAGCTGGAGTTCTTTGGTATCGGACTCTTTTTCGATCATATCCCCCTGCTGTTCTGGACTCAGTGATCGCATTTTCCAAATTGCCATGATTATTCTGTCAGGAAAAAATGGAACAAAATTAATCCAAATTAGGAGCCTGCTTGCTAGTTGTGTAATAAAAAAATCAGTTTTACAACGTTGCTTATTTGTAGGTTCGTGCATAATATGACTTATTGTCAGGCTTCCCAAAAAGTGTAAGAAAAGACTGCCTATCTTCTAGATCTGAGTCTGGTGCCTCCCTACAACCTTCACTACCACATGAAGAAGCCTGAAAAATACTCCCCATAAATTCATATTTAACTTTTCTTTTTCAGGCCAGGCAGGTATCAGTCTTGTGGATTAGAAAACTCAAAGCCTCAGTCCAGCCAGACCCAATTTATCAGGCTCGGCTGCCTGTGAACATATTAATCTGGAGCTAAAGACAAGATTTAAACAATAAAGCATATCCCTGTACAAGATGTCCTGTTAAACTTTAGAAAGAGAAACAAATGTAAATTACCTATGGGCATCATTGAATGAAACAAAGGACTGAAAATAGTATTTGAGTCTTCCATTAGGATCTGTTCCCTTGGCACCATGTTTTGCTTCTAAACCTCTACCCTTTCGGAGGATGATCGTCAAGGATGGGCTACCAATTGACAGGGTGGGAGGGATAACTTGGATATCGTCAACATCATCCCACAAAAAGAAAAACTTGGTCTTGTGACCAAATATGTTGGAATAAAATCCAATAATTCTTGGTGAAAAGAAGAGGCGCCCCTGTAAAAGTAAGGATCTCAATATTCTCAAACTTTGACAGAAAAATGGTTGACATACAAATAAAGTCAAATTTCAAAAACCAATCAACACTATAAATCCTCGATGTACAAAATTGTACTAGTCCTCTTTCTTGTAATGTCTAAGTCCTATGGCTATTATGCTAGACAATATGCATATTATGAATACACTATGTATGAAAGCTCAATAATAGCAAACTGCACACATGAAAAGAAGCATTCGGAAATTTTTGTTCTCTTTAAAAGAATTGCTAGAGTAGGAAAGCCCAACCTGAAGTGGCATCTTTCGTTTTAGATGGCAGGTAAAATCATCGATGAGAAACTCTTCCGGTGGGAGGTTAAAGAGTTTCCGAAATGCTGCATTTGTTTGGGCAGACCGCAAATTTATCTGCATGATTTGTTCTGTCATTATAGAAATAGAACAAGTGATGGCGAAAAAGGCCAACAAAAGAGCTGCTCAATTCGATACCTTCTTGCCAACTTCTTTCCGCATCTTTGCCAGGTAGTTCATAACAACTTCAGTTCCTCTCGAGTTATTTAAAAATATTCTCAAGTGTATCTTAGGGTTGCTAGTTTGATCGCACTTTCCCTCGAGAGGAAGCCATACGTCGGTTAAATCTGATAAATTGCTTTTCAGAAAGTTCACTTCAGCGTGACCAATGGGGGATTGATCAAATGGCCCATTAGCGTCATGAATAGCCACATCCATTCTTGATGGAGGATCATCCATTGCATCAAATTCATATATCTCTAGAAATTCAGACATCAAATGAGTCAGGGGCCAGTCCATTTAGGACTGTACTACTGGGATAGTGAATCTCTAGCTCTTCACAGATGAGGAAAAAGAAACATGACAGCAGGGAAAGAAGCTAACCATTCCATTTTGGCTCTGATGTTTGGAATTTTACTGAGCTTGTTTTCCTCTTTGCGTTGCAGGTAAAAACGGCATACATATCAAATAATTCTTTTGAATTAGAATTAGTGATACCAGTGCCCTCAATAAGTGCAACAGTCATCAACCAACCATCACCATGAGCTTTGACCCCATGATCACTACCTGATACATAGAAAAAAGTTAATTAACTTAATCCCATCTGAAACTGTAAGGAGAAAATATAAAGTAGCAGTACAATATTAAAACAGATGCAAGTTTTCACTAGGTGCAATAGAAAATCATTCATCGCATCTCCTTTTGAGAGACGTGTATTGAGTCATACAGCATACAACATATATAATACATATTGCAAAATCATTTTTAGTGGTGCATATGAATTTACCAATTTCGGGGTAAAGAACAGTGGTAACTCTGAGATAAGGTACCTTTTTGTTTCCATGCATTTAAGAAGCGCTTTATTATATTGAAGATATTCTGTCCCTGAAGGATCAAAACAGCACAAACCACAACCTCTCCAATTGAATCTGGAAGGTCAATGCCAAAATATTCCAGCCCATGCATTGCATTGGGCTTTGACAAGTGAAGGTGTGCTATGACATACGATGCTATGATAACTGAAAAAATGAACGTGAAGTTGAAAAGAAAGCGGACAATCAGTCTCCAGCCTGATTCTTTCTGAGCATGCAGTGAAGATAAAATCTTTTCTTTGTTGGAATTAGCATCATCAGCCTCAGCTACTTTAATCTTCTGGGAGAGTATTTCAGAAAAATGCGCAAAGCCTTCCGCCATTCCTTGTTTTGCACCACTTTCAATCATTCCTTTCATCATAGTGCTCTGAACAAAGTTCACCCGCCAGCTTACAGTGAGATGTGATGTTTGTTCTTCAGATGATAACGAGGGACCTGGTGTTATACAATACAATATCTCTATCTTGAAACAACCGCCACAAGGAACATCAGGGGTACTAACAACAGAATGAACAGCGAAAGAATTCCCAGCCGCTTTCAAGTATTTCTGCTCTTCTGTGGCTTTCACAGCTTTAACTAATTTACTCGCAGCTTTGGTGTAGGTCAATGTTCTTTGCAAACAAGTTTCGTTATTATCAAGCTTCCATGGTTCAATCTGAAACCCACTTGTTCCTTGAAGCTCAGATACTGCTGGCCAGAAATCTGAATTTTTAGAGAACAAGAGGGAATTCAATTCAGTTGGTGCAGCAACATAAGATTCGTCAATTAGTACACCCCCAGGCAAGTTCGCTGGCATTTCACAGCCCTGATCTTTGGACTCCATAGTTTTCAGCAGCTCATCAAGGCTTGACTCAGATGATGTGCCACTTTCAGGGGTTTCATGGTCTTCAGAACACACTTTTGGCTCTTGAAACTGATCGACCGACTCAGCATCTGATGCAGCCGAAGGCGCGACATCGGCAGGTTTATTCCCAAAGAAATACCGAGAGAGGACCTCTACCACTGACGATGAATTCGACATCGCATCGCCTTCAGCAGCCGCTGCTCCAGGTTCAGCAACTGCCAATTGCTCCATGCTGCTACGCGGTGGTTGATCCACAATGCTATCTGCCAATTGTTCCATGCTGCTCTGCGATGCCCGGTCCATGGCGCTGGCACACGCTGATAGGTCAATGTAACTACTAGTGGTTGATAAAACCGCATCCTTATGTTCAATTGACCTGTCCGAGCTGGATGCATCATCCGAAGCAGGATTCACACTCTGCGATTCCTCTGAAACATGAGTTCTTGTAGACAATGATATGCACAGGCAAACTTCTCCTGCAATTGAAAAAAAATAAAATAAAGAGCATTACCTCTCAGAATCAATAATTGAGATGTACTTACATATGATTGCTTTCTACATGCAGTTTGTTACACAAAAATTCGACAAGATTTGCAAATGAACAGGCCGCAGATTTGCAATTTGGGAATGGAAGAAGTGAATCGATACCGCGAGATTTCTTCTTGGACTTCTTGCTCTTGGGCTGGAGCTGGTACCAGGCGGTGCCGAGGGAGAGGTCGTCGGTCTCCATGACGTCGGCGAGGGGCACCCTGACCTTCCCGAGGAGGTCGTTGCTGAAGTACTTGTCCTCGTTGAGCACGGACACGACGAGCTCCTCGGCGATGTCGCCGACGAGGAAGCTGAACTCCTCGTCCCACGCGGGGGCCAGGGTCCTCCTCGCCACCGCCGTCTTGGCCCGCCGCTTCCCGAGCTGCAGCTTCACGAACGGGTCGCTCGTCCCGTCCACGCGCACCGCGGGGAGCCCCCGCGCCTCCACCACCCTCACCTGCAGCTTCATCGGCGCCGCCCACTCCGCCGCCGCCAGCCGCGCGCTCGACGACAAACTCCGGAGCCTTGTCATCCGACAACCACCATTCGACGCCGGAACCTCCCTCCTCCTCCCCCTCCTCCGCCGCACCAGCAGGATCGGCGATCTCGCGGGGAAATCGCGGCGAGGATGGATTGGGTCGAGCTCGTCGTCGTCGTCTTCTTGGAATTTGGGGATTTGGAGGAGGGGTGGGGTGGGTTGGGTTGGTTTTTTCCGCGCGCCGGTTTGAACTGGCTGTTTTTGGGACGTTGCTTGGCGTGGAGATTCGTGCGGGATGGGATGGAGGGGTTCGGTGGCCGTTGGATTTGCGGGAGGGGATGGAGCGTTGGGAGAGGAGAGGGCGTCTCGGCCGAACACGTGGCACCGGGGCTCCGAGCTGCTTGGGTGGCTTCAGGTAAAAAAAAGAGAAGGTTTCTTTTAATTAAAACATTAAAAAATGGTTTTTCTCTTTTTTTTAATCTCGTCATAAACCGTTTGAAAAAAATTGGTTTTT
This sequence comes from Oryza sativa Japonica Group, assembly GCF_034140825.1. Classification (NCBI taxonomy): domain Eukaryota; kingdom Viridiplantae; phylum Streptophyta; class Magnoliopsida; order Poales; family Poaceae; genus Oryza; species Oryza sativa. The sequence goes on along the minus strand of NC_089040.1, from coordinate 25,048,685 downwards.
CTCGTTTTTCTTTTTTTTTTGTTCGTTTCGTCATAAAACTGTTTGAAAAGAAGATATATTCGGAAACCAGAAGCTATTTCACCGGGATATTGGCAGTTGTAGAAGATTGTTTTACCTCGTCAACAATTCAGATACGACTTAACTTTCTTGAAAATAAATTCAACATCAATATTGCTTAGAACTTTGTTTTAACCTATTTGTAGGTTTATGATAAGCAATCGTCCATAATCTGTCCAATCATTCGTGAAGAACAGAGCCGCTTGTGGGAATAAATGAAATCGAATTAATCATCCCATATAGGAGTATGCCCAAAGTTACAAGAAGTACAATAAATAGAAGACAGGATCACAACTCCTTGTCAGGTTGACCTCAGAGGGATCAGTTTCTAATTCAATTTGGCGTGTATATCATCATCATCGCAGGATTTTTGCAAGTGAGGAGTAGGATCAGCATGACAGTTCCTCCCCCATGGAGAAAAAAAAAGAAGTCAGCACATCACCAAATCAGCCTCATTCCTTGCCAAAGTCCGCGCTGTAGTGCGCACTAGACTCGAGCTTCTTGGCGTCGTTCAGCTTGCGCACCGCCTGAAACCATTTTTCGTCACAAAGATAGAAATGGTGAGAACTATGAACTAACCTTGTGTTTTGATGCAGAGACAGACAGAAGAGAAGTGTTTGTGATAACCCACCTTCATGAAATCTTCATGAATGACATAGTCGCGCTCTGCTCGAATAGCAGCCATGCCAGCCTCAGTGCAGACATTGCGCAGATCGGCACCATTGAAGCCCTGGAACAGCCTCAGTTAGAACAAAATGCAAAACAAGATTTTACCATGCTCAGGTTAAGTAGGTTAACTCACTTCAGCTAGCTTCACGACAGCTTCATAATCGATTTCACCATGTTTAGCAATACCAGCTGCGTGAATTTTGAGGACTTCCATCCTCGACTGCTCATTTGGCAGTGGAATTTCAATCTTCCTGTCCAACCGCCCAGGACGAAGGAGTGCAGGGTCCAAAACATCAGGACGATTAGTCGCCATGATCATTTTTACCTGTATAAAAGTAGGAAAATTCTGTTACACACAATCCATGCAATACCAGGAGTCACATACAGTTTTCCACATCATATTAAAGGAATCAGTGACAACCATCAAGGACTTCCAAATGGTTTGAAACTAGCACTCTTATCTGGAATCTGTATACCAAAATTACATTTCCATACTGATGTAGATCAAATGTGCTATCAGCTAGTCAATCAATCTTAACACAAAGGAAATAAAAGAGGTTTACAAGAAGCAACTCGGATAAAGTTGATTGTGCAGCTGATTGGTGGAACCAAACTTAAACAAACATATGTTTCCAAATCTAAATCAGTACTCTGATCAATGGACAAAATAATGCGTCACGTTACCAAAGACGGCAGAACAAAACATGCTATTATTCAAGTATTGTACAATTGCCAATCACAAGCAATAGAAACCGTGTGTGACTGTATCAGCTTGTATATGCACATGCTCATACAACCTTATTATGATGCACATCAACACAAAATCATTTGCATTAGCAGTAATTTACTACATGCCTATGCATAACTAATGCTATTCAGTAAAAGATGTGTACCTTTCCAAGCTCATCAAATCCATCTAACTGGTTTAAGAGCTCCATTAGTGTTCTCTGAATTTCCCGGTCAGCACTGGTTCCTTCACTGAACCTTCGGCCACCGATGGCATCAATTTCATCCATGAAAATGATGCATGGCTAAACAAAAAGTTCAAAACAAAAGTAGCACAAATGATTAATATAAGTAGACTGGTTATTAAGTAGAGAAGTGGACAAATGCATACATGATATACATGACAACTAATGTGTTTCCTTTGTTTTCTGGCAGAGTACATCAAGAGCTGAGGCACTCTCATTTACTAATTTGTTTGAATTTGAAAAGGGAGCATACAAAGAATATTCCAGGCATTTAAAAACCGCAGAAAAAACAATTATTTTTTCAGTTTTACACCTTTGGCAACTTCCTGCTTCCCTCACTACATTAAGAGTATGTACCAAGATAGATGGACCATTTAAAACTTATTAGGTACACAGTAACAAAACAAAATGAACTTACTTGATGCTCCCGTGCATAGGAAAACATCTCTCTTATGAGACGTGCACTTTCACCTATGTACTTGTCAATGATAGCACTTGACACAATCTGTTTTAAAAGTACACATCAGTTAAACATATATCTAGCATGTCTGAAATGGTTGCTAAACATTAAAAAAAAACAGACCTTTAAAAAGTTTGCATCAATGTTACTGGCAATAGCTCTAGCAAGTAGTGTCTTCCCAGTTCCAGGTGGACCATAGAGCAGAACACCCTTCAGTGAGTAAAAAGTTGCATACTTCATTAGTACATCCAAGGATCTTGAAGATTGCATCGACATCTCTTTTTGAAATAAATGAATAATATGGTATTTAAAAAGGACACTTTGTTCCTTATGTTACCTTTGGCGGTTTAATCCCTACACGAAGAAACAATTTTGGATTCATCAGGGGAAGTTCAATGGACTCCCTAAGTTCCCTTATTTGATCCGACAATCCACCCACAGCTGAGTAACTGACGTTGCCAGGGTCTTCATGTAGCATGTTATATACCACTGGATCAACCTGAGCAGAGGGAAAAGGTACGGTTTTGCCTCCATTATTCGTAACATCGATATTTTTTATACACCTATAGTAATTTGCAAATGAAAAATCACTTATATACCTCTCGTGGCAGTGTGCGCATGATGGTAAGGGTTGTCATGTCAAGAACAACCCTCGTTCCAGCAATCAACTTTTCTTTGTCAACTTTACTTCGGCAGCCAACAACATAGCGGGGCCCACTGCTGGCTTTGACGATGACTGCAATAAAGAAAGTTTTCAGCTGATTTACTACAAATAACTAAATTATTACTCGATTGAGAAGAAATTAAAGGTTTACTACCATGAGTGGAAAGTTATGTAACTAAGAACAAACAACAAAATGATAAATTTGGTGATGATAAGCATGCAGCACCTATTTTATGCTATTATTTGTACAGGAAATATATTGTCAAAGATCAATGGAAGGGAACTTTTCACTTACATCGTTCACTATCCAATGGTCGAAGTACTTCACCAATTATTTGGCCTACACTTTGCAATGACTTCAAGTCATCCTCGGTTTTCCCAAAATCTTTCTTTGCATTTTTCAGGTTGTCCCTTGCTGCAATCAAATAAAAAAGGGCCATCAAATAAGATCAAGCCAACCAAAGTACAAGCAAATACGGTTATAAATTTTTTTAAAAAAATTAACACAAAATGTGAAAGCTTGAATACACCAAAAATCTGACCACCTTGACACTTCACAACACAAAATGCAATGTCCTCCGCACGCTACAAAGAACTAAAAAGGATCACCCCGCACAAAAGAACATCCAATTGAATATCCACATATAAGTTTTAGCGCATGTCCTCATGACCAACTCCTGAATTAACAACAACCTATACAAAATGCAGCACAGACTCCGCCAGGCGCCAAGTAACATCACCAACGAACAGGACAAGAGCAGAGTGATCCATACACCTCGCACATTGCTTTTATACACAATTCTGTCAGTTGCATATATTGTGAAAAACTAGCAAAATTTCGCCTGAACCAAACCCCTGTACCGCACATTACTTTCACAAGCACAAACCCCATAAGCAAAAACCCTCGCCGAGAACCAAAATTCACTTCACATGACAAACAGATTACCCTAGCTAAAACCCTAGTCGCAGTGTCCCTCCCTACCCAACCTAACCCAACCCACGGAAACCGGATCCCCCCTCTACACGCGACCGCTACCCGGGGGAGGGCCGCCCCAGTAGAAGAGGCCGAAAACCCTAGACACCGAGCAATCCACATCCGCGCAAGGGGAAGGAAGAGGCCGAAACAATGGGGGAAGGCATACGTACCCGTGCGGGCGCGCGCCTCGAGCTCCCTGCAGGTGAGGAGCTTCTTCCTGTAGTCGGTGGCCGCCGCGCGGCGTCGCGCGGCCGCCGCGTCCTCCCCCTCCGCCGCCATCTCCCCCTCCCCCTCCTGCGACGTCGGCGGCGATCTCTCTCTCCTCTCTCGTCGGCGTCGGCGGCGGCGGCTTTTGCTTCCTTGTCAAGAAGAGCGGAGCGAGCGAGAGAGAGGAGGTGGCTTTCTCGTCAATATTAGTAGTGTGCGTAAACGCCTGATCGGAGGCGTATTTTCTGAGGTCGAAACGGATTTGGTGGGGGAATCCCGCTCCGAGTCCACTTCTCATTGGAGCGGGCCGTTGAATTTCTAGGCCCATATTATGGCCCTCTACTTTGGGCTCTGTAGGATTTGGGCCTTGGTATTTTTGGCCCATTTACGGCGCGGTTCGTGGTTCGTGACGTTGTCAGCCCATTTTTTGCGGGCAGGAGATTTGGGCCTAATAGGGCAAAGGCCCTGAGGAGAACATACTACTATGTCCATTACAAACGGAAAATGAGAAATTTTGAGCTCAAAGCCAAAAATGGTTTTGCAGGGAGATTTAAATTCACCCCATCCCCTCCACCTTCTCTTTTCGAGGAAAACAATAACCTTAATCGGCTCCCAACCATCTCATCGGTTTTTCTTTTTGTCACGACGACGAGACAGACTAATCGCTTATACAAACAACTTATTAATAATTTTAAAAAAAATTATACGTAAAACTTTAATATACATGCTCAGCAAATTAAAAAGTAAATGCTAGAAAATAAACTACGAAAAGATACCTAAAATTAACTTTAAAAATAAGTTTTAAATAAATCTTCGCTTATGCTTACAAGCTGAATGCTAAAATGATGGGGTTGATTATTTCCCAACTTGCTAAGCAGACAAGCCTCAAATACTTCTCAAATAAAGAAAAGAACTCAAGTTTGAAACAATTCACAGCACCCAAACCAACAATGGCCCATTCACCATCATCAATCGCAATTGCAATTCACTACCACATCAGTCGTCTTCTTCCCCGAACCAACTGATCCTGATCTGACAGATCGATGGACTACAAGGGCATGAGGCTGATCCGCTTGCGGAGGCAGAGGTAGGCGAGGAGGCGGTAGGCGACGGCCATGGCGAGGAGGATCCAGACCTCGCGCATGCCGCCGTCGAGGTCGACGGTGCCGAACGACGGCGAGGACTGCAGCCGCTGGCAGCCGCCGCGGCTGCCGCAGTTGTAGGTCAGGTGGCCGTGGTACTGCGCCTTCAGCAGCAGGTTGAACCCGTAGTGCATGAACGACACGTACTTGAGCCACCTTATGAACTTCGGTATATGCTGCAATGTTTTTTGTTCAATCCAAACAAAATTATCCCAAATTTCAATTTCATTTTTATCCGAGCTTATTTGGTGTGAAAAAAGTTAGGAATATAATGTCGATAAATAGTCGATGCATGCACAATGATATGTAATATTTTGTGTGTTTTTTTTGGCCCTGTTCGTTCACATTTCGGAGCAAATTTATTTTTGAAATTTTCGGAAAGGAATTTTAGAAATTTTGGGTATATGGCCTCCCAGATATTATTTTAACCGAAAAAAATAGTTTTTTTTAAATTTGAGTAGAACATGTTTAAATTCAGCCAAACAAATTGCTTGTTCAAACTCTGTTTCTGAAATACTTTTTGTTTTTTTTTCTAAAAGAAGAAATGTTTCTAATTTACTCAATATTATAACCATGTTTGTGATAAGCAAAATTCAGAAACTAGAAGAAGATAATTTTGTGCTTTCTAGTCCAAAATTTCACTTCTATCCGTCCTTCCAAAATACTTTTGATTTCTTCAACATTTAAACCATGTTTTAGAACACGGGAAAGTGATCGAGAACCAAAATTCAGAAATCAGAAGATGATATTTGTGAGATTCACCTGGACGTAGTAGCCGCCGGTGAGGAGGAAGAGCATGAGGACGAGCGAGGCCATGACGCCGGCGCGCTTGACGCTGAGGATGGCGGCGCCGAGCAGCTCGCCGGTGCCCTGGCTGGTGAGGACGATGAGGAGGGTGGCGAGGAGGGTGAGGCAGAAGCAGGGCACGGTGCGGCGCAGGTCGGCCATGAAGTAGAGGATGGCCGTGAAGAGCACCGGGTACACGACGTGCGGCACCGCGTCGCACACCGTGCTGCTCGCGTAGTAGGCGCTCAGCCTGTACATGTCCGCCTTCCTCTCCTTCACCAGGTACAGCTTCTCGAACGGGAACACGTACACCGACCCGAACAGCGACGACGACGTCCAGAATATGCAGATGTAGAATATCAACCCCACCTGCAAACGCACACATATTACTCTTGATCACCTCGACTTCTTGCCGATGGCGGTGCAACTGTGCAAGGAGGAGGAGGAGGAAGAAGATGAGGAGTGTATGTTCTTGACTCTTGAGAATGGTGGTGTCGAGAGGAGGAGGAGGAAGAAGAGGTGTGTGTTTTGAGTTATTGATGACGTCAGCAATGGTGGTGGCGAGAGGAGGAGGAAGAAGAGGAGTTTATGTGTATGTTCTTGATCGAACAGTTTGAGTTCTTGATGACGTCAGCAATGGCGGTGTCGAAAGGAGGAGAAAGAAGAAGAGGAGTGTATGTTCTTGAAAATGGCGATATCGAGAGGAGGAAGAAGAAGAGGGTGTGTGTTCTTGACCGGACAGTTTGAGTTCTTGATGACGTCAGCAATGGCGGTGTCGAGAGGAGGAGGAAGAAGAGGAATGTATGTTCTTGACAATGGCGTCAGCAATGGCGGTGTCGAGAGGAGGAGGAAGAAGGAGAGGGTGGGTTTGTGTATGTGTTCTTGATCGGACAGTTTGAGTTCTTGATGACGTCAGCAATGGCGGTGTCGAGAGGAGGAAGAAGAAGCTAGTGTACATACTTGGTCACGGAGCTGGGCCTCGTTGGAGGTCTGGGACTTCCACCAGAGGAGGCCGAGGAGGAGGGCGACGCCGACGGACTGGGCGAGGCGCATCTTGTCGAGGTAGTCGGCGGCGCGCTCCCGGAACGTGCGCCGCGACAGCACGGTGAACTGCTCCAGCCAGCCGATGCCGCCCCGCCTATCCTTCCTCATCCTCACCGCCATTCTCAGCTGCTTCGCCGCCTCATCCCTCCCCGCGCCACCTCCGCCGCCGCCCTCCCTCGCCGCCGCGGCCGCCGCCTCCTCCTCGCCGGCCGCCCTGTGCCTCGCCTGCAAGTACTGCACCCACAACGCCATGAGAGTGATTCTTGGGCCCTCGACACGAGACACGCACATACCTTGATGACGTGGGACCTGAACTCGGGGGAGTCCGGCGAGGCGGCGGCGGCGGAGGGGAGGAGGAGGGAGGCGGGGGAGGAGATGCCGTCGAGGTTGCCGGTGGCGAGGTCGAGGAGGAACTCGGCGGGGTTCATGGCGATGCCGGGGGAGAAGCCGAGGGCGGCGAAGTGGCGCATGCAGCCGCGGGCGCCGCCGTGGTAGATGGCGTGGCCCTCGGCGACGAGCAGCAGCTTGTCGAACATGTGGAACATCCGGCTGGAGGGCTGGTGGATGGTGGTGATCACCGTCCGGCGGGCCGCCGACCTGGCGAGGCGGCGGAGCACGACGAGGAGCTTCGCCGCCGACGTGGAGTCGAGGCCCGAGGTGGGCTCGTCGAGGAGCAGCAGCGACGGGTCGACGAGGATCTCGTACCCGATGCTCGTCCGCTTCCTCTCGCCGCCCGACACGCCGCGCACGAACGCGCCGCCGATCTTGGTGTGCCGGCACCTGCAGAGTTTTGCAATCGTGTACAAACATTAGAATTTTTTTCACAACATTTTATTTTAAGTTAGATTTACGGTTTTTTTTTTGACATGTTTGTCTCTTTTTTTTCTATTTCATTTAAAACGGGCTATATATCTATTAGTTGAAAATTATGTAAGATTCAAAGTTATAAATGTACCAAAAGTTTAATAGGTAGTCCTTTTCGTTTTCAGCATTTGTGTCGTGGGTCCTGGGTAGCGAAATTTTCCGAGATATTGGATATTTAAAAACTATTTATTAGGTTTTGAACAAATTTTCGATCAAATTCATGAAAAAAAAGGGAAAAATAATTCAGTGAAGTAGTTTTGTGCCAGGGTCCAAAATTTTCCGAAATCGTAAACACTGTTCAATGGGTATACCATTGCCGTATGACCCACCATTTTTAAGATGAGTAATTTTGTGACCGTTAAAAGATATCATTTTTTTTCTAATGTAAATTTTGATTTGCACTACAAAATATAATAACTCTTTAAGAACTGTAAAATTTCTCTTTTGAAATGAAAGTGCACGTTCAGTAGGTATGTCATGTAGGTTGGTCGAGAAAAATCAAGAGTAATTCTAATGCACCACTGTACTTTAAGATGCGATATTTGCGTTTCTTTGCATTTTCTTATTCGAATTTCAGAAAAAAAACAGATTTATGCTATTAGTCATGATTTTATTTTGTATGCTATTTTGCTTCACGTGGGTTTGTGTTAAGCTGCAGATTGTTGGTTTGACAACTTATATTAGTAAAATCGGTGTAGTTTTTTTTTTCCTTTGATGAAAATATACTTACAGACCTCTCTAGATTTAGCTCAGTTATGATGGCGTCAACTCTGTCGCGCTTCTGCTGCTTTGACATGCGAGCGGGGAGTCTCAAGAAGGCAGCGAACACAAGGGTCTCCTCCACTGTCAACTGAGGGAAAAGGACGTCGTCCTGTGTCACAAATCCAATCCTGTTTTCATCAAAAGAAAATAATTAGTCTTGATTACTTAATTTTTCCACTTTAATTGATACCTGCAGAACAATGCAACTACACTGCTTAATTTGGCATGCCAATACATGTTCTCTCTTATCTGAAGATTGCAGTAAACACTAAGCAGTTTGTCAGTCATTTGCGTGCCTGTAAATTCTCTTTGAAGACATACTGGTTTTACTCAATCTACTCCACTAGTTTACGAAAGATAGCATAACTATGCAAAAATTCTATCTTACAATAACTAAGGGCCTATTTAGTTGGTGAAATGAAAATTTTTGGGTGTCACATCGGACGTTTGACCGGATGTCGGAAGGGGTTTTCGGACACGAATGAAAAAACTAATTTCATAACTCGCCAAACCGCGAGACGAATGTTTTGAGCCTAATTAAGCCGGCATTAGTACATGTGAGTTACTGTAACACTTATGGCTAATCATGGGCTAATTAGGCTCAAAAGATTCGTCTCGCGATTTACATACAAACTGTGTAATTAGTTTTTATTTTTATCTATATTTAATGATCCATACATGTGTCTAAAGATTCGATGTGATGTTTTTTCGAAAAGTTTTTGGAAACTAAACAGGGCCTAACCCATACCTTATGGTCTTACAATAACTACCATAAATAAAAAAAAACACTAGATATGAGAGAAATAACTTTTATATCAAAATTTATTAAGAGAGATGAGGCTTGAACTTGATCAACTAACCCACACCTTATCGTGCTAGTCGGAAGACCCCGGACCTTTCTCATTACATAAATCATACTAATTAATATCCACTATGACTTTATACAGTTACTCTCTCTATTTCATATTATAAGTCATTTTAACTTTTTTTTCTAGTTAAATTTCTTTACGTTTAAGTAAGTTTATAGAAAAATATAGTAATATTTTTAACACAAAAGAATTAAACAAACATATTATCAAAATATATTCGATGCTAAATTTAATGAAACTAATTTGGTGTTTAAAACATTGCTATTTTTATAAACTTAGTTAAACTTAATAATGTTTAAATAAGAAAAAGTCAAAACGACTTATAATATGAAATAGAGGGAATACCTTCTTTTGAGGCAGGGACTGTAGGGGGTGTCATTGTAGGTGATCTGGCCCTTGACACCACCACTGAGCCTGCCTCCAAGTATCTTGAGCAGCGTGGTCTTGCCACTGCCAGATGGGCCCATCAGTGCCAGGATCTCACCAGGGTCAACACTGCCTCCTATCCCCTTGAGGATGTGCTTGCAGCTGCCCTGATCCTCAGTGCTCTTGTGAGATGCAAATGCCACCCTTGCAGCTGTTAGTGGGTTCTTTGGAGTCAGCTTCACCTTGTACTCCACATTCTCAAACTGCACTTTCCAAAAAAAAATATTTATATATCAAGCAAAAATTTAGACCAGGAATTTGCTCCTTTTTTGTTAGCTATATTGCATGCCAAAGAAGTAAAAACACCATGCAAGAAGTTTTTGCAATTAGATAAGAAACTGTTGAGCAATGAGACATGCAAATTGCCAACCAACTAACTTGTACCTTCCCTCCTTAAGTATGTCTATTTCAGGTCGTTTCCTTTGTTTGGCATTTTTTGCATCTCTGAGTTCAAAATTAGACTCTATAAAATGCATAAGAAATAATTAATACAAACTTTTTTTCATGATTTCATGATTAATCACGGTAAAACCTTTAGTATCTTAATAAATCCTGGTAGTAATATCGATCTTTTTCAAACTCTGCTTAGTAGAACTAAATTGTTCAGTTGCTACAAACATCAAACATGCACATATATACACACACTACATAGGGAGAACATCAACATGTGTAAGCATTCTGATTAATCTTTTCACATACCTACAAACATGCACATATGTATCCACTTACCTATAAAAGCTTATAGGGATAATCTATTTATTGTTTTCATAATTTTTCATAACCATAAACGAGGGATTAAAACACTTTCTTGAACATCAACAAGGATAAACTTGATCTGTTTTCGCGCATACCGAAAAATGGAAGAAGAGATAGATATACACACCTTAAGGAATATAGGGAGAGGGCCATCTTTGGTTGGCCACACATGATCCTCCTCCATGTCAACCTCAACACTGCCACCATTGAGATGATGAGAGGAAGGAGGCAGCTGCTCAACAATGGCCATCTCCATCATCTCCTCATTGCTGCTGATCTCCATCATCTCCTCCAAGAGACACAGAAAAAAAGAGTGACAGGTTCAGAGAGAGAGCGCCAAGCAGACTGCCCTTCTCTCCTTTTAATCAGGTAGCAAGAAATGCATGGATGAGCATGAGAAACAGAACCACTAGTAACCAACCAAGAGCATGCCTACTTTGTTATATATATATACTGTTGTGTTCTTGTTTTTTTTCTGCACCTTGTTTGGTGACCCACAATCTTTCTAAGGGCTTTCAGAAGAGAACCTTCCATGTATGCACATCAGAATTATCTGTTACTTTTTTTCTTTGAAAATCAGAACTGTGTGTTATTTCATGTGACAAAACTAGATGTATAAACAATCAAATGCAAAGAATTTAATCTCCTACACCTCAAAGATTGTCATACGCGTATATTGTAAAACATTTTGGATTTGTCATAAGTCAAACTAAAATTTATAAAAAAATATAGCAATATTTTTAACACATAACAAATATACTATAAAACATATTCAATCGTGGATTCAATAAAACTAATTTGATGTTATAGATGTTGCTACGTTTTTCTACAAACTCGATCAAACTTAATATATTTGACTTAAAATAAACCCAAAATATCGAATGGAGATAACATAATTTGATACCACTAACTTTCTGTGGATATTTGGGCTTAGCAGGTGACGACGATTCACGAGGGACAACCAGTGACGACTTCAGAAATCAGTCGGTGCCCGGTGGTGCTTGTCTGTGACGAGAAAAAGGTCTTCCATGTCAAAAATTATGCACCACAAAAATAAGAGAACTTTTTTTTAAGATTATACCGCAGACACACACCACTACACACGTAACACCATACTCACACCCCAACAAATGTGTCTCCTAACACATGCTCTTAGAGACGGAAACCAGCGTCTCACTAAAGTCCTATTGAAAGTTCACATGCATGTGCGTAATATTCGTGGGCATCAGGATTTAAAGCATGGTGGGTGGAGTCATGCACCTACGACTCCACAAACGACACTACTAGTGCTTCCCAAAAATAAGAGAAATTTCTTATGTACCTATAAGACTTTGTCTAATCTCTTATGTGGTACTAAGTTTTGCTTATTTCCTTGCATACTTCTAAATTTTAGTTTAGATCCCTTTCATAACTTTTCCGTTAGTTGACCATTAAATTCTTAATCAAAAGTCCATTTTACCTTTTGGTATGAGTATATTATTGGAGTATAAAAATTTATTGTACGAGACTTTTATATTTATGTATTTGTTATGAAAAATATTATTTACGATAAAATTTATTTTTATATATGACATGAAAGAATAATATTTATTTTTTTAGTTATTAAAAATTATATAAGTACTGTATTATTTTGATTGTAGTATAAGACAAATCTATTTATATCCTACGTAAACAATTTTTAATAACAGATAAATAAATATTATTTTCTATATCATATTTTTAAATAAATTTTGTCATAAATAATATCTCGTATAACAAACTCACAAATATATATATATATATATATATGTTCCTCTATACTGAAAGGAAAAATGGACTTTTTAATATGAATTTAACGGTTAACCCCACGAAAAGGTTAGAGAGGGAATCCAAACTAGAATTCGGGGTACATAAAGGAATGAGTTCAAAAGTGCTGATATAGAAGAAATTGGATAAAATTTTAGAGGTACATGGAGAATTTTCTAAAAAAAATAATAATTTCGCCTTGTAGTTATGGAAGCAACTGAGGACCGGAGATGTTCATGGGCCGTTGTATTAGTGTGAAAAAAAACCTCCATGTTTTGGCTGGATTTTGGAGGCCCAAACGTAAACGTTGCACACGTTGATCAGATGTCATGTACCGGCGATTCGCACCGGCCGAAAGCATCGGAGCTTTCGCTGCAGTTTGGAGATGAACCGCGAAAATCATATCATGATATTGTGATGGAACATAGGGAGGGCGACTGCAATCTATGGCTGCCTCCTGCTACTCTTAATTACTGTATTATTACTCCGTATTTGTTTTCTCGATTACATGGAAAACATATAACCGAGCATTTCGTTATATTTTCTGATTAGATAAAATACGTATAACCGAGTATTTATTATTTTAAGATGTTTGGTTGGGGGTAATAAACCATTAGGAAATGAAGGATTCAATTCTATTTCCTCAGTTTCTAAATATATGATATTTTTAAACATAACAATCATTCTTGTTATTAAAAAGTTTATTGTAAATATGCAAAATACAAGTCCTGTTTAAAGTGAATTTTAATAAAATAAGTCACAACAAAAGAAAACGTTGATACTTACATAGTTTTTCAAATAGTCGAAAATAACAATGTCATGTATTTAACGCAAAACGCTTAGAACAATAAGATCGAAACGCTACAATGTTCGATCATTCCGTCAAAATGAAGCGACGGTCTTACGACGGAATGTTTTCTTTTTTTCTCAACTAAATACTATCATGAAAAAATCCTTATATATCTCTGAATTTTAGCTAATCCCTTCTATGCCCCTTAATTTTGCTTACTTCCTTGTATATCCCTAAAATTTGATTTTGATCCCTTGGATACCCCGGCCTTTTGTCAGTTGACCGTCTATTTTCTATAAAAATGACTATTTTACCCTTGGATGAACAAAGAAATTTATGAATTATATTATTAAAAATATAAAAGCTTCTCGCATGAGACTAATATAGTTATGAGTTAGTTGTACGATGCATTATTTCTCCCAAAAATTATTTTTAGATAATGAAATAAAAAATTACGTATTTATTTTTGAAAAAAAGTCATAAAAATAAGGAGCATTCATATTGTCGGTGATATGGGCCCGGGGGTATCACGTCTAGAGGGAGGAGGCCGCCCTCAAACCCACGTGGCTCTCCCCGAGGGGGGTCGAGCCCGGGGTGTTGTGGCGGCTGCCCCCTCCCAGCTTGGGGTCGGGCAGCCCCCCAACCCACGTGGCTTCCCGCGAGGGGGGATCAAGCCTGGGGTGGAGCGGTGGCTACCCCCTCCCAGCTAGAGGGAGGAGGCCGCCCTCAAACCCGCGTGGCTCTCCCCGAGGGGGGTCGAGCCCGGGGTGTTGTGGCGGCTGCCCCCTCCCAGCTTGGGGTCGGGCCGCCCCCAAACCCACGTGGCTCCCCGCGAGGGGGGATCAAGCCCGGGGTGGAGCGGTGGCTACCCCCTCCCAGCTAGAGGGAGGAGGCCGCCCTCAAACCCACGTGGTTCTCCCCGAGGAGGGTCGAGCCCGGGGTGTTGCGTCGGCTGCCCCCTCCCAGCTTGGGGTCGGGCCGCCCCCAAACCCGTGTGGCTCCCCCCGAGGGGGGGTCGAACCCAGGGTGGCGCGGCGGCTACCCCCTCCCAGCTAGAGGGAGGAGGCCGCCCTCAAACTCACGTGGCTCTCCCCGAGGGGGGTCGAGCCCGGGGTGTTGCGGCGGCTGCCCCCTCCCAGCTTGGGGTTGGGTTGCCCCCAAACCCACGTGGCTCCCCCGAGGGGGGTCGAGCCCGGGGTGGCGCGGCGGCTGCCCCCTCCAAGCTAGAGGGAGGAGGCTGCCCTCGCTTGGGGTCGAGCTCCCCCGACCCCCTCCACGTATCAGCCCACGTGAACAGGGTTAGGTGGGCGCGCCTAACGCCCACCTAACTGCATTTAAAGCGGTCTATGCAACCGCGCCATGCCGCATTTAATGTGGCGTACTGCGCATCTGACCGGTCTGTGACCGGTTGAATGACCGATGAGACGGCGACTGTGTACCCCCGCCCTGTCAGTGTGTCAGGCGGCGAGCGGCGTGCTCCGTCCCGTCCCATCATAATGATGAGGGGCTTCACAGCCTCTTACCCCGGTCAGAGCTGGTCCAACCACTCTGAACTGACCCGGGTTCCCGTTTTCTGGTGTGAACGAGAACCCAGAAGTCCTCATCCATGAAATGGTGAATGACAAGGGCGCCCTGCATGATTTGATGGGCCCCGCGCAGCAACTGACGTGCAGATAGCTTCTGGGCTAAGGCACAAGACATGTAATTAATATAGAGAATATTTTCCCTTCTCCCTAGGTAACACTCGCAACACTGTGGTATCCCCTTAGAGTATAAAAGGAGGACCATGCCTAGCGAGAAAGGGGGATCGGACTGAGGATCCCTAAGCCAAAGCTTGTCTAACCCTAGCTTGCATACCAGGGATTCAGGGACTTTCTAAGCATAGAAGAATCATACACACAGGAGTAGGGTATTACGCTTCATAGCGGCCCGAACCTGTATAAACCTCTTTTGTCTCATCGTCTTGGAGGAGCCTTCGAGATCAAGATCACACACAGTTTCGCTCACCAAATCCTCGAATCTCACCCGCTGCCCCCGGCTGAACTCTCAAAGGGGGGCCTCACAGCCTCCCGCTAGAGAGGGTCACCCCTCGACACATATAAAGATAGGACTACCAATGTTCACAATATTTTTTTTATGAATGCTCCCGATCAAAAAATCAATTGTCCTATTAAAATTTCAAATAAAAATTTTAATTTATTACATTTATTTTATTTTCAAAATTTATATCAAAATTTTTGCACTAATTATTTAGTCTCATTAGTTTTATAAAATGCACATATTGTACACTCAAACAAAAATTTCAATTGTTTTTGAAGCTTATATTTAAACCTATAGCATCAAGGGCAAAAAAGACATTTGCAACCAAACGTAACAGTGAAATGATGGAAAATGTAACGGTAAAGACATGTAAGGGATAAAGTTGAAATTTTAGAGGTATAGAAGGAATCATGTAAATTTCAGTGGTACGAAAGGGATTGAGTGAGTTTTCAGTGGTACAAAAGGAATGCACTCTTCTACTATGAATCATTGAGGACGACATTGTATTAGTAGATCCTTTTCAGAGACACATGAGCACTGAACCTTTTATTATATATCTACCAAATGATAATTTACTGGACCTTTCGGTGTCTTGACTGTCTGTCTTGTCCCTGCTTTTTTTTCCTCCTTTTTTTTGAAACCATTTTTTTTCTTCCTTGCTTTTGTCATGAAGGCAGACAGCCGTGAGGTTGTCTTTCGTTTCAGACTTTTGTTGACAGCTAAGCTTTTGGAACATATACTTGGGAATATTCTCCGCTCAGGCTAAACAACGCATCTGCAGGCAGGGTCACTATTTTTCCTATTCATAAACAATAAACCAAATTTGATCTTCTACAGGCTTAGTTCGAAACGGATTATCAAGCAGATTTGTCGAAACATGGATTCGGCAATAATAAAAGGGGGTAGCGCACGAGACCTAAAAGTGGATGGATGCAGAGACAAAGGATTTAGACAGGTTCAGGCCCTCTCAATGAGAGGTAATACCCTACTCCTGTTTGGGGATTTGAATCCGCCGAGTGTGTATTGATCTGACGATCAGGTTGTCTCATGCCCCTAGAGGGGGCTCCCTGCCCTCCTTATATAGGTTGGGGGGCAGGGTTACAAGATAGAAACCTTAACCAATACGGTATCGGTTTCCTAAATCTACTTTACAATCTTATCAAACCAGGACTTTAGGCCGTTCCATAATATACAGGGAAACGTAATACCCAAGTCATGATCTGTTACATATTTCATATATATAAGTTATCCCCTATAACTAGTCGGATAACCATGCCGTGTGGGTATGGGGTACCCATAATCTCCACAGTAGCCCCTGAGACCTTCACAGTCAGAAAGATAATCTTCTCTCGAACTAGATTACTCCAAAGCCGAGTGCTTCAATCATCTTCGCCATGATCTCCCGAGTACTTTTTCTAAATCAGAAGACTGTGGAGGGCTGAAAAAATAAAGTCAGGTGCATCGACTAGATGCACCGAGCGGTTTCGATAATTGTAGTCAACCAAGCGACTTAATATTAATATGTAGCATATGCGGTGTGAATCCCTGAATAATATGATCCAAGTGATATACCGACTGCTTTGTAAAATATGATGAGTGTAACCTAAAGTTGGCTACATCATTGAAAATTCACATAGCAAAATAGCTATAAGGAAGCTTGTATGTTGTGAATAAAGAAATTTCCAAAGTATTGGGCATACGCCATGCGCACACTGCTTTAACAGATGTGCTTAAGTCCCTAGAAGACACATGGTTCCACCACACCTGGAAATATATGGCATATGTGGTATAAAATCCGAGTAAATAAACTCATAAAGGATTTACCAACCGCCTGAAAAATGATCACAATATATAATCAGCCTAAGCCATAATATTGGTCAATAAAAATGCACACTTACGTGGCAAAAAGCAATGATATTGTATCCAATCAATTGCTTAAAAACCCAAACAGCACTATGACTATATAAAAAAGTCAGCGGGCCAGCTATATAAAGCTTTACTGTTTGACACCTTTTAAGATGCATTGTACCAACTCCTAAAAAGTTGAGTAACTGCGGTATAAAAGGATTTTAAGGTATTGGGCACTTGATCACGCGCACTTTGGCCTAAGCAAAAAGTGCCTAAGTCCCTAAAAGAACGTGACAGGCCACACCTGAAAATATGGGCTGCAGACATATTAGGCCTAGGCCAAAAAATATGCCTTCGACACCCTTTAAAGGATGACGCATGTAACATGCTCCCGAGTAATAAATCTTCCGGGTAATATAGACCAAGTGTAGCTCATATGAATAGCTTCTAATCTGAATGATTATCCCTTATGGGATACTCCAAAATAAATATAATAATTGAATCCCGACTGGCGCAAGTATTCGGTTGATAGCCCTTACGGGGAATAATAATTGGTCCAGTCTTTGAGCATAGAAAATAGACTCATGACTATGAATCCATGTGGAATGTATCCGGAACAAGTCCAAATTGGAGATATAATCCTCACGCTTGAGTTGATGAGCCCCTGAGCATATAGCTTGTCCTTCTGTCATAGTCAAAATTGTCTATTGGCAATAGCTGACGCAGTCGGCATGGAGATGAAATGACCAACATGAAGACAAAATTGCTCATCAGAAGTAACGGAAGATGTCAGTGGTAGTAAAGATGCCACCAATCAAATGTAATGAAGTTGCATAACCATGGAGGCGAAGAAACCAGTCGGCAACAGTCAGGTCAGCTAGCAGTGAAGATGTAGGCGCCCAACAACAACGAAAGAACAGTCGGTGGTGACAAAAGCAAACCGACGATGAAGACGTAGACGCGCATCAACGGTGATGGCGAAATCCACCAATCATGAAGATGAAGAAAATAATCGGCGGTGACAAACGCATCCGACGGTAATGATGATTAGCGGCAACAGAGATAGCCGACTATGATGACGAAGTTTCCCATCAACGGCAGCAGAGTAGGCTATGTTGATGAGGCTTGACAAGATGTTGATGAAGATGACAATGTCGGTGATCCAGTCAATAGCGATGTAGCAGCCGATGATAACGATGAGATCCTCTATCGGCAGTTGCGTAGTAGGCCAACCGTGAAGACAAATAATTGGAGGAGAGTTGATGTTGTTGCCCAACTCGTCTAAACCGAAATATTTGAAGTTGTTGAAGTAGAATGTCTGTTCCGAAGCAAAGATGAAGATAATGACTCCTGGAGTTGACTCATTGGCTGATTAATTGATTTCTTCAGCTTGACATAAAATTTGTCAAATTTTGAGCCTTATATTTGTGTAGCCCCCGACTCTTTGGTTAGTTGGGGAACAACTGAACATAGAGTCGAGAATTATAGCTTCTTGTTGTCGAGCAGTCATTGCTTGATTGAAGATATGTGTTGAAGGTGTCCAAGTAGAAATCCTGAATATTGGAGAGTCACTTGTTGTAGTAAAATATCATGGCATTGCATGCCGAGATGTCGAGGTTCACAAAGACGTCGTGGTTGGTGAAGTAGTAAAACTTGCGAAGTAGCAGCAATAGAGTTTGCCAGTGCCGAAGATAATAAAGATGAAGTCGCTCCACCATGATGACAAAGTTGCATCGCCGTGATGAAGTGAACACGAGTCGGCGGCAACAGAAGCAAACTGGTAGCGAAGACGCGCAGTTGTGAAGATAAAAGCACTAGTCGGCGGCGGCATAACCAGTCGGCAACGGAAGACGATGATGTCCATCAGTAGTGGTAGCTGTATAAACCAGACGTAGAGGTGAGGGCACTAGTCAGCAGCAGACGAGACGACCAGCGGTGAAGAAGATAAGGCCAATCAACACTGGCAGAATCATGCAGCCATGGAAGTGAAGGAACCAGTCAGCAGCCATGGCAAACGTAGGCAGCTTGTGTTGAAGATACTGATGTCTATTAGTAGTGACAGCGATGTAGCCAGCCGTGAAGAAGGTAGCATCAGTTGGCGTTATAACAAGCCAGCCGTGCAGGCGGTGACACCAGTCAGCGGCGGATGCGGCGGCCGGTCGGTGAAGACGTAGACGCCCAACAACGGCGGCATAAAGGCCAGCCGTGCAGGCGGAAACACCAGTCGGCGGCGGCGAAGGCAAGCCGGTCGGTGAAGACGTAGACGCCCAACAACGGCGGCATAAAGGCCAGCCGTGCAGGCGAGGACACCAGTCGGCGGCGACGAAGGCAAGCCGGTCGGTGAAGACGTAGACGCCCAACAACGGCGGCATAAAGGCCAGCCGTGCAAGCGGAAACACCAGTCGGCGGCGGCGAAGGCAAGCCGGTCGGTGAAGACGTAGACGCCCAACAACGGCGACATAATAGGCCAGCCGTGCAGGCGGAAGCACCAGTCGGCGGCGGACGAGGCGGCCGGTCGGTGAAGACGTAGACGCCCAACAACGGCGGCATAAAGGCCAGCCGTGCAGGCGGAAACACCAGTCGGCGGCGGAGAAGGCAAGCCGGTCGGTGAAGACGTAGACGCCCAACAACGGCGGCATAAAGGCCAGCCGTGCAGGCGGAAGCACCAGTCGGCGGCGGCGAAGGCAAGCCGGTCGGTGAAGACGTAGACGCCCAACAACGGCGGCATAATAGGCCAGCCGTGCAGGCGGAAGCACCAGTCGGCGGCGGACGAGGCGGCCGGTCGGTGAAGACGTAGACGCCCAACAACGGCGGCATAAAGGCCAGCCGTGCAGGCGGAAACACCAGTCGGCGGCGGCGAAGGCAAGCCGGCGGTGAAGTCGTTGACGCCCAACAGCAGCGGCATAATAGGCCAGCCGTGTAGGCGTAGGCACCACTCGGCGGCGACGGAGGCAGGCCGGCGGTGAGGTCGTAGACGCCCAACAGCGGCGGCATAATAGGCCAGCCGTGCAGGCGGAAACACCAGTCGGCGGCGGCGAAGGCAAGCCGGTCGGTGAAGACGTAAACGCCCAACAGCGGCGGCATAAAGGCCAGCCGTGCAGGCGGAAACACCAGTCGGCGGCGGCGAAGGCAAGCCGGTCGGTGAAGACGTAGACGCCCAACAGCGGCGGCATAAAGGCCAGCCGTGCAGGCGGAAACACCAGTCGGCGGCGGACGAGGCGGCCGGTCGGTGAAGACGTAGACGGCCAACAGCGGCGGCATAAAGGCCAGCCGTGCAGGCGGAAACACCAGTCGGCGGCGGACGAGGCGGCCGGTCGGTGAAGATGTAGACGCCCAACAACGGCAGCATAATAGGCCAGCCGTGCAGGCGGAAACACCAGTCGGCGGCGGTCGAGGCGGCCGGTCGGTGAAGACGTAGACGCCCAACAGCGGCGGCATAAAGGCCAGCCGTGCAGGCGGAAACACCAGTCGGCGGCGGCGAAGGCAAGCCGGTCGGTGAAGACGTAGACGCCCAACAACGGCGGCATAATAGGCCAGCCGTGCAGGCGGAAACACCAGTCGGCGGCGGCGAAGGCAAGCCGGTCGGTAAAGACGTAAACGCCCAACAGCGGCGGCATAAAGGCCAGCCGTGCAGGCGGAAACACCAGTCGGCGGCGGCGAAGGCAAGCCGGTCGGTGAAGACGTAGACGCCCAACAGCGGCGGCATAAAGGCCAGCCGTGCAGGCGGAAACACCAGTCGGCGGCGGACGAGGCGGCCGGTCGGTGAAGACGTAGACGCCCAACAGCGGCGGCATAAAGGCCAGCCGTGCAGGCGGAAACACCAGTCGGCGGCGGTCGAGGCGGCCGGTCGGTGAAGACGTAGACGCCCAACAGCGGCGGCATAAAGGCCAGCCGTGCAGGCGGAAACACCAGTCGGCGGCGGCGAAGGCAAGCCGGTCGGTGAAGACGTAGACGCCCAACAACGGCGGCATAATAGGCCAGCCGTGCAGGCGGAAACACCAGTCGGCGGCGGCGAAGGCAAGCCGGTCGGTGAAGACGTAAACGCCCAACAGCGGCGGCATAAAGGCCAGCCGTGCAGGCGGAAACACCAGTCGGCGGCGGACGAGGCGGCCGGTCGGTGAAGATGTAGACGCCCAACATCGGCAGCATAATAGGCCAGCCGTGCAGGCGGAAACACCAGTCGGCGGTGGTCGAGGCGGCCGGTCGGTGAAGACGTAGACGCCCAACAGCGGCGGCATAAAGGCCAGCCGTGCAGGCGGAAACACCAGTCGGCGGCGGCGAAGGCAAGCCGGTCGGTGAAGACGCAGACGCCCAACAACGGCGGCATAATAGGCCAGCCGTGCAGGCGGAAACACCAGTCGGCGGCGGCGAAGGCAAGCCGGTCGGTGAAGACGTAGACGCCCAACAACGGCGGCATAATAGGCCAGCCGTGCAGGCGGAAACACCAGTCGGCGGCGGTCGAGGCGAGCCGGTGGTGATGTTCTGACTGATCCATTCCTGGAGCGTAAGAGATAAGCTTAAAGCCATGAATCCCTTTTATGCATATCTGGATCTGGATCCTGCAGAACAAACATATAGGATGAGTAGTATCTGATATAAATATAATACTCGAGAAAAAATCAAGTATTTTAAAATATTTATAAATATGTATTTCTCCTCTTGTCAATTTTGATTACCCCGAGCAGATGATTCATTACGTTTAAACGCTCTGTCCGACTAGTCATAGCCCCCAAGCACCGGGAGTCGGCCTAGGCACTTCCCAGACATGCATATGAGTGACATGAGTTCGCCATTAATGGAACAAAGTTTCACGAATCAGAATTTACTACTCGGGTACTTTTGCAATTATTAAGAGCAGAAAATAAATTTATCTTATCTCTATGCTTTTGATTTATTCCGAATAATACTTAGCACCTTGCGTTACTCGGTCCATCCAACGAGCCCCCGGGTGCTAGGAATCGGCCCAAAGGCAACCATCCATTGGCAAACCAAACGGAAAGCATAGGAAGATAGAACTCCATAACTCGATAGGTACTTTTGTACTCAGATTATGTCGCAAGCAATCAAGATAAATATTATAAAAAATATGATATAACATCTGTAGCCCCCGACTCACTACTCAATGGAAGACCAATTGGTGTAGTGAGGCAGAGGAAAAGGAAAAATATCATATAAAGAATAAAATAAATGATGACTTAGCTTTGTAATATTCCCCTTGGTGATGGCAGAAGTGGCCAATGTGGGAACAAAGTCGTCCATCAATAACAATGAAGACACCAGTCGGCGGCGACGAAGGCGGTCGACGGCGAAAGCAAAGATGCCCACTAATGGCGGCATAATAGGCCAACCGTGTAAGCGGAGGCACCAGTCGGCGGCGACGGAGGCAGGCCGGTGGTGAAGACGTAGACGCCCAACAACGGTGGTGTGACCAACCAACCATATAGGCGGAGGCACCAGTCGGCGGCGACGGAGGCAGGCCGGCGGTGAAGTCGTAGACGCCCAACAGCGGCGGCATAATAGGCCAGCCGTGTAGGCGGAGGCACCACTCGGCGGCAACGGAGGCAGGCCGGCGGTGAAGTCGTAGACGCCCAACAGCGGCGGCATAATAGGCCAGCCGTGTAGGCGGAGGCACCACTCGGCGGCGACGGAGGCGGGCCGGCGGTGAAGTCGTAGACGCCCAACAGCGGCGGCATAATAGGCCAGCCGTGTAGGCGGAGGCACCGCTCGGCGGTGACGGAGGCGGGCCGGCGGTGAAGTCGTAGACGCCCAACAGCAGCGGCATAATAGGCCAGCCGTGTAGGCGGAGGCACCACTCGGCGGCGACGGAGGCAGGCCGGCGGTGAAGTCGTTGACGCCCAACAGCAGCGGCATAATAGGCCAGCCGTGTAGGCGGAGGCACCACTCGGCGGCGACGGAGGCAGGCCGGCGGTGAGGTCGTAGACGCCCAACAGCGGCGGCATAATAGGCCAGCCGTGTAGGCGGAGGCACCAGTCGGCGGCGACGGAGGCAGGCCGGCGGTGAAGTCGTAGACACCCAACAGCGGCGGCATAATAGGCCAGCCGTGTAGGCGGAGGCACCAGTCGGCGGCGACGGAGGCAGGCCGGCGGTGAAGTCGTAGACACCCAACAGCGGCGGCATAATAGGCCAGCCGTGCAGGCGGAAACACCAGTCGGCGGCGGTGAAGGCCAGCCGGTCGGTGAAGACGTGGACGCCCATGAACGGTGGTGTGACCAACCAACCGTATAGGCGAGGAGACCAGTCGGCGGCGACGGAGGCAGGCCGGCGGTGAAGTCGTTGTTGTTATCAGCAATGGCGGTGGCGAAGACAAGCCGGCAGAGTGGACTCGCGGCCGATCGACCGGAAAGCTGAGACGCCTCGAGTCCATGACCAGCATCAATCGCCTCAATAGTGCCGCGTAATTATATGCGAACAACAACAAAAAATAGCAAGAGATTAATCTGGGATTAAAAATCAGTACGATAAATAATGATAAAAATCAGATTGAGTTTCCCCTGACTGATTTGGATCAAGTCAGAGAAGAGGAGCTTGAAGAAGTGGTCGACGGAAAGGAAGTGAAAACTTCCAAAGCGAAAACGAAGTCGGCGACTCATGAAATTGATTCCATCGCGCTTGTTGATAGGAAACTCGACGCAACCCCTACCTGGCGCGCCAACTGTCGAAACATGGATTCGGCAATAATAAAAGGGGGTAGCGCACGAGACCTAAAAGTGGATGGATGCAGAGACAAAGGATTTAGACAGGTTCAGGCCCTCTCAATGAGAGGTAATACCCTACTCCTGTTTGGGGATTTGAATCCGCCGAGTGTGTATTGATCTGACGATCAGGTTGTCTCATGCCCCTAGAGGGGGCTCCCTGCCCTCCTTATATAGGTTGGGGGGCAGGGTTACAAGATAGAAACCTTAACCAATACGGTATCGGTTTCCTAAATCTACTTTACAATCTTATCAAACCAGGACTTTAGGCCGTTCCATAATATACAGGGAAACGTAATACCCAAGTCATGATCTGTTACATATTTCATATATATAAGTTATCCCCTATAACTAGTCGGATAACCATGCCGTGTGGGTATGGGGTACCCATAATCTCCACAAGATTATTGCTAAGCGTTATCTATTCAATAAATTAAATATTTTTAATAAACTCACTTAACAAATAGGTTAGAAACAGTGATCTAAGCAATATAGTAGATCAAGAAATTTTTTAAGAAAATATATTTTTTGAAGTGTGGAGCAAATAACATGTTTCAATAATCCAGTGAATAAATTGAAAAGAACTAATCTCTCTGTTTCAGAAAAAAATCCAACTTCTAAGTTAGAATACGAAGATAGGATGTGTCCAGATTTATTAGGAATTGATTTTTTTAACATAGGAAGTAGTCCTTAAGTTTTTTTTAAGGAGAATAGCCTATTTGATCCCTAACTTTTCACTTTAAGGTTAATATGGTCTTTGATATTTTATTTTATCCAATCAATTCGTTAAACTTTATCATATGGTCTAATATGAACCTTAGGCCTACCAGAAGTGCCATGTAGACATGCCATGTCATCATCTTATTAAAAATGGATAGTAAAATGTCTAATTTGTCTATTTGTATGTGATACGAAATAATATAAATAATTTTATATGATTAGATAATTTAATCTAATCTCAGGAATTGATTTAGACACAAAATTGCTTATGTTACATGTATCGATAGACAAATCAATGTATTTGAGTATTTGCAAATGTAAATGTGTGTGACATTTTTCTTTTTTTTCTCTCTTATTATGTTGTATGTAAGGGTATATTAGTCATTTCATGATAAATTTGTGTAAGATGATGAGATGGGATGCCTACGTGGCGTTTCTGGTGGGTCCAAAAACCATAGTAGATTGAAAGATAGAATTTGAGGACCGATTCGAACAAAATGAAATATTAAGTACCATATTGACCTCAGAGCGAAAGTTGAAGGACCAAATAGACTATTCTCCTTTTTTTATATAAAAAAGAATGTTGCTTTAGATAAGCATGTTCGCATGGCCTCATCGTTCCAAATTATTTTTTTGGAAAAAATACAAATTACCTCTCTAAACTATCGTGGTCGACCGAATTACACCTCTAAACTACAAAACTAGACATTCTTCACTCCTAACTATGCAATCTGAACAAATAACCCCTCGGCTCAATCCGCGGTGGTTTTGTCCTACGTGGTAGTCCAGACATGATTTTTTTTTAAAAAAAATAGTGGGGCCCACTTTCTACCTCTCTCTACACCTCTCTCCCTATCCTATCTCTCTTTACCTCTTGCCGCCGCCAGCCATCGCATTAGCAGGAGGGGTGACGCCCATGGCCCCTGTTGGTGTCGGTGGTGGGAAGATCCGGTGGCGGGCGGCAAGAGAGGAGGCGTCGATGGCAGGGAGATCCGGTGGCCGCTGTTGGCGCCGACGATGTGCGCGGGTGCTGCATGAGCCACTCTTCCCCGTCGAGTGGACACTGCCGCCGTCCACGACGTCGCCATCGCAGCCCGCCTCTCCGCCACGCCCACCTTACCGATGCCGCCCGCCTCGCCGACGCTTCCACCTCTCCGCCATGGCCACCGCCGTGCACGCCAACCTCCCCTTCCATCTCCATTTCCTCCCCATCCCCTCCACCTCCCCGTGCACCGACCGCTGGCCCGCCCCCACGTGCCACCGTCACCTTCGCCTCCGCTGCCTCCACCTCCACTGCCGGTCGCACAAGTGCGCCACTGGCGCCTAAGCGAGCCCTGTCTCTCTCGCTGGCCGCTCGTGTTACGTCCTCCTCCGCTCCGCCGACGGCGCCCGAGTGACCTCTGCCTCCGCTGCCACCGTCAGTGCCCGAGAGAGCTCTGCTTCCCCGCCCTCGCTCACTGCCATCCTCGGTCCCCCTCCACCACCTTCAATTGGCTCTGATCCTGCCCGTCGTCATCCTCCACTCCTCTGTTGTCCTTCTCCGTGCCGCCGTGCTAGTGAGCTGGTGAGAGGAGGGAGAAGAGAGAGAGAGAGATTGGGATAGAGAGAGATAGAGAGGGGTGGCACTACAACAAAACCACTGTTATAAGACATTTGACTTAAGACACTCTGTAAGTTGTCTCAACTTTGAGAATTACGATTAAAATAGAGGCGACTTTTGAGACGCTTTACAAGTTGGAGACATAGTTTAAGACACTTTACGATTAGCATAAGACTACATCATTTAGATATGAATATTGAGACGTTTTCAAACGTCTCATTTCTAAGATGTGTTTAGATATGAATACTGAGACGTTTTCAGACGTCTCATTTCTGAGATGAGTTTAGATATGAATTTTGAGACATCTTCATTATATGCATGTCATTGACATCAAACAATACAATTATTATTTACACAGAAAAAAAGAATATTTGAATCATTTAGATTCCATCGGAAAACTACATAATTCCTTATCATCTTCATCACATAATATTATAATTATTTAATCATTTAAATCATGAGGGTTTCCGAGACTAAAATAATATTATAATAATTTTTGAATCATTCAGACTCAATAAAGTCTCTCTCAAATGATTAATATTATAATATTATTTGAATCATTTGGACTGCATTGAAAAACATGAAAAATAATGTACTCGTCCACAGAACGTACAGATTGCGATAATGGGGCACTAACCAAATTAACGTGAATAACTAAGCAGCAAGAATGTGCTTCTTTGTTAGATAGGATAATTACAAACATATACACGTACTTGGTTGATAGAAGTGGGCTGGACCTGCTGCAAACCACTTTATTTGTTGGGCCGACGCTTTGCTTTGTTGGGTGCGTATTTGTGAGAATTCTTGGACGATAGTCTCCGCAACACCCTCCTGAACAATAACCCTCGTGAACAATCCCCTTGGTGGCGGCGACACAACTCACGCCAACAGATTGCGCCTCCGCATCTCGCAGCGCCTCCTCCGTCGTCGGGTGCGGGGTTCCGCCGCCGCTCGCGACCTGAGGGGCAGGGCCTCCACCGGCAGCCGTGGGCATAGGACCTCCTCCGTTCGGCAGTTCACCAACAGGTACAGCTTCTCCGCCGGCTGGCAAGCCCAACGCATACAATCCATTACTCCATCATCACCATTCAGCAGCCATTTGGTCCTTTTCCCTTTTAAGTCTTTATTTGGATTGGGTTTTGTTATGTGTTTTCCCTTGTCATTTAGATCCGATGAATTTTAGAATTAAAATCTTAATCGCTTATCTAGCACTAGTAGTACTGCTAGTGCGGCTATGCTGGTGCAGATTCATCAGGGTCACTAGTGACCAGGCATTGGAGTACATTATCCCTGAGAGGCTTGTGAGCTTGAATGCTTGATAGTACTAACAGATTTTGGTGCATGGAACCTGTCTGGGATGTACGACTTCCAGCCACATCGCTGACTATGAATGCAAACAACCCTTAAACTTATATAGCTATTGAATTGAACTTGATATGCAGAACAAGTATTATTCTAATTATCTCTAGTGATGTGATGTCATTTGGCTAACTCTATTTACATTACATGCTTACATATATTTTATGCATTATGTTTTCGCTCTGTATTTTTTATTTTTTAAAATATATATAGACGTATCCCCGTATCGGTGTTTTTAAGAAAATGACGTATCCTCGTATCCCCGTACCGCGTATCCGTATCCGTATTCGTATCCCCGTATCAAGGTAACATAGATATTACGTAGAACCAAGTTAAGACAACTTACGAGAGAGTGGATCCACGCATCTTATGAAATTTTGCTGTGAAGGTGGTTCTGAATGCTAGATATCAGTTCCCAAAAGATGAAACTACCTTTCACCAGTGGTATTTTAAATTATGGTTATGAAATTTGTTAACTATTAACATAGTTATTTCTATGCGCATCTTAATGTCCTTCTCAAATCACCCAATCAATTTCACATTCTTTTTGGTATAACTCAGAATTGGTCAGTAGATCAATAGCTAGTGTAAGTGTTAAGACTTGATGTTGTGTATTCTCGATTAATTATGTGAAGAAAAAACTAAGAAAAATCATGAATTTTGACTTATAAAATATTGTTCGGATGCAAATTTTGAATATATTCTTGTAGGATTGAAGAAGACAATGTTAATAACAAGGTTGATGTTTCTCTCTTATTACTCCAGCATACCATATGACTGATGATGGATCGAGATTGGATGAGTGAACCAAGATCATCCGCTGCTTATAAAGATCTAGAGAGGTATTTATATATTGTTTTGCTCTATTATATTAACTATACCATGGACATGACATATTTTTTTAATTATATATAGATCATTTGTTCGGATAAAGGCACTTGTGCGAAACAGAGCTTACCCAGAAGGTTCAATTGCTGAAGGTTATATTGCAGAAGAGTGCCTGACATACTGTTCAAGATTTTTAGAAGGAAGTACACGCTTTACAAGAGCACCTAGAAACCCTGAACCTTCAGATAATATAAAAGACATTTATATGTTTGAGAGTGCTGGTGAACCAATTGGCAAGGCCATCACCATAGGACGGTTTGACAACCAGCTTCTAGTGCAAGCACATCGATATGTCTTGCGACATTGTGATGAACTTGAAGACTTTCGCAAGTGCGTAACACAAGCATATTCTATCTTTTTTTTTACAGTCATATATATATTGTTTAATGTATCCAATTGTTGCAGAGAATTTCTTGATGAAGAGAAAAGAAAACTGCCTCATACAACTAACTTGACACAGTCCGACGTCGACAGGTTGATCAATAGAAGCTTTGCTGATTGGTTGGAACAAAAGGTATGATTGTCTATGTATTCATATTTATGCTGTAAGAAGTTATTTAGATAGCCAAGAATAACAATATTCTTATGCAGGTTTTACAAAATGGTGGAGTAGATATCGATGAAAAGACGAGAGCGTTGGCTGCAAAACCGAACAAAACTGTTGTGTGCTACAGTGGCTATATTATTAATGGTTTCAGGTTCCACACTATGATGCGTGAGGCTGGCCGCTCCACTCAAAACAGCGGCGTAGTTAACATTGCTGATGATGGTGTTAATTACTATGGCAGATTATCGGACATCGTAGAATTGTCATATAGAAAATACAAGGTAGTGCTCTTCAGATGTGATTGGTATGACGTCCATCATAAAGCCGGCATCAAAAAGGATGAATTTGATTTCACCCTTGTGAACTTCTCCCGAAAGATACATAGTGGAGATAAATTAGATCATGATCCATTTGTCTTTTCATCACAAGTGGAACAGGTTTTTTATGCTGAAGATGCAAAAGCTAAAGGATGGCACGTCGTAACGAGATTTAAGCCCAGAGATATTTTTGATATGGGTGTGGAACAACAATCTAATGAAACAGAGTAGAGGATGGTTGTGTGCTTTCAGGGATGCAGTAGCAGGAAATTATTTTATCTTGGACAATACTGTGTTAAAGCTTGTTTGTTTACCCATACACTCTGATTTTACTTTTTATTTAGCTGCTTGATTTGATTGCATATATTTGAATGAGCAATGATGTGAGTTTTGACTTATGGTAAATTTGTCGACTGGTTCTGTTTCTGTTCACTGTTGATATTGAAATCATCTAAATTTGTCGACTGGTTTTGTTCTGTTCACTGTTATGTGATGATAGGTTATGGTTGTTCAGTCCTAGTTTCAGGT
The DNA here is from genome assembly GCF_034140825.1 of Oryza sativa Japonica Group. Classification (NCBI taxonomy): domain Eukaryota; kingdom Viridiplantae; phylum Streptophyta; class Magnoliopsida; order Poales; family Poaceae; genus Oryza; species Oryza sativa. The sequence continues at coordinate 25,018,897 of NC_089040.1, read as the reverse complement.
TTGCCAAATACACGTCTTTATACTTTTAGGGAGTTGCTATGCAAAGAAGCACAAATCTTACGTTTCCTTGTTGGTTAGCACATCAATCTATCAATCAGTAGTTCTAGGGCTCGATTCCACTTCAACGCATCACTCGGTTTTTATTTTATAACTGAAAAACACACTCATATTTTTGCCCTTTTTCTTATTACATCATAACCTGATTTTTTTTCTTTTGAAAAATACATCTATTATGAATTGTATTTTTATGAATTTGAACCCCTTTCCTTGCCTACGTGAATATTTTTTAAAAAATGCTTAAAATGATTTATAATATAAATAATCTACCCATATATATAAGTCAAGCCTAAAATATTTTTAACTACAAACCAAGTCACAATACAATAAATTATAGTTATGTAGTTCTTTCGAAAAAAGATAAATGGTCAAATAAATATTGAAAATCAACGGCATCATTTATTAAAAACCGACAACTTATACATATGTGGGTACATTAGGGATAATTTTATGAATTATCGTCCAGCCAACATATGCAAATTAAAATAAAAAAGCTTTTTTAATTGTTAAATCTCCTATAAATACAGACTTTTATTTATTAATTCTAAAAAAAATCGGAGCCAAGTATGCGTAGTACCATATAACATATCACCCATCTCGTATCATATCCCATATTATTTCCTTCGAATCGGATTCAGGAACAGATATTAATTTGTATCTCTAATTCATATATAATAAATATAATAAGGTAATTAAAGTATCAAAAAGATACATCAAGAAAAAATATACAATATTACATATGAGCACGTAAAATAATGGTTAACCAATCTTTTATCATGTTTTTATAATACATGACATACGGGCAAATACATGTCTTCCCCTATCCTAACCCATATTTTTTTAACGAATTCGAGTTCGAACTCGGATAGTATCGGGTATCCCTTTTTTTCATATTCCTCCCATGAGTCTCGGGTCGGGCGGGCGGTTGGGAAATACCCGCCCTATTTCACCCCTACCGACAAGTTAGATCCGCCCCTGACCAATTCCGAATACAAACTATTATTTGCTAATTCCAAAAAAAATCTCAAGCCAACTTATGCAAATCCAGATTAGAGAAAATATATTTTGGAATTATTCATCTGAGATGGACAGGGACTTTAATTTATTAATACTAAAAAATTCTGAAGCAAAGTCATGCAAACCCAGATTAAATAAAAATATATTTTCAGATTGTTAATCTGACATGAATATATTTAAAAATATCTGAGATGAACATACAAAATTATTTACTATTTTTTTAAAAAAAATCTCAAGCAAAGTCATGCAAATCCAGCTCAAAGTAAAAAAAGCAAAAATACAACGAACTTTTGAGCTCGAACAATGTATGTATGTCACAGAAAAACACCTGTTAACCAATAGAGCACAACAAGTATTGAGATTCTCTACACGTATGTTTGTAAAGATACGTGTAGTAGTAGTAGTAGCGTTCCTGTTTTGCCGCCTAAGGCGGATTTCTTTTGGCGGCATATTTTTCGAAGCGTTCGCGGTATATATATCGACTGCCGTTCCTAAATATATTTTGTTTTGCCGCCTAGGCTGATTTTTTTGGCGGCATTTTTTTTTTGGAAAGCTTACTGTATATATATCACGGACCTACTTTTCCACGCCACATCCCTAAACTTCTCCATCTCCATAGTACTCTCCTGTAACAGAATTGGAAAACCCAATCTGGCGACGGCTGCCCGCCGCCGGCACCCGGCGGTGCTGTTCCTCCGTTCTTCCTTGCACACGACGGCTGCCCGCCGCCGGCGCCCGGCAGTGCTGTTCCTCCGTTCTTCCTTGCACACAGGTGGGTCAATTAACCTCTGCTGATTCTTCTTGCTGTTTCTTTGTTGCGCATTGAATCGATCTAGGTTAGTACATCGCCTTCTCTCCTTAATTTCAGTCAATCAACAAGTTAGGCAAATTCAAAATCCCCCCTAGCTTCTCTGTAGTTTGGCCCCCTATTCCCCTCCATCAACAGCAGTTCATCACTGCCATAAGGGTTCGTTTAATCCCTAAGAGAAAGGGGGGTTTGGAGAGGATTGAGGGGGAACGATTCCACACCATAATAGGTGTGGAATAAATCCCTTCCAAATCCTCTCGGTCCACTTGTGAGAGAGGGATTAGCAGAACAAGACCTAAAGGGGTAGGGTTCCACTACCTTCCATTTCCATTTTTCTAATTTCTTGGTTGAAACTCTCAATGGTGGCCGGCAAGTCCTCCTTGGGTCATCGTCTTTGTGGTCGCAATTGTTGCTGCTTGTAGTGTGCCCGATCTGCGAGTATCCTGGTATTGTGTAAATTGGATTTCATCAATGCACAGCTATCGTTATTCTGAAGATCCACCAAGCACAATCTTAATGTATAATTTATAATTCACTAAATTATTCTCATTCCTCTTTAGTATATTACTGTTTGACAGAATAAGGCACATATGCAGATGGAAATTAGATTGTGCAGTGCATTGTATATTATCTATGCCTAATTCTGTAAATGAACAGGCCATAAAAACAATAAAATTGCTTATCATGCATTTCGAATTTCCTATGCAGTTAATTAACTTTCATTATATGCATGTTTTACTTCAGTAAACAATTATGGCGAGGGGGCCAAGACGTCTACGGAAGTTGAACCTAGATGCACAGAGCGCAGGACATGTGCAAGCTGAAGAAGAAAATTTGCTGTACAACTTTGAAGCTCTAGATGAAGCAGATGCACAATTCAATGACGATAATTTGCATCTCGAAGCTCAAGATGCAGGGAATGTACAACCCACAGAAGATAGTGAGCAAGACCTTTCAGAGAATGATGACATAATCACGGAGTTGCCTCTTGCAGCCAAAAGACCAATTAATATAATCTGTAAGTTTCATATTTTCTTCCTATATATGTCTAAATATATGATTTTTCCTATCACCCATAGCTGAACTGTTCCTAAATGTAGGGCCAAATGGGGAGGTACGACAGGTTCTAGGAAATTTTAATGTAAAAAACTTGGACCAACTGAAGCAAGGAAAGGTAATTGTAGAGACGGATGAACATGGTATTCCAAATGATAGATCAGGTTCTGTTCTAGGCTCGTATCTTGGTAAGCTTGCACAGAATTCAACATTTGCACCATTGGACATTCCAAAATGGGACCATGACTTATTTGTGGGACCAAAGGAGAGCATAGTCGCTGACGTGGAGGTGAATTTTTAATTAATGTAAACAAATATTATCATGCTTATTTCAGATCTAACTTTTAGTTATTCATGGTAAAGATGAAATTTGTGTACCCTTCTGAGACGAAGCAGCTTACAAGAGGCTGGATTCTAATGAAAGCTGATAAAGGGTGGAGATCTTACAAAAGCCGTTTGAAGGGAAGATACTTTAATCCTGATGTGAGGACTCTAAACGATATATTAAAATATGTCCCAAAAGGTGTCAATGGATATCAATGGCGTGGTCTTGTTAAAATATGGTGTCAGGATAAACACAAGGTGACCTCTCCATTTTAATGCTAGACATACAGTCCAAATTTTGTTTCCTAATCATCTGTATTTAGTACAGCTTCTCTATTTTCAGAAATTATGTGAGAAAAACTCTGAAAGCGCAAAACAGCAGAGGAATCCACATACAACTGGTAGAAAAAGCCATGCTAGGCTTTGTAAAGAGATGGTGGTAATTATTTTGGACTTAAATGTTATTGTTACATATCTATAGCTTTCTAATGCTAAATTTGATCTATCTTCTGATTCTTTGTTGCCTAGGAAGCAAAAGTTAAAGGGAAGGTCCATGACATTGACGTATGGGATGAAGCACATAAGAAAAAGGATGAGCGCATTAAGGCAGTAGTGGTAAATTTCTTTCCTTGTTAGTTGTTATCACAAATGTAGTTTGGTTCATTTATGATAAACTAATTCATGCATGTTTAATTATGTAGGAATCGGCTTACCATGAATTAGCTAAAAAGAAATCTACTAGTTGCAGTGGTCTTTCATCCAAAGATTATGATGAAGTTTTTCGACGTGTAGTTGGAAAAGAGACAAAACTTCGAGGGTACTACGATCATAAGAATTGGAGCCAAATAAGGGTTTCTCAGGGACTAGATGTTGTTGGACAATCTGAGGAATATGCAATGCTTAAGTTACAAATGAATGCAATGGAAAATAAAATAGAGGCTATGAGTGTTGATATGACTCTGATGCGTGCCTTCATAGAACAAAAATTCCCTGGAGAGGATTGGAGAAATATTGTGGTTGCAGAACAAAATAAAGAAGTAAGTGTCACTGTACACCATCTTCCCCTGTCTAAAGATCAATTAACGAATACACTATGTGATCAGTACATATGCATGGATTATGCTTTTTTTGCAGGTTGATATTTCTGAACAAGTTGGTAATGATATCCAACATGAATCAAATGTTGAAGAATCATGTGAACATGTACATTCTACACCAGATAATGTGCAGGTGGTACAATATTTACTTGATAATTTTTAAATTGATGCTTTTGTAAGTCTTTATAATGTTGTTTTTCATAAGTTGCAGCAGAAGCATTTAATCAGTTATATTCCTGCTAAAAATGGTTGCCACAAACCATCTGTACCACATGAACACATGATTGACAAGGTAACTTATGCAAATCTCACTATGCTCACCATATGCATTTTTTACATTATATATATAATTAAATTGGCCTTCAATTGTAGCAATCAAGCATTGGAAGCTTTGCTAGAAGGTCTGAAGCTAGTCAGAGATACATGGAATCAACTATGGCACATGACCATGGAACTGATAAGGTATACAAACTAAGCATGCACAAAGATTGAAAAGATTGATACAAGTAGAAGGTCTGAGTTATTTTTTGGTTACAGGTTGATATGTTTGATCAAGTTGACATTGACTGTACAAATGAATTTGATAATAACTTTGATAATTCATTTGCCAATACCAATGCTAAGTCAAATCATGTGCAGGTGCGGTGTTTACTTGAAAAGTTTTAATTGAGGCTTTCACAATTTCTAAATATTGACATTTATCATAAGTTGCAGCAAGTACATTCTATTAGTTCTGCTAATGGCAATGGTCGTCGTTTCAATCCATCTATACCATATGAACGCACAAATGCTAAGGTGACTTAGGAAAATCTCACTACATAATGAGTTCTGCTTGATTTAAACAACAATACCTAATTTTAATGAATTTCAATTACAGCAACTAAGTGGGGAAAGCTTAGGCAAAAGGTCCATAACAAGTCAAATGAATGTGGAATCAATGGTGCCACGTGAGAATGTGACCAATGAGGTATATACAACTAAGCACGCAAATATCAATTAGTAAACTTATTTGGCAATACTGTGATTTGTTTGATTTTTTATTCAGGCTTATGTTTCTGAACAAGATGGTACTGATATTATGAATGGGTTTGTTCACAACCGTGAGGAACCACATGCCAATGAGAATGCTATACCAAATAATGTGCGGGTTCTGGAATGTCTACTTTAAAAATGTTGAATCAAAGTTTGCCAATGTCTTAATTCTATCATTTATTATTACAGCAATTATGTTCTGTTAGTTCAACTAGAGCTAAAGAGAATTGTTCTACTAAAGCTTTGCCATATGACCACATAACTGCAAAGGTGTGTTACAGAAATCTTACTCTATTACTGAAACATGTGATTGTTACAACATTTCACAAAGTTGACTTTCAATTGTAGCAATCAAGCATTAAAAGCTCTGTCAAAAGGACTAGAACTAACTGTGTGGATTCAATTTTACCACCTGATAAAGCCAAACAGGTTAGATTCAAACTATTATGCTCTTTTAGTTCTAGTATTAATGCTGATCAAGCCTGCTCATCCACTTTTGATTCTTTAAAATTTTTAACACAGGGGCCTCAGAGAAAGGGAGTATTAGAGAATACTTCATCTAAATCAGTATGTGGTTTCCATTGTTTATGATAAAATAAATATTCATATGCTCATGAATGACAATGCTCCTAGTTTTGCGAATGACAATATTGTGTTTCTCAAAATGATAGGATCAAAGGGTGGTGTTCTTGTTTTCATTGAATCCAGTATACAAAGGCAAAGTAGTGGCCAAGGGAAATTTAGTGACTACAGATAGCACATATGTGGTTGGAGGAAATATGCTTGGAAATGAATATTATGGTGTGGCTGTTCATAGTGTTACAAATATTGGTGATGAGAGACTGCCAAGACCATCTGAAAACTGTACTACATTAAGAGAGGCAATTGGTTATGTCATTCCTTGGCCTCGTCCCTATGTAATATTAATCATTTCAACTCCTATTATAATTTGTCACGTTGCATTTTTTTTTTGCATATATCTCGTTACTAATATAATATCTTGACCTTTCAGGTAAGAAAGCGTAGGGATACAAGTTCTGCCCAGTAGCAAGGCCCTTTCATACGAGTGCTCTGCTCATAACCAGAATTTTGCTGTTATTATTGGTCTGACTATAGGATAATGAATGGAGGACTGAAGAAAAGAAAGAGTGGAAGCCCTGATATTCAACTTTCCTTTTGAAGAAATATTATAGATTTCCTTCTAGCAGTTTAGAAAAACACGCACAACAAGCTGTAGGATGTTATATATGTGTGTGTCTATTGCACTTTAGTTTTCCAGTTAGTCGTATATGTCTATTTAAAATTACATGGATGTTTTATTTAGTTGTAAACTCCTTGCTCTCATACAAGCATGTACAGCCTTTCCCCTTTTAATATATTATATGTTCTTGTATATGGTCGGGAATATGGTACTGCCTGCCCATGTAATTTTTTACATGCACATGTATATAGACTCAATTAATATATGATTAATTTAATGTGCATCCATATATATAATTATATACAATACGTACTCGTTACAATATACTAAATGTATAAAATACATACTACGCTATATCTAAAATACTGCCACCGAGACGCGACAGAACGTCTTAATTAATGTGCTAAAATACTACTACTGAGACGCAACAGAACGTCTTAATGGATGCGTCTATGGACGTTGTACATTGTTTTTTAAAAGCGTCTCTATGCCTATAGAGGTGATATTCCACGTCTCTAACAACGTCTTAAAATAAATTAGGTACGCTTTAGGAAATGTCTCTATTTTTTTGAGACGGTCCAAACGAAGACGTTCCTATGACACTTTATAAAAGCGCCTCGCTTGTTTGCGGAGACGAAACAAAACGTCTCTATATTACAAATAAAATGTCTTCTTTGGGGGGTTTTGTTGTAGTGTGGGGAACTGACAGATGGGCCTACCGATTTTTTTTATTAAAAGAATTGCTGGCTGGACTGCTATGTACGATCAAAACCACCACGGATTAGGGGGGTTAGTTGTTCAGTTTGCAAGTTGGGGGGTGAAGAATGTCTTGTTTTTGTGGTTCGGGTGTAATTCGGTCAACTGCGATAGTTTAGGGGATAATTAGTATTTTTTTTCTTTTTTAATACGTAAGAGAATTACATACCATCTTACTAAGAGAATAATATAATGAGAAGGGAACAGTGCCCACCAACCCGAACATAGGTTGGAGTCTGTACAACGCACGTAAAAATGAAAAAGTCATCTTCTAGAGACTATCAACCTATCAAGAAACTCCTTAAGCCTAGACGATCCGGTTAACGATCACATGATACACTCATCGTTCAAAATTATTACTTCAAACATGACCAAAAGTCGCGACATTATGATTGGTAATATTATTTTCATTTCTAAAAGTCGATTAATTTAGAAATGTGAGTTTTGTAATGAGAAAATCCCGGCACAATCTGACTAGCCGATCGAAGAAAATATTTAAGTGTCTATTGCTCACATGCATCACACCATACTTCAACTAATCTCCAAATATTCCATTGATACAAAATGACCATGACCTGCACCCTATCATACGCCGTTGAACCGACGACTATATACGAGTCAACAGTGTGCATCACACTGAGAATTGAGAAATTTCCACACTGTATCCCTCCCCCTAAAAGACAACATGCCCCAATACCATTTTTTTTAAAGTTAAATTTTGCCTTTGATGGTAGGTGAATAAGTTATTTCCTCCGTTCGAGAATATAAGAGATTTTCTCTATGTTAAGTAAAATTCTTATATTGTTCAACGGAGGTAGTAAATTGCTAGCTCCTCTACAATAACGTCCGTATGAACCTAGGCTAAAATGGTGAAACAATCAATACTAGTTGATGTGGCGCTAACGCAAGTAGCACAACTTTTTTTAATTGAAATATGCTATAGCATTTCCCATTTGGTATTTATTTTTAATAGACTCACGCTAGAATAACTTAAACAGTGGTGCAGTCCCCTATATATGCTCTTTCATTGGCGACTTTGCATATCATTGGGAACATGACATGGCCATTACCAAGCTAAATAAAAAGGACTCGAATATATTCTTGCTTGCTTTAATCAAGCAAAGGACCTTCACTTTGCCCTGCTCAAGTTACACGAGTTTTTGCATCAAGTTAATCATCTAGCTTGTCCTGTTGGCCAATCTGTGGCCGTTTATACCGAACAATTTGCAAGGACATTGGCGTATTCATGCAAAGTTTGAGTAAATGATTACATCGAAAGAATCCGTTCACATTAAAACCGTATCAATCTTAATGTATATATATACTGAAAAACTCTTACTAATTTCACTACGATGTAACCATTTTTGTTGCTAAAATAAAACGCATAACATAATTTAGGCTCATGTGAGTAACAACTAACAAATATCCGGGACCCAACGATACACTTTTTTTTTAAAAAAAAGAGAACTATTTTGTAACTTTTAAATAGTTCAAAAGCTATAATATTATTACAGCATGGCAAATCCATATAAGTTGTTATGCCAAGATGCCAGTAAATAATACAGTTTCTCGGAGGTATAAAAGGGTAGGAAATACATGTGTTCATTCATATGGATAAGTTGTGCACGTGCAAAAATAGACTGTTTCCCTTAAAAATATATTATAACTTTATATTTAGAAATTTGTTGAGGTGGTTAAAAAAGGATAAAGTTATACAAAACCATAGGTATTATGACATGTAACACATAATCTCAGATATTATGGTTTTTATAGTATGACGAAACCCTATCCATATGTATTTTGAATGCAAATTTACTTAAAATTAAAAAAACATAAAGTGTATATGAAAATCTCAATAATTAAGTTCTTGATTAACATTGATATTACTTTCAAAGATTCGGTTAAGATATCCTGAAATTTATCATTCATAAAGGTGGAGTTTATGAAACATCGAGACCACAAAACCTGTGGTTACATGTCACACGTCATAATACATTTGGTTTTCTGCGACTTTACCTTAAAATATAAGTTTGTTTTAAAAAAATCACTCTTAATTTTTTTTAAAAAAATCCAATATATATAGGGCACTAAGGCTTTGCAGCCGAATGACCCCAAGTGAGTAACCAGCTGAGCTGAGCGACCAAGAACTCGGGACGACTCAGGAGTCGGAGGAGACAATCTCACTCTCTCCCTCTCCCCTCTCCTCTCCCAAAATCCACGCCGAGCCCGCCAAATCCTCCCCCCGGTGCGACTCGCCACGGATCGCGCGCCGCCGGCAATGGGGGCCGCCGCCTGCGACGCCGCCGTCGAGGAGCTCACTCGCCTCCTGGACCAAGGTGCGCCACCGCCGCCGCCTGGCTTTGCAGTTCCTTCTTTTTTTAGAAAAAAAGGAAAATTGGAATTGGTGGATTTTTCGTATGCGTTTCGTTGGTGGTAATCAATGTGTGCTTGGGTTCTTGCAGTCGAGGAGCCGCTGAAGCAGACGTTCCAGGTACGTATTGGGTCTTTTGGTGTGATCTTTAGCCTGTTGATTCATGGCTTTCGTGTCAGGTCTGATCTTTTTTTATGCTGTACAGTTTGATCAGAGAGATTCAGGCCATTGCTTAGTTCATTTCGATAGTTTGCAGAAACTGAATTTGTTTTAGATGTACCAAGTTTTCTCCATTTTTTATGATTTATAAATTATAAACTTACAGTAAGCTTGGATGATGTCTCGATCGTAATCAGTACTAGGAGAATTTTGCGTCTGGGGAACAATAATGGATCTATGAACAACATTGAAGGTTGGGAAAGTTGGAGCTAAGGTTGTTAGGATGAAAGGTGTTCTGCTGTTCTCTTCTTTAGGCCACATATTTGGGACTTTTTTTAGGGTAATTTTTAGTGGTTTTACAATTGGGCCGAGCAACGCGTGTTTTGTGTTGCTTTCCACAACGGATGGTCCCAAGGGATTGTTCTGTAAAAGTCCACCAAATCAGCTAGTGGACAAGAGTGGTTCTTGGCACTTGAGCACCCTGATATATTTTTTAGCTTGCTCTCATTGGGGGAATTGAGAGGTTTGTTGGTAATAATATAGTGTTCATTTGTACCTTTTTCCTTGGGCTTCGGCCGTTACGCATTCTTCTTGTAGCTCTTCCAAGTTCTTTGGCATCATTTCATCGTCCTTTTGCTCTTGGTTTTGTTAATATGATGCACTGGAAAACTGCAGACTCAAGTTGAAAGCACACGCCGATACACATCCCACTTGTAGACTGCTTTATGTGTTTTTGGTTAATGTGATGCTCTTTAGAAGTAAGGTTTATGGACATGCACTGGGTGCTGAGTAGGACATGCCTGCTTGTTTGGAGCAGAATCCCATGGCTAGTGTGAGACTACTAGTGTCCTCGCAAAAAAAAAAGGAAAAAAAAGAAAAGAAAAGAGAACCAATGGCTAGTGTAGTGGCAATCAAAATGGGGTGCTACTCGCATCAGAATTGTTGTGTCACTGTTATGGTAGTGTTGGGCAAAGTATTGGAAAATGAACAAGCATTTTTTACTTGAATGCTACAGTATTAAGAGGCCAAATGATTCAACTCCGGTGGATATTCCTTTTTTTTTCTGTTTGTTTTAATTTCTTTTAGAGAATATATTTGTCGGTCATCTAAACAACAAATTTCTGTGCATTCCTTCCATTATTTTTGGAATGGAGAGCTTCTAGATGATCTTTATTGCATATTATCTATTTTTGAAAGTTTTGTATGATAAAGGTATTGATTCCTTCTTTAAATAATAAAACCTGATTCTAAGGGCTCAGATTCTATGATGGATAAAGGAATAAAAAGCAACTCAAGATAAGCATATACCTAGAACTAATTCAGCTATTTTTGAAAGCTGAAACAGAGTGTTGCTATGGTCAAACTAGTATCTGATCCTACTTGGCTACCACAAATCATTTTTGGTACATTTCAGCCATTTTAGATATCAAAATTATTTGTTACTATTAGAGATTGTAAAGTATCATGTGCTGCCTAAGAAGATTGCCTCGTAGTTCTCAACTCTCAAGTATATCATTCCTTTTTCAGAATGTGCACCAGGGCTATCCAACAGACACACTAGTGCGCTTCCTAAAAGCTAGAGAGTGGCATGTTTCAAAGGCTTGTGATATGGTAATATTTTACTTGTTTAAATTGTACTTCCTCCGTTTCATATTATAAGACTTTCTAGCATTGCCAACATTCATATATATGTTAATGAATCTAGATATATATGTGTGCCTAGATTCATTAACATCTATATGAATGTGGGTAATGCTAGAAAGTCTTATAACCTGAAACGGAGGTAGTAGTTGTTTACTTGTTTCCCATTTGATGAATGATGAACAAAAAATGATTCTTGGATTGCTTCATTACTTAAAGATATTTTGTTTTTGCTAGCTTGTGGATTCCTTGAATTGGAGGATACAAAATGAAATTGATAGTATACTGGAGGTGAGCAATCCTTCTACTAGAACAAGCTTGGTTATTGACTGTGTAGTGTAAAGCCTAATCTCCCAACGAATGTGGCGACCTTCCCCCTCCTGTATCTTGTCCCCTTCGTGTTTTTGATTTTTCGGCCCGCTCTGTAAATACTTTTATTCCTTCTTAATACAAAGATGCGCCCCTCGCGTATTCCCAAAAAACTGTGTAGTGTAAATATATTCTTGGGGACAGTTTGGTTTTTTGGTAACTTTGTATAGTTTATGTTTTGTTATTTTTGATCATCTTGATCTCTTGAACAATTGCAGAAACCTATAATTCCTGTAGATTTATATAGATCAATACGTGAGACACAGCTTGTTGGATTATCAGGATACTCAAAGGAGGTACAGATATCTTAAGCTAGTTATTGTTTTCAATTTGTTCCCTTATTAATACTACACTTTTCATATATGTAGGATCTGCTGTTGAATTAGGATGTGTTGATTAACCTGCAATTTTGTTCATAGATTTAATCGGATGCAGCTATTCCTTTGCTTTTATGTGTGTAATAGTTTTTTTTTACATTGGCTTTTGAAGTTCTGATACTCCATATTCTTGAACAATACATTTCTGATGGATAAAATAAGGTGTGTGTGTATATATATATATATATATATATATATATATATATCTTTGTTACACTGAAAAAGGTTATGTGGCCTTGACCAGTTTTGAACTTTACTTGATTCGAATTATTCAGGAGAATGATATCATATGACTTGACATTGCTATTTTGAAACTCTTCACTAGGAAGATGTTTATGGAAGTAAGGTGTTGCCTACTGTAGGAGTAAGATGTATTAGTGATTAGTGGATGGTATCTATGTAAAGTAGATAACACATGTACCAACCATTTCAAGTTTTTAATACTTCCCGTCAGTCCTTTTATTTTTCCAGGGCATCCCAGTATTTGCCATTGGTGTTGGACAGAGTACATATGACAAAGCTTCGGTAATTGCTCATATACTTCTTATTGCTTTCTGCCCTGTAGTTAATGAAATACAGACTTATGAGTTCCTATAGCTTGTCAGATTTCATCCTTGAAATGTCTTTCTAGTGAATTGATAAGTAGATCGCACCTCATACCTTTCTCTCTAAGTACATTATTAATGATCACGCGTTCATTTACAGGTTCATTACTATGTGCAATCTCATATTCAAATCAATGAGTACCGTGACCGTATTGTTTTGGTGAGTGCACTACTAATATTTCTTGCTCAATTAATAGATTGTTTATATGAGTTTTCTTCACACGTATATTTGCTTTCTTATGTTCCATCTAGCCTATGGCATCAAAGAAGTTTGGGCGGCCTATTAGCACCTGTATAAAGGTTCTAGATATGACTGGATTGAAATTGTCAGCACTCAACCAAATGAAGGTACTGCATACATGGACGTGGCATATTCAAATGTTTAATTTCTGTATAAGATCTGCATATCATGAACAATTATCCATTATTTGTGCTGCTAGTGATTAGATACCATTGATGGATGACAGATTTTGACTGCAATATCTACTGTTGACGATCTGAATTACCCTGAAAAGGCAGAGACCTATTATATAGTTAATGCTCCATATATATTCTCGGCATGTTGGAAGGTACAGTACCTAATATTATTTTCCCTAGTTTTTCATTAGTTCTTTATTTTGAAACATAAAACAGTTCATTTGGTTTCGCTACTAGGTTGTGAAGCCTCTCTTGCAAGAGAGGACACGGAAGAAGGTTCACGTTTTGCATGGTTGTGGGAGAGATGAGCTTCTAAAGGTAAGATTGCTTGCAATTACTAATATTCTTTTCAAATTGCTATAGTTATGTTTACTCTGGTAATTCATTGCTGGGCATTATATTATCGCATTCCTATTTAAAAGTCACTCACTTAGGAGAACCTTTTGTTCCATGGAACTTGATCATAATATTCCTATCATTTTATTCTTTTGCATTCGCAATACTATGATGATCAACGCACGCATTTCTGTCAAAACTACGCAGATTATGGACCACTCCTCCCTTCCCCATTTCTGTCAGCGGGAAGGCTCAGGATCATCTAAAAATTCGTCGAACGACGTCAACAATTGCTTCTCTCTCGATCATCCTTTCCACCAAGAGCTCTACCACTACATTGACGAGCAGGCATTGAACCAGGAGCTCATCAAGCAGGGCTCCCTGCATGTGAATATCCCTGACCAAGATCCTGAGGATGCCAAGATCGTCGAGGTCATCGAAGCCGAGTTCCATAAGCTCGGCGAGCAGAACGGTTCTGTCAATGGCGAACACAAAGAATGAACAGGTGGTCGTTGAAGATGATCAGCTGCCATAGCTTACCTACAACACCTTTGGTGGTTTGCTTCTGACGATTCTTTTCTGTGTCGCTGTGTTGGCATGGCCACCCCTGTTGTTTTCCTGGGCTATAGGTGTTACAGATTTACAATAGCACATTCCTGCAGTTGTCCATGATGCAAACTGAGGAAAGAACTTGGTCACGGTATACCAGTTGAAATAGTCAGACATAATCACCTGTAAACTTGCAATGCACTATCCAATATCTCTATATATGTATGCTAATCTTATCTGATACCAGGGAAATCATATCTGAATTCTGAAATCATCTTCAGAGAAAATGTAGTACTGAGTCGGTAACAAACGATACATTACCAGTTCACTATCAATCTGTCACCTAAATTCTCATATGATTTTGTCTGGTTCTCTGCTAGAAACTTGTGGTATTTATATATTTTTAAGCTCAGATGGAATGGATAGTGTTTGTACAATTACACATCAGTAGGTAGCATTTAATCTCGATTACATCAAAAAAATGACATGGTTTGATGCCCAACCAACTGCATTGGCCATTAATGGCTGGGCCTAAAATGCAAAGCTACTGTGACAAGAGAGCCTTGTGGCAGCTGCAGCACCGGCTCCCCGGCGCCACGGCGGCGCCGCCGTCGACGGTGTTCTTGCCGTCCAGGTACCTGCCGGCGAGCATGTCGAAGAGGAGGCCGGCGCCGACGCCGACGGCGAGGTCGATGGTGTAGTGGCCCCTGCAGGCGAGCAGCCTGACGCCCTGGAGCAGGTTGAGCGCGTCGTAGAGGCGCGCCATGCCGCGGCGCCCCGCGCGGCGCATGTCCTCGGCGGCGATCACCGCGCCGGCGACGTGGCCGGAGAAGAAGAGGAAGAAGGAGACGTTGCCGACGGGGAAGTCCATGCCGGAGCCCAGGAACTCGGCCGGCAGCGGCAGCTGCGTGGCGCAGCCGAGCGCGCCGCGGCAGGTGAACATCATCATCGCCGCCACGGCGGCGCGCGGCCGGCCCTCGCCGAGGATCGCCCACAGGATGTACGCCGCCTGCATCGCCACGAACACCTGCATCGCATCGCATGCATGCAGACATTGGCGGCATTGTTTAGTTCCAAACTTTTTCTTCAAATTTCCAAATTTTCTATCATATAAAAATTTTCTTATACACATAAACTTCCAACTTTTCCATCACATCATTTCAATTTTAACCAAACTTCTAATTTTGGCGTGAACTAAACGCACCCAGGTCAGGTCACGTCACGTCACATTCATCCCAGATTCTGCTGCTACTACCAGTCGTGGCCAAGGGGACCAGGTTGCCAGCTAGAGAGATGCAGAATCTTATCACGAAATCCATGGATATCGTGAACGCGTGATGCAGCCATTGGAAGCCTTTATCGCAAAAACATTGGGCTTTTCTCCAACGATTGGTTTTTCCCCTACCAGATTTGCCTTTTTCTTCTGGGAAAAGTTTGAGATTTTCATCAGACTGTTTCTTCTTCATTCAAAGATTGGGTTTTTCTTCTGGGAAAAGATTGTGGTTTTCATCAAAGATTGTTTCTTTTTTTCCTTCAAAGATTGTGTTCTTCTCCTGGGAAAAGATTGTGGTTTTCATCAAAGATTGTTTCTTTTCTCCTACAAAGACTTGGTTTTTCTTCTGGGAAAACATTGTGATTTTCGTCAAAGATTGTTCTTTTCTCCTTCACAAAGATTGGGTTTTTCTTCTGGGAAAAGGCTGGGGTTGTGCTGGTGTGTGGATTTTGGTGGCGTTGGTGCAGCGGCGCCATCAGTTTCGCGTGTGCTCGTCGCTGTCCACCAGCTTCGTCCTGCTACGTGCCTAACTGGTCCTAAAAACTTGTGGAGTACAAGAACTACGGATATGACGAGAACGGTGCATAGCCAGCTTTGATTTCTTCTCAAGGATTGGCAGTTTCTAATAAGGTGGTAATTAACCTAGCAAAATTCTTTTAAGGTCTATTCGGATTTGAGGAATTTCACGGGAATTTTGGAGGAACTCAAGTGTACCCTATGAAAATCATATAAAACTCTCGCGTTTTGAAGGAACCTCTACTGAATAGAAGAATGCATGATGCTTTGGAGTTTGTTGGTACAAACCAGTATCCTGCTTGGGCCAGGTAAATGTATGACAAACCTAGCTAATGTACCTTTCTACATGACAGAATAATTATGTTAACTGTAAATATTACTACTAGTCACATTTGCCTAGTTTGTGTTTTCTGAAACCATACTGCTAGAGACAAAATTTTTGGTTGGACGACAAACTTTGCCATAGCCAACCAATCCAAGCATCGTATGCCACACAAAATGCAAACTAATAAGTGTAGCAAAGTTTGGCTAGAAACCGACTTTAGCACAAGTACTGCATAATTTCAAGGGCCTCATTAAATACAGCTTGCCAAACAGTATCACCCAACTAACTGATTAGCCCCTGTATTTTTTTTCAGCTCCTTCACCTGATTATTATGGTAGGTTTTTTCTTCAGCTCCTTTAAAATTATGTTTTTCCTCAAAACCTACATTTGCTTACATCCTTGTTTTAATCTATTTGTGCTAAGTTTTGTATCAAAATGATTAATCTGTATGTATAACTGTGCAGATTACTCACTATACTTAACCTGATCAAATAATAATCTATTTCTAACCGGCCTAATTAATCGGCTTAATAAACCATTGGTACTGTCTAAAGTTTGGCGTGTCAAATTGACCGTAGCTTTACGGCATTGCGCGTAATGACAGCTATTAGTGCTGGCAAGGACAGATCCAAGTGAAAAACAAAAAAAAAAAGAAATAAAAGAAAAGAAAAGAAAATTTACTGCAATGTGCAGAGGAGCAGCAGGTTCATTGAATCTGGATTGGTACTCACCGTGTTGAGCGCGGCGAGGAGCGAGTTGAGCCATGGGCGGGCGGCGATCCCGGCGTGGAGCGCGGCGGTGGCGGCGAAGCCGAGGTCGACCGGCGGCGCGGCGGGCGGCACCATGGGGATGGTGTACTCCACGGCCATGAACAGCAGCAGCCCGCACCCGAACGCCGCCGCCGCCGGGTGCCGCCGCAGGACCCCCGCCACCCCCGCCGCCGAGCACCACTCCGGCCTCCTCCACCCACCCACCTCGCCGCCGCCGCCGACGCCGCCGCCTTCCCTCTCCATCGCGCCACCAGCTGCTCTGTCCGGCATCGGCGCCGGGTGGACGACCTTGTCGGCGCGCCGCCGCGCGCCGCCGTTCGCGGGCAGCACCACGACGGCCTCGGCGTTGCCCATGGAGGATGCGGTGTTGGCCGTGAGGCTGGGCGGCGGCGGCGGCGGCATGGGCGGGGGTGGGCGAGTGGCTGGGCGCGCAGCGAGCAGGTGGAGGTGGCGCCGGTGGACGCGGGGGGCGGTCGGTGGTGGCGCGCGGCTTGGCGGGGCGGGTGATGCGGGGGATTTTTTTTTTTCTGGTGATTTTGACGGGTTTTTTGTTTGGTTTTATAAGTGAATTTTTTTTGGTGGTGGGGACGCGGCGGAGATCTCAAGGGTAGGAAAGGAGAGGAAAGAAAGGAGGCGGCGGTGGAGTTAATGTTGTACGGAAGGCGGTCATCTGCTAGGGTTAACGGGGAAAAAGAATATGTGATGGAAACTATTCATGTAAAAAGTCTGAAAACTACCGCTAAATAAAAAAAATAAAAAAGATGTATAAAATTTGTCCGTGTTATTGTAAGTAAAATATTTACTCACAGATTTACTTATAAGTAATAATTTTACTCATGATGACGTGGACGAATATCAAAAATTTAAATTTTTGATCCAACGGTAGTTTTCGAGTTTTCATTATATAAGGTTTGCATTACTTTTTTTTTTGCTAACTGTTAGGTTGGCAAATAAAAGTACTTCCTCCCTTCATTGTTTTAGGAGGATCAAATCTTATCCTCAGATTGTAACATCTTGTAATAGAGATAGTACAGTACCTTGGCCCTAAAATAACTTATAGAGTCTAATCATTTAAATTCAAATTAGCATGAGGAAAACAAATTATTCATTATTAACAAGAAAGTTTGATTGGTTGGTGGATAAATAAAAGATGTTAAAGATAATATTTATATAACCATCGTTTTACGAAAGATATTTGAAAGATGAATCCGTTGCTAATGCCCTGTTTAGATCCCATCAAAAAAACTTTACACCCTGTCACATGGAACGTTTAAACACTTTTATAAAGTATTAAATATAGGCTAAAAAATAACTAATTGCATAGATTGAGACTAATTTACGAGACGAATCTTTTAAACCTAATTGCTACAATATTTGATAATGTGGTGCTACAGTAAACTCTTACTAATGATAGATTAATTAGGCTTAATAAATTCATCTCGCAGTTTATTAACGGATTCAGTAATTATTTTTTTATTAGTACCCGAAC
The DNA here is from genome assembly GCF_034140825.1 of Oryza sativa Japonica Group. Lineage (NCBI taxonomy): Eukaryota > Viridiplantae > Streptophyta > Magnoliopsida > Poales > Poaceae > Oryza > Oryza sativa. The sequence continues at coordinate 25,000,352 of NC_089040.1, read as the reverse complement.
ACTCCATGCGATGCCTTATATAATACCCGATGTGACACGCGCGAAACTTTACACCCCTGATCTAAACACCCCCTAAATTAATAAATATGCTTACAGTTCTGACTAATTGTCAATCAAAATCTACAAAGTTTGACTTTTCAAAATATTATACATCCTATAATATCATTTTTTTAAGAACATAGGGGGTACTGTAATTGGTTTATGTTTGTCCGGGAGTAACTAATTGAACTCCCTAATCCCATTATCAATGACCTGTCGATTAAAAGTTAGGAGAACGAGGAGAAGACGTCGTGACCACTGACCATCACCGCGGACAGTAGTGTGTACCGCGTGCGCTGGTCTGGCACGCACAAGCGAAATCTGGTGTCCCCATTGCATCTCTGCTACTATCTCGCGCCGACCATCCAAACACCGGCAGTTTCCCACTTTTGCTGTACAAATCCAGGTGAAATTTCCAGCACAATGTTACCACTTTCTTGCTCAGTTGGCCGTCGGCCCTACAGTATGCCTGATTCTAAATTTGGATTTTTTTTTTGTTTGCAGTTTTTCAAGCTTTTAAACGGCACTAAATCCAGCTGTATGTTTCAGAAAATATTTTACTCTGTTCGTCCTAAAACATAGTATTAGCTTTTGTCGAGATACATATATACCTAAAATTTTGTTATATTTGAGACTAACAGAGTATATAAAAGTTTTCTTTAGTTTTCTAAAGCAACTTTTTATTAGTTAATTTATTCACCTATACCCTCATATAGCTTTTTTAAAAAATAGATAATCCATAAATTTTTCATATATCTCAAACAAGACTATAGCTGAGGGAACAAATGCAATGTTTTTTTTTATGCACTAAAGAGACTTGTGATGATTTGGGTGTGTTTTATGTTACATGTTTTCAACTCGTAATATCTCGTTTTCCATGCGCACACTTATCAAATTGTTAAATGATATATTTATTTTTTTAATAAAATATATAAGAAAGTTTCTTTAAAAATCATATTATTTATAAGATAATTTATAGGTAATACTCAATTAATAATGCGCAAATGAGCCACTCGTTTTACGTGCGAGAGAGAAGTTCCCAACCTTCTCTGTTGAACACACTCTACAAGTGTCCGTGAAAATTACTAGGAGTGCTTAATAGTGTAATTGCTAGGAGTGTGTCGTTTGAATCCCAAGGTTTCATTTATATATTTTTTTCTGATTATTATTTGATAACCATGTTCCTTCTTGGTTGTAAAATAAGTACTAATTATGGCCAGCTGCTGGTAGGATAGGTCGGTTTGTTTCAGTTTGAGGTCGATCAGGGCGACGCCGACGTGATATCCAGATGGTCCAAGCAAATGCTTGGTCGCAACGGGGGAAAACCGAACGGCTGTGGCACTCCACTCCACTCACTTGAGCACGAAATGGCGCCACGCTTGGGGCGTGTCTCTCACGCAGTCACGCCTTCTGCCGCCTGTCGATCAAAGGAAGGGTGTCTAACACACAAATCATGCCCAAGATTGGCAATCATCAGGGCAGCTAATTAGTAAGTAAAAGTTGGTGTCTTCTGTTAATTAATTGATTGATTTGATAGCATAGGTGAACATCTAAATGTTGCAGTTGGGGGTGATGGCAAAGGTCATTGTAAAATTTCAGTTGGGAGGGAACAATGATGCTAATATGCTGGGTTTAAAATTCCAGAACAGTCCTATCGAACCTTCCTTCCGATATGATAATATTTCGGTCAAATTTTTTTAAAAAATATTATTTTGTGAATTTGGCATATTTTGTTTAAATTTGACCTATTTTTGTTCAAAAATCAAATAATTTCGCATTAAAATTTCCGAAATTTCGGTATATCGGTACCCTCCGATACAAATACCGAAAGCGAAAGATTAAACCCTGCTAATATGTGCAAAATTTTACCTAAAGCCTAGTGGTTGTTTTCTGATTACATGAAAAACATATACGCCCGTTACTGATACAAATCCACAGGCTTAAGAAAATCGAGACTAGCAGTAAATCCCTGACCTTATCAGTAATTCTTGCCACGTCAATTTGGTCCTCGTGGAGAAATTAATCAGGTACAGTTGAGTAGTTGACACGCCATTATGTGAGAAGATTAACCAAATTGTTCGGGTCACTAATACTCTCACGATGGGAAGAAGCAGCAAATATAATCCAAATTTATTTGAGGAAGTTTATGGGGATGGAGTGTTTATCACTGATGATGACTCCGTCAGCAAACGCGCGCTTGAATCGAATGAATTTTTAAGATGACTTTGTGAGCTTAGCTGTAGATTGTAGTGATAGTCTGAGCAGATAGCACGGCCTATCAAGCCTGACCAGGAATGGATCCATGTTGGCCAATTGACTTGGAACATCTGGACTTCTGGAGTAGTAACATTAATTAATTGACTAATAACAACTTCTAAGAAGTTTATTTTTCTACTCATGTTTATCCCAAAAATAAGTTTATTTTTAAATAACTATTGCATCAGAGTTTGTGAAAAAAATGTATTGTGAATAGATAAGGAGAGAAATAATTGCCTTGGATTTAAAAAAAATGAGGGTGTTGTAATATTTTGTTTTATTAATATGTGTGTGATGATTGAAACATAAACTTATTTTGGGATATAGAGGTTACGCATAGCACCCCACTGCATTTCTTTCAATATTTGGACATGGAGCATGCTAGCTAGACCACTGGCAAAGGGTATTGTCCATAATATAATAATATATTTTTTCTACTTCCTCCCTCTATTTTTGGAGTTTTTCATGAAGATTAAAAAAATGTGAAATTGAATGAGATATGATTATAATTATTAAGATGAGAAAGCACAAACTAAATAAAATATGGTTGTAATTGGTTAAGATGATGGAGTAGGCAGGAAAGTTTGCTATATCCTAGAATAAATCTGGAATTCTAGAATTTGTTATATTTCAGAATAGAGGGATGATTTTTATGCTAAGATAAAATAAAAAAACAGTTTTTATCATTGGTTATTTATAAAACTTGTAATCTTATTTCCCCTTTTTATAGTTCCTCTCGTTATAAATATTTAGTTAAATAAACTTTTAATATTTTGACCATCAATTTTATATATAATAAGTTTATAAAACCTAATATATTTTTATCATAACATGGTATTACTTTTTAAGACAAGTATACACGTGCCATGTTTTAATCTTTTTTATAAAAAAAGCACTGTTATTGATGGTAAAAATTTTAAAAGTTAACAGAAGAAACTTGGGACCCTTTGATTTATAGGATTGGCAAAGGATTTTCATAGAATTCAAATTCCTATGTATTTTTTCCTAAATGTTCCTTTGATTCATAGGTAAGAAAGGAAACTCATAGTATTGTATTTATATGCTTCACATTTCATACAAAAAAAATAGTGACTGAGTTCGTTTCTTACAGTTCCCAACTCACCTTCTTTGTTTTCGGCATGCACGCTTTTCAAACGGTTAAACCATGCATTTTTTTTAAAAAAAATTCTATAGGAAAGTTGTTTAAAAAAATCATATTAATCAATTTCTCAAGTTTTGTAAGCTAATACTCCCTCCGTCCCATAATATAAGGGATTTTGAGTTTTTGCTTGCAACGTTTGACCACTCGTCTTATTCAAAAATTTTTGAAATTATTAATTATTTTATTTGTGACTTACTTTATTATCTACAATACTTTAAGCATAACTTTTCGTTTTTTATATTTGCAAAAAAAATTTAAATAAGACAAGTGGTCAAACGTTGCAAGCAAAAACTGAAAATCCCTTATATTGTGGGACGGAGGGAGTACTTAATCAATCACACATTAATGAACTGCTCCGGTTTCCGTGCATGATAGGAGTGTTCCCAACCGTGACAAACTAACACAGCCGAAGAGGTGTGATCTCTTTGTGCACTTTCCTTTTTTTTCCTATGACACTATCAATTAAAGAACTTTTATTGTCATTTATGTGTTTTTATTCCTATAGGATTTAAGAAACATACTATTGCATTTTTTCCTATTCTTTTTTCTGTCTGACGAATCAAAGAGACATTTATTTTGAATATCAGATATTCCTTTCGTCCTAAAATATAGCATTTAATACTAGTCCTAAAATATGGCTACTTCTCCACCTACCTTATCATCTCAATCAATCACGACCATTTCATATTTTAATTTCTCCACTCACTTGCTTATCGTAGCTAATGACAATGTTTTTCATTTAATTATACCCTTCTTCTTAATTAAAAAAATAAAGTATAACGATAACTAGTATATTTTTGGATGAACGGGTTACTACTTATGATCGTAAGGGAGTATTAAGATACTACCTCCATCCTAGCTATACAAATGCATAACTGAAATAACATGGACAACAATTTAATCAGACAAAGTCTCATTTATATAGATTTCACATGAGGGACAACCTTTCAGTATCATTTTATTTCTATCACCTAAAAATCTAAAACCCAACTTGCCGTGCTCATGGATAATAAAGAACAGTGAGCGTAGATCGATCAAGATCTACACTTGCATGCTCATAAATAAGCACACAGTTAAGTGATAAATGGTTGGAAGAAGTAGATAGGCAGAGGCAGGCCGGCAGCTGAACTGATGCCAAATTGACAACGACCCGTCCTTGGGTACTTCCTCCGTTCCGTAATAAATTCACTTTTAGCTTCTTTTATTGGTTTCAAAACAATTTATTTTTAATAAAAATAATCATTGTGCCGAATGTTATAAAAAGCAAAAAAAAATTATATTAAAAATAGATAAAGTAAAAAATAATTGCATTAGAATTTGATAAAGTAGGGATATTATATTTTTTCTATTAGTATGCTTGGGATGAAAAAAAAGTAAACTTACTTATATTTTTTTGTTTTCTACGGCCCGTTCGATTCTTCTGTAAAGAGAGGATTAAATTTTGGATACTCGTGGCACGTTTTTTAAACTGCTAAACGGTATGTTTCATGCGAAAGATTTCTATATGAAAGTTGATCTAAAATATCAGGTTAATCTATTTTTCAAGTTTGTAATAATTAAAACTCAATTAATTACATGTTATTACAACATCGTTTTACGTGAAACACTTAATCTTCATCTTCAGGATATTCAAACACCACCGTAGGCGTAGTACGTCAAAACACTGAATTGTACATTGGACTATTATTGGAGTGCTGGTTCAGTGCAATATACATGTAGAAGTATCTCACTCATTACTCCAAGATGATTTGACATTTTGTCCAGCTGCTATTGTAGGTGAACCCAATGCTACAGTTATGCTAGGCTATCATCGTCTGCTCGTTGATTTTTGTCAGCCTTAACTAAAATTTAAAGTTTAAATACCCCTATTTTTACCGCACGGTTAATTTGCACACTCCAATTGCCTCCAAACATTCAGTTTTTTTTCCCTATTTTTTGAGCAGATGTTACAAGTACTAGCCCATGTAGGCCGCCCTTATCTTCCTCAGCCCATATAGGCTGCCCTTCTGATTCTCAAATGAATTAGGGGACAAGATGTCAATATCTTTCAGGGCCCCATGATTAATGACCATGCTATACCAACATTATGGTGCACACTATTAACATTATGGGCCTAATACAGTCATCTGTCTTGGAACAATACCCGGCCTGCAAGTAGAACTGCTGTACTACTTAAACAACTTAATTATTACGATAGGGGCTGTCTATAACTAGCCAAATGCTTGTGCGTTGCAACGGATTTTCTTAAAGTATATAAAAATATTGAACAAAATGGGTTAATATTTCTCAACAAAACGTATATATTTTGTCGTTGAGCATAAAACTTCACAAAGTAGATTTGTTGAAGCAAGTATAGAAGTCCGTTGCCTTGTCAACGATTATAGTGGTTCAATCATATATACGTGTGTATTTTGATTGCCTCAAGGTGATGAAAAAATGTGATTAGTAATTATTCACTCCAAAAGAAACTGATGTTGAATAGGTAGTTGAATTTGAGAGACATACAGGTTACAAATCAAACACCCATAACAAGAGCCCGTGCCCATAAATTAGTGATGGAGGTGGTGATGACAAAACCACCACACCACTATCAACATTTAAAATAGTATAGATATAGTACAAGTGGATTTTATATTTCTTTTATGCTACTAATTACTCATTGTATCCATTATATGAAAACGCAATGGGACCCGCATATCAATGAAACATCGGTTCTTCTTTCGTCCTTTTAGCTATGCATCTGGACAAGCAAACATATAACTAGTATTGTAGAAACAAGAGAAATAGAAGGCGTAAAATATACGAGTGGAAAAATACGAGAAGCTAGAATCTACTCTCAAACACACGATGGGATTTTGTGAGAATTCTAGGAGGACCAAATTAATTCCTATGAAAAATCCTATTAAACTCCTCCATGTTCTAAAGTATCATATTATTTCCTTAGGATTAGCTCTGCCCCTGTCCCATTGGTTATCTTTTTCCCTGTACCTCTATGATCATATAATCATAGTGGACGCCATCAACTCATTAAGCTAATCCATCCATCCTAATATGTAGCAACCTCATCTTAGATTGCTAGATATTGAGACGGTGGGAGTACGTGGCTCCACACATCATGTTCCCAGTTGACACACGTAGCATCTGTTATTCATTCATTCATACTGGAGTACTCCTAGTATATCCTAAACAAATTACTAACATATTTCTAAGGTGGACAAAATAAATAATTAAATATTCTCTAATAGACAATTGAGAGACTCAGCCACATCCACCTGTTCTTTTGGGGACCAAATTCCGATGGTACTAGAGGATGCCTTGCCGACGTCCTTTACACAATTTTATTTTCTCTGATTCTTGCAACAGTTCAAATATCAATTGTAAAATATTGCTAGCATAGTTACTCTGCAAGTCCAGAGCATATGGAGACATGGAGTACTACTGTAGCAATCAGTGTTAAAAGGTTGGTACACAAAAGGAAGGGAATCCTTGGGTTTAATAACCTATTAACCTCACCTCAGATCACATGATAATGCAGTGGGATCCTATGCTCGTAAACACATAATACTACTACATAAGAGTACTTAACAAGCAAGAGAAAGTATCAGAGATTCCATTGGGGGAGAGAAAAATGTAATCTGAAAAGTTGGGATATCCTGAAAATTCAACCTCTCCTTTTTTTTTTCCTACCTGATATATACTCCTTTCCACAAAGATGAAAGGTTGCAACAAAAAAGACAGGATGGAATTGAAGGAGTGACCACTGCAGCACATGAGCTGGTAAAAGTTCTTTGGAAAAGATTGGCAAGATATGATTGCTTCAGCAATAGTAACCGGTGCTTACCTGGTGGATCCAATAGGACTCAGAATGATTCAGTATACCAATGACCATACTGGTGATGCATTAGCTTTTGAAAGACACATATAGTTGCAAGGACATTTTACTTTATACAGATCCCATCAAGGGATTACAATCATCCATCCATCAGCACAGCTTAACAAATAGGAGATGCAATGAAACTACATTATGGATGATAACATTTAGCCATGCACTTTCTCTAGTTGACATCGCAATATTAATATCATATGTACATGTTGATTTCAAGGTGTTCTGTAGCTACTACATTCAAGGTCTATGGTGAGGATACCCTAGATAGATGTGCACACATTTCTCCAGCACTCCAGCTTAGTGACATATAGAGCTTTCAGCTGTGGAAGCAGATGCCTTGAGTGCAACGTGTGATATGTCCAAGATACACTACTTACCCAGTAAGAAACAACAACAATATGTTGATCCTGTCATCCTGACAGTTTGTATGTACAGCATTTCTTAAGTTAAACAATAAGCATAATTCTAGCCCTCTAACATGCCAAGCTGGAGCTTAAACTTTACGGCTAGAAATTAAATCTTCAGAAGTTTATATAGTACATAATTGTATTTCACAGTTACTATCCTGGCATGGCATTTTAACTGCTAAAACAAAACACATATATGGTAAAAAGTTAATATGCTTTTCCTAACAACAGAGTAATAGATTTCCACAAGTAATTCACGGCATGAAGAGAAGTTAAGAACTGGTGCGAAGGGAGCTATTATTTCATCTTTCATTGTAAAATTCCCAATCACATTGTTCTAACACTTAACCTCGGTTGTATGTTCAATACAGATGTGCTATTCTGTAATCAAGTCACTAAGGCTAAGAAAATGAAAACAGATAAAATAACTGTAGCCGAATAGTGTACAATCCAACCCCCAGCTTGAATTTTCTGCAGATAGAAATGACATCAAGTCAGATTACCTTTTGCAGTAACTAATGCTCTGGTATCAGAAACCAAACATAAGCAAGAAAGAGATAGCACTATTTCATGGGAATAAGTTGAAAACACAAATTAGAAGTTTTGTATCGCTACCAGGGGTAATTTTATTACAAATTGTCCAAAACCAAAGTGATTCCAATGCAACCCATTGCCAATTATTACTTAAGGGTAAAGTATATGAAGCCAGAATTGATTATTGAAATAGACCAAAGATCTTTGAAAAGTTCTTCGATAAGGGTCTCAAAAAAAGGCGGGGAAAAGGCTAGAGCATTCAGAATATGAACATTAAAGATCACCACCACTCTCAATAGTTTAATACAACAATCTTACTGATAATTTAACCTAGAATCCGGATTATAAAAGGTTATCCATAATGTGTGTCCTAGTGATCTATTAAAGGAGTTAATTGGCCCATCACAACTGGAAGACGTATTAGCATTTAAGTAATGATAAACTCAGACAGGTATCTCATTATTGTCAACATTATTCTGAACTGGAAACTCCATGCAATTTTATTTGAAAAAACCGAAAATAAGAACAAATATAGGGAAGAAGTGAAAGCATACAAACCACAATGAATGCTCACACAAGGATATTAGTCAAGCACAGAAGTATCATCTAAAAATCTAGACCAACATGATCCATTGTGCAACTTTCTAGTTTCTAATACCAAAATTCGTTTGATACTTTGATGAGGATTTAAGAAACCAAAATTAGGATTAAAACCTATCATACGTTTTCCTGCAAAATAACACTGGATGATTAAAGGCCCAGCAAAATGGTTGGGACATGATGTTGCCTGGAAACATGCAATAAAATCAGAGTATTCAATAGTTCTATGTTGTATGAAATGACCGTTTTTAACAATTGAGTAGACATATCCTCATTTTAACACAAGGCAAGAATGATTTAACAAGAAAATACAGAAAAGGTGTAGACAAAACAAAAGATTAAAAATGCAGTCCTTACCCTAAGAGACAAGAAGTACGAGGGTGCAGATGAAGGTAATAGACCCTCATAACCAATATCATATGCAATCCTTCCATCAGCATTAAACAGCCCATAGTGCCTCTCCGAGCTAGGTCCAGGCTTCGAATTCTCATTAAACAACGCAAAGATGTATGCTTTGACTGGTCTCTTTGGCTTGAGAGGAGTTCCTTTCCTCAGAAAGAGCCTCTTTCGGAGGTTGAAATTGTAAGTCCTTGCATTCTCAACTGAAGCTCCTGCCTCAGTTTGATCTCCACTAGAAGCCCAGCCAGTCTCCGCTACTCGGACCTCCATGTCTCTATACCCAGCGGCCTGCAGAGCAGCATAAGCTGCATCTATCTGAGCATCGAACATGTTATCATAATGCAGACTAGTATTCGGGTCAACAATTCCAGGATTGGGCTTGAAGAGAGCGTAATTAATGTCAATATGTTCTGGATCACTTATGTAGGCCAAAAAGGGATATGCGTTGACATAGAAAGGTGAGCCAATTTGTTGAAAGAAGTCCAGCAGTGGTTTCATATACACCATGACATCTTCCTTGAAAACACATGCAGAAGGTGGATATGAAGTAGCAAAAACAGCTTCTGAGTGTGGTGTGAATAGCTCAATTTTGTCTTGCAAGTGAAATTTCTTGAGTCCATTATAGACATTCTTCACAGCTTGAACGAGGGGCTCGGCCAAGCTTGTATCTTGACCTCCCAGCACCTCATTTCCCACAGTGATCCCAACTATGCGTGTCTGAGGAAGATAGGGCTGCACATTCTCATTCAGCCAGTCGATCGACCTGCTCTCATTCGCCGCAAAATCCTTCACGAGCTCATTGGGGATGGCGATAACCAGATTGAGCCCAGATCCCTTGAATGCATCAAGAACGCTGTGATCGGAATCGTATATCTTGACATTCCTTATCTTTGAAGCTCTCAGGAGTTGTACTACTTTATCCGGAGAAGGGATGTTGTTTGCTATTCTCCCGTAGTTTATCCCATAGCCCCCGGGAAACGCTTCCACGGCTCTAGGACCTTGTCACAACAAATACCAACAATCAAATTTCATATCATTAATACCAAATCAAGGAATTATTTTTTTTTCTAGGCATCGCAATCGAAAGCATGAAAGGCTCAATAACTGGTCAAGAAAGAGAATTGGCAAGAGAATTGAGTTGAATTGGATGGAAAGATGGGAAAAAAAATTTCAGTACCATGTGAAGGGAAGGCGAGGAGGAGGCAGAAGAGCAGCAGCATCCAGTGAGCACGCCCGCTCCGACTCCGACTCCGACAACTCATCATCATCAACGTCGCCTTCATAGCAGGGACACCACAATCCGCTTCACAGCCAGAAGTGGTGGTGGTGGTAGCCTCAGTTCCAGGGCGGGGCATGGCGCCGCGGCGGCAAGTTCCATAGACGGACCACCGCTCCGCCACGGCCGAGCACCTCCGAGCAATCTTGGCCCGCCGCCTTCTCCACGGATTCACCAAGAACGGTAAAGAATCCGCAAGAACCGGATCCCTCCCGCCGCCGACCAATCAACCAACGCACCACCACCACCACCAACAACAACAACACCAACACGAAGGAATCTCGATTCCCGCTCGTTATAGTCCACAACTCCTCCTCCTCCTCCTCCTCCCAGTGGTAAGCACACACCTAGTCACAACTCCACTCTTCTCGCGGACTACTAAATATAACCAACCAACCAAGCGAAGCAGCAGCAGCGAAGCAAGCAAGAAGGGTGGGGTTAAGGAAGGATTAGGGGGGTTTGCTTAGCGGGGAGGAGATTGGGGGGGGGGTACTATTTGGATGGATGGAGGAGGAGGAGGAGCACGCCGCCCGCGCCGACTCCGGGGGTGGCTCGCTCACCGCCGTCGCAGCGGAGGAGAGAAGGGGAGGGGAGGGGGGGTTTGGGAATTTTGAAACGCGGCGGAGGTGGGTGGGGGGTGGTGGTGGTGCGCGTGTCGCGGGGGGTTGAAGAGGGCGGCGTTTGCGTTTCGTTTCTCTCTCTCTCTCTCCGTGGCGGTTTTGCGGATCGCCCCCTCCGAGGACGCGTGCCTCTCTTTGTTGCAGTTTCTTCTCTTATTTTTATTCCCTTTTCCTTTGGCAGTTTTTTTTTTAAAGAAAAAAGAGGGCGGCTACAAAACGGGATCCCGTTGCAACAGGATAGGCATATTAACTATTCTCTTGCACGAGTATCACGAGTACCAGGTCCTAGGTATCACAGGTATCGGGTATCATGCAGCTGGTACCACAACAGGTATCAAGTACTGTCTCATAGAAGGGTATCCCGTTCCAACGGAATACCGTTGTCTAGGTTTTCTGTTTTTTTTTTTGGGAAACACGGTATAACGTATTCAATCTATCCCCGAATAACCCAACCTGAGTGTAGGTGTGACATAAGGACACCTCCAGCGCGCAGCTAAAAGGAGGCGCTTATAAGAAAAACCGGGGTTTTTTTTATTACCACATAGGATCAATGAGACGCTTAGCGCAGGAAGCCGCTGCTTCGTGCGGCGCCGACGCTTGGGAGGTGTTTGCACGGGTGCTACAGATGGAACCTATTATTTCAGGCATCAGTCCAACTCCCTAGCATTGGACCATCAGGCTCTTGAGTGAAGTGCTTAGTTTAATCATATTTTTAAGCACCTCCTTAAGCATGTACTTAGCGTTGGAGGTGCCCTAATAACCTAGTATAATAAATCCGAACAAAGGATCGTTCATTGAGGTTCTTTTAGGATAGAGGAAGTAGAAACACAGACACTCACCCCAATAATTTATATTCGCCTGAGCATCTTCGAGAGACTGGATTGATATATTTTAAGATTGATTATTATTTTTAGTTGTTATTATCCATGTTACACTTACTCGCTATACTGAGCAGCGTGTGAATTTTAAGTGAAATGTATGTATGCTATTGGATTATGGGTTAAAGAAGATGATGTTTGGAATTTGGGTGCAGTAGGTCCTGTGAAACTTTGGCTTCAGTAAAACTGGGGTGACTAATGACTATCGAAGTGTGTTTTTTACTCTCTCTTTTCAACTTATATTCCCTCGTTGTAGATGTGCACGCTTTCTAAATAGGTGCTAAATAGTGTGGCTTTAGAAAATCGTATCAATACATTTTTAAGTTTTGTATTAAATACTTAATTAATCATGCTCCGTTTTGCATGTTGAAGGAAAATGGTTCCCAATCCTTAGCTTCAAACACAATTGTTGTGTACAAAATTTGCATCCTCTAAATCACCACAAGCCATATGCATGCTGATCTATGTATACGTGATCTCATGCCTTGTATAAGACCTAAAATACGTACGCACAAAATATGTTTTGAAAATATCTTTATTGGGGCTAGTCGAATAACTTCAGGAGTAAAAATTATCAAGTTTGTCACTAGGAAATTTAAGGAACATCCTTAAGGTTTATGATCTCACAAATAATGCCACCTTAAATAGAATGTTTTAGGCTCATTGAAGGAATCTCATGAAATGCGTACGGAACTATAGTTTGCAGGGTTGCTGGATGAATAGACACCCTCTTACTAGACGGCTAATGAGTGGGCCCAATGTATCATGCGTTCATTAGCTCATCATGTACAAGGTTATAATGACCTTTTAATAGGCGTGTGAAACCAATTTTATAACGGAGAATGAATGCTATTGTGATAAGGCGATTAAACAGTATCCACAATTAGTGCTTAAACTTTAGGAAAAAGAATATTTATCATGTAAGCGTATCTATGTCAAAGGAGTAACACGCTTATGGCTTTTCAAGTAGGTTTTGATGAACCCCATGGCGTGTTGATCCACTTAAAAGCTCAATTTGTATGGTGTAGTCTCAACTTTCCTGTTTCCTTAGCTCTTGTACTATATGCTTATTGGTAAGCTAAAGTTGTTGTGCTATGGTGAGGTGTTTGCTTTAGGCAGTGGTGGTCATCACTCCCCTAAAGTCTCCTTTAACAAGTGGCTTTGCAAAGGGAATACTTGACTGAGAAAGACTCAAGGCAAACGGTTTTTACTTCCTTTTTCTTTCTTTCAGGCACAAAACTACACAATGAGACAAACGAGGAGGAAACCAACAAATATTCTCAGCCTTTTCTTTTTCAAGGAATGAAATGGCGATGAATGTGCGTGTTTACCGAGGTTCTAAACGATGTATTTTTTTTAAAAAAAAACTTTGTATATACAAATTTCTTATAGAATTGTTTTAAATCTATATTTTTTTAATTATATGATACTTAATTGATTCATTTATACCCTCGAATAATGATCACAAACCTTGCATTCAGCTATTCAGCATAAAAATTAAAGAACAAAACATACTCAAGTTCTGAACTTAAGATGCTATAATACAATGTTGAGATCTTTTTCGCCTAGTTCTATACTACAAGCTAGCCAATTCTTGTTCTTGCTTCACGAAGAAGGGGGTCTACTGAAGTCAATGAAGTATATATTACATTCATACTACTCATGAAAGTTGATGACAGGACACACAAGGATGAAAACACACAAAATACATGCTGAGTTAGCATATCATCATTTCCTCACTCTGTACTGCTGGCAGATGAGTCAGTGCCAAAACGATGGCACTGGGAATTGGATGTTGTGTAGGGGCACATCAGCTTTGATCCCTCTCTTTTGTTGGAAAAAAAGGCAACTTTAATTAGGGTAAAACGCTTGGCTTTCTTCTTAACTAGGTTAGCCTCTATGGTGCTCTTGCTTTCAGCCTTTCAGGGGTGAGTAATCAAGCACAAGAAGATCCACAGCAATTGGCAGCATCTCTGAAAGATTGGGATCATCCGAGTGTCATGGCATACATGCTTTTTTAGACTTGCCGTAGTTGCACCAACAGTAGATGATAATTCTCCTTAACTCTTTAAAAGATGGCAATATCAAAAAGAAAAAAAAATACTACGGGTTACCATAAAAGGAATCATACATGTACAATATCATTTAACAAAAGTAAAATCTCATGACTGTATTTAGTTGTGGTATCTAGAAAGAATTGTCAAAAGAGATACATTGTCATCTGATCCATCCTCTTATTCTTGTCATCGAAGTTTGCTCTGTTTATATATCGTGAATAATACACACATCATTTTTTCCGCTCGTGAATGGCATAGCTTTGGAGCTAAGAATTTTTTGTTAAAGCTAGGATATGGATATGGATATTTTAATGACTTGCTAAAGGTCCATGTATTGCAACGGATAAGCAATATAATATAGTTAGTTATTAGGCATATAACATCAAAGCAAAAGCATTCATGTGTGGAGATCTTATGGCCCCACACATTAGCTTGTGACGTTGGAGACGGATTCGGACGCCACCACTAACATCATTTAAAGTAGTATAGATTGTTTCTATTTTTAAAAAAAATACACAAAAATTTAACCACTGCAATTCAATTTATAAACTTTGAATCCAACGTAAATCTAAAATCGATCTAAGGTTGTGCTAAACAGACCTTAGACACGATTTTTTTTTCTCATTGCACATCAAATTAAAAAAATAAATAGGAACAAAAGGGATAATTAGAGGGCTAAAACGAAATTCTCCACCCTTTCACACATTCCCCTCCCCAGTGATCAGTCGCAAAACCCTAGTTGGCAGGTTGCTTTGACTGCGACCATTGCACCTTAGGCTGACTGGTACCACGAAGCTTTCTGCAAAAAACGGAGGGCCCAGAGACGACGGAGACATGATCACGTTGGAATCAGCATGGGGTGCACAAGAATTTCATACCTTTATGTCAATCCGGGACCCACCCAAGACAAGGATCTAGGATCTGCTGAAGTTATGGTGAAAGATATAGTCATCATCACATGAAAACGATGCATTATATTAGCGGGAATAAACTCATTATTCCTGGGTTATTCACAGTACTTCACTAGATCACGTTGTTTTGAAGTATTATATTGATATAGTCTTTATTTGAAGTACAACTTTGACCACAAAGGATTCTTTGAAATGCATGAATTTTACAGGATTTTTATAAGCAAAGGTCCTTAAAGAATCCCTCATTACAAAGTAGGCCTAAATCCTAATTCATGCAATAACATATTTATATTTATAAATTCCAGTTAACGCTGTAATTACATAAATATACTTTTCAATACAAACCTACCATTAGCCTTTTGTGTATCTAACATAAATAATTTAAAAAACTATAGCAACATTTAAAATTTTGAAAGTTTGAGTTGTGTTTGATAGTTTTAGTGTGGGAGAAACGAGGATATCCTCAAAACCATTTCTTGTATAGTTTAAGTTTACCTTTGAAACGCACAAATCCAAATACACATGAATAGAAAAAACATAGGTATCAACAAGAGTCCTCTAAATTGCAGGAATTGTTGAAACGTGTTTGTTTTGATGCTTTATAGGAAAAGTATAGGATTTAGGATATGAGAGAGATATGAAGAATGTTTCCCATGAGGTCCAACATCACATTAGAAATCCTCCCAAATTTTCATAAATTAAGCTATTCCAAATTAAGCTATTCCAAAGGAATTTTGTAGGAATTTCAAATGGTAATTCCCTTGTTCCAAGGGAGTATCGGAAAATTTTCCATGGGATTTCAATTCTAATTCTAAAAAGAACATGTATTTTTCCTTTGTTCCGAAGCAGCCCTAAACAATTTAAATATCGTTGTTAGGGGCAGTGGAAGTTCTGGTGGAAACATAGAAAAAATGCGCATAAAGCTGAAAAATAAATACTTTACTTGATATATAGAAGGGATAATGAGTATAGCTGTATAAGTTGTCTCAATCCAGGTTTCTCTGCCATCCTAGGGAGCGTTCGTTCGAGTGAGTTAGCGTGAGAAAGCACATCGTAGTCCGCGCGCACGCTTCCCAAACTACTAAACGGTGCGTTTTTGGTAAAAAAATTTCTATAGGAAAGTTGCTTTAAAAATCATATTAATCCATTTTTGAAATTTAAAATAGTTTATACTCAATTAATCATGTGCTAATGGCTCACCTCGTTTTGCGTATCTTCCCAATCTTCTCAATCTCCTATCCCTCAAACTCACCCTTAGTCTACATTATCAGTCTAAAAGAAAAACACATTATATGTTGTGTACAACTTTATAAAAGTGCAACGCCTAGTATTGGAATTGATTTCCTAAACCTCCCCTGCTTAATCTCAGTAGTTTTCCCGCAAAAAAGAAACATTAAGCTTAATATTTTGTATACCTATTTGTTTATTACTTCCTCCGTTTCATAATGTAAGTCATTCTAGCATTGCACACATTCATATAGATGTTAATGAATCTAAACATATATATGTGTCTAGATTCATTAATATCTATATAAATGTGGATAATGAGTCTTACATTACGAAACGGAGGGAGTATGTCGGTGACATGGGACCGGGAGTATCATGACTTAGAGACTTGAGGCAGACACGATCACCCACGTGGCCTAACCCCCTCGGGGGGGGTCGGGCCCGAGGGTGATACGGCCGCCCTTCTCTTTGTCTCCCCGAGGGGTCGGACCGCTCCCGTCTCGGCCCCGAGGGTCGAGGCGCCCCGACCCCTTGTGGGTTTTGCGCCGCGTATATGGGGTAGGTGAGCATAGCGGGGCTCACCTAACCACATTTATTGCGGTTTGGACGAGCGCGTCACGCCGCATGTAACGCAGTGCAGCGCGCTCGTTTATCCGGTCAGTGACCAGTCACAGACCGATCAGATCGTGGGTTAGGTGGCGACAGGCGGTCTGACGCACGCCTCGCCCCATCCCGTCAGGATGAGAGCCTCCAAGCACTCGTCCCTAGCCGGAGCCGGCGTGTTAGCTCCTGGAGATGGCACGTTGGTCCCGGTCAGATATATACCAGGCTTCATCCTAACCATTACAAGCAAGACATTGTATGAAGAGGGGCGAACATGCAGATTGATAAACTGACGCGTGGTGGACAAGAATGACCGATTTGTGACCGGTCTGACACTGGTCATGTCGTCAGCAGACAGCCATGTTCCCACGTCGCGCCTGCTTCCGGCGGAAGTGGAGGTAGGTATGGGCCGTCCCATCAGAAGGTCATTCGGACGGCAACCATACAAGTCTCCGTCTGTTTATGAAAAGATAGGATAAGTCCCCACAAAAAAGAGAGAGATGGTGCATGTGGTATCCCCTTGAGGTATAAAAGGAGGACCTTGCCCACTTAGAGGAGGGATTTTTTTTGGATGATTTTAGAGGGGATCGAGAACGATCAGAGAGGGAGAGAGTAAGAGCTCTCTGGTTCTCCAGCTCTTTTGTAGCTTCTTCATACATAGATCCACCAAAACACAGGAGTAGGGTATTACGCTTCTCAGCGGCCCGAACCTGTATACATCGCCCGTGTCTTGTGTGTTTCCATTCTCGCGAACCTTCCACACACACCGAGAGCTTAGAATCTCACCCAGGGCCCCCGGCCGAACCGGAAAAGGGGGGCCTGCACGGTCTCCCGGTGAGGAGCCCCACGCTCCGTCATCTGGCGCGCCAGGTAGGGGGTTCTGCGTGTGTTCTTCTAAGCTCTCGCACTCTTTCGTGTGCGCCAAGCTTTTCCTGTTCAGCCCAATGGCTGAACAAGCAAAGGCGCACAACCTCTCTCCGAGTGTTAGCGGTGACGAAGGGGAGCCGAACCCACGCCGTCGAGCTCGTACTCCACCGCCCCCTCCACGCCAAAGTCCTAGGCGGGAGGAGGCGCTCGAGAGGGTCGAAGGATCCGCGACTTCGACATCCACGGGTGATGGGGAAGGGCGGCGAGATGGGGAGCGTCGCCTCCTCGTCTACGGCGACGGCAGCATGCCCCAGGGCGCGCTCCAAGCTGCGGGCGCGCTCCTACGTCACCCGCCCATTGTCCCTGACCCGGAGTCTCCAGCCCAACGTTGGCTGGACGACGTGGCCAACTTGGTCATGACGGCACGGCAGCGCCTAGGTGCTGGTGGGCGGTCCTCCGCCACCAAGACCTCTGGCGCTGCTACCACCGGCTCCGTGTCGTCAAGGCGGAGGGCGCGGCGAGCGGCGGCGGTTGCTCGCCATTCGGCCGCCACTCCTTCGTCAACGCCTCCGACCCAGGAAGATCTGCGTGGGGGGCCGGATGCCCGCATCAGTATCGAGCGCCGGCGTAATGGCCGACGTGCTGCCCACGCAACGGAGGGCGCCTCCTCGTCCGGAGTGTCACATCAACACGGACGCGGGGATCAGCCCTCCGTGCCCCCGGTTGGTGGTGTCGGCTGTAGAGCCTTTGTGGCGAGCCTTCGGAACGTCCGTTGGCCCCCAAGGTTCCGGCCCACCATCGCCGAAAAATATGACGGGAGCGTCAACCCCGCCGAGTTTCTCCAGGTCTACACGACCGGGATCGAGGCCGCCGGGGGTGACGACAGGGTCATGGCGAATTTCTTTCCCATGGCCCTGAAGGGACAGGCACGGGGTTGGCTAATGAACATGCCACCCGCGTCCGTCCACTCTTGGGAGGATTTGTGCCAACAGTTCACCATGAACTTTCAAGGCACATATCCGCGCCCAGGTGAAGAAGCGGACTTACATGCAGTCCAGCGAAGGGATGATGAGTCACTTCGCTCATACATTCAGTGGTTCTGTCAAGTCCGCAACACCATACCATGCATCCCTGCACACGCGGTGATCTACGCGTTCAGGGGGGGTGTGCGGCACAACCGCATGCTCGAAAAGATCGCCTCCAAAGAGCCCCAGACTACCGCGGAGCTTTTTCAGCTCGCGGACCGAGTGGCTCGTAAGGAAGAGGCATGGACCTGGAACCCCTCCGGTTCAGGTGTGGCAGCTTCGGCCGCCCCCGGATCCGCTGCTCGGACAGGGCGGCGTGACAGGAGGAGGAAGAAGAGGTCAGCCCATTCCGACGACGAGGGTCATGTCCTCGCCGTCGAGGGCGCTTCGCGGGCCACCCGAAAGGGGAGGCCTGCGAGCGACAAAAAGAAGGAGGCCGGCGCTCCCAGTAGGGAGCGCCCAACCGGCAAGTGGTGCATCGTCCACAACACCTCCCTTCACGACCTCGCGGACTGCCGCGCAGTCAAAAGTTTGGCTGAGCGGACGAGGAAGTGGGAGGAGGAGAGGAGGCAGGAGCGCCGAGAGGGCAAGTCCCCGGCGGTTCCTTCCGGCAATCGGCGAAGTGAGGCCAAGCAGAAGGCCCCCGCTGAGGACATCGATGACGGCGATGATGACCTAGGTTTCCAAGAGCCTGGGGCCACCATTGCCACTGTCGATGGGGGAGCGTGTGCTCACGTTTCTCGTCGGAGCCTCAAGGCCATGAAGCGAGAGCTTCTGGCCGCGGCCCCTACTCATGAGGCGACGCGCCGGGCACGGTGGTCGGAGGTTGCCCTCACCTTCGACCAGACCGACCACCCACCGTGTGTTGCCCGGGGAGGACAGATCGCAATGGTGGTTTCCCCCACTGTTTGCAACGTGAAGCTGGGGCGTGTCCTCATTAATGGGGGAGCAGCCCTCAACATCCTTTCCCCCGCAGCCTTTGACGCTATCAAGGCCCCGGGGATGGTGCTCCGGCCGTCCCAGTCGATTATCGGTGTGACGCCGGGTCACACTTGGCCGCTAGGTCATATCGACCTCCCGGTCACCTTCGGTGGATCCGCCAACCTCCGCACGGAACGGGTGAACTTTGATGTGGCGGACCTCAGTCTGCCCTACAACGCGGTCCTAGGGAGGCCCGCGTTGGTGAAGTTCATGGCGGCGGTCCATTACGCCTACCTCCAGATGAAGATGCCGGGCCCCGGTGGCCCCATCTCTGTCCATGGCGACCTCAAAGTCGCGCTTGCTTGTATGGAGCAGCGCGCGGACCACCTCACCGCCGCGTCCAAGCCCGAGGGAGGCGACGAGAGGCTTGGCACCTCCGCCCCCGCCGCCCCGAGGCAGCGGATAGTCACATGCGACGAGGTCCCGGTCAAGGAGGTTGCCCTGGGCGACGGCCCGTCCAAGACCACACGGATCGGTGGTCTTCTGGACGGCAAATAGGAAGACGCGCTCGTCTCTTTCCTGCGGGCAAACGCTGACGTCTTCGCATGGAGACCGGCGGATATGCCCGGGGTCCCCAGGGAGGTGATTGAGCACCGTCTCGCCGTGCGGTCGGGCGCAAGGCCGGTCCGGCAGAAAGTACGGCGGCAGGCCCCGGAACGTCAAGCCTTCATCCGCGAGGAGGTGGCGCGACTTCTGGAGGCCAGATTCATCCGCGAGGTCATCCATCCGGAGTGGCTGGCGAACCCAGTGGTCGTTCCCAAGGCGAACGGCAAGCTTCGGATGTGCATCGACTACACCGACCTTAACAAGGCATGTCCTAAGGACCCTTACCCCCTGCCTCGCATAGATCAGATTGTCGACTCCACAGCGGGGTGCGACCTTTTGTGTTTTCTAGATGCATACTCTGGTTACCATCAGATTCGCATGGCTAGGGAGGATGAGGAAAAAACTGCATTCATTACCCCCATAGGAACTTATTGTTATACGACAATGCCCTTCGGGTTAAAGAATGCAGGTCCTACTTTTCAACGCATTACTCGAATTTCTTTGGGTAGCCAAATAGGACGTAATGTTGAGGCTTATGTCGATGACTTGGTTGTAAAGATGCGCAACCAAGAGACCTTACTCTCGGATCTAGCGGAAACTTTTGAGAGTCTCCGCTCCGCCCGCATAAAATTGAACCCCGATAAGTGCGTGTTCGGTGTACCTGCGGGCAAGCTTCTCGGGTTTTTGGTCTCTGCCCGAGGCATCGAGGCCAACCCCGAGAAGATACGAGCTATAGAGCGGATGCGCCCCCCCAGCAAGCTTAGGGATGTGCAATGCGTCACCGGTTGCATGGCCGCCCTAAGTCGGTTCATATCGAGGCTGGGAGAGAAGGCGCTACCCTTATTTAAGCTCCTCAAACGCTCCGGGCCGTTTACTTGGACGGAGGAAGCTGAACGTGCCCTCACTCAGTTGAAGGCGTATCTCAGCTCTCCCCCAGTTCTGGTCGCCCCGGAGCCAAATGAACCCTTGCTACTCTACTTAGCGGCGACCCCGCAAGTGGTTAGTGCGGCGTTGGTTGTGGAGCGCGATGAGGACAATCCTCATTCCGCGCACCCCCACCCTGTGCTGGCTTGGCCCGGGAGAGAGCAGGGAGGAGAGGCCCCCGAGCCGAACGGTGGCCCAAGGCCCCCGACGACCGGAGCAGGCCCTCTGCCCGCTTGTCAGACGGTGCCAGGTGCCCCCGACCCCCAGGATGGCCCGAGGGCCACTGCGGGAAGGCCGCACCTATCGCCCTCTGACCCCGAGGCTAACCCTGTGCCGACTCGACCCGGGAGAGAGCAGGGAGAAGAGGCCCCCGAGCCGAACGGTGGCCTAAGGCCCCTGACGACCGGAATTGGCCCTTTGCCCGCTTGTCCGACGACGCCAGGAGCCCCCGACCCCCAGGACGGCCCCGAGGCCACTGTGGGAAGGCCGCCCCTGTCGTCCTCCGACCCCGAGGTCGTCGGCACAGAAGACGAGTGCGCCCCGCGAGGCCGCTTGGACAAAGAGCGCCCCAGGGATGTGGCCCCTAGCGAAGAGGATCGGCCCCACCGAAAGGTGCAGCGGCCCGTCTACTTTGTTAGTGAGGCCCTCCGGGACGCCAAGACCCGATACCCTCAAGCCCAGAAGATGCTTTACGCTATTCTGATGGCTTCGAGGAAACTGCGCCATTATTTCCATACGCATCGGGTCACGGTGGTTACGTCTTACCCCCTCGGCCAAATCTTGCATAATCGAGAGGGTACTGGACGGGTGGTGAAATGGGCAATCGAACTTTCTGAGTTTGATTTGCACTTTGAACCACGCCACGCTATCAAGAGCCAGGCCCTCGCCGATTTTGTGGCAGAGTGGACCCCAGCTCCCGAGCCCGTCTCAGTCCCCGAGGCCAGCTCGGGCCCCTCGCAGCTGCCTCACACCGCCCATTGGGTGATGCAGTTCGACGGCTCCCTGTCTCTTCAGGGCGCCGGTGCGGGGGTCACGTTGACCTCGCCGAGCGGAGACGTCCTCAGATATTTGGTTCGCCTTGACTTTCGGGCGACCAATAACATGGCAGAGTACGAGGGACTCCTTGCGGGACTCAGGGTGGCAGCTGGACTGGGGATCCGCCGCCTCCTGGTGTTAGGCGACTCCCAGCTGGTCGTTAACCAGGTCTGTAAGGAGTACCGGTGCTCTGACCCGCAGATGGACGCTTACGTGCGCCAAGTACGGCGTATGGAGCGCCATTTTGACGGGATAGAGCTTCGGCACGTGCCCAGACGGGATAACACGGTTGCCGACGAACTCTCACGGCTCGCTTCCTCGCGAGCCCAGACCCCACCGGGCACCTTTGAAGAAAGGCTTGCCCAGCCGTCGGCGCGACCCGACCCCTTAGAGGAGACGGACGCGCCTGACAGGCCCCCGAGGCCCGTCGGAGTCCAGGCCTCGGGACCCGAGGGGAGCGCTCCCAGCTCCCTTAGATTGATTGCTTGGATCGCTGAGATCCAAGCATACCTCACAGATAAGACTCTACCCGAGGACCGCGAAGGGAGTGAACGCGTCCAGCGCATCTCCAAACGCTACGTGCTGGTAGAAGGGACCCTCTATCGGCGCGCGGCTAACGGAATCCTCCTGAAGTGCATTCCTCGGGAACAAGGCGTCGAGCTTCTTGCCGATATCCATGAAGGCGAATGCGGAGCCCACTCCGCCTCGCGCACCTTGGTTGGCAAAGCCTTTCGTCAAGGTTTCTATTGGCCAACAGCTCTCAATGATGCGGTCGACCTGGTCCGGCAATGCAGAGCGTGTCAATTCCACGCCAAGCAAATCCATCAGCCGGCCCAGGCCCTGCAGATCATACCACTTTCGTGGCCATTTGCTGTCTGGGGGCTCGATATCCTGGGACCATTTAGGCGGGCCCCGGGCGGGTTTGAGTATCTGTATGTCGCGATCGACAAGTTCACTAAGTGGCCCGAGGCTTATCCGGTCGTCAAGATCGATAAGCACTCCGCACTTAAATTCATTAAGGGCATCACAGCCCGGTTTGGAGTGCCTAACCGTATTATTACGGATAACGGCACCCAATTCACTAGTGAACTTTTCGGCGATTACTGCGAAGACATGGGCATCAAGCTCTGCTTCGCCTCACTTGCCCACCCCAGAAGCAACGGCCAAGTAGAGCGCGCCAATGCGGAAATCCTCAGAGGCCTTAAAACCAAGACCTTCAACATCCTCAAGAAGCACGACGATTCGTGGATCGAGGAGTTGCCAGCGGTGCTCTGGGCGAACCGAACCACGCCAAGCCGAGCAACCAGGGAAACGCCTTTCTTCCTCGTCTACGGCGCGGAAGCGGTTCTCCCATCCGAGCTCACCCTGAGGTCCCCTCGGGCCACCATGTACTGCGAGGCTGATCAAGATCAGCTTCGCAGAGATGACCTCGACTACTTGGAAGAGCGAAGGCGGCGCGCGGCCCTCCGAGCCGCGCGCTACCAGCAGAGCCTGCGGCGCTACCATCAGCGCCACGTCCGGGCCCGATCACTCTGCGTCGACGACCTCGTCCTACGCCGCGTCCAAACACGTGCTGGATTGGGCAAGCTCTCACCAATGTGGGAGGGTCCGTATCGAGTGATCGGCGTCCCCCGGCCGGGCTCCGTTCGGCTGGCCACGGGCGACGGCACAGAGCTGCCTAACCCATGGAACATCGAACACCTTCGTCGCTTCTACCCCTAAAGGGTGATCGGGTGTCAGGTTTCGGGCTCGGGCCAACCCCGCACCCCCCTCGGGCGTGCAGGGTTGGCCGGGGGCTACCACATATGCATATTCTTATTTCTCTTATATCTGTATTTCAATAAAAGCATTTTCGATTTCCTAAAGGCTGTATCTGTGCTGTTGTTTCCTTTTGAAGGATCTTGACTTGAAATAGGTCACTCGTGTTCAATCCTGCCCTCGGGGGCTCGGGTCGGCTAAAATCGCCAAACGGGGCCCAGAACCGAGCCGTGCCCTGGGGCGTGGTGAACTCCGGGGGGGGGGAATCGGCAAAAACCCACAATCGGGTCACCCATAACCCTCGGTCACCACGCTCCCGGCCTGGCCAGTCTCGACATGTGGATCTCCCCAGGCACTAGCCCCGACCCGAGCCATTTGAGGACTAGGACCTGGGCACGAGCCCTTGTTCAAGCCAAGACACAAAAGGACCGCGGCACAGGCATCCTCGTCTCATACACACAACAAATAGAATTGACACAAAAAATTTCCTCTTTATTTGATTGCAGATTAAATTAGTCTATACAAGAAGGGGGCCCGGAGGCCTCGGAAGAAGAAAAGAAGAAACTATTTAAAGATTGGCGGGGGCCTGGGGGCTCACTCCGATGCACCCGGGTCGCCAGCCTCGTCGCCACTGTCGCCCACTCCGCCGTCATCATCCTCCTCGTCGGAGTTGAGGGCGAACGCGAGCCGAGGGGCCGAACCCTCGAAGCTGTGGACGATATGGTCGGCGGCGTCCCGGACCTGCGCGCGCGCGCCATCCTCGGTCCCGGGAGGGAACTCGTCCAGCGCCGTCCATGGGGAGAAGTCGGGATCCCTGGCTTGGTAACTCGCCAGTACGAGCTCCACCGCTCCTCGGGCGAGGTCCCTCGAGGATGACTTAATCGTCCTCTCGAGCTCCTCGGGGAGCCGTTGGAGAGTCCCGGCTATCTCCGAGAGGCGCTGGGCGAGGCCCCCCTGGTTGGCGGCGTACTTCGCAGTCCGCCCGCCCCAGAGGCCCGCCTGCCGGCCGGCGTGGTCTAGACGGGAGACGGCGTCCCGAAGCATGCCGGGCCCTACCTCGCCTGCCAAGCGGAGGGCCTCGACCTCCCCGGCGGACGAGTCTAGCGCGCCCTGCAGATCGGCGATGGTGTGTTCGGCAGCTGCGAGGCGGGCGGTTAAGTCGCTGTCGCCCGTGGCCGCCCCGCCGCTACGCGCCCTTGCATCCAGCTCCCTTGCCTGCGCCTCGAGTTCAGCGGCCCGCTGGTTCAGTGCGGCCCTCTCGGCGCGGGCACTTTCCAGATTGCGACGCGCTTGTTCCTCTTGCGCAGCCTCGCGGAGGGACAGGCTGTCCGCCAGCCGTTGCGCCGCGGCCTCGGCCTCCTCGAGAGCTCGCTCCCGCTCGGTGAGCGCGTCCTCGCGGAGGCGGAGCGCGGACTCTTCTTCAGCACAGGCAGCTTCGTGCACCGCCAGTGTGACCTCCCGAATAGCAACGGCGACCTCGCGATCCGCCAGGTCCCTCTCCACGGCGCAGGCACGCTCTTCCAGCGCCATGGCACGGGCCTCAAGGGCTTCTTCGCGCCGCCGGGATGCCACCTCGGTCTCCGCCGCCCGCCGTTCTCGGGCAGCGGCAGCGTCAAGGACCCCTCGGGCGGCGTCGAGTTTTTTCCCTAGCTCCGCCTCCCAGCTCCCGTATTGAAGGCGGAGGGTGTCCTGCGCCTCGTTCATCACGGTGGTGGCGATGAGGACAGCCCCCCGCTCCTCCTCCACCTCCTTGGCGATCTCCCCCAGCACCTTCCGACGGGCTTCGAGCTCTGAGACGTGCCGGCGGTGTGCCTTGCGGCCCACCTCCACCATGGCCTCCACCGAGCGTCGCCCCTCTTCGACACGCGCCCATGCGGCGTCGAGCTCCGCCCGCTCTGCTTGCAGGGCCTCCACCTGGGCACTTAACCCGTCCAACACCGTGGTGTTTGCGACGGCCAAAGCCTGCAGAAGGGGTTCTGCGCTCAGTGGAGCAACGGAAGGCGTGGGGAAGAGCCGCCTCGAAGAGGATGCCGCGCGGCTTGGCCCGCCGATGGACGTGCCGGACTCGGGGATGTCCCCCGGACCTGGTTTGTCCTGAGCGTCGCACGAGGGAGTGGGCCCAAGCGATGCGCCCGCGGCCTCGTCACGAGTTGCCTCGGAAGTCGTCGTCGCCTCGGCCTGGCGAAGTCTGGCCTCCTCCCGAGCGGCTTCTTCAGCTTGGCGAGCTCGGACGGCCACCTGGGCAACTTCCTCGGCTTCTCGAAGGCGATCCACGGCCTCTTGCCGGTCAGTTTCACGGGTCGCCTCGGAGGATGTCGTCGCCTCGGCCTGGCGGAGTCCGGCCTCCTCCCGAGCGGCTTCCTCGGTCTGGCGAGCCCGGGCGGCCTCCCGAGCGGCCTCCTCGGCTTCCCGAAGGCGATCCGCAGCTTCTCGCCGGTCAGATTCCCGCCTCCGGGCCTCTGTGGTCGCCGGGTCCTCGGCCTCAGACTGGCCGGACTTGGAATGGCGGGAGGGACGCGACGGGATCTCGCTGAAACAGAAGAAAGACCAGAAGACAAACAAGATGGATGAGTGAAAACTCGCGTTGAGAGAATGAATACGGCCACGATGGGAGTGGGACGAACCTGCGAGGGGGTCGGTTAAACGACCACCTTGGAGGGGAAATGAGGTTTCCACGGGATGGTTCTGTCCCCCCCATCTTGCGGAGCCGTTTCTTCTTCCGCTCCCCCTCGGGCTGCGACGTCGGCATGGCCCCCTCCGGGCGCCTGCTGCTGGCACGCGCCGCCCCGCCCCCTCGGGGAGGAGATGGGGGAGGGGTTCCTTCCTGCTTCCTCTTCCCCCGGGCGTCGGCAGGGCGGCCGCTCCCCGGGCCCCCGTCGCGGGGCCCAGAAGCACGACCCCCTCCCGGGGTAGATTGTTCCCCCCTGCGGCTCCCGCCCGCGCCATCGTGGCCTCGAGGAGCCCGCTCCTCCGACGCCCCGACCGCCTGCATGATGGTCAGGATGGAGGCGCGGTCTGGATCGCTGCAGAGGGGGAGGACTCCTTGAGGAATGAGGGATGCCTCCACGGAGCTGAGATTCAGCACCCGTTGGACCACTATCTTGAAGTCCTCAGGAGCCCAGTCCCATCTGACCCCCTGGTGGGTCCTCATACAGTCCTCGGACCCGGTGTACTCCCAGGCGCCCCGGGCGCGCCGCTGGAGTGGCGCGATCCGGCGACGAAGATAGTCGCCAAACACCATGGCCCCTGTGAGCCCCTGGGATCGCAGGCCCGCCAGGCGGTCGAGGACGGCGTCGTAGCCATCTCCCAGATCTACCGGCGCCCGCCAGTTGGAGGCCTGCGCTGGAGGCTGGCTCGAAAGTCGGAGGCGCGCTTCGTCGGCGAGGGGGGTGTAGAACCAGTCGCTCTTCCAGTCATCCCACTTCTTGCGGAGGACGCAGGGAATGTAGCGGTTCAGCACCGGCCCCCGCGGCTGGAAGTAGCAACCACCAACCACCGACGGCGGCGACACCGGCTGTACGGTGAAGAACCACCGGAACAGCCGAAGGGATGGGCGCACCCCGATGAACATCTCGCACAGGTGCGCGAAGATGGCCAATGTCATTACCGCGTTGGGGGTGAGGTGCGCCATCTGGAGATCGTAAAACTCCAGAACATCCATGAAGAAAGAAGAAAATGGCGGAACCAGCCCTGCCATAGCAAAAGGGAGGAAGAAGACGGACCGCCCCGGGTAGCGTGGCGCCGGGCATCCCTCGCCCAGCGAGACTATCTCCCGGCCGGTGGCAGATTCCGGCATGAAGCGGCGCGGCAGCCCGGCCTGTCTCTCGCTCACGATGCGGGAAGGCAGCAGCACGCTACCGTCAAGCGGAGTGGAGCCCCGTGCCATGATGCCGGAAGAAGAGATGTTTGAGAGCGAGCGCGTGTGGCGAAGGTAGGGCACAGGAAACAAGGAGTTAGGGCGCAAGCGGCGAAGACAAGGGGAATAATGGCGAGAGGAAGGAAGCAAATCTCTTCCTCGGCGACTTTATACCCTTGCCAACGCTGTGCCCGGCTCCTCGTTTCTCGCGCCCACTATCTTGCCCCCTCGTTTCTCGCGCCCACGCTTCCACTAATCCCATTCGCCCGTTTGCGGTGCATGAGGTGGATATGCGGCTGTGGCAGTCGAGATGGAACATCTCGTGCGCGCGTTAATTACGCTCGCCGACCGAAGCGCCATCACCATATCTCTAGGAAAAACGAACCGGCTTGTCCCGATTTTTGGACCGGCCCCACCTGTCACCAGGCCTTAGGAAGTGGCGTCACGCCCGACCGCTTCCCTCGAGGAGGGCGATCGCCCTGGCATAACGCCGGGGGCTACTGTCGGTGACATGGGACCGGGAGTATCATGACTTAGAGACTTGAGGCAGACACGATCACCCACGTGGCCTAACCCCCTCGGGGGGGGTCGGGCCCGAGGGTGATACGGCCGCCCTTCTCTTTGTCTCCCCGAGGGGTCGGACCGCTCCCGTCTCGGCCCCGAGGGTCGAGGCGCCCCGACCCCTTGTGGGTTTTGCGCCGCGTATATGGGGTAGGTGAGCATAGCGGGGCTCACCTAACCACATTTATTGCGGTTTGGACGAGCGCGTCACGCCGCATGTAACGCAGTGCAGCGCGCTCGTTTATCCGGTCAGTGACCAGTCACAGACCGATCAGATCGTGGGTTAGGTGGCGACAGGCGGTCTGACGCACGCCTCGCCCCATCCCGTCAGGATGAGAGCCTCCAAGCACTCGTCCCTAGCCGGAGCCGGCGTGTTAGCTCCTGGAGATGGCACGTTGGTCCCGGTCAGATATATACCAGGCTTCATCCTAACCATTACAAGCAAGACATTGTATGAAGAGGGGCGAACATGCAGATTGATAAACTGACGCGTGGTGGACAAGAATGACCGATTTGTGACCGGTCTGACACTGGTCATGTCGTCAGCAGACAGCCATGTTCCCACGTCGCGCCTGCTTCCGGCGGAAGTGGAGGTAGGTATGGGCCGTCCCATCAGAAGGTCATTCGGACGGCAACCATACAAGTCTCCGTCTGTTTATGAAAAGATAGGATAAGTCCCCACAAAAAAGAGAGAGATGGTGCATGTGGTATCCCCTTGAGGTATAAAAGGAGGACCTTGCCCACTTAGAGGAGGGATTTTTTTTGGATGATTTTAGAGGGGATCGAGAACGATCAGAGAGGGAGAGAGTAAGAGCTCTCTGGTTCTCCAGCTCTTTTGTAGCTTCTTCATACATAGATCCACCAAAACACAGGAGTAGGGTATTACGCTTCTCAGCGGCCCGAACCTGTATACATCGCCCGTGTCTTGTGTGTTTCCATTCTCGCGAACCTTCCACACACACCGAGAGCTTAGAATCTCACCCAGGGCCCCCGGCCGAACCGGCAAAGGGGGGCCTGCACGGTCTCCCGGTGAGGAGCCCCACGCTCCGTCAGAGTAGTAACAAACCATGTCAATTTATCGTATCCTCAGTTTAGTTACTAGTCCAGCTTTCACATCCTAGGTACACCGAACAATTTAGTCGTTGGTACTTACCATCAATGATCAGTCCCACTGTTAATCAGATGATTTGATGCTGCAATCATACCAGGATAGCAATAATACTAGCACGGACGAGATTCCCCTTTCTTCAGGCCTCAAGACACAAGCAATGCAACGACGGCGACGTCGTCTCCACCCTCCTCGTCTTTAGTCCCTCTCTTCTCCGACGCCGGCATCACCACCGGCGGAAAGGCTACAAGTGGATCAACTCATAAACCAATAGCCGTTGACGATAAGATTATAATTAGATCAATCCATAAACCTATCGACAATATGAACATAAGTGGATCAATCTATAAACCCATGAACAGACCAAATAAACGGATAACCCTGCCGCCTTAGCCGGCGAACAACACCGTGTCATGGCAGCATCAGTCAAGCAATTGTTTGGCCCCAATCAGATTCAGAAGCAGGCAGAGATTTCTTTCTGCAAAACTGGTCGCTTTCATTTCATGAGTCAGAGTCTACTCCTGCCTTTATCAAACCAGATCATCCTCCCTGCTGCTTTTTTGGTATTCAAATCAGATCGTGCTGGCTTACGTCGCAACACGCGAGAAAAGGCAGGGTTTTTCAAAAGATTAGATCATCAGTACCCTGGACCAAAAAGTTCAGATACGAAAAACAATTAACGTATGGAGTAGATCAAATTAGCTGATGACTGAAGATTCACAGCCATAAGCGAAAACCACATCTGAAAGAAACCTGTCAATGCGACAGGTAAAAAGTTCAGAATATACTAATAATCGCGACCAAATTTTCAATTTGTAGGTCAAATACAGTGTGTCCCAATGGCGTTGTCCGCAGCAATCGCCAAACAAATAGCAAGCATGACTGGCTTTTGAATGAGCTGAGATGCATATATCAAAAGCAAACTGCATCTTTGCCAGCAACATCAAAAGACAGCTCACGCTTCGTATCAGACCCGAATTTGAAGGTTGGGGCTGCTTCTTCTGCACTGTGGGAACTGCTCGGCAAGTCAAAGGAGAAAACAAGTTTACCGGTAGTGCTTGATGAACCAAAGGTAAACTTGGGTATATCTGCACCGTCAGCTGACGGGATACTTGGTGGCTGTGACAGAGTCGGAGTAGGTGGTGGCTCAGGAAGAGACATTGAGGTTTTTGGAACAGGAAATGTGAAGGCCAAACCATTGCCTGTGCTTTTATCCAAGACCTGAGCAGCTGATGTGGTTGCCGAGTCAGATTCTGAAGTATGTTGTGAAGAGGGCATTGACTTGGTCCCACTATTCTCTATCTTTGGACTAGATTCCACAGCATTGGAGCTGCTTGGAGGAGCCAGAACCTTAACAAAAGTAATTAGATCAAGGTGATTAAAGAATTCCACATTTAATGCTATATGCATCTGCTAAGTAATTTGTTTAATCAGAAACAAACATAAATATGGAATCACAGAAGAATATATAATGAGAATTGAAAACATGTTTGGCATTGCACTAGTTTTCCAGTAATTCAATCTTAGTTCACATAACCAAGACTTTGTGTTCAATTAAATATATAGTAACCATTGGCAACAGTAAACTAAGGATCTCCTATTTCAAACTCAATATATGTATTTTAACAAATAGGACCTGAGCAGAATATACTAGAGAAGAAAGAGATAAATATACCTTATTTGCATCTGAAATTTCCTGTTGAGCACTACCACTATCGTTGATGCTGCTATGTCTATGACTATCAGTAGCAGGCCCATTATGCTGGATGTTGGTGACAACAGAGGAAGTAGTTCTCTTTGCTGAAGTCCACCTTAGCTCTAGTGGCTTTGCTGTAGGAGAAGGAATAGTTCTCTCTAGATGCTGGAGTATTTTGTGAGCTGTTTTGCTTGACTTGGGATGAACAGATAAAGCCGCAGATTTGGAATGGGGCATATTGTCTACCATTGAAACAAACCCGAGCGATGAACCACTTTCAGTGGTGCCTTCGCCATGATGTCCTTGAAGGGCGGATCCATCATTCTTCTTAGAAGCAGAACATTTCTTTGCAAATAAGGGAGTAGTTGCACCAACAGTATCTCCATATGCTTCTTTGGAATATGTTGTTGACGGTTGCGCCCCAAGAACAGCACCAAGAGGTGCTGTTTTATCCTCAAATATTGCCTACATTTTGAACAGGGGGATGAGGGCAGGAGAAACTGTGTATTATACGATTGCAGGTTGTGATAGAAAAAAAGGTTCATTTACTGACACCTCAGAAGTCAGGTAATCACCACATGACCACAACAGTTGTAAGATATAGCAAACAATTACGTATCTTACTCTCAGTTGTAACTAGCAAATCACAGTTCAAATCTCAGTTGCATGAACTACAGGCATGTATTTTATATCAAAATCTACGGATATTTAAACCTTTGGAAGGAAGGATGGTGTCACTAATCCACATTAGGAGATAAGTTGAATAGCAACAATCAATGTGCTCACAACAGTTTCAACATGAAATGCAGCTATCTGGGCTTCATTCTGCTGAGGCTACTAAATAGTTTGGATGTTCGGTCTGAGTGGACCAGTATGAGTTCATCTTAACCCAACTCGGCAGTGTGAACTAAAACCTTCTACTTCGGTTTGAGGAATGGAATGAGTATGTATATCAACACCCCACTCCATATGGCTACAATGGAAGGTTTGAAACAATTTCGTGTCAACAACAGAAAATATAGATGGTTGGCAAAAGGAAGCATATGTGAGGTTATGCTTCAAAGAACACTATGAAATAAACATATATATCATGGTGATAGTGAAGAAACATTAACTTGAATGACAATACCTTACTTCCAACAGGGAAAGGAGATGAAAATTGTGGCTTTCCAGATGAGTTATTATAGGCATCACGGGATCCTGTGTACTGTAAACAGATAATAAATGAACGGTAAATGTATAGCCCTCGAATATGAGATTTCAATGTTTCTTTCTAGTTGCAGTGTTACAGTGAAGCTCATGAGACATGCAGATATCACACACAAAATAAAATACAATCATAAGAAAGTTGTGTATACCTTGTTAGATCTTGGGAAAACTGAGCCAATATAAGTTGTGCGAGAGGAAGTTGGAGGCAGAGTTCTTCCTTTATTGCTCTGTGGTGTAAGATAATTCGGATAGTTTCGGACAACAGATCCTGGCCAGCATACAGGAGAATCTGTAGCTATTTTAGGGAAAACCTTTGAGGATGAATTCTCTACCTCAACTCCATGACTCAAAGCTCTGAATTTCCTCTTTTGAGACTCTTGTACAGATGCTGAGGTCTGTGCTTCCATATAGGCTTTTGCAAGTTCAATTGGTGATGAGGCAACATCAAGCACCTAACATGCCATTAAAAGAAAGTGATCAAATCAGCCATAAGTCTATAGATCAGGCAAGGGAGGAAAGAAATTGGTATTTCTTAAACATTGTGAATAATTTTTGCTCATGCGTGTTCTTACCAGTATTTAATTACACAATTAAGAGTAAATAACAACTGCAGAATAATTCAGGAAACATGGATGCGTATAATCAAATTTCTAAACCATCCAAACCATAATTCACATCCCATAGAAATAACAAGGAAAAATAGCCTCCACAAATGCTTGAGAACATTGTTTGTACAGAAACAAAAAGATGTTGAAATTGCACAGATATGAATGTCTTACATTTGATGGTACAAAGACTTCAGTCCCACAAGGTGATCGAACATCAATCTCTTTTGCAGGAGTGGACCATCTGTCTGAAAACGGAATGGCTTCGAAACCTTTAGTGGAAGACCTTGGAACTCTCTGATATTCATTAAAATGATCAGGAGTCCTTGAGCGCATAATCTCTATAAGGCGTTCTGTTTCATCCCTGTAAGAGCAACATGATGCACATTTAACTATATTTCAAATTTCAATTATCAAAAGCAAAAAAATTAAGTGCTTCCAGCCAATAAGATTTAGGTCAAACACAAGATAACAAATTGTCATCTTACTTTGCAAACGATTTTCAAGCAGTTCAGCAAACTATGTTATAAATTTTAAATAAAATCAGAACAAAGCTTTAGAGGTGTAAAAGAACCTGCCTAGAAAAATGTTTCTGTTTGATGATATTCTCAATTTCAGCGAGACCGCTGCCATCGTTTTGATTTCTACAATCACCTTCCTGGAGCAGGCTGGCTTTATTATCCAGGGCTGTAGAATTGGTGTTCCATTCTATAGAATGCCTATGTGTCTGCATTTTTGGATCAAAGAGAAAGATATCAAAAGCTGCCAACAGATAATAATTTATGTTGTAAACATGCTAACAGAAACAGACTAAGGGAGGAGTAAATGTAGTATTGCCCTTGCAAACTAAAGTTCCGACAATTTGAACAAAAGCTTCTGGCAGTTCTCAACAAATACACTAAGCTCAAAAGAGAAATATGTTCATCATCATTTAGCCACAACAGTATATGGACTTGAAAGGATTAGTTCACTAAACCAATGAGCAGATGAGGGAAGTGGGAAATGGACTCTCCTCAAATGGCTGGTGAGACAGCGGAAATATATAAGAGCATCATGTTCCTTAACTGTGCTCTTAACTGAAAAGCAGTTTAAACTTAGGTGTGATGTTACATTTTCTACTATACTACTGAAGTACTGATACTGATACAGCAGGTCATTTTGTAAATCACTAATATTTAACACGATCTACATTCTCCTTGCTGCTGCAGCATTTCTTGGATTATCTCATTATATGACAAATAAGCTCTATATGCAGTACACCTGTAAGTTTACAGTACGAGCCAGAAAGCAATCAATGCGTTTAAGATTCAAGAAAAAGGAACTGCACTTACTTCATTGGTTACTTCCAGCGATTCACGCCAGGCCATTTGATTATCGTCTGCAGACATTAGAAACACACAAAAGGGTAATCCACGTCAAAACATGGACATGGTTTGCACTTTGCACAGACAAAAAATAACGAACTGGATCACAATGTGGATGAAACAAACAGAAATAGCTTCTTCTATATCTATACCAAAGTAGAAAAACAAACAACTTGGCTGGTGTACAGGAGAAACAGAAGTACATATGAGCTAACAATAATACCCATTGGCGATGATTCTCAAAAGCTACTCCACTTGATTCATGCCCAACTACGCAATGCCAACCTTGTAACAGAGGATCTGGATCCCCGAGACACCAACCATTATGCCCATTCCATAGAGCAAAAACATCCCAAACCACATAAGATGATTCACAC
The DNA here is from genome assembly GCF_034140825.1 of Oryza sativa Japonica Group. Taxonomy (NCBI): domain Eukaryota; kingdom Viridiplantae; phylum Streptophyta; class Magnoliopsida; order Poales; family Poaceae; genus Oryza; species Oryza sativa. The sequence goes on along the minus strand of NC_089040.1, from coordinate 24,965,585 downwards.
ACCAACAAATTAGTTACCGAAGCTGCACGTCCTCTCAATAAGTTGCATCATAGACTTCTGCTGTGCCTGTGGCACACACGGCACTAAACCCTAGATTAATGCATCGGCAAGAGGCAATCTCGAGCAAGTTCCCATTCACTACCCAACCGCACCGATCTTAAACCCTAACAAGCCCCAACTCAAAAACGCGAGCCAGTGGCAATCGCATCCGCCTCCCCTCCCCCTCACCCCCCCACCCTTGATTCCTCTCTAGTCCTAGGAATGGCACGGCTGGCCCAATCGCATCCGCGAAACAACCACGGAGCAGAAGGAGATGTGGGTTGGGGGATTACCGGAGGCGGCGGCGGCGGCGGCGGCGTGGTCTTGGGCCACGGAGGGGAAGATCCTGGAGGCCACGGGCAGCGTGGGGAGCAACCGGCGGGGGGCGGCCGTCCCGTAGGGCGACGCGCGGTTCAGCCCGCGACGGGGAGGCCGCCTCGAGGGCCCCCCCGCGCCGCCGACGCCGTAGCCGCCCGCCGCGTCCTCCCCCTCCGCCGCCGCCGCCGCGGCGGGCGACTGCCACCGCCTCCCGCCGTCCATCATCGCCGATCCCTCCTCGCCGGTGCTCGGCTCGATCTCTCCCCGTCGCTCGCTGGGCTTTTGGGCTGTGCGTGCGGCGCCTCGGGTTTGGGTTTTGCGGGGGAGCCTGTGAATATGATTGGTATAGTTGGCCTAAAAGGCCCGCAGCCCGATGGCCCTGCCCACGGCATAGAGATTTGGCCCGACCTAAGCACGGCACGGCCTACACCCTCCATCCCAAATAAAGATAAACCCTGATGTCCAGATTCATAGCCAGAGTTTGTCCTTTTTTAGGACGGAGGGAGTAACTGTTATCAGGTCCGTGCTGGCTCAGCCTGACTGTTAGGCTGTGTCTAGGTTCAGTGCTTAGCACGACGTGCTGGTCCGGCACGGTTTGGTCCAACAATTAGGTTGGCAAAATAGAGTTATTTTAAGGAGATTATGGTGGGCTTGTCGCCGGCACGGCCCGACGTGTCGGTCGGGTTGTGCCGACCCGACTAATCTTACTCCCCATCTCAAAACACAGAAACTTAGGATTGAACGTATATTTTAGTATTGAATGTTTTCTAGGCTTTTCATATTCGTATTATATTGTATTTGGCTATTTCTTTAGCTTGGGAAAAGTGGAGTACAAAAGTATTATTGGTTCGGCTCAGAGTTTACTACAATGGAAAACTTTATGCACCAACTTGATTTGATTTGTCGATCCGTATCAAACTTTATACACAAATTACATAATTCGTGAAGTTACTCGTGTGACCACAGTGCATCTCTACTAACTAAAATTAGCCTATTATTTTGCACCCTTTATTTTCAGCTATGAAAATTGACCTCTCCTCATTACAATTCAAACTTCAGCCAATAGGATTGTAGGAAGCTCTTGTTTGAGGATTCAAATAAACTTCTACTAGAGAATTAATGTAGAATCTCAACGGTACGTAATTCCTATGCTTCTCAAGCAAGAAATAGGAAAATGTTTTGTATCGGCAATGTAGTGCTCTGAGGCCCAAAAAAAGGGGGGGGTAAATGTTGTTGAAGTAGGAATGTGATGCCTTTGTGAGGACCATAAGTGGAGCATGGAACTAAAGGGATAGGTTAAGAAAGTGAGGAAAAAATGCAAAAAAAAAACACCTCTTAAGTTATTTGAACTTTGACATTTCACCTTATAAGTTATTTTGTTGCAAATGTTTACCTTCTAATTAGTTTTTTTTTTTGCAAAAACCACCATAATGTGCACATGCTTAACCAAATCAACATATTTTCATACATTGTAAGTCGTAATGTGGTATTTATCAAAATTAAATACTTCTAGGAGTATAGTCTTCCACTTTTCTTGGAGATTTCACAAATAGAATTGTTGATAAGAGTGTAAACATCATCGCACTGAGTTTTGCTATATGTGAAAAAAATCAATGAAACATAAAAATAAATATAATGCAAGCACTTAACAAGATTGACTTGGCTAACTTATCATGTGGTGGCTCTACATCAGCGATAATGGGATAATTTGGTTAAGCGGCACTTACTCCTGCTAGATATACCTGACTCCCCTATACAAAATTATTGATTTCCACAATCTAGTTCCTTAATGTCTACAATAATCTAAGTAGCCTAGTAGAGATCGAAGCCATGTGCACTACCACTCTTTGTCACAGCCTCCCTCACGCTATTGTATAGTCCTTTCCTCCTCCTATGGCTTTGCCAAAGGTGAGAGAGGAGGGACATGTTTCTTAGTAGTCTCTATTTTTAGGGTTTTCTTAATGTTGTCTTTAGAGGATTAGATGAATCCGATTTATTTTAGGTTTCTTACATGATATTCATGTAGACTTGTTTAGAGTTGTTTGCTTTTTTTCTCTTTCTCTCTTTGCTAGTAGCTACCCTTCCTAAGGTCATTGGTGGAAAGCCTAGAAAGGATTGTCTGTCATGTTGATGATCAAATCGATTGTGCCAACTTTAGGATCCGGGTTGTCAACTTGTTTGGTGACATTGGTTTTTTGTTTTGTCTAAAGAAGAGAAATGGTGGTAGATACCCGTTCATCTAATTTTGTGTGTGTTAGCTGTGGTTGCGCTCGTTTGCACTTATCTCCTTTGACATTCGAAGATGCAAAGTCTCTCTATTCTACCCGTAGTAATAGGATGCATCTCATCCGATCTTAGGTTTTTATATTTTGGGATAGATATAATATTTAAGATAAGATATGTTTCTTGAAACCGAAACTCTAAAATCATCCCCATTAGCATAAAGCTGCTTCATCATCATACTCATTCATTCCCACACATGACTAAATAGTTGAAGTCTTCCCTTATTTAGCTCCTATCACATTTGTTTTAGTTAATGTGTTCTTACTTGTGCATTACGCACGTTATTAATGCACTTGGTTTGTGCCTATCTCATCTTAACAAGATGTCACCATCACGGAGAATTAGGGCAAGTACTATAAGCCTCTGATCACTAATTCTAATATGCCATGTAGACTCATATGATGATATAGAGGGGAGAAGAGAAGAGAGAGAGAGAGAGAGAGAGGAGCAGCCGCCACTCATGCAAGAGGCAACCTCCGCACAAATTTCAAGAAATGAGAAAGAAAGAGAGAAGTGGATTGGTAGCAAGTGTATTGGGTGTAGTGTAAGTAGATGCAATCTATTGTATGTATTACCTATAAATTAATGTGTGGATGATTTGGACAAAATTAGATGTGACCACTTCCTCCATTATAAAACTTGCCCTTATGCTCAGGAAATTAATTTTGATAGGTACTACATGAAGTATTATCACCAAGAAGTATTAAATTAAAAACATGAGTATAAAGTCCAAATGTTGATAGAAGCACAATTAAAATCACTTTAGTTGATTATTGCCAGTTTCGTTCTAGCCAAGAAAGTCGAGACTTTCATTAAATTTTTACCCTAAAAGTCTATAAAATTATATATATGCCTACTATCATTCACCTCTTTTTTTCAATTATGAAAATTGACCCCTCCTAGATCTAATTAAATAGGAGTGGACGTTCGGTCAGGACCGAAAGTTCGGTCCGATTTGTTTAATATTTTAAAAGTTCGGTCTTTCAAATCTACAAACCGAATTTATGTGACCGGAGGTTCGGTTAACCAAAACTTCCCAATCCGTTGTTTCTATATAATTTAACATATATTTATTCATGTATTCCATAGCAAAAGGCACAGTATTGCGGGGCTGTCTGGTTCCCAGCCATTACTTGCCAATAAAAATTGCCACACGTTGTCTAAGGTGAGGTGATCAAATTCTTAGTCATAACTTACTAAGCCACACTTTTTTGAGTCGTTGACATGTGGGACCCAATTTATTAGAAGGGAATTTTGTCACAACTGTGGCTACAAACAAACACCTATTAAATTTGCCTAACCTTAGGTGTGACAAGCTGTGGCAAAGTGTGGTTTGCAACCAAACACACCCTATCTACAACTCATACTCATTACACATGTTTTACTCAATGGAAGGATGGATTAATGTGACATGTTTCTTGAGCTCCTAGACGGTATGATTTTTGAAAAAAAAACTTTTGATATTTGATTTTATTTAAAAAATATTTTAGTTCATTCGTTTGTATCGTTAAATAGTCATCACGAAATTATTCAAAAAAAATATAACTTTAGTGATTGCTGACATGTGCATTGCGTATGCTATTTATGCACTTGGTGAGCGCCTATCAACTTTCTATCCTTTTCTTGGTCCTTATAAGATGTTGCTATCACTAAGAATCATGATCAGGAAATTAAACTACATGAATGCTACATGAAGAAGTACTAGTACCAGGAAGTTAAAGAAAAAACGTGAATATAAAATCAAAACTCTTATAGATGTACAATTGAAATCACTTTAGCTGATTAATGCCAGTTTCTTTCTAGCCAAATAAAAAGTCAAAAATTCCATTAATTTTTCAATCTAAAAGTCTGTAAAACATTACTAACCGATGTAACCCGTAGGCCGTATATCACGTCGTACCGTATTGCCCATTACTATTAATAAAAACGATTATCTAATAATGTGATTTAGTAAGATAAGTAACACTCCGTATTAACAAAAGACAAATCTGACGAGCAGACAAATCATATTGCTAATTGCTGAATCAAGAGAAAAAAATATAACAGGTATGAAAATAGTGAAAATAAACCAAAAGCAGATACTTAGTTTCGATTTTGATATATAGTTGTCGATAAATTTCCTCCAAAAAAATTATCAAATGTAAATACAATAGAATTATAATGTAATTTTATTGCAACTACAATGCAACTTGTATGTAACTTTAACATAATTTTAAAATTTTAGATTTACTTCAAGATTTGTGCAAGTTTGGAAAAAAATCATAACGCGCACACAAGTGATGAGATTCGGTCTCGCGACCTCCATTTCACGAAAATAGCGTGTTATTGTGATTTTTTTTAAGTTGTATACAAATTAGTTATATGCAAATTCTAGCGTAGTTACACTCTGCTTGTACTATATTTACATCTATCACATTAATTTGATAAAGAAAATTATCGATAAATGTATAGCTATTTCCCTGTGGTTTTGATCCATGGTTTTCGTAGAAGAAATAACCACAAAAGCTTACGAATTCGAAAGCAAACCACCACCACCACCCCGGAAACTTAGACACACACACGCTCCCTGTCCCCCCTCCTCCCCACTCCCTTAATGGCCACCTCCTCCACCGCCGCGCGCTCCCCTGGCGGCGAGGTAAAACCAGCCACCTTTACTAACCGAATCAATTAGAGAACCGTATCAAATTTCAACATCGACATAATTCTCAACAGAGTTGTTAATAGTGAAATTTAGTAAGCCCGGAGTAATCATCGGCTTAGAGTTAACATCGGCTTCGAAGTCCTGAGATTAGCCGATGAGAGTTATCAAGTCGTCAGTTGTCGGATTCTTGCTATATTCGGTTAAGGAAATTAATCTACTAAAGGAAGCTTATCCAAAAAAGACCGAGTTCAAAGAGAATGCGGCATGGCAAGTTATCTATTAATTAGGAATAGTTTGTTAGTTTCCTTTTTATCTTTAGGAAAGTGTGTTCAGTGTCCTATAAGGACTTTATGTTTTCCTTTTATCTTTAGGAAAGTTTCTTTATTGTCCTACAAGGACTAGTATCTACCCATGGGTATAAATATGTACACCCGGGGTCATTGTAAACTAACACACGTTCAATAACAATCTCGGCGCATCGCCACCCTTTTACTTTCGTTTTGTTTTGACGAGTTCTTGCTTTCGGGTTGAGCTTCATCGGTTTCGATCTTCAACAAGAGGTAAAACTTGTTATGGCGGCTTGTGTTCTCGGGATTAGTGCTTCCATCTTTATGACACTCTAATCTTGTTTATGTAATTCGTCGAGTTATCATATATCCTACATAATCTCTGACAACATCGAAATCTAACCTACAATCGGCTAACATCTGTCAATAGAAGGCAGCCGATTAGGTTAAATACCGATGTTGACTTAGATTATATAGGATATCCACCACTCTATGACACATCCAACAGCTTGATTGTCTAGATATTGTCCTTCTTTTCATACTTATAGCTGCATCAGTTAAGTTTGATCTTATGAGTCGTGATTAGAATCTCAATCTCTAGCATGTTTCTTGGTTGCCGATTAGGGTAGTATCGGGGTTTCAGCCGATCTTACCTGATTTAACTACTTTTTATCCTATATACTTGATTGACATGTTAAATCTGCCATTTATGTTAAGATCTTACTGTATTTAAGTATATTAGGCTTTTGTTTAGTATATTCTACTTGCTTTAATATCTTAATATAGAGTGGTATCGGAGTATTAGCCGATACATGCTAGATCTATCTGATCAGCTATGCTATGAACGTATATAGTCTCATTATTAATATATATTTCGATCTAAGTGATTTATACTGTTTCGGCATGGCGACCGATCTAACCCAATCACTTGATTTAAGTATATATCGATATAAGGACTACATATTGTTAATATCTACAGCCGACTGAGTAGATTTAGTTCTTTCTTACTTATTCATGACTGCCGATCGATGCATATATGACATCGGCTCAATGATAAATGATATGTTATCGGCACCTAGCCGATCGGCTATCGTTTATGGATTTAACCACGGTTTCTTGTATTTGTTTCTTGTTGATTGCAGGATCAAATCAACTGGCACTCTCATACACCCGAAGGCGAGTTTTGGACCTGCACTGGAGTTAAGCAGATCTCCCAGGCCTCGTGTTTTACATCAACAAGAGTTTATTGCATTTTTAATCTCTAAGAGCAGGTAAAATAGCAGGCTATAAGCCAGCTGCAAATATATTTTAAGGAGATAAATGAGGAGAGAGAAGAGCAGCGGGCTACATATTTGTAGCCAGCTGTAGCACGGACTCCAAGACGCAGTGTGCGTATGACATGTGGGACCATGTATTAATAGTGTAGTATGTAACCATTGTATGAATGAGCTATTAGATTGGCTATAGATGAATTGGAGCTAGTAGTTGGCTATACTATTAAACATTTAAACTTGCTCTAAGACTCTGTTTAGATGAGACTAAAATTTTAAGTTTCTATCCCATCGAATGTTTGGACACTAATTATAAATATTAAATATAGACTATTAATAAAACCCATGCATAATCATGGACTAATTCACGAAACGAACCTATTGAGCCTAATTAATCCATGATTAGCCTATATGATGCTACAGTAAACATTTTCTAATTATGGATTAATTAGGCTTAAAAAATTTGTCTTGCAAATTAGCTTTCATTTATATGTAATTAGTTTTGTAAGTAGTCTATATTTAATACTTTAAATTAGTGTCTAGATAAAGGGACCAAAGTTAAGTCTCTGGGTCCAAACACCACCTAAGTAATGCTGATACGTGGGCCACCAGTCGGCAGTCATAGTAAAAAAAATAAAAAGGTGGTGTATAGTCGAGTATCTCCCCTCTTCCCCCTGGCGTAAAAGAAAAATCTCCCGTCTCGTCGTCGCCTCCGCTCCTTGCGCCATCTCGCGGCGCCGATCTCCTTCTGGCGAGCCGAGCAGAGCAGACCAGGGCAGGGGAGCGGAGGGGATCCTAGGTGAGCATCCACATCCTCTTCCTGATTCATCTCTCTCCCTCCCACCGGGAGTACTTCTGTCTGGAGTTTGCTCGCGTTCTTTAATCCTAGCTTCTCTTCTAGATCTGGAAGAAGCTCTTCTGTTAAGTTCTGAGCCTTTAACCTTAATACAAGTGACAGTTTGTGTTTGTTCAGTTGAATCCGCCCCTGATACATTTAGTACAAAAGAACTGTTTTGCATCATGAACTCATTGTCTTCCTTCCTTCCAACCAGTATGAACGATTCGGCTAGAACTCACTGTTGTCGGGATGTCAAGTGCGAGCTGTTTCCTTTTTGCAACTTTATTTATGTAGATTAGGATGCGTTTATGCATGCGGAATCTTGGACATGTCTAAGCAATTTCTTTACTTTCACGATAGGTGTTGCAGTTTCTTTTCTCGTGGACGGTCTAAAGGTGGTGAAGAGGCTGTACAGATCACGATCCCGCAAGTGAGGTTTGAGGATGATGAACTAAAGGGCTTGTCCGAGCTACTGCGGCAGGAGATCTGATAAAACCAGTCAAGAGGCGAGTCTCAGAGGTGCTAGGACGAGATGGATGAAGTTGCTGAGATTGCTGATGCTATGGGTACGGTTGGCATTGATAATGGGGCAAGCCGGAAGTTGTTGTCGAACGAGAGTTTAGAGGAGCGAGGAGAAGAGCATGATGTGCAGGCTGATGGGGCGCACTCGGGTGAGAGTGAGGTGATCAACCCCGCTGAGGAGGTGGGTGGAGAAGCCACCTCACAGCCAGAAGACGTAAAGCCGCGTGTTTCCAAGGTAAAGAGTTGACACATTTTGCAGTTGCTGAGGTCTTCTATGAAGGTTTTTGGTGACAGTTATGGTAATTTTGTGTTTTGTAGGGAAGCCAAAGTCATTCCCCTAAGGTTACTACCAAATCTCAGCGCCAGAGCCCACGAAGTGGAGATAAGAGTCAAGCTAGGAAAAACAGTCCCGGTTCTACTTATCCCAAGGCACCCATTGCACGAGTGTCTGACCCAGATTTGGTTGATAGCTCTTCATGCAATGATGGTGCTGATATTAAGAAAGTAAAGGTCTTTTCCATTATGTTGTATTATATAGTGCTGAAATGCTTAGATCCTGCTATGTGCAGTGTTAGGAGACATCTTTATGCCCAATAATTTAATATAACATGAAATTGCTTTTTTGATGTTTTGATCCAGAAGGCTGAAAAGAGCAGTTTCCGTCCAGTTGCCAGGGCGAGTCAATCACTGGAGGACTCAAAGTATGCTGTTTGTTTGTTGACAGTATTTTTGTGGCTTAGCTGTTTCTGTTTTCTCAAGAAAAAATAACTTGTTTGGTGATGGTCTACATATCCAATTAAGCTATTCTGCTTTAACCCATTGATTAAGAAAAAGCAGGGCTTTTTTTTTGAGTGAAAGCGACTAAGCAAGGGGGCCTTATGATTGTTGCATTTCTGATGTTCTGCCCCCTCAAATTATGCCAAAAGAATTTTCTTGCTTACTATTCTCTTATTTTTGCAACCATAAGCTTTTCCATCTTGTGAGACCTCAGTCAGTTTAAGCTTGTTTGAATACTCTTTGCTTATAGGCTTATTTTTTTTGTGAACCATTCTACCAACTACCAATTGAAGCTCATATTGATAGTGTTTCTTGCATTGACACATTCCTCATCAAACCCAGGGAAAAGAAGAAAACTCAGAAAACATCAAACCAATGTTCTGTCAAAAATGATGAAGAAGAGCCAAACTGTGAAAAAGTAAAGCCTCAAAGGGTTGGCAGCACTCCTGCGTACGGATTTGCATTCAAATGTGATGAGAGAGCTGAAAAAAGAAGAGAGGTAAACTTGTTACTAGATAACATTTGCACCGAATTTAGTCTCATACATATGGACATCATTCCTTTCCTTACACATTCTGCAATCAAATAGTTCTACTCAAAGCTTGAGGAGAAGATTCATGCACAGGAATTGGAGAAAAGCAACATGCAGGCGAAATCAAAGGTTCATACGTTATGTCTCTTTTCATGGAAATGAACAATCAATCAGTTGTAATATTCAAGTCAACCAGACATTTTCATAAAATCTTTGCATTGTTTGTTTCTTTATACCATGCAGGAAACAGAAGAAGCTGAACTCAAAAAGCTAAGGAAGAGTTTGAATTTTAGGGCAAATCCAATGCCCAGCTTTTATAAGGAACCACCTCCTCCCAAGGTTGAGTTGAAAAAGGTAATTCTCTCGCTTGAGATATACATGTAAGGAAAGGAAAATTTAAGATTATAGACCATTTACCTACTGATTCACAGTAGGACCTTTGGCAGTCTTCTTTTATTTTAGTTACACAATCTATACTTGCTAAAACCAGTTCCTGTGCTGCCTGTAGTTATATGTACAAGTACACAGCAGGGGCAGGCCTCCAACTCCAAAATTTAACTCCAGCTGGGTCTGGAGTGGAGTTGTGGAGCAGCCTGAACCATGCTCCACCTCCCTAGTTCATTTTCTTATAGCACTCCAGCCCACTCCGCTTCCTTTTGGGGTGCAGCTGAAACCAGCTCCAGCTCCAAGAGAGGTAGAGGTGGAGCTAGAGCTGGAGCTCTGCCAAACAGGCCCTACTTTCACACATTCACATATAGTCATGAATGGCTCTACATTGTTCAAAATTTTGGCTAACTTAATTACTTTAGGTAGCCAATTTCATGGCTGTTTCCTATAAGTAGCTAGCAAGCTGTTAACTTTTCATAGAGGTGATCAGTTCTGTTGATCAGCTGTTCAGGATATTTTATTTACTTGTATTATTATGTAGCTGTTGGCCCATCTATTGCTACGAATTTGAACTCAGTCATGTTTCTTTGATGAGTTAATTTTTAGATGGTTTCTTTGATGAGTTTGTTGCAAGTTTACCATCTGCAATTTGCTGATCTTTGAAAAAGATAAGTCCTTTCCTGAGAAAAAGACATCCATACCAACTTAAGTTAATTCTTGGCTTGCTCCCACCAGATGGTTGGTTCTTTGCTGAGCATTGGAACTTTTGCTTAGCAACATGTCAAATATTTATACTTACTAGAAAAAAATGCCCGTGCGTTGCAACGGGTGAAAGCTCTTTTAATCTTATTACTGTTATATGGTTTAGTTAAGGTGAAATTCACTGTGACAATTCGCTTGGATGCATTTTTTTTTTAAAAAATCATGAGCTGCGGTTAGGAGTCTGATCGTCTAAAATTAGCATGCGAGTTTTCTTAAAGAGATTTCTTATACAACTCTTCTTGGGTTTCCAAAAACGAACGAGCTTTAAAACCGACTTAAATACGGACATGTATTTCCAAAAACAAACAAACTTAAAAACCGGCTCATATATGGATGACGTACCAAAGTACCGGTAAAAACATCTTCAATTTTATAATAGTAGAGAGTAGAGATTTACATAATTTTTTTAATAAGACAAATAATCAAATTTAATGGTTAAAGTCATCTGCCTCAAAATATTTATGACAAGATGGAGTAATGTATATGTATATTATGCAATAGAGGAGAAGTGATTTAACTGGCTAGCGATCACATGTTTCCTGCATGATTGATTTGTGGGGTAGCTTTTGCAAGAGCAAAAATATCAGCTAGCAAAAGCAGGTCCAATTTTAATCGTTTAAATCCAAATATGTGGGACCACTGCAACGCTCGGTTTCTGGTTGAAAGTCGGAACCCCATCCGGTATCTTTGCTGCGACCCTGCTTTGGGACCGACATGAGTCGGACTCTGCACTGCTCGTGCAGCTTCACACGTCCAGGGCTCCAGGCTATGCTTCGCAGGGACATGTAAGACCAATAGAATTCGAAGACAGCTGACGGACGGAAGATTTTGAATGATTTAATTTTTATAATAGGTAAAAATATATAGGTAAAGATTAGGATAAGATACATCTAGAAAACATAAATGGATTCGGATGACGTACCAAAATCTTGACAAAAACATCTTCAATTTTTATAATAGTAGAGATGTGCATTTTCTGTTCTTCTGATAAATGATACTTATTTACCGTCATTCATTGCAGATCCCTACCACCAGAGCTAGATCACCAAAGCTTGGCCGCTCAAAGAACACAAGCTCAGTAAGCACTGAAGAAAGTACCGTTCCTTCAAGCCGCCCAGCTCGTCTGAGCCTGGATGAAAGGGCCTCCCAGAATGGTGTGAAGAAGGTGCCTGCTGCGAACACGGTGAGGAAGCCCCAACGGAAGTCTCTCCCCAAACTGCCATCAGAGCAAACAGTCACTGAACAGGTAGAAAACAACACGTCGGCTACAGATCCCGTTCGGGAGCTGATCCGTGCCCAAGTTACCCCGGATGATCAATTTGGTGGATAGAAAAGCTACCAATTTGAGCCGCCCAAAGAAACGCGCAAGTTATGCCTCAACTTCCTATATTTCATTCTCTGCTATTTCTGCTGTAAAACTGCTGGATATGCCACTACTATGTACTAAAATTAGTCCTCATCACCAGGAGTTTCGAAGAACGCAAGTAGCCCCTGTAATGTTTATCTTGTCAATTTTTGTTCTTGATACAAGAGAGGAGGAACCTACTGTTGTTATTTGTAGTTGGTAACAATTGCATATGACCATATCCTATTTCCTAGGCTAGAAGAACTTATTATTTCCATATGAATTACCCTGCCTTTTTCTCTTTAGCAAATAAGCAATAAACTTTGTGCATTCTATCTTGTTAAGTTGGTGTGGAACTTTGGCTTAAATGATTTCTGTTCTGGAAGGGAGATGAGAGCCTTGCAGTTGCTGATCTAGCTAGAACATACTTGGCTGTGGCTTATTTATTTCACAAGCGTTGCTGATACAGTGATACACATGTACAAGAAGTAAACAAGATCATCATGTAGGCTTTGCAGGCTCATTTTACAAGATCGACTACACCTTAGCTGCGTGGTGCTCTTCTCCAGATTCATTTTTACAGGTGGCCGGATTCAGCTGCGAGCCACGGCGAGGGTCGCCGGGCCGGCGAGCCGGCGACGTCGACGACGGCCGGTGCCTCGCCGGAGAGAGGCCGCCGTGATTCCTCCTCGGGTGTTCGTTGCTTCGTCTTCTTTACAGGCGGCGAGAGATCAAGAGCATCTGTTCACTCAAGACGCCGCTGTGATGGAAGGAGGCTGAGCTGCCCCCATGAACGGCGGCGGCGGCTGCTCGCCGCCGTGGTCGTCATCGTCTTCCTCGGCGTCCCAGAGGAAGCCGGCGTAGGAGCCGAGGACGTAGCTGCAGGAGAAGCGAGACATCATCAAGAAGGAATTGCCTGAGAAGGTGGCGGCGGCGCGTGGGCTCACCAGTCGTCGGGGGCGGCGTGGACGGCGCGGGTGAAGTAGGCGTCGGCGCGGTCGGCGTCGCGGGTGGTCTCCCAGACGAGGCCCGCGTAGAGCGCGAGGGCGTCGCCGTCGCCGGGGTTGGCGACGATGGCGCGCTCGCAGTACTCCTGCGCCCTCGCCGCGTCGCCCTCCACCTCCTTGAGGAACCTCGCGTAGTTGCCGAGCAGCAGCGGGTTCGCCGGGTCGGCCTGGATCATACGCCGGTAGTGCGCGTCGGCGTCGCGGCGGCCGCCGTCGCCCTTCCCCCCGCTGCCGCCGCCGCCGCCGTTGCACACCTTCCTCCCGCCGCCTCCTCCCCCGACGCCCTCCTCGACGACCGCCGCGTCGCCCTCCCTCCCCCTCCCCGTGTCCGCGTCCAGCCCGGTGCTCGTCAGCAGCCGCCGCAGCGGCACGGCCGCCCCGAGCACATCCTCCTCCTCCTCCTCCTCTTCTTCAACCTCCTCCTCGACGGAGATGGACGCCGACGAGGCCACGGACAGCGCCCGCGGCCGCGCACTCACCGCCGCCATCAGGTCCCCCTCGGACGTCGCGCGGCACAGCGGCGGGCCCCGCTGCCTCGCCGCCGCCGGCGACACGGGCACCACCACCACCACCGCCCCGACATGCTCCGCCGCCGACGCGCAGGCGGCGTGGCCGAGCAGCGGCGACGACGCGCTCCGCAGCAGCATCGCCTTCGCCCCGATCTCTCGTCTCCTCTCCTCTTGGCTTTCTTTGCCGCGCGAGAGAAATATCGCGAGCGAGTGCGAGTGAGCCACTGACAGGGTGGGGGGCGGGGGATATTTATAGGGCCCGCGCGGCCGTGGGTGATTGGACGTTTGGGCGCGCACGTGACGGCGGCCACGGTGGAGGGCGGGGAGTGGGCGTGATGGGGGTGGGGCCCACGGGGTGGTTGTCGGGTGGGCCCGGGAGGGGGAGGGGGACGGGGACGGGGACGGGGAGAGGAGTCGCGGAGCGACGGACGGACCATATGGGCCGGCCGCTACGCGACGGCCGACGCGGTGGGGCCGCGCGGGCCGAGCCCGACATCACTTCTTTTGTACCATTTCCACTGTCCCGTGTTAAACGTAGCAGTGGGTTTCAGTTATCAACGTTGGACCGTCGGTTTTGAAACAAAATTATAAATAATAATTTTATTGTTATTACATGATAAAACATGAATATTACTTTATACGTGTCTTAATTTTTAAATTTTTTTTAAATAAAACAGATGGTCAAATGTTGGACACGGAAACTTATGGCTACACGGAGGGAGTACTACGTATATCCGTCCTAAAATATACTATTAGTACGCATACCTTCGTTTCATTTTAAATGTAGTTATGGGTATCCGTGTCTAACGTTTGACCTAAAAATTTATGAAAAAATTAAAAAAATAGTCACACATAAAATATTATTTATGTTTTGTCATCTAATAACAATAAAAATATTGATCATAATTTTTTTTAAATAAGATGGACGGTTAAACGTTGGACATAATACAAACTACAATTTTTCTAGGACGAATGTAGAATTGGTTGGGACATTTTTAGTATTAGGAAAGTCGTCCAGAATCGTAGCATATAGGTTATTACTATATGATTAACAAGTACACATGAAACGAGAAAAGTTTTTACTATATGATTAATTACGTATTAATTATTACAATTCTTGAAAATGAGTTTATTTTATGCTTTAGAAAACTTGAATATATATATTTTTTAAAAAATAATACACCGTTTAGTACTCTGGAAAACATGTTAAAAACGAGAAAGCTGTCGGGCAAAAATGCTCAAACAAACATACCCTAAAAGAGACATATGGATGCCAGAGACAAATCTATATCCTCGTTAAATTCCTGAAAAAAAAGTCAAGAATAATATTTATAGGTTCTGAAAAACTTAAATTTTGATTAACGAAGTCATGAACATACACACACACGCTACTGTTATATATGAGTATTTCTGCAAGACTGAACTAACATATCTTGAGATTGACGAAGTTACCACGAACGTCTTGTTTTCGATGGATCTATCGCATATTACTGAAAGAATAATTAGCCATAAATACAAGCACCCGTATGAATGTGGATGAACTAGTTTCACCACAAGAAACCTAACCAGTTGAGTTAGGGCAAGGGCAATAAAAAAGACGACTGCTTACTCTAATATTTATACACGTCATTTGGAGGTAACTTAATAGATAATAAATATAATAGTTGTCTCTTCACATTTACTGCAGCACACATATCAATAATTATTTAATTACTTCTCTCTCACTCCTTCCCAGCTTTTCTCTTTCCTCCAAGCCAATCAGGGAAGATTATTCATGCTAATTTCTTGTTCCGTCGATGGTGCTGTCGATAGGAAGGCTCCAAGCCAGCGCTAGGTGCATTGGCGCCCGTGCATGATCGTCGACAGATTAATCGACGATGTTTCTCTCTCTTGGTACTCTCTCTCCGCCACGTAGGTATAAAATCCAACGTAAGCTTACTATTAACCGGTAATTTCAAGTTATTGTACTTGCCCTTACACTCACTTCGTGTTGGGTAGTTTGGTTTGATTGCAATCGGAGTGAGTGCAACAATTCACAGCTTGCTGGGTGTAATGTGTGTACGGTGTGCAATCAGGGGGGCTGTGTGGAGTAGAACCAAAGTCCAAGTTGTGTTGAGAGAGAACTGAATGGAACAGACAAATTAAGAGATGGGGGTGCAGGATCTTCTCGCCAAACTGAACATTGGATGGTCCGATTTTATCACGGAATTTGTGCAAAGCTATTGCCAATTACAGTGCATTATTTTGTGAAGGGACTGATGAAGAAAATGATTGTATGTTGTCTACACGTTGAAACATTTAAAGAGTAAAAAAGGAGAGTTCGGCATGACCGTGGACATGATTAAGAACCACACCCTGCACCCTGCAGAGAATGACAAGCTTGTCAACACCGTATCATGACATGACCAGTTGCAAAAGAGAAAATGATTTTTTTTTACGGTTGAAAGACAAAATGAAAACCACTCAAAACCTATACGACAAAAGGCATTACACACAATTTCCTTTCTATTGGGTGAAGAAAATTGGTATAACTAAAGGAACAATCTATATGATGTGGTGTAACTATAGAGATATATAAGTGGGCCGACCCGTGAGTCTACTTATATGTCAAATAAGAAGTAACACTCAAGTTTTTACGTCATGGTCCTAGCTTATTGCACCTAAAGATGTAGGTGGGTAGATACATAAATCTATTTATAGGTCAAATTACCCACAAATGGATTCGCGGGTTACCCACTAATTTTACATGCGGATTCGTGGGTTGGTCCACTTGCAACCATAGACGTAACTAGTGGAGTTGTAAGTACATGACTCCACACACACTAATTCAAGTTAGAAGAATATAATGCATATATGATTGCACTTTCAATAAAACTTAGCGAGACTAAGGACTAGCTTTTAATACGAATTTGTTGAGATAAAGGTTTACCGATGGTGTTCGTCTCTTCGAACGTATTGCCGTGTTGGTTTTTCCCTGTTTGGGTATGTGTTGGTGGCATATTTTACATGTATGTGCTAATGTGCATGTAGTATGAGCACACAGTACGGTGCGTGCGCGCATGACAGCCATCGTTTCACTTATACTGATTATATACATAAAGGCTTATCAGCAACCAACATATACTTTGTTAATAGAACTTCTATATACATATGTATAGCAATTTAAAGCAAATGCTGGAAATAAAATACGATAAAAGCCCTAAAATCAACTCTAAAATCAAAATTTAAAACTAATTTTTTATTCGGTTCATAACCGTCTTAGGATAAACGATAGGTGTATGTCATGTGTAATCGAAAGAGAATGGTGCAAAGGAAATCAATGAAAATGATGATAGAGTTATGGGTGTTACCCATCACCAAAGATTAAGGGCCCCTTTGAATCGTAGGAATGAAAAAATGGAGGAATAGGAAAAAGTAACGTAGGATTCTAACAGGAATGTAAATGAAAAACAGAGGATTGCAGAACGCAGGAAAAACACAGGAATGACCGTTTGATTGAACCGCAGGAAAAACACATGAATGGAATGAGAGAGATAGACTCAAAGGAATGTTTCCAAGTGGTTGGAGCTCTTGCTAAATTTCCTCCAAAATCTCTATAGGATTGCCCATTCCATAGGAATTTTAAAGGATATGATAGGATTCAATTCTTTATTTCAAAGGGCTTCATAGGAAATTTTCCTATATGTTTCAAATCCTCTAAAAATCTTATGTTTTTACTTCAAATCAAAGGGGCCCTAAATTCTGCTGTCCATGAATACATGTTTTGAATATGATTTCAGTAGGGCATGTGTAGTGCTTTGTGCATGATGAAAAAAAAAAGGAAAGAAGAGAAAGATAGTGATACAAAGCTTTCACCATCTGGAAAAAAGAGTGGTACAGCTGGGCCTGGCCGCCTCCCCACCTCACAAGTAATTCTGCCGCGGTAAAGATCTGTTTCCCCCACCGCCTGCGTGCCGTAGCGTGCGTTGCCGCTACGAAAGTCCCCGCGAGAATGCAAAGATATCGCGAGGGGAGAGAGAGAAAGAGACGAGCCAGAAGCCCAGAATTACGGCACGCATCGGCCGAAACTACGGGCGCCGTCGTCACCGGCCGGCACACAATTAAAGTCGTCAAAAATATCCCCGCTAACTCCGGTCGGTCGAACCGGCCGGCCGGCTGGCCGGCAGCGTCGCCGGCGACCGGCCGTACGTGTGCAGCCGTTGTTGTGTCGCGTCAGTCTCACGTGGTACTACCTGCTCTTCCTTCCAGTATCTTACTCCGTACTCCCTTAAAAACTCAACCTGGGATATTAGGACAATAAATCTGAAGACTCGTGTTGATATTCGTTGCCAAAGAATACATCACATTCTATTTTAGATTAAGCTTTTGTGGGACGGATGAAGTATGCGTAAAGCTGAGCAAGCAAAACAATTGAACAGATTGCTCGACGAGGACATTCGCGTGATCCACGGAATCGTGAAGAGAATGACCGCTTATGTCTATCACGGCTGGCATGAACCGCGTTCTAACGTATAACAACCTACTTTATTTGAAAAAACAAATTCAATTCTGATGATGAGTTTGAGGAGTTAAAAAAGCTTGAGGCTCGCAAGCAGCTCAAGCTTGACTTGTCCCAGCTCGATTCGAGCTCGACTCGAGCTACAAATGAGCCGAACCAGAGCCTAAGCAAAAACTCGCGAGCTTTACCGAACCGAGCTCGAACCTCTACTAAGCAAATGTGTATAGTTCAAAATGTTTATTCGCTTTATTGATTTAATAAACTAATATATCATATATATTAGTATCTATTTACACAGCAAATTAGCATGTGTTAGCGTAATATATTTATCTTAGTCATTTTCTACTCTTTTATTAGTGCGATCAAATAGAAATAATTATACTTATAAAAAATTTATCATTAATATATATATTATATTATTAATGGCTGAGGTCGAGCTCGAACCGAGCTTGCCTAAAAGCTCAAAGGTGTAATAGGCTTGGCTAAAGCTTGTGTCGAGCTCGGCTTGTTGACAGCCCTAGTTGCCACCAGCTGCCAGAGCCAAATAACTCTTGTTTTGCACGTTTCGATGTCTCCTTCGTCTTCTTCGGAGCCGTGCTGCTCGGCGCCAACAACGATTTCGTCTTCACGAATTGTTACCCCGCTAGGTAGGGCTCCCTCCATGGATGGAATGAGGTGCACCGCAACTGGCCGAGGTTCTAGGACTAGCTCCGTGGTGATGGCGGTGACCGCTCCTCTCTGTCGTCCCCTCGCCTTTTTCTATGGCTACCAACCGTTGATCTGCCATCATCGCCAGCGCGGCAAGCTCTAGGCGAGTCAGAGTCAGCGCCTCCCCGTGCAGTGGCTCCCTCTCCCTGTTGTTGTCGCCTATCTCCACTACCTTCTCAACATGGTTCCCCCCGCTCTCCTTGCTGGGGCTGGGACTTCTCCCTTTCCTTTGCAGGAGCCGATGGAGCCATCGGAAGGGGAGGAGGGAGGGATAGAAGAGGGGAGGAGAGTGAGGGGAGAGAAGAGGAAGAAGGTGAGATGAAGAGGAAGTCGCTGATATGTGGATCTCACCTGTTGACTCAACGAGTCAATCGTGATCAACCTATCATGTCTGCAAAACCCACTTTCTAAAATCATCGGATCAGTCAATTTGTATTGGATTTGAAAGACGGGAGATGTGTTATATGGATGCAATTCAATGAGGAGGAGATCAGAGAGATAAAAATAGAATGGAATAAGTTCATCTAGGGTTCCTTAACTTGTCAACAAATCCGATTTTCGTCCCTCAATCGAAAAACTAGACACAACGGGTCCCTCAACTATCAAAACCGGTGCAGATGAGGTCCCTTGGCGGTTTTGAGGGTGGTTTTGGCTGACGTGGCTAATTTGACTCGATCTTCATCTTACATGGCACTGACATGACGCTTAAGTGGCAATTTGATCCGAAAAAATAATAAAACCAGTGGGAACTACATGTCAGTTCCACACACAAAATAATAAAAAAAGAGGGCCCACATATCATTCTCACCCCTCTTCTTCCTCTTCTCTCCCCTTCTCCCTCTCCATCTCTCTCCCCTATCCTCTCTCTAGGCGCGACGGAGAGGCAGTGGCGCACGGCGGCCGGCGGGAGAGGAGGGAGCGGCACGGCGGCGGAGGCATGGCTCCGGCGGCTGTGGGCGGAAGAGGAAGGGGATGTGGAGCTTCTTTTCTCTCTCTCGGTCTCTCCCCTCTCCACGCCATTGATCTCTCCCTCTCCTACTTACCGCAGCCATGGCGGAGGACGCCCCAGCAACGTCGCTGCCGCCGCCGCCGAGGGGAGCCAGCACGCGTCGGCTGTCGCGGAGGGAGGCTCCGCCGCCGCTCCCGCGGCACTAGCCACCAAGGCCGCGGAGGCGCTGCTCCCGTCGCTCAGCATCTGGCCGCTGTCGCAGACATTGATTTGATTCCAAGATTTTTTTTTTTGAGCAAGGGTCAAGACCCCCATTTCTTTTACTAGAAATGATCATACCAGTACAGGTTCAGCCAAAAGCGGCAAGCGATTTGATTCGAAGATAGTATCAGCTTAGCTAGCAGTGGCTAGCTAGCCATGAGTAGTAGTGGCAAGGAGAAGAAGCAGATGGACCGGTTCATCGTGATCCCCTTCTCCTCCACCTGCCAAATGCTCCAGCGTGGACGTCGTTGATGACAGCGGCAAGAGCGGCAAGAAGCCCCAAGGTTCGTCGTTTGGAGTCTTGGATGCTTGTTCTTCACTTCTGCTCGATCTTGTCGATTGGTTTTTGCGGGGTGATTTAGGAGTTTGGTGTTAGTGATGCTGTGTGCGTGTCTAGGCGGCGGCAGTGGCGAGGGCGGCGGCGCGGCGGAGAACAAACCCAAGGGGGAGTCGCTGGTGGCGAGGCTTCTCCACCACTGCCAGCACATGGCGCACATCGGCTGGGACGGCAGCACCAGCACCACCACCAGCCTCCGCTCCTGGAACCACGCCGCGCCGCCGTACGTCGTCGTCCTCCTCCTCCACCACCGCGTCCACCTCGTTAGCCTTGGCGGCGCCGGCGACATCAAGAAGGAGTCGGCACCGACGGGGCCTGGGTTGTGCAGCTCCTGTCCTGCCGTCTGTCGTAGCCAGGGCCAACTCCGGCCGTCCCTTCCTCTTCCGCCCACAGCTGCCGGAGCCGTGCCTCCGCCGCCGCGCCGCTCCCTCCTCTCCCGTCGGCCGCCGTGCGCCGCTGCCTCTCCGTCGCGCCTGGAGAGGGGATAGGGGAGAGAGATGAAGAGAGGGAGATAGAGGGAGAGGAGGAAGAAGAGGGGGTGACAATGACAATGACATGTGGGGCCCACCATTTTTTTTATTAATTTATGTGTGAAACTGACATGTGGATCCCACGGGTTTATTATTTTCTCGGGTCGAATTGCCACGTAAGCACCACGTCAGATGAAGACCGAGTCAAATTAGCCACGTAGGCATCATGTCAGCCAAAACCACCCTCAAAACCGCCGAGGGACCTCATTTGCACTGGTTTTGATAGTTGAGGGATCCGTTGTGTCTGGTTTTCCGGTTGAGGGACGAAAATCGGATTCGTTGACAAGTTAAGAGACCTCAGACGAACTTATTCCAAATACAATTATTCGTTAAAAATGTCCTGGGCCTATATGGGCCTAGAATATGCTTGTGCTTTGAAAATATGGGCCTACAATATGCTTGTGCATTGCAAGGCCTACAGATCGTTGCCGTTAAGCCCATGAGTTCAATCGGCTGAAGAAAACTCGAATGCAACTAGAATCCTTAAATGACCCAGCATCCATTTTGAGCGTTGTTGCTGTAGGTTTTTTAAAGTAAATTTCATAAAACCCTATATATTAATCTATTATTATATGGTTCAAGTTACACAGAATAGAACTTTTAACATGTGACACATAGTCTTAGGTATTATGGTTTGATGAAATCATAATCATGATCATTTTGACTTTGATCTACCACATTCTTAAGTTTTACAATCACATTTTAAACTTATATTACAACCACTTTGTTAAATTTTGATATAGGAGTGTTAAATTTTGATATAGGAGTAAGCCAAAATGGTTAGTGGTGTGATTTTTGTTAAACTTTAGGATCATAATACCCAGGGTTATGAACCACGTGTCTAAATCCATATGGTTTTGTATAACTTGAACCACAACAGACCATAATACTCCCTCCGTCCCATATTATAAGGGATTTTAAGTGGATGTGACTCATTCTGGTAGTGTTCAGATTCGTAGTACTAGGATAAGTCATATCCACCTAGAATCCCTTATAATATGGTGCAGATGGAGTAGGTAGGATTTTATAAAATTTAATTATTGTTTTCCTTGAAAATATGTAGCCAGTTGTGATATTTCTTCATATAAGCATGTATGAGCTTATATGGGTGGGCAGAAGATCTCGAGGGTTGTATTTAAGATTTACACTATAACATTTAAAAATAAAGGATTTATTTTATTGCACTGATTTTGTTCTAGTTCAACAATTTGCCATCGGTTTTATCTCCCTGTATAATATGTCATTGAGTTTATCAAATTTTTTTTTACAATATGTCACTGGGGTGGATACTTTAAAAAATAAATCTCAAAATGTCCTTCAAGTTACAAGAGGTTATAATTAATTGACCTACTAGAAGTTTCAAGAAAATGAAAATTTTTACGTAACCTCCTTACATAATATAGAAATGTGTGTATATTTGAAAATTTTCATTTTGCATGTATTAACTTTTAAAAAGAATATATAATTTATGTTTTGTATGCTAATACAATACTCTTATGTTAATGTTCTTTTATGTACATCATCATTAAATGCTATACATTATTTTTCTGATGCAGCTATATGTTGTGTATTTGATTCCTCTTTTATATGCTACATAAAAATAGTTTCTTTAAACGAAACATGAAAGAAAATTTTACACACAAACTTCTATATTTTGTAAGAAGGTTAAGCACACAAAAACTACCTTTTTTTGAAAACTTTTTAGTGGTTCAAACAATTGTCAATTCTTGTATGACTTGAAGGACATTTTAGTCATTTCTTAAAATTATCTACCACCCAAATGTCATGTTGTAAAAAAAACCAACAAAGTTCATGGGATATTACATAGGGAGACAAAATCGATGATAAATCGTTGAAGTAGGATAAATTCAGTGGCTTAAAATAGATTTTATCTTAAAAATATATATTTTGTGTCATTTATAAAAAGGATGATGTATTTGTTGAAAATATCAGAAAAAATAAAATGAAGCATATGGAAACGAACCCAACAGCTGTTGAATAGGTGCAAAACCTATAACCAGCGCAATTGGGCAATTAGTATATTTTTACGCTTAGATTTTGGATAGCTACTTCCAAAAGAAAATATGGACATAAAAGAATGGGGCGTTAATTGATTACATTTTAGTCACATCACGCTCAAAGCCCCGGCCCAAACAAAGAAATTTTCCGTTGATTAAACATACTGTACTCTATAAAACCGGATGTTAGGCTTGATTAGTCCCTGGCCTTCCATTTAATCCCCAAAACCTTCACGTCACCCTTGCCTGTAAAACGCTTAATGAATCATATCCTTTTGTTAATCAAGCTGATCGAGAGATGGGACATGGAAGACATGCACGCATGAGCTAGACTCCTAGAGCTATTAATAATTTTGTTTTGGTTTACTACCTCTTGTTCCATATTAATTGATGTTTTAAACAAGATTAAGGTCAAACTTTTATAACTTTAACCATCAATAACTTTAAAAATATTTAGTTTAAAGGAACTAGAACAACATATATATATATATATATATATATATATATATATATATATATATATATATATATATATATGTCTTATAAAGCATGCATTTATTTATTATATATATTATAATAGAAAAATAATGTCAAAGATATATCTTGTAGACCATATCATTGTCTAAAACGTCAATTAAAATGAAACCGAAGGGAGTAATTTGTGCTAATTCATCTCAGCCACACGTGCATTGATTGTACAAGTCATCACAGCCGACCATGATGTCATCGGATGTTCGGTAGTATTCCCTCTCTCTATAGTAGTATAACCATGTTAACACGGTTATCATGGGATATAAAAACTTGTCAACTTTTTGGATTATGATAAAGACAAGAGATGGTAAGTGTAGTATATGTATAGTTAATTTAGTGGGAAGTCACCTTTTATAATTACTATATTGTTATATTTGTCATAAATTTTGAATTTGAAGTAGTTGTTACCTCCGTTAGAATAATTGTATTTCTAATATTTAAATTTTGTAAAAAGAATATTTCTAATGAGACAAGACCTAACAAATTAATTTTATGAAGATATATATGCTGTCGCCTAGCCTCCCATCTCTCTATCCAAATCTCCTAGCCCTCATTTTAATCAAGTTTTACATATAAAAAGTATGCATGCGGTGTGGATATTAAATAGGGTTATTATAGTCATTTGTGTGTTGCTAATCTGTCTCTAATTTTTTTAAATATAATTATTTTGAGACGTATGTAGTATATATATTTTAGGACGAGGGAATGCATTATTTTTGACTCAAGATGATCCTTTCTGAGTAGGGCTGTGTTTAGATTCAAACTTTTTTTCTTCAAACTTTAAACTTTTCTGTCACATTAAATGTTTGGACACATGCATGGAGCATTAAATGTGGACGAAAAAAAACAATTGCATAGTTTGCATGTAAATCGTGAGACGAATCTTTTGAGCCTAATTACGCCATGATTTGATAAAGTGGTGCTAAAGTAAACATTTGCTAATGACAAATTAATTAGGCTTAATAGATTCGTCTCACAGTTTACAGGCGAAATCTATAATTTATTTTGTTATTAGTCTAGTTTAATATTTTAAATGTGTGTCCGTATACTTAAAATTTTTTTGGCACACTGCTTGCCCGACAGCAAGGTACCTGTCAGCTTTTGCAATGGTTGGTTCAGGTCTCTCAGGTTCAGCTTTTGAATTGATAGTGGCAAGACCATGTAAGACACTGGGAGTTCTTCTTTTTTGCACTGTAGCTGTCTTGCAATTTTATCGTTTCTCCACTAGGCTTGTGTGAAGAGTTATCATGGTGCTTTTGGAGAAGTTTAAATGTAGTCCTGTAGCATATGCGAAAAGCTCCAGTCCTTTCTTTAGGACGCTAGCATCTCTTTCCGTTGCACGGCAGATGATAAATGATAAGGGTGTCATCAGCATACTGTATGGTGGCACAGGACTGCTGTGGTAGATTGCTTGAATTCTTCATTTTGTCTCATGAGTTGTTGCAGCACATTAGAAACTAAAATGAACAAGCAGGGAGAGATGGAGTCCTTTTGGCGCAACTGAATTTTTTACAATTTGATCCTTTTAAAAAACTTATTTCGCAGATAGACCCCTAAAAAAATTATCCCAAAATTAAAAATGGCGTGGAGGGGGGGGGGGGGCAGCTCCAGCCACATTGGCGTGCTCCCCCTGCCACCTTAGCGCCGCCCTGCTACGGTGGCAGGAGGACGGCGCTTCTCGTTGGACGACGACGCCAGTGCCTTTGGCATTCCAAAAAGGCATTTCTAGAATAAGTTTTTTCAGGAGTTTATTTATGAAATAAGTTTTTCAAAAGGAACAAATTGTGAAAAATCCGGCTTGGCGCAGGCCCTTCTTGCGGTTAATCCATTTTTCCATGTATTCCATTTAGGAGGTACTGCTGATTTTGATGTCTGCAGTATGTTTGCAATCCAAGTTTGCCAAATTTGTGGGATGCCGTGAGCTTTAAGGATCAATTGAAGCTGTCCCAACATCTTTTGTCCTAGCAGGTTTGTAGTAGCTCAGTGGCATAGATGAAGTTTTCAGAGATATTTCTTCCTTTGATAAAGCCCAATTGATCTTGATGAATCGGGTTGGAATGATGCTTTTGGAACCCCTGTTAGCCAAAATGCATGCAATCTTGAATCTATCAGATAGCTACTTTCTTTTCTGAAACTTAATTACCTTTTCAAATAGCCACCCTGTAGTACAGAAAATTCCAATGATAGACGGAAAACTTTTAATTTCATCCATTATTTCCCTAGCTATCAACGTATAGACGGCCGGGTAAGGTCGTTCATGCAGTTTACAAGACTCCTATACGTAGATCCAATTCGATCTTATCCATATATTTGTGACTCAGATGAATAGTCGTTTGTCAATTTGAATTTATAGAAAACTTTAGATACATATCATATCACTATCACATATCGAACTATTTCTCAGAGCACATGCTACACACATGCACATTTAATGGATAAGATATGTTCACTTCATACTCTACAAGGTCCTTTGTTTGTGCACATTGCAGGGAGATATCTCTACTGTCTTAAAAGCACAATCATCATCTTCCCTCCCATCCTAATCTCATGTATATAGAAAACCGCTCACTAGATGTTTGGCTATTCCCCAACGCCCGCGTCGCTCGCCCCAGGGCGACACGGGCGGCGACACCGCGCGCGCCGCCACAAACTTCTCCTCCTCCCCTCCGCCTCGCCGCCGCCCGAGCAGCCGCCGGCAAAGCTGCGCGGCGGCAAGGACGGCGGCGGCGGGACCTTCTCCCTCTCTCGAGAAGCGCGGCTAGGGCACCGGCGGGACCTGAGCAAAGCGGACGACGGCGACAGTGTCCGGCGCCATCTGGGCCGGATGTGGCGGATCCGGCTCCGCCGGAGGTGGATCTGGCCCTATCGCGGCCAGATCAGGAGGGGCGTGCCGCTCTTGGCAGGAGGCGGCGTGGGAGGCGGCGACCGCGACCGTTGGTGGGAGGGACGACGGATCCGGCCACTCTGGCGGCGGATCCAGTCCCCCTGGATGGCTGCGGCCGGCGGGCGGAGGTGGCCGACGCCGAGGAGGTTTGTGGCGGAAGGCAGTGGTGACGGCGACCGACGGAGTCGAGAGGGCGGTGACAGCAGTCGACGGAGACGCGTAGGCGGCGGCAGCAGCTGGTCGGCGGGACCGGCGACGGCGTGCATGGCGCGGCGCGCGCGAGATCCGGTGGTGCTGGAGGCGGGGTGGGAGATGGTGGCAGGGCACGGTGGCTGTGCTGGCGGCGGGGTGGGGGCTGGTGGCGGGGCTGAGTGGTGGCGGCGGTGGAGCCTGGTGGTGATGGCGGCAGCGGAGCCCAAGCTGCGGTGGGCAGCCAACGCCGCACGACAGCTGGGCGTCTGCCTTCCCCCGGGCAAGATGCGGTCCCCTCCACCGGATTTGGGGCGAGAGCATCATGCTTCGGTGGACGTTCTAGTGCCGCATCGTTTTGGACGGCGGGTGCACTGTGGCGGATGGGTCAACAGCACGGTGCGGAGGGTGGCATGGCGCCGGCGAAGCGGTCTGGTGGTCCGAGGTGACACGGACAACGGATTCGTGGCGGAGCCAGCGGTTACTCTGTCAGGGGGAGCCACGGTCCTCTCGACGTTCACCTTCCTAGACATATGTCCTCTTGCGACGGCGACTTTGTCGGCAAAAGTTGGCCACGTCGGGCAGGCTAGTGTGGGGGAGAGGGCATCCATTCTTCTCTCTCACCCTCTCCCCATCCAACCCAACTGCGTGGATGGAGCCGGTGTGTGTCGAGGTTCGAGCTTCCCCATGGCGATTGACTGGCGGCGTGGCGCCGGTGCGGTGGCCGTGCGTCGAAGGTTTTCGCTGGTGGTGGCTGCGGAGCGTGTAGGAGTTCAGTTCTTGGGAGAGACAAATTTTGGGCGAAAGCTCTGCCTTCGGGCCGGCAACAACGATGCCTGTGGGTGCCGTTTTTTCCTCTTGGGGTGTTGCCGCTTTTCTTGTCTCTCCCAATTACTTTCTTCATGTGAAAACCTTGTCCTGGCCCTCTGGGACAGGCGACAGCGGCACCTTTGGTGTCGTACCCTTTTCGAAGGTGTCGTCTCGAAGACCTTCAGTTTCGCTCGTGCAGTGGGTTTTGTTGTAGATGCGCGGTGTGGTTGTATTTTCTTTTTCTGGTCTGTGGTCTTCCAGGACTATAGATTGTATTTTTCTCCTGTTTTATCAATATATGAAACTCGCGCTGTCTTGTGTGGTTCGTTTAAAAAAAATAGAAAACCGCTCAAAAAAAATGAAGCTGCTATAATTAACTTGCGATAGATTTTTGTTCTAAATCATTCAATTTTTGGGCCGTTTGATATGCTGAGATTTGTGTTTGACATAGGAAAAAAGTTTCACGCATTGTGATTGCTGGAATCAAACCCTTGACCCAACAATTGCATGCGCACATACTTCCCACTGAGCTATCTTGGATTTTGTAATTTATGCTTCACCTGGATCCTAGTTACGTGGTCCGACAGTTTCTTGGAGAATTTTCTATCGATTGTTACAGAGGTAGTTCCAAAAATAATGTTGACTAACCGATAAAAAAAATATGTGAGAAGAAAAAAAATTAAACCACGTTGATCAGACATCGTCCTAGTGTGACGCACAGTCGATGACTAAGTACGTACTACATCTATTATGATGCCATTAATTTTTTGATAACCATATTCATCTTATTCAATTTTTTTTTAAATATGAAAGAATTAAGTCATGCTTAAAAAATATTTAACAGTAAATTAAGTCACAATAAAATAAATGGTAATTACATAATTTTTTTTAATATAACGAATGATTAAACATATTTTAAAAAATCAACGGCATCGTATATTAAAAACGGAGATATCGTATAAAAATGTGTTTGCCTAGTCATACTCCTCGAAAGAAATTAAAGTTCTGTTTCGACATGTTCATATCCTGAAATCCATAGGATTAATCCCTGCCGTTCGAATTGCACGTCGATCTCCACAGGACAGCCACTCACATACTCCCTCTGTCAAAAAAAAAAAAAAACCTGGGTTTGCGTGTCCAACTTTGACTGTCCGTCTTATATGAAATTTTTATAATTCGTATTTTTATTATTGTTAGATGATAAAATATGATTAATATTTTATGCGTGACTTATCTTTTTAATTTTTTTCATAATTTTTTCAAATAAGACGGACAGTTAAACATTAAGCACGGAAACCAGAGTTTGTCTTTTTTTTTTATTTTTTTTGGAGGGAGGGAGTAGGCGTGCGCACTCGAGTTGCAGAGTTCTCTCATCATCTGATCCCATGGAAGTGATCACTGATCATCCACTGGATGGTGTGGTTGCACATCATGAACAGAAACGGCGACGTGATCACCTGAACAGAACGGAGGTGATGGAAAACGACAATTCAAGGACGCTCTGTTGATTTTCAGCTGATTTCTGCGCCAATCCGAAATGGATCTTGAGCGCTCGAGGTTATCCCACCTTTACCTCTTATTTTCTTTAATATACTTTATCCGTCCCATAATATATCAATCTAATACCGAATAAAATCTTAGTATAACGAATTTTATTAACAGATCTAGATAGGAGGGTGTCCAGATTCATCGTACTATTAAATGTCAGTATTAAGTTGGCACTCCCTTCGTCCCATAGTATAAGAGATTTTTGAGGGATAAGACACTTTCTAGTACTATAAATATATATAAAGAGCTTGTCTAGATTTGTAGTAATATGAAGTGTCCCATCCCTCTAAAATCTCTTATATTTTAAGATGGATGGAGTATATTATAGGACGGAAGAGTATAAAAAAATATAACAAACATAAAAGTATACTAAGACATAAATTTATATATGCGGAATCGGTAGCCAAGTCTTAATTTTGTTCAACTTTAGATGACGAAATATCTATATAATTACCTGCCACGATAAAAAAAATGGTTTCTCTGTTTCCTTTTTGTTTTTTATTTTTGAAAATTGAAAAAGAACTCTACGGAAGCAAATAGTGCGTGTGGGGCCAGGCTGCAGGCAGCAAGAAGTGGCGCATGATCGATCAGCCTGTCCAGGTGAAGCCTTGTCGTACGTGCGTGTCGGTGGTTGGAGTTTCTGCCCATTATCAGGTGGTAATAATGGCGAATTTATATTAGTTATATCTAACTATTAACTGATATATTTCGCCAGTCCCTGAATATTTGACGCAGTTGGTTTTTTAAAACATATTTAACCGTTCGTCTTATTTAAAATAATTAAGTAATTATTAATTCTTTTTCTATCATTTAATTTATTGTTAAATATACTTTTATATATACATATAGTTTTACATATTTCACAAATGTTTTTGAATAAGATGAATGGTTAAATATATTTTAAAAAATCAACGACATCAAATGTTTAGGGACGGAGGGAGTACTTATTAATATCATATAAATTAGCTTAAATTGTATAATTTACTAGGGATCATATGACGCTTGATAGGATTAATATTGTAGGCTAGTCCATATGGAAAATAATCCGGGATCAAACCAACGACTTACATGGATTAATTATTATCTGTCCTAACATGACTATGAAAGCAATGCCGTCCAGGTGGTGGGGCCAGCCTCAACTTCAATGGTTAGGTTAGTGCTCTCCTTCCACGGATTGAATGTGAACCATTGCACTACTGCTAGACATCACTATGCAATTGTTTGCTAGGATAACTTTAATTACCATATTTAAAGTGTATCGGTTTAGTGTAAAATTTTAATACCTATATATATATTTCTCGTACTTTCTGAAAGATTGAAAACTTCTAGTACTTTATCATGACTATGCAAGCAATCGCAGTACCTACTACCTAAACATCTGATCACATGCCATCTAAGGTCTTATTGGTTATACATGTATTCTACCTGTAATTATCCCCATTTCATAAAGTCTCTAAGAGAAAGACAAATTAATTTGAAGACTAAAGAGAGAGAATTTTCATGAAGAGTGTAATCGTTAATGAGAGGAACACGTATACTCATAGTAAATGGAAAATTCAAGTACGCATATAACTTAACCACGCCTTATCTCTTTCTTAATTTCAACTGGCATTTAATAAGTGTACAGTAAAAATGACCTAAATTAGGAATGGCAGTGAGGGAAATTTGCAACAATTACGTCCTTGAGCTGAAAATGCTAGACCGTTTGCAATATCTCAATATTAAACTTAGTTTGATTTTTAGGCACAATGACGGCTTTACTAGTATCCTTTGGCTTAATATATGTGCCAAATTTCTCATTACCAATTACTTAAACTTACTTTTTAGGCACAATGACGGTTTACTTCTACCTTTGTCTTATTGATAATATATATGTGCCAAAATTCCCATTATCACTTGTAGAGAAACCATCTTTGGTCGGTCGACCCAAATCCACAGTAGTCCCGGTTCCATTAAAAACCGGAATTAAAAATAATTTTTAGTCCCGGTTTATAAGAGGAAGATCTTTAGTCCCGGTTGTTGTTACCAACCGGGACTAAAAATCATCTTTAGTCCTGATTGGTAACTCCAACCGGGACTAAAGTTCATCTTTAGTCCCGGTTGATTCCATGTCAGACCGTATCAGGGCTCGAGGATCTTTAGTCCCGGTTATAACACTACACCATGACACTAGATTACCAACAGACATCTGTCGGTAAAGATAAACAATTATTGATAGACTATTTGTTGGTAAAGGCTTTTGGTAAATTATATGTCAGCAATACTATGTAATAAGACATGTTATATGTTAGCAATTCCAAATATTTATTGGGTCAAAATAACTGTCAGCAATATTATTAAGAGTGGAAACCAATTATATGTCAGGAAAACTTAATGATAACCTATCTGTCAGCAATGTTTCGTCCGTTGGATGTTGATCCCACGGTTAGGATAGAGCGAGGTGATCGGTGCGCAGTAAAATAAAAAAAGAAGCGCAAAAAAATCCGCGCAAAAAAAAAAACCACGCCGAAAAGAAAATCCACCCCAAAAAGGAAAACCCTAGGCTCGCACCGCGCGCCGCCATTTCTCCCCCTTCCACCGCGCACCGCCTCCTCCGCCAAATCCACCGCCGCGGCGCGCGGCCTCCTCCTCCGCCGCGGCGTGCCGCCACCTCGCTCCTCTCTCCCCATCCACCGCGCTGCCGGAGTCGACCTCGCGCCCGCCCAGGTTTGTACGGGCTAGGGTTTGGGGGGCGCCCGTCCAGATCTGGGGGATTGACTTGGGTGTTGGGGTTGGTGTTGGTTGCAGGTGGTGGTGTGTGCCGGGTAGAGGAGGAGGAGGAAGCGAGGGCGTCGGACTTGTGCGTGCGCAGGTCCAGGGGCAGGACGACATTCGACGCGGTCGCCGACGAGGTCTCCTAGTTCACTCTGCTTGTTGTTGCTGAATGGGTAGTGATTATCAATACTGATGGACTGCATTTCTCTTGCAGTTTTTCCCCTTTTGCCTTTGATTTCTTCGGCCCTTTCCTTTCAAGTTTTGATACAAAGAATTCAGAAACTCATACTATATGATGGGTAGTTTCCTCTGTTTAGTCCTGTATCTTGGAACTCATACTTTATGATCAAAGAATTCAGAAAAGGATCATGTAACTATCCAGTCTAGTATGGACTGTAGTTGTTTCTAACTGCTTTCCATAGAAACTTTTGCACCCTTTGTGGTATAAAGAATTAGAACAAATCATAAGATTCTTAAGCTGCTAAGGTTAAGTATCATGACCTTCACTAGTAAATCATAAGATTCCTCCTAGTTCACTCTGCTTGATGTTCAACAGACCTCATGATGCATGTGCCCCGGAAATATATTGCTCTCATATTTGTAGGATTAGATATTCAGTAAAGTTCCAGAGTTTCGCTCTGTTTTTTATAGTACAATGGGTGCTTTTTTGTCTAAACTGTGTGCTGGTAAATATAAACGATAAAACCATCCAGAACTGAGAAAACCTAGCAGCCGCTGGTGTTGTGTTTAATTACATATTGCAGATGTATACACCTCTGCATTTCTAAGTTTGTATTCCTGCAGTTATAAACTCATAATCCGCTTATACTCTGCAAACACATATATGAGGTAAGTTCAGTCTGGCTGCAGTTAATTAAGATTAAGGTTGAAAATACGGTGAACTCATTTTGGTATTGATCTGTGACCATGAGTTCATGTTGAATCCTATATATGCTTAATTTAGCACATCTGTTGTTGTCTGCATAGTGGTCTTCATGGCATATGCTAATTCTGGAAGTGCCACCGATAAGGTGTGGCCTTGCTCTGTTCATTTGTCGAAATTAAGAACTTTGATTCTAAATGCATGCTATTTGTTAGAGGCTGTGTGTGGCTACAAGTTTCTATATGTCCTTTGGGCCTAACAGAGGCATTAATATCTGTTTTGCTTTTTGGATCACTTCTCATTCCCTGAATTTTGTCTTCTGACTTTTCAGAAGCCTGAGTTCTGAAAAGGGCATACTAGAAAACATCTGTTGCTGCTCTTTCTGCTAGATGGAGTACATAATTTTTTTTATGTTATGTTAGCTTGAATATTGACCTGGCCTCAAGTTGCTATGTTAGCTCTGAATTTTCCTAGCTTAACACTGCTAAGTCACAAGTGCGGCATTACAAACATTTCAGTAACTGATATTTATAGGATTAGATGTTCAATTAAGTTTCAGGATTTTGCTTTGTTTTTAATGAAGCATGATCTGATTTTTTTTACCAATTCATATAATTAGATGGCTGAGATTTGTTGTTTCATGTAATGCATGCAAAATGTTTGACTTAGAATTTTTCTTGTAGACAACTCAGGGACAGATGGAGTAGTAGTTGGAGGTCCAATATTATAGCCTAGGACACGAACAAATGCAGAAAATGGAGGTGTTGATGCTAATGATCCTCGAAATATGCCCTTAGCTGGTGAAGGTATTTCATTCGACATTTGCATGTATCGTTAATAAGATTAAGGTATATGAATATATCAAGTTCTTATCATCTCTTTTCATATGTAAGCAGAAAATGTTCCAGGTGTTAATAATGTACAGCTACAAAAGAAGGTACACAAGAAGACAGCAAAGACTAACCAGCGAGCAGGTACTTAATTTGTACATGATGCAACATGTTTTTGTGTATATATTGCCTCTCTGACTTAATTTGCCATGCCTTGCATCTATATCCATCATCATGATATATACCCAATAGTTAGTGTGCACTTTATAAGCTGAACAATTGGTATTGTTTTGTTAGAAAGGATAACCAATGCTTGTAGCCTAAAACATCTTTCAGATTTACTAACTCCGAAGGCAGTATCTCTACTAGTTGCAAATCAGATCCTTAATGCATTTGTGCTTTTTTACAACATAGAAGTTCTATTGTTTCCTTTCTCATATATGTACTGATTACTGACTCATCAATAGGGTCTTTGAAGGTGCTCTCTTGGTAGTTTTACAGGCTACAATTTTCTTTCTGACAGGGTCTTTGAATTAGCCATTTGCTCTTCACTAAATTTATCTGTTATGCTATTCTAATTGCCATGGACTATATATATTCTTCTGTGGTTCTCTGTACACTAGATATGTTTACTCTGTACACTACTGATGATTATTCATTTCATTTACTCTGTCCATTATTTTGCAGGCAACCATAAAAAGGGCTAGCAGAGGTGCTGTAAAAAAAATCAAGAACCTACAAGAACCATAAAAGAGATGATTTGTTTTGTTTTTGGGACCTCAATACACCTACAAGAACCTTAGTTACATCTAAATTATGTAATTATTGCTATGTACTTGAACTCTTATGTAATAGCTATTTGAGCTGATGGATAACTGCTATATAGGAATACTGCTACTTGATGGGTGAACAATAGTTACATGATGATATGTCAGAATGCATTTGTGAACAATAGTTATGAATAGTTGAATATTGTGTTATGCATGTGTGTAACTTACTGAAAGGTGATAATCCGTGTTGCAAAATTTGGAGTGATATTCATCCATATATATGCTGCAAATTTAATTTGAGGTATGGTTCATAAAATGGATGATTGGTAATTAGTATATTTTTTGTGTGGATTACTGACTGATTGCTTGTTAGTTCTTGTGCTTGCCATCAATACATTAATTGTCGGTAAATCTATAACACAGTGACATGCTATCTGTTGGGAATCTTCTTAAGTGTCGGTAAAAGTCTGTCTGTTGGTAAAACTATCTGTCGGTAAATATGTAGCAACACTATCGGTCTATCTGTCGGCACAGATTTATCTGTCGGGAAAGACTTTTGCCGGCAGCACTTGGCCTGACAGACCTTATCTGTCGGGAAACGTTTTGCTGACAAATAATTTGGCAGCATATAGGGCCTTTCCTGACAGATATGTAGTAAGCAAACTTGGGGCATGGTGTAGTGTTAGTAACACCAACCGGGACTAAAAACCTATTTTTAGTTCCGGTTGATGTTACTAACCGGGAAAAAAAAAATTAAAAACACACTATATAATCCCTATTACCGATCCTCTTTTCCCGTCCACACAACAAACTCATCCCTCTATCTCTTTCTCCCTCTCCAACTTCTTATCTCTTCCTTATCTCTAACTCCTACCTTCTCTTTCCTTTTTTTTTCCTTCCATTCGTCACAGCGAAGCAGACGGCGGCCGACGAGGCGGCGCGGGGGTCCGCGCGGAGGCGGCCAGCGCGGAGGCTCGGGGGGCCGCGCGGAGGCGGCCTGCGCGGCGGCGCGGGGGATCGCCCGGTGGCAGGCGAAGGGCCGCTCGGCGGCGGCCGGCGCGGCGGCACGGGGGCCCGTGCGGCTGCGGCGACCGGCCGGCGCGGAGGGAAGGAGGGGAGGCGGCAGTGGCCGGCCGGCCGGCTTTTCTTTTTTTTCTTTTTTTTACAATTTATGATTTATCCTGTGATGTATTTGATTTGTGTGTGATGGGAATCTGTGATGTATTTTTTAGAATTTGTGATGTAATTTTTTACAAGGAAGATGTTAAAATAAAACTATCTACATCCTAAAAATATAACAATTTGTATCAAATAGAAAACATTCTAGTGCTACAAATTTATCCAGATTCATAATACTAGTATATATGTTCTATCTGATATTATGTTGATGTATTATAAGACAGGGGAAGTACACACCATCCATTTTCACAGGGAAAATGAGAAGGGAGAGAAACTTAGGAGAAGAAGAGAATACTAATAGTTTGATGGCTAAAATAAAAAAAAGATGAAATGGTATTAAGAGATCTAGTAGGCGCTATAACCTAAAAAGATACTCCCTTCGTAAAAAAAAAAATCCAACTTAGGAGTTGGATGTGACACAATATAGTACAACGAATCTAGATTGTGTCCCATCTAACTCTTAAGTTGGTTTTTTTGATAGAGGGAGTAGACATCTAAAAGCTAAAAATTTAAAAAAAATGACGGGGGAGTAATGAACTAATGCATGTATCACTTGTGTACTTGTGTGAAGTTACGACAACCAAATTAGGGTGACGTGTCAATGATAAGAACAATGCATTATCTTCATCAGTCACCTTTCCTAGACGTGCCAATTTTTCTAATGTTATGTGTACATAGACCTAATTAAATACTTATTTATTTAAGTTGCTAAATTTGTGGACTTTTAATTGGCATTGATTTGTCGATCGTGTCACTAGCTTCCATGTACGATTGAAGGCTTATTAAAAGTCACGTCAAATTATATGAAAATTGTTGAATAGGAGGAGATGGCGAAGGCGGCGAACACGATCGCGGCGAGGAAGGCCGAGAAAGGAATCGAAGGTACGCATACCTTCTTTTCTCCATCTACTCTTCTTCTTCTCGCGAAGAGTGAAGTTCTGATAATATGTTGAATAGGGAATTGAGATTGTGGGAGCGAGAGAATAGTTGTGTACTTTATTAATCAATGCGATTATACAGGAATGGGTGGCCACCATAGACGTGATGGTTGGGAACCATCGTGCCCGTTGTCAAGGAGCGCCGAGAAGGCGAGGGGTACGACACAACTGTTGTGCGCAACCTTCGGTTACCGATCCCATCTTTTATATAGATGTGATCATCTATTTATTTCATAACAATAATAAGCGGTGAAGCTAATTACTAAGAAACTGTCTGGTTGGCCATTACCGTATTTTATAACAATCTGTGATTAGATATTTTGACATGCGTGTTTGCGTTGTTGCCACAAACATGACAATATTACGTTTCTGTAATATAGGTCCCATATATATGTTAGTGACTTATAAAATGTGGCATATATCTTTTATTTTACTGGCTCAAGTGTGATCAGGATTTTGATTGCCTCACTTTTGACAAGCTCGAAAAAAAGTATGACAAACCTACGAAACCTTAGTTATGAATTATACAACCCTTAAAACCTTAAAACCGGTAACTACTAGCTCCGTTTAATTTTTTAAGATGTTTTGATTTCTTTCCGTATACAAAATTAAGTTTACAATAACATAGTAACATTTTTTCTAAAAAAATCAAAATTATTCGATGTTAGATTAAAAATAATCGCAATATCTTATAATATAAAATGAAGCGAGTACTACTCATAT
This sequence comes from Oryza sativa Japonica Group, assembly GCF_034140825.1. NCBI lineage: Eukaryota > Viridiplantae > Streptophyta > Magnoliopsida > Poales > Poaceae > Oryza > Oryza sativa. The sequence continues at coordinate 24,928,727 of NC_089040.1, read as the reverse complement.
GAAATTTTATGTTTTCTAATTAAAAATATGATTGATCTATGTTTTCTAATAAAATTAATTATAATAACAATTACTCCATCCATCCCAAAAAAAAAAACAAACCCTGGATTTTCGTACCAACATTTGACTGTCCGTCTTATATGAAAGTTTTTTATAATTAGTATTTTTATTGTTGTTAGATGATAAAACATGATTAATACTTTATGCGTGACTTACCTTTTTATTTTTTTTTATATTTTTTTCAAATAAGACGAACGGTCAAACGTGGTACACGGAAACCAGGGTTTGTCTTTTTTAGACGGAGGGAGTAGATTGTAAAAACAAACCCTGAGATGAACTCGGTTAATTAACAAATATGGAACCAGAATCCTTCTAAGCTTAAGGCTCAATAAATATAATTTACATAATTTTATTTTTATCTTCTAATTTGTAAAATTTTATAGTACAATTTTAATAGATATCTTAGGTCAGGAGAGGGGCTCCAGCTTCTTGTATCCACGCGCCCCGAACAGATCGATCAATTTAGCAGCTGACAGAACAACTCTCGATTTGTCAGGCAAGTGTTTGGATCAATAAAAACGTTAGCCACTGACTTCACACGCTAAATCAGGAGAAAGCGTGCACGACAGCACGAGAGATATAGCTAGAATTCATTTTAATTATATTAATACATACTTCCTCTGTTTTATAATATAAAACTTTTTAGCATTACCTAAATACATATAATGAATTTAAACACATACATATGTCTAGATTCATTATCATTTAAATAAATGTGTGCAATGCTAAAAAGTCTTACATTGTGAAACGGAGGAAGTAATATACTAGGTATACTCACGCAAACGCACGCGATTAACCTAGCTAGCTAGCACTGACAATTAATAAAACAGTTAGAGCAAGTTGGCACAGGCACTACTGTTTAATTGTATTTTATACGGCTAAATTAGTTGGACGAGGTGTATTGCGTGAGTGATATCTGCTTCCAGCTTCCCAGCAATTCGCCAGCACGTACGTTTTTATATAAGCCATGGCTTTAGAAAAGATTATCTATATGTGCGCATCTACAATTATTAAATTAAGCACATTCAATTTAGTTAGAGCGAAAAAATTCAGTGGTCCTGTAGGCATATGCTAAAATGTTGGAATTTTTTTTTCATATCATGATTTACGCATATTAGATATCCATCCGCAGAATAGACGTACACGTAACTGAATAAATAAAACTTACATTATATATATATACCTAAAATTGTTTTTAAGTGTTTTTGGTAAATATACATTTAAGTTAATTTTATTGAACTAGACATATGATGGGATCGATCTAACTTCGATTTTAATCTATTCACTGTGGTACTGCCTGCATGGTACTGCCTGCATTCCATATTACTACTCCATAAGCCTTTTTTAAGTTTATCCCAAGTCAAACTTTTTCTCTAAGGTATAACCAAGTTTTTTTAAAAAAAAGGAATATTTTTAATATAAAATAAATATACTATAAAGACGTATTTAATAAAACTTATTAATTTGATCTTATAGACGTTACTACGCCTTTTATAAAACTCATTCTAAACGTGAAGAAGTTTAATTTAGGACATACCTAAAACAATTTTTATGATACGGAATGGAACAATTTTTAGCTGCACTGTAGGTGCTCTCTCCAGTCAAAGACAACAGTGTTTCAGTTGACACTTGATCACTGGTGGAGAAACCATATTTCGTCGGTCGGGCTAATTCCACAATAGTCCCGGTTGCAACAAAAACCGGGACTAAAGATGATCTTTAGTCCTGATTAAAAAGGGTAACGGGCATATTTGATCTTTAGTCCCGGTTCAAATGCTGTCAGGGCCTGTCAGGCCCCCCCGGGATCTTTAGTCCCGATCGTAACTTTAGTCCCGGTTGGTAATACCAACCGGGACTAAAGATCTCGGCGATCTTTAGCCCCGGTTCATAACACCAACCGGGCCTAAAGTCCCACCCCTATATATATATATGTCTTCTTCCTCCTCCAGCCCGAGCAAGCTTCAAAATTTCTTTAAAAAAGAGGGGAGGTCATGCCAAAATTTCTAGTGAATTTATTTTGGTGATTATATACAAATCGGAGGTGCCTAAAAGGTTAGCAACTTCATACTAAAATGTTTTTTTTTTCATATTACATTTGGAGCTATGTTTTGCACACTTTTTTGTCTCCAAAATTTTGTTGTTAGTTGATAAGAGAGAAAATTTGTGTGGAGAAGAAAGAATATATAGAAATTTAGTTTATTTGCTAAAGAATGTTTTATAAAATAGTTGAGAAGGAAAATATAGTGAAAGTTAATATTGAATGATAGAAAACAAAGTAAAATGAAAAATTAAAATAAGTACAACACATTAATATTAGTTTAAAACTTTATAAATAGTAAATATATAATTATTCGGTGTAATATTTCATAATATTTGTATGAATAATGATATGTCATTATTGTGTGAGTGTTGAAAGAGTTTGTAATTATTTTATAATTATTGTATGACTGTCATTATTGTACGAATAATTATGTGTGTATGATTTTTTTTCATATCATGTAGATGGATCGGCAATGGATGTACGCTGACCGGCGGTCCAAAGAGTTTATTGACGGCGTGCATTATTTTTTGAGAGTGGCCGAAGCTAACAGGCAAAAGGGTTTTACTTGTTTTTCATGCAATAAGTGTAAGAATCAGAAGGAGTATTCTGCATCCAGGACTATTCATTTCCACTTGTTTGAGTCGGGGTTCATGCCAAACTATAATTGTTGGACATCCCACGGAGAGCAAGGCGTTGAAATGGAAGAAGATGAAGTGGAAGACGACAATATTCCGGACTTTGCTCAGTACGCTGGATTTGAAGGAAATCAAACGGGCGAGGAGGAAAGGGATGCTGATGGTAACAATGTTGCGGATGATCTTGGTCAGATGTTGCAGGACGCCAAGGAGGATTGCGAAAGTGAAAAGGGGGCCCATAAATTGGACAAGATGTTAGAGGACCACATAACATCGTTGTACCCAGGTTGCGAGCAGGGGCACAAAAAGTTGGATACCACTCTGGAGTTCTTGCAATGGAAAGCAAAAAATGGTGTTAGTGACAAGGCATTTGGTAATTTATTGAAACTCGTCAAGAACATTCTTCCGGAGGGAAACAAGTTGCCCAAGACAACGTACGAGGCTAAGAAGATAGTCTGTCCTCTAGCACTGGAAGTTCAGAAGATTCACGCATGTCCAAATGATTGTATCCTATATCGTGGTGAGGAGTACGAGAACCTAGAAGCATGCCCTGTTTGCAAAGCACTACGATACAAGATTAGACGAGATGATCCAGGAGAAGTTGACGGGCAGCTAACGAAGAAGAGAATTCCTGCTAAGGTGATGTGGTATTTCCCTATAATACCAAGGCTAAGGCGTTTGTTCAGGAACAAGGGGAATGCTAGAATGATGCGATGGCACGCTGAAGAGCGTCAACAGGACGGGATGCTGAGACACCCCGCCGATGGTTCGCAGTGGTGAAACATCGACAGAAAATTTAAAGACTTTGGAAAGGACGCACGAAACATACGGTTTGGTTTAAGTACGGATGGCATGAATCCTTTTGGAGAGATGAGCAGCGGCCATAGCACTTGGCCCGTTACGATGTGTATCTACAACCTCCCCCCGTGGCTATGCATGAAGAGGAAGTACATAATAATGCCGCTTATAATTCAAGGCCCAAAGCAACCTGGTAACGACATCGATGTGTACCTAAGACCACTGGTCGAAGATCTTAAACTGTTGTGGAAGAAGGAAGGTGTCCCTGTGTGGGATGAGGACAAACAGGAGGAGTTTAACCTACGAGCGCTGCTGTTCATAACCATCAACGATTGGCCTGCACTTAGCAACCTATCCGGGCAGTCCAACAAGGGGTACAAAGCTTGCACTCACTGTATGGATGAAACAGAAAGTACGTATCTTAAGCACTGTAGGAAGGTTGTGTACATGGGTTATCGTCGATTCCTTGCAGCAAACCACCCGGTACGGAAGAAAGGCAAGCACTTTGAACATAAGGAGGACCACTGTACAAAGCCTAAACATCGCAGCGGGAAAACAGTGTTTGCTATGGTTAAAGATCTTAAAGTAGTGTTTGGAAAGGGGCCTGGTAGCCAGCCTATAGAGAGCGAAGATGGTCACGCGGCGATGTGGAAAAAGAACTCTATATTTTGGGAGTTACCCTATTGGGAATTCTTGGACGTCCGCCACGCAATCGACGTGATTCACCTCACTAAGAATCTTGCGTAAACCTTCTTAGCTTCCTAGGTGTATATGGAAAGTCGAAAGATACACTGGAAGCACGTAATGATCTGAAGCATATGGAACAACGCGGTGACCTTCACCCGGAACCAAAGGAGAAAGGAAGCCATTACTTGAGTCCAGCCAGCTACACTCTTAGCAAGGCAGAGAAGAAAAGTATGTTTGAATGCTTGGAGAGCATCAAGGTACCGTCTGGATACTCCACGAATATAAAGCGAATAATAAGCACGAAGGAGAAGAAGTTCACAAATCTAAAGTCTCATGACTGTCACGTGTTGATGACACAGCTGCTACCAGTTGTAATAAGGGGTATCCTCCCAGACAATGTCCGGGCAACAATAACAAAGCTATGTGCTTTCATGAACGCAATTTCGCAGAAGGTCATCGATCCTGATAGATTAAAAGCCCTGCAGAATGATGTGGTGCAATGTCTTGTCAGCTTTGAGTTGATATTTCCACCTTCATTTTTCAATATAATGACGCATCTGCTTTGTCACCTTGTCAAAGAGATCGGTATTCTCGGTCCTTTGTACCTACACAACATGTTTCCTTTCGAGAGGTACATGGGCGTTCTGAAGAAGTATGTTCGTAACCGTGCTAGTCCAGAGGCAAGCATCGCTAAGGGGTATGGAACAGAGGAGGTCATTGAATTCTGCGTAGAATTTATTGAAGACCTTCGCCCAATCGGGGTACCTGAATCACGCCATGAAGGGAGACTACGGGGAAAGGGGACTCTCGGAAGGAAAGCAATAATGACGGTAGACAACAATTTATTCCGTAAAGCCCATTTCACGGTTCTGCAACAATCTTCATTGGTGGCTCCTTACATCGAGGAGCACTTGGCTCTAGTTCGCGCAAGAAACATCGGTAAGTCTGATGCATGGATTACTAGGCATCACATTGATACTTTCTCCACGTGGCTGCGACAACATCTCATGGGTAACGAGACGATTAACCAACAACTGGCCTTCCTGGCGAGGAGACCATCTGGCTCGATCGCGACATTCCAGGGATATGAAATCAATGGGTACACATTCTACACGAGGGCCCAAGACATGAAGAGCACGAACCAGAACAGTGCTGTTCGTATCGATGCCATGGGACACGATGGTACAACTGGCACGTATTACAGTGCCATCGAGGATATATGGGAACTTGACTATGGACCTCTCAAGGTCCCTCTGTTCCGGTGCCAATGGGTTAGGTTGGCTGGTGGAGGCGTAACGATTGATGACGGTGGGATGACAACAGTTGACCTTAACAAGGTTGGATACTCGGACGAACCTTTTGTCCTTGCCAATGATGTAACCCAAGTTTTTTACGTCAAGGACATGTCTAGCAAAGGAAAAAAGGGCAAAGGGCCTGACGAGCCGAAGCGCCACGTGGTTCTCCCAGGAAAAAGAAAAATCGTCGGAGTAGAGGACAAGACTGACGAGGATTACGATCAGTTTGATGGGTAACCCCCTTTCACGGTGACGATTGACCCTAGCATCCTCCTATCAAATGAAGACACCCCTTACTCATGTAGCGATCACAAGGAAGGAACAATAGTGAGGAGAAAGTACGTGCGGTCAACCGTCACCGCCGATGTATTGCAGTAATTGTTCTATACACGATGTAAACTATGTTGGATGTACTGAATATCCATACAAATCAATTGTTGTATAGCATATGTTAAATATGTATGATTATTAGAATTTTTATCAAATTGAAATCATCCATATGCTAGTTATATATGATTATTAGATTTTTTGTTAATTATGTATGATTATTAGAATTTTAATCAAATTGAAATCATCCATATGCTAGTTATATATGATTATTAGAATTTTTAAAGGTTTTAAATCATGCACGTGGTATTTACATATGTTAATTATAATTTTCAACAATTTAATATCATGATATGCTAGTTATATATGATTATTAGATTTTTTATTAAAATCATGCATGTGGTATTTACATATGTTAATTAGAATTTTCAACAATTTAATATCATGATATGCTAATTATATATGATTATTAGATTTTTTTTATTAATTTTAAATCATGCATGTGCTATTTACATATGTTAATTAGAATTTTTAACAATTTAATATCATGATATGCTAATTATATATGATATTAGATTTTGTATTAATTTTAAATCATGCATGTGCTATTTACATATGTTAATTAGAATTTTTAACAATTTAATATCATGCATATGCTAATTATATATAATTATTAGAATTTTTAATAATTTTAAATCATTCATGTGCTTATTATATCCACGTATTCTACTACATACAACAATAATTTTTCGAAGGTTTTATCATTAATTGTTCGACTTTAAATAATTGTAATGCATTATTTACTATTTTAGAAACACATATGCAATGAAATTCAAGACACAGCTGCTATTATCTTTAGTCCCGGTTCCTAACTCTAACCGGGTTTAAAAAGAATTTAGAAATAGCGAGAAAAGATCTTTAGTCCCGGTTGGTGAGAACAACCGGGACTAAAGAATATCTTTACTCCCGGTTGGTAACAACAACCGGGACTAAAGATCCGGGGGTATATATATTCCCGGTGCGCCCTCGTCTTCTCCACCAACACTTAGACATTGTTCGATCTCGGCTTCTCATTCGCCGCCACCGTGCCTAGGGCAACCCCGCGCCGACACCGCCGTCGTCTCTCGCCGTCGCTTGGCGGTCCTCGCCGCCTCCGCCGCAGACGCCGCCGCCGCATCTCTTGGGTGAGAGCCGTCGCCGCCTCTCTCTCTCTATCTCGATCTCGATCTCTCTCTCTCTCTCCACGGCCGACGACCGGCTTCGACGCGGCGGCCGCTGCCGACAACGCCATCGCCACTGCCACGAACGCCGCCCCCGCCTCGAGCTCGCCACGCCGCCGCGCCACGCCGCCGGGCCACTACGCCACGCCGCCGCGACGCCACGCCGTCGCCACTGCGACTCCGCCGCCACCGCCTCGAGCTCGCTATGCCACGCCGCCGCCGCCGCGCGCCGCCGCCGCGCCCCACGCCGCCGGGCCCCGACGCCGCCGCCGCGCCCGCACGCCGCCGGGCCCCACGCCGCCGCGCCCCCACACCGCCGCGCCAGCACGCCGCCGGGCCGGCCCACGGCGCCCCGACGCCGCCGCCACACCGCCACGCCACTGCCGCGCGCGCCCAACATTGCCGAACGTGATTGAAACGTGACCGAACGTGAACGAACGTGAACGATACGTGGACGACCTTTGAACGAACGCTGAACGAACGTGAACGAAACGTTAACGAACGCGAACGAACGTAACGAAACGTTAACGAACGCGAATGAACGTGGACGAAACGTTAACGAACGCGAACGAACGTGAACGAAATGTTAACGAACGCGAACGAGCGTGAACGAAACGCTTACGAACGTGAATGAAACGCTTACGAATGCGAACGAGAGCGTGAACGAAATGATTACGAAACGTGAACGAACGTGCACGAAACGCTTACGAACGTGAATGCACTTGTACTAAAAGTGTGAGAATGAACGCGTTTATACTAATACGATTTACTGGTAATACATATATGATTATATATGTAACTTGGCCCGTTTAGACTAATACATTTTCCTGGTAATGTTGCAGAGAAGACGTCGTCGTCGTCCCTCAAGCCGAAGTGGTAGCTAGCCATCGAAGGAATTCGCGCAGGCAAGTGATGTAAAGAAGTGATTGTTAGATATTTAATATTAGATTGTTAGACTTAGCATATATGATTATTACAATTTTAATATAAGATTGTTATCGATTTAATATAAGATTAGTAGCGATTTAATATAAGATTGTTATACTTAGCATATATGACTATTACAATTTTAATATAAGATTATTAGAGATTAAATATAAGATTGTTAGATATTTAATATAAGATTGTTAGACTTAGCATATATATGTATGATTATTACAATTTTAATATGAGATTAGTAGCCATTTAATATAAGATTATTAGACTTAGCATATATGACTATTACAATTTTAATATAAGATTATTAGAGATTAAATATAAGATTGTTAGAGATTTAATATAAGATTGTTAGATTTAGCATATATATATATATGATTATTACAATTTTAATATGAGATTAGTAGCCATTTAATATAAGATTATTAGACTTAGCATATATATATATATATATATATATATATATATATATATATATATATATATATATGATTATTACAATTTTAATATAAGATTAGTAGCGATTTAATATAAGATTGTTATACTTAGCATACATATATTATTATTACAATTTTAATATAAGATTATTATAGATTAAATATAAGTTTGTTAGAGATTTAATATAAGATTGTTAGACTTAGCATATATATATGATTATTACAATTTTAATATGAGATTAGTAGCCATTTAATATAAGATTATTAGAGATTTAATATAAGATTAGCAGAGTTTTAATATTACGGTACGCAAATACATCCTATATACCTAACAAATATTTTTTGTATGCACAGATGGCTGATCGCGATGAGGAACAGATACTATACGATACAATCGTAGAGGGAAGCAGCCAGTACTGGAACGAAGGAGAGGGGAACGAGGATCCAAACCAGTACTTGAACGAGGAGGGGAACGTGGAGAGGGATGCGGAGGGGAACGAGGAGGGGAACGATGAGGAGGAGGCTAGTGGAAGTCATCCCTCTGCTGGACAGAAGAGGGCACGCGGACAACGAGGTGCCGCGAAGAAGATAGAGGGTCAGCACATCATAACTGAGGTGGACAAAGACGGCCGACCTAGTGCCCCGACAGAAGCAGCTAAGAATTTTGTACGCCACAGCGGTTGGGTTGTGAGGGACAACGTGCCTGTCAGCATGGTGTACTGGCGCAGAACAAGGGCACGCGGGGATAATGACAGCTTTGTCTAGGACTCAGAGAAAGAGATGTTGTGAACCACAATGCTCGAGACGTTCACGCTACCCGCAGGTACGGAGAACATAATGAAACAGTGGACTCTGAAGAAAATGGCAAAACAGTTCCAGAGCTTCAAGGGAGATCTCTACAAGAAATACATCCTGAAGGGATTAACACCGAGCTTCGACGTATTCCCAAAGCTAAGGGATCATTGGGACGAGTTCGTTGCTTACAAGACAGGGCAACAAGGGCAAGTGATGATGGCCAGAAACAAAGAAAATGCCGCCAAGAAGAAGTACCATCACCACTTGGGGTCAGGCGGATATAGCGTCGCGATGCCGAAGTGGGAGGAGATGGAGGCTAGCTTGCTTGAGAGGGGTATCGAACCGGCCACCGCTAATTGGCTGGAACGATCGAAGTTCTGGTACTATGCTCACGGTGGAACGCTTAACCCAGTTGATGGCTCCCTTGTCTTCAGCGATCAGATACGCGAGGCTGCCAGTCGACTAACGGACGCAGTGGTAGCCTCTTCTCAGGGAACATTCCGACCCGACAGAGAGAGATTCCGACCCGACAGAGAGAAGGATGAGCTGTCACTCGCCCTATAGACTCCCGAGCATCCAAGACGAACACGAGGGAAAGGCGTGATTCCCTGGAAGATTGGATTTAAGGAGGACATCCACACATACAGGAGTCGGATGAGGAGCAAGAGAGATACCGAGGCGAAGATTGCAGATCTTGAGTACAGGGTATCGAGCTACGAGCTCAGCATGCAAGAGGAGGTGGCAAGGAAGGTGGATGAACGTATGGCCGCACATCGGTCCTAGGATCCCCAGCCGTACATTCTGTAACACCCTGAAAATTCGACCAACAAAAATCAAAATTCCAAAAATATAGGCCTTCAAAAAACTTTTTAAATAAATTGCATCATGCCGATTTTATTCGATTATTTTATTGGATTTTGATTTCGGAGTTTATAAATCGCGAATAATGGATAATTAGTTAGGAATAAACCCTAAAAAGTAAATTGACAAAGTAAATAATTAAAGTGCAATTTAAAATAAGATTTGGTGAGGATAGAAATGTGTAAAATATTATTACGACCATATTTATATCCATCAAATTTAAAAAAAAAAGCAATGGGATGAGAATTAACTCTAATTAAATTCAAGTAAATTACAATAAAAATATATAAAACATGGAATAAATTAATCTAGAATGAATCCATGGATTGGAATGGCACAAAAATTGAGTATACTTCATTTATGCAAAATTTGGGAATTAAAGAATCAAATTTAAATAATAAATGGGCCAAAATCGGGTTAATTAGAAAACGGCACTGTTCATTGCACCTAAAGTGTTCGACGAGGTCCCCTAGCCCTAACCCTGCCCCGCTGCCGCGCCGATGCCGCCCCAAGCCCCGTGCCGCCCCTGCTGTGCCGCGCCAACGTCGTCGCGCCATCGCCATCGCCGCCCGTCCATCGCGTCGCCGCTGTCGCGCCGCGCGCCGTCGCCATCGCTGCGGGTCGCCGTCGTCCCGCGCCTCGTGCCGCCCGCCGTCGCATCGCCGCTGCCGCCCGTCGCGTCATCCCGAGCCCCGTGCCGCCGCCTCGCGCCCCGCGCCCGTGCCGTCGCGCGTCGCTCGCCGCCGTCCCGTCGCGCCGTCCCATCGCCGCTACTGCCGCCCGCCGTCGCGTCGCCGCTGCCGAGCCGTCGCCGTCGCTGTTCCGCGCCCCGCGCCGCGCCGCGCGCCGTCGCCACCGCAGTCACATCGCGCGTCGCCTCGCGCCGCACGCCCCCACCTCGCGCCCCGCGTCGCCTTCGCGTCTCCCCTCTCCCCTCTCCCCCTTATCTCTTCCCCTCCCCTATATAAGCCCCACTATTCCCACTCTTTCCCTCCATCCTTACCTCCTCTCATCTACCCACTCCACCACGCCGCCGCCTCCACGCCGCCGCGCCGTCGCATAGAGCCGCCGCGCCGCCGCCACGAAGCCGCCGCGCCGCGCCGCGCCTTGCGCCGCCGTCGCTGCCGTCGCCGTCGCCGCCATCGGTAAGCCGCCCCCCCCCCTGCGTCCATCGTCGTCGCCGCCCGGGAGGGCAAGAAGCCGAGAGAGAGAGGGAGAAAGGAGCCGGGAGGGAGAGAAGAGAGGGAAAAAGAAAGAGAGGAGAGGAAAAAGGGAGAGAGAGAGAAAAAGAAAGGAAAAGGGAAAAGAGAAAAGAAAAGAAAAGAAAGAGGGAGAGAAAGGAAAGGAAAAATTTAGGGGGAAATTTAAAATATTTAAAAATATTAGAATTTAATCATAGGCTTAATGAAAATATAGCTAGATAAATTCTTGCTATTTAAATACCTAAAATACTAGCATTTAATTATAGGATCAATTATTTAAGAACTAAACAATTAGATGAATTCTTATAGATTATTATAGATTATTTTTAGTAAACTCTATAAGAGATTAATTCGCGGTAGTGATCTAGATGTAATTAAGGACTAGATAATTAGATAAAGTCTTAGGACATGACTTTAAATCACAAAATTTCTTAAGAAACACAAATATTTTAGGTAGAAGAATAATTCCACTTCGCGAATAAAGTAGCCTATATAGAATTCACCTCCCGCGCTCGTTTCTCAATTCGGTCATTATTTGGATTTTGTTTGAATTCTAATCGAATTCAAATTGTTCTTACGCACGTAACTATAGAGACCGAGGGAGCCGCGGATCCGGATGAAGACCAAGACCCACAAGACCTAGAGCAAGGCAAGTCATCACTATTCCTTGAACATGTTGATCCCAATTGCAAAATTGTTTTGTTTACAAATAAAATTGCATGCAATGATGAACATCCTACTTGTGATTATGCCATGCCTTGATTATTGTTTACCCTTAAATCCTTGTAACCATGATTTACGTAAAAGTCCCTAGTCAACTATGATAAATGCTTAGAAATGCTACTCTAGATTTATGCATACTCATATTTATCAAATGCTATATGCTTGGGCAATTATCTTTGGGAAGGTAATTGAGATGCGGCATGTGGAGACATGAGCGCCACATTGCCATGATATTGATGACATGATTTGTGAAAGGAAAATGAAACTAAACAAATGATTTCGACTGGGGCGGATGGAGGATTTGGGTGGTATCCGGAAAAAGGCTAGTGCCATCCCTGGTCAATTAAGGACCGAGCCATGAAGTTAAGCATGAAACGACCCTCGTACAACCGCACTTCTCGTATGGGTATAGACCTAGCGGAATAGATAGCTGAGCGGAGGCATTATCCATGCATAGTGGTTTCTTGATGTGTGAGGCAGGGGCTCTACGGTGGGGCAGCCATTGGTAGAACCGCGAGGCGGGTGTCTACAGTGGTGTCGCCATCGGTAGGACTGCCATGAGAGAATTTAAACATAATTATAACTTAATGTATGTGTGAGTCTTTCTTTCCCGGGTGCGCCAGAACTCCTCTCACTGCTAGAAACCGTGTACGCCTAGAGTGCAAGAGGATGTAAAGTTCATGGAGCGGGTACTGCCAATGCGAGGTTATCAAAAAGCTTTGTCGTGATGCGTCTCATGTGTTGGGACGAGGCTCATGTGTTGGGCAGTCACGGAGTGCGGGTAAAGTGTACATCCACTGCAATGTGAGTAAACCAAATCTATTCGAATAGCCGTGCTCGCGGTTATTGAGCACCGGGACATGTATTACACTTGGCTAGTCTCTAAGTTATTAACTTGTGTGGGATGGGTAGTTGCATGATGAATTTATATGCTGTTGGAGCCACTTCCTGAGAAGGGGGAAAGTGGGCGTCCTCAGAAAACCATAACGATTCAATGGCGGGAAGCTATCCTTGGGATCACAATGGATGGTGGACAGAACCGTCATTGTTTGAATACAAACACTGGTACTAAAATTTGATCAGTCAATGCTAGGTCTGAGGCTTGTGAAAAGAATTACAAAACTGGCTTTACGCAAAAGAGCCATAGCCATCCTTTGAAATACCCCTTTCATATGCATTGTTGCTGTGGTGGCTTGCTGAGTACGGTTGGTACTCACCCTTGCAATTATAAAATTAATCAGAAGCGGGAAATGAAGCTTCGGAGGATCCCTATGCCTACTACCAGGAGGGAGATGAAGACGATGGCGCTCAGTAGGTCTTAGTACGGTCGTTGCCTGTGGCAATGGCATGCCGCTGCCTAAATTCTGCTGCCTTATCTATTTCTGCTTTTGGATGTATTCCGGACCGCTCGGTCCGATGATTTAAGACAATGTCTAAGGTCTTATGGTGTAATAATTAGCACTAGACTCTCGTGTATGTGCATTTGGTATTTCAGTTATGAACTCGTGTGTACCAGACTACTTGATCCAGGGAAATGGTACTGTTTACATGAATGATTCCTGTTATAAAAACGGGGGTCTACACATTCATCCTGCAATGGTCAGCCCATCAGGCAATCATAGCAGCTGCGCCTCAATGGGGCAGGTCGGATCACAGAGCATGGACGCCATGCAAACCCAGGGCGAAACCACCTGCCCCGTTGATGAGATCACGCAGCGGACACCATGTGAGCTGCATATTCCCTTCAAGAACTTATCAATCAAGGTATGCTCGTAGTTTGATGATTTTTGACTTGTACATTCCGCAAGTTGCTGCTTAGGTTGATTACTAATAGATAACCTCTCATCACGTGAAGGTGGCGTCGGGAATGGCCATCCCAACGGACCCTTCCGGGACTTACCACTGCAGGCCGATTCCAGCAGGATACTCGAGGGTCGAAGTTGAGCTGGTGGAAGCCGCGTACGAGGACCTCGAGTTGAACTACCCAGGAGGAGACGGTGAGACGCATCTACGAGACACAAGCCACGCCATCATACTATGGCGCAAGCGGTACATCATCCTTCCTGGGTGACAAGCGGCGTCTCGTGCACCATCTCCTCCGGCTCCGCCATCTCCTCCTGCACCATCTCTTCCGGTTCCTCCGCCACGTCCTCCTGAACCATCTCATCCGGCTCCTCCGCCACCTCCTGCTGCACCATTTCCTCCGACTCCTCCGCCTCCTCCGCCTCCACCATGTCGGCTTGCACCTCCCAAGACAAGGTCTCGCCAAGCTCCACCGCCTGCCCACACAAGGGCAACGAAGAAGGCGAAAGTTGACGCCACCAAAAACAAGGAGCCACCGTACGATTGCAGTCAAGAGGAGCTTGATGCTTATGTGGCAGGAGAGGTGAAGAGGCAACTCAAGCCTCGGAGTCCTGAAAAGAAGATACCTATTGACCCGAGCGTGAAGAACTTCTTCAAGGGAATGTCCACAACAAACAAGGAGGCGTTACAGATATCGGACTATGACCGAACACTTCAGAGAGCCTATCACAAGAAGTCCAAACCAGTCCCTCAGCTTGGAGAACAACCAAACCAAGAGGTCGAGCCATTGGTGACCGGTGAAGATTTTGGCATAACAGAATTCATTGCAGACACCGGTCTAACTGTGGATCAGTTGGTTCGAGGCGCACCAATCCCGAAGGCGGAAGTGGCATACAAGTTTGAACTCGGTAAACCGCTTGTCAAACCTGAACAGCTGCAGTCCCTACCGACACAGATGTACAAATTCCATGAACGGTACATGGAAATGAGCGCCAAGGGTAGAGAGATGTTCGGAGCGAGGATCAGAAACCCCGACTTCTTGCAAGGAGAAGATGTTCTCTGGATCCATTTCAAGGATCTCTTCGATCTGTACCAGTTGGACGCCCTCGACGTCTCTCTTCTGAGCGCATGGATTTTGTGAGTATCTTTGAGTTCGATTTGTTTCGTTCAATAATTAGCTCCTGGCATATATGTAAGCAATAATACTTTCCTTTCATCGTTGTAGAATGGAGATTCGAAGGGCCCGACGGCGGAGGGTCTACGATACTGGGTTCATCGACCCTCGGAAAATCAACACCGAAATGATCGACAAGTACGAGAAAGACACAGAGGACAATCTCGTCCATCTCCTAACGCAGCAGCATTTCAAGACGTACATACTACTGCCGTACAACAGAGAGTGAGTTTTTATTGTCGTTCGAACAAATTTCGTTCCCATACATATAGCATGTACATTTTCGATCATATATATATATCTCATCTCACGCATATTCCAGATTCCACTGGGTCCTGTTATTCTTCGACTTGGACGCATGCAGAGTCACTGTGTACGACTCAATGAATAAAGAGGAGAAGATTTTTGACAAGGTCTTCAAACTAATAGACAGGTAATATAATGCCATCTATTCCAAAGTCGCGGGGAATCTATTGCTATTATGTTGATCTCAGGTAATAATTAATCATAGCTTGCAACTGCATATGTAGGGCTTGGGATCGGTTCCGTTAATTGGTCCGCGGGACTTGGAAATAAAAACTTGGACGGAGGTTTCATTTTCCAGTGAATACATGCATGATCCAAAATTATATTGAATTAATCTCTAATTACAGTTAATATAAAGAGTATATTAAATCTCTCATCGTTTCTCATGTAGTGTGTAAAGCAGGACCAGGGAACTAACTTATGCGGCTACTACGTATGCGAGTATGCCCACTGCTTATCAAACCAAATATGCACAACACGAGAGCTTGATGTACGTATACATAAACCATTCAAAAGTTCATTGCGTATCGATTTGTTAAGTTGTTTATTAATTTCATGTATTGATACGTCATTATTTTTCGAATGATAGCGTATTCACATGAGGGATAATCTTCCACACAAGGATTTTATCACGGCTGTTCAAGAACAGCCGATGGGATTCTTCAACGAAGAAGTCCTTAATCCCGACGGTGAATTCTACTACGACGAATCGACAATTCATAACGTCGGTCCTTCCTCTTCTGACATAGCGCCGGCGTCGAAGTCGTAGCTATATATAGCTACCGAGCAAAAGAATTGTACTATATACGCATGTATATATATTTATATATGTACACATTTACTTTTGTGTTAATATATATTTTGGTAACATATATATATGCACATAAAATGTTAAGTGCTTTAAATTATACATATGTGTATGTAATATATGATTTACACACACACACACACATATATATATATATATATATGTATATATATATATATATATGTATATATATATATATATATATATATATATGTATATATATATATATAACCAACCATGCAGCAAACAGGGCCATGCAAAAAAAAAATGGTGCACCGATCTTTAGTCCCGGTTGGTAATATAAACCGGGACTAAAGATGGATCTTTAGTCCCAGTTATTTCACCCGGGACTAAAGATAGCTATCTTTAGTCCTAAATTCGTAGTCCTGGTTGGATAACCGGGACTAAAGGGGGTTACCAACCGGGACTACAGACGGTTTCTCCACCAGTGGATCGTCGTCCTTGAGGCCCTGGCGATCGTCGTCCTTGGCGCAACTCAAGTCAAAGACTTCGCCCCTAATCAATTAATCATTGCACTAGAAAAGAGATAAGGGACGAAATTGAGGACTGGTAAAGGATTTTTGGAGGACACTCAGTTTCTTTTTGATTTTTTTAGGTCCTTTGATTCATAGAAAAAGATAAAAGTTTTTGTATAGGATTATATTCCTATGGTCAATTTTATAGGAAAAATAAGTAAGAGATTAGATCTCTTCAAAACTTTCATTTGGTTCATTTTTTTCCTTTCGTGCAGTCAAAGGACATTTCCTCCTGTTTCCTGTGTTTTCACTTCATGTCGGATTGAATAAGCAGTTACTTCAATTTTTACGGTTTTTTCTATATCCATATTTTTCCTTTCCTGTGGTTCGAAGGGGCTCTAAGACTTTGATTTATCTCTAGTTCTTCATCACAAAATGTAGAGGGGAAAAAAAGACTTTTGACCTTAGTTTCTTGACGTGCTACTTCTACGAGAACCTAAAACACACACAGGATATACAAATAATTACTCCATCTAATCATTGTTTTTTTTAAAAAAAAAGAGAAGAACTTTGCAGTATTTCATTGATAGTGAAGATAGAGCAACATCAACATGATCAGAAAGGATAAATCACCGTGTCCGAAAAAAGATCAAGAATAAACACCAACCCAACACACAACACCTCACAAAGACCGGAATATCCCTCTAGTAAGTATTCCCAATGTCATATATCTATGACAAGTGGAGGTAATATTTGATAATATTTTTTAATTACACGAGTATATGTGGGAACACACATGGAAACAAACAAAAATGCAGAATTATTTTGTACCAACATTTTTCATTTTGCCCCTGAGGGATTTTTTCCATCTTGGCTTTTTACCACTAAGGTGAAAATTAGTCATGGTTTAGCCTCACATTTGCATTTGCCCTTTGGCAAAATAAATAGACATAGTGAATGTTTATATTAGAGTGTCATATATATGCTATTTTTTATGGATAAGACTTCTGATACTAATTTAACAGCAAGCGATTTTCGTCCAATCCAGATCCTCAGTATTGCAGACTCAATGTGGGGCTGAATGTGGGGCTGAGGGTCTGTAAGGCCCATATGTCAGTGAGCACATGCAGTACTGCAGGAGCCGCATCCATTTTCATCACCTTGACTCTTAAGACGTCAAAAGCAACTCTACAAACAAATTTAATGAGCTTTAAGATGCATTTGTGAAATGGGGAGCCTAAAGAGTCTACAACTCGTCCATAACTTTAGCCAGTAGGAACAGTACAACTGAATGGTATTTCTTTAATTTTGTCTTCCTTTTCTGATATTAATTT
Organism: Oryza sativa Japonica Group; assembly: GCF_034140825.1. Classification (NCBI taxonomy): domain Eukaryota; kingdom Viridiplantae; phylum Streptophyta; class Magnoliopsida; order Poales; family Poaceae; genus Oryza; species Oryza sativa. The sequence continues at coordinate 24,910,809 of NC_089040.1, read as the reverse complement.
TATCGGAATATATTCAGGGCCATATAGTCTTTGAATAGTCATGTTTTTTTATTTACCAATCACTTTTTAATATCGAGATTAATATCAAACATTCACATATACTCTTTTTTGGGTGAAACAAATAGTATTTAATTAGAGCTCCCTTTAAAACATAGAAATAGGAAAAAAAAACATAGGAACCAAGTGACATAGATTTTAAATTCCTACAGGAAGATAAACCATATGAAAGTACTTTAAGGTCCCGTTCGTTTCTCCAACTCATGAGTTGGATGAAAAAGAAGATTTATGTGACACATTTTTCAAACTGCTAAACAATACGTTTCGTACAAAAACTTTCTATATGAAAGTTGTTCTAAAATATCAGATTAATCCATTTTTCAAGTTTGTAATAATTAAAACACAATTAATCACGCGTTATTACCACCTTGTTTTACGTGAAATACTTAATCATTATCTTCATCTTCATCTTCATGAGATTCAAACACCATCTAAATATTGGTGTTTGATTGGAACACATAAGAAACATAGGATTGCAAGAGACAAAAGATTGAAAACATGAACTAGGACCTCTTGGCCTTGTTTCTCTGAAATCACCATATAATTGTCCATTTCATATAAATTTCAAAGAAAGTGATAGGATTTAATCCTTTGTTTCAAAGGCTCTCATAGGAATTATTTTATAGGATTAAGAATCCTCCACTTCAAAGCGGCCTTCAAATTGCACTTTGATGAATCTCTACCAATGTTAAAAAAATCTAACGGCCTAGAGAAGCACAAAGCATATCTAGATGAATTGTGGAATGCAGAAAAAAAAACTATCCCTAGAGAATTATTACAGTGTTTGTAGAATGAATAATTATGAATTACAAAATTATAGTTTGGTTAAAAACAAGAAAACTACTGAGAAGCACAACCTTAAAAACAAAAATCTCCATCTAAGGTTGATCAGAGGATGCATAACTATTGTTTGTACCAACATCTTACAAGTTGTATGTTGTAGTTATCTTTCTCAAGCCATAAAAATATAATCTTCGAAACAAGTAAGTAAGGAAGCCGTGAAGACAATTCCAGGTGGTGGCAATAGTAAAAAAAATATAGACATATGAGAAACACAATCATATGATGCTGAAGGTTCAATATCACATTAAAAAACTACATATTTAACAAAACTACAGATTTGAAGTGTTGTATCACAAAACTACATATTTAACAACAAATTTATCATGGAACTACAAATTTAAGGTAGAGTTTCACAAAACTACATATTTAATACTATCTCTGTTTTTTAATAGATGACGCCGTTGACTGTTTGTCACACGTTTTACCATTCGTCTTATTAAAAAAATTACATAATTATAATTTATTTTATTGTGAGTTGTTTTATCACTCAAAGTACTTTAAGCATGATTTATATATCTTATACATTTGCATAAATTTTTGAATAAGACGAATAATCCAACATGTGTTTAAAAGTCAACAATGTCATTTATTAAAATACGGAGGGGGTATTAAAGTTATCACAAAACTTCATATTGTAAAGTTTCAATCACTAGCACTGTCGTTCTGTTGGACATTGTAGTTTTGTAATTAAATTGGGACTGAAACTATAGTATTGGGATAAATTTGCTACTTAATCTACTGTTTTGTGAAACTTTATCTTAAAGTTGTAGTTCTATGATAATTTTTTTTTTGTTAAATCTATAGTTTTGTGATACACCACTTTAAAGTTTTGTAAAATTTTCTCATATCACAAATTAAGAAGACAATTTGAACTAGTGATATGGTTCACACCAGTTTTTCACGAACCATTTCTGGTTCACTTTGTTTGTGCACTGTCGATGGTTATGACCCCTACAATTATTTCTATTTATTCTAAAATGTTTCAAATTTCAGAATACGGCGAGAAGCATCCTTGATATGGCATGGAATTGTAGGGGTATGACTTTATTCATCGGGTTATATATATACAAATATAAGTATGGTTTTAGCATATCAATAAATTCGTAACTCAGAGATATCGCTAATCTCGACATGGCGATCAACGTGTTAAGACGACGCACTTGCAGTTTGTGAGTGTGTATACATGTTGAGTCGTAATCGAAATCGAAAAGAAAAAGGAAAGAAAACAATTGACGCTTACTGTCATCACAGCCATTACTGAAGTACCGATCATGCTTTCTACTCATTCGGAGAGATCACAAACTTTTATCGCATCAATCATCATCAACCGATCGAGCTAATCACCATCAAGTTAAAAAGCGAGAGGACAATAGGAGGCATCAACACCACAATAACAACACAAAAGAATTAAAAAGCGACCTCTCAAACATGAGCAAAATCTTTTTCTGTCCCCTTCTTTTTCAGGTCATGCAAAAGTAAATAAATAGAATACTTCTTCCGCATTAGTTTAAACTTGTATCTTTTTTTAAGCGCAGTAATTATAGGCATACAAATTTCTTCACCATAATATAATCATCTAAAACCAATTTATGGCAAAAGGAAAAAGCTAGAATTAACCGTGCCAATTATTAGAGAACGCAGGTGGAAGCCTTAAATAGGCAAGCAGTCAGGCATTTAGCAGCGCGCTGCGCGCAGCAGTGAAGCCATAGCCCAAAGCCACAAGCTAAAAATTCGTAGTTGTTTTTTTAATAACATCACTATTAAATATGTATTTTACGATACGGTATTAAATATATAGTTTTATGTATTTTTATGATACGGTATTAAATATATAGTTTTATGATAAATTTAATGTTAAATATATAATTTTGCGATATATCATTTTCAATCTATAGTTTCTGATAGTTTAAATGGAGTTCACTAAAATTTATTAAAAACCATGAGTAAATTTTATAAAACTACATATATTTTAAATTTTAAATTTGTAGATTTTAAATTTTAAAAGTATACTGTAAAATTTATTATAAACCATGAGTAAATTTTATAAAACTACAAACCTACATATTTAATAACAAATTTCGCAAAACAATAGAATTAAAATAAAGTATAACAAAATTCCCTTGTGGTGAAACCAGTCTATCCGGGTTTAAGTTTTAGACTTAACATGGGTGCTCGTATTTACAGCTAATTATTTTTTTAGTGGTAAGTGATGTACTCATCGACAGCAAGATGTCTATGGACTTCATCAATCTCAAGATATACTGGTCCAGTCCTCCGAAGATGCTTATAGAGGTAGGGTATGTGTGTATGTGTTTATAGACGTGAGTGTGTGTGCGTTATGGGCACCTGGATTTATACTACGCTTCTCAAAAAAATAAATTATAACAAAATTGCAGATTTAGTAACAAAATTATTATAAAACTACAACATTTTATAATTTGGAGATAAAATTAGTGCTAAGAGTTTCAACTTTGAAATCTGTAGTTTTGTAATAGCACATAATTCTATGATACTCCGCATTAAATGTTTTGTGAAAAAAATAATCTTAATTTTATGATATGACGTTTTATTCTGTACTATCTCCGTCCCATAATAATTGTATTTCTAAGATTTACATGTGTCACAAAATAATTATCATAATAGAGTACTAATTGTCTCATAATCACTTCTCATTTAAATTTATTTCTATTTTACCCTTAATTGTCCTTCTATTCTTACCTATACACCATTTAATGAGGGGTATCGTAATCTCAAATCTTAATATATGCTAATCAAAACCATATATCGAAACCATTTATTATGTTAAATGTCGATTACTCCCTCTGGTTCTATAATAATTGATGTTTTAGATAAGATTGAAGTCAAACTTTTATAACTTTGACTATCCATAACTTTAAAAGTATTTAGTTTAAAAAACAAGAACAACATATATAAAAGTATTTAGTTTAAAAGAACAAGAATAACATATATAGATTTGTCTTTCAAAACACTAAACATTCATTTATTTATTACATATATTATAATAGAAAAATAAGGTCAAATATATGTTTTTTAGATCGTGTGATTATCAAAATATTAATTAAAATAAAATCGGAGGGAGTATTATAGAACGGAGGGGGTGGAAGCCCATAAATAGGCAAGCAGTCAACCAGATGGTCGGTATTCAGGCAGCGAAGCCCCCCCAAAGCCGAGCTCGCGCGCGGCGGCGTCGTCGTCTTCCTCCTCTTCCCCCCGAGTTGGATTCGTGGCCGCGCGGCGGATGGGAGGGGAGGAGGGAATGGCGGCGGGGAGGAAGAAGCGGGTGGGGAGGTACGAGGTTGGGCGGACCATCGGGCAGGGGACGTTCGCCAAGGTCAAGTTCGCCGTGGACGCCGACACCGGCGCCGCCGTCGCCATGAAGGTGCTCGACAAGGACACCATCCTCAACCACCGCATGCTCCACCAGGTAATTCCCCCGCTTCTCCTTTCCCGCTACCCTCCACATCCGCCCCCGCCAGTGCACGAGTCCAAATCAAACTCCTCGCACTCCCCCCTTTGCTTTGATCCGGGCGATTCTTTTTACACTTTTTTTTATTTGGGTGCTCTCCGCTGCTGCTTTGCTGTTTGCCAAATGGTGAGCAGCCGCGCATCGACGAGGGCGGATGGAGAATTTCCGAATATACCTCGACAGCAATGCGCACCACTGGTTAATTCGTGCGAGTTGCGCGCAGCTCTTGCCGTTTGATGATTAAGAATAAGGAATTAACTGGAGAGCCTTAAATTTCTTGTTCTCCCAAAGGGGAAAATACCTTTTTTTTAAAAAAAAAAAAGAAAAGAAAGAAAAACTTAATTCGAGCGGTTTGTTTGGTGTTTCATCTCGTTTGGGCTGACAGAAGCTCAGTTGCAGAATTGAAATGGTTGGGTGTTGAAAGTGATTTTACCAAAATTTGGTCTGTTGTAGCTTAATTCGATTTGCGGTGTTTGCAGAAATGCTACAAATAGTTGGTTCATATGGTTATCCAACGACATCTTTTGAGGATGCATCTTGTTGCAAAGTGCTCAAGTTCTCTAATTATAGTGGTGTAAATCTTTTCCTAAGCTTCCTGATTTGCTAGTTGCTATGGAACTTGGTTTCTCTCCAATTGTGTTTGCAATTGCAAGTATATATTTGGTTTGTTTAATATAACTGTTCTATAATCCTAAGCCTACTGCTATGCCATGAAGCTTGGTTTCTCTCCAATTGTGTTTGCAATTGCAAGTATATATTTGGTTTGTTTAATATAACTGTTCTACAATCCTAAGCCTACTGCTTTGCCATGAAGCTTAGTTTCTCCCCAATTGTGTTTGCAATTTCATGTGTATAAATTTGGTTTGTTTAGTTTAACTGTTCTGCAAATCAATGATGACCACCAGTTTTACCTGATTTTGCTGTGAGCACCCATTTCAGATTTCCAGTTTATGCGAGATGTACTTTCTTTGTGTTGTTTATGCAATATCGCTAATCATGATAACAAAAAAAAGGACTAAACCATTCTAATTCGGCATTAGATTACGAACTCACTTCTCATGTTACTTGACAGATCAAAAGGGAGATATCAATAATGAAGATTGTAAGACACCCCAATATAGTTAGACTAAACGAGGTATGCTAAATATTTACTTGCCATCTGTCCTATATAACTTTTCATTATTAACAAAACTCCTATGTTGGCTATCTTAACTTCCTGTGTCACTACTTTGTTACCATTACTATGATTTTGTAGGTTCTAGCTGGAAAGACGAAGATATACATAATCTTGGAGCTTATCACTGGAGGCGAATTGTTCGATAAAATAGTAAGGAGTCTATTATATACACTACCGAAATAACGATGAGCTGCTGTTCTACTTGAACTAAAAAAATATAAGAATTGTGCCAATCTGGCAGTGTCTCCATATGTAAATTCTTTTTATCACCCATATATACCAGAAACTTTCTGTTCAGTAAATTATAGGCCCATTATATAATCCCAATAGGCAATATAAAGAAAGGAACATTTTTTTATTATTGTGCATTTTCTTAAAATATGAACCTATGCGATCAAATATCTGTAGGCTCGCCAAGGGAAGCTTCGTGAAAATGAAGCAAGGAAGTACTTCCAGCAGCTTATTGATGCCATCAATTATTGCCATAGCAAAGGAGTATATCATAGAGATTTGAAGGTCCGTTACTGATAAGAGACACTTGGCTATCATTTGTCCTATTCACTAGGTGCAATATCTCATGCTTACCCTTTTTTTGGGCATGTTATGTAGCCTGAAAACCTGCTTCTTGACTCACGTGGAAACTTGAAAGTTTCTGATTTTGGACTTAGCACTTTGGCCCAGAAAGTAAGCTCAGTAATTGCTTTTAATGATGCTGTATTTCTATCCTAGAAGTGTTCTGATTGGGATTTCTTTTTTGAGGGATTTCAGGGAGTAGGCCTTCTTCACACAACTTGTGGAACACCAAATTATGTTGCTCCTGAGGTATGATGCTCTCTCTCTCTCTATCTCTCAATGCATGGTAAATTGAACTGTACGAAATGTTTTTTTTTTGGCAAGGAGCTAATTGATTAGCTACACTACATGCAAGAAATATGTCTGCAAAATTAGACGAGTTACTCGGGATGCAATTCAATTTTCCTAGATTTTCTTTATAGATCATATTTGTATGTATGATACAAATGTCTGTTAGACTAGAAAGAGATTACCTATTTCTTTGTTTCTCTACCTGTCTCGCAGTTATTTGGTTGGTTAGTTCTCTTCAGGGTTCTAAACCTCATTTTTATGCATATTTCTGCCATCATCACTAAATAAATATCTCTAGCTGTCTTATTTCACCATGTTCAAGCTATTGTGATTTTAATTGTCTGAACTAGTTCATAAAATTGTGATATGGGCATTTCAAGCCATTTCCTTAGACAAGATTAGGGGCATTTTTTTAGTACATATATGATATGCGCTTTACCATGTGTCAATGTTTTAGGTGCTTAGCAACAATGGTTATGATGGATCTGCAGCAGATGTTTGGTCATGTGGTGTTATTCTCTATGTTTTGATGGCTGGATACCTTCCTTTTGAGGAAGATGATCTTCCAACACTGTATGATAAGGTATTGGCTTCATTACTAATGTGTGCAGCATAAGTCTTTCTTTCCCTAAATTGTTGATGTGAACACCTACATAATCGTTCTACTCAGATGAGATTGAAACCTGATATGTTTACTCCTACATTAAAAGATTACTGCAGGTCAGTTTTCATGCCCTTATTGGTTCTCTCCAGGTGCTACATCGCTTATCCACAGAATACTCGACCCAAATCCAAAAACTGTAAGTACACACACTAGGTTGTTTCATTGCATCTTCAAGAAACAAATCATCCTTTATAGTAAAGTTTACCTCAAGCTTCCAAAGTACTCTTGTCACCAATTTAATACTTCAGTCTCAGTCTGCATGGCTGCAGAAATTATGTGAGAGAATGCAGAAAACAAAGACTAATTTCTTCATATCAGTGCTGCCATATATGTTACAGAAATACTGTATACAACTATACATGACCAGTGACAGAATCTTGCTAGAATCAAATCTAATAAGTCTAACGCATAGATCTTCAACCAGCATAGAGTGTTTGCTTTTGCAAATTGCCGTCTCCAGTTTCTTAGGCCTTTTTCACTATTTTGCAGCGTATCACTATTGAACAGATAAGGGAAGACACATGGTTTAAGAAGACTTATGTAGCCATTAAACGTGGTGAAGATGAAAATGTTGATCTGGATGATGTACAGGCTGTTTTTGACAATATTGAGGTTTGTGTATGCCATTGGTATATTGCCAATTGTCTGTCACCTATTTGCTTCTATAGTTATATTTATACAACTTTTCTGGCTTCAGGACAAGTACGTTTCTGAGCAAGTGACTCATAATGATGGTGGCCCTCTTGTGATGAATGCCTTCGAGATGATTACATTATCTCAAGGTTTGGATCTTTCAGCATTATTTGATAGACAGCAGGTAATTTCATAGTTCCACTCTTCCTTTTAGTTGGTAACACTCTTGGTATGGTTGACCATTTTGCTGTTGGAGAACCATTAGCGCAATGAAATTTGAAACGCTGATGGGTTTATAGTGTACGGAGATCTGGCATGTCAGCTTATTTCATTTACTTACAAGGCTGTGAGGCACTGGGTTTAGTGACGGTTGGTCGCTCAGGGGTTTCTATCTTGTTTATAATAAATGACTTAAACGAACATCCATTTCAATTGGCGTTAGTATTATGTGGAACTATATTCTAGCCACTGTATATGGATTAACCGACTGTAGATCGATCCCATTGTCTATTCTCTTTTCTTATCGCTTAGTGTACTGGTTGGTGGCAGACGGCTTCTGTTTTTTGCCAAATTTGAATGGAAATGGAAACCCTGCATAAAAGGAGAAAAAAACATCTGATTGCTTGCTTCTTAGCTAATCTCCATGGTTTAAATTGCACCTGTTTAGTTTGTGAAGTATTTGACCACACCAACCATATATTCATTCTAGTTGCAATGTTCTCGTATAGCAGAAAGAAGAACCCACTTTTCAATGTTTGTGCTCTTACATTAGATCTTCCTAGACATGTTTAGTATGTATTTTTTTATTTTACGTGGACCATACGTCATAGTGTGCCACACGTCATGAATAACTTTGGTGTTTGCTTTATGCATTAACTGCAGTCCTCATGAATAACTTATGTTGTCTGATGCAACTTTCATCACATGGAGTGCTCATGTTGCAATAATGATGGGTTTTATATTTGTAGGAGTTTGTCAAACGTCAAACTCGTTTTGTCTCAAGGAAACCAGCAAAGACTATAGTAGCTACAATTGAAGTTGTTGCTGAGACTATGGGTCTTAAGGTCCACTCTCAGAATTACAAGGTAATTACAAAACATTTTCTTCAACAAGCAACTCATTTCTTACTCTTGATGTAATGATACTTATTGCTAACTCTTTTCTGCAGTTGCGTCTTGAAGGTGTATCTTCAAACAGAATGAGCCCGTTTGCTGTTGTTCTACAGGTAGTCTTACATTGCCCTTTGTTGGGGAACAACATTTTGCTGTTTGTCATTCACAAACTACATTTTTCATGCTGTCTTATGCTTTGAAATGCATCATTCGCAGGTTTTCGAAGTTGCTCCTTCTCTGTTCATGGTTGATGTTCGAAAGGTTGCTGGTGACACACTGGAATACCACAGGGTCTGTCTTTCCACATATCGTCTTGTATCCTAATCGAATATAGTAGCATGATTGCCTAGACTAGTTCATAAATCTAAAAAAATGACTGACACTGCCTGACTGACACTGATAACTTTCACACAATGTGTCAAAATGCTCATTCGAAGGTGCAACATCCAACTTTTCGTCCATCCGGAACGATTGCTAACTCAGATTTACACTCATTGCAGTTCTACAAGAACTTGTGCAACAAGATGGAAAGCATAATCTGGAGACCGATTGAAGTTTCAGCGAAATCCGCACTGCTGAGGACAGCCACATGCTAGCCTGGCGCTAACGCAGCTGCAACTCCTGCATCAGTGGGATTTTCAGGTTTTCAGGTTGTCAACTCCTAGCCCGTCCACCGAAGTTGCTCTTGCAGGCGCTGCATGTACCACATAGCTGAGTCAGTTCTTCAGTAGATCAGTGTACCATTCTAGTTTCATGCACCAGATGTTTTGGTAGTATTGTTAATATAGAACTGTAGATAGTCCATATAGCGGCCAATTGTGCAGTCTGTATGTAACATGGATATAGATAGGTTTCTTGTGTAGTAGTAGTAAATAAGCTGGTTATTTTGCTGCCATGAAACTGGAATGACTTGTGAACGTCGAAATGCTCTCGTGTATGTCGGATCTTCTTCACTTAGCCGTTCTCAAGGATGAGAGCAATTAATCTTGTGATATAATCCTATATGTATTTCCAGGGCAGAAATGGAAAAGAAAAGGGAAACCTGCCTACCACAACTTTTAAGCCTTTGATCTATTGATTATAATCTGAAGTTAATTTTGATTTTTTTTAATTTGATTCGTAAGAATAATCTTAGGTATATTTCGCATCTCCTTTACTTGCCCTTTTGACTTTCTTGGAAAAAAGATATAGCAACCAAAGTGAGGAAGAAAACCCTTGGTATCAGTTTGAAATCAAATTCTAAAATTCAAAATCAAAATCAGCTTTCGACGAAACTAGTTTAACTCGTTTCGTCCAGCAACAGTTAAACTAGTACTCCTAGCAGTCTAGCAGATTAGCATCCATGGAAAAAAAAAACCCATCTTTGAGTCCCATCATGCAAGCCAGGTACATAGAATGGTAAGAAGCCTTAAACTAATCCTTCCAATCCATAATCAAATTAGTGGCTGTTACCAAATTGTCATGAAATTTCTACCTCTCCATGACCACATCAACCAGAAACTAATCCCATGCATCTTTTATCATATAAACTAATTGCCACTCAAATACTGCAACCATGGAAAAAAAAATCCTATCTTTTGTGTCACATCATTCAAGGCGGGTAGCCAGGTACACAGAACGGTAAAAGAAGCCTTTAACTAATCCTTCCAATCCATAATCAAATTAGTGGCTGTTAAATTGTACTTCCTTCGTCCCAAAATATAAAAACTCAGATTCGTAATACTAAAAAATATCTCATTCGGTTCTAGATTCTTATATTTTGCGACGGGGGAGTAGTAGGACTCCCTTCATTTTTTAATAGACGATATCAATAATTTTTAAATACATGTTTGATCATTTACCTCATTAAAAAAAATTTATGTAAATATATAAGATACAAATTATATTTTAAATACTTTTAGTGATAAAATAACTCACAGCAGAATAATTACTATTTTTTAAATACAATAGATAGTCAAACGTATATCCAAAAGTTAACGACGTCATCCATTACAAAACCGGAGGCAGTAATAAATTTCTACCTCTCCTCTCCATGGCCACGTCACCCAGAAACTAATCCAATGCATCATTTACCTTCAAACTAATTCCCACTCAAAAACTGCAAATCTATCTCCAAACCTTTCCCAAAAGGTTGCTTTGCTTCTCTCTCCCTCTCTCTCTCTCTCTCTCTTCCCCCAGGTTCAGATGAACCTGTCCAGCCTCTCCAAAAAGAAGGTCAAGAGAGGAAGCCTGGTAATAATAATTCCAATGCAGACCAAAATCAGAGTCCTTTTTATTATTCCAAGAGACGAAATGGTGGTTTCGTCACGCCAGTGACGTAGTGGGTTAGCGTTGGGAATCAAAAGCCAAGTGCATGCATTTAACCCAATGGTGAGTGCAGGGTTGGAGATGTGCCAGCCCATAGGTAGGAAGGGTGAGATGAACTAGACGACCAGAGTTTTAGCAAAGACCAGCAAAAATTTTCTTTGGAATTTTGAGAGGACGACGAATCCGGCAGCGAAACTTCATGCTCTGGAAAAGTTGGTTCAGACAGAGACCCCCTCCAAGATTGTCCGGCTTGAAGCAGCTCGTTTGGAACAAAGGATCTTTCGAATGATGGCTCCTTTGAAATATAGGAATTTCACGTGGAATTTCCAGGTCTTTATCTTTCAAACATTGGGTCGTTTGGAATACACGAATTTCATGTGTATTTTATGGGGGTTCTAATCTTTTGAACGGCTCATTTAGGATGCATAGAATTTGTAGGAGTTTCACATGAAGGCTGTGTTTTCACGTCAGAATTGAAAGTTTGGTTGAAATTGGAACGATGTGATGGAAAAGTTGGAAGTTTATGTGTATAGGGAAGTTTTGATGTGATGAAAAAGTTAGAAGTTTGAAGAAATATTTTGGAACTAAACACGGTGGAATTTTGCACGGATTTCATTCTCAGAAGGGTTTGAAGAGTAAGGCGGTCAGCTTCAGTAAAATTCTCAACCAGGTGCCACTGTAAGAAAATCCAGGAAACTAATTAAGCATCACTGGAAGATCTTGATCTCAGTGAAACCAAGCAGCCGCTTCAAATCCATCAGGAAAACAAAGCAGGCACAACAACACAGGCAAAACCGTAAGTTTCGAGCTCCACTTCAAACAGAGAATCGACTTGCATACTGTCATACTGATACAGCACAATTGCACAAACAAGTGATGACATGATTAGAACTCAAATCACACATCAAAGTTTAACTGAAACACCACATTTTATTTAATCTGGGAAGGTTACAAAGATTACAGCATTCAACAATCTGCCAGCAAAACCAGGGATCCGGAGTAGAAAAACAACCACACAGGGTTGTCAATGGCAAGGCCCTTCAGAATGCACCTTGCAAAGGCCGGATCCCCAAGGATAATATCAGGAGACCCCTACAAACACCATAAGAAGCAACCCCCATTGCAAACACAAACACACACACACACACACACACACACACACACACACACACTACCCACGATACCGCAAGCCGCACAAGACCTGAACTGGAACAAACATACGCACCCGAAGAGATCGCGAACACCTGGACACTGAAGAACTGGAGCAGCCAAGTTTCTACGAACGGTGTTGATGTCCGCGACTAACAAGAATTACCGGAAAAGAAGAACACGCTTTGACAATATTTGAGCTCCGAACACGACGCAATGGAAAAAAAACAGCATGATGTAATGACTGTAATCAACAAGGACCAAGGTTGGGATAGAGGGGCAGGGGTGCCACGCTAATGGCAGCCGAAGGCTCAAGGAACAGGCACTATCCCAAGAGGATACCTGCAAAAAACGAGCACTCGGCTAAAAATGCCCCCCGGAAAACAACCGGCTCTAAGACGAAGGAAGTCCACCATGACTCAAAGACAGGACCCAAGAAACCAACTCTGCTGCTGCGAAGCTTGACTGAAGTAGGAGTACTACCGCTACGGTCGTATATTTGCATCTGGAGATGGATGACCCAGCACCTCCAGCAACTAGTTGTTGTTCCTCTAAGCAAGGATGTCGCACCACCAGAGCTGCTTCTCCAGCGATGCAATGTTGTGGTTGCCAATGAAGTTGAACTGGAGATTGAGGCCCTCCAACGATGCCGACATGCTGCCTAAGAAAGGAACACTCTTCTGGGTAACCTTCAAACAACCAGAAAGTGAGAGGACACGAAGTTTGAGCTGCCTCGCTGACGCCAACACTGCAACACCGTAGTCGCTGACCATGCAGTTTGAGAGATCAAGTTCGGCGAGATCGGTACAGCCCTCAGAAATGGCAAACAGGCTTGCATCAGTGATCCTGCTGCAACCTTCGAGACTGAGGCGTGCAAGCGAACTACCATGTGCCTTCACCAAGGCAGAAACAGTAGCATCTGTGAGATTCTCGCAGCCGTTCAAGTCGACATGGACCAGCCCACTTTCGGAACTCTTGATCAATGGAAGGAGCCCGTTGTCTGTAACTGCACCGAGACCACTCAAGTCGACATTCTCCAACTGAGGGCAGATCATGCCGACCACGGCCAAGCTGGCATCGGTGAAACCTGGGCAATCCTTGATGGTGAGGGATCGGAGAGACTTGCACAGGGGAAGCTGCGCGGGAGCAGAGCAGATGTCCTTGATCCCGTTGCACTTGACCAGTGAGAGGGCCTTAAACTTCGGGCTGCAGTTGAGGAGGAAGGCCAGAATGCCCATGAGAGTAACCTTGTTGCATTCCTCAATCTGCAAACTCTCCAAGACCTTTGCCGATTCCGCGAAATCCTTGAGACGGCCATCCGAGACCTGACCGCATTTCTTGAGGTTGAGCTGCTTCAAGCTCGGGCAGAACTTGGCAATCGATGCGAGCGCAAGATCAGTGACTCCCGGGCAGGAGCTGACACTCATGAACCTGAGCTTCTGCAGGCCAAGGGCGTTGGCCATCACCCAAAAACCCCTCTCGCCAACCGCGGGAAGGCGAGCGAGGGTGAGATCGGTGATCGCCTTCCCGTAGTACCCAATCACCGAAAGAGAAGCATCGGTGATGCTCAATCCCTGGAGGCGAACCTTGGCAAGCGATGCGGCCGCGGAGCAGACAAGGCCGGAGACACCCTGGTCACCGACATGCGCGCAATTCTTGATGTTCACCGACTGCAGCTTCGCGCAGCACCGGCCAATCGCCTTGAGGCCCTCGTCAGCAACACCGGGGCATGCCTCGACGGTCACCACCTTCAAGTCCGGGCAACCCTGAGCAATTGCAGCGAGGCCCTTGTCGGTGATCAGCGGGCAGCCGGTGATGTCAAGCCTCGCCAGCGAGGGGCAGCCGGCGGCGATCTCGGCGAGGCCGGCATCGGTTACCTGAGGGACATGCCACAGGGCGAGCGAGAGGAGCGACGGGCAGCCGCGCGCGGCGGCCGAGATGCCGGCGTCGGTGACGCCGCGCGTCGGGTGGCTCCCACGGATGACGAGGCTCTCGAGGCTTCCCCGGAGCGCGTCGGCGACGGCCACCGCCATGAGGCCGACGTCCGTGGCCTCGCGCCCCTCGAGGCACCTCTCGGAGGAGCAGCCGCCGCCAAGGGGGACCTCGAACTCGTCCTCCTCCTCCTCGTCCTCGTCGACGAACACCTGGTTGAGGTCCGGCACCGCCGCCGCCGCCGGCTCTCGCTTGATCTCCGACGAGCGGATGCCGCCGAGGAGAGCGAGCCAGCGGCGGGAGACGGCCGCGGAGGCGCACCGGGCGCGGGCGCCCTTCACGCGGCGGAGGATCTCGAAGAGGCACTCGTCGGGGAGAGCGTCGAGCGACGGCGCCTCCCGCTGCTGCTGCTGCTGCTTCTGCCTCTTGGCCGCCGTCAACCCCTCCTCCTCCACCACCTCCACCGCCTCCGCGGCGGCGGAGACGAAGCCGCAGGGCGGCACGGCGGTGACCCGCGCCCGCTTCCGCGACCTGACGCCGCCGAACAGAGCCGCCGACGCCGCCGGCTCCATCACAAGAACACCACCATCTGCACAAAGCAAACCCAAAAACACACATCAGCATGAACCCAAACCCAAATCCATTAAAATTCCTCATCTTGTTTACCTACCTCTGTAATCGTGGAACGGAGGCATGCCGACTTCTTCAAGAACAAATCAGACCAACAAATTTGGCCCCAAAAAACAACGCAAGAATCAACAAGAGATGAGGAGAACGCCGAACCCAATCGCCAGGAGGCGAGAGGGGAAAAAAGATCGCAGATTTAGTGTGAGGAGATCAAGGGAGGTGGAGGAGGTGATGGAGGAGAGGGAAGGAAGAAGAGGGTGGGTGGTTTTTATGTGCTTTGGGTAGAGAAGAAGGGGGGAAGCCAAAGAATGGAGAGGATGATGAGGATTCCTGCCCAACTTGCACAAGTTGTGTGTGTGTGTGTGGAGGGGGGGGGTTGTTTTTGGCCTCCCTGTCACACTGGATTTGCTGGATTTGCAATGGATTCATTGAATCTCTCTCTCTCTCTCTCTCCCTCTCGGGGGGGGGGGGGGGGGGGGGGGGGGTTGGGGGGGGTGCTGCAGTGATGCAGTGTGCTGGACATGCCTGATGCATGGACCTCTTTTTTTCCCCTCTTTTTACAGTGGGATGGATGGGGAGGAGGCATTGTGGAGTTTTGATTGTGTTTGAATTTGATAGCTTTGGGATGAAAAAAAAAGAAGAAGTGTTCTTGTTAGATTTTTATTTTGAAAGATTATAATTGGATGCATACGGCTGTATAGGCATGTAGTAGTATGCGTTTGTTCTCTTGGTTGTTAATACTACTTATGTTTTTTAATATTTCATGTCCTTAATTTTTTATGATTCGTTTGATTATTCATCTTATTAAAAGGTTTTGTGCAAATATATAAAAATATAGTGAAGATTTAATAATAACTCAAGTCATAAGAAACTAAATTGTAATAAACATATGAATTTTATAATAAGTTGATTGGTCAAATGTATTACTATAAAACAACAACGAAGTTAGATATTAAAAATGGAGAGAGTATAACCTCGGACATTAGAACATCAAAGAGAATCGGTAATTCGTGTATGATCTTGCACATTTCTCCATTACCATTCTGAAAAATAAAAATCTTTAAATCCAACTTCTCAATTGGTTTCGTCATCACAGGATATTCAATTAAAAAAAATTCAACAATTTACTTTTTTTCACACTAGAATTTCCCACAATTTTTGCATCGTTTTTGTGTTGATTAATCGGCATATGATTTTTAATTTAAAGATGCTTTGTTTTGATACATAGGTCATGTTCTTTTTTCCAATAAGAGTTGAATGAAAATTAAGATTTTCGTGGCACGCTTTTCAAACTACTAAACGGTGCGTTTAGTGCTAAAACTTTTTATATGAAAGTTGCTCTAAAATATCATATTAATTTATTTTTTAAGTTTTATAATAATTAAAACTCAATCAATCATATGTTAATACCATCTCATTTTACGTAAAAAACTTAATCTTCATCTTCAAAAGAAAAGAGCACCACCACAGTGGTAGCATGGCTTTACTAGGAAGCTGTCTAGTACATTACCATATTCATTACTGAACAAGTTTGCATTTATGCAGTTCACGATCTGATTTTTACTCCTTTCATTTTTCAACTCTCCTTTTACAAAACCGCTTTCAATATTTATCAATGCTCTCTATTATTAGTTTACATTTAACCACCGATAAATTTTAAAAGGTTAAAGCAATGATGAACGAAAGCTATGCAGCATAATAACTTTTATAAATAAAATGGCCAAACTTTCAAATATATACTACCAGTTAAAGCGAATTCAACTAAA
This sequence comes from Oryza sativa Japonica Group, assembly GCF_034140825.1. Taxonomy (NCBI): domain Eukaryota; kingdom Viridiplantae; phylum Streptophyta; class Magnoliopsida; order Poales; family Poaceae; genus Oryza; species Oryza sativa. Next base: position 24,894,191 of record NC_089040.1, on the reverse strand, counting down.
AGCTACTAACTTCATAAATTATTAAGTGAAGTGTTACTGCAGATTAAACTTGGATGAATTAATATTTTCATAAATGCACTTAACAAAATAGCTTAAAATATAAACACAAGGTCTACGCAATGTGGTAGAAGATTTTTTTCTAGAAAATGTATTTTTCAAAGCATTGAGCAAATAATATGCTTTAAAGTTTGGTGAATAATTTGAAAGGAATAAGGCTGAGTTATTTTGAGCACTTTGGGTTAGCTACTCCCTTGTATTTTGTGAGAATATTTCCCGAAGTGTTAAATGGTATGTGTTTTGCAAAACTTTCTATATACAAATTAATATTCTGAAAAATCAAATAAGTTTATTTTAAAGTTTATAATAATTAATACTTAATTAATCATGTCCTAAAAAGTTTTCTTGTTTTACGTGCGGTTGTTTAGCACTGCTCGAACGAACGGTGACTAGGCCCTGTTAGAGGATAATTAATTGGTAATCAGCTTCTGATAATAGTTAAGTTTTATAACTTCTTTTAGTTTTTACTAAATTCTATAACTCAAAATCAAATCTGAATGAGAATCTAATTTATTTAAGGGGATTTTAGGACAACTTACAGTGCCCAGAAACTCCCCAACACGGGGCCTAAGCCCAGATAAATTAACAAAGCCAGTGCCCCAGTATACCACCCTCAAGTTTTTTTCTTTTTTTTTTAAAAAAAAGGCCCCTACTGTGGACATGCGCCACGCGGATCGATCCGTGGAAAATGCCGGTTCGATCGCCCAACTCTGCCTGCTGCCAAATACGCGCCCGCGCGCCGCTTGATCAACCGATCGATCGAGACTGATCTCCAGGTGAGAAACCTGCGAGACCGATCGATATGATCGACCGACCACGCCCGCGTCCACCGCTCGTCCATCGAACCCAACCCCTCGCGCTCGCCGTCGCGCGTGCGTGCATGCACCTACATCAACACCACCCTCCGCGCGCTGCCACGGCTGTGGCTGGCTCGCGCTGCGTGTTCCGTGTGCGCACAAGTGCAACGCACCTGGGCTAGCTGGGCGCACCCACCACTTATAACTAACGGAAAGAAAGAAACAGAGAAAGAAGAGAGATGAAACGGGAAAAAGAAAAATAAAATGCGATACGACATGCAACGGCCTGCTGCTGCTGGGTGTGGTGGTGTGGGTGGTGAGGTCGTCCAGTCCTGTCCAGGTGCATGCACTATTGCGCCCCTTTTTCCTTCCTCCCCCAGCTTCTTTCGCCCTTATCAAATCCACAGCTTCGTCTTAATTAGACCCCTGTTAATTTAAAAAGCTTAAGAGGCAGCTTGTCAGTCATTAGCTTCTGAGAATCCAGCTTAAGAACCCGCATGTGACTTCTAGTTTATTTTCTTTTTTAATAATTTTTTAGTTTATTTTTTAAGTCCGTAGTTACTCCATCCATCCCTAAATATAATGGATTAATGATAATCTGAAATGTTCGTGTGAGCTAAAACTTCTGAGAGAAGCGGCAGCATCATAAGCCTCCCAAATAAAACCTTAGATTAGATTAATGTTCTTTAGAGCTTACTTTTCTTGCCGTTTATATTAGGTTGTTAACCAACCAGTAGGACTAGCTAACTTATATGGGCATTTAACTATTTTTTTTGTCACTTTTAGATTGAACGTTTAATCATTTGTCACCTATATGGCAACGACATGTAAGTTCAAGTGTTAAATAATTATTTGTCACGTCTAAAATTAGCAAATAGTTAAATATCTTGACTTATCTTGTTACTCTAGAATCTTAGATGCACTTAATTATCTTACTACTATCAGCCTAGTATCTCTCTCTATGTAAAACTCGGTAATTTCAAGTTGGAATAATTTTGTGGTTCTTAATTTTCTTGATGCACCTTAATTTTTTTTAATAAATAAATAAATTATGAATAGCAACAAACATAAGAGAACATTATTAAGCCCTTCTCACCAACTTAGGAGTTGGGAGACAAAATGAGCCAAAAATGAAGCAGTTGTTTCATAGAGTAAAAAAAATGCATTCGTTATTTTTCTTCCATTTTCTTGTACTATCAGCTAGGGTTGTGTTTAGTTCAGCGCAAAGTTTAGATTTTGGTTAAAATTAGAGATGATGTGACAGAAAAATTATGTGTGTATGATAGGTTGATGTGATGGAAAAGTACTGAAGTTTAATCCAAATTTGAATCTAAACATAACCTAGGTTGATCTACTACGCGGTTTCGTGGTGGCCTCTTGTGGGGGTTTGATTAATGACTCGGTGAACAGAACTACTAATAATCGAGAGTACTGAAACTTACACGTGGGCCCATTTCAGACCAGTGTTTGTGCGTGGGGCCCACTGTCAGTGGCTCTACGCGGTCGTCCCTCTTGTTGAACGAGCTCCGGAGTCCAAACTACCAGTCCACCATGGAAAGGTCGAGCTGACGTCGTGTGAATTGTTCTTTTTTTTTCCCTTTCAAGAATTATGATTTGTTTGACCAACGAGTTGACTGGGAGAATTTTTATTTTTTTTATAGGTGAGTTGGGTTGTATACGTAGAATTTGAGTAAAGGTAGGTAGCTCGAACTGTTTTTCTATGTTTTGATGCTATTATAAACATGGATTTTAATTGTACGGTTTGGAGTTTTTACCTGTCAATCTATATATTGCTCTTTTAATTCTCCCCCCCCCCTCCTAACTCCTAAGTGGCTTTGTTTGGTTAAGTGAGGTTTAAATATAAACTCATAAATTGAAGCATTTCTCACATATTTATGCCCATCTCACATTACACAGATATTAAGAAATCAGGTAAAATTAAATAAAAGAATATTGTGATTGGTCGAGAAAATGAAGAGGTGAAGAATTTGAATGGCAAAATATTATAATTGATTAAAAAGGGAATATGAGTGGAGAAATTGTTACACTTTGGAGTATAGGACAAATTTTGAATGGTATAACATTATTATATTTTAGGACGTAGGGAGTAGGTGATTAATTAATACATCGCCAATCTGTATGTAATGGCCAAGCTTAGAAAGCTTAATCGATAAAAATTTCAAGATTATGCTACCAAGTATATTAGAAGAAGAAGAAGAAGAAGAAGAAGAAGAAGAAGAAAGTGAAAGAACAATAATTTTGTCCAAAAGAAGTGTACTCCGTATTCTCTATAGAGGAGGGAGGTAAGGTACATATCAAAATGAGATGTATTCATCGGCAGACGGCACGCCTATAGTTGCTCCTATTCTACCTTTCAATCTTCTCCCAACACCAAAATAGGGTGTATTTGAAAAAGACATATGATTTATTTTTAGAAAAAGAAGATACCAACGTTATTACTATTTCGTATAATGGACTATACCTTATTGATACTACTGCTTTCAATAAAAAGTTTACACTGTTTAGTGATAGGCATGATTAGCTTTAATTATTTCCCCAGAAATCGACATTGCAGAAACTAGGTCAGCTTATTGAATAAAGATCACTTATAAGATGATTATTCTTCCAGCAGAAATTTATTTACATGTCAAAATTTTTATCATAGTCAATTATCATAATCCTAGATTATATATATACTTGCAAACTCATATGCTTGTATGTCACATATCATTTAACAATAGATATTCCGATCAAATTATCACAAAATTATAGATTTAACGTGTAATTTCTCACATAACTATAGATTTAATATAGAGTGTCACAAAAATAAAAATCAAGTAGCAAATTTATCACATAACTCTAAGTTTAGTGCCAATTTAATCACAAAACTACAATTATCATAGCTCCAATATGATGGCAATGCTATGGATTTAAACTCAATAGTTTTATGATAACTTCAATATAAATAGTAGTTTCGTGATATTCGGTTTTGTGATAATTTTAACGTTAAATATGTAGTTTTATGACACATAAATTAAATAAGTATTTTTATGATAGTTTGATCAAAATATTAATAGTTTTGTGAAATTTACTCTTAACAATATTATATATGCTATTCAATAGCAATTGCTGACCATACAAAAACATAACACTTAATTTGCAGTAAAGAAATTCTCTGATTAATTATACACAGCTGCTAAATTCTCTCCTCACTTCAATCCACCGTGCAATACAGCTGTTTTTCAATTCGCAACGACCCCCATCGCTGAAGATGAAAGACAGGTACGCATGTACTATTCTTCTACTACAAATGGAGCTTATTGCAGCTTTGTGGGACAGCCAAACGGTCAGCCCCGGCCCGGTGGTTGATCTGAAGATCCATTGCATTTGCACCTGACGCGCTCACAACAATTTGACAATTTGAACCTGATAGTGCATGTCTCACCAAACTATATAGTACTATCAATTTTACATGCATGTTCATCACTGAATTGGAGAAACATGCAATGAAGAGAGATCGACATGACATATACTAGTACATACTATTCCATATGCAACTCTAGATCTGAACTCAACTTGTGAAATTGTGGCCTAAATAGTCTGTACTTCAGCAGCACACAACACTGTTGAAACTCTCTGAGCTTCGATCTAGGACAGGCAAAATTAATTGAATTAGCAGACTGGACACACCAATCAATCATCCTATCCAAGTACATGCATCGTCGTCGTCGTCGTCGTCATCGTCATCAACCATTGCAGTTGCAGCTAGAGAGCTGAATATATACACAAGTTGCAGCTCTTTCCATGCTCTATCATTCATCAAGTTGGGTTTAACTTTTAATTCTTTCTCTTCACCCTTCTTGCACTGGACCAAGACCTTTATTCTTTTTCTTGCATTGGGGAGCTGAATCCATCGATAGATTCGTGAGAGAAAGGTAGGAGTAGTACCATGATGCATGACCGACCAAGGGTCCATCCATCCATCCATCTCGATCTATACTGTCTACTAGTCTTAAACAAATGAAATGTGTGAGCTGTTTCTCGACCTGATCAGTCGTTCTTGCAACTTTTGCAAGTTGCAGCAATAAAATAACACTGGATTGTTGCTTAGATCACGCAAAATGCAGTACAAGAATTCCTAGGAAATGAATGAATTGCTGGCTAGGAGTAGCAATCCAGAGTCTTCTTCATCATCGTCTTGGACTGCACTTTCTCGGCCTCCATTTGGGTAGTTCATGTGGCCAGGTGAGCTGAACCTTGAATGCATGCTTGTGCAATTTGCCGATTGTTTTAGCTAAGGCGTAGTACGAGGGACGGAGGGTGAGATGACCTAAAGTCCTGAAGACCAGAACGATGAAAGAGGAAATATGTCGGTTGCTAATTCATGCAAATTATTAATGCTTGATTAACTTTTCAATCAAACGCAATTAATGGTTAATTGATTAATTAGTCCCCCACCTACATCACTTGGCCTGTTTTATATAGTTTGCCTTATGGTGTCGTGTGTTGGTAATCTGTGGATCAGCAGATGCCACGGTGATCTAGATAGGAAAATTAGTTCACAGTACTTCACTCACATCTGCATCTTGAGCTATCTATATATTCATCCTAGCTGCGACTTGTGTTAAGTTTATCATATAATCGTTGTTTGATTGCTCTCTGGTTGGCTTCTTTTTAATTTGCAGTAGCTAGCTATGCACATAAGAAAGCTAGCCATGCATGTATATATGAAGAAATTACTGCTATTAAGTAGGAGATCAAGATTTAAAGTTCATATATATTAGACAAACAAAAACACTTCTTTTTCCTAAAAAAATTAGATTAATAGTTCTCCACACAGACGTGGTAATAGTCGTCTTTCAAAAGTTTATAGCTTAAACCACAATCCCTGTTTCTTTTTTTTTAACAAGTTCTCCTAGCTTGTTTAGCAGCCGGTTTTCTGAATCTAATCCCATCTTGACGCCTTGACGTGTACTAGTAGAATTCTAGCTCGGACACCGGCGGCAAGTTGATCCGAAGCTGCGCGCGCGGGGCGTCTCTCCCGGCGGGCGCGCGAGAGCGCGCGTGCGCGTCGACGACGACCACTACCACCACCTCGCGCGACGCCGGTCTCTGCCCGCGTCTCCGCGAGCGCAGCACGCGCGACGCGACGCATGCGGCGTACGTGCGTAGGCGCGGGCGTCACGCGCCGCGCGGCGCGCGCGCGTTCAGTGAACCTGCAGCCTCTGCGTACGTACGTTGCCGTGCCGTGCGCGATCGATCGAGGCGCGCGTTTGCTAGCTTATGATGGGTTTTTCCCGCGGGCGCGAGCGCTTTTTCCTCCGTTTGCGCCGCGGGGCGGGGGGAGTCGTTTTCGGTGCCAGGCACGGCCGGACGGGACAAAGCGAGCACCCGCAAACGTGAGTTCGATCGATTGCCCGGTTAATTTACTATGGCCACGTTTGATAGGGTTCCAACTCCTAAATTTAATTTTTAGAGTTACGTTTAGAGTAAAGTTGTAGAGCAATATAAACCCGGCTTCATCTGGCTAGTTGTTTTGTGATAGCACTTCAGTCCGCTCCGTTTTATTTTACGTGGAGATCAAACTGTTTGTTTGAGTTCCGTCTTCAGAAGAGGTAGAAATAAAGTTGGAGCTCTCGTGCCAAACAGGTCCGGCTTCACTTGCAATCGAGAGTCGTAGAATAAATCTCAACTGAAGATCTACTTGGTGTGTTCAATTTCCTAGAAACGACTGGATCAGCTCCCTAGCTTCAAGACCTAGCTTAGGGGTTTGTTTGTGAAAGCTTCGGCTCTAGCTGCATCACTTTTGGAACTGAAGCTAGTCTAATCAAACAATTTTAGCTCTATAAAAAAGAAATAGCCGAGTTGACTAGAGTAACCTAAAAAAATAAATTAGATGTGTGAGTGGAGTTCGGGCCGCTATATAGAACTCATCTCCTTAGTGATCGCTCCCTGTTTTTTTAGCCACTTCACCATATCATTACTGTGAATTATTTGCCCCATGCCTCTAAAACAAATTTTTCTTCATATGGCATTGCTTAAACCACTTTCTTTAAGTTATTTAATTTATGTTTATTTTCAAAAAGTATTTAATTTATCACTACGATTAATTAATTAGATGATCTGATAAATAATCTATTTCAAACACATAAAACTGCTGATATGAGGTAACCATTATTTGAAGTAGAGTTCATCCATCAAATTTAATTTTAAATCTTGATGTCTATAATTACACGCATATGTGAGATTGTGCTCTCATCAGCAGAGCATGTCTTAAGAGAGTGCGCTTGCGAGTGTGTACGTGAGACGGATGGGGTATGTAATCGGGGAAAGAAAATTCTTAACCTGATCAATTGTTGTATTTCGATACGATAAACCATCACCATCCCAAGCATTGCAATGCCTGCACAGCTTGCATGCAACTCTGCTAATTTTCCCGACCTGGACCACGACCATGTTGCCTAGCTAGTGCTTGGGGAGCTGAATCCAACTGCTAAATAATCCAACTTTCTAGATTATTTAGCAAGTACTAATGTTAGAGAAAAATATTTCTCTTTAGTCAACTTTAGTTATCATTTTTTAATTTTTAAATCATCTGATTAGCTCAAGATTTATTAAAATGATGTGTGAATCATGCGAATAAGTAGAAATCCTTATATTATAATATTAAATTTGAATTTATAACTTTTTGTATTATTAAACATAGGAAGTATTATATTACTTCTTATATTACGCAATAGTGCGATGACCAGAAAACCAACAGTGAGATACCTGTTTATCACGCTCATCGATCAAATCCATCTAGCGCTGGCACATGCAACAAGTTGCCCAGAGGCACAATAAGAGGGCAAGAATGCAACTATGCAAGATGGCAGTTGTTGCTGTTAAGAAAAGTGCAAAGAGATACTGTAATAGTTAAAGATCTAGTGCTACTATTTCGTTTGCATCAAATTGCATCTATCAAAGAGAGTCTGCAGGAGTACTACTATTCATCAACAACTTGGACAAGATATGTATGTTACATTTATATATGACCCTTAAATTTTAGAGGTGTCCGGGTGAGCTGAACCCATGCATGGATACATCTGCATCCAAGCTAAACAAAGTAGTATAAGTACTTATTTTAGTGCCACGAGTGTAACTGGACCGTTTTAGTTGACGACCTAGTCGTAAACAAACAAAGGGGATCGATGTACATACCGAGAGGGTTCATGAATCTGAACGTTTTAGACCCGATACCAAACAAAGCTTTTTGCCGGGTGTTTTAGTTTAATTTAGGCAGTCGCTTTGGCACACAAATTGTCGTAATCTATATATTGATATCAATAAAAGTATATATGGCCTGGTAAAGAAAATGAAAAGTATAAAGCAGTGAATAGAGAGTTCTTTGAAATAACTTCTTTCTCCCTCCGATCCCTTACTTTTTAATCATAGAAACACTGTGCGTCTTGTATATATGTCATGTGTTTATACATATCTAGATAGCTACCACTTAAAACATGAGTTTCGTCATCTATCCGTCGTGTTAGGAAACCGGCGGCTCATAAAGATCCAGCTTAGTTATACCCATTAATTGGACTGATCACTAAATATGAAAACTATCTATAGCTATGCCTCTATATAGAGAGAAGATGATGCTCACTATTATACTCCTTGAGGATGAATGAATGAATGAGTGCCTCACCTTTAAATCTTGTGTCTTTCACTTTCTTATAGACATCTGTCATGTATTATGCAAAATAAACCCACAAATAAAACGATTTAGATGGTACCCAAGGAAAGACATGCATAAAAAAATTATTTTCCGAAGTGAATATCTTAAGAGATCCTCTTGAGAAAACGAATTATTTCCACGGGCCTAAAAGACCAGCCACTATACCCAACCTCTCCTTACTCTCAGCCTTCTTAAAAAGTAAAGAATTATGCTCTCCCTCATCTCCTCATCCTTATCTCCTCGAGCCCCTCTCTCTTCTCTCACTCACAAACTCAACTCCTCTCTCACTCACAAACTCACCTCATCTCTCACTCACGGCAGCGGTGGTGCACGCACAGAGGCAGGTCCGACGGTGTGGTGTGCGTTGATGACGACCGCCCTCCCTCGTGGATCCAACGACCAAGTGGTGGGGAGGGGCGCCAGATCTGGTCCAATGGGAAAGGGCAATGACGTTGACAGTGGCTAGGGGCGATGGCGTAGATCCGATGCTGCTAACCTTTGGAGGGATGCCCCACAGCCGGAGGCCTCTTTCCATCCCTTGTGCCTGGATTCACCGTCGTGAGTTAGGGTTTTTAGGATTTTTCTTTTTGGAATTTTTATTTATTTATTCAAAAATTCTTTATTTTTCAGTCGGGTAAACGTGTCGTGTGTAAAAATCCTATTTTCACGTGTGGTTGTGTTACCTGTCTGGGAAATCCCTATTTCTATATACACCTGAGGGCATGCAGTTGCTACATCCATCTGCAGAAATGCATTTTAGCCGTTTAGGAATATTGTTTATATTGTAGTGTCTTTTGCAACGCATAGACATATTACTAGTAAAGATAAAGTATAAGAATTGGACGAGTCAAGCATTGGATGATCGTAGATAAGACGATGAAGTCATGGGTGCATATCTCCAATCAACAGGGTGTTTAAATCAATAATCACACATGTGTATGCACTTTTAATAGAATTTTAGCGGAACGAATTTGTGCTAATTTTCGTTTCTTCCAATGTGTGGACTTCTCTTATGTGCTCTCTCCGTCTCAAAATATAAACATTTTTAACAAAGTGACAAGTCAAATATTTTAAACTTTGACTATTAATAGTAAAAAAAATTAAAAGATCAATCATGTAAAATTGATATTACTAGATTTATCATTAAACAAATTATCATAATATGCAAATCTTTTTATTTAAAACATCTTACTTTTATAGATATTGTTAGTCAAAGTAACATATCGAAAACCATGTCAGAGTCAAAAAAAAAAAAAAAGCTTGTATTCTGGGATAGATGGAGTAATTAATTAACAAAAAAATATGTTTTGATTGATAAATTGGTATGCATAAAGATGCTTGCACTAGAATTTTAACACTTTGGCCCTTCTTACATTTACTTTACAAATGTAAATCCATGCTGAAACTTATTTTGAAAATGACATATGCCAAGACTTGTTTCACAAATGCTAGCTAAGCGTGTACTCCTAGGACTTTTAGCCTGCAGGCCGATCGGCCGCTCTCGATGCCGGCGACGTACGAGACAGCCAGGTTCATGGAACGAAAATGAGAGGTGCCCGGGCGGTATGACTTTTCAGTCAGACTATTATTGTAGTAGTACGAGCCAGTTTCAATTTCTCTACAGTACGTAATTTGTGCAGACTATTATTGTAGTGGTGCTTTTTCTGTAGCAGTAAAATTGTGCAGTACTCCCTCACAGCCGGAATGAGTTCATTTTTGGGCCGTTTTGGTTTGCTATAAAAACTGGGCCATACCAATATTTTAGTTATCAGAACAATACCACTGTGAGTTTGGATTGTGACCAAATCACTGGTAGTGCCTAGGTTTAATTTGGTAGCAAGGCATAGGCTGGAATTGGCAGCCATCCGTCGCCCGCCGGAAGTGCCCAGAAGCAGGCCACACAACTTGGCTAAGCACAAACTAGTTCACGCACTTCCGTTAAAAAAAAGAAGCTAGGGCTTCATCTTTTCTCTACTTCAATAAATACCCAGCCACTACTCCCAGCCACTACTCGTCTCCTCGGCTGGCCGCCTCACCGCTCTGTTTATTTGTGCTTATTCTGCAGCAAATAGTACCAAAACTATTACACCAAAAAAAAATGGTAATCCTTCATTGGTACCAATCCAAATGGAAATTGACCCATAAAAATTTGGCACAACATTGGCACTAATCCAAACACTCGTATTTACTGTGCTACCATACCAAAATTTTGGTAGTGCCAAAACTTACCAGGTTTTGGCACTGCCAAAATTTTGGTAGGGTACCAAACCAAATAAGCCCTTTATTTCTTCCTATATGTTCTAAGATAAATTTATTTTTAAGTAAACATTATATCTCAAAGTTTATGAAAGTAGTGTGGATAATACATTAGGAGTAGATAAAAAGAAAAATAATTGTATTGGGATTTGATAAAATGGGAATATTTTAGTCTATTTGGTTTTGTATTGGTTTGTGTGAAATGGGTGAAAAAAACTTATTTTGAGACGGAGAGATTAATTGTTACTATTCGTTGGGTGATAAAATATGGTATAACAATTTCTAGAGTTAATTATGGGTTATTAAGAAAGCATGTGAAATTAAATAAGAGAAAACAATAATTAAATGAAAAAAAATCATTGCAATTAGGATAAGTTGAGAGAGGAAGTGGTGGATAAATTTGATTGATTATTATTGGTTGTGATAAAAAAAGTAGATGTAAGCTGATATATTCTATAATAAATTTTTAAATCTTATAGGTTTATTTGTCTCTGAATAAGTCCATTTCTATGCACTCATCTACTTCTATTCGAGTTTCATTTCATTAATACCCTTTACTAATCATTATACCTATATGAACCACCCAAAAATACTATTATTTCTATTAATTGAAGACATTTTGATATGATTGGCAGTACAAGTTTCCCAGTCCAAATTTTCCCCTATTGCCAAAAAAAAGAAAAGAAAAAAGAAACGCAAACACACACATGCACACCCTTACTCCTATACACATCTCTCTGGTCCCTTCTACTACTACTACTAGCTAGGTCCGATTCGATCATATCGACGCGATGCAAGCCGTTCACTGAACCTGCAGCTAAGTATACGTAATACGTTGGCTTGGTGGGTGCAGTGCATGCACTGATGACTGATCGATCCATCGATCGAGCTATATCTCTCGACGAGACGAGATCCAGTACGTACTCTTTCGTCGGATGGGTACAGTTTAATTATCGATTGGTCTAGGTGCAGGCGCATTCACGTACTACGCGAGCAGGTGCATCGCTGTCGACGATGCCGGCGACGTACGGGACAGCGAGGTTTCAGGGAAGCGATGGACACACGATGCCGATGCCTGGCAGTGCATGATCACGACTTCTCAGTCAAGACCATCAATTATCGTCCGACTAGCTAGAGGCCGGGTCCTTGTGGTGTTTTTGCTGGAGCCGTAAATAGTAGTGCACTCCCTCCGTACTTGTTGACTGAATAACTTTGAATACCAAGTCTGTTTAGCTTTAACTGGTTGGGTTCTCTTAGGCCATGTTTAGTTCACATCAAACTTTTCTTCAACTCTTAACTTTCCATCACATCACATCACATCCAAAACTTTCCTACACACATAAACTCCCAACTTTTTTTCCAAACTACCAACTTTCCCTAAACTTCTCCCCAATTTAATGAACTAAACACAGCCTAAGGTGAAACCGATCGTTTGGGTTTACTGGCTTCTAATTTAACTCAGGTGCTCGTATTTACGGCTAAGTAGATTTAGGTGCACTAGCGTTCACGTAAATTATTATTTTAGTGGTTCGCAAGATACCAATCGATAACGAGATACTTGAGATTTCGTTAATCCCAAAATAAAATATACCAGCCATGTCTTTAGGAGGTGATCATGTCCTAACAGAGGTAAGGTGTGCGCGCGCATTTAGAAAGATACGTGAGTTAGGGTTTTTAGGATTTTTCTTTTTGGAATTTTTATTTATTTATTCAAAAATTCTTTATTTTTCAGTCGGGTAAACGTGTCGTGTGTAAAAATCCTATTTTCACGTGTGGTTGTGTTACCTGTCTGGGAAATCCCTATTTCTATATACACCTGAGGGCATGCAGTTGCTACATCCATCTGCAGAAATGCATTTTAGCCGTTTAGGAATATTGTTTATATTGTAGTGTCTTTTGCAACGCATAGACATATTACTAGTAAAGATAAAGTATAAGAATTGGACGAGTCAAGCATTGGATGATCGTAGATAAGACGATGAAGTCATGGGTGCATATCTCCAATCAACAGGGTGTTTAAATCAATAATCACACATGTGTATGCACTTTTAATAGAATTTTAGCGGAACGAATTTGTGCTAATTTTCGTTTCTTCCAATGTGTGGACTTCTCTTATGTGCTCTCTCCGTCTCAAAATATAAACATTTTTAACAAAGTGACAAGTCAAATATTTTAAACTTTGACTATTAATAGTAAAAAAAATTAAAAGATCAATCATGTAAAATTGATATTACTAGATTTATCATTAAACAAATTATCATAATATGCAAATCTTTTTATTTAAAACATCTTACTTTTATAGATATTGTTAGTCAAAGTAACATATCGAAAACCATGTCAGAGTCAAAAAAAAAAAAAAAGCTTGTATTCTGGGATAGATGGAGTAATTAATTAACAAAAAAATATGTTTTGATTGATAAATTGGTATGCATAAAGATGCTTGCACTAGAATTTTAACACTTTGGCCCTTCTTACATTTACTTTACAAATGTAAATCCATGCTGAAACTTATTTTGAAAATGACATATGCCAAGACTTGTTTCACAAATGCTAGCTAAGCGTGTACTCCTAGGACTTTTAGCCTGCAGGCCGATCGGCCGCTCTCGATGCCGGCGACGTACGAGACAGCCAGGTTCATGGAACGAAAATGAGAGGTGCCCGGGCGGTATGACTTTTCAGTCAGACTATTATTGTAGTAGTACGAGCCAGTTTCAATTTCTCTACAGTACGTAATTTGTGCAGACTATTATTGTAGTGGTGCTTTTTCTGTAGCAGTAAAATTGTGCAGTACTCCCTCACAGCCGGAATGAGTTCATTTTTGGGCCGTTTTGGTTTGCTATAAAAACTGGGCCATACCAATATTTTAGTTATCAGAACAATACCACTGTGAGTTTGGATTGTGACCAAATCACTGGTAGTGCCTAGGTTTAATTTGGTAGCAAGGCATAGGCTGGAATTGGCAGCCATCCGTCGCCCGCCGGAAGTGCCCAGAAGCAGGCCACACAACTTGGCTAAGCACAAACTAGTTCACGCACTTCCGTTAAAAAAAAGAAGCTAGGGCTTCATCTTTTCTCTACTTCAATAAATACCCAGCCACTACTCCCAGCCACTACTCGTCTCCTCGGCTGGCCGCCTCACCGCTCTGTTTATTTGTGCTTATTCTGCAGCAAATAGTACCAAAACTATTACACCAAAAAAAAATGGTAATCCTTCATTGGTACCAATCCAAATGGAAATTGACCCATAAAAATTTGGCACAACATTGGCACTAATCCAAACACTCGTATTTACTGTGCTACCATACCAAAATTTTGGTAGTGCCAAAACTTACCAGGTTTTGGCACTGCCAAAATTTTGGTAGGGTACCAAACCAAATAAGCCCTTTATTTCTTCCTATATGTTCTAAGATAAATTTATTTTTAAGTAAACATTATATCTCAAAGTTTATGAAAGTAGTGTGGATAATACATTAGGAGTAGATAAAAAGAAAAATAATTGTATTGGGATTTGATAAAATGGGAATATTTTAGTCTATTTGGTTTTGTATTGGTTTGTGTGAAATGGGTGAAAAAAACTTATTTTGAGACGGAGAGATTAATTGTTACTATTCGTTGGGTGATAAAATATGGTATAACAATTTCTAGAGTTAATTATGGGTTATTAAGAAAGCATGTGAAATTAAATAAGAGAAAACAATAATTAAATGAAAAAAAATCATTGCAATTAGGATAAGTTGAGAGAGGAAGTGGTGGATAAATTTGATTGATTATTATTGGTTGTGATAAAAAAAGTAGATGTAAGCTGATATATTCTATAATAAATTTTTAAATCTTATAGGTTTATTTGTCTCTGAATAAGTCCATTTCTATGCACTCATCTACTTCTATTCGAGTTTCATTTCATTAATACCCTTTACTAATCATTATACCTATATGAACCACCCAAAAATACTATTATTTCTATTAATTGAAGACATTTTGATATGATTGGCAGTACAAGTTTCCCAGTCCAAATTTTCCCCTATTGCCAAAAAAAAGAAAAGAAAAAAGAAACGCAAACACACACATGCACACCCTTACTCCTATACACATCTCTCTGGTCCCTTCTACTACTACTACTAGCTAGGTCCGATTCGATCATATCGACGCGATGCAAGCCGTTCACTGAACCTGCAGCTAAGTATACGTAATACGTTGGCTTGGTGGGTGCAGTGCATGCACTGATGACTGATCGATCCATCGATCGAGCTATATCTCTCGACGAGACGAGATCCAGTACGTACTCTTTCGTCGGATGGGTACAGTTTAATTATCGATTGGTCTAGGTGCAGGCGCATTCACGTACTACGCGAGCAGGTGCATCGCTGTCGACGATGCCGGCGACGTACGGGACAGCGAGGTTTCAGGGAAGCGATGGACACACGATGCCGATGCCTGGCAGTGCATGATCACGACTTCTCAGTCAAGACCATCAATTATCGTCCGACTAGCTAGAGGCCGGGTCCTTGTGGTGTTTTTGCTGGAGCCGTAAATAGTAGTGCACTCCCTCCGTACTTGTTGACTGAATAACTTTGAATACCAAGTCTGTTTAGCTTTAACTGGTTGGGTTCTCTTAGGCCATGTTTAGTTCACATCAAACTTTTCTTCAACTCTTAACTTTCCATCACATCACATCACATCCAAAACTTTCCTACACACATAAACTCCCAACTTTTTTTCCAAACTACCAACTTTCCCTAAACTTCTCCCCAATTTAATGAACTAAACACAGCCTAAGGTGAAACCGATCGTTTGGGTTTACTGGCTTCTAATTTAACTCAGGTGCTCGTATTTACGGCTAAGTAGATTTAGGTGCACTAGCGTTCACGTAAATTATTATTTTAGTGGTTCGCAAGATACCAATCGATAACGAGATACTTGAGATTTCGTTAATCCCAAAATAAAATATACCAGCCATGTCTTTAGGAGGTGATCATGTCCTAACAGAGGTAAGGTGTGCGCGCGCATTTAGAAAGATACGTGAGTTAGGGTTTTTAGGATTTTTCTTTTTGGAATTTTTATTTATTTATTCAAAAATTCTTTATTTTTCAGTCGGGTAAACGTGTCGTGTGTAAAAATCCTATTTTCACGTGTGGTTGTGTTACCTGTCTGGGAAATCCCTATTTCTATATACACCTGAGGGCATGCAGTTGCTACATCCATCTGCAGAAATGCATTTTAGCCGTTTAGGAATATTGTTTATATTGTAGTGTCTTTTGCAACGCATAGACATATTACTAGTAAAGATAAAGTATAAGAATTGGACGAGTCAAGCATTGGATGATCGTAGATAAGACGATGAAGTCATGGGTGCATATCTCCAATCAACAGGGTGTTTAAATCAATAATCACACATGTGTATGCACTTTTAATAGAATTTTAGCGGAACGAATTTGTGCTAATTTTCGTTTCTTCCAATGTGTGGACTTCTCTTATGTGCTCTCTCCGTCTCAAAATATAAACATTTTTAACAAAGTGACAAGTCAAATATTTTAAACTTTGACTATTAATAGTAAAAAAAATTAAAAGATCAATCATGTAAAATTGATATTACTAGATTTATCATTAAACAAATTATCATAATATGCAAATCTTTTTATTTAAAACATCTTACTTTTATAGATATTGTTAGTCAAAGTAACATATCGAAAACCATGTCAGAGTCAAAAAAAAAAAAAAAGCTTGTATTCTGGGATAGATGGAGTAATTAATTAACAAAAAAATATGTTTTGATTGATAAATTGGTATGCATAAAGATGCTTGCACTAGAATTTTAACACTTTGGCCCTTCTTACATTTACTTTACAAATGTAAATCCATGCTGAAACTTATTTTGAAAATGACATATGCCAAGACTTGTTTCACAAATGCTAGCTAAGCGTGTACTCCTAGGACTTTTAGCCTGCAGGCCGATCGGCCGCTCTCGATGCCGGCGACGTACGAGACAGCCAGGTTCATGGAACGAAAATGAGAGGTGCCCGGGCGGTATGACTTTTCAGTCAGACTATTATTGTAGTAGTACGAGCCAGTTTCAATTTCTCTACAGTACGTAATTTGTGCAGACTATTATTGTAGTGGTGCTTTTTCTGTAGCAGTAAAATTGTGCAGTACTCCCTCACAGCCGGAATGAGTTCATTTTTGGGCCGTTTTGGTTTGCTATAAAAACTGGGCCATACCAATATTTTAGTTATCAGAACAATACCACTGTGAGTTTGGATTGTGACCAAATCACTGGTAGTGCCTAGGTTTAATTTGGTAGCAAGGCATAGGCTGGAATTGGCAGCCATCCGTCGCCCGCCGGAAGTGCCCAGAAGCAGGCCACACAACTTGGCTAAGCACAAACTAGTTCACGCACTTCCGTTAAAAAAAAGAAGCTAGGGCTTCATCTTTTCTCTACTTCAATAAATACCCAGCCACTACTCCCAGCCACTACTCGTCTCCTCGGCTGGCCGCCTCACCGCTCTGTTTATTTGTGCTTATTCTGCAGCAAATAGTACCAAAACTATTACACCAAAAAAAAATGGTAATCCTTCATTGGTACCAATCCAAATGGAAATTGACCCATAAAAATTTGGCACAACATTGGCACTAATCCAAACACTCGTATTTACTGTGCTACCATACCAAAATTTTGGTAGTGCCAAAACTTACCAGGTTTTGGCACTGCCAAAATTTTGGTAGGGTACCAAACCAAATAAGCCCTTTATTTCTTCCTATATGTTCTAAGATAAATTTATTTTTAAGTAAACATTATATCTCAAAGTTTATGAAAGTAGTGTGGATAATACATTAGGAGTAGATAAAAAGAAAAATAATTGTATTGGGATTTGATAAAATGGGAATATTTTAGTCTATTTGGTTTTGTATTGGTTTGTGTGAAATGGGTGAAAAAAACTTATTTTGAGACGGAGAGATTAATTGTTACTATTCGTTGGGTGATAAAATATGGTATAACAATTTCTAGAGTTAATTATGGGTTATTAAGAAAGCATGTGAAATTAAATAAGAGAAAACAATAATTAAATGAAAAAAAATCATTGCAATTAGGATAAGTTGAGAGAGGAAGTGGTGGATAAATTTGATTGATTATTATTGGTTGTGATAAAAAAAGTAGATGTAAGCTGATATATTCTATAATAAATTTTTAAATCTTATAGGTTTATTTGTCTCTGAATAAGTCCATTTCTATGCACTCATCTACTTCTATTCGAGTTTCATTTCATTAATACCCTTTACTAATCATTATACCTATATGAACCACCCAAAAATACTATTATTTCTATTAATTGAAGACATTTTGATATGATTGGCAGTACAAGTTTCCCAGTCCAAATTTTCCCCTATTGCCAAAAAAAAGAAAAGAAAAAAGAAACGCAAACACACACATGCACACCCTTACTCCTATACACATCTCTCTGGTCCCTTCTACTACTACTACTAGCTAGGTCCGATTCGATCATATCGACGCGATGCAAGCCGTTCACTGAACCTGCAGCTAAGTATACGTAATACGTTGGCTTGGTGGGTGCAGTGCATGCACTGATGACTGATCGATCCATCGATCGAGCTATATCTCTCGACGAGACGAGATCCAGTACGTACTCTTTCGTCGGATGGGTACAGTTTAATTATCGATTGGTCTAGGTGCAGGCGCATTCACGTACTACGCGAGCAGGTGCATCGCTGTCGACGATGCCGGCGACGTACGGGACAGCGAGGTTTCAGGGAAGCGATGGACACACGATGCCGATGCCTGGCAGTGCATGATCACGACTTCTCAGTCAAGACCATCAATTATCGTCCGACTAGCTAGAGGCCGGGTCCTTGTGGTGTTTTTGCTGGAGCCGTAAATAGTAGTGCACTCCCTCCGTACTTGTTGACTGAATAACTTTGAATACCAAGTCTGTTTAGCTTTAACTGGTTGGGTTCTCTTAGGCCATGTTTAGTTCACATCAAACTTTTCTTCAACTCTTAACTTTCCATCACATCACATCACATCCAAAACTTTCCTACACACATAAACTCCCAACTTTTTTTCCAAACTACCAACTTTCCCTAAACTTCTCCCCAATTTAATGAACTAAACACAGCCTAAGGTGAAACCGATCGTTTGGGTTTACTGGCTTCTAATTTAACTCAGGTGCTCGTATTTACGGCTAAGTAGATTTAGGTGCACTAGCGTTCACGTAAATTATTATTTTAGTGGTTCGCAAGATACCAATCGATAACGAGATACTTGAGATTTCGTTAATCCCAAAATAAAATATACCAGCCATGTCTTTAGGAGGTGATCATGTCCTAACAGAGGTAAGGTGTGCGCGCGCATTTAGAAAGATACGTGAGTTAGGGTTTTTAGGATTTTTCTTTTTGGAATTTTTATTTATTTATTCAAAAATTCTTTATTTTTCAGTCGGGTAAACGTGTCGTGTGTAAAAATCCTATTTTCACGTGTGGTTGTGTTACCTGTCTGGGAAATCCCTATTTCTATATACACCTGAGGGCATGCAGTTGCTACATCCATCTGCAGAAATGCATTTTAGCCGTTTAGGAATATTGTTTATATTGTAGTGTCTTTTGCAACGCATAGACATATTACTAGTAAAGATAAAGTATAAGAATTGGACGAGTCAAGCATTGGATGATCGTAGATAAGACGATGAAGTCATGGGTGCATATCTCCAATCAACAGGGTGTTTAAATCAATAATCACACATGTGTATGCACTTTTAATAGAATTTTAGCGGAACGAATTTGTGCTAATTTTCGTTTCTTCCAATGTGTGGACTTCTCTTATGTGCTCTCTCCGTCTCAAAATATAAACATTTTTAACAAAGTGACAAGTCAAATATTTTAAACTTTGACTATTAATAGTAAAAAAAATTAAAAGATCAATCATGTAAAATTGATATTACTAGATTTATCATTAAACAAATTATCATAATATGCAAATCTTTTTATTTAAAACATCTTACTTTTATAGATATTGTTAGTCAAAGTAACATATCGAAAACCATGTCAGAGTCAAAAAAAAAAAAAAAAGCTTGTATTCTGGGATAGATGGAGTAATTAATTAACAAAAAAATATGTTTTGATTGATAAATTGGTATGCATAAAGATGCTTGCACTAGAATTTTAACACTTTGGCCCTTCTTACATTTACTTTACAAATGTAAATCCATGCTGAAACTTATTTTGAAAATGACATATGCCAAGACTTGTTTCACAAATGCTAGCTAAGCGTGTACTCCTAGGACTTTTAGCCTGCAGGCCGATCGGCCGCTCTCGATGCCGGCGACGTACGAGACAGCCAGGTTCATGGAACGAAAATGAGAGGTGCCCGGGCGGTATGACTTTTCAGTCAGACTATTATTGTAGTAGTACGAGCCAGTTTCAATTTCTCTACAGTACGTAATTTGTGCAGACTATTATTGTAGTGGTGCTTTTTCTGTAGCAGTAAAATTGTGCAGTACTCCCTCACAGCCGGAATGAGTTCATTTTTGGGCCGTTTTGGTTTGCTATAAAAACTGGGCCATACCAATATTTTAGTTATCAGAACAATACCACTGTGAGTTTGGATTGTGACCAAATCACTGGTAGTGCCTAGGTTTAATTTGGTAGCAAGGCATAGGCTGGAATTGGCAGCCATCCGTCGCCCGCCGGAAGTGCCCAGAAGCAGGCCACACAACTTGGCTAAGCACAAACTAGTTCACGCACTTCCGTTAAAAAAAAGAAGCTAGGGCTTCATCTTTTCTCTACTTCAATAAATACCCAGCCACTACTCCCAGCCACTACTCGTCTCCTCGGCTGGCCGCCTCACCGCTCTGTTTATTTGTGCTTATTCTGCAGCAAATAGTACCAAAACTATTACACCAAAAAAAAATGGTAATCCTTCATTGGTACCAATCCAAATGGAAATTGACCCATAAAAATTTGGCACAACATTGGCACTAATCCAAACACTCGTATTTACTGTGCTACCATACCAAAATTTTGGTAGTGCCAAAACTTACCAGGTTTTGGCACTGCCAAAATTTTGGTAGGGTACCAAACCAAATAAGCCCTTTATTTCTTCCTATATGTTCTAAGATAAATTTATTTTTAAGTAAACATTATATCTCAAAGTTTATGAAAGTAGTGTGGATAATACATTAGGAGTAGATAAAAAGAAAAATAATTGTATTGGGATTTGATAAAATGGGAATATTTTAGTCTATTTGGTTTTGTATTGGTTTGTGTGAAATGGGTGAAAAAAACTTATTTTGAGACGGAGAGATTAATTGTTACTATTCGTTGGGTGATAAAATATGGTATAACAATTTCTAGAGTTAATTATGGGTTATTAAGAAAGCATGTGAAATTAAATAAGAGAAAACAATAATTAAATGAAAAAAAATCATTGCAATTAGGATAAGTTGAGAGAGGAAGTGGTGGATAAATTTGATTGATTATTATTGGTTGTGATAAAAAAAGTAGATGTAAGCTGATATATTCTATAATAAATTTTTAAATCTTATAGGTTTATTTGTCTCTGAATAAGTCCATTTCTATGCACTCATCTACTTCTATTCGAGTTTCATTTCATTAATACCCTTTACTAATCATTATACCTATATGAACCACCCAAAAATACTATTATTTCTATTAATTGAAGACATTTTGATATGATTGGCAGTACAAGTTTCCCAGTCCAAATTTTCCCCTATTGCCAAAAAAAAGAAAAGAAAAAAGAAACGCAAACACACACATGCACACCCTTACTCCTATACACATCTCTCTGGTCCCTTCTACTACTACTACTAGCTAGGTCCGATTCGATCATATCGACGCGATGCAAGCCGTTCACTGAACCTGCAGCTAAGTATACGTAATACGTTGGCTTGGTGGGTGCAGTGCATGCACTGATGACTGATCGATCCATCGATCGAGCTATATCTCTCGACGAGACGAGATCCAGTACGTACTCTTTCGTCGGATGGGTACAGTTTAATTATCGATTGGTCTAGGTGCAGGCGCATTCACGTACTACGCGAGCAGGTGCATCGCTGTCGACGATGCCGGCGACGTACGGGACAGCGAGGTTTCAGGGAAGCGATGGACACACGATGCCGATGCCTGGCAGTGCATGATCACGACTTCTCAGTCAAGACCATCAATTATCGTCCGACTAGCTAGAGGCCGGGTCCTTGTGGTGTTTTTGCTGGAGCCGTAAATAGTAGTGCACTCCCTCCGTACTTGTTGACTGAATAACTTTGAATACCAAGTCTGTTTAGCTTTAACTGGTTGGGTTCTCTTAGGCCATGTTTAGTTCACATCAAACTTTTCTTCAACTCTTAACTTTCCATCACATCACATCACATCCAAAACTTTCCTACACACATAAACTCCCAACTTTTTTTCCAAACTACCAACTTTCCCTAAACTTCTCCCCAATTTAATGAACTAAACACAGCCTAAGGTGAAACCGATCGTTTGGGTTTACTGGCTTCTAATTTAACTCAGGTGCTCGTATTTACGGCTAAGTAGATTTAGGTGCACTAGCGTTCACGTAAATTATTATTTTAGTGGTTCGCAAGATACCAATCGATAACGAGATACTTGAGATTTCGTTAATCCCAAAATAAAATATACCAGCCATGTCTTTAGGAGGTGATCATGTCCTAACAGAGGTAAGGTGTGCGCGCGCATTTAGAAAGATACGTGAGTTAGGGTTTTTAGGATTTTTCTTTTTGGAATTTTTATTTATTTATTCAAAAATTCTTTATTTTTCAGTCGGGTAAACGTGTCGTGTGTAAAAATCCTATTTTCACGTGTGGTTGTGTTACCTGTCTGGGAAATCCCTATTTCTATATACACCTGAGGGCATGCAGTTGCTACATCCATCTGCAGAAATGCATTTTAGCCGTTTAGGAATATTGTTTATATTGTAGTGTCTTTTGCAACGCATAGACATATTACTAGTAAAGATAAAGTATAAGAATTGGACGAGTCAAGCATTGGATGATCGTAGATAAGACGATGAAGTCATGGGTGCATATCTCCAATCAACAGGGTGTTTAAATCAATAATCACACATGTGTATGCACTTTTAATAGAATTTTAGCGGAACGAATTTGTGCTAATTTTCGTTTCTTCCAATGTGTGGACTTCTCTTATGTGCTCTCTCCGTCTCAAAATATAAACATTTTTAACAAAGTGACAAGTCAAATATTTTAAACTTTGACTATTAATAGTAAAAAAAATTAAAAGATCAATCATGTAAAATTGATATTACTAGATTTATCATTAAACAAATTATCATAATATGCAAATCTTTTTATTTAAAACATCTTACTTTTATAGATATTGTTAGTCAAAGTAACATATCGAAAACCATGTCAGAGTCAAAAAAAAAAAAAAAAGCTTGTATTCTGGGATAGATGGAGTAATTAATTAACAAAAAAATATGTTTTGATTGATAAATTGGTATGCATAAAGATGCTTGCACTAGAATTTTAACACTTTGGCCCTTCTTACATTTACTTTACAAATGTAAATCCATGCTGAAACTTATTTTGAAAATGACATATGCCAAGACTTGTTTCACAAATGCTAGCTAAGCGTGTACTCCTAGGACTTTTAGCCTGCAGGCCGATCGGCCGCTCTCGATGCCGGCGACGTACGAGACAGCCAGGTTCATGGAACGAAAATGAGAGGTGCCCGGGCGGTATGACTTTTCAGTCAGACTATTATTGTAGTAGTACGAGCCAGTTTCAATTTCTCTACAGTACGTAATTTGTGCAGACTATTATTGTAGTGGTGCTTTTTCTGTAGCAGTAAAATTGTGCAGTACTCCCTCACAGCCGGAATGAGTTCATTTTTGGGCCGTTTTGGTTTGCTATAAAAACTGGGCCATACCAATATTTTAGTTATCAGAACAATACCACTGTGAGTTTGGATTGTGACCAAATCACTGGTAGTGCCTAGGTTTAATTTGGTAGCAAGGCATAGGCTGGAATTGGCAGCCATCCGTCGCCCGCCGGAAGTGCCCAGAAGCAGGCCACACAACTTGGCTAAGCACAAACTAGTTCACGCACTTCCGTTAAAAAAAAGAAGCTAGGGCTTCATCTTTTCTCTACTTCAATAAATACCCAGCCACTACTCCCAGCCACTACTCGTCTCCTCGGCTGGCCGCCTCACCGCTCTGTTTATTTGTGCTTATTCTGCAGCAAATAGTACCAAAACTATTACACCAAAAAAAAATGGTAATCCTTCATTGGTACCAATCCAAATGGAAATTGACCCATAAAAATTTGGCACAACATTGGCACTAATCCAAACACTCGTATTTACTGTGCTACCATACCAAAATTTTGGTAGTGCCAAAACTTACCAGGTTTTGGCACTGCCAAAATTTTGGTAGGGTACCAAACCAAATAAGCCCTTTATTTCTTCCTATATGTTCTAAGATAAATTTATTTTTAAGTAAACATTATATCTCAAAGTTTATGAAAGTAGTGTGGATAATACATTAGGAGTAGATAAAAAGAAAAATAATTGTATTGGGATTTGATAAAATGGGAATATTTTAGTCTATTTGGTTTTGTATTGGTTTGTGTGAAATGGGTGAAAAAAACTTATTTTGAGACGGAGAGATTAATTGTTACTATTCGTTGGGTGATAAAATATGGTATAACAATTTCTAGAGTTAATTATGGGTTATTAAGAAAGCATGTGAAATTAAATAAGAGAAAACAATAATTAAATGAAAAAAAATCATTGCAATTAGGATAAGTTGAGAGAGGAAGTGGTGGATAAATTTGATTGATTATTATTGGTTGTGATAAAAAAAGTAGATGTAAGCTGATATATTCTATAATAAATTTTTAAATCTTATAGGTTTATTTGTCTCTGAATAAGTCCATTTCTATGCACTCATCTACTTCTATTCGAGTTTCATTTCATTAATACCCTTTACTAATCATTATACCTATATGAACCACCCAAAAATACTATTATTTCTATTAATTGAAGACATTTTGATATGATTGGCAGTACAAGTTTCCCAGTCCAAATTTTCCCCTATTGCCAAAAAAAAGAAAAGAAAAAAGAAACGCAAACACACACATGCACACCCTTACTCCTATACACATCTCTCTGGTCCCTTCTACTACTACTACTAGCTAGGTCCGATTCGATCATATCGACGCGATGCAAGCCGTTCACTGAACCTGCAGCTAAGTATACGTAATACGTTGGCTTGGTGGGTGCAGTGCATGCACTGATGACTGATCGATCCATCGATCGAGCTATATCTCTCGACGAGACGAGATCCAGTACGTACTCTTTCGTCGGATGGGTACAGTTTAATTATCGATTGGTCTAGGTGCAGGCGCATTCACGTACTACGCGAGCAGGTGCATCGCTGTCGACGATGCCGGCGACGTACGGGACAGCGAGGTTTCAGGGAAGCGATGGACACACGATGCCGATGCCTGGCAGTGCATGATCACGACTTCTCAGTCAAGACCATCAATTATCGTCCGACTAGCTAGAGGCCGGGTCCTTGTGGTGTTTTTGCTGGAGCCGTAAATAGTAGTGCACTCCCTCCGTACTTGTTGACTGAATAACTTTGAATACCAAGTCTGTTTAGCTTTAACTGGTTGGGTTCTCTTAGGCCATGTTTAGTTCACATCAAACTTTTCTTCAACTCTTAACTTTCCATCACATCACATCACATCCAAAACTTTCCTACACACATAAACTCCCAACTTTTTTTCCAAACTACCAACTTTCCCTAAACTTCTCCCCAATTTAATGAACTAAACACAGCCTAAGGTGAAACCGATCGTTTGGGTTTACTGGCTTCTAATTTAACTCAGGTGCTCGTATTTACGGCTAAGTAGATTTAGGTGCACTAGCGTTCACGTAAATTATTATTTTAGTGGTTCGCAAGATACCAATCGATAACGAGATACTTGAGATTTCGTTAATCCCAAAATAAAATATACCAGCCATGTCTTTAGGAGGTGATCATGTCCTTACAGAGGTAAGGTGTGCGCGCGCATTTAGAAAGATACGTGAGTATGCACACGTTGTGAGCGCATATATGTACTGTGTTTTAAGAAAAATATAATTACTACCTCTCTAGAAAAGTTTTACTTTTATATAAATCTAGACAAGTATTATTATTATTAATTATGTATTGTTTCGTGAAAGAAAAACAAACTTCTTCCTAATTTATTATTAATGATAGTTGTATGATTATATTTACAGTATGACACAATCACATTATTACGGTGGCTACACAGTTTTTTAA
This sequence comes from Oryza sativa Japonica Group, assembly GCF_034140825.1. Classification (NCBI taxonomy): domain Eukaryota; kingdom Viridiplantae; phylum Streptophyta; class Magnoliopsida; order Poales; family Poaceae; genus Oryza; species Oryza sativa. Next base: position 24,868,034 of record NC_089040.1, on the reverse strand, counting down.
GAAAATACTTATATCAAAGTTAAAAAGAGAATAGTATAACCATTGACAGGTATTTCAAACAAAAAAAATATGGAGTAATAAATGCGTGTAGTTTTACTTTTTAGCTGCACGTACGTGTCGGATGTCCGGAGAATTGGGCCAAGCTGGTCGTCGCTGGATGCTGGCATGCAACGCACCCAACCAAAGCTGCACCGGCCCGTCTCTATTCGAGAAACAAAAACTGCCAACTGGTGACTGAGAAGTGAGAAAGCCATACGGGCACAAGACAACGTGCAAAACCAGCTGGATACTCGGGATTTGTACACTGTCAATACAAGCTCCAAATGAATTTCTTACTTCAAAATTTGTATCCTTTTCAAGGCAACTTCACAACTTGTTGAGTGCTCTTATTACACCTTTTTTTTTCTTTCTGACAAATTGATCATTTTCAGAAATTTATTGTGAAACTAAGACCGTGCCAAAAAAAACTTCAATAAAAAATTAAGCCATGTTCTCAGCACCAGAGACATTGGCGCTGAGGTTAAACATACCAACGTTAGCTATGTTGACGTTGAGCCCCCTATCCACATGGTTCCGAGGACGATCCCCCTCACTTACGTGACAGGGACTCATCAGCACCAAGACGGTTGGCGCTGACCCAATGGCATATTTTTTTGTTAAAGTTTTTTTTTCTGCACGGTTAGTTTCGAAATAAGTTTGGAAATGACTAATTTGTAAAATAACCAAATTATTACTAGTATAGTAAATTACCACGTTGATCATAAGAAATAATATATACTGGACTGTCTTCATAACAGTGTGGATTATTTATATATTGTGTTGTGAACTAACCAACGTTATACTTTTCGAGACGGAGGGAATATATAGTTGTATTAGAAAATACAACAGAAAACCTAGACAACGGTATCCTGATAGAACGAAATATGTCTATCATGTTGCAACGAGATTCCGTTTTATAGCAGCCCTCAAAATACAAATATATTCTTGATAATCCCATACAATTTGGTGGAAAATTCGACCAGTTTATCCGAAACAGAAGGCGTGAACACAAGTCATCAGCATCAGCAAGGCATAAAGCGGACAACTTGAAACACTTTATTGAATCAGCTAAACTTGCGGCTCGCTTCTTCTTTTCTTTTCTTTTTTCTTCCCTTCACTTTCTTGGACCTGTGACTTTTAGTTGGCCGTCCAGGGGATCTGAATCCATCTACTGTAGACCATTTGTACAATCAATTGTTACAAAATGGACCACTTAATCTACCCCTAAATGCTAAAGCAATGACTAATTATGAGCTACTCCTAGCTGCTATATTCAGCTCAGCTCTTGCAAGTTGCCAGGCAAAAGGGCTACTAAAAACCAATATTAATTTCTAGCAAATTGCTCTAGCAGGCTCTTCATCTTCTTGGACCATGGCTTGGCGTTTGTGTCCCGGTGAGCTGAACCATGGATAAGAATGCGGTTTAGTGCAACAACCTGCAGGGGAACAATTTGATGACATTATCCTAATAAAATATATTTTTAGTCCATGCTAATACCTTTTAGGACCTGGTGTCTCTTACCTAGCCACACACATGTACACCGTTTCACCGATTTAATTATGTTTTTACCGAGTCATTTGTTCCGTATGAGAATAATCTATGGGTTGGAATGATCATCAATTACATACTTCTTCGTCATTGCTTCTTACAGAATTAATCAAAGGGGGAATATGCTAACGAGTATAATATAGTTTGAGGTTGTTGTGTTTGAAGTTTCCGATCGATAAGGTGTTAATGGTTTATTTTCGAAACTATTGGTGCTGGTAAAAAAAATGTTCTGCTATTCCTCTATCAAAGCATGTCAATGTCAAACATTTGCTAAAGTTGTACTCCCTCTGTTTCTGAATAAAAGTTTAGCTTTGATTTTTTTTCTTAGTCAAACTAATAAGATTATATAAAAATTAGTAGCATTTTCAACCCAAAACAAACATATTATAGATTTAATGAATCTAAAATTTGGTATTTTAGATGTTGATAATTTTTTCTATAAATTTAGTAGTAAAATATCAAAATGACTTCTAATATAAAACGGAGAGGGAGTATATACATATGCCAAACAATTTTACCAAAATTTGGGTAATACCCATATATACACATATATTAATTCCACATTGGCTCAATTTTCCAAATGGCACATTAATTCACACAATTATTTTTTGCACGATATCAGAACAACTTCTCCCATTTATATCTCTACTATTATAAAAACTGAAGATGTTTTTGCCAGAACTTTGGTACGTCATCCGTATATGAGTCGGTTTTTAAGTTCGTTCGATTTTAGAAATACCAAAGGAGTCGCATAGAAATCTCTTAAAAAAAACTCGCATGCTAACTTGAGACGATTGGACTCCTAATAACAACTCATGATTTTCTAAAATAATATATCCAAGCGAATTCTAACGGTGAGTTTTACCTGAACTAAACCTTATAATAATTATAAGATTAGAATAGCCTTCACCCGTTGCGTCGCACATGCATTTTCTCTAGTCTTATAAAAAAATTGGCAATACCAAATAGAGGTAAGGTAGAGAAGTTTATATAATCTAACATTTATCATCTCAAAAATTGCCTCAGCCTACGAGGCTACATGCCAATATATCCTGATCCTACACAGTGGCGGAGCCAGGATAAAATTATAGTGGGGTTTCTCAGCCTTTGGGCCTTATAACATTATTAGATAAAATCTATTTTAGCCCCCTTACAATAGATATATGGATTTAAATTTTAAGGGGTCTTAATAGGGGCTCTAATGATTTATTAGGGGGTAGGGGAGACCCCCCCAGCCCCCACGCTGCCTCCGCCACTGATCCTACATGCATGTACCCCGGCTCGTCCACGAACGTGTTGCCGTTACGGGCGCGCGCGCGTGCACATGAAAGCGCCGCGCAGCTCGTCGATCGCGACGTGCGAGACGCGCGCGAGCCCCGCGCGTACGTACGTACGTTCAACCCCCCCCCCCCCCCCCCCCCCCCGCGCGAGATGCAGCGCACCTGCATCTGCGTGCATGCCGCGCTAGCTAGCCGCTAGCTGCTGCGCGCCGCGCGCGGCTTCGTCGTTGATCGATCGCGTTCGCTTTCCGGACGGATCGAGCTAGGTGGCCGGCAGGAGTCGCTGAGGTTGATCGATCGATCGGTCGGTCGTCTCCGCCGCGCACGCGTGGTTTTTTAACTAACTAATCGGACGCTCTCAAAATGTATCGTTCTTTTTAGGGATTCAGGGATTGCGTAATTACATTGTTAATCCGGTATATCCACGCAAAATCATAGAAGAAAAATAATACTACTATATTTTTAACCTTTTTTTTCCAGCTAGTCAACGGCCGGCGCACGTGCACGCGCGTGCGCACCGGGCGGTATCTGCGACAAGCGTACGCGCCCCCGTGTTGCCTCCCTCCATGTGTGGCTGTGGGCTGCAAGCCTGCAGGTGGCACGAACCTGGCCCGACCGAAACAACGCGCATGCGCAAGTCGTCGATACTCTACGTACTACGCGCGCGCCCGCGCGACTACGGACGTCGCCCTTGCGGAGAGGGACACGACGGACGAGATCTTGGCTACTACTTCCTCCGTCCTAAAAAAAATACAAACCCTGATTTCCGTGCCCAACGTTTGACCGTCCGTCTTATTTGAAAAATTTATAAAAAAAATTTAAAAAGACAAGTTACGCATAAAATATTAATCATATTTTATCATCTAACAACAATAAAAATACGAATTATAAAAAAAGTTTATATAAGACAGACAGTTAAAGTTGGACACGGAAATCTATGGTCTAACTTTTTCTTGGACGGAGGGAGTACGCCGCATGCCGCGCGCCGCCGCGCCGCACGGCGGTCTTTGCCTCTGCCGTCTCCGTCTCCGATCCCGTCGCGCGCGCGTCGTGTTGAAGTTGCAGCAGCCAGCAATGCAGCCTGACTCGACTGATCGCCTCGCGGGCCGGCACGCAGGGTGCAGCGAGCGAGCGGCCGACGTGCGTGCATGCGCCAACCTCAAACTACTTGAAATTTGAAAAGCATATGCACGCATTATGCCTTTTTTATTTGCCCCCTTTCGCTTTGGGCTTTCAGTAATTATTCATGTACTTACTTCTTACGTCTCATAATAAATTTATTTTTAATCCATTTTATTTGTAGAAATGAATACTATAGGAATACCACTGGCAGAAAAGGATGTGAATCAACAACAAGCTGTGACATTACCGTGATATATCCATAGACTTCCATAAATGTGCACACCGCTTGACAAACAGATAATCTGTTTCGAATGGCTTCACGGGAAACAACACAAATGCGAGGTTTATTATTGCATCCTAGATTTTATGTAAGCTTCATCGGACAAAACAAATGATCGTTTTCAGGAAGTTCACCACTAAATCTAAGAAACACTCAATGCAGTCCTGTAAACCAAGGTTACACAGGTGGATCGTGCTCAATCCGAATGGCAAACCCTGTATGGTACCCACTATCGAAATGAAAAACGTCACCCCATCGTTACAAGTTAACCAATTTTTTTAACCGATAATCAGCAGTAAAAAAAACTTCCATTCGAAATACCTTTCTAAAATTTTTTGTAGCGGGCCAGCAGTTAGTTCCACCTTTTCAGTGCTGATTTGAATTTTTTGGCCCGCTCCGATATAAGGGTGTTACACGTACGTTTGCTTGTGCACATAATAATCGTTAGTAATTCATTCGTTTGCACATGGATGTACAGCTATCTAGCGAGTTGCGCTGTTGCGTTCCACTGTCACGCAAATTGGCAACCAGGCAAAATTCGGGGATCGAATCAAATAGGACGTGTGTGCTTCATGCCTTCATCCAATGGTGGCTGCCCTGCTGGTTGGTGGTACAGTGAAGCGCGCTGGTGCATGATTTTAGGATGTGAGCATTATGCAGTGCATAATTAATTAAGTACTCCCTCCATCAACTTTTGATAGTCATATTTCATCTTGGCACAATGAGGTGTGTTCGGCACCCTCTTTTTCTAACCCCTCTCGATCGTTTTCCGTGCGCACACTTTTCAAACCGCTAAACGGTGTATTTTTTGTAAAAAAATTTTTGTACAAAAGTTGCTTAAAAAATTGTAATTCTCACAAACTCTCCGAAACCTGCAGCCACAGCCGGCCACAGAAAATTCACCGAGTCAGACTCGGCTTGCCTTGCCACATGCCCAGGCCAGCCGACGCCCTGCTTGCATCACCAAGCCGAGCCGCTGCATGCTGCACAGTACGCATACACACATGCATAGCACAACATGCATCACCACGCTACTGCAATTCATAGTAGGCACACATATATGCATGCTACAGTACCACGTGTACTGTAGCACCATATACTCTTACTTTCCAATTTCCTTCGCGAACACCGACGCTTGCACGCACACCTCGTGAAGCCCGTTGCAAAGATTTCACCCACACGGTATCCATCCACCGTATGCCATCTCGTATCCAACTTCGTCACCCGGTATCCTTGACCGTCTGGACCTCAACTCCTCACTGAGTCTAGAACTTCAATTCTCCCCTTTTCAAGAAGTATGCATTTTGTATATTTCTCCCCCTTTGACAATAATTTCATCAAGATGTAAGTTATAAAAATCTAAATACACCCATAGCATGACCCATCAATATTAATAATTAAGAATTTAGCAAGAAAATGTTGACACATCTAGCTTTTTCCTAACTATTGAAGTTACCAAAAATTCAGTAGGACACGTGTTGGCTTCAATTCAAAACAACCTTAATATGAGAGAACGTACCTAACATTAATTTCAGCACGCGGAATATATATCCTTTGTTTCTTTTAAATACTAAGATATCTTTTCCACGTTTCATCCATGGAATTTAATATTAAATACATATATCCTTTTTTTAAAACATTATCCTATCTGAATGGATATATAATAATTCTTCCATGGATAAAATAAACAAGAGGGTTTGATATTTTTTTCCTATAAAAAAATTACATGATAAACCTTAGTAACGAAGCAAACCCTAGTTGGGCCGCCTCGAGATGGCAGCCCATTCCGGCCCAGGACACGAGCCATCGTCATCGGGGGTCGTCTACTACTTGCTTCCTCCTCCCTACTCCGCCTAGTCTACTACTCTACTTCGCTCTCCGCCGCCGCCGCCGCCGCCGCCGCCGCCCACCTCGTCTCGACGCCGGTGAGCACTCTCCCCCGCTGGAGATCCACGCGCCGCTGGTTGGATTAGTTCGGGCTAGGGTGGAGCGAGATTGGATCGTTGGATATTTGGTTTTTGGTTTTTGATTTTTTTTTTGTTGAATTGTTGGGGGGATTTGACTGGATTTTCCTCGTGCAGGATGAGGATGGAGGGTTCGTCGCCGATGGAGGAGGAGGAGGAGGCGGCGAGGCTGGCGGGCTCGCAGGGGGAGTCGCCGGCGATGCTGCACCCGAACGGAGACGGAGACGGCGACGGCGGCGATGATGAGGGTGACGCCAGCGGCGGCGAAGAGGAGCAGGGCGGTGTGGCTAGGGCGGGGGTTCGTCGCCGCGGCGGCGGCGGCCGTGTGCGCGTGCGTGGCAGGATTCCGCTGAAGAAGGGGCCGTGGACGCCCGACGAGGACAAGCGGCTGCGGGAGTACGTGGAGGCGCACGGCGAGGGGAACTGGAACCGGGTGCAGAGGAACGCGGGGCTGAACCGCTGCGGCAAGAGCTGCCGCCTCCGCTGGGCGAACCACCTCAAGCCCGACCTCAAGAAGGGGCCCTTCAGCAAGGAAGAGGAGGAGATGATCATCAAGCTCCATTTATGGCTGGGGAACAAGTGGGCTAAGATGGCAAACTCTGTAAGTGTGCTCCTCCTCCTACTCTTTCATGGTTCCTTGGTTTTGCTAGCTTGTGCATTGATACTCCGTTCATTGTTAGTTTAGATTAGTAGCATGCTTAATATTTAGGTGCATTGGTGTATTAGTTGGATTAGAGCAAAAATATTTAACCACCTAAATTAAAGCCTACCAACAGTTTGCCTAGTGGGGAGAATGCATGCTGTCCACTCCAAATATAGGGGCCGCAAATATACCACTTGCTCGTAGATAGATGTATTCAGAGTACATCAACCAGTATTTTCTTCTGTATTGGCGAAAGACTTTATTTTATTCATTTAATTGGCTCCAACTTGATTTAAATAGAGAATGGCCACTGGGCATACTTTTTTCTGAGTGTGGCGTAGTGCCATGGTGCAGACACATTTGACATGCTGCACTCTTGTAAATGGCCTTGTTAAAAGGAGTAGACAAATGCTTTGCCATTATTCCTTGTTTGCAGAGAATAACAAAGTAAGTCGTTCTTTTACAATTGTTGTTAGTCTTGTCTGAAATAGTATTTGGTCCTCCAACAAATCGAAAGAAAATTGATTCAGACCAATTATCCTTTAAATCTTCTTGCTTGTAGTGGCTTTACATAAGCAGGGGCAGAGCCTCATGGCTGCCTACCTGGACACTGGCCTCCATTGGCTGCAAAACCTTTGCAAGTTACAACTTAGTCGTATATATACTACCTATCTAGAAGCATGATATACTGCTTGATTAATATAAATTGTTTAGTTTATAATCAGAACAAACGGCATATTGTCAGTCGAGTATCCGTAGAAAACCAAACAGCGTATCTAAACTGTTTTTTAACTTTGATTTGATGCGATACCCGTGAACAAAATTCAGCTAAGCTTTGGCCTTCTATGAATTAAGTAGACCCAATCCTCCATGTTGGACGTAAGCTGTCTGTTCAATTCTGGATTGTCGTGGCTCGAGAATTTTGTAGATAATGGATAGAAATTCGGCATCTGTAGACTGTAGTCACTGTTCTAGGTTCCTATTAGGATCATTGTTTGTTAGTATTGTTACTACATGAAAATCGGTGTGATCGAGGCTATATATCTTTCATCTTCTGAATCTTTAGGGACAGCATTACTGGTGTGATGTGAGTGCCTGAGTGAGTGAGAGTGAGAGTGTGTCCTAGTTGCGGACTGAACACATAAAGAATTTGCAAAAGTTAACAATCGTTTTCTCCATATTGCATCACGATATCACATCACTAATTCACTATTTGTTGGTGGTTTGTACTACGCATTTGCAAACACCACGTAGCTAGCTAGATCAAGCTAGATATAACACCAAATCTGAGTTCTATCCTGAAGACTAGCTAGTAATCAATCGACTTAATTAGGATATAACGTGAAAATCGATCTTTGGCTGCCGTTTGTGTCAAGTTAACCATTCATTAGCTTAAGTGAATGGTTTTACTTTTCTTTTCAGAAACGATACTGTCATCAGGTGAAACTGCAACTAATATTGATGGTGAAGTCTGAACTCTGAAATGGATGGTGAAATACTGAAATTAATGGAAGAGTGAATAGTTTACCTGACAACCAGATGAGGTCGGCGAGGTCGAGACCCTTGCTCTGGATATAATCTATTAATCAAGCAGTATATAATCTATTAATCATGTATCCGTAGAATAGCTCTCGAGGTGTGGTCCCGAGAATAGCAGTCGAGTATCCGTAGAAAACCAAACGGCATATTGCAATCATGTATCTGATATTTAGATGCATTGGTGTATTGGATTAGAGGAAAATATTGTCTCTAGATTAAAGCCAGCTAACAGTTTGTCTAGTGCAGTCTTCTCCATATATACTATTTGCTAGTGTCTGGATATAATCAGTGGACATTAAATAGTTCTTTCTTATGTATATTGGTGACAGACTTTATTTTATTCAATTTAATTGTCTTAATATCGTTAGTTGCTAAGGACTTAAATAGAGAATGGTTGCCGGGCATACTTTTTCTTTAGTGCGTTGTGGTGCCATGGGGCACACGTGCTTGCAGTGCTGCACTGCAGAAAAGAAACTAGATATATATTTTACTGTTATTCCTCTTCTGTAGAGAAGGAACTCGGCTTGTTTGAGCATTCAGAGCTTGCACTAATTAGAAAAAAATAGAATACCTATTTTCTTGAATCTATACAGTCAGTTAACACATGGAACTGTCTTTTTCCCTTGTGTTACTGTAAGCAGGCGGATGTACTGTGACTCGCTAGCTAGACACAATCTCGAAAGATGTGAATTTAATTTTCAATTCTTAGTTTTCTGAGCCATGTTATAAGTAGTGTCAACTTTTAAACTGCAACAGGAAAAGCTGACATCTAGGCCACAGGATAAGGTAGGGTCTGCAATTATTATGGGAGGATTCATTGACATGGTCATATATATTTTTAAACTTTTATTGGGTTCCTTTCCTGCCTCCTACTAAATTCCTATGAGTTTTTGTTCATCGAATAGGACTTCATCATATTTTCATTTATGTAAAGACAATATCATTCACTGTTTCGTTAGGTATGTTTAAATCCTCTCCAACTATTGCAACACCATGATACATCTTGCTATATTTGCCATTCTAACATCTGAGGTACAATGCAAATGCTTATTAGGCTAATGCCTTAAGGTTCTTTAGTCTAATTGCCTAGAAAAATCCTATTAGATCATATGTTAACTTGCATATCTGAACTTCTGTTGTTGTTATTGCAGTTGCCAGGCCGCACAGATAATGAAATCAAGAACTTCTGGAACACTAGATGTAAGAGAATTCAGAGAACTGGTGAACCTCTATATCCGAAGGAGTTTAATCATTTTAAGTTGACAGATCTGGAAGTGATGAACTGTGAAAGCCCTGATGAATCACGTGCCAAGAAACGAACAAATGAGGTTTTACAGGGAAATGGTCAAAGTTACAAAGAGGTTTTTTTCGATAATTTAGACTATAGTAGACCAGAAAATTATATTCGGCCAAATTGTGTGACTCCAAATTCTCTTCCAGTTGATGCCACAAGTCCATTTGGTAGTGCCATTGCCACACAAGATCAGTCAGTACCTTTTGGTAGTGCCATTGTCAGTGGACATCCAATTCTTGATGGCAACTTCTCTACTTCTGGGACCATACAGAGGCCCATGAATGTAGAGCTCCCTTCACTCCAATATCCCAACTATGACTTTAACAATAATAATGCATGGTCATATCACGACCCCTTAGGACATCCTATTGACCAGGTTGACTTTGGCTCCCTGAGATCAGAATATCTCTCTCCAAACAACAATGGTCTGCTGGATGCATTGGTTCATGGAGGACATGGACAAGGGGAACTTGCAAATTCCCAAGGATCTTTTGATGCTTGTTTTCCTCGTGTTCAATGCAATCAAGTGATTCAATCGAATGCTTTCTCTCTGAGTTCTTCCTTTCCAATCATTGGTGATGATCTCCTCGAGAACAGTAAGTGTACTCACTCTTATTTTAACATGAACAATATCACATAAAACTTACTGTTAGTCTTTTCAGGTTGTCATGCTTTTGTTGGCATCAACAATAATGCAAGCAGCCTATTCCTTGACAGCCAACCTCCACCCTTGGTGGACCCTACTTTCTGGAGGCACGATGTATCACTAGAACCGAATTTGCCAGTTTATTGCCAGTTTAACGAAGAATTGCCGCCCTCAAATGAGCAGTTTGCCAAAGATGCAGATGACGCTTTCGGTCATGGGGGTCTTTCTGATGAGACCAATCTAGCTGCTGCAGGTCAAGGCGATGAACATGACCTTGAGGACCCCTGGGCGAGCATGCCCGGTGCCTGTGACATACCTGATTTTCCAAGTGAATGACTTGCATAGAGTTTGTGCGTGTTATTGATTTTGATCTCAACCAGTGAGAGAACCAAGAAGATCCTTTTTGCAATAACCATGCCTTTCAAGATCGTCCAATAAGTTTGTGGCTGCGTATGCTATTACTATCTTACCGTGGAGTTGTGTGCTATATGCTTTGCTCCCCGAGGAAATGTGGCCCTTGAACTGAATGTTGCCATTGTTTGTGTCGGCTACTTATTCGATTCATTAATGTTACATTGTTTGCTAGAATATGCTGAAATTGTATATTCGATTCATTGGTTTTGATTAATCAAAGACTATTGTCGTCATGTGGCAATTGGTACAACTTGAAGGGAAGTGAATGCTCTAATTGCTTGGGACATTGGTAGCTCCGGTTCTGGTGTTGGTGTTGCACCTGACGAGGCGATGCTCCTTGTTTTACCTGCTAATAATTGCTCCTGTTCCGTGAACATAACTTATTGGGTAAGATGAGGAATGCTGCTCTTGAACGAACTATGTGATGCCTAAATTGAGCTAAGGATTTGTCAACTGTTATAAATTGTGCGAAGGATTTGTCGACATAAACAATCAGTTCCATCTTTGAAAATGGTTTGATGTGTGCCTTTTGGGCTTCCGGTTTCACATGATCGAAGACGGATTCACATATACGTCTTCCTTCTTTAGTACTATCATCTCGAGTGTGCTGATGTGTGCCTTTTTGCCCGATTTCTCTGCATCTTGTCATTCAATTAACAGGCTGTTGCATCATCTCGCAAGTTGCAACTACATTTCGGTTATAGCCATTATATCTAAGGCATACTCTCTCATTTCGGTTATAGCCATTATATCTAAGGCATACTCTCTCCGTCCCCCCCCCCCTAAAAAAAAGAGAATATGTAACCCTAGGTCGAGTTTTTTTTGGACGGATGGAGTATGATTTAATATGCTGTGTCTACTAAATTACGGAATTTTTCACCAACAAATTCAAAAACTAGAAATTTGTTCTCATGGGCAAGTCCTTTAAACTTAAGGGAGTCGTCCATGGAAATTGATTTCCAAGAGCGGTCGTTATTTCGCTTGCCCAAATCATGTGATTTTTACAAGGCCTTGGTTGTAGGCGGGTCTAAAACACCATTGTAAACAGGTTCTTGACCGCCCCGCACAAACTTTTTTTTAAGCAGTGGTGATCTATGAACGGTGGGAGTGATTGTATTTGCGCAGGTGGCAGTGAAGCCTAAGCCCTTCTCTCCACTAGGTGCAGTTACTCATTGTGACACATCTTCATCACTAGTTACTGACTTTTATATCATCATGTAGGTCGAAGCTATCTTGTTTCAAATTATGATATCATTTATGCCGACAACACTCACTCTTTGTTTCTTTAGATCTAGCTCTTTCTCTCTTTGGATGGACCCTACAAATTTTGAATGCATGTGCCTATAGGCTTGCTCATCACTTACACTGATAATAACTCTTCCACTATTTAGATGCATCACTTACACTAACAATAACTCTCTCTCTTTAGATGGACCCTATGAATTTTGGCCATGTGCCTATTGGCGTGCTTGTTAAGAGCATGAATTTTAGCAGTGTGCCTATTTGCTTGCTTGTAAGTGTACGGGGTATGGAAGAACCGCCTTGGAATGGTGGGGCGGCATGCATGTTTATTTGCTTCCTAGCTTGTTGAAGGTATTATATAGAGTTAGAAGAGTTTCTTCATAGTGTAACTACAACCTATGTTATGGTATATTTACTGATTGGATCATGGCAATGTCGATACGTACACACGTTGTTCTTTTTTTAGAGACGATGTTTTAGAAGAGCTGTTTTGATTGTCCGAGGATGATGATCCCTAGTGGTTATAGTTCGGACGGTATGATATTTGTTGTCTTGTCTTTTTATTTCCTTTTCTTAGAAAGTAATTCATATGATGCGTGCACAGATTGAGAGTGGTCTTGCACTAATTATACCGTCTTATTAGTTGTCTAAGATAAATAAAATTTCCTTCAAAAAGGGCTCCAAAAAAACAAATTGGATGAGTTTAGAACATATAAGTCACAATAACAGCCAAAGATATATAATGGTTTCTATCACGAGTAGCCACTGAAAACAATTGAAAATGCAACTACTCCCTTCAATAGTATGAAGTGCACTGTGAAGCTTGGATCCTTCAGTACTTTGTAAGGCTAAGTGCTACTTTGGAAAGTAGTAATTTCATAGGGATCAAAACAATTAATTACTGTGAAAAACCTCCAAAATTAATTCCTTGAATCTAAACAAGCCAAATATTTATTTAAAATTTATAAATTCCTCATACCCCTCAAGAACCTTTTGCACCTCCAGCTTCCTCCTCGCCTCCTCCTCCTCCCTCCTCATGGCCGCCTCCGCCTCTTCCTCCCGCCGCCGCTGGTTGAACCTCTCCACCCTCCTCAGCCACCGGACCCGCCTCCGCACGCAGTTCCTCATCTCCAGCGCAGCGTACAGGATGCCGGCCACGAAGCGCCTCTCCGTCGGGTTCGCCGGCAGGCTCTCCGGCTTGATCCCGAACGCGGCGAGCAGCCTCGGCTGGCCGTCGCCGGCGGCGGCGGCGGCGGCGACGGCGGCGTTGCCCCTGTTGATGCACTCGATGAGAACCTCCTCGATCCCTGGCCCCGCCATGAACCCGAGGCCGAGGAGCGCGGGCCGGGTCGCCTCGTAGGCGCCCCACGCCATGACGTGGTACTCCACCAGCCTCCTGCTGCCGGCGTACATGTCGATGGCCTGCGACTCCAGGCGGCGGAGCAGCCGCGCGTACATGCGGAGTAGCTTGCCCATGTCGTGCTGCGCCGGCGGCGGCGCTGCAAGGGAGGGAGGAGGAGGTGGCTGGCCCACGTCGTGCGTCGCCGGAGGAGAGGGAGGAGGAGGAGGAGGAGGTGGTGGAGGTGGAGTCTGCTTGATGAGTTCCATGGCTTCTTCTGCAGACCACGCAATTACCTCGTAGATGGAAATCTGCCAAAAACGTAAATATTATGCTCATAATTAACTACTCCCTCCGTCCCAAAATATTTGACGCAGTTGACTTTTTAAAATATGTTTGACCATTCGTCTTATTTAAAAATTTTTGTGAAATATGTAATAAGACTATATGTATACATAAAAGTATATTTAACAATGAATCAAATGATAGGAAAATAATTAATAATTACTTAAATTTTTTGAATAAGACAAACGGTCAAACATATTTAAAAAAGTCAACGACGTCAAATATTTAGGGACGTAGGGAGTAATTAATAAATAATATTCGATAGATATCATACAATTGATACGACTCTATATGAGTAAATCAGATTTTTTTTAATAATGAAAATATATCACACAAGCAAATAAATAAATTAGATCTAAAGATATTCTCTCCATCCCAATTTGATCATCACCTAACGATTTTGAGGTCTTCCTAAAATAATTATCATATAATAATAAGTGTCTCTTTATTTATTTATTATGCAAAGGGTAATTGGGCATCGCTGAATGGAATGCATGCATGAAGCCATATGCATGCTACGACTGTTAGTGCAATTCCATGCAACATTTAAAGTGTGATGCAATATCCACTGGATATATGGAGCACCTTGATTGGTGATAATTAATTTAAAAACATGAAAATTTTATTGTCCTTGTCTTTGCACCTTTTATTTAGGGGATGATCAAATTGGGATGAAGGATATACTATTAAACTAATAATAAATAGAAATATTAGTTGTTTCAACGGAACATCGAAAACAAAATGCAACAATTTTAGTTTAAGTTATGAAGTTAGCAAGATGGATCAGCAGGTGCCTAACTAATTTAATCGAGTAATCGATCGGCAGCAAAAGAAATTAAACAACAAATTAATTTAGAGAATAATCAATATGGATTTTCTATATTGTATTTGTATTGCATGATCGAAGGAAAGAATTAAGAGATCATGATCGAAGATGAGATCGATCGATCACCTCGGTGAGGTCGTCATCGTTGACCCATGGGGACGCTACGGACATGTTGGGGAGGACGGACGATGCCTCCGCTGTCAGCCTGCAGTGCGGCGGCCCTCCTGTGGCGGTGCACCTCGGGAGGTGGACGACGACGGACGGAAGCCGCGAGGGGGCGCGCGCAGCCATGGTTGCCGGCCGCACGACTACGGAGCCGCCGCTGATGAGGAGGCCGGAGGGGCGCATCATCTCTCGCTGCCCGCCTGGTCGATCGGTGTAGTTTGTTGCAGGCCGGGGCTTAGGGTGTGTATATATATATATATCGATCGAGTTGGAGAAGGAAATTAAGGTAAAACCCTAAGCCCTAGGAGATTATATATATATAGTATACCTATTATTAATTACTAGCAAAAATACCCGAAATTGCTAATTCGCCGACGTCCGCGCGGATGAGGAGGGCGGCAGAAGCCGCGCCGCGCGTGGGATTTTTTTCGGTTTTCTTTGTATCTTTTCGGTATTTCTTCGGTTTTTTCCTTCCGTTTTTTTTTTGTTTTTTTTACGGGATACAAAGTTTATATACGTGTAAAAAACTTTTTATGTGTATACAAACTTTGTATACATAATATATTTTCTAGTTTTTTTATTTTTTAATACATACTTATATAAAATTTATATACGTTATATACTTATGTATATACGCCATATTTAACCAAGAACCCCAGCACCCAACCTTGGAAACGAACTCACTACGAGAGGGCGGGCTCTAATCCTTAAGAGTATTTTAATAGTATAGCCAACTACTGACTCTAAATTATCTATAAATAATCTAATAGCCCATTTATACAATAGTTAACTATAAAAATATACTACACCATTAATACCCGGTCCCACATCTCATACACACATAACATATTAGAGTCCGTGTTGCAGCTAGCTATAAATTTGTAGCCCGCTTTTTTCTCTCTTCTCTTTTTTTCTCGATATATGCAGTGGTTATAGCTGGTTTATAGTCTACTACTATTGTACCTGCTCTAAGCGAGGAGATGACACAGGGTGCCAAAGGTTGGGGCCATCGTCGCGGCCGGTCTTTCCCCGGCCTCCGAGCGTTGTAACCAGTGCTAGGAGAAGCTGGATCGGGAACAAAGATCTGATTGGCACGGAGCAGGGGGACCGGCGCTAGGAGATGTAGTACCAATTGGATCAGGAATAAAGATCGAATTAGAAATGGTAATAAAATTGGTCGCTAGCATGCACACATTCTCCGATGTTGCATTAATTGTATTCCGATGAAATCCGCGTCCATAAAGTTATATGATGATCAATTTGAGAAATTTTAGATTTCATTATATAATGATCAATTTGGGAAGGAGAGAGTACAGTACTCTTTAGCTAGTTGGAGCCACTTTTTAAATAAATGGTTCAAAGCTAATAAGAACGTGAATTACATAATACTTTAAAGAAATTGGAACTGCTAGAGAATTTATAGTCCGGGTTGCAACCCCTTTAGTCCTAGGTTGCAAACCAGGAATACGAATCTGGGTTTGTGAAGGGAGCTATCTATTTTTGATTTCCTATTTTTTTTCAGCGTCATTATGTCAGGTGAGATGATAAAAACACTACAAATATTTTAAAAGACTATAAAAAGTGCCCGTGCGTTGCAAGGGAAGAAAAAACGAGAAAATTGAGGAACAATTGAGAAAGATTTACATTTTGTAGTTAATTAAATTATAAATTTCCTGAGATATCTAGGTATTTTTAAATAGGTAGATGTATAATTAAATTAATTTATAAGTAAAGTAAGTGTGGGAAATAAAATAGCATGGCTGAATTTAATTTTTTATTAAATTCTTCATGATTATTTACACTCTTTGATTTTTTCTCGGAATTTTCAAAGATTAATTGCTATTTTCTATAATACAAATATCATTTCAGCATTTATTTAAAACAAAATCTAAATAAAAATCCTCATTTGTGTATGGGCCTTTTTTAGCCAATTTTCTTCCTCAACCCGTAGCTAAGCCGGCCCATTTTCCTCCTTTCTCCTTCCCTCCGCCTTCCCATATCTGTCCAGATTCTCTCAGTTGCCCAACACCGGCTGAAGCCACCTCTTGTGAAATCAGGTCATTTCCTTATAGATAATCTAAAATTGATCGAGGGTTTCGATTCTTATCTTTTCATTTTTCCGTTGTCCCAAAAATCAGAGAAAATCCATTGTGTATCAAACTCGGAATTAAGCCCTATTCTAAACAAGCAAACTCTAAGTTTAGTCCATTTCAATTGAAAAAAAATCGCCGAAAGCTTTACATATTTTCTTTAATTAGGTATATGATATAGACCATTTGCTATAAGTATATTGGTATGGATGCATGCTTTGATACGTCCAAAAGTGCGACGGAAATTAAAAGGAAAAATATAAAGCATACCATGGGACCCACCATATGCTGGATGCACCACAAAAATCTCCCATCAATGGTCATGCCCTGTCCTCTATCCCATTCCGTTTCTCCTCTCTCTTTCTCTGCGATACGATCGCTCCTTCTCAGGCTTGTGACGTGCACCTGCATCCCGCAGTCCTGGCACCTTTTGCATCTTTGAGTCTGGTGTTAATAGAGATGGCAATGGTTAATTCACCGTCGGGGTCATGCCCGTGTCCCCGTCACCACGGTGAAAATATGTCACTGTCCCCGCCCCCGTCAACTACAACGGGGCTATAATTTCTCTAGCCCCGATCACCACGCGGTGAATTTTTCTCCATGGTGAACACGTCCCCGGTTAAACAACATATTCACAATCACATTATATCAAATATATCCAAAATACTCCACTCAACAAATCAGCAAATTATAGATCACAATCACAGTAAGGATCATTATCATTTGTCATTACTTCATTAGGCAAAACACAAATAAACATCACCTGATGACATGAGCCACAAAATTGCAGTCTAGACTCTGGAGCTAATATTAAACATCACATGATCACATGAGCCACAAAATGACAGTCTGAAGCTAATATTAGTTTCACAAATCACAAATGAGCATAGTCACTAAGTCAGCAACATATGAGTCTGGGGCACCATTGTCGCGTCCCAAATCGACTCTAAAATACATCCTCTAAATTATGATTAGAATAATTAAAATCCATGTGAAAGCCTTCAAAAATTAAAATGTGCAAAGTTAAAAGTCAAATAAGGCTTGGAGGATTTTTGTATATTTCCTAAAAAGCCTAAAATGCGTAAATAAATTTTAGTGGAATTTTCAGAGCACAAATGATAATTAAGAAGAAATAAACAAAGTTAAAAAGGTTTTATAAAAAGAAAAACCCTAAAAAGTTCCCTTTCCCTCCCCCTCCCCCTCTTGGGCCGGCTCGGCCCAGCTCCCTCCCCTCCCTCTCCTCTCCCCGCGGCCCACTCGGCCTCCTCCCCGCGCGCGCGCCGCTGACGGGCGGGCCCGCCCGCCACCCTCGCTGACGGGTGGGGCCCACCCGTCATCCCCTTCCCCTCCACCGTTTCCGCCACTCGCCGCCTTTCCTCCCCGTCGGAATCGAGCCCGCGCCGTCGCACTCTCTCTCCGCCGTCGCCGCCGAGCTCCGGTCCGCCGCCGCCGTCGCCCCGGACCATCTCCCGCCCCGGCGCCGCCTCCTTCGGCTTCGCCGCATCCTCGCCGACCTCGTCCGCCCCTCCGCTTCGCTCACCGACCGCCGGAACGCCGTCGACCCCGTCGACCCGAGCCGCGCCGCCGCCTTCCTCCGCTCCGGCCGCCGTTTTCGTCGTCGCCTTCGACTCGGGGTGAGCCGTGGACCGCCGCTTCGTTTCCCCCTTTCCCTCCCCTCTCTCGGTCGCTGTTCCGCCGTGCCGGTGGTCGCCGGCGGTGACCATCGGGGCACGGGCGCCGCCTCCCGCCGGCCGCGCCGCAATGGCCGCCCCCCCGGGCGCACCGAGCGGCTGCCACGTGGGGCTCGGCCGTCAGCCGCCCGCGCCCTCGGGTGCGGCTGACGCCTGGGGCCCACGGCGCCGGTCGGCGTGAGCCGCGTGCACCCGGTCCACCGTGGGCCGTGAGGCTGCCGCGTGGGCCCCGCTCCCGTGGACCCGGTCCGCGCGCCCTCTCCCCTCGGCTGACGCAATAAATCCGATTTTAAATTAAAATTTAAATGAAGAAATTCGCAAATATTCATTTAAAGAGCATATAAACTTCAAATGGCTATAACTTGGCCATTTGAACTCAGAATTGGACCGTTCAAGTCTCTAATTTTTCCTTAAGAAGTCAAGAACCCATTTTTGTGCTTTGTTAATGCTTTTTATATGGAGTTTGTTAGAGTAAAAGCCTTTTCTTTTCCGTTGGTCGTGTAGACGCTGCAGCTTCGGAGGATCCGCTCTTCGTGGAAGTTGAAGCCGGCGTTTGGGAAAGCGAGCAAGGCAAGACACATCATCCTTGAACATATTGAATCCCAATTTCTGAAATTATTTTGATTTAAATTATTGCATTATCGCTTTATTTAAATTCCCGCGTTATCACTGTTTTATTTAGCCATGCCTATTACCTTTGTTACGACCTTATTATTTTTATTGCTATTATTACCTTGTTCACCCTAGAATAAACAAAACCCCCAACTAGTGGACACTCTATTTGTGGTATCACTAGTATGATTTTAGGTAGATGCTTCGCTGATTAATTAGGTAACATTAGGTGGTTTTAAAACCCTAGACTGTGGTAATATTCATATCACCTGGACACTGGAATTGTTGGATTATTGTGGAATTGGATTCACCCCGCCCCCTCTATTCAAAACTCTCAAAATGGTTTTAGGCTGGGCTCGGGGTGCATGGTTTTGATAGTCGCACCTCGGCCATATAAGGACCGGTCTTCGGGCCTCTGTTGCAAAGCACCACCGTACTTCCACATGTCTAATGGGTAAGGCTTAGTTTGTGGCTCAGTCTGGTTATAAACAAAAGTACACGGATGGAGATGGACGAAGTCGGGGGATTCGATGGACATCTCTAGGACAAATGAAGGCTACACGAGCTGCGGCCCGGTAGTCGAGATGTCATGGCACAGGGTTGGTGCCCTGCTGCTAGGGGCTCAGTCCTGCCTACCTGTCCCGGGGGTTCCGGCCGTAGGTGGGATTGGGTCGGTACTCTTGTCTATGGCTAGGATGGGTTGGGAACTATGTCACGTCTTCCGTCTGTATACCGTGGTGGTATGTGGCACGTGGTTACACGTGAGGAAGATGTGTCTTGTGGGTAAAGATGTACACCTCTGATCAGAGTATAACCTATTCGAATAGCCGCGCCCTCGGTTATGGGCAAGCCGAGCAATGTACCCAAGTTAGTGTTTTAATTCTTAAAACCTGCTTAACAACTAAAATGTGGAATGGTTGGCCTGGGTTGGCTTGGGACGAGCTGGGACCCAGGGTCGGGTTGCCAGTTCGGTCTGAATCATCGTAGGCCTTGGGTTAAGGCAGGTTCGTGTGGGTTCACGGCCTTGATTAATAATATTTTATAGCTCTAGGATCGTGTTTACAACATAGCTTTGAGCAACTAAGTGTCTTTTAATGCTATTTACTGCAACTCCTAACCCCTATATTATAATTCCATTGTACTCCTTTGCAATTATGCTGCACTTGTGGGTGTGTCTTGTTGAGTACGGTGGTTGTACTCAGTCTTGCTCAATTTTTCCCAAACCCAGAAGAGGAGCCCCTGGAAGATGAAGGCTTTGGTGTCTAGCTCGTGCCTGCCGTCAAGTGCCTGTGGTCGTCGCCCTAGTCTTCCGCTGTTCTTCGTTGTCTTTGAGTGTGCTGGGCCGTCGCTGCCCATGTAATAATTAACTATTTACGCTTCCGCTTGTTAAACTCTGAATTGTATCAACTTTTGGTGTACCTTGCCTCCTGGGACAAGGAATAATACACGCACGTAAGGAACGCCCGTTGGGTGATTTCCGGTCGTGACAACCATCATCCAATGGATCATCACAATAAACAAAATACACAAATAGGCATCATGCACACGTTAGCTTAGAAGGCACTGTCTTCGACTCTTCATGTCTCAAACTAGTGCAAGTCTCTGCATGCAAAAGACAAGCAAAATACATAGGCATTAGTCAATTATTTGATAGCAAGGAAATGAAGGGAGTACAATGCAATAGTCAATTATTTTTAGTTTGAAAAGAATACCTCCATCTTATCTTGGATCTCTTGAAGACAGCTCCAAAAATCTTGCAGGTTCTTCATTATCAGCATCTACAAAATTAGTTGTAATGATTATTATGCAACCATGACAATGGAAAAATATAAATGATCACACTATGTTTGAATGGTACAACACATACACCTTTGTACTTGTTTCGTAGCCAATTTTGGGAACACATTAAGGCCTCCAAGATATCTGAAGTGAGTCAGCTGCGGTGCTCACTAAGAACCCTCCCACTAGTGCTGAATGCAGCCTCTGATGCAACTGGGCTAACTGGAATGGCAAATATGTCCCATGCTACTTTTCTCAATGTAGGATATTGTGTCCCAGCCACCTTACACCAATCAAAAATCTTGAAGTTTTCCATATTAATTGAGACTAACTCATCCTCCAAGTACCTATCTAGCTCAGATTTAACTCTTATTGCTGGTGGCCTCCTTCAAGCAACACGTGCACTAATTGAAGACAATACACCTGAATTAGCAAGTGAATGAGCTGAAGATTCTGTGTTATCTTCATCCTCTTCCATTTCATACTCCTTCATGAGGTCATACAAATTGTTTTTAACCTCTTCAAGTTTGTCTGTACACTCCTCACTTGATTGGCTAGTAATGGACTCAATGAACCCAAGGAGGTAGTCTGTTTTAAACTTAGGATCAAGTATGGTGGCCAATCCCATTGGTCCTTGGATCTCCTTCCAATACTTATCAAACTTCGCAATCATCTCAGTTGACATTTCCTCTATAATATTATTGCCACATGCAGCCTGTCGACGGGGGATACCCGTAGACAGGATATAGAGGGTACTGGGGTACGCTGGTACAAGGATCTACATAGTACGACATCAAGCAAATAGGAAACAGAGATTATACTGGTTCAGGCCCCTTGGTAGGTAATAGCCCTAATCCAGTTGATATGGGATTATATGATGGAAACCACAGATTACAAAGGGAACAGTGGAACTCGACGATACCGACAAGATCGTAGTCGAGTTGATCCGACTAGATCTCCCAGCGACTTGGCTCCGATAAGCTCCGGCTTCGTAGGCTGTGGTGGAGTTGGCTCTGAGATTCGATGCTTTAGGTCCTCCCGGGGGTCCCTTTTATATCGCAGGTCACCTGTCTCCCAGTTGGACTCGGAGAAACCGGACCGAACACGACACAATGACGACCCAGTTCTGACCGAGTAGGACTCCTTCCATCTGTGAAATCCATGATGAATTTCCTTAACGTATGCCGAAAACATCCGTATATGCGTGAACATACCATATCGATATGTGACGTATATCGAAGGGTAGAGGGTATACCTTACTCGTAACCCTGACAGTAGCCCCCCGACTTCTGCTTAAATGAACTGGTGAAACTGATCGCGACTTCACATGTCGAAATTGTCGTTGTTCTCGGTGTGAGGACGGAGAGACAAGGAGTGATCGACAACATCGAGTGAAGTTCAACGGTCATGAGTGAATTTAAATTGAAGTCCGAAAAACTGCCACGCGTAACGGACCCAGAAATTCGCACCGGCGGAGGTGCGTCTATTTAAGGGAGTTTTGGGGATCCAATTTGAGGTCTGCCCGTTGAAAAAACTCTCCAGCTTCCAAGCGTCCCTCGTCTTCTTCGCTCCCGCAAAAACCCTAGCCAACTCATCTCGGTCCTTTCTCCGGCGATCTCCGGTGGCCATGGATCTTGACAAGTCTACCTCCACCAGTGTGTCACTGAAGAAACTGCAGGAGGATGGCGCCCTTCCCAGTCGCGGGACCGCGGAGAGGGAAGTAGGAGGTACTGAACCCCAGCCTGTCCTGGGTCGCATGGTTGCGGTTGAGGACTTTATTCTCTGCGGTTTTCTTCCTCCGCCTTCTGAATTTCTCCTTTTGGTCTTAAATTTCTATGGTCTTTCCTTGCTCCATTTGAACCCCAACTCCATCGCCTTCCTGAGTATTTTTCACCTTTGTGAGGCCTACATTGGGGTAGAGCCGTTTCTTGACCTCTTCCGCTTTTACTATGAGTTACGCTGGATGGAATCCAAAAAGGTGTCCGGGTGTGTTGGTTTCCGACTTCGGGATGGCCTGAAGTCACGATACATCCCCTTTCAGTGCCCCTCATCTCGCAGCAAATGGCGGGGGAGGTGGTTCTATCTTCAGGTAGAGGATTCGGATCCTGCCTTCGTTGTTCCTGAGGAGCAGCCAGACAAGGTTCCATCTTGGACCACCAAACCTGCCTTGACCCCGTCCCTCCAATCTTTCATCGATATCGTTGACGACCTCCGAGAACGGGGGTTGTCGGGGTATGAAGTTGCTGCCGATTTCATTGGTAGGCGGATCCAGCCGCTTCAGGCTCGAGCCCTTCCTGCCTTTGATTATTATGGGCCAGAGGACGCGACCCGGGTTTCTCCTCGAGGTATTTCCTTTTTAGTTAAATTGACTCCCTTATGCGCATGTTCTTCCCGGCTTATCGGATTCTGTTCTCGATCTACAGGCTTGAATAGTGCAACCGTGGAGCGCCGCGTCAGCCAACTGATGATCAGCGGCCCGACAACGGCGAGCAACGTCCCCGTCCCCCTTTGCGAGAAAGGGGCAGCCGAGCGTGACGCTGCCATCAATGTAAGTGTACTTAGCGGTCCTTTTGCATTTTTCTTCCGGGATCGCATTATGACTTCATGAAACATAGGCTCTTCCTCTGACTGATATCATCGGGCCGCTCGTGGACCATCAGGTGGCAGCGTCGCTGAAGGAGAAGGTCGCCAAGGAGGCGTCTGACACTGCTGCTGCCGCTGCCACGACGAGTGGCAGCGATGTTCCGAAAAAGGGGAGGAAATTCTCCTCTGTAGTCGGACATTGTCGGAAGACACCCACCCCCTCGGTAAGTTCTCCTGTTATTTGATCACGTAGTCGGAAAACTTCCACCTCACATCATATCGATTGTACTCCAGGCCTCGGACGCGTCTCCCCCGCCTCCGCGATGGCAGCGGCTTGTGACGCTCAGCGAGAAGTAAGTGAATGAATTTGAGGTTTCGTGATTTCGTCGAACTCTGTCTCAATCGCAGCCTTTCGCAGGGCGGCGCGGGCGAAGGCAGCGCAAGATGGGTCTGGGGGACCTCCAACGCGTCTCCTGCCGTGGCCTCAACGGATGTCGTTGTCGTGCCCAGGAGCCATGAGGCGACGGATGTCTGGGGGATCTTGTGGCTGATTGTGGTTCGCCGGCTGCCGTCCTCACCTGGGAGGAGCTCCAGGTTGAGATGGGGCGCCTCCTCGAGGCTGGTGCTCGCGGTGTTAGCCACGAAATCGCGGAGGCGAGGGCGGCGGCTGCGTCGTCGGCGAACAAGCACGCCGATCGGCTAGCGCGCGACCTGGCGGAGGTTCGCGAGGACCTCCAGAAGATGAGGGAACTGGTGGCCGGCAACGAGCGACAACGGCAGGGGCTCGAGCATCGCATGTCGGAGCTTGAGAACAACTTGTCGGAAATCCATGGCTCATTGCGGGTCACCTATACTGGTCTGCACCAGCTCGCCGGGGAGTGCGGTATCAAGTCCACCATCCCGGCGAATCCCGATGAGTTCTCGCTGACGTCTTCTCTTGCGGAGCTGGTGACGGTGATGGAGGAGATCCCCTCCAAGCATGCGGCCAGGATCGGAGAGGAGACGTCTAATGGGATCTACACCGGGGTGTGCCACGTCCTTGCATGTGTGAGGCTGGCGCACCCTGAACTCGATCTGTGGAAGATCTTGGATCAGGGGGCGGTTAGCGACGCGCGCAAGGATGTGATGGAGGAGGTCGGCGATCTGGGGGAGTCCGTCCTCTCGCTTTTTGAAGAGTAGGGTCTTAGCTCTCTTGTACTCTTTAGTCATGCTTTGTAAAACTTTTATTGGTCTCAACCGCCCTAGTGTGTGCGGTCATTGCCTTAGCTTTATTTAGCATTTTGATCTTGAGTACTTTGTTGTCCTTTGTTACCATTTCCTTTGCCCTTCCGTCTGGATCGACTTGATTTGTTGTGTTCTCGGGAGAGAAGAGCAGCTTGACTTAGTCGTTTCCATGCTGAGCAGATCTCGAGAGTGCGCTTGCTGACCAGGATCGTCGCATCCAGTATTGGAGGACGAAGTTTGAGGTCGCGGAACTCGAGAGGACTATGCTGGAGGTGAGAAAGGACCAGGCCGTAGAGACACTCCGGGGTCGTGAGGTGTGGTTCAACTCGTATCTGAAGAGTTGCTGCACATCCATGTCGAGAGTCTGTAGAGAGCTCCGAATACCCCGTGGGGATCCCGAGGAATCGGCTGCCGGATACATCTCATGGCTGAATGGGGCCTATGCCCAGCTCGAAGGCATCGGTCAACATATCGACGAGGCCTTGAAGCAGGAGTGTCGTCGCTCAAGCCGATATGCCGGGGGGCACGTGTTGGCCTGCATACGAGATCATCGTTCGCAGCTGCATCTCGAGTTCCTCCGCGAAGGGTTTTCTCGTTCCCAGAGAACTCCTACGGAGATAGATGGCCTGGCAAAGTCGATGGCGCCGCTGGCGGAGAAGGTTTTCCAGTCGATGGACTAGCGTTGTCCTTCCTGGTAGTCTCCGTATCCTGTGACAAATGTCTTTGGAAAAAGTGTAATATAGTTTTGAATTTTGATGGAATTGTAAGAAATACTTGTGGAATAGAAAAGAAATCTATCTTACTAAGCTTTCTTACTCTGGACGTAGTGTGTATGAGTGTCTTCTCACTTCGCGACTTCGATCAGTCGTTTGAGTTATACACTCTCCCTAGCCTCCAGCCTTGTCATCGGAGAATTCTTCTCGGAAGATAAGGCTCTTGGACCTTTGACCTGCCTCGGTTGAACAAGCACTGATCCTAGCCCCCAGCCGTGAAGTTGGAAAGTTTATTTCCGATTACACGGCTTGGTTAATACGCACGGCGAGAACTCTTACACAACCAGATCTTACATGGTCTTTCGTCTCTACAGGATCCGACAAGGCCTTATCGGCTCTGGGTGTCCCCGCCGAAGTTCCCTTAGGTTCCTCGGAGGCCTTGTCAAGACGGCGTAAAGAGACATGAGGATAGGTTTCAACGTTAGGTGTCATCTGGGTAAGGGATCATCGAAAAGGAACACTTTGATTGTAGTCTGTACCTAAAAAATAGGCTTTATTGAGGCTGTAAGATGTCTTACAAGTATGGATACTATTGACTTATACATAGAATTTACGTAATTGATCAATGTTCCAGGAATTTGCCAACTCGCGACCATCGCCATCTGCGATTTTGAATGCACCTGGCCGCAAAACTTGCGTGATCGTGTACGGTCCTTCCCATTTGGGTGAGAGCTTGTTGCGCCCTGCTTGGCTTTGAACCCGTCGGAGGACGTAGTCGCCGATCGAAAGCATGCGTGCTCGGATGCGCTTCTCGTGGTAACGGCGAAGGGCTTGTTGGTAGCTGGCTGCTCGAACGGCAACTCGTTCGCGATGTTCCTCGAGTAGATTCACATCGTCGTATCGCTGCTCTTCCTGATCCTCATCGGAATACTTCTGTACTCGTGTACTTTGATGTCGTAGCTCGGTGGGGAGCATCGCCTCTGAGCCGTACACGAGGAAGAAGGGTGTCTCCTTGTTGGACGTTGTCGGTGTGGTACGCACGGCCCATAGTACTGATGGAAGTTCCTCGACCCAATTCTTGTCGTGTGACATGAGCCTGTCGTAGACGCGGGTCTTGATTCCTTGTAGTATTATGCCGTTGCCCTCTCGACTTGTCAATTGCTCTGAGGGTGAGAAACCGAGGCGAAGCAGATCTTGACTCCCAGCCTGATGCAGTAATCCTGGAAATCGGCACTGATGAACTGGGAGCCGTTGTCTGTTATGATACGGTGGGGCAATCCGAATTTGCAGAATATCCCTTTGATGAATTTGATGGCGTTGTCGGCCTTGATTTCCCCCGTGGGTGTCGCTTCAATCCACTTGGTGAATTTGTCGATCGCCACGAATAGGAACCTGTAGCCGCCCTGTCCTCGTGGGAATGGCCTGAGTATATCTAGCCCCCAGCACGATAACGGCCAAGTGAAAGGGATAGTCTGGAGTGCTTGCGCTGGCAGCTTTGTGTGTTTACTGTGGAATTGACAGGCTTCACACTGTTGAACCATGTCGCAGGCGTCTTTGAGGGCGTTTGGCCAGAAAAACCCTTGTTGGAAAGCTTTTCCGACTAATGTCCGACCGGCGGCATGTGACCCACAGATCTCTTCATGTATGTCGAGGAGGAGGTGTCTGCCGTCGTCGGACAAGATGCATTTTAGGAGTACCCCGTTTGGTGCCTTCTTGTATAGATCATTGCCGATCATACAGTAGACTTTTGCTTTACGGGATATTTTCTCGACTTCTGCGTCGTCCTCGGGCAACTCTTCGCTGCCTATGAATTTAATGAGTGGGGTGCGCCAGTCGTCCGTGGTCTCGATATCGGCAACGGTGCGCTCTGCCTCTATAGCCCCCGAGCTGATGTCGGGGGCGACCGGGCTATCTTCGCCGCTTGCCTCTTTCACTGATGGCCTGGTTAGGACGTCCAGAAAGGTGCCAGGTTCGAGTGGCTCTCGCCTGGACGCACGTCGTGCTAGATCATCTGGTTCGATGTTGTCTTTGCGGTATACATGTCGGACCTCGATCCCATCGAACCTTTTCTCCAGCTTCCTGACTTCTGCGAGATACTTGAATAACTCGGGGCTAGAGCACTTGTAGTCTTTATGCACCTGGTTCGCGACTAGTTCGGAATCCCCTTTCACGATCAGTCACCTGACTACGAGCGCAGCTGCAACTCTTATCCCCGCGAGTAGTCCTTCATATTCGGCTGTGTTATTGGTTGCCCTGAAGTTGAGGTGAATTGCATGCTTGAATTGATCTCCCGAAGGTGATGTCAAGATGAATCCTGCCCCTGCTCCCTTGCTGTTGAGTGCGCCGTCGAATGCCATGGTCCACGTTTCATTGTCGATTTGGTTGTCTGACCTGTTATCGGGCATGGTCCAATCGGCTACGAAATCGGCGAGTACCTGGGACTTGATGGCTGTTCGTGGCACGAAGTGGATATCAAATTGGCTTAGCTCGACTACCCATTTGGCAATGCGGCTGACAACATCTTTATTTCTCATGACTTCACCGAGAGGGAAGGAGGAGACAACTGTGACCCTGTGGGCTTGGAAGTACTGGCATAGCTTTCTTGATGTCATGATTACTGCGTAGAGCAGTTTTTGGATCTGTGGATATCTTGTCATTACGTCGTGGAGAGCTTCGCTGACATAGTAGACTGGTAGTTGCACCTTCTCTCTCTCAACAACAATGATAGTGCTAACGGAATATGGCGTGGCGGCAATATAGAGAAATAATTCTTCATTAGGTTGAGGGGCAACAAGTACATGTGGATTTGATAGGTAGCGCTTGAATGCAATGAATGCCTCTTCGGCCTCCTGTGTCCATACAAATTTGTCTTGTTTTTTCAGCAGAGCGAAGAAAGGTTGTCCTCGCTCTCCCATCCTAGCGACGAACCTGCTTAGTGCTGCCATGCATCCGGTTAGCTTCTGTACTTCCTTGAGTCTTGTAGGCGACCTCATGTTCTCGATTACCATGATCTTCTCGGGATTTGCTTCTATTCCTCTGCCGGAGACGAGGAAGCCGAGTAGCTTGCTGTCACGCCCGGAATTTCTATCCAAAATTCCAAACGCTTACATGTGTGTGAACCCTCGTCCAGGAATCAGCCGAGGCACACAATAACAAATTGATAATAGAGTACAATTAATACTCTAATTTAAACGAATAAAATATTATTACAGAGGTAGATAGTTCCTCTCAATCAATAAAGATCTAAGCAGCGGAAAATAAAATAAACGGCGCGGACGGCTCCACTCCACAGGCAGCTTGACCAAGGCTACACCTAATCCTCCACACCATCAGCCTCATTGTAGAACTCTTCCTCTGATGAATGATTGCAAGGTGAGTATATGACATACTCAGCAAGTCACGCAGCAAATATGCAAGTGCACAAGGATACCAAAGGATGGCATAATAGGGTTTTATTTTGCAAAAGCAGCATTTAGTAAACATTTGAGAATTTAATAAAACAGTGAAGTATTAAACAATATTAAACCAACGCTATACAACATACCCTGTTGTATAGGCCCAACCATTCTGAACAACCATTCCCGGCTGAACAGATCTAATCTCCAAACCAGGAATTAACCATTCCAAACCAGGAGCTAAACAAATTATAACCAAATAAAGCATCATTTACTATGGTGAGAAATGTGAGACTAATCACGAAAAACATTGTTAGACCCGCCCATAACCGCGGGCACGGCTATTCGAATAGTTTTACTCTGATCAGAGGTGTACCACTGTACCCACAAGACACAGCCCCACATCATGTCACCATGTGCCTTAGTACCACCACGGTACCTCGGAAAGGAGCTGTGACATTACCTCTCGCACAACACAATCCACTACAGTGCACCGTTCCTGGATCATAATCTCCCCCTCAAAACCAGAGGTAATGGACTCCCCAGCGACCCCCGTGGGCTTATCTCCGCCACTTCTCAACCTGGTGCTCTGCAATGAACCATGCTATACAAAAGATAAAGCCGTTGCCCACGCTAGCTTGTGGTTGGCACGGTTAATGTTTCACAACCGAAACTCGTGAACCGGTCCTTAATTGTCATGAGCACGACCAACAAAACCATGTGCTCACAACCCACCATTATCAGGTTTTAGTTAGCACATTAATTAATTAACTAATCACGATTAACCATCGTGAACTATCATTAAGCCATCATTAAATTATAGTGAGTCATTAGTTAACCCAAAAGTGAACTAGTGTTTCTAAGCAGGGCTAAGCAATTACATCTAATATCTAGCTGAACCAATCCAATATGTAAGGTCCATGCTAGTCAAATTATAATAACCCAAGGTATCAAGGAATAAGGTAAACAAGAACAAAAGGGCCATAACAAAGAATAGGTTAAATCCACCCAATGACATTCGAAAATAAATGCAATAGTTGAATAGAAACAATAGCTTTAAATAGGATCAACATGCTCAAAGGGTT
This sequence comes from Oryza sativa Japonica Group, assembly GCF_034140825.1. Taxonomy (NCBI): domain Eukaryota; kingdom Viridiplantae; phylum Streptophyta; class Magnoliopsida; order Poales; family Poaceae; genus Oryza; species Oryza sativa. The sequence continues at coordinate 24,838,176 of NC_089040.1, read as the reverse complement.
GTTTGGGATCTGTGTGACTTGCCTTGCTGGCCTTGGAACTCTTCAAACTCTTCTCCGGCGAAAACGAACTCTCCGGAAACGACGGAATCTAAGAAGAAAAGAGAAAAATCACCAAAACAGCACATAAACAAGCATGAACAGTACATGTGGATATTTTTAACATGTAGATCTCAATTTTAGAAAAATTTAGAGACTTGAACCAACTAAATCGGAGCTAATATGAATTAGTTATGAATTTTTAAAGATTAAATCGGATTAAAACACTTAAACCGGTTTTAATTGAATTATGACGCAATAAAGAATTATTTTTGAAAGGAAAAGGGGATTTATTGCGTCAGCGGCTAGGGTTTGCGGTGGACCGAGCGCACTGGCGGCGGTTCACGCGAACGGACGGCCGAGATCGATCCAACCAAAACGGACGGCCGAGATCGATCGGGTCCACGACGGCTCACGGCGGACGGCCCCGATAACGTCAGCGATGACGTCATCATCGGCGGCGGCGGCTCGGCGGCTCGAACGGCTCGGGCGGCGCACACTCGCCGGCGAACGGTGGCACGAGGACGCAAACGGAGGGCACCAACGGGTAGCGGACGGCACGGCGAACTCACCGGCGACCAAAACGACGGCGGAAACCCAACGGACGGCGGCGGCGACGAAGAAGAAGCGGCGGAGCTCTTCGGTTCGACGACGGCGATGGTGCTCCAGCGGTCTCCGACGGCGGCGAAGCAACGGACGAGGACGGCGGCGACTTGGCGATCCCGACGGTGGCCTTCCCGAGCGACGGTGACGGCTGGAACGGCGGCGGCGCACGGCTGGAGCGACGGCGGCGACGGCTGAGCTAGGGCGCACGGCGCTAGGGCTTCTCCGACGACGAGAGGCGAAGGCGAAGGGGGCGACGGGTAGAGGAGAGCTCGGGGGGTCCTTTTAAAGGGGCTCGGAGGCGGCGGCGAAGGCCCACGGCGACCGGCGACGAGAAGGAAAGATCGGGCTCAAAGCCGATCCGAATCGACCTCGAACCCATCGGTTTCCAAACCGATTTAGCCGAAGATTCCAAAGGAGAAAAGGTGGAGGAGATCCCGGAGATCATTTCCCCTCTATTGATTCGGCCGGAAACGGAAAGGGACGGCCGGATTTGGAAAGGAACGGCGGCGGCGGCGGCTAGGGTTTCGGGCGGAGGCCGACGCGAGGAAGACGACGACCTGACAGGTGGGACCCACCTGTCAGCGACCGAACGCGCGCGCGCGGCTGCGGACTGGGCCGGCTGGGCCGAGGAGAGAGAAAAGAGAGGTTTTTGAGCCGACTTTCGGCCCAAAGCCAAAAGAAGATTTTTAAAACCTTTTTCAATTTAAATTATTTCTTAAATGCAATTCCATTTATTAAAAATACTTCCTTAGCTCAAATAAATCCCAGAAAAATCTAGGAATTATAGAATTAAGCAAAGTATTTAATGAAATTTTATCTGGCCCCATTTTATATTGGAATTTATTATTAAAATTAGATCTTATTTTCAAGACTTTTAAAAATAAATTCTAAAAATTCCTTTTAAACAACAATTTATAAATTTTGAATTTTCAGGGTGTGACAAACCTACCCCCCTTAAACAGAATCTCGTCCTCGAGATTCGGAAGAACTGGCGAACAGATACGGATGAGCTGACTTCAATTCATCTTCTCGTTCCCAAGTTGATTCTTCTTCCGAGTGATTACTCCATTGGACTTTGCAAAAACGGATAACTCGATTCCTGGTTCTTCTCTCATCAGTTTCCAAAATACGGATTGGTTTCTCAACATAGGTCAGATCCTCTTGGACTTCTATCTGTTCAAGATTAGCTTCTTCGGTAGGTACCCTTAAACACTTTTTCAATTGCGACACATGAAACACATTATGGACTCCTGCCAAAGATTGAGGTAACTCCAACTGATAAGCAACCTCTCCTCTTCTGCTGACTATCTTATAAGGTCCCACAAAACGCGGTGCCAATTTTCCTTTGGTGTGAAAACGATGAACCCCTCGAAGAGGCGTGACACGAAGATACACATAATCTCCTTCTTCAAAACTCAAATCTCTGCGGCGATTGTCAGCATAACTCTTATGTAGAGACTGAGCCACACGCAATCTTTCTTGAATGATTTTCACCTTTTCTTCTGCTTCCCTTAAGATATCCGTCCCGAAAACCTGACGTTCTCCCGTTTGATCCCACAAAAGCGGAGTGCGGCACTTTCGACCATACAGTGCTTCGTAAGGAGCCATCTGAATACTAGCTTGATAACTGTTGTTGTACGAAAATTCTACATAGGGTAGATTCTTATCCCAACTTCCACCGAAATCTAAAGCACAAGCTCTCAACATGTCTTCCAGAATCTGATTCACCCTTTCGGTCTGTCCGTCTGTCTGCGGATGATAAGCAGTACTAAAGTTCAACTTAGAACCCATCTCTTCCTGAAGTTTCTTCCAAAAATTTGAAGTAAACTGACTGCCTCGATCAGACACTATTTTCTTAGGGACGCCATGCAAACACACAATCCTTGCCATGTACAATTCCGCCAACCGACTTCCAGAATAGGTTGTCTTTACCGGGATGAAATGAGCTACTTTGGTAAGTCTGTCGACTATCACCCAAATAGAGTCATGGCCTGATGACGTTCTGGGTAAACCAGTGATAAAATCCATACCGATTTCTTCCCATTTCCATTCAGGAATCTTCAAAGGTTGCAGCAAACCGGCAGGTTTCTGATGTTCTGCCTTGATTCGCTGACAAACATCACATACTGCTACGTATTCTGCGATTTCACGCTTCATACTTGCCCACCAAAATCTTTCCTTGAGATCCTGGTACATTTTGGTACTACCAGGGTGAATGGAATATAAAGTATCATGAGCTTCTTTCAGAATTGCATCCTTTAAATCTTTGTTGTCGGGGACACAAATTCTCTCACCCAACCATACAGTTCCTTGCTCATCCTCCAAGAAACCGATAGCTTTTCCTCTTCTCATATTCTTCTTGATCTCTTGAATATCAGGATCATTAATTTGGGCTTCTCTAACTTGATCAATTAGAGTGGGCTTCGCTTCTAAGGCTGCAACGAAACCTCTACTGACAATTCCCAAATTTAATCTTTCAAATTCCTTGCATAATTCCAATGGCAACCGTTGTCCTTCCGTAGCATTGCAATAGCCTTTCCTACTAAGAGCGTCTGCTACAACATTAGCCTTTCCCGGGTGATAATGAATTCCCATGTCGTAGTCCTTAATTAATTCCAACCATCTCCTTTGTCTCATGTTCAGATCCGGCTGGGTAAAGATATACTTTAAACTCTTGTGATCGGTATATACCTCCGTTCGAGTACCGAAAAGGTAATGATGCCAAATTTTCAACGCATGAACTACTGCAGCTAACTCAAGATCATGAGTAGGGTAGTTCTTCTCATGCGGACGTAACTGACGAGATGCATAGGCAACCACCTTCCCATCTTGCATCAGAACACAACCTAACCCAAGTTTGGATGCATCACAATACACTTGGAAACCCTTCTTTGGATCAGGCAAAATCAAGATAGGAGCCGATACTAAACGATTCTTCAACTCTTGAAAACTCTGCTCACATTCTTCCGACCACTTGTACTTCACATCTTTCTGAAGCAGTCGTGTCATAGGCTTAGCAATCTTGGAAAAATTCTCTATAAACCTTCGATAATATCCTGCGAGGCCTAGGAAACTGCGAATCTCTGAAACTGTCTTTGGTTGCTTCCAATTGGTTACGGATTCCACATTACTAGGATCGACGGCAACTCCTCCTGCTGAGATGACGTGACCAAGGAACTTCACTTCAGACAACCAAAATTCACACTTGCTAAACTTAGCATACAACCGATGTTCTCTTAGCTTCTCTAGTGCAAGGCGAAGATGTTCTTCATGCTCTTCTTCAGTTCGGGAGTAGATAAGAATGTCATCAATAAAGACCACCACGAACTTGTCTAGGTATTCCATAAACACCTTATTCATCAAGTTCATGAAGAAAGCAGGGGCATTGGTAAGTCCAAAAGACATAACCGTACATTCGAACAATCCATACCTAGTGGTAAAAGCTGTCTTAGGTATATCTTCCTCTTTTATTCTCAACTGGTGATACCCTGATCGAAGATCTATCTTGGAGAAAACAGTGGCACCTTTAAGCTGATCAAACAAATCATCAATTCTGGGTAGCGGATACTTATTCTTGATAGTCACATCATTTAGGGCACGATAGTCCACACACATCCTCTGGGTATGATCTTTCTTTTCCACAAAAATAACCGGAGCTCCCCATGGTGATGAACTTGGTCTGATGTATCTTTTCTGAAGCAAATCATCTACTTGCCTTTTGACTTCTGCCAACTCATTGGCTGCCATTCGATAAGGTCTCTTATGGATCGGAGTTGTTCCTGGTACCAAATCTATTCTGAACTCTATATCCCTTTTAGGCGGCATACCAGGTAAATCATCTGGGAACACATCGGGATACTCCCGGACTATAGGAATCTCTTCCAAAGTTATTTGGTTCAGTCTCGACCTTAAAGATTCAGAAGACAATGCATGAACAGTTACAACTCGACCATCATTGCTGGTGAGAGTTACTTTTCTGTTAGCACAGTCTATCACACCTTTATGTCTGGCTAACCAGTCCATCCCTAGGATGACATCTAGGTCTTTGGATTCTAACAAGATAAGATTGGCCAGAAATGGTACTCCTTGAATTTCTATTCTGACAGAGGGGCTACGTTGCAAAGAGAGTGCTTGATTACTTGGGGTACTAACCATCAAAGGACGTCTAAGATCTTCTACTTCCATCCCATGATTTCCAGCAAAACTCATAGATAAAAATGAATGTGTAGCACCAGAATCAAAAAGCACTGTTGCAGGAACTAAGTTAACAAGGAACGTACCCAAAATCACATCTGGAGCATCTTGAGCTTCTGCAGCAGCAACATGATTGACACGGGCCTTTGATACTGGTACAGTAGAGTTGTTCTGAGCAGGGACAACCTTCACGCGTCGGGGCTTCGGACACTTGTCAGCATAATGTCCTGGATCTCCACAGTTGAAACACACCGCGGGCTTGCTGCCTTGCTCCCTCTTGATAGGTTGTTGCTGTGTTGGAGCTGCAACAGGACGCGGAACTTGATTACGTATGTTGTTGCCAGCATTGTTGTTGAAGAACTGACGCTGCGGACGAACAACGGACGAAGAACTTCCATGTGGTATGGACTGGGGTCCTAAAGTAAGACGCGGCTTCTGATTATTCCCCTGTTGTGTCTTGAATTGAGCAATCCGGCGTTTCTTCTGCTCCATGCAATTGTACTTGTTCTCCTGGCGAATAGCCTTATCCACTAGCTTCTGGAAATCAGGATAATCTCCAATCATGAGTGAATAAGAAAGCTCATCATTAAGTCCTTCTAAGAACTTCTCCTGACGCTCTTCGTCATTGCGCACATCTTCCGGAGCATAACGAGCAAGACGATTGAACTCGTGCAGATACTCCGTAACAGAGCGTGATCCCTGGGTGAGCGACCTGAATTCCTTCTTCTTGAGAGACACCACTCCCGATGGTATATGCGTCTTCCGGAAAGCAGCGGTAAATTCAAGCCAAGTGATAGGTTCAGCAGTAGTTCTGTTAAGGCGGAAATGATCCCACCATTCAGAGGCAGGGCCATGCAACTGATGCGATGCAAATGAGACCTTCTCCTGATCAGTGCATTGAAGCAAATCCAACTTCTTCTCTATGGCATGCAACCAATCACCTGCTTCCACTGGGTTGGTAGTGCTAGAAAAGGTAGGTGGCCTCACACGAAGAAAATCAGTTAACCTGTTCTGCGGAGGTGCATGGTTATTTCCTTGGTTCTGCTGATTCTGAAGTTGCTGCATCATCATGTTCATAAGTTGCACCTGTTGAGCCAGGACTTGGGCAAGAGTTGGGTTCCCTTCATTGTTATTATTATTGGGATTGTTGGGGCCATTCCCATTGCTGCGAGTATTCACCATCTTGCTGGACAGGGCACAAGAAGAGAAACCGGGGGGGGAAACTACTTAGGACAGAGAATTACTTTAACTTTTATTGATCTTAACTGAGTTTTATTACAAAACTGAAAACTCTCACACCACTAAACTCACCAACTTCCTAACACTCAAAAGCAAACAAACACATGCACTTACATCCCATCACTGATGTAAATTACATGCGAAGCACACACAAGCAACTTAAAGCAAGCAAACTAACACAACGATCTAAGACAACGACTTAACAAGTCACTCTAGTTCTTCCGAGCATCGGAGGTCGATTGAAGGCTCTTTCGGCTCATCTTCATCATCTTGAGTTGCTACCCACTCAATCTTGGAATGGTTGCGCTTGGATTCTTCTTCCTCATCATCACTTATGATGTTGACCGGAGGATCTGCTAGAGTTGGGGCAACTTCTTTCTCCACCACACGAACCTTTGGCGCCAATTGATAGCGAGGGACAAATAGAGCTCTCTTCCTTGCGGTAAGACGAATCCTGGCCTTCTGCGGTGGTGCTTCTCCCTTCAATGCGGCTAGTTCCTTCTCCAAACGATCCACCTTGTCTTCTAGCTTGCAAATCTTACCACGATTCCGATCTTCACGATCTTGAGCCGCTAACACAGTCTCCGCACGACTTTCATCCATAGCCCACAGCATCTCAACCAAATGCCTTGTGGTAGCATCATTCTCAATTCCTTCAGTCTCAAGGTAGCTGCCACGGTCACTTCCCTGGGGTTGACGAGGATGATAGCGATACTCAGTATCGGCCAACTGATCACTGTAACGATCGCGGAGCTCTCCTATGGCGATCCTTGCCACCTCCTGACTTGCATGGATGTAGTTTCTTCCTCCAGCTTCGAACATCACTGAGGGGATATCTTCACTATTACTGTTCAAGGTGACTTTGACTCGGCACTTCTCTTCATGACGATCATGAGGAATCTGGGCATAAAAAGGGGCAGTCCCAAATCCAATGACAAAGGACATTGTACGCAACTCCTGGACAAAACCCTCAACACCAAACAAGTACTCAGGCTTGTAGCGCGGCATCTAAAGACAAGTGAAAAGAGGGAGTTAAGACATTTATCCAATTAATAGCACAAGTTTTGGGATTAATTTGAATAAAGTTTAGAAGATCAAAGTAAAAGGTAATTAAATAAAGTAAACCAAGCTTGCAAGATAAGTTGAAACAGTTGGAAATGAATTTTGTACTTTTGAACATCAGGTTCCAAAAGAAATAAAAGAAAGTTATAAAATCAACATGTTAAATTTATTTTATTGCAGCAAGATTAAATAAAACAATATTGTAAAACTTTTGCTGGTAAAATGAGCCATTAGTACAGTAATAGATGTACAGTACTAATAACACTGGAATAAATTTTTGAACGAGAACCATTAAAACAGATTATGAAGTGCATGTGCTATTAGTTTGGTTTAATTAAAAGAGAAAGGGAGGAGAACAGTTCTATTTTTCCAACATTTTTAGAGGGCTTCTATGGGTAACCATTTGGCATAACCTAGGGTCAAGGAAGCTCTGATACCAACTTGTCACGCCCGGAATTTCTATCCAAAATTCCAAACGCTTACATGTGTGTGAACCCTCGTCCAGGAATCAGCCGAGGCACACAATAACAAATTGATAATAGAGTACAATTAATACTCTAATTTAAACGAATAAAATATTATTACAGAGGTAGATAGTTCCTCTCAATCAATAAAGATCTAAGCAGCGGAAAATAAAATAAACGGCGCGGACGGCTCCACTCCACAGGCAGCTTGACCAAGGCTACACCTAATCCTCCACACCATCAGCCTCATTGTAGAACTCTTCCTCTGATGAATGATTGCAAGGTGAGTATATGACATACTCAGCAAGTCACGCAGCAAATATGCAAGTGCACAAGGATACCAAAAGATGGCATAATAGGGTTTTATTTTGCAAAAGCAGCATTTAGTAAACATTTGAGAATTTAATAAAACAGTGAAGTATTAAACAATATTAAACCAACGCTATACAACATACCCTGTTGTATAGGCCCAACCATTCTGAACAACCATTCCCGGCTGAACAGATCTAATCTCCAAACCAGGAATTAACCATTCCAAACCAGGAGCTAAACAAATTATAACCAAATAAAGCATCATTTACTATGGTGAGAAATGTGAGACTAATCACGAAAAACATTGTTAGACCCGCCCATAACCGCGGGCACGGCTATTCGAATAGTTTTACTCTGATCAGAGGTGTACCACTGTACCCACAAGACACAGCCCCACATCATGTCACCATGTGCCTTAGTACCACCACGGTACCTCGGAAAGGAGCTGTGACATTACCTTGCTGGCCTTGGAACTCTTCAAACTCTTCTCCGGCGAAAACGAACTCTCCGAAAACGACGGAATCTAAGCAGAAAAGAGCAAAATCACCAAAACAGCACATAAACAAGCATGAACAGTACATGTGGATATTTTTAACATGTAGATCTCAATTTTAGAAAAATTTAGAGACTTGAACCAACTAAATCGGAGCTAAGATGAATTAGTTATGAATTTTTAAAGATTAAATCGGATTAAAACACTTAAACCGGTTTTAATTGAATTATGACGCAATAAAGAATTATTTTTGAAAAGGAAAAGGGGATTTATTGCGTCAGCGGCTAGGGTTTGCGGTGGACCGAGCGCACAGGCGGCGGTTCATGCGAACGGACGGCCGAGATCGATCCATCCAAAACGGACGGCCGAGATCGATCGGGTCCACGACGGCTCACGGCGGACGGCCCCGATAACGTCAGCGATGACGTCATCATCGGCGGCGGCGGCTCGGCGGCTCGGACGGCTCGGGCGGTGCACACTCGCCGGCGAACGGCGGCACGAGGACGCAAACGGAGGGCACCAACGGGTAGCGGACGGCACGGCGAACTCACCGGCGACCAAAACGACGGCGGAAACCCAACGGACGGCGGCGGCGACGAAGAAGAAGCGGCGGAGCTCTTCGGTTCGACGACGGCGATGGTGCTCCGGCGGTCTCCGACGGCGGCGAAGCAACGGACGAGGACGGCGGCAACTTGGCGATCCCAACGGTGGCCTTCCCGAGCGACGGCGACGGCTGGAACGGCGGCGGCGCACGGCTGGAGCGACGGCGGCGACGGCTGAGCTAGGGCGCACGGCGCTAGGGCTTCTCCGACGACGAGAGGCGAAGGCGAAGGGGGCGACGGGTAGAGGAGAGCTCGGGGGTCCTTTTAAAGGGGCTCGGAGGCGGCGGCGAAGGCCCACGGCGACCGGCGACGAGAAGGAAAGATCGGGCTCAAAGCCGATCCGAATCGACCTCGAACCCATCGGTTTCCAAACCGATTTAGCCGAAGATTCCAAAGGAGAAAAGGTCGAGGAGATCCCGGAGATCATTTCCCCTCTATTGATTCGGCCGGAAACGGAAAGGGGCGGCCGGATTTGGAAAGGAACGGCGGCGGCGGCGGCGGCTAGGGTTTCGGGCGGAGGCCGACGCCAGGAAGACGACGACCTGACAGGTGGGACCCACCTGTCAGCGACCGAACGCGCGCGCGCGGCTGCGGACTGGGTCGGCTGGGCCGAGGAGAGAGAAAAGAGAGGTTTTTGAGCCGACTTTCGGCCCAAAGCCAAAAGAAGATTTTTAAAACCTTTTTCAATTTAAATTATTTTTTAAATGCAATTCCATTTATTAAAAATACTTCCTTAGCTCAAATAAATCTCAGAAAAATCTAGGAATTATAGAATTAAGCAAAGTATTTAATGAAATTTTATCTGGCCCCATTTTATATTGGAATTTATTTTTAAAATTAGATCTTCTTTTCAAGACTTTTAAAAATAAATTCTAAAAATTCCTTTTAAACAACAATTTATAAATTTTGAATTTTCAAGGTGTGACACTTGCCCGATGGTACTCCGAACGTGCACTTCTCTGGATTGAGCATAAGGCGATATCGTCGGAGGTTGTCGAACGTTTCCCGCAGATCGTCAATCAATGAGTCGCTTGTCTTGGTCTTGACAACAATGTCATCGACGTAAGCCTCGACATTGTTTCCGAGCTGGTCACTAAGTGCACCTTGGACCGTGCGCTGGAAAGTGTTTCCTGTGGTTATTAGTCCGAATGGCATCTTAACGTAGCAGAATACCCCGAACGGCGTGATGAATGCTGTCTTATCCTCGTCCTCTTTTGCCATGCTTATTTGGTGGTAACCGGAGTAAGCGTCGAGGAAGCTCAACAACTCGCAACCGGCTGTTGAGTCCACCAGTTGGTCTATTCGAGGAAGAGGAAAGTGATCCTTGGGACACGCCTTGTTGAGGTGGTGAAATCGACACACATTCTCCACTTCCCGTTGGCCTTCCGTACCATGACTGGGTTGGCTAGCCACTCTGGATGGAGTACCTCTCTGATGAAACCGGCTTTGAGAAGCTTGTCGAGCTCTTCTCGTATGGCTTGTTTTCGATATGGTGCAAATCTCCGCAGTTTTTGCTTTATTGGCTTGGCATCGGGTCGCACCATGAGTTTGTGCTCAATCACCTCCCTGGGTACCCCCGGCATGTCGGACGGCTGCCAAGCGAACACGTTAGCATTGTCGCGGAGGAAGGTGATGAGCGCGAGTTCCTATTTCTCGCCTAGTGATGCCCCGATCTTGACGGTCTTGTCGGGGTTGGCACTGGAGAGTGGAACGATCTTGATTGCGCCGTCCGGCTTCGGCGTCTTGTTTGTTTTGCTCACTTTCTTGGGTGGCTCAGCTGTGGCGGGTAGGCTGGGCGTGTGCTCGACCATGTCGAGGCTCCACTTGTCGCATTGTACTGCCAGCTTAGCGTTCCCTTGAATAGTGATTGTTCCCTTCGGTCCTGGCATCTTGAGCACTTGATACGCGTAGTGAGATGCGGCCATGAACTTCGCGAGTGAAGTTCTCCCAATGATGGCATTGTATGCTGTATCAAATTCAGCGACATCAAAGGTGATCTGTTCCGTTCGGAAGTAGTTTGCTTGGCCGAAAGTCACAGGCAACGTAATTTTGCCCAATGGTTTGGACGATGACTGAGGAGTAATTCCATGGAAGGGTTGATCGGTGGGTGTCAACTCGTTTCGTGGGATCCCCATCGCGTCCAAGGCGCTGGCGAAGAGAAGGTTGATTGAGCTACCGCCGTCGATCAGGACTCGTGCGACCTTGATATTATGAATAGTGGGTTCGACTACGATCAGATATTGCCCTGGGATGACAGCAATCTTGGGGTGGTCCTCTTCTGAGAATTCTATCTTCTGCTCGGACCACTTCATCTTGGGCGCAGCCCCCTGCCACGTCGAACAGACTTCACGTTCCACTTTCTTGTATTCTCGCTTTGAGGAGTATGCCGTGGAACCTCCAAAGATGTGTGAGACATGAAGATCGGAATCTGGGTATGCTGAGTCCGATTCCTGAGTAGGCGCCTCAGCATCCTTCTCAACCACGTGTACTCGCTTGCCTTTTTCCGATGTCATGTGTTTTGCGAGCGACTTTTTGAAGACGAGGCAATCTTCTAGAGAGTGTCTGTCCGACTTGTGTATAGGGCACCATGCTTTCTTCGTATCGCTGCCTTGTGGGTCTGGGCGCTTGGGAGGGTCCGCGTATTCTGTTGCGAGAACTTCCGATTGAGCTTTCCTTTTCCTACTCTTGCGAATTTTCTTCTTGCTTGACTCAGGTGCATCCTTGGCTGGTTTCTTCTCTCCTCCAGTCTTCGGTTTGTCGTTCTTGCGTCTCAGTGCGTCATCCGCATGAGCGCATCGATCGACAATTTCGAATAATCTCCGAGTAGTCGTGACGCGCCTCGTTGCCAACTCTTGAGTAGTATAGCGATCTCTGACACTGGATTTGAAAGCGCGAATTACAGAAGCGTCGGTGATCTCGGGGATTGTGTTTCTGCACTCGTTAAAGCGCCGAACATAATCCCTCAAGGATTCACCCGGGTTCTGTGTCAACGCATGTAGGTCGTCTTCGATCGCGTGGCGCTTGTAAGTTCCTTGGAAGTTGGCTACGAACTGCTGCCACAAGTCTGCCCACGAAGAGATCGAGTAGGGGGGAGATGCATCAGCCATGAACGTGCAGAGCCTTTCAATGTGGTTGGCAAGTAATTCACCAACGCATTGTCGTCCGCTCCGGCAGCGTAGAGTACCGTGGAGTAAACCAGAAGGAACTCTTCTGGGTTGGTGCTCCCATCGTATTTCTCTATTGCTCCAGGTCGGAATCTTTCAGGCTATCGGACATCCCGAAGTGAACGATCGAAAGCTCTACACCCAGCGCTGGGGGCGGTGGGTTGTCGGCGATCATACGCCCTTCGTGGATGTCTATCTGATGATGAAGATGAGGAAGATGATGACGATGACGATGGGTCGCTCGGTTCCGGCGTGCGGTTACGAGGACGTCGGCCGGGTTCTCGAGAACCTTGTTGTCGTCGCCCGTTGTTGTCTCGGCGCCGATCTCCATCATCGTCGTCATTATGGCGACGTCCTCGACCAGTATCGCCCAGCACCCGCCGTTCGTGATCGTCATGATCGCAGCGGTTGTGGCGGTTATCATGGCCTCGGTCTTCGCTTGAACGGCCTCCTCGATCTTCGTTATCGTGACGTCGTGAAGAGATGCGATGTTGAGAACGGTTCTCGTTGTCACTTGTGCGTCGCGCCTCTCGGCGGCCATTCAGGTGATCGCGGAGATCGCCGGTGCCGCGAGGTGAAGGGGTGGCTCGATGAGGCAATTCCCGGTGTTCAGGATCTTCACCATTAGCATCGCCAGTTGGTGGCTGTTCTGGGTGCACTGCAGCAGCGGCTTCTTTGAACGCGTTGCTGAGGTTGGTCACTGATTCCCGTAGTCGTTCTGTCCATCGTGCGAGATCGTCGTTCAGAATGGGATCGTAGGGGGTTTCCCTCAGTATTGCGTTGACGGCTCTGATGTGCTGGGCCAGTGTAGTCGCTTGATTTTCCGCTTCCGCATTGGTGCGCGCTGATGTGCCGACATCGTCGATAGCCAATACCTCACGCGGCGTACTCGTTGTCGATGATCCATAGTCTTCGAGCAGGTGCAAGACTGATGGTTCGTGGGGATCTATGTCGATTACCCCAACGAATCGATCTGAAATCAGCGTCGCTCCTTGTTCCTTGTGTTCATCCCTGATGGGGATGCGTGACTGCTGGACCTTAGAAGGTGGCGTCTTCATGGCGCTGAGAAAGACCTTGCAGCTCGAGAGGTTGTGATTCTTTGTCTTGTGAATTGGACAATAGACATCACGAGTTGGAGAGGTACGCTGAATTCCACGCTCTTTGCAGGCACGAATTTCAGCATGGACGTTGAGAAAGACCCAGCAGGCTTGCAGGGTGTGTTTCCTGGTTTTGTGGATAGGACACCAGGACCTTGTCACCTCGGAAGTAATCCTCGTCGGCTCGTGATTCCTGTCGGAAAGACAAGGCTTGGCCGCACTAGGATCCTTCTCGGGCTCGGATGTTGTCGACGTTCCTATCTCCGCTTCGGCGGGAGGATCCTTCGACATGGAGTCGCCCTGGGTTGTAGCCACTGCATTCTCGTTTCCGGCCATTGGCGGACCAGCTGAGATCGGCACTGTGGTGTAAACCGGAAAGACGATTTCGCCGACCTGAGTCCACACCAGTGTTGTTGAAGTAGGAACTCCTTGGTTGAGGTTGGTGTTGACACTGTTGTCGACAAAGCTGGATGTCATAGTAGTAGAACCTTGAGCACCAAGTCCACCTACCTGGCACGCCACTGTCGACGGGGAATACCCGTAGACCGGATATAGAGGGTATTGGGGTACGCTGGTACGAGGATCTACGTAGTACGACATCAAGCAAACAGGAAACAGAGATTATACTGGTTCAGGCCCCTTGGTAGGTAATAGCCCTAATCCAGTTGATATGGGATTATATGATGAAAACCACAGATTACAAAGGGAACAGTGGAACTCGACGATACCGACAAGATCGTAGTCGAGTTGATCCGACTAGATCTCCCGGCGACTTGGCTCCGATAAGCTCCGGCTTCGTAGGCTGTGGTGGAGTTGGCTCTGAGATTCGATGCCTTAGGTCCTCCTGGGGGGTCCCTTTTATATCGCAGGTCACCTGTCTCCCAGTTGGACTCGGAGAGACTGGACCGAACACGACACAATGACGACCCAGTTCTGACCGAGTAGGACTCCTTCCATCTGTGAACTCCATGATGAATTTCCTTAACGTATGCCGAAAACGTCCGTATACGCGTGAACATACCATATCGATACGTGACGTATATCGAAGGGTAGAGGGTATACCTTACCCGTAACCCTGACACAGCCCACTGCCTAATTTGCTCTTTAGCCCCACAAATTTTCAAGAGTTGGACATTGGCAGTCACATAATTAGTTCCAGAGAACACTTCTGTGATATCATTGAACAACTTGAGCCTATTAACTACCTCTACAGCAAAAGCACATTCATCTTTACTAGGGGCACAATCAAAGAGCTTCTCAACATGTTTTGCACGATCAAAAGCATGTGCATAAGGTAAAGCAATGCTAAGCATCTTGTAGGTGGAACTCCACCTAGTTTTGCAATCAAGGCCTAACTTGTGATCCATTTTAACTTTAACATGCTTAGCAATTTCATCAAATTTCTCTACTCTCTTAGGCGTGGCTGTCCAAAAAGCAACACTTTCACGGATTTTTGCAATTGAATATTTTATCACCTCTATACCATCCTTCACAATTAAGTTAAGAATATGGGCAGCACAACGCATATGTGTTGATGTGAAAAACACGAGGCCTGGGAGATCTGCTTAACTCCAGTGCAGGTCCAAAAATCTTGCCTTTAGGTTCGTGAGCGTGCCAGTTGATTTGATCATGCAATCAACAAGAAATAAAGACAGGAAAATAGCGGTTAAATCCATAAACGATAGCCGATCGACCAGCCGCCGATGACGTATCATTTGTCTTTGAGCCGATGTCATATTTGAATCGATCGGCAATCATGAATAAGTAAGAAAGAACTAAATCTACTTGATCGGCTGTAGATATTAACCATATATAATTCTTATGTTGATATATACTTAAATCAAGTGATTGGGATAGATCGGTCACCATGCCGAGACAGTATAAATCACTTAGATCGAAATATATAATAACAATGAGATTATAGATGTTCATAGCATAGCCGATTAGATAGATCTAGCATGTATCGGCAACAAGATCTTAACATAAAGGGCGGATTTAACATGTCAATCAAGCATATAAGACATAGAGTAGTTAAATCAGGTAAGATCGGCTGAAACCCCGACACTACCCTAATCGGCAACCAAAAGCAGGCTAGAAATTGAGATTTTAATAACGACTTATAAGGTCAAACTCAACTGATGCAGCTATAAATATGAAAAGAAGGACAATATCTAGACAATCAAGCTGTTGGCTGTTTCATAGAGTGGTAGATACCCTGTATAATCTAAGTCAACATAGATATTTAACCTGATTGGTTGCCTTCCAATAATAGATGTTAGCCGATTGAAGGTTAGATAACGATATTGTTGAAGATTATACATAATATATGATAATTCGACGAATTACATAAACAAGATTAGAGTATCATAAAGATGGAAGCACTAATCCCGATAACGCAACCCGCCATAACAAGTTTTACATCTAGTTGAAGATCGAAACTGATGCAGCTCAACCCGAAAGCAAGAACTTGTCGAAAAAAAACAAAAGTAAAGGGTGGCGATGCGCCGAGATTGTATTGAACGTGTGTTGTTGTATTACATGGGGCTCGGGGTCTATTTATACCCGAGATTACAAAATATGTCCATGTCGGACACGACTCTCATCTCTAACAAACTCTAAGATACCATAAGTCTTTGCGGCAGACTTTTGCCCAAACTTATCTCTAAGGAAATTACATGAAATACCCTAATTAATAGATACAATTACCTTTTCAGGACTCAATCCATGCATGGCAATCCTCATGAAGCACATTAACTCAACCCGACAACGTGTACCGAATCACATTGTCGGAATCGGCTTAATCGGCAACCTTGTCCGACTCGAACTCTACCGATCCTGATCGTAGCCGATTCGGACTTCAGCCGATTCTTGCTCCGCTTCTGGAACGATCTCCATCTTGGATTCCGCTTCGATTTTATCTTCATCTCCGATACCTAAATAACCAAATTTGGTCGTTAACAATATGCAACAATTTTCCCTCCAACATCAACTTAGACTTGCCAATCTTCTTCCCAAGTTCAGTGATTACCTTGTCATTCGTGGTACAATTATCAAGAGTCAAGGTTGAGATCTTCTCATCAAGATTCCATTCCACCAATGCTTCATAAAGTTGTTCACATATAACTTCAGTTGTGTGTGGAGCAGGCACATATATGAACCTATACAATCAAAGTTAAACCTAGATTAAATTCAGATTGATGCAAAAATGAAATCTAATGTCATGCTGAATTAAATATGTAGCAGTAGGAAATGAAATTAATTGTTCATCAAGTACCTCATGATAATGCTTCTAAGTGTCCAAGAATCATCAATGAAATGGGCTGTGACAGCCATGTACCCTCTTTTTTGGTTATCAGATGTCCACAAGTCTGTAGTAATAGCCACTCTTGACTTAGTTCCAGCCATGTAGGCTAGGGCTTTCTTATTTTCTTCCATGTAATAGTCCATAATGTCCTTCCTAAAAATGCATAAATGTTAATTTTTTCTTCTTAATTGCAGATATTTTTAATAGACAACTGAAACTAATAGATATCATTATTACCTAATAGTGTTTCGAGTCACCATCTTAAATAATGGCTGAAGTGCAGTCACAAACCTTTGAAATCCAATATGATCAACAATAGATAAAGGATACTCATGTAGTACAATCATGGCAGCAAGCTCTCTCCTAGCTATTTGTGGATCAAATGTGTACTTCTCCACAGATATTTTTCCTCCCTCCTGGGAATTGAACCTTAAAGAAGACTGTGCAAGTGTCTTGTTTTGTCCCGCCATCTTGATCTTTTTCAATGTGCAAATTTTCAAATGGTCATGGAGATGTCTTGTTCCATTACTGCTTTTCCCTCCAAGCCGCTTGTGGCAATGAAGGCATTGAGCCTTGACTTTACCACAGATTTTTACTTTCTTGAAATCCTTCCAAACGATAGAAGTAAGCTTCCTCTTGGTGCCAAAGTCCACATCCTCCTCCTCAGCCTCATCTTCATCATCATCACCTTGTATTGGCTGAGAATCATTAACACTCTCATCGTGAGGTGGAAGTGATTGCGAGTCTTGCTGGCTTCTATTCGCACTACCCGCAGTTGACTTCGATGTGAATCTGAGAAGAGAGAAATAAATTCAGTTCAAAATTTATTCAATGGCCTAGTAACATACTGAAATCCCTTTACAAAGCTGTGAAAGCAAATTTAAAGTTCAGACCATGTTGACGCATACCTGCATAGCACTATAAATCACCAAACAATAATGCATGTACATAAGTATAAATATAGAAAATATATAACAGTAACGTGCAAAGAAATATCCCTTCAATTTGCAAAGAAAATATATGACAGTAACATCAACAAATCCATCATTTAGTACCTAAGAGCTGAAACATTCAGTACCTAAGTGCAATGCAATCTCATAAGTCATAAACTCCAACTTACATATTCCAAATTGTTAAATAAAAGAGCTGAAACATATAAGAGGGGTAGCGTGCTTGAAATCGAACCCCATGGATTTTAATAGACGAAGGCCGCCGGCAAAAGATGACGTGTTTAGAGTAGTCGGTGCAGAAGGAGCTCCAACAGCTGCAAGATGGCTTTTCGGCTTGGATGTGGTCCTTTTCAAAGGAGGAGGCCTGCGAAGGGCATTTGCATTGGACTTGCGAGAGGAGCCAGCACCCAACCCGACGACCGCAGGGGCTGCACCCAATGCGACGACCGCAGGGGCAGCACCCAGCACGGCGGCGGATACGGCAGTATGCCCAACATTGGGTGTGGCTGCGGCAGCGACTACTGCTTTACTTGTATCACGTGGTAGCAGGTCCAAATCCATGGCAGCATCCCTTCGCGTGGACCGCCGGTCGTGGGTTAGTGAGTCAACAATGCAGCTATGGAAGACGAATAACTCGATGGAGAAGAACTAGAGGTAGGCGTCTATCGAGCACAGAGAAGGGATGAGGGATTGTAGTATGCTCACCTTGCATCGTCGCTGTCATAGCTTACGGGGGGAGGCTGAAGCCATGGTCAACGGATGGCGGCGGCGATGGCGGCTCCCGGCGGCGCGGCGACGGCGGCTCCCGGCAGCACGGCGACGACGACTCCCGGTGAAGACGGCTGCAGGCTGGCGGCGTGTCGACAGAGGCAGCCGGTGGCTCTCGGTGAAGACGGCTGCAAGCGCCGCGCCGGCCGGTGACGACGGCTTCAATCTCCCGACGAGAGAAGGCAGCGAGTGGCAGCGAACAGTGGCGTGCACGGCTCCTAGGCTCCCGGCGGACTGGCGAACGGCGGCGGCGCGGCGCGCGTGACTTGGGTGGTGGTTGCTGTGGATCTGGATGGGTGGAGGTCCTGGAGGATTTGGCTTTGACCTGTTGACTTAGGGTTAGATTATATATATGCATGTTAAATGGGCTTCAATATTATGGGCCAATACATCTAAAAAGTCTAGAATTCCGCCCTATAAGTATAGTCGGGTCACTGTGGGGGGCGGGGACGGGGAATGGTTCACCGTCCCCGCCCCCGTCATCCCCGATGGTGAGAGGTTTTTAACCATTTTATTCCTCATGGTGAGTAGATATTAACCATCCCCGTCACCTAATAGATGAATTCATCACGGGGAAACGGTAAACGGGCCCCCATTGCCATCTCTAGGCGTCAATGAGGGTTTGAGCTAAATGCCTTGTTTAGTTTCAATTTTTTTAAAAAAAAACATCACATCTAATCTTTGACATATGCATGGAGCTTTAAATATAGATAAAAAAACTAATTACACAGTTTGCATGGAAATCGCGAGACGAATCTTTTGAGCCTAATTAGTCCATAACTAGCCTAATCTTTTTAAATATAGATTTTTTTAAAAAAAAGAAGTACAGTTCTCGTTGAAATATTAGAAAAAAAAAATCTCGCTTCTATATGAACTTTAAAAAAGAACACAATACCATCAAGACTTAGAATGAGAAAAGCATGGGTAAGGAAGTGGTGGGTCCGGCGGGTGTAAGGAAGTGGTAGGTCCGGCGGGTTGGCTCGCTTGCATCCACTCAGTGGAGCAGTCTAGAAAGGACCGGTCAATCAATATAGACTTGTCACACTGGGTTCAGGAGAAATCAGACTTGATCAGGGTGGAGTACATAGTAGAAAGGACCAGTCAATGTATATAGTACTAATCAGAAGATGATGCTGTAACAGTAATGTTTCACAATAAACAAAACAATTATTGGTGCAGAACATGTTGCTGTCGTAGAAGCATAACAATACGAGATAACACTACAACTTTTTTTTTCCGGAATAAGACACTACTACCTTTTTTTTTCGAATAAGACACTGCTACCTGTATAATTGGGTCTGTTTGGCATTGCAGATAGTAGAATTTATGGGTTAAAATCATTTTCGAATTTTCATATATCCAGCTAGAGTTGAAGCTGTGTTCAAACAGAGCCATCATTTTTGAATTTAAAAGTTTTTACAGGGAAATGGTATTTGATTTTAGAGAGGTCATATTCGAAAGTTTGTGCTATGATAGTGCAGAAAGTCTTTTTCCCTCAAATTTTGTGGATCCAAATTCTTTGCATTCATGCCATGGACCCATGCAAGTGTCATGCATATTCTGATATAATAGCAGTAATACTGGAGTTGCAAAGGAACAGAGTACCCATTGCTAGCGAATGGATTAATATAGTGAGCATAAAGCAAAGGAGAAGTCTGGTAACACGTAACCATAAAGCAGTGATAATCAAGACACCATCATATCAGAAGGCTAAAGTAACAACACCTAACCATAAACATACTCTAAGATAAGATAACTAATGTCTACTCAGTTGGCAAATGGCAATGGCATAGATTTTGTGGCCGGCTTCGCTTGGAAGGAGGTCGTCAGACGCCCCCAAGTCCGAGCATGCCGTCGTCATCGTCGTCGACGAAGTGGTCGGGGCGCCATTTGCGGTGGCTGGCCTCCTCCGCCCGAATCTTGGACTCCTCCTCCTGTTTCCCCTCATCTGCAATGAGCCTCATCCTGAAAACATCCAGAAGATGCTTCTCGTGTTTACCCACGACGAGGCGGGTACCCTGGGAAGCATACATCGCGACTGTGACCAAATCCTGCATGCACGCGACAAATCGAACAGGTCGGTCAGGTATACCAAGGGTGTGTTTAGCTCCGCATCAAAATTAAAAGATTGATTGAAGTTAAAACGATATGATGAAAAAATTAAAAATTTATATGTAATAAAAATTTGATGTGACATTTTTTTTTTCGAAACTAAACTCGGCCCAAGCCAACACAAGGAGGTCTAGGGTCGGAGAAAAGTCATCGGGTTCTGTTCTGTTCTGACCTTGGCCCACGCCTCCTTGGGGAGCTTGTCGGCCTTGATGCCGAAAATGTTGAGGTAGTATGGCAGCGCGTAGCCATCGGGGCCGCAAGCGAAACTGATGCAGCTGTGCAGGAAACTGAGGAGCCCGTCCGGGAATCCCCTTGTGACTGGGTCGCCGTGGTAGCACTGCCAAAGGTACCAATGGTACCTCAGCAGCGTGCACGTCGCCGCCAGGGGCTCCATCGGCACCTCATCGGAATCAGCAAGCTCCTTGAGGTTCTTGAACGTGCCGATTATTTCCTGCACGTCCTGGCTTGCGGCGCTCCCGGCCGATGGCGGCGGAGTCTGCTCCAGGAGGTCCAGCGCCTCTGCAGCTGACCATGCGATGGCCTTGTACGGCGTCACCTGACAGCAACCACATATCCAACAAAACAGATAAAGATTCAGATATATATATATATCTTCTTCTTTTCATCTCAAAAAACAAACTTCAGTTGAGGCACGCATGTATGTATATGGAATTGTTTTACGAAACTAAGTTCCAGCCCATATAGCCCAAACATCATCAGCCCCAAACCCCTCCCAGCCCAAAGAATTTGCCCCATAACCAATTTCCTCTCAGCCCAAACTGCATGCTCGTACTTCAATTAAATTGCATCAGCCTGGCCTGGCCCAGAACAACTCATTGGCCCGGCACGCTCCCCTAGGAACCCATCTCACAACTGTATCCACGCCCACAGTATGCCCAGGGACCAACGGGCTGATCAGTTCGGCCCATTCTCGAACCCTTTCCGATCAGGCCATCCTCTCGTCAAACAGATTCCATCCCCCAAATCCCCAACGTCTGTCCTCCTAGCCCAACAACGATCATCAACACGGCTAACTTATACTTACTAATAACAACAAGTACTTTAAGCATAACTTTTTGTTTTTTATATTTGCACAAAAAATTTTTTTGAATAAGACGAGTGGTCAAACATTTACAAGAAAATATGAACATCCCTTGTATTAGTGGACAGACATAGTAAATATTTTTCCTTCGAGAAAACAAATGGCCCAACAACCACCAAAGATCTACCGTTTCTTCCTCCGTAGTTGCTACTGCGTACGCTTTGTTTATTGATCAGAAGAGAACCTTTTTTGCGAACAAGCCTGCACGATTTTTTTAAAAAAAAGAAAACTTTCTTTTCAGAATGAAGAACCTACGTACGCGAGAAACAGATAGACCATGTATCAACACAACCAACAAGAACGGTAAAGAAGAGCTAGCGTGTGAACTCCTCGGGAGAAAAAAGCCGAAAAGAAAAGCACAACGTAAACTCCATAGAAGATACAAACAAACACAGATCTAGACCGAGAGAAAGAACGTTGTAAGAGGGCCTTACTACCTGCAGGCCAACGTCACACATGCATCAAGTACAACATATATGTTCTCCCAAGCAACAAGCTCGCGCGATCTCATGTTTTTACCGCAAGAGCAGATTTTCTCACGGCATCCCAGACCCATAATCCTAGATCTACCGTTTGTTACAGCACGCAAGCATCAACAAGAAAACGACCAGTTTTTTTTTCCCTCCACGTACAGATCAATACGCGCGACCGAAAAGAACATTTTTCTTCTTCTTTTTTTTTTTGAAACACATCGAATCAAATGCGAGGAAGGCAGAAGTCAGTCGAGACGCACACCGCAAACATCGATCCGGTTCCGTACGTACTACACATGCATGCAGATGCAGGTAGTTGGAAAGAAGAGTGCGTGCGTTTTCTCACCTTGGTGGAGTCGTCGTCCCAGGCCAGCCATGGACCTGGGTTAGCAGCCGCCTGTGCCACCGTCAGCCTGAGGGGACGGCCGGCGCCGGCGAAGCGCGCGACCGGCGGCGGCAGGAGACGGCCACGGCCAGCACCACCACCATGGCCGGCGCCTCCAGGCAGGCACAGGACGGGGCACCCGAGGATGAACAACGACGACATCTCGATCTCTCGTTCTCGCTGATGAGGAGATATGGCCGGGGGTGGAGGTGAAGTGCACTACTGCAGTGCAGCCTTGCGATATTTATAATCAGGAGCCAATGCTAGGGTTTTTTGGCAACTATGGGTTATGCATTTTGCGAGAGTGTTAGAAAAAGCAGTCAAACTTTAGAGAGATCACCTTTGGCTTTGGAGTTTGGACCAACGTACCGTGAAATGCATACGGTGTATGTATGTAAATTGGAGATCGATGTAGACGGTGTATATATGCATCAACAAGAAAACGACTTTGTTAGTATACTACTACTATTCCATATTACCATTTCATTAACTGCATGTATATGCATGTGTATTTCGACATGCAGTCTGTCTTTGTCCCCCCGCGCGCGTACAGGGAAAAAGGGAAGACCAGAGCTGCAGGCGTAGACGCCGTCGTCGTGGTGGTAGCAGTAGCAGTACGCGCTGCATGCATCCACGGCGCCGCGAGCGCGTGGACTGAGTTCATGAACCGCGGGTAGAGTAGACGCACAGACCGTGCTAGCCTGCTAGGTGTATGGATCTTTCAAGCTCCGGTGTATGTATCTTTCCGGTAGCACAGGTGCACCCATCCACACGTTCTGCCATGCATGAAGCCAACCAACCAAGCACACAAATTCCGTGGGTCCCCCTCTCTCCCTCCCCTGGACAATTCCGTGGATTGTTTGCGTGCGACCGAACAGCAGCCTAGAAGAAGCAGAGATCGCAAACAGATCGATAATTACATGCATTTCTCGGCTACATGCATTTCCTCGCTTAATTACTGCAACGCTGCAATAAGTGAGCGTATATATGTATTTTTTAAGTTCAATTTAGTGATGAAATAAGTGAGCGTACGTGTATATAACTAACCTAGCCTCCACCGGCAAAAAAAAAAAAAAAAACCGGGTCACATCATATACAGACACACATTTGAAGTAATAACAAAACAAATTACATAATCAGCATAGAAACCGTGAGACGAATTTATTAAGCCTAATTAATCCATCATCAACAAATGTTTACTGTAGCACCACATTGTCAAATCATGGCACAATTAGGTCTAAAAGATTCGTCTCGCAATTTACACGCAAACTATGTAATTGTTTTTTTTCAATATTTAATATTTCGTACATGTGTTCAAACGTTCGATGTGATGGAGAAAAAATTTGCCGGCGGAACTATTTATTGCTCCTTCCGTCCTAAAATATAAGTATTTCTAGTACAGTGACAAGTTAAACATTTTTAGCTTTAACTATTAGTAGCAAAAGAAAAAAAATCAATCATATGTATAAAATTGATGTTACTAGATTTATCATTAAACAAATTATCATAATATGCAATTCTTTATATTTAAAACATTTTATTTTTATTGATATTGTTGGTCAAAGTAGAATCTCGGAGACTGTGTCAGAATTTAAAAATGCTTATATTTTAAGACGGAGGGAGTAGTACATATCTACATCCGATCGATATTTGTTGTTTGGCAAGATACAAATTGCCTTGTTAAGTTCGCGAAAAGAAAATTTTTGGGTGTCACATCGGATGTTTGATCGGATATCGGAAGTGGTTTTCAGACACGAATGAAAAAACTAATTTCATAACTCGCCTGGAAACCGCGAGACGAATCTTTCAAGCCTAATTAATCCTTCATTAGCACATGTGGGTTACTGTAGCACTAATCATGGACTAATTAGGCTCAAAAGATTCGTCTCGCGATTTCCCCCTAACTGTGCAATTATTTTTTTTATCTATATTTAATGTTCCATGTATGTGTCAAAGATTCGATGCGACGTTTTTAGGAAAAAAAATTTGGCAAACTAAACAAGGCCTAACTATAAAATCCATTTAGTTCAGCAATAAATAAATTAATAAAGCTACATTAATTTCTTTTTCACAGGAGTATTACACCAGTAGCACGAAAAGCATGTAGCCACCATGACCCATCTACTCGTGCTGCTTAATTTGCAATCTGCTTCAGGCTATTGCATTGGGTCGGAAAGAAAAGGGGACCACGGAATATGTATGTCGTCGAGGTCGATCGGCTTTAGCTTGCGTGGCACGCTCGCAAGCTTGCTTTACACCGGAGATTGCGCGACGGGCACCGGAGATTGCGCGACGGGCATAGGCTGTGTGTCCGTCTAGCCTGGTGCATGAACTCGGTCCACCGGCGCCGTCGATACATGCTAGCAATACGTACTCCTACGTCACCTTCGTTTCTGTTTTTTTTTCTGTACCCACGCGGGTGACGAAAAAACAAGAGAGAAACGGATCGGATCAGTGCATATCACACACATTAAATACGGCGCGCGAAGGGTTGCCCAAGCAATGGGATACTTTTTCTTTTCAAAAATTCGAACAGCCAGCGTACTTTGTGCATCGTGTGGAGGAAGAATAAAGCGATGCAAAAATCTTCTATGCGCGCATATATATGGTGCCAAAAGTGCCTAAAAATGCAATCAACATTTTAATTTGAACCGCGATCATACAGCCATTAAGTGCTTACAATATTACTTCCTTGGTCTAGGGCGTGTAGCAATTAAGGGATAGAAAAAGTCTACAAGTCTAATAGTAGTTACTAATGACCACATTGCCCTAACAAACGATTGCGAAACTTTTGAAGACGATGTTGTTTTTCCAGCAATATGCATGTCGAAAGCAGGATGATCACAGGGAAAACCGAGAGATGTGTAGCTCGTTATCTGGTGAGAACTCCCAAGGCTGGAGCTGCCACCGATCAGAAAGGGTTTTTCAGATGGGCGGAGAGGATTTTCACATGCGGTTGGCTGGCCCGACGAGGAAATGAGTTCACCACTAATCAGAAAACTAATAAACATCACAGCAAACATAAATTTCATAAGCCTGCTAGTGTTAAAACAAGTACCTTGAACAATTTATTATTTATAACAAGAATGGACTTGCTTTGCTTGTGAGGAAATATGTGCAAAGCTTATTGCATCATAAAGGCCTCTTGGAGGAGAAATTAGAACTTTATGCTGATTGAAACAAATATACATTCAGCAAACTTGATGCACAAATCAAGCATATATTTCATCACATTCTCGATGCTGGAAAACAGATAGTAAGATCTAGCATCCTGATTTTTCATTTTTTAAAAAAAAACTTTCACAAGTTAGCAGGAAATCATATTGTTAGAGTATATGGTAGTTATAGTTATATTAGAATAGGATTTATTTGTGTGGACTCCTTCCATATCTGTAATCCTTCTTTATCTCACCCTATGTACTCCTATATATACCGGTCCCTAAGGCTCAATGCAATTGATCCACGTTACGCAATATACCTCTCTCCCTATACTATCCAATATGGTATCAGAGCGAGCGACCTAGAACCGCTGCTCACGCTTCCGTCACCGTCGCCCCGGGAGGGCTCCGATCTCCCGGGGGCGGCCAACTTTTTTTTTCTCTCTTCGCGTCGTCAAGTCATCATCCTAAGAGATCCATCTCTCAGGCGTTTGTGTTGTCATCAATCAAGCAGCAGCAGCAGCGTCTCCGATCGTCGTCGATCTCACCGACCACCTGGCGCACTGCCCCCGCCCGTGGCCATCCACGAGCAACCGTTGACGTGTGGATCTCCGTCGGCCATGCTAGGCCTGCCTCGCCGCTGCCGCTGGGGGGGGGGGAGGGGAGGGGGGACGGCCACCTCTTCACCTCGGCCGGCGTCATCGGGCCCCGTCCGCCGCTGAGGACGCCCGCCTGCTGGTGGTGCTCGGCGCTGCCCCGCAGCCATCTACCCTAGCGTGACGGGGCTTGCCTCTTCGCCGCGCTGAGGAAGCCACCTCCATCAACCACGCCGCCGTCCCCGCACTCCTCTACGCCGCTGGCCACCGTTGACGCCACCTCCGCCAGCCTTGCCATCGATCTCTTGCTGCCCATCTCTCTCTCTTATCTGTATACACATGCGTTCATGGATAGGATTTGGGAAGGTAGTAATTGACACACAAGAGGGCGTTGTGGAATAGGATTGATTTGTGTGGATTCCTTCCATATCTGTAATCCTTCCTTATCTCCTCTCCATATACTCCTATATATACCGGCCCCCTGAGGTTCAATACAATAGATCCATGTTACGCAATATACCTCTCTCCATATACTATCCAACACATATGATGGAGCTTGATAACAATGTAATTATCCAAAATTAACACTGCATACCTCAACTTCACAACGATATGCTGAACACATTTTATCAATATTTATACAGTCCATCACAGCGAAAAAAAAATCCTTTGCTCTTTCCGTGACATTTGGAGCAAACTTTTATTAGAAGGTGTCATATCACTACTACAGAAAACATTTTTCCGAACGAGGACATCTTTAGGTTACGGGTGAACCGTAACTAGTCGTGCCTGCAAACATCGGTCTACATTTTCGCATACGGCTACTTAAAAGATCTGCATGCAAAAATCAATTTCATTCCAGTTCAGCGAAAACCCACCGCATGTTCTAGTTCACCACCCATCACATTCCCATTCGGCGATTGGTCTAGTTCGATGATGCCAGCTGCCACTCAGCTCTTGTCTTGCCGGTTAATTATCGCCCTTCTCCCTATTGCTGACCGCTCGCTACCACCTGGAGGGAAGCCTGGAAAAGATGGGGACGAGAGAGTAAGAGGAGGGAGGAGTAGGAAAACCGACCCGTTCACATGTAGCGTCCATGTGGTCACCTTGACTCAATGACACGTCAGCTAAAACCGGACATAATATTATCATGTGAATTTAGTAGTATTTCAGTATTGTAAGTTAAAGACGTGTTATATCTCGTATCATGATTTATGGATGTGATTTAAACTCGAAGCAAATACGAGGGATTAAAGTGAACTTATTCCGAATGAAACAAAACACATGGAGCAATCTGAACTGCGTTTGGAAAGTGAACTGTGACACCAACGGTCGGCGTTTGGAAACATGGGATCGTGCGTCCAGATAAAAGCAACAAAGAATCACAAATCGATTCTTCCAATCTCCACCCCTCGCCATCGATCATCGTCACCGTCGCCGTCGCCGTGATCCGCAGCATGGCGGCGCCACCGCCACCGCCTCCGCGTCCGCGTCACCCCGTGGCAGACAACGACGACCTGGTCGGCGAGATCCTCCTCCGCATCCCGCCGGACGACCCCACGCGCCTCGTCCGCGCCTCCGCCGTCTGCAAGCGCTGGCGCCGCGTCCTCGCCGACCCGAGCTTCGCCGCGCGCCACCGCGCGTTCCACCCGAGGGCGGCGGCGGCGGCGGCGGCCCCCGTGCTCGGCGTCCTCCACAACCCGGCCGACCGCGAGCTGGACCGCTTCGTCCCGGCCGCCGCCTCCTCCTTCCGCGCCGCCGCCGGCGACCGCCGCAAGCACCACATCCTCGACTGCCGCCACGGCCGCGTCGTCCTCTACGACTACGACTCCCACTACCCCACCGACGGCCACGTCGTCTGGGACCCGATCACCGGCGAGCAGCACAGGATCCCCAACGTGATGGATGCCTTGACCCACCCGGCCGTCATCTCCGGCGCCGCCGCGGGTGGGGGTGGTGGCTCGGCCTCCTTCATCGTCGCCTTCGTCGGCGTGCAGAATTGGGAGAGGCACTTCTGGGACGCGCACGCCTGCTTCTACTCGTCGGAGACCGGCGAGTGGAGCGTCCACATCAACATCCACCTCGACCTCGATGGGTACCACCTCGAGGACCGCCCCGCCGCCCTCGTCGGCGGCGACACGCTCTACTTCGTCGGCAAGTCGGGGATCCTCCTCCGGTACAGGTATGGCCTCCCGCTGCGCTGCGGCAGGGACATCCTGGGCCACGGCATCACCTCGGCCGACGTGCTCTCGGTGGTCGACCCGCCGCCGGGCGCCAAGCGCCGCCTCCGCCTCGGCTACACCGTCGTCATGGCGGCGCCGGAGAGCGACGGCGGCGGGCTGCGGCTGGGAGTCCTGCACCGCCACAAGCTCGCCCTGTGGGACAGGGAGGAGGACGGCTCCGCCGCCGCCGCCGCCGCCCGGTGGGTGTGGCGCGTGGCCATCGATCTCGAGCAGGTGCTGCCATGGCCGGTCGGGAATACCAAGGGCAAGGAGCGGGCGTGCTTGGCCGCAGTTGCCGAGGACCCCAACGTCATCTTCGTCGGCACGGAAGAAGACGGCGTCTTCGCCGTCGAGCTCGATTCGCTGCGCATCAAGAAAGTGTGCGAATTGGGCAAATCACAAGGCCGTTTCTTCCCCTTCGTCAGCTACTGCGCCGAGTCATTTCTGGTATCCATCTCATATTTCTCATCTGTTCATGCAAGTTTGGTTGCTGATTTAAAATGACATGGTTTGGTGGTTTTTATTTTATTCTATTTTTATTTTTACAGCTGAGCCTAGCAACCAGCAAATTGCCAGCACCAGCGGCAAATTAATCCACCATCTTGCAGTCTGATCGATGTTCTTCGGTGATTTGTTTCTTCTGCGGAAAGTTCAGGGAGACAAGCAGTTTAGTTCGATCACTTGGGTCAGTTAGCATAGTTCCTGACGATTTTTTTGTTGTGGTGTTCTTCTTATCAAATTGTGACCATGGATCATCACTTAAGTTTCAATCGATCAGTTTCAGCATACGCGAGTCATTTTGTTTCAGTCATTGCCTGACACCAACCATCAAGTGTCCTGAAAAAATGAACCGTTGTTGTTCAGTCTCAGTCGGATTCAGACAAAATTACCAAAGCATCAAGTAATTGGGGGATAATTCGGCTCATTGAATTCACTGTGATCATGATTTGAGACATTCTTCATTTTACACATTTTTCTTTTTTGACATAGTTGAGTTCAGAGTCTGTTTGCCCCATCCTGTTTGAAGTTTTCGGTGTTTTCTGAAGAATGGTCTGTGTTTCAGCTTAAACATAAAACTCTAGGTTATCTCATTATCTTCTGAAGATTTGTTCCGAAATGCTCCCATGACCGTGGAATTGTCGCATTGACACTTTTAATCATTCAGTTTCAGCATATACGGGTCATTTTTTTCCTCATGGATCGAACACTAAGTTTCAATTCTGTTTCAGCATGTCCACTAAAAATTCAGTTTCAATTCAGTTTTGCACCTGAGCATGAATTGTCCTGAAAAATGAATCGTTGTGATTCAGTCTCAGTCTGATTCAGACACAATTGCCAAAGCATCAAGTGATTGTGGACAATTCGGGGATCTGATTGAATGCATCGTAATCATGATTTTAGTCTTCCATTTTTTATATACATTTCGACATAGTTGGGATATTGTTCAGGTCTGTTTGCCCCCATCAATTTGGAGCCTTCGGTATTTTTCAGAAGAACTAGTCTGTTTCAGCTTAAACATAAAACAAGAAGCAGTGGTCTCAGCTCTTCGAGTACATCCATAGAAGGCAGCTGGAACTTAAAAATGTACCCGTTTCCCATATTTTCGTTGTATGCTATCGTATCCTACCTGTAACTTTACGGTATGCTTTTGCATGGACTTATTTTTCTTAATCCTTTCTCTAGTTCAATTCCAATCCCACCACATTTGCTCAAGATAAATTAAGACGCAGAACAGCGGGGAGTATTCAGCAAATTCTGCTGACTGGACCACAATGGTTGCTATCCCGAGTTCCACGACAATAGCCATGTCAAAGAATGCAAGCTTGCATCAGTTACAACTGTCCTAACATTGAAGTATTGGCCTTTTTCTCTTTTTTTTTCTTAAACAAAATACAAACGCAGACGCTCACAGTACAAATGATCATACATGCAGTGAGGGAGGCAGCTCTCGGGTAGGTTGGGTGACGGTCCGGGCTCTACCGTTGCCGCCTCCATTACCTACTAGCGTCAATGTGTATAAAAATTGATTCATCGGCTGTGTTTAGATTCCAAAAAATTTTGGCTAAAAATATCACATCAATTATTTGGACATATGCATGGAGCTTTAAATGTGAACGGAAAAAAACCAATTACACAGTTTGCATGTAAATTGCGAGACGAATTTTTTGAGCCTAATTGCGCCATGATTTGATAATATAATACTACAGTAAACATTTGCTAATGACAGATTAATTAGGCTTAATAAATTCGTCTCGCAATTTACAGGTGGATTATGTAATTTGTTTTGTTATTAGTCTATATTTAATACTTCAAATATGTGTCCGTATACGTTAAAAAAAATTGGCCAACGAACTAAACACAGCCATCATCATGGAATGTTATTAATCGCCCAAGACTCACACGATGATGTCGACTCCGCCACTGCATACATAACTCTACGCGAGCAATAATCATACTCCATCCGTTTCTAAATACTTTGACACCATTGACTTTTTAAGCACATGTTTGACCGTTCGTCTTTTTTTATTAAATACTTTTGTGAAATATGTAAAACTATATGTATACATATAAATATATTTAACAATAAATCAAATGATAGAAAAAGAATTAATAATTACTTAATTTTTTTTAATAAGATGAACAGTTAAACATATTTAAAAAAGTCATGGTGAAATATTTAGGAACGGAGGGAGTAATTTATTGGTGTGGGAAATTATTGCTTAGACTGTCTTGTAATATTGCCTTTTGCTTTCCTTACTTTGTTTTTAATAAAAGAAAAGGAAAAAGGACTTGTTAAGGTGGAGCAGATGGTTAGCTGTGAATAATAAAATTAACCGGAAATAACGCTACATAACGGTCAGGATGGCCGAGTGGTCTAAGGCGCCAGACTCAAGTTCTGGTCCTCTAACGAGGGCGTGGGTTCAAATCCCACTTCTGACATTTTGTTTTTTGTTATCCGTATTTATTTTATTTAGTCGAGAGTTTCATACAAACCAAAATTCTCCGAAACGAATTCATATCGACAGCTCAAAAATTTTCAGGAGATTTGTGCGACATTTCTTCATTTCTTTTTTGCCCTAATGGGCCGTAATCCGACCAAACGAAGCCCAATCGAGGCCCATCTTTCACCTGTGTTGCTGTTGACGCTCTGTGAGACTGACCTCTCCAATATAGGCTGCTGCTTTTCCCTCCCTAAAAATAATTCACGTTGATATTTTTACTTCCTTTTTTTCCTGGTATTTCCCTTTTTTAAAAATCGATGAAATTTGATGTGAAATCATTATGACACCACAAGTTGACAACACTAGCTCAACCAAAAATCTGTATAGTTGGACATGAAAATTGATGATAACACCTATGCCGCGCCTCCCATCCATGCAACATTTGCCATTTTAAATTATAGAGTCCAATTTCTGATGGAATCTATAAACGTGTCGGGCCTGTTCACTTTAATGCTATTTTCAACCTTACTAAGTTGTGATAAAGTTGCCAAAAAAGTGGTTACATTTAGTTTGCTACCAAATTTTGGTAACTATATACTAAAATTTGGTAAGGTTTTTTTTATCTAAGTGAACACGTCCGTCATTTTCAAAGTTCAAAAAATGCCCTATGAATTTGCATGCACCTCTCAAGAACACCACCAAGATAATGAGAAGGTACTGTAGAATTCTATGGCGTGAGCTGAGTTGGCAAAATTGACGAGTGACGACATTGGGTGGGGGAGAAAGTTGGAGTTGATCATTCAAGATCCAGAAAGTCCGTAGAAATAATCACGCAATATAATACATAAAAGCATGCTAATTGCTTTCGTAGAAGTGCTGCTTTTCTCTAGCTGAAGATCTTGCAAACAGGTCACACTAACCAAACGATTGTTACAGAGGACGGATGGGTACGTCACTAATATTTTTTTAAAAAATACGTTGAGAACACTCCCTTAACCGCACGCTTCAAGAGCCTAAGATGTGTTTACGTTAGAATAGGCTAATGTGTTGTCAAAATTCACTGAACATTATAAATGTTTGGTAATTAACTAAATCCATCTGTATATTTATTATTTTTTAAAATATAGTATGATTTAAAATAACATTAATCTGAACAAGCCCATGAGTAAATTCAGACTTTCAGCACGAAAGGCATAACATTTTAAGCATGGCCTCATAGACAACTAGTATAAAAAATTACAGTCATTCGGGATTGTCTCGTCTCTAAGATCTTTCTATGAAGTTTAGGTGAGAGGTCATAATTATTTTATAGCTAATAAGTCATGGGAAAATAAATGAAGTTACCAAAATAATGATTTAAAAGAAAATGCAAAAAACAAAATTATGATTAAGAAACTGAAAATTCAAATTTTAGCTATGAAATAAGCCAACCAGTAAAAGATGGAGCTGAAAGAGCTAGCTAGGCGGCTTGCGTGTCCATACCTCTACGGTCCTAGAAAAAAAAGAGAGGAGGGTTTTAGAAAATTTTAGAAGAGCTCTAAGCTTCGCCGTCTCCTCGTGCTAATTAATCAAACCCACACAACACTAATCAACGCGATCCCCCACATCCGCTAATCACAACAGAACACCTGTAACATATTAATTAACTAACTAATCTCCCCGCAAAAAAAAAAACTAACTAATCTACATCCATCTCGTTGCTCGTGCCTAATCCACATGACTAATTATTGGCTACCATCACGGCCGGTCGATGTCAGAGCAGCGAGATGAATTGTTTGTACTCGTACTTGACCAGATTAATAACAAAGATAATTTAGCTACAATCATGGATAGAGAATCTTGTTTAACAAAATATGATAGGCGACCAGTAGATGTACACTGCAGCCCATAGCAATTCAAAAATCTCCGTTTAATTGACGAGCGTGCGAGCGTGGGAGGGGACCGGTGGTCTCCAGGCCGTTGGTTGGTTGGTTGGTTATGGTTGATGAGCGATCGGGCCAACCCCAACATGGAGACGCTGGACTGCACGAGCGTCGCAGTGGACGGTGTGGTGCCGCAACGAGGGGATCGAACGAATCAACGAATGATCGAAATCCTCTCGGAATCGGTAGCATCTCTTTAAAAGCGACGCTCTATCGGTTAGTAATTAAACATATTTATCATTTAAACTACTAGGTATTGATATTAATATGATGCAGAAAGAATTAAAAAAACAGATTTTAAAAATAGTCTAAAACGGTACACCTTATACGAAAACGACGCTCGGTCAATCAGGAATTTCATCTTAAACGAACCATATGTAAGCCAACTCACTGGGCACCGGTAGTAACCAACGGGAGGGGAGAGCACCCTGAGTTTACTAGGATTTTTCACTGGTATTGGACTATAAAGTGACGCATTTGCACGACTATAACAATTTTGTTATGTGTCATTAAACAATTATATCATTTGACGTAAAATTTGAGAACAAAGTAAGGTTATTTTGAGAAATATCTTTACTGTATGGTGGAGCATAAATCTACACATGTATTAGAAAATAAGCAAGGAATTTGAATTAGTTTCTCGGACCATCATCGTCGATGGGTCTGGATTGGGTCTTAGGAGATTTTATGGTGGAATGATCTACCTCTCTCATTGGTGGAGCCCGCCGTTTCAGCAGTGAACTCGACCTGTGGCTGCTTCAGGACACAGTAGTGTAGGGATTGAATTCGGTTCGCTGCAGTCTGTAGCGTGAACACTATATCCGTTTGATCTTATTTCAAAGGGCAGAGTCATCCAAAAAGCTTCATGCAGAAAATAGATGTAGGAGTACTTATGCCGTGTTTAGTTCCAAAATAATTAATTCTTCAAACTTCTAACTTTTCCATCACATCAAAACTTTCCTACACACACAAACTTTCAACTTTTCCGTCGCATCATTTCAATTTCAACCAAACTTCCAATTTTAGTGTGAACTAAACAAAGCAATGTGCAGCATGTAATGTAGGAGTAGTTATGTTCTTTTTCCCCTTCTTTTTCCTAGGTCTCAAGAAATATGAGTCGCCGAAAGGATCTTTTCTACTTATATTTGACGGCTCAGATATCTTCTCTCTTTTTGTCCTTTTAGATCCGATGGTTATTATTTGTTACATGATATGGCATATTCTAGTTCTATTTTAATATTAACTTTTCACTAGTTAAGATTGGAGGCAAAAAAAAAATGCTCTGAAGTGAAGCGAAACGAAGGATCTCCTATAGTGTGCTCCCTCTATTTTAAAATATAGTAATTTAAAATTAAATTTAACATCAATTAGTATTATGAAAAGCTAGTATCAAATTTAGGTTGATAGTAGTATACTATTATATATTTTAAATAAGAGAGGTAAGAGTTCCTTAACGATTGTAAACTTCTTCATTGCGTACGTTTGTGCCAAACTGCCAAGCCTGTCATCAACTTTACTAAAAACCGCCTTTTTCATTGTTGACCTTAGACCTTGCTAAGGTATGTGCAATCAAGGGTGTGTTTTTTAAGTACATTTACATTTACTCTCTTTTTTTCGTGTACGGCTTTCCAAACTACCAAATAATATACAATTTTAAAAACAATTATAACAAAGTATTATTTTAAAGGTTTTTATCCTAGTTCTTAATAGATTCTAAACTAATCCGTCGCTCTATCTTTCGTGTTGAGGTAGGGTTCCCAAAACACACACAACACAACACACCAAACCCAACCCGAGTACCCGACCGCGCGCGTGCCCCCTTTCCCCTGAAAACCCACACCACCACCGCGACACGACACGTACGACACGACGACGCCGCGAGTCACGGGAGATTAGCCGAAGACCGCAGCGGCGCCCCCCGCGCGCGCGCGCATGTGATCCGCCCCGCCTCCGCGCGCCCGCCGATCGATTCCGACCTGTGTCGCCGCCGCACGCCACCACCACCACGGATTCCTCTTCTTTTCTCTCGCAGCCATGAATAATCCCCCGAACCCCAGTATCTATCTATCCATCTATCTATCTGCTCCATCCTCTCACGAGACAAGATACCAATAATCCTGTGGCTTCCGTGATTTCTCCCAAAGCAACAACCCGAGCCGTGCTTCCCTTCCCCTCTTCCGTCCGTTTGTTTTGTCCGTCTCTGCTTGTGTTTTTGGTTGGATCAGGACAGCAACGGCCGACCACAACTGCTGATATGATGATATATCACTGCTAACACCCGAAAAAAAAAATTGGGCAACGAGAGGAGGAAAAAGAAATCCGGCAATCACCTGGCGGGAAAAAAGAATGAAAAAAAAAATGAATATTGAGAGAGAGAAATTTGATGGACACAGAGGAAGTGCAAGATCGGAAGCTTCAATGGATTAATAATTCACTAATCACCCAGAATAACAATAATAATGTACACGTACAACAAGTACAGCTACAATCACCTGCACTGCTGCTGATCGCTCGCTCGCTCGTGCATCGGGATGCACGCTAATTACAAAACTTCCCGATGATTAGCGGCGGCGATTAGCGATCAGCAAGGGAGCAAACAGAAGCAACAAGTTCCGGATTAAGGGACTAATGGCAGATTAATTAGCTGGAGCTAGTAGGAGCAGGCGACCCTGAGCATGGAGCGGCCGCGGAGCATGCCGCGGTACAGCGCCTCCCGGTTCGCCGGCATCGCCGTCGCCGCCGTCGCCGCCGCGTTCCTGCACGACGGCTCGGCCGCCGCCGGGCGGGACGACGCATTGCTGTCGTTGTCGACGACGTCGGCGGCGAACCTCACCCGCTTCTTGCTCCCGCGCCGCGCCTTCTCCCTCTTCCGCTTCTCTGCAAGAAACACACGTCAGG
Source organism: Oryza sativa Japonica Group (assembly GCF_034140825.1). Taxonomy (NCBI): domain Eukaryota; kingdom Viridiplantae; phylum Streptophyta; class Magnoliopsida; order Poales; family Poaceae; genus Oryza; species Oryza sativa. The sequence continues at coordinate 24,802,075 of NC_089040.1, read as the reverse complement.
TGAGAGGAGAGTCCTAAAGAGGAGCCAAGAAGAACAGCACGCACGACGGCGCGCTATGGCCATCCATGGCGGCGCTTTTGCTCCGCTCGCTCACCGGAGGAGGAGAGGCAGGGGCGGAGGCGAGCAGGGGCGTCGTCGTGGTGAGGCGGCTTGTTGGCGCGGCAGAGGGAGAAGAGGACGAGGGTGCCGGAGAGCGCCATGGCGGTGGCGGCGAGGGCGAGGCCGGCGTGGGAGCCGCCGGCCGACGAGGACGAGGACGACATGGGAGCAGCTCAGGTAGCTCGAGCTCGGCGCGCGGCGGCGGCGACTGTTTGGGGAGGTAGTTGGTTGGGTGGTTAAGGCGAGAGGGACCCCTGCACTGCACTGCAATGGCAGAGAAGCCCGTAGGCACGCTGCTACTATAATATACTACCCGCTACTGCTGGTTGCTTTGCTGGAGCTGGACTGAGGTTGGTCAAGCTAGTTTATTAGGGTAGTTCAGTACACTTATCCAACTGGTAAATTATTACTACTACTGTAATTTTTAATTTTTTTCTATTTTTATTTTGGGAGAGGTTTGTTTTGGGTTGGAATCATTGGTGCAGGGTACAATGGTCATTTTGTAGTTGATGTTTCAATTTGTATTCAGTTTTCCATGGAAGAGTGGGGGCTATATATGCATCTTCGGCAGTGGCTGTATGCACGTTGTTGGTGTAGAGGCTGAGTTTTAATCCATTATTAAAAATATATTTGTCATTTGGTAATTCCGTCGATAAAAAAATGCATAGGACTAGTTTCTTATCGGTGGATCTACATCGAGACTTATAATAAAGTGCGCGAGCGGTCCCTAAACTTGTGCGGGTATGTCATTTAGGTCTCTAAACTTTCAAAATGCATTTTCGGTTCTTTGAACTTGTTTTGGGTGTCATATAGGTCCAAACAAGCTCCAACCTCTTCCATGCGCTGATGTGGTATGCCACGGTAGCGCCTACGTGTTAGTCGGATCCACATGCCAGTTACATAGAAAAAATATAATTAGAAAAAAAACATATTTTCTCGTCTCTACCTTCGAATTTTTATCTTTTTTTCTGTCTACCTAAGAGGAGAAAATATGGTTTTTAATTTTATTTTTTTATATATGCTTGACATGTGAATTTCACTAACACGTAGGCGTTACCGTGGCATTGCCACATCAGCGCTATGGAGCGGGTTAGAACCCGTTTGGACCTACATGACACAAACAAGTTTAGAGACCTAAAAAATATATTTTAGTAGTTTGGAGATCTAGATGACACACTGGCACAAGTTTCGGGATCGCCCATGTGCTTCACTCTATTCTATATGGATAACAAATGTCTTGATTGATTGTGCGTTTGTGCGTCAAGTGTTATAGCGGCTGCGATAACCAGCCCAGCCGAGCAGGTCCAAATTGGATGCTATTAGAAAAAAAAAGTGTAAAACGCTTTTGGGTAAATCCTACAATGAAATTTATATTCATGAAATTCATATTTGTTTGAAAATTCGGTCGGTCTCAAATTATTGATACTTTTATGTGCATATATGAATTCATCACCAAGCCAGTCCATCTGAAATACATAAATTGCAGCATAGAAGATACAAAGGGTCATACAAGAAACCACTCTCACTAGAAAAGAATAGAAACATGGGAGGTAGTAGTAGTAAATAAAACCAAATAAAACTAGAATTTCGTATTTAATTTAAATCTGTGTTCCCAGCATTCAGAACCTGATGAGACAGAGTGGAATTCTGTGGAAAGCTGGAAATAATACCCCTGTGGACCAGGTCATCAGTCATCACCAGGACAGTTTTTGTTTTCCTTCTTTCATTCCCCTTGTTTTCACTTGCAACACCTGTAAATCCTACTGCTGGTGTTATCCGGCACGGCACGATGAATTATTGGGGGGATGTCTCCCTCTTCTTGCTACCTTTGACATGAGGTCAGATAAGACGGTCACCCAATGTTATGTCTGCAAAAGATTTATGCTTTTCCCCCCTCTTTTACAAGTGAATGGAGGCCAAGGTTATGATGAAAATACTTTTTTTAAAAAAAAATCTTGGATCAAATTCCAAATTAATTGAGGCCAAGAAGTAAGATTCAGTGACTGCTTGGCAGCAGGGCAGGTAGGACAACATATGCAGGCTCTCCTGATGCTTTTACTTTGCTACCAGTTGCTTTAAATGATCTAGTTTGCCTCTCATTTCTGCAGCCAGTATGGTTTTTGCTCCAACTAGTAAATAAAAGAAAAAAAAAGGCAAGGTCCTCGAATTTGTTTATGATTTTATTACAACCTCTATACTTTCAGAAAAAAAAAACAGGTTAGAGCTCTTACTCTTGCTAGGTGTATCATATAAAGCAGTTCAAAAAAGGGAGGAAAAAACAATAAAAACCGTTTAAAAAAACTAAGAGAAAAAACCATTCCAAAAAACACAGAAAAATACGGGGGAGAAAAGATTGAACTATGTCCATCAGATCTGGTTCTGTTGAAATGTACAGTCCTGTGACTAGTGTACTGGTCTAAACTATTAACTATTGTAAGTATTATTGAGCGGATCAGCACCTTACAAGGTACTCCCTCCGTTTCACAATGTAAATCATTCTCGCATTTCCCATATTCATATTGTTGTTAATGTATGGAAAATGCTAAAATGACTTACATTATGAAACGCAGGAAGTATTAGACTTTCACAAGCTTCTCCCATCAATCAGACCAAATCTCCCTAGAAAAACCTAAATTATGTCACGTTTTGGATCCCATTAATTCCATCGTCGTCATCACGTCGGATCCAATGATCGTTAATTGCATCAGCTAGCTTAACCAAATGAATATTATTTGTCCAGCCAAATGGCCCTTGTACCTGCCGGAAACTGCTGTCCTATGTAGCGGTTTCGCGTGCAATTTGCAACGAAAAAGGACGCCCATTTGGCGATGTAAGCTGACATCGATGCCCCCAAAAGAGCCCAATAGGAAGCTAATGGAGGATTAATTAATGAAAAAAAATCCTTGAATTCATGTTTGCCTCTCTTTTTTTAATTCAAATTATACATGTATGACGTATAGAGCAGCATGCATGATGTAGGTGTACTGTTAGCTGCAACTGGAATTATCCAATTCCAGTTAAAGTGGAACCCTAACCCAATTATTTGAGATCTAGGACAAGCAAACCGCACTTTTGCCACTCTTTTTCTTTTTTTCATGCCGCTGCTAGCTAATGGAGAACACATCCATAATCAGTATCTAAAATGGGTGAGGTACATCTATATATCCTTTAGGATAATAAGATTTTTTTTCTAATTATTTCTATAAAACTTTAAAAGCAAAGTCGATCTCCTTCCATCCCCTCCTCACACCACGTGTGTATAACCACTGGATTAAATGATTTGTCCTCAATCACCATTCTAACTCATCTCTATTTATATGGGCATGTTATAACGTACGAGCGTGTTATTAGAATTATCCAATTCCATTTTCTTGGTTTCCTTCTCGCATAGGTATATCATCATGACTTCAAGAATATACAAAGTACATATGACAACTTAATTAAACCGTTAATATGCCACCTTCCTATCTCCTGAAGTTGAACTATATATGCTGTGAAGAAATATATGGATGGTTGAAGTAGAATCTAATTCAATATTGTCACATCGTATCCAATGATCACTGCAACCAATCAGGATGAATATTCACCTATAGTTCCCGATAAAAACCGATGTTTTATGCCGTGTTCTCTTGTGATAGCTTAGTTAGACCGCAACTTACAAAAGGGACACTATCGACCAAACGCTGACGTCTCTTGAAAGAGATGTTGAAAGAGCTCAACAATTGAAGCTAATGGAAGATTTGTTATGAATAAACTCTAGCAAATGGGAATATCCTAGATTCCATGGATGACGTACATACAGAGTTCTTTTTCCCTTTTGGAAGTTATGGGATATAGGTAGCTATAGTACTAGTATTGCATCGGAAATGCTTGCTTGCAACGACCTAGAGTATCCAATTAGAGTGGAACTATAACCCAACTATTTGCGCTCTTGTACAAACAATTGCTCTTTTGAAGCTCTTTTCTTTTCCTTTTATGTGTAATGGAAGGAACAACCTTTTGCACTACTTTTGTTGTCTAGCATTGTGCTGAATTCACTAGTTAAAATGGTTAGGGTACTCAATGTACCAAGAAAACAAGGTCGACACAAATTGAAGACAATTTATTGTCTTATACTTTTGAGTTTACATAGATTTATCCCCAATTGGGAAATTTTGGACACCTAGTAGCCAACAATGCCATTTATAAATCCTTGGTAGGAAAGATCGTCCATTTCTCATGTGACAATAATTTCATTTAAACCATGAAAAGATAATCACCTTCAGTTGTATTCGAATTAGTGGCGAAGCTTTTTTTTTTTTTTTTTGAGGATCTTGTCCTCCACATACTTATTATATAGTACTCCCTCCGTACTTATAAAGTAAGTAATTTAGGACAATGTTTAAGTCAAACCTTAGGAATATAAATCATGAATAACTCTCAAGTTGTTGAGTTTGAAAATGTAAAAATTATATGAATAGATTTGTCTTGAAAAATACTTTCATAAAAGTACACATATATCACTTTTCAATAAATATTTATAGAAACAAGAAGTCAAAGTTGTGTTTTGGAGACCGTGTCGCTGTCCAAACGACTTACTTTACGAGTACGGAGGGAGTACCTTTGTTTCATTTTGACCTTTTTTAGTCAAAACAAATAAACTATCAAAATACATTCAATATTAGATGTAATGAAATTAAATTAATGCTACAAATGTTATTATATTTTTCTATAAACTTGATTAAAGTTTAGAGAAGTTTGATGAGAAAATAAAAATGACTTATAATATGAAACGAATTATAAACGGAGGGAGTAATTTTTAAAGTAATATAATAATTAATATGATCTAAAATAGCTAAAAATACACAAGCTATCCGTGCCCGGTGACACATCAATGATTGGAATTGGGTTAACTAATGATCTAAAACCTTAGAAAGAAAATTTAGAGAAAAAATACCACTAAAATACAAGAAATTGGAAAATATAGAATTGGCATGAACTCATGGGAAATGTTTGCACGAGGTATGTCGATTCAGCTGCTGTCCTGGTGTTCTTGTGTTAGATAATCCTACAACCTGCTTTTTTTTTTCCCTGGCCCTCTCTCTCTCTCTCTTTTTTTAAACACCTGGGCCCTCTCTCTCTATCTCTCTCTCTCTCACTCTGATGATTACTTTTCCCAGGCGTCCTTGTTCTTATCCCCTATCCGCCCGGGGATTTGCAGTACAAAACCCAACACGCTGTGGCTCCCCTTTTGTACTGCGTCCCTGCTGCCTATGATCTCATTGGTGGCCGACCGCGGCATCGACGGCTTCGTCACGGAAAGAGGAGAGGAGAGGCTCTCCCCGTCGCCTGCCAAGTGCGAAAGCGGAGGAGAAAGCGAAGCATAGCAAAGAGAGAGATCGCTGCCGTGCCGTGACGCAAATCGAAGGGAGGGTCCCGCGCTGGCTGTCACGTTGGGAGATCCTATGGTAGGAGTACGGTGGTGGTGGTGGTGACAGGATCCGTCCTTCTAGGGCGTCCCGGGAGACGTCGCTGTTGGGAGTTTGGGGACACTTGTCGCCTCTGTGGTGACCCGGCAGATTGGGATTGGGATTTGGATCCGGTGCAGTACCTAGTGTGACTGCAACATAAGCAGTCACATTAGGACCTTTTGATGTAAATCTGAGGGTCCAAAATCTATCAAGTATTGTTCACACGAAAAAAAAACTGTAAAACTAGCATCAACATTGTAGCATCAGATCTAGACCGTTCATTGAAAAAATGGATGGCTGAGATGATGTGCAGTTCCTAACTTGCAGTCACAGTTAGGACTTCACTAAATCTCAATTCATCAGATTGAGAGGTCATCGCTGCTTGGTGTGGTAAAACCGTAAAATTAGCAGTGCTAGGATCCTAAAACCTACTCCTTCTTTAAAATTAACCAATCTAACATTAGATTAAAAGTTTCTTTTTCCAGATTTATAATAGTAGATTTAGGTAATGTCTCCAATCTTAAATTGATTTATTTTAAGATAGAAGTAGCACGTGTGAGGTTTTTTTTTTTACATCAGACAGATATAAAGAAATTCTCTATTTCTAGAGGACCATTCACATGGTAACAACATGACAACTGACAAGTAGATTTGTGGTTTCGGCTTACCACATCTGAGCCATGCCTCCACTTTAGTCAAGCCCATGCCCCACAACAGAGCTACACGTGTCTTGCAAAAGGAATTTGTGTCTAGTTAAGACGATCTACTTACAAACCGTATTGAGTGAGGCCGTACCCTCGAGTTCCAAGCAGTGAAGGCCAAATCTGGAACTAGGGAGAGGCGGAGTATGGTTAGATATGTCAAATATGAAAGAAGGCGGCGGTGCTCACTGCCAGGGACAAGTGAAGAGAGGGTGAGGAAGATGGCTGATGATGAGGGAGGGAGAAAAGGGGCCCACCACCATGGATGTTGCACCGATTTACCTCTGCGCCACCCTAATCTTATTATTTCGTTGCTCCACGTCGCCTCGATCTGACCAAATTCAACAAGTTTGTAGCTAGCATTGGCACGCTCATGACCAGATTTAGCGAGGTCTTTGCTTGTTTGATGGTTGACGGTGAAAAATCGACCTGACGATAATCTCCTCAGCCCTAACCAGCCTTGATCTATGCTGATGGCTAGCTCGTCGGCCGAAGAAGTTGAGGTCATATATGAGGAGAAATGAAGCGATGACGGTGCCCAAGAGTGCTTGTTGGCATGTGCCAAGGAGGAGCATGTCAGGAGAGAAAGGAGAATATGGGAAATGGTGAGGAGGGTTATGCTAATACCCCATCTTTAGAGTGTTTAATGTAAAATTATGGACATAGTGTATATAAATTGAGATAATATCGTGAACTAAAATAGAAATTGATATGGGCAACTTGTAAAATTAAAGCCACTACGTGTTATTGGAGAGGAGTATAGTCTCCGTCTATGTGTTCTTATGAGTGGCTTCCACTACCGTTGCTACCCTATTAAACTTTAGTAGTTTTCAAAATACATCCACTTTAAACTCTATCAAAATTTGATAAGCCTACAAACAAATACATCCATAATCACTAAAATTTGGTAACAACATAATGCCAAACTTTACTAAGGTTATTTCTGGCAACAATTCACGTGCCTATAAACACTAGACCTCGGTCAGCTGGTCAAGAAACGGCGATTTCTAAATCCAAAAGGGATAGTGGAGAAGCGGGTGGACGAGAGACACGAGACAACGCAAGAGGCTGTAGCCAGCATCACCAGCTAGCACCAGGAACAGGAAGCTTCTGCCCGGTTTCTCCCTACGTCTACATCCCCGGTTGCCCAGTTCAGCTCCCCTCCACTTCTCAAGCTCTTCCAACCGAGTAGCTTTCATCCAACTGCGAGAGCTTCTAGAAGACCAGAACAACCCAGAGACTGTGAAACATCAACCTCTCGAGGCACTCAACTCTTTTCATCAAGAAGCTTCCTTCTAATCATACTGCACACATGGCTGCTCAAGAGTTTATCTGAATTGGGAGTATCCAATCTACATGCCACACAGCAGCACAAGGCCTCTCATGAGTGACCACTGATGTTCTGATAACAACAGGTAAACAACAATGGCAGCTGACAGCACACCATCTCCTTGCTCTGCACAAACGTTGGCAGCTATTGAAACTTCCACAAGTTTCTGAGAATGCCAGTTCAGAAAGTATGGAGCAAGCCACAGTACCACTGCTTATGGAACAAGAGAAGACTGCCATGTAAGCAGTCCAGAAAGGGATCAACTTCTAACTTCTAAGCACATATATATACATGTACACATACAATTTGAGGGGCATTTTACCGTCTTTACACTGCTCACCGGGTCATTTGCGTATTCATTTAACAGGGTAACCATAAGGAAGTTATATTGGTAAAGCTGGCAGATTATTACATACAGTAGGCATTGACTTTTTTGGCATGTAGCCAAGGGGCAATACAGGCATGTATAACCAGCACCCTTTCTGCAGGGCAATTTCGTCGTCAGTAAAGGTCAAGCTCCTCTTTAATTTCAGGAGCACAAGGAATGGTAAATTAAGTTAAAGAGTGTTTTCCTGTGTTTTACAGTTTGACTAACAAAACTCACCCCAGGACAGGGGCAAAATAAGCCTTCAGGAATTCACGAGGACCAGCTAACTCGGAGCAAACGATGCCTTACTGAAATGTCAAAAGTAAAGGAAATGAGTCATAAAGAAGAGAATTTGTCCAGATCTGTGAGAACATGAGTTACAAGTTTAAATAACTGAACAAATTATCATGTTCATAAACTAACTCTTGAATTAGAACAGTATCATAATTCACCAAGGATCAGGCCCTCCGTCCACATATAAGGTATTTTGACTATATACATGGACAAGTGCTCCCAGGTGCATAGCTAAAATCCCCTTATATTTGTGGACAGAGAGAGTAGGTAACATAGTTCATTTGGAGTGGAATTGAAACTATTGGCAAACAATATTGCAGTAATGCTATGAAGTTGGCTCCAATAATACAATTAGAACCTGACACATGAAAAGAGCCAGCTGTATATTCGACAGATTTCAACAAGCATATTTGTTATCAGTTGCATGAATTGTATGGGACAATGAGTACAAACTAAGATTCGTTAAACTCTGGGCATACTTAGTACTAGTTTGCCACGGCAATGCTCCCAAGTCCTGAAATCTGGAATCAAGGCTCATAACAAAGAAAAGATAATTAAATTGTTGTTTTTATTCCTATTATTTTGAAGTACCAGGGCATCTAGAACAGAAGTACCACTTATACATACGGTTTTCAAGGAGACAAAATAGACCACAAATCTCATAACGTTTCAAGCTAACTATTCTATACAAGTTAATAATGTTTCTTCATTCAAAGCAAACAACATTTCATTTCATCACCTTATAAAGTCATATAGAGATCATGCTTCCAAACAGAACTGATCCCATTGATATTCCAGGACATACAAATATTATTAACAGGAAAAAAAAATATTTAGTCACTTCCACGGCAGGTGATTCCGTGATTGGCACATATAATGAAATTGAAATGTCCTAATGTTTAGACGCTCTCTTGTGTGCATTAATGTAATAGACAAGATCGGAGGAGGAGGACGAGCAAGCAGATTTAGCTGCAAAAACAGTATGGAATGGATTTCCGTCTGTACCTTTCAGGTTCTTTGGCCATTAACATATTTGATTCCAGATCTAGTATCAGTCAAATTCGATCTTACTTTGGCCATTAATATGCACACACATTTAACTTATACTGGGTCCATACTCATACCTCTGAATATCCTGCAGCTTAACTAAATAATAAACTAAAGTATTAACATAGTCCTTTTCAAGTCTTTCACTTTTTTTGAAGTCTATTCATGATACCAAGGTGTATTCAGCTATGATACAAAAAAAAAGTTATGCATACGATAGCTGTCTCTTACAGTATGTTCCACTTCTAGAAGACTAAAGTATTATAGAGTATTAACTATCCATATGAGCACAGTTAAACTGTACACCAGGATCAGCAAATTTTAGGCATTTAGCTTCCAGTACCCACTGGGTTTCTCTGTCACAGGATCAAGGGAAAAAAAGGACAAAATGCTCAGTTTTCAAGCTTGCTGATTAAGCATAATTACATAAGCTAACTCCTAAGAAACATCATCAGCTCTAGTCGCTGTGGCTGCTAATATAAGCTATGTTGTTCACTATTCACTTCCAAGTATGTGCAGCAGCATAAAGTAGTTGTGTATGTACAAAAAGGAGTTGTTATAAAGAACAGAAGGGCATGTCAAGTATAACTGTTGTGATATAACATGACAGTTAGGAATTGTACCAGTACGCCAGCAAAGATGTCTCAATGATCTGATGGTTATCGCTTCATTTCTGGGAAATGAAAATTAAGAGAGATGCCACCATAGCTTCAAATTCTGTCCTGAAGGCACCGTCTTGCACTTCAAAAAAGTAGCTACTTAACCAGTAAAATCATGTATCGTCATTATCTCTACAGTCAGCCATGTCAATAAATGATGGCCGATTTGCCAAACAGCTCCGTAATTCAATCAAGGGAGAGATTTTTCTTCATTGCTTCATACACTAGGTAGGTAATACTTGCTGCAGGCACCACTTTAAGAAGATTTGGTAGGATTCCTTTGTAGAATCCAGAAACACCCTCATGCTGTAGCGTTCTCCAGAATACATCAGACATACCTCTATATGCAGATTCTGAATTGGCTCGTTGAGCTTGCAGTCTACAAAGATTTAAAAGTACTGTTGAGAAAGAGTGTGTGTTTGCTTCTTTTCTTTACAAGTCGACAATGCATTCTTACCTTGTCCTGATAACCTGTAAAGGGTAAACACATGTTGCCCCCAAGGCTCCTGATACAGTCCCACAGCCCAGTTGTACTAGAGGACCAGGATCTACACAACCATGATAAAATTCAAGAATCAAGAAACGGAGTTGAAAAGCAAAAGGGTAGGAAACAGAAACAGTTTCTGAATGGAGGCTCACCACTATCCTTCAGGATATATGTCTTGGATACGTCTTTCAATGTCTCATATACAGCAAGATCAATTCCGGCATAAGGGACAATACCAAGCAAAGATGGAACCAGACCTCTATAGAATGCTCGAGGACCCTCGTGCATCAATATATCCCTTGACAATGCACCAAGACTAGGTACTTTACCATCCACACATGAATAAGTCTGCAGTCGTGTTTTCACTAAATCTACGGGATAAATTGCTGTTTGTGCTACTGCACCAGCCAAACCACCAGCTACAAGACGTTCAGAAGGACCAACTTCGCTCTTATTTTCTCCTTTGCTCTTCATAATATATTCTTTCAGCATTTCATAGGCATAAAATCTTATTGCGCTTTCTGGAGCAACTTTCACAACATTCAATCCATTCCCTCTAAAAAATGCTAACATGCCACCCTGGCTCCATATATCCTTAATTGAATGCATGACTGTAGTTCGTGTAGTCTGTACTTGCATGATCACTTTAAGGCGGTCAAGAGGTGCAGTTGCAGTACGAGATGCAGCACCTGCAATCCCTCCTGCAATCAGATATTTACTTGCATTGACCGACTTACTTATGCCTTCTGGTATAACAGCCTGTTCACCTATATCTACAAGACATACTCTTTCCCAGTGATGATAAATATTCTCAATGGTTACTTCATTAGGATATAGCAAAAGAAAGTCCCTCCACTCTTCAAAAGTAATAATTCCATTGTTGTCCTTGTCCACATGCTCGACAAACCGTGCAAGCTCCTCATCATCAATCTCTATACCTGCAAACAACAAGCTGACATTGCTTGTAAGATATATTATGGATGTGCAAACAATAAAATCTCTAAATAACCCAACTATGAATATATTTAAGACTTCAGGCAAAGCAGAACCAAGGAAGCAAACAATGTGTATGCTTTTTTAAATTTGACAGAAGGTATATTTTTGGTAGAAGATACCATAAATTAATAAGGTATAGCTAAATAATGCAAAGTCAGATTGTGCTCTCCTGCAAGCTCAACATCCATAGGAAAGAAAATTATTTTTGGTCATACTTGAGACAAAAATATGATCACATGAAGTTAAGAACTTAAGATGATAGTGTTTTCAACTCTGAATGAAGAATTGTAATCTAATATGAATTGCTCCGTGATATGGTTGAAATTAAAACCATCTTAACTAAATGTTCAATGCAAAAAAAACTTCCTGAACAAAGACCGCCCTACCACATTTAATCTTTCTTCTCAGCCTTTTGAGAAATATTCTATTACAAAAATCATCCACGTCAAGCTTTGGCATGAGAAGGTATAGCTGATATACCAGTTTTATCATTATTAGTTCTCAAGTCAAGCTAGTATGTTACTCCGTACCAGTTCAAAACAAATCATAAATATACCGCCTACCTAAATTCACCTTAAGGAATTCCACTTAGATAATGCATTGGCCAGCTACAATTACCTCTAAATCGAATTCATATACCCCGTGCTAAAATTTGAAAAAGGAACATGGTACTCACCATGGCCATCTTTCACTAATTATGCAAGGCCAAAAGTTTGGGCCCAATTGATTGGAAGCTGCTTCAGCCACCTTCTTGAAGTGATTTTATCATGTGAGAATGCTTCGACTTCACCTGAGGCACTCAAATTCGGTTGCCTATACTACGAAAGTCTTAGTATGGGAACATAGTCTTGGATCTATATGCTGTATCAATAAGGGATTCAGTCTTCTGAAACTAATAGAGTTCGCCTTGAACAGGGAATAAGGAAAATAACTAAAACGTTTGCACTCTTAAACTGCCTCCAGTTTTTGGACTCTGTGACAATCTAATATCTAACAAGAAACTGATAAGTCTTTGAGGCTATATATTTGCTCTCATAACTATATATCACAAGATTAACGAAGCATAAAATCCAACATTAATCAGTCAAAAAATGAGGAACCAATTCAACTTATTCAGTGGAAGCAGGTTATTGTAATGAATCTAATAAAATATGGAACTCAATATGTGGAACTGCTTAACAAGAGAGGATTTAGGACAAATGCAACGCATCAATAGGATTGGATTCTATGAGCTTCAACACTTATATATGGTAGATGAACACCTAATATGAAAACCTGTGAGCGGTGGCAAATACAAGGCTTATCCTGTTTGATGTGATGGCAAATACAATGTCTTATGTTGATCAGCCCTAGTTCCAGTGAATCTAACTACAGAATAATTACATTCAGCAGGCAATAATATGCAATACTGATAGGAAAATGATTTCAGAGATCCAAGTTCACATTGCACTAGTGAAACGTGATCCCGTAGGATCATAGTCATGCCACTACTAAGTGGTTAGGCTCAATCCTTCCTCAAATATTGTGGGAAAATGGACAAAATCTAGTAGCATGTTAACTGAAAATTTTCAGATGCTCCCAAGGTTCCACTACTCAATGTCAGTAGATGACACTGTTCTAAAACTCAGCCCTAGGCTAGGTACCAGTGTACCACCTAGGTGACTATTGGGCGCTAGGTGCCCGGTGGCCGCACCAATTAGGCATTATATGGTGCTTTAGTCAACCGAACTATCCTTGAGGGCTCTTGTGCTCATATTTTAGTGTTCTATTGTCTTAACTTTTATGTGATATGCTCACTAATTGCTTGGTTTCACTAGTCGCGTTGGACCTAGGTACTGGACATGCCGACCATCTAGTGCCTACCGCCTTATTGAATGTTCCCTACAAGTACCATTAAGCTCCATTGGTATCAGTACATTGTTCGCCGCATAAGGACTTCTTCCCGTCTTCAAACATTACAACACACATCTACCCATCGAGTAAACCAAAACCAAAAAAAAGGAACAATTCCAATGTATGGCTACAAATTCACCACGAGCATCCAGCAACAATCAAGTAAAGTAATAATGCGTTTGAAACCACATTTCGCCGAACACGTCAGAATACGGACAGCGGAGCGACGTGTGACAGCACGGGAAGGAGGCGATCAATGGCTGCGGAAGGTGAGGGTGAAGGTGAGGCGAGCGCATACATACCAGCCTTGACGAGCGCGTCCCAGAGCTCCTCGGGGAGGATGCAGCCGTTGTGCTCGACGTCGATGGCCTGGAAGATGCGGTAGAGCTCGAGCTCCTTGTCGTCCATGTACCGCCTGAAGTCGTCGTACCCGACGCGGCCGTCGCGGTCGCGGTCGCAGGCGCGGAGCAGCTCCCGCGCGTACTTGCACTCGGCGGGGATCTGCAGCGCGGCGAGCCCGGCCTCGATCTGCGCGTAGTCCAGCTGCCCGCGCCCGTCCACGTCGAAGAAGGCGAACATCTCCCGGATCCGCGCCTCCCTCTCCGCCTCCGTCTCGTGCAGCGCCAGCAGCACGTGCTCCATGGTCACCGCCCCCGCCTTCCGCGCCGGCTCGCACCCTCCCGCCGCCGCCGCTGCAGCCGTCGCCGCCTCCGCCTTGGCGACGGGGGGCGGGGAGGCGCCGCCCCGTGGGTCCACCGCGTGGACCGCCGCGCCGGGCATGGCGCCGGCGGCGAGGAAGGAATGGGGGTGAGGGGGAGGCGGCGGCGGCGGCGGCGCCGGTGGTGGTGGTGGTGGGTTGGGTTGGTTTGGGGAATGGAATGGGAATGGAAAGAGGAGGAAAGGTTGGAGAAGGGGAAGGGAATATACGTGGATGTGAGAGGCTGCATACGGTATGTATGTATGTATGTATGTATGTATGTATGTATGTATACGTATTGGAATACCGTATTTTTTGGGGCTCATGGAATACGGGAAAAATCCGTATGTGTGGGAGGGGCGCGCGGCTGGATCGGTATGGGCAGCCGGGTGCCGTGCGATGGGGGACGGATGGTTAGATATCCACGTGGTCACGTGGAGATCTTTTCTCGAATAATAAACAATACTATTTGAAATGAATGAATTCTTCCGCAGTTCCATTCCAAGAAGCCTGGAGGTAGTTTTGGAAATATAAAGAAAAAAAGACAATAAAAACAATAATATTGCATTGACACTACAATATTTATATCTTATATGTTTACTATTTTCTATATACCATTATTAATCCTAAACAACATTAGACGGAGTAGAAAAGATTTTTTTTAAAATATAATACTAGCACTATGACATAATCACATGAAACATTTTCGATAAGACTTTATTGGCATGGTTCTTTTTCTGACTGTGAGAAAAAATGAGGGGTTGATAAAAATTATGCTCATGTTACATCTCGTGTCTCGTTAGACCTGTCATGGCACCGCCACCTACATCACTTGCCATTGTCCATAGGACTTAGCTACATTGGTGTCACCGACACGTCGTGTCACATTGAACTCGCTACCCTTCACTGGATTGTCTTCTCCTCAGTCGCTCTCTAAGCATGCCATCTCCCAAACACCCTTCGGACCTTCACATCACAAACCCTACACGTAAAATACCAACCCGATAGAACCGTTGAATAGCATCGATAGTCTAAGGTGAACGTTTTGTATCCATAGAAAGCACTCGTCGAGACAGTTCAATTGAGAGGTAGAAAAGAATTAGATATTTGTTGGTATGTTGGTATGTTGGTATGATTCGGTAGAGAAGAAGCAACCTGATAAAAGAAACAATTTTAGGGCCCATTTGAATCACAGGAATGAAAAAACGGAGAAATAGGAAAAACATAGGATTCTGACAGGAATGTAAGTGTAAAACAGAGGATTGCAAAACACAGAAAAAACATAGGAATGACCGTTTGATTGGACCACAGGAAAAACGTAGGAATTTGAGGAGAGATAAAGACTCAAAGGATTTCTTCCATAAGGTTCTACCTCTTGTTAAAATTCCTCCAAAACTTATATGGGAAGAGGCATTCCATAGGAATTTCATATGATTCCATAGGGTTCATTCCTTTGATTCAAAGGGTTTTGTAGGAAAAATTCCTATAGGAATAAAATCCTCTAAAATTCCTATAAATTTCCTTTGAATCAAAGGGGGCCTTAGAAAAGAAAATCTCATATATTTATATTTTTTTCCCTTGAGTGCTAAGACCACCTCCTGCATATAGGTCGGGTGGATGGTCCAACCTCGTGCGAGTTGTGAATGCTAGTAGTCCCCTTCGTGTATCTTGCTGGTGTCTGAATACATTTGATCGAGCCAGCGAAGTGCAAGTGATTCTGATTTCGAGACTGATGGACAGTGATGTATGATGGTGTGATCACGAGATTTGTTTCTACTCCCTCCGTCTCATAATAAGTGACGTTTTTGACTTTTTATTTGTAACGTTTGACTATTCGTTTTATTTGAAAAATTAATGCAAATATAAAAAAAGATAAGTCATATGTAAAGTACTTTTGATAATAAAGCAATTGACAAACAAAATAAATAATAATTCAATTTTTTTTAAATAAGACAAATGATTAAACATTGACAAACAAAAACTCAAAAAGACAAGTAATATGGGACGCATGTAATAGCTGCTGCTAATACTACTTAAAATACCTACCGTCCTGTACAACCACCTCGTGCTTATTTTCAGCCCCATCGTTTTGTACGCATGTGAGAATGAGCTGTGATAGATAGGTGCCTAATTCAAGAATCATATCTAAGGTAGGTCCAGGTACTCCGGTTCTAATATTAAACAAATTCCTAGTACAAGTATTTCAAATAGCAATTACAATTATTTTGAGCTAGTATGATTGACCAATATCATACTTGGCTGAGTCTCATATTGTAGGAAAAGTTTTCCACGCACAAGAAACGACAAACTCATTAGCACATAATTTATTAAGTATTAACTATAGTATAAACTTAAAAAATAGATTTATTTAATTTTTTTAAATAACTTATATATAGAACTTTTTTTTTAAAAAACATACTATTTAACAATTTGAAAAACATGATAACAGAAAAGAGCAGGGCCTGGAAAATTTTCACTCTCCCTGCAAAGATTACAAATAAACCCCAAAAATGAAAATTCATGATCTACATGATGTAGGCTGAGTTTTTGTTTAGATAATGGTGTAGGCTTCAGTTTATTACAAAGAAATATTTTCAACGGGGAATCCATGGTTAATAGTGACCTGACGATCCTATTCATCTCGAACGATCTTTGTAGCGTCCTGCCCAATTTGCACCTTAAATATTTCCCCTGGAATCTCAATCATGCCAACGTTTGGCTTATTTTGTTTGGAGGATGTATGGACACTGAGAAATGGGGAATAAATATGGAAAGGGATAGGCTTAATACAGAAGAAAGGGAAATGACCAAAGACTATGGCAAAAGCAGGAAAGCTGGGAAGCATCAGCTGGTCCAAAGCAGAGCAGGTCTGGCTACCATTTTCTCCAAAACTTCCATGTTACAACTGAAAGACCAGATCAGCACCAAAATTTGGTGCAACAAGCAGCATCTGAGAGGGTGACACTCTGACAGGGAGGTTCCTCTGCAACAGAGCTATAACATGAGAAAAGTGCTTCTTGATCTTCAGAGAATCACACAGCAGTGAGTAATAAGCATTGGCATAGTCAGAGGCAACTTCAAGCCTTCAAGCCAAGAATATACTTGAATTCCGACAATAGGTCAGGGAAATTACAATTTACAAGGATAAGCACACTGGCAAAAGGTAATAGAAGTACTAAAGCTTCTGACCCAATGTGTCACCTATTGATTTACCTAACTATCCAGGAGTCAAGTCAAGTCTGAACAGCTAATGAGCTAGTCACTCTCCATTTCTCCAGCAAAGCATACCTATAACTTTCAGTGCTCCCCGGATGGATCTTGGTTCATGCAAAATGCTAGGACCGGCTGAAATCTTCAGACTTTCAGATAAGCTGGCTAACCAATTTCAGACTACAAGCATAGCATAGGGGTGATAGGGTCAGAGTAATGCGAGGTAGCTTTCACTGCTGAAGCTGAATGAGCAAGTCACTCTTCAACAAAGCATACCTACAATTTTCAGTACTACCAGGATGTATCTTGGTTCAGGCAAATGCTAGGACCAGCTGAAATCTTCAGAATTCCAGACAAGTTGGCCAACCAAATTCAGACTACAAGCAGTGCATAGAAGGTGATAGGCTAACTGTAATGTGAGATAGCTTTCACTGCTGAAACTATCAATCTAGAAAAAGCACCGACCTAGTGAAAGAAAATTCAAGGTAAACAGTTCACTTAGAAATTTCAAATTCTGGTCACTGGCCAGTGATATAGAAATTTCAAATTCTGGTCACTGGCCAGTGATATTAAAAAGGTAAACATGCTTCTGAAACTTACTGCTCCTACTACCTTTTCCCAGAATGTGACGTTGTTACTGTCAAGTATAGAAATCCTTGTCCATGTATTAAAACTTGGAGAAAGCAGCATGGTTTGACTCAAGATTACAAGTCTGCTCTGTCTTGTCCAATTCAAAGATTGGAAAGGAGATATACAGTTCATGCAGAAAAAATTTCTCCAGACAGGCACATTGACCATGTGTAGCTGACAACCACCACTCAAAGCTGTCTTGAATCCCACAGGTAAAACCTACTCTACTAAAGTACGTACCAAGCTTTTGACACAATGTGCCACAACACCAAGTTGTCCAAGACTTCAGTAGTATGTATATTCAGGTCAAATCTCCAACAAAACATGCCTATTATTTCAGTACTCCCATGAGGAAAATCATGATTCGTGCAAAAGAATAGCATCAACTGATCAACCAAATTTTGACTAGAAATAGGCGTGACACCCTATTATTGGGCTGGAAATTACATATCTAGAAGCACCACCCAACAGTGCAAGGTTTCCAATTATGCAGCACAATCTGAATCTTGCTACTCTATGTGGTGAGAAAGGGAGGCAGGTTCCCCTTCGTGCCGATCACTGGAGCCTGAGTGTCAGGGAAGAATTTCGCTCCTGGGAGCTCTGTCACCGTGCCTTCCTTCGTAACACGTACCGGGTAGGTCAGCAGGTGCCCAGGAAGGTCATCGTTAAGCTCATCGCTCGCGTAGAGGTCCCAGTACTTGTCAGCCATCTTGTTCACCCTCTGAACACACTCCAGGCTCTCTGGGTTCAGGAAGTTGTCATGCAGCATGCCAAGGTGCTCATACCACAACGACATCCGGAAACCGTGGATTTGTCCTCTTGCAACCAGGCCCTTGGTGTTCAGGTGGCATGGCTGGAATGCACCCATGGCGATCTCGGAGTCTCTGCCCCCATCCATGGACCTCTGGTTGATGTTGGCAGATCCAACAATGATGTACTCGTCGTCAACTGAAACAAACCAAGGATATTAAGTTCCAACAAATTTATCTTTATCAACATGAAGCATGTCATCAAAGCACAGGTACTGAAATAAGAGCCAGTGACAATATATTGTCTATCTTACAACAAGGAATGAAGTAATTGCGTATGTTGCCTAGTGACAAGGAAATTGAACTGTGATGTAAAAGTCTTTCCTAACATGTGGGTGTCGAAATTGGGGCAAGTAGTTATGAGTGTATAAACATAAAATGGGACATTGGAGATCCATAAGAGGTGCTGCGATTCTGATTTGTGAATTCTTAAAGATGTTAAACAATGCAAAAAAGATCATGTGTCAGCTGCAATCTGGAGTAAATTTAGAGAACTTGTGACAATAATGTTTTTAAGCATACCTATCATCATCTTGGAGTGAACATAGATCATGAACCGGCGTGCCTTCTGTGCCTTAGCATAGTCTGTGCCATCCAAAGGGCGACCTGCAGGTTCATACTCACCATTCAACTTTACTTCCCTGTTCCCTAAGCAGAAGAAGGTAAGGTAATCCCTCGGGTCAGCATTGATCCTCTTCGCCTCAAGTGCAACGGCAATATCATAGTACATCATCTCCATTGTCCTCCTCTGCCAATCCAGTATTGCCTGCACTGATCCACTAGCAGGAGGTCCTTCAGGCCACATTGGCAGCACAACATAGACTGCAAAACGCTCACCAGCTTCAATCTTGTTCACAATCTTCAGAGAAATCTCTCTGGGAATCAGATGCAACGCCTCAATGTCTTCTGGTCTGATGCCATCGGCTTTCCATGCAAATGAGCTGCCAAGGAAGTACTGATTCTCGATGTAGATGAAGTTCTTGGCGCGGCGAATTGCGTGGATGTATGCATCTTGGATGCTCCTGTCAATGGTGTTGTTCTTGCCACTGACAAGGCCTGATCTTGCAGCAGCCTCTGGAGTGCTAGGGAAGCCAAAGCAGGCGCCGCCATCGATGGACCGGAACAACTGAACACTCCAGGCCTCACCGTCATCGGGGAACATCACCGGAGACGGCGGAATAATGAGGTCGGCCATGGCTTTGAGGTCTAGGAGGAGGTCCTTGTCACCGCCTTGCTTCCTCCACCGCTGCTCGAAGTTGTAGAGCACATCCCAAGCCGCGGGGCCTTCGATCTTGGAGTGGATGTCGTGCCATGGCTCCCTCGGCCCGCCCTTGGTGACGGCCGCGCCGTCGAGGTTGGGCTGGTGGAAGTCGCTGTGGTGCGCCGTGTCGAGCGTCCGGAAGAGGGAGTGGAACTGCGTGTCGTAGCGGCCGTCGCAGAGGTCGAGGCCGCCGACGAAGCTGACGATGCGGCGGCTGCCACCGCCACGCGGCACTGGCATGTCGTGGTCGACGATGACGGTCTTCTGGTGGTGGGTGATCATGTAGGCGATCTGCGCGCCCATGATGGCGCTCCGGCCGGCGTCGGGGTTCCGCGGGCAGAGGACGCAGCGCACGTCGGTGCCGCGGAAGTAGTCCGCCGTCTCGGCGTCGTGCGTCGACATGAACCCCCACTTCATGCCGAGCGACTCGACGGAGGTGCGGTCGTCCCAGACCAGCAACAGCACGCGCACGCCCTCGCTGGCCTTGCGCTTGAGGAGCTCGCCGAGGGTGGCGTCGCCGCCGGGGCGCTGCCGGGTGCCGTCACGGATGAGCGTGATCTCGGTGTACACGGACCAGCCGGTGAGGTATATGAGGTGCTTGGCGTTGCTGATGGCGTCGAACACGTCCTCCCAGCACCGCCCCTGCCGGTAGTACCCGCCGCCGGCGAGCGGGATCCTGGGCGCGAACGCGTCGGGCACGTGCGCGTCCTGGTACAGGGTGACCCTGCACCCGGGGCGCTGCGAGAAGAAGGTGTACGGCACGCCGGGGTACCGCGCGCCGGAGACGCCCCTGCCCCACCCATGGCGGTCGCCGGCGACGTCGCGGAACTGCAGCCGCACGTGTATCGTCGGCCCGTGCGAGATCCTCCTCCTGCCGGCGTCGAGGATGTCGAGGCGGCGCTCGATGGCCTCGCCGGACAGGAGCTCCCTGACGGGGAGGTAGGCGCGGCCGATGAGCGTGGCGCCGATGGGCTGCGCCGCCTTGACGGAGAACACCACGTCGGCGGCGAAGTGGGCGCAGTAGATGTGGAACACCTCGTACCACCGCGGGTTCACCGGCTCGTCGTCGACGACCCGCGTCCGCCCCACCCGCGCCCGGCCGAGGTCGATCGTCGCGTACAGCCGCGTCGCCCCCTTCCCGAGCCCCAGCGAGTCCTCGAACCCTTCCACGAACTGCACGAACGGATTCAAAAATCAAACCAACACCAAAATTCGCGCCTCCTCTTGGATTGCTCCAACCAAAAATCTCTCACCACTAAATTGGATCGATTTTGAGCTCGAAGAGAGAGCGGGATTCGACTGACCTTGCGGAAGATCCCGGGGGCGGCGCCGGTGGCGCGGGTGGGGTTGGAGAGGTGGTCGGCCTCGAGGATGGTGGCCTCGAGCGTGCCGTGCAGCAGCAGGTGAGCCATGGTCGCTCCTCCTCGGCTCCGCCGCCGCCCGCCGCCGCCGCCGCCGCTGCCGCTGACGTCACCTGCTCGCGGCGCGTCCAATACGAGCTTCCCTCCGAGACGAAGGGGACAGTGCACCAACAAGGCGAAAAGCGTCCAATTAGGAGAGGGAAATGGAAAAGGAGAGATTCTAGCCTTTTATTTTGATTTCCTTTGCTCCAAAGAAAAAGACGTGGCGTTTGGGATAGTTATTAATGTCGGATCGGAAAATCCCGTAAAAAAAGTTGGAACAGA
The DNA here is from genome assembly GCF_034140825.1 of Oryza sativa Japonica Group. NCBI lineage: Eukaryota > Viridiplantae > Streptophyta > Magnoliopsida > Poales > Poaceae > Oryza > Oryza sativa. The sequence goes on along the minus strand of NC_089040.1, from coordinate 24,780,460 downwards.
AAATATTTGGGAAATTGGAAAGAAGTTAAAGGGAGAATTTTGGGAAGAAGTTAAGGGCTGCTTCATACAGAATATTAACTAATTTATGTGGAGTTTCTACTATGTAAATAAGTTAGTACAATAACAGACTATAAGCCAGCTATAAACATATATGGAGTAAATAAATGAGAAGAGATAAGAGCAGCGGACAATAGATTTGTAGCCACCTGTAGCACAGACTATAAGACGCAATGTGTGTATCATAGGTGGGACCAGATATTACTTGTATAGTAGTATATGTTTATAGGTAACTATTGTATGAATTAACTATTTTATGATTTAGAGTCAGTAGTTGGCTATACTATTAAACTTGCTCTAATATAGAGGATTTGGGGACGGATCAAGACAAGAAACTAATAAAACATGGGAAGGCTTTGGTAAAAGAAAAATACAATATTGGCAGGGATTAAACTTTGTTGTCTTTGAACCATTTTGAACCATTTTAACAAACCAATTAACTTAAGTCCTATTTGGCATGCCTTCGAATTTGATATTCGGGGTAGATTTAAAGTTTGTATGCTAAATTATATTGTGTAAAAGAAAAAAAAATTCTAAACTTCATATAAAATAGGAATGAAATGATTTATTCAAATGTTATCAATGTAATTGAAAATCTAGATCCATAAATTTGTAAAGCTAGTAATATCCAACTTAAAACAAAAATGAGTCCAAAGCCGTGCTAAAGATGGGTGAGGGTTGTGAACACTGAACACTCACCTTCCGACATAGAAAACTGAGCAATGAATTAGTGCACGATTAATTAAATATTAGCTAAAAATTAAAAATTGGGTTAATATGATTTTTTAAAAACAACTTTCATATAAAATTTAATGTAAAAACACACAGTTTAGCAGTTTGGAAAGCGTGCGCGTGTGGAAAACGAAGGAGAGAAGTTTGGAACACCCACAGACGAACTCAGCTTTTATTGGGGAGTTAAGACCTTTGATCTCCTTCCCGTTTGCATGGTTATAATTTATGGGACAGTAGAAATACCCCGTAGCAAGTCACTATAGTAACATGCAACGACGATGATAACTTAAACACACTAGTCATATCCATATTCATATCTAGAAGTGGTTTTGTTAACGACGAGTATCTACTGATGGACCCACATTCCATATTATTCCATAGATTCGCCGCTATGTCTCATGACCTAAAGTTGTATTCTATAAATACGTCGTTTCCTATTGTTGAAATTGACTAATGAGTACTCCCTCCGAAAAACTATATCCTAGGTCAAGATTATCATATCTTGATCTAGGTTGATTTTTTTGACGGAGAGAGTATCCAAATTCATTGTTTTAAGTGGTATCAAATCCTTATCTTGATTGTTTTTTTTTAACGGTGGAAGTACTGAGTAGTGATTACTCGGAGATGAGAAAAATCGGTGGAAATGTGCCCACTAACCACGCATCTAATCATCTAGGAGTATCACACTATCACACACACACACACCACCGTGACACCAGGTCACCAACAAAGTGTCAACCACAAGACAGACAAAGACCACCAGAAGGCACAATTGGGGGGTCCAGGACTGCCCACCACGAGCATAAACGAGGCGTACGCATCCGCATCGCAATCGCAATCGCAACCACATGCCGTTCAGTCGCTGTAGATCGTGGAGCTGGAGGTCAAGCTCGGTGTAGTACGAGATTCGCCACCACGCACAGCTCCCGGTGCACAAGAAAGCAGAACGGAGCCCATGCATGGAAAAACGATCAGAATTCACAAGAACACAGGTGTGTGTACCTGTGACACTGTGAGCTTTTGATTCGCATGTTGATTGATCTGCTGCACATGTTAATTAACCGTGTGGCATGAACGCATGCATGATGAGCAAACGCTTCACAGGAGGAAATTAACGATGCATTTTATAGTGGATGCAGCGTGGAGGAACTGGCCGATCGGAGCAATAGTTTCTTATTCCCAAAGACGGGGAGACAGACGTAAAGGAATCCAATGACTTGCGCTTTCGGTATCTAGCTTGGGTCTATTCTTCAGAGTTATTAAAAGATTGTGAGAATTTAGTTGACTAGTGAGAACTTAGAAAGGACTACTTTCTCAGTTTCAAGTTATAAAATTTTCTATTACCCACATTTACATATATGTTAATGAATATATGTCAGTATTTATTAACATATATATGAAATGGAGGTAATAGTAAATTGTTATGCATAGTACGTCCAATCAATAGGTCCAGCACATACGTATATATGTATAGCAGTACTCATTTAGAAAAAGAATGGGCTACATTTAAGGTCCCACATCTTTCAACGAAAAAGAGTTAAATTTTTGTTACACTCTAAATTACATGTAATTACACTGTAAGTTTGAAAGCTTATATTGTATTTATAACTTAGTACTCACTCCGTTTTAAAATGTAAGTCATTCTAGCATTTCTCACATTCATATTGATGTGAATCACATCAATATGAATGTGAGAAATGCTAGAATGACTTACATTATGAAACGGATGAAGTATTCTTTTAGCAATATTGTATAACTTTAAGTTAAATTAATCTTTGTAAGTACTTGTACAGCACCAATATTGAAAGGAAACAAAAGTGGATGGGCACTGGATCCTGGATAAAAGGAAAGCTCCAAATGAACCCTGCTATATGTACGACTTCTCCATCCAATCGGCGTATGACCGAAACGGCAGAGCAACACACTACATGACGGCGTGAAGCTTGGTATGACGTATAGCATGTTGCTAACACTGCGTACGCCGTAGTCGTCCAAAAGTCATCACATCCACTAAAACATAGAACACATCATCATCCACTAACAATAATTACATATCAAATCTCGTGCAAGCATACAACATCATCATCTACAATTTGTTGAATTCTACAAATCAAAATACAAGCATATTTAATCATCACCCCCACATCATTTCCATAATATTTTAACATATCTATTTATTATTTTTATAATATTTAGAATATATTCATACATATATTCCGTAGCAAGACACCTCAGTATCTCACTTAGTGGTTGAAAAAAACAAGGCAAAATGAATAATTTAACCTCATGTTTCCCATCATATAACTAAATCTGAAATCTCCTAACCGCTCTATATTTTTTTACAACCCAGAGTAATCCAGCATTCACCGTTTTACCCCAGAATTTCCACCAAATGTCATATAGGACTAGCAAATCCAGTAAATTTTAAAGCCATCCAAGCCAGTGTAATGTAACATATGCTCGACAGCAATTAAAAAAAAACTGATACATTACTCCTAGCCTCCTAGGATGACTAATGCTTGCTAAAAAGACTATGACCAAGCTAAAACTTTCAAGAGTGATTTTGCTATGAGGTATAAGAAGCTAATACATTTTTATAATGCAAGATTTAGTACAACCCAGCATTGGTTTCTTAGGTAACACTGTAACAGGAGGTATAGGGTGTGTTTAGTTCCTGAAAAAAATTGAAAGTTTGGGAAAAGTTGGGAGTTTCGAAAAATAGTTGGAAGTTTATGTGTGTAGGAAAGTTTTTGATGTGATATGATGTAATGGAAAGTTAGAAATTTTGGGTAGTTGAGGTGAACTAAACACGGCCATAAAACAAATTGTTACCTCCCAAGAATCGTAAAATTCATAAACTGTCAACTTGAAATAAGCCGATGAACATAATTCATATTAGAACAGAACACTACATAGAGCTGTAGAATTCAACCGGAGATAGATTACATTGCTTGAAACAACAAACTCTGCCCAAACCCAAAGCAGAGCAACACTCTAGCAGTGTGCAGGAATGGCAACTCGATCACACACTCAGAGCAACACTCTACGACGTGAGGTAGGGGATCATGTACGCCGACGACGCCAATGTCCCGATCACCTTCGCCTCCGTGTCCGGGAAGAACTCGGCGCCCGGGAGCGCCGTCACGGCGCCGCCGTCCTTCTCGACGGCGACCGGGTAGGTGAGCAGGTGTCCGGGGAGGTCGCCGTGGAGCTCCTCGCCGGCGTACAGCTGCCAGTGCCTGTCGGCCATCGCGTTCACTCTCCGGACACACTCCAGGCTCCCCGGGTGCACGAAGTCGTCGTGCAGCATCCCCAGGTGCTCGTACCACAGCGACATCCGGAAGCCATGGATCTGGCCTCTCGCAGCCTGCCCATTGACGTTCAGGTGGTGTGGCTGGAACGCTCCCATGGCGATCTCCGAGTCCCGCCCGCCGTCCATCGACCGCTGGTTGATGTTGGCCGACCCGACGATGATGTACTCATCATCAACTGATAAAAGAAAAACATTGAATTCGGTGTGAAATTTAGAGCGAGTTTAACCGTAGTGGTTGAAATTTGCAACTAGTAGTTGTTGTTACCTATCATCATCTTGGAGTGGACATAGATCATGAAGCGGCGCGCGTTCTGCGCCTTGGCGTAGTCTGTGTCTTGATCCGGGCGATGTGCAGGCACGTACTCGCCATGGCTCTTGGCCTCCCTGTTCCCCAAGCAGAAGAAGGTGAGGTAATCCCTCGGGTCGGCGTCGCTGTGATTGGCCTTGAGCGCGACGGCGATGTCGTAGTACATCATCTCCATCGTCCTCCTCTGCCAGTCGAGGATGGCCTGCATGGCCTCGTTGCCAGGGTGGCCCTCGGGCCACATCGGCACCACGACGTAGACGGCGAACCGCTCGCCGGCGGCGATCTTGCTCACGATCTTGAGGGAGAGCTCCCTCGGGATCAGGTTCACCGCCTCGACGTCCTCCGGCCTGACGCCGCCGCCGGGCCTCCACCCGTAGGAGCTCCCGATGAAGTACTGGTTCTCGATGTAGATGAAGTCCCTGGCGCGGCGGATGGCGTGGATGTACGCGTCCTGGATGCTCCGCTCGATCACGTTGTTCTTCCCGCTCACGAGGTCGAGGCGCGCCGCCGCCTCCGGGCTGCTCGGGAAGCCGTCGCACGCGCCGCCGTCGATGGAGCGGAAGAGCTGCACGTTCCATGCGTCGTCGTGGTGGTCGTCGTTGTTGGTGCCGGGGAGCTTCACCGGGGACGGCGGCGTGATGAGGTGCTCGAGGGCGGTGAGGTTGACGAGGAGGTCGGCGTGGCCGCTCTGCTTCCGCCACCGCTGCTCGAAGTTGTAGAGGACGTCCCAGGCGATGGGGCCCTCGAGCTTGGAGTGGATGTCGTGCCATGGCTCCCTCGGCCCGCCCTTGGCGAGCTCGGCGTCGTCGATGCTCGGCTGGTGGAAGTCCTTGTGGTGCGCGGCGTCGAGCGTCCGGAAGAGGGAGTGGGACTGCGTGTCGTAGCGGCCGTCGCAGAGGTCGAGGCCGCCGACGAAGCTGACGATGCAGCGGATGTCGGAGCCGCCGCCGCCGGTGCCGGCCGGCATGTCGTGGTCGACGATGACGGTCTTCTGGTGGTGGGTGGCCAAGAGTGAGACCTTCGTGCCCATGATGAAGCTGCTGCCGGCGGCGGCGTCGGCTTGCCGCGGGCAGAGGACGCAGTGCACGTCGGAGTCCTCGAAGTAGGCGAGCGTGTCCTCGTCGTGCGTCTGCGCGACGCTGAGCTTGATGCCGATGGCGTGGAGCGCCTGGATGGAGGAGACGTCGTTCCAGACCAGCATGAGCACGCGGACGCCCTCGCTGGCCTTGCGCTTGAGGAGCTCGCCGATGGTGGCGTCGCCGCCGGGGCGCTGCCGGGACGGGTCGCGGATGAGCGTGATGTCGGTGAACACCGACCAGCCGGTGATGTATATGAGGTGCTTGGCGTTGCTGATGGCGTCGAACACGTCCTCCCAGCACCGCCCCTGCTGGTAGTGCGCGCCGCCGGCGAGCGGGATCCTCGGCGCGAACGTGTCCGGCGCGTGCGCGTCCTGGTACAGGGTGACCCTGCACCCGGCGTGCTGCTTGAAGTAGGTGCACGGCACGCCGGGGTACGCCGCGTCGCCGACGCCGCCGCCCCACCACTTCCCGCCGCCGTCGGCGGCCACGTCCTTGAACTGCAGCCGGACGTGGATGGTCGGACCGTGGGGGAGCTTCTTCTTGTCGTCGCCGAGGATGTCGAGCTTGCGCTCGACGGCCTCGCCGGACAGGAGGTCCCTGACGGGGAGGTAGGCGCGGCCGATGAGCTTGGCATCGACGGACAGCGCGACCTTGACGGAGAAGACGACGTTCTCGGCGAAGTGGGCGCAGTAGAAGTGGAAGCGCTCGTCCCACCGCGGGCTCACCGGCTCGTCGTCGATCACCCGCGTCCGGCCGAGCCGCGCCCTGCCGAGGTCCACCGTCGCGTACAGCCTCGTCCCGCCGGGGCCAAGCCCGGTCGTCTTCTCCAACCCGTTCTCCAGCCCTTCCCACCACTGCAAACACCAACACCAACCAAGCACAAAGATTCAGAAACACAGCAAGAATCAGGGAAAAAATGTCGGCGAGGTGGATGATCGCTATGGATGGCATCGACGAGTGACCTTGCGGAAGCCCTCGGGGGCGTTGCCGGTGAGGCGGGTGGGGTTGGTGAGGTTGGTGGCCTCGAAGATGGTGGCGTCGAGCGTGCCGTGCATCAGCAGGTGAGCCATTGCTGCTGCTCCTTCAGTTTCAGTGTGTGGCTGTGTGCACTTGACAAGGCTGGGAAGAAGCTCGCAAAACAATGGTGTGGCATGAGGCTTGACGGGCTGCCAATTTATAGGCAGGCGCTGCTGCACATCGCGGAGCTGACCGCGTACGTGCTAGATTCAGAATTTCAGAGGATCAATCACAACAGTTACTAAAACACACACACACACAAAAGATCAACGGCAACAGCACACAAGCTCGTGAAGCACGTTCGATCGTACTAGGAAAATATAGTAAATTGGTGGGGTCAATGCCCAATGAGATGTTCTGTAGTTTGTTCACTACAGACTTGCAGGCTTCGAAGTTCAAAGTGTATATGTCTCTGACATCTCAGTTTTCTCGGTGTATAGTTTTCTTCTGCCTCTTGACCCGTCTTCCCCCTCCGATTTCGGTGGTTCGCCACCGGCGAGGGTCGGAGGACGGGTCCAACCGTCATCGTCGGGTCCCTTAATAGTATAGTGTAGTTAGGTTGGTTCTTTCTCGTCGGGTCTTTTATGTAAGTTGGGTTCTTCTCGAGTTGGGAATCTGCTGGTGAGATTCCATGGTTGTTAGAGTGGATGGCAGCGGCGGTTGGTGGCGGTGGAGATGTGGGAATATACTATCTGTGGAGGAATCAGGCGGTAGAGGCATCACCTCTAGGCGGCGGTGGCTTCTCATGGCGCCGGCTTGATGTCTTCTCGGCTAGTAGTTCAGGCCTCTGTCCTAGAAGTTCTGGTGGTGGCGGTCAAAGGCACCTACTATGCGGCCCCTTAGCCTGATCGTAGTCCAGGATCTCCTGACCCGTGGGGTTGGCAATTGGGGCGTCTTCGGTTACATCGCCCGAAGGTTTTGGCGGTGGCGGTTGGCGGCGCCTGCTGTGGCTACCGTTCTACTTGGTTAGAGGTTGGGATCTCCTGACCGGTGAGGTTGGTGGCTTAGAATGACCTCGACTGTTGCAGCTACTTATGGTGGCCAGCGACTTACTAATGGAGAGTACAATGGTGACGGTGGATGGGAACTTCCACTGGCTAGGTTCTAGCCGTCGGGATATGCAGGTTTCCTCATTTCCAACCTCATGTGTCGGCCTAAGTAGACAACAGTTCATTCGCCATCATTCGAGTTCTTCGGTGTTTATGGGTGGCTGGATTTGGATTCTTCCTCTTTGTTTCCTAGCAGTAGTATCCATGTAGGGTTTGTTGTTCAGGTTGAGCTCAAGCTCCTCAAATTTAATGGCGAACTCCATGGAGAATTCCTGCTAAGCTCGGCGAAGCCCATACCAAAATCTATGGCTCAGCAACAAGCCTCCAATTTTATGTTGTTTCTGTGGAGGCAACCAAACGGAATCACTGGTTCGTCAAGCGGTGTGCACGTCAAAGGAGACCCAAGATGCAATCATCGCAGCAATGTCGCATCTCACTGTCAATTTGCACCTCTGCTACTGCTTAGATTCAATAGGAAGTTTGTTACATTAGGCTGTGTTCTTTTCTCCTCTTTCCCAACTCACTTCCCTCGTTTTTCATGCGCACGCTTTTTAAACTGTTCAACGGTGTATTTTTTTTGCAAAATTTATATATATAAAAGTTACTTTAAACAATCATATAAATCCATTTTCAAGTTTTTTAGGCTAATATTTAATTAATCTCACTATAATCACGTGTTTTGTTTTCCGTGCTGGGAGGCAAGCTTGAGAACCTACCCTCCCGAACACAGCCTTAGTGCAGTTTCTTGTCATTTGGAAATAGATGGTTCGATGCTTTTTAGCTAATCGGTTTGGTGATGTGCTAGAGCTTGTTCCCCTGAACTTTATCGTTATTAATGAATGTTTATGTTTTAAAAAGGAAACTGAGGAATTTTAGAGAATTTAATGATAATAAACTAATTTCTATGAAAATCCTGTAAAATTTATACGTTCTAAATAAGCATAGATTGCACATAGTCGAGACCAAAGGTGAGGTAATGCATACCACAAACCAAAACTAGTTTGCTTGAACCTTGTATCTCAATGGGAATGGGCGAGATAGGTGTGCTTTGTGCTATGACTAGAGGCATTATCTACCGAAATTGACACACGCTAGACTGATTTGCCGGTGGAATCAGCCGAACTAAAAGAAAACAAACATTACAAAGCACATATGACCACGATTTGTTGATAGGGAATTCGACGATAGGAATACTTTCATGGGAGTCAAATCAGACAACTCCATCCTCTAAGAATTCATTTCTATTCTCAATCATTCAAAAATGCATAAGGATTAGCAACATATTCTATGCTGAGTGGTTTATAGATCTCGACTCGACCTCAAGTCCTTATCGACTCAAACATGAGCCACTACCGCAATGACTTACATCATCCACAAGACCACAAAGTGTAACCTATAAATATTCCATATCTCTTCATTCATCATCCATAGGGAATCATGCGTGCTAATATCTACTATCTCCGTCTTAAAATATACTCGCTCTATTTCATATTGCAATAAGTTGCTTTGATTTTTTAAAACTATTTAAATTTGATCAAGTTCATAAACAAATTTAATAACATCTAAAACACTAAATTAGTTTCGTTAAATCTAATATTGAATAAATTTTAATAATATATTTGTTTTGTGCTGAAAATACTACTATGTTTTTTATAAACCTATAGTTAAACTTAAAAGAGTTTGACTTAATATAAAACGAAAAAAATAATAACCTGATACTGAACCAACTTTATAACTTTTTTAGTCATATTGCCATAAGATTTCTCCGGATATACTTTTATATACTCTTGCATAAATTGTTATGGAACTTTGGATGCGCCCCTAAAACAACTGAAAGTTGCATTGCACGGGAATGATCACATCACATGGACGCGGAAACTGCCGGGCAGCATAGAAATATTATAACACGTTGATCTAGAATTCTAGATCCAAGCTTGCCGCTCGTGTAAAGCGTGGGGGGTGGCCTGGATCGAGTAACAGCAACGACCTGCATGCAGATTGGAATATTGGATTTGGATATGATAAAAATGCAGATAGCAGCATTTGACGAGGTGCCCACTTGGACACTCGCAACGCTTTCTCTATTGGCGGAGAGGAATATTGTAATAAGCGCTGCATTGGCATTTTGTTTGTTTATTGGATTGATGATGCATTGGCATTTGGCAGTTTTGGTATGGTTCTCTGCAGCTGCGCTTCGCCTATTGGTGCCAATCCTATGCAAGTTGGCACTTGGCACAGTGGAAGTCCAGTGCCTTTTTTTTTTTTTTGGAGAACTCAGTCCAATGCAAGTAGACTGCAAGATCCCCCCCTATCCTCGCCCAATTGGGCCCATGAAAACAAACACTATGTTGGAAATGGAGAAAGGTGATGCATGGTTGAACGTGATTATATTATTGATTGGATGAAGAGAGGTTTAGTACTAGTATATAATAACAGATACAATAGCAGACTATAAGCTAGCTCTAAACACATATTGAGAAGATGAAAGAATATAGAGATGAGCGACGGGCTACACATTTGTAGCCATCTGCAGCATGAACTCTAAGATGTAATGTCTGTATGATAGGTATGACCAGATAATATATAATAGTATATATATTTATAGGTAACTATTGTATGAATTGGCTATTAAATTGACTATATATGACTTAGAGTTAGTAGTTGGCTACTTGGCTATACTATTAAACATGCTTTAAATACCTAACGGTGACTATTAAAACTTTCACATGCTAACTACTGAATTTGGAGTATATATTACTAGATGTCAGTCTTATTTTTTTCCCCCTTTCCTTTTCCTAGCAATAAGTCAAATTTCATTTCCTGTTATTTCAAATAGTGCACAGCTCAAATAGACACATCAAACATGTGTAGTATAGGAATGGCACTTTGTACAATGTAATCATGGAAAATGATCACGCAACACCACACATATACGCACACCCGGGATTGTATTTTCGTGTTTTCTTAACACAAGCTCAAACTGACGGAGACAGAGAGCAGAGATAAAATCCATTAATTTCGCTTAGAAAATCCCTAATAAAAATATACATACATATATATAATCTAAACATAATTAATGGTCATTCCTAATGTAATAAAACATATATAGCTGACCAGTAAAATAACATATCCATATGTCTCAAAAGATAATAAAATAGACACTGATAGTTGTTTTGTTTCCCGTATGGCAGAATGGCACACGTTTTATGATTTTAAGTTAAAAAATGGTTATGAACTACAATTATTTGTACATGTTAATTGACCTTTTATTTCAAAGTAGACGCCATGCACCTACCCACCCACGAGCACCACCACCTCTGCCTCAGCAGGACCGTGGCGGGTAGGGTTGTAAGCGGGCCAACCCACAAATTTATTTATAGGTCAAATAGATGATAACGAATGGATTTTTGTGTCGTGATTCGATTTGCGTATTTAGAGAGATGCAAGTGGATCAATCTATAAACTCATTTATATGTCAAATTAATAGGTAACCCGCGAGTCAAATCCGTGGATTACCTACTAATTTTATCTATAAGCGGGTTCGCAGCCAAGCCCGCTTACTCGCTAGCGGCAGGCAAACGGCAGCACCGTTTTGATATCGCTTGCCGCCATGGAGCCGCGGCAAGCAGAACACTCTTGTTTTGGCTGCAAATTAAACACTGCATTTAAACTGACGTTCTTTGCTAACAACATATACTTCTCAATTCTTTTTTGATTGCTCCTCTGGTCTGATCTGACTATATATGTATTTCACTTTAGTGAAAATTATCTTTGAAGAGTTTGTAATTGAGCAACATGCATGCCCAAGAACCCAAGTGCTCCACTGCTCATACTACCACAACGACATCTGAAAGCAGTTGGCATGCCCTCTTGCAACTGTATTCAGGTGGTACGGCTGTTGTTCATCCACTGTTTGTTGATGCTGGCAGATGGCCAGATCCAACGATGATGTGCTCGTCGTCGGCTGAAATAAGCCGAGCAGTGAATTCGATGAAAATTCAGAGGGAATTTGATAGATTGAAGCATTGAAATTTGTTGTGCTGGAATATTGAGCAAACCTACGTCTGGGTCCTCTGGGAGTGAACAACATACACCATGAGCTGGCACATCTTTTGTTTTTTGTTTTTTTGTCTGACGAGGAGTTAGCAATTTCTTACCAAAGTTTTGCATGTTTAAATTTCCGGTTACCTTATTCAGAAATCCATAACCACCGTTTAATTAGCTTTGAAAGGGAGTGTCCTATGGGAAACAAAAATATGGCTACCACCTTAAGGGTGTGTTCGGATGCCTCTTTTCCCAACCATTTCTCTCGTTTTACGCGCGCACGCTTTTTAAACGGCTAAACGGTGCGTTTTTTATAAAAAGTTTCTATATGAAAATTGCTTAAAAAATCAAACTAATCCATTTTTTTTAAAAAAAATTAGCTAATACTTAATTAATCACGTGTTAATCGATCGTTCCATTTTCCGTGCTCAGTATGCTGGAGGGGAATGAGAACCAGCTAACACACCCTAACGGTGGTCAAATACGAAACCCTCATTTTTTAATAAATGGTTACAGTTGACTTTTTAACAAATATTTAACCATTCGCCTTATTCAATTTATTTTGCAAATAAAAAAAATTTAAATCATACTTAGAGAACATTTGATGATGAATCAAGTCACAATAAAATAAATAACATTTGATGATGAATCATTATATTTACCAATTGCAAATTATCTGCCAAGTTTCTTTTTTTTTTTGATTGGGGGGGGGGGGGCACAAGCTCAAGTTGTGTCACACGAGGCTCTGTCCTTGACTTAATTCTAATGTATAGGATCTTTAATATTTTTAGGTTCGTCATTGTGTGATAGTGTAGTGTGTGATACACACACGATAGATGTGTCTATTTGAGCTGTACTATTTCAAAGACGAGGAAATCAAATTTGACTTGAAGCTATATCAAAAACAAAAACCTAAAAAGGAAAAGACGGACAGCTCATAGTTTAGTCGCATGTGACAGTATTTTTACCCCTAGTCACCGTTAGATTAGAAACCTAACTCTCTCAAGTCTTATCCATTATTAAATTAGTTCAACCACAGTTGGACCTCATCTTTTCGCTTATACTTATACTTATTAGCTAAAATTTAAATTTTCAATCTTAAATTTAAAGTTGATTTTGGGTTTTTCATCGAAGTTTATTTTCCAGTCTTTACTTCTAGATCGCTAAGAGCAAGTTTAATAGTATAGCCAACTACTAGCTCCAAATCATCTAGGGTGTAGCTATATTTATGGCGCCATATTTTTCATCAAAAAATAGTCGGCATGTATTTACATTGGAAGTTCCTAAATTACATATGTAATTTTAGTGTATTTACAATGTAAATCTCAAGAGTACATATGTAAGTCTTAAAATTACATATGTAAATTCAAAAATTACATACTAATTACATATGTAAGTGGGGTATAAATGAGTTGTAACTACTCTCTAAGTGGCTTAAAAAAATGACTGTAGCATATGTCGCCACAATTATAGCCAATCCGATCATCTATAGCCAGTTTATATAGTATTTTTCTCTGTACTATTAATACATGATCCCACATGTCATACACACATTACGTCTTGGAGTCCGTGCTGCAGCTAGCTATAGATTTGTAGCCTGCTACTCTTCTCTCTTATCTTTTATCTCTTTAAAATATATTTATAGCTGGCTAATAGTGTGCTATTGTACCTGCTAACACGTATATAAAAGTTTTATTCAAAAATTACTTTTCGTTTGCAAATATATCGTTTGACTTATTACACGAATAAATGAAACGATGGGCTAAGTTCAAAAGTGTCGCAATTAACAAGCATATACTCCCTGTGTACTACTCCCTCCGTTTAAAAAAGGGCAACCTAGGAGGGGTTACATGCTCCTAGTATCTGTCCAGATTCGTTGTTACTAGGAGGGGATAGTTGTCTTTTTATGGGATGGTCACATCGTTATTTTTTTTATGGGGAGTACGTTCCAACTTCCAACTTCCAAGGTTAGTGTACTGTGTTTTGTTTTTTTTTTCACGTGCCAATTGGCAATTTTCCTTTCGTACGTGTGGGCTCTCGTCTCCGCCAATAAGAAAGCGTTGCAAATGTCCCAAGTTGGCAATTTTCCTTGCGTACGTGTGGGCTCTCGTCTTCGTCAATGCTGCTCAAGTGCTCATCATTTGTTGGATTAGGCGGTGCTTGGATCTAGGGACTTAACTTTAGTCTCTATGTTTAGACACTAATTTAGAGTATTAAATATAGACTACTTACAAAACTAATTACATCAATGAAAACTAATTCGCGAGACAAATTTTTTAAGCCTAATTCATCTTGCGAATTAGTCCAAGATTATAGATGGGTTTTATTAATAATCTACGTTTAATATTTATAATTAATGTCAAACATCAGATGTGATAGGGATAAAATTGTAGTCGTATCTAAACAGCGTCGTACTCTACTCCACTCTACCCCAAGGTCCCCCACGCTTTACACGGGCGCCAGGCTTTGGATCTCGATCCACGGGCTGCTGATCAAAAGCACGTGGTGCCGGTTTCTGCGTCCGTGTGGTCACCGATCAGCTCCATGCTGGTTCCTGTATAATTTTGGCCCCTGGCTAACAAGCCAATTTGGAGATGGTGAGAGTGATACTCCCTCCGTTTCTGATTGATCACCTAACTAAAAATAAAATCAGAATTTATAGATTGATTGTTACTCCGTACATAACCTTGTCTTCTTCGTGTGCCGTGCAAAATTGTGTATATAACCTCTCCGGCAAAAAGAAAAAGAATTGTGTTGGCTTATTAGCGCATGATTAATTAAGTACCCGTCCGTTCCAAAATATAAATATTTTTGGACTTCGACACATTCTTCGAGATACTACTTTGACCAACAATATCTATAAGATAAATATGTTTTAAATAAAAAATTGCATATTATGATAGTTTGTTTAATGATAAAAAATTGCAGGAATTCAACCATGCGGATACAGTCACTACTACTTACGCGCCTTCGACATGTACTTAAGAAATAAAAACACTGAAATTAAAGTCATCCGGCCCCACCCTCACCCTCTCTAGCTGATGATTAGTCGATTACTGTTTTCCTATAGCCATCGTTATACACGAGTTTCTGTGGTGTTAGCGTTGATCTTTTGCTAATCTCTGAATCTAGCACGCGGTCGGCTGCCTATAAATTTGGTTGCTCGTCAAGCCTCTCATGCCACCATTAATTGCGAGCTGCTTCTTCTTCCCGTTCTTGTCAAGACTGAAACTCACTGGATCATCGAGGAGTGGCAATGGCGGAGCAGCAGCTGATGCATGGCACCCTCGACGCCACCATCTTCGAGGCCACCAACCTCACCAACCCCACCCGCCTCACCGGCAGCGCCCCCGAGGGCATCCGCAAGGTCAGCGACCGATTCCATGGAGCTAGATCGATCGAACCTCGCCAATGTTTTTCTACTTCTTGGTTGCCTTCTCATGGTGTTTGTGTTTATGCGTGCAGTGGTGGGAAGGGGTGGAGAAGACGACCGGGGTTGGGCAGGGCGGGACGCGGCTGTACGCGACGGTGGATCTCGGCAAGGCGCGGCTCGGCCGGACGCGGGTCATCGACGACGAGCCGGTGAACCCGCGGTGGGACGAGCGCTTCCACCTCTACTGCGCCCACTTCGCCGACAACGTCGTCTTCTCCGTCAAGGTCTCGCTGCCCATCGACGCCGCGCTCATCGGCCGCGCCTACCTCCCCGTCGGGGACCTCCTGTCCGGCGAGGTCGTCGAGCGCAAGCTCGACATCCTCGACGAGCACAAGAATAAGCTCCCCCACGGGCCGACCATCCACGTCCGTCTGCAGTTCAAGGACGTCGCCGTCGACGGCGACGGGAAGTGGTGGGGCGCCGGCGTCGGCAACGCCGGGTACGCCGGCGTGCCGTGCACCTACTTCAAGCAGCACACCGGGTGCGGGGTCACCCTGTACCAGGACGCGCACGTGCCGGACACGTTCGCGCCGACGATCCCGCTCGCCGGCGGCGCGCACTACCAGCAGGGGCGGTGCTGGGAGGACGTGTTCGACGCCATCAGCAACGCCAAGCACCTCATATACATCACCGGCTGGTCGGTGTTCACCGACATCACGCTCATCCGCGACCCGTCCCGGCAGCGCCCCGGCGGCGACGCCACCATCGGCGAGCTCCTCAAGCGCAAGGCCAGCGAGGGCGTCCGCGTGCTCATGCTGGTCTGGAACGACGTCACGTCGCTGCAGATCCTCCAGTCGCTCGGCATCAAGTGGGGCTTCAGCCAGACGCACGACGCCGAGACGTTCCAGTACTTCGAGGACACCGACGTCCACTGCGTCGTCTGCGCGCGCCACCCCGACGCCGGCGGCAGCATCGTCATGGGCGTCAAGGTGCCCTTCGCTTCCACCCACCACCAGAAGACCGTCATCGTCGACCACGACATGCCGGCCGGCGCCGGCTCCGGCCTCCGCAGCATCGTCAGCTTCGTCGGCGGCCTCGACCTCTGCGACGGCCGCTACGACACGCAGTCCCACTCCCTCTTCCGGACGCTCGACGCCGCGCACCACAAGGACTTCCACCAGCCGAGCATCGACGACGCCGAGCTCGCCAAGGGCGGGCCGAGGGAGCCATGGCACGACATCCACTCCAGGCTCGAGGGCCCCGTCGCCTGGGACGTCCTCTACAACTTCGAGCAGCGGTGGCGGAAGCAGAGCGGCCACGGCGACCTCCTCGTCAACCTCACCGCCCTCGAGCACCTCATTGCGCCGCAGTCCGCGATGAAGCTCCCCGTCATCGGCAACGACGACCACGAGGCGTGGAACGTGCAGGTCTTCCGCTCCATCGACGGCGGCGCGTGCGACGGCTTCCCGAGCAGCCCGGATGCGGCGGCGCGGCTCGACCTCGTGAGCGGGAAGAACAACGTGATCGAGCGGAGCATCCAGGACGCGTACATCCACGCCATCCGCCGCGCCAGGGACTTCATCTACATCGAGAACCAGTACTTCATCGGGAGCTCCTACGGGTGGAGGCCCGACGACGGCGTCAGGCCGGAGGACGTCGAGGCGGTGAACCTGATCCCGAGGGAGCTCTCCCTCAAGATCATGAGCAAGATCGCCGCCGGCGAGCGGTTCACCGTCTACGTCGTGGTGCCGATGTGGCCGGAGGGCCACCCTGACAGCCAGGCCATGCAGGCCATCCTCGATTGGCAGAGGAGGACGATGGAGATGATGTACGCCGACATCGCCGGCGCGCTCAAGGCGAAGAGGATGGACGCCGACCCGAGGGATTACCTCACCTTCTTCTGCTTGGGAAACAGAGAGGTGAAGAGGAGTGGTGAGTATGTGCCCGGACATCACCCAAGAGATGGCACGCCATATGCCAAGGCACAAAAGACGCGCCGGTTCATGATCTATGTCCACTCCAAGATGATGATAGGTATGCTCAAATCTAGCCCCGCAAATTTCAACCCTTCAATCTAGTAGTAAATCCTTTCCAAATTCACATCAAATTCTAGCTGATATAGGATAAACTAACTGGGTGGTCCACGCAATTGCGCGGCTAGCACCCATATAAAATTATATATTTTTAATATGATTTTACTTAAAATTTATTAAATAATTATCTCATTGTCTTAAAATTTTGAAAAAGACCAAACATTATCATCCCTTGCTACCCTTACTTCTGTCATATCATTTTTTTTATTACCTTGCTCGATCTACCACTGTTTCTATTCATTCTTCTTGGAACCTTTAAAAATTAGATATAAAAACTTATAGTTTTAGAGTTTATTGTTCTGTTGGCCTTCTTTTTTATAATTTCTAAAAGTCACATATACTCCTCTACAACCATCCACTGCATCTTCTCTTTATTGTCATTGCTATTTTAAAATTCGAACATAATTATTGTTTAGGTTCGTTTTTTTACTTTCTAAAAGTTCCACTAAAAGTCAGGGACTTTGTCACTATACTCCTCTACGACTCGCCCGCTGCCGTCCTTCTTTTTTGTCATTGAGATTTTAAAATCAAGCATGATTACCATTGGGATTTATTTTTTTACTTTTTAAAAGCCCGAACCTTTTAAAAATTGAATCTTATAGGTTTTAGAGTTTTATTGTCTCGTTGGGTTTCATGTTTTTTATAATTTTTAGAAATCCCGTCAAACACTGCCACTATACTCCTCTACAACCCGTCCGCTGCATAATCTTTATTGTCATTGGGATTGTAAAAATCGAACATAACTACCGTTGGAATTCATTTTTTACTTTCTAGAAGACCCACCAACCATCGTCAGCTCTACCATTGTACTCCTATACGACCCGCTGCCTCTCATTTTTATTGTAATTGAGATTTTAAAAATCAAATATGATTATTATTGGGGTTTATTATTTTACTTTCTAGAAGTCCCTCGCCAACCGCTTTGACTGATTGCTTCACAACCTGCCCGTCGTCCTTCTTTTTAATCGTCATTAGGATTCTATTTGGTGTTTTATTAATATTTTTTAGATGTCTCATCAACCGCCACCACTCTACTTCTCTGTAGGCTTGTTACTTAATTAATCTTGTCATGGTCTTTTCTTTCAATAGTCTAATTTTTATTACCAATTTTAGCTATTTATAAATTGTATTCCTAATTAAATTCTTTTTTTCTTTTTCTAATTTCAGAATTTATTTTATTTATTATTATGTTCTTTTGATATTTTTATTTTTTATTTTCAATTTTAGTTGTTTCAAATTTGTATTCATACTTTAACTCTCTCTTTAATTTGCCTAATTTCGGATTTTATTTTATTCTTTATTCCGAATTTTAATTAATCTACCATTTAGTTCTTATATGTACTCTTATTTCAATATTGCTTATATTTAATTCCGAATTTAAGTTAATTTTAAATTGTATTCCTACTTGAACTTTTATTTTCTTTTCTTTTTTCTAATTTTATTTTTTTATTCTGAATTGTAATTAATCTCGTATTGGATTCTTGTATGGACTCTTCTTTCAATATTCCTTATTTTTAATTCGGAATTTTAGTTATTTATAAATTGTATTCCTAGTCGAACTCTTCTTTTTTCTTTTTCTAATTTTGAAATTTATTTTTTTATTATTCCGAATTTTAATTAATCACGTATTGGGTTACTATATGGACTCCTCTTTCCATATTGCATATTTTTAATTCCGAATTTTAGCTATTTTTAAATTGTATTTCTAATTGGACTCTTCTTTTCTTTTTCTTTTGATTAATGTGAGAATTTCTAACCTCCACAGCGAACGTGGTGTCTTCTTTCAAGGCTGTTTTAATAATATAATAGATAGATAGATAGATAGATGTTCTAATGTGCTTATCATGTCATTTGGTACCTGTACTTTTCAAAAAGTTTTTAAAAATTGTTCGTTTGTTTCAGTCGATGACGAGTACATCATCGTGGGATCGGCCAACATCAACCAGAGGTCGATGGACGGCGGCCGAGACTCGGAGATCGCCATGGGAGCATTCCAGCCACACCACCTGAACATCGGTGGCCAGCTTGCAAGAGGTCAAATCCATGGCTTCCGGATGTCACTATGGTATGAGCACCTAGGAGGCGAACCGCACGACGACTTCCTGCACCCGGGGAGCCTGGAGTGTGTCCGGAGAGTGAACGAGATGGCTAACAAGCACTGGGAGCTCTACGCCAGCGAGGAGCTCCATGAAGACCTCCCGGGGCATCTGCTAACCTACCCGATCGCCGTGGCTAAGGACGGCACGGTGGCGGCGCTCCCGGGGGCGAAGTTCTTCCCGGACACCGAGGCGCCGGTGCTGGGGAAGAAGGCGATCAATCCGTTGATGACCCCCGATATCACCTCGTAGATCAGGTGAAAGTTTGTGCTGGTGGTGCATGCGGAGCAAAAGTTTGCTAGTCCTACACTGGAGTGATGCTGCTTCCATCAGAATGTGTTTGTTTTTCAACGGTGTAAGTTGTCCTAGAATGTCACCCTCTATGTAATGTTGAATCTTAATTCCATTGTCTAAAATAACCAAATTTGTAATGTTACTGGAACAAATTTTGTAATGATGAGTATGCACCTGCAAATCGATCACCCAGAGGAGGCCAACCAAATAAAACATGCCCTGGAGACTATTGGAGCTGAAGTTGCAAGGCTGGCCATAAAAATGTTTAGGGATTAGGACTCATTTGGATAATGGGTAGGAATGGGATTGGGATAGGGAAATGAGTGAAGGGCTAGGATGAGATAGGAAGAATGGAGGGCTAGGATTAAAAGTAACCTTTGAAAGGTACGAACAAAATTCCCAATCCTTCTGAAACGGGCCCTCATAAGTACATTCTTCTGCTAGCTTTGGTGGAAAGGAACAAGTCCATTTTGACTCCCTCAAATATTGCTTCAATCTAATTTATATCACTGAACCGCAATACCGGATATCTTCACCCAAAAAAAACTATTAAAACCGGTGTAGTTTGACTCCCTCAGCGGTTTTAGAAGGCGGTTTCGCTAACGTGGTGCTTTGACTTGGTCCAACCTATTGAGTCATCGTGTGGGGCCCACCTGTCAATGACCCTTATATCTCTTATCTTCCTTTCCTTTCCCCTCCATCGGATCTACGCCACGCCGCCGCCCCTCTTCCCCCTTCCACTCCACTCCGCCCCTTAGGGAGTCACTGACATGTGGTTCTCACATACTGACGCATCTGGTTGGACCAAGTCAACGTGCCACGTTAGCGAAAACCACTCTCAAAACCGCTAAGAGAGTCAAATTGCACCGGTTTTAATAGTTGATAGGTCAAGATATCCGGTATTGCGGTTGAGGGATACAAATCAATTGAACCTATATTGAGGGAGTCAAAGTGATCTTATTCCTTGTTGGAAATGCAAGGAAAAAGAAGATAGCAACCCAGGTCAATTTTAGCCCAACAGGTGCGGGGTAATTTGGGCCAACAAATGGGTTATTTTGATAGAACAGGCCTCCAGCTATACGCAACGAGGAACATATCAGTTTCTTTTCTGAAGGAAGGGGGAAAATAGCTCTAGCTGAAGTATATCCTCGAATAAAATTTAGAAATATACATTATATACATGTTTTGAAAGATTCATGAAAATATACGCGTACCGCAGTTCAGAAATACGCGACCGGTTGTTTTCCTCGGCATGGAGCCGCGAGACCGACGGCTGAAACATGCGGCATACTGGCCGGTGCCGCACAGCCGATCTGCGTGACCGTGCGGTGCCGCGTTGCTGGCGGGATCGACGCAGTACCGCGCGCTCGTGTGTCGCGGGATTGTTCCGGCCATCGGTCTCTATACCGCGAAAAAAAATCGGTCACGCATTTTCAAACCGCGGTACAAGTATAGTTTCACAAATCTTTCAAAATCTTGTATATAATCATAAAAACGTAAAAAAATAATGTACATTTTCAAATTTTATTCGTGTATCCTCCAGTAAAAAAAATACCAATCGTTTCGGAAATATTTTATTGGGTGTAGATAAAGATAGTGTGTGTCGAATTAGCATAATAATTTTTTTGTGTTTAACACAAAAAATAGCGATCAAGTCAATAGATTAGGGTATTCATATGTGAACTACTACATCATACAGTTAACCGTAACATGAATGTCTACAGGGCCCAGCTGTTCTTATCTTTGATAGTTCAACAGCTAGCGTTACTAGGCAGGCAGCCCATGCGAAGTATTGAATCAGGGCAGGACGTTGCTGTTCCATCTCTTCCCATCATTGAGGTCGTATGTGATTTCCTTTTTATTTTAATGTTTCATAACGCATTCATTTGCTTGCACTATAAAAGCAAGAGGCCATCAAACAAGAAACTGTTCATCGCAGCCTTTGCCATTGCCTAAAGCAAACGTGCTGTAGAATAAATGAGAACTGTTCACTCGAGCAGTCGAGCTTAACTTGTGGCAGAAGCCCAGAAAGATACCAGAGACAATTGCTACACCAGTTTGCATTTAGTGGTCACTGTTTCCTGGCTGAAGACAGAATTTTTGGAACGCATGAATTTTAATTTGATTTCGACTCATAAACTACTTCAAGAAAGAAATTGTATTTCAGACGAGCCTACTATTGGCGTGAGCAATAAAATGCATATATTTTTCCAGCTTTTTTTTAAGAACATATTTTTCCAGCTTTAAATTCGAGATGACAGACACAGGATTTCAAGGGTAAGTAGTCACGCAACAATTGCAGATAAAATTCACCGGAAGAATACGAGATAATATCAGGAGTGGATTTGTTGAGGGAAAAAATGGGTTGAGAATGAAGTATTAGGCCAAGTTTAGAATATGCTAGGTATAATATAGCTACGTATACTATTTTTTTTTTAAGAAATTGTTGCGTATTCACGTGAACACCAAGAACTCCCTAGGTCCATCCCTGAGAAACTTGTATAGATTAAGGTCCCGTTCGAATAAACTAAAAAAAGTGGACAAACTTTTGATAAAAGTGGCACGTTTTTCAAACTGCTAAACGGTGTGTTTTGTGCAAAAACTTTCTATATGAAAGTTGTTCAAAAATATCAAATTAATCCATTTTTCAAGTTTGTAATAATTAAAACACAATTAATCACACGCTATTAACACCTCGTCTTGCGTAAAACACTTAATCTTTTATCTTCATCTCCAGGAGATTCAAACACCACTTAATTTGATTCATAGATATATTTTTTTTGCCATAGTTGAGTAAACATGAGCTTTTACGCACAAGAGGTACTCGACAGTCAGCGGA
Source organism: Oryza sativa Japonica Group (assembly GCF_034140825.1). Classification (NCBI taxonomy): domain Eukaryota; kingdom Viridiplantae; phylum Streptophyta; class Magnoliopsida; order Poales; family Poaceae; genus Oryza; species Oryza sativa. The sequence goes on along the minus strand of NC_089040.1, from coordinate 24,758,167 downwards.
ACAACAGTAGATACTAGTACTAGATTAGATAAAAAAAGAGTAAAGTGCACACGCGGTCCCTAGACTTGTGTGGTGTGTCAACTAGCTAGGTCTCTGAACTCTCAAAATGAATTTTTTGGATCTCTCAACTTGTCTCAAGTGTCATATAGGTCTAAATGGGTTCCAACCCGCTCCATGTGCTGATGTGGCAGGCCATGGTGGCGCCTACGTGTTAGTAAAACCGATATGTCTGCCACATATAGAAAAAAAATAACATATTTTTTTCTCCTCTCTTTTTTCATTTATTTTTTCAAAATTAAAAACATCATTTTCTCCTCTCTTTTTAAATTTTATTTTTTCTACATGATTGACATGTGGATCCCACTAACACATAAGCATCACCGTGGCATGCCATGTCATCTCACGGAGCGGGTTGAAACCCGTTTGGATTTCTATATGACACACATGACAAGTTTGGGGACCCAAAATGTATTTTAAAAGTTTAGGGACCTAGATAATACATATATATACAAGTTTAAGGACTGCCCGTGCACTTCACTCTGAAAAAAAAACTAAGAATCTAGCTCCAGCTTCTAGCACCTATCATCCAGGAAAGAACTCGACTTGCCTGTTCAAACAGCCTACTCCAGCTCAAAAGTATCAGCTTAAGCCAAATAAACGACACCAATCAAGGGTTAGCCAAACATCAACCACATCAGGTTGAATATTTAGGTTGATTTTCTAACCAGAAAAGCTGGAGCTGGAGCCATGTGAAACACTCCATAACAATAGCAGGACCAGGGCGTGCACCGTTCATCATGCAAGGAATATACAATTTTTCTTAAGGAGGGCTTAGAGGACCCAGCACAGCAATGGAGGAGAGAAGTCCACATTGTCTCCATCTTAAATCTTGGCATGTTTCTGGGGGAGGAGGAGATGGAACTTGACAAAATTATCACCACTCATTCACTCACAAAAAGTCACTATAAGGATCTCAGGCTGTGTTTAGATCCAAAGTTTGGATCCAAACTTCAGTCCTTTTCCATCACATCAGCCTGTCATACACACACAACTTTTCAGTCACATCATCTCCAATTTCAACCAAAATCCAAACTTTGGATCCAACTAAACACAGCCTCAAGCTTTCAACACGGTAGCTCTATGTAATAGTGTGCACGCATGCCTGCCGTTTGTAGCCGCACATGGGCGCTATCTATGTGCAGACGTGCAGTTAACCTGGGACCAAAAGGACCGGACGGAACAACTCAGCCGGAGTAGCCCGGCAGCGAGAGTGGACGTTGCCACACGGCAGAAAGGCTTTACACGGTACCAAGATTCCAAGACCCCTCAATGCATCAAATCATTTCTATCGATCCACACGTCTACATAGATCAAAACAATGAAAAATACAAAGTACATCGAGTAGTAAGAATGAGAGAAGATATATCTGATTGCGGGGTGTGCATGTTGAGGCTGGTTTGTTCAGAGAGAACCTCAGATCCTGGGAGAAAGTCAGGTCAGGATGCAGCTAAAGCTAACACTAAACAAGGCAACAACTACTGGTCTACTGCTGCTACAACAGTGGTGCTACCACCTGGATGCACTATAATATATGCATCGTCATCTGCATGTAATGTAACTACCCGTCGACAGCCTCATAATTATGCCCGGCCAACTCTCCTGGCCCTTCTCCCCTAACGTTTTCCCAAGTTTCCATGCCAACGCTTCCGGTGTCCCCCCAAGCAATATTGGTGATCATGGCCAGGCACGTACTGACGTACGTATTCACACATATAGATTGTTAATTACCACGACTTGACAAAGCAAATTAAGGCTAGCTACAGCACAGCACAGAACTATGACCCATTCTTAAATGGATCAAACTATGGACAACAGTGGCTAGCTACGCTAAAGCACAAGCAAGCAAAACGTGTGCGCCTGATTGGCCAATCGATCCTCACAATTTACCCATTGAAAGGAACGACGTTATTAGAAATTACAGAAAAATGAAGATCCAGCCGTGTTCATCGATTGTCCACGAAACCTCGAACATTTGCAGCCCAAAAATATCCTGTACAATGCAGCGAGAGAGCAATTAATCAAGGGGTCATTTTCGATGAGGCATAAGGCGCGTATACTGATGCTGACCTGCCGCTCGCTCGCGCACTCGATAATCGTCAAGAAATTGGCCACGTCAATCACGGCCACGCTATCACACGCCAGCGACCGACGCAGTCGGGCACTATGTGTGTACACAGGGTTGGTGGATCCGTGTGCATATATGCGAGGATCATATCAATGCCCGGTCCAGTGATCAGCTCACTCACTCACTCACTCCAGGCCAGCTGATTTGCTGATTAATTCCCATCGGTTGATGCAGCATGGCTAGTGAGTAACGAGCCATCACCTTCCTTAGACGTTTGTACGTACGTTGCTACCTTCAACTGCTACATCTGCATGCATATATCGATACTACCTCTGTTTTAGATTATAAGACTTTCTAGCATTGCCCATATTAATATAAATGTTAATAAATATATATATGTATCTAGATTCATTAACATATATATGAATGTGGGCAATGCTAGAAAGTCTTATAACTTAAAATGGAGGAAATACATATACAGCGACAGCTCTAGTAAGGCCGGTGCAAGAACAGAAACTACATATTTTCTACAACTAGGTATTCATGCACGTATATTTATGTAGTCATATAAAGTTCTGTGAAGATTTCCAACAAGACAAAGTACAGAGCCAACTCAAGATCAAATGATCAATCGATCGAGCCCTAGCTAGCTTAGTTTTCGTGTGACCAAGGTGGCATGCTGGCATTGTACCAGCAGTACAGCGTACGTTCTGGTAGAAGCGAGTGGCGTTTGGTGCTGACCCAACCCAAAGCACGAGAAAGCCCCCCATCGTAGTTAATTCGCACTGCTTAAAAAGTTCAGTAAATTTAACCACCACTACCAGGACTAACTTTATTGCGCTGCTGTCCTAGCTAAACCTGCCCCTCATCCCTGGGATACTTCAGGTTTCAGTGAAATAACCCAAGTTAGAGCTACCCATGCATTCATAGGATTTGAGTACTTAGTAGTTAGTAGCTAGTGTGGCAGTGGAGATCCAATTAATCTACCACAATTCGAGCACATGTAATGTACTACCCGCAAGGCAGAGCTAGCTAGCTACTCTTCTCCTCTCACCGAACCGGATGCATTTGCCCCGTTGAGTGCTTGGCAAGGGAGTGATCACTAACCACTGGCCAGACAGTGCCTTCTAGTTGCACGGGAACAGGATTAGCAAGGGGATTAACTCCTAGATGCAGGTTTTGGGCAAGTCCCCAACAACTCAAAGCAGTATGTGTAATTGTGTATGCATGATATAATGCAGCTTGTTGAAGCAAAGGATGCGGTGTAGAACACTGTACCTCTTGTGGACTTTGTTTCTGACAGAGGTGTGGCAGGTCTGATCATCGTCATCCGTTTCCTGTAACCAAAGCCGCCCAACTCGGACTTGCCCCCACCGTTTACCTGCAAAAATGTGAAACCTGCAGAAAATGAGATTTAATCATCATCATCATCAATAACTGTAGTGTCAGTATAAATGCTGAGAGTATACAGATCAGAAATTTATATATAGGGGATTATCTGCAGGTGTATATGTTGTGTATGTTGTGTACGGGCGTGCTACCTTGCAGTCTGCCAGGCTGACAAAGAGCAAGCAGCCCTGAAAGAATAAATGACAAAGAATTCATAAGAAGATGGGGTGCCTCTTCCTTTGAAACATTAATCAATACATTTAAACCTAAGTCATCAACAAATAATAATAACTAGCATGATGGCCCGCGCAGATTGCGCGGCTAGCATCATTATATTTTCTCTCATATAATAGCATATATGTTTTCTCATTATATTATTCAAATATATTAAAATGACAACATAATTTTAAATTTTGCAATAACTTTACAAAACTACTAATGTGTAATATTCATATTGCATTTTATATACGTGTTAGTTATTAATTATTTTTAAGATAAAATTTTAGTTATTTGTAAATTATATATATTCATATATGGACTCTAGACTCGTCTTTTAATATTTCTTTTTTCTGTAAATTGTATTTCTATATAGACTATATGTTCTTCTTCTAATATTATTTATTTTTATTTCTGAAATTTTATTATTTCTAATTGTATTTCTATGTGGACTCTAAACTCATCTTTCAATATTATTTAATTTTTAATTTCGAATTTTAGTTACTTCTAAATTGTATTCCTATATTAGCATTAAACTCTTCTTCCCATTTTTTCTTAATTTCGAATTTTAACTATTTGTAAATTGTATTTTTATACGGACTCTAAACTCTACTTTTAATTTTATTATGTTTATTCCAAATTTTAGTTAGTTTTAAGTTTCTATATGGACTCTATACTCTACTTCTAATATTCCTTATTTTTAATTCCGAATTTCAGTTATTTCCTAATTGTATTTCTACATGGACTCTATACTCTACTTCTAATATTCCTTATTTTTAATTCCGAATTTCAGTTATTTCCTAATTGTATTTCTATATGGACTCCGGTCTCCTCTTCTAATATTCCTTATTTTTTAATTCCGAATTTCAGCTATTTCCTAATTGTATTTCTATATGGACTCCGGTCTCCTCTTCTAATATTCCTTATTTTTTAATTCCGAATTTAAGCTATTTCTAAATTGTATTTCTATATGGACTCTGCTTTTTCTTTTTCTCCGATTAATGTGAGAATTTCTAGGCCATGAGAGCGAACGTGGAGGCTCCTTTTTCTATTCCTTTAATTATATAATAGATAATAATAATTTAGATCTCCATCCTATTCTTGAAGTGTGGCAGTAGATGATGAGGTTGTTGATTATAACTAGTAATTATCATACCTGTCACATAATTGTGAAGGTTTGAGCTAGAGGGACCCTTAAGATTTTCTTCCTTGAATCGCTAGTCCTAGCATTTGTACTGACAATGTATATATGATCAGTGTGGTGTACTAGCGTTTATAGTGCTCACCTGTCAACGGTTTTTACTGGACGACAGGTCCTGACAGTCCTTGGCAACCACCACAAACCTGCCTGCACTTTTCCATGTAAAAAAAGGAGTGCGTGCATGTGTACGACGAGCAGCAGCAGAAGAAGCTTCCATCCCTGCAGGAACTCACTGACACACGTATCTGTGTGGAGCCGATGGAACTGTAAAAGCACCCGGACGGAAGCCCCATTCAATTCGATCGGCCGGACAAACAATGGCAACGAACTCACTCCGCCATTAACTCCGTTTCACCTTTTTACGGAGAGAAGAGCAAGTTCTTCTGCTGCTGCAATGCTGTGTGCGCCTTCCTTGCCGATGCGCCATGGATGGATGGATGATTGGCTGCTTGATTGGGGCAGTTATTGCAGGCCAACTGCTCTGTCGAAAGAGTGTCCCTCGGAAAGTGGCTTTAGAAGTTGGAGTAAACCTTGCAGTGCATGGCATACATACAGCATGGAGTGGTATTACCTTGGTTACGAACGCCCATCAAGTCCATTTCTGGAGTAGTACACACTGTCCAAGCTTCAGTGTTTGTACCTGGAAAGAAATGCACATTAGCCATATGCGCAAGGCAAGGCAAGGCATTGAGCAAAGTTAGATTCATCAGTTACTAGTTTAGCTAGTTAGCACATACACACTACTGGACAATGACTAGCGAGTGAGCTTAGCTAGCTGATCGGCGACAAGTGACAACCAGCTAGTTAGCAATAAGAGCTGGTGATGGTTAGCTCATCTCAGTTCATCCTTAGGTTTTCCTCCAGTGAAGGCCATAAATGAGGTCGCCAAGGGCGTAGGTGGGGGAGTTTATTACCGGCGTACTGGCAGAGAAGGTGGTTATGCCGCTCGCCACAGTTCACCGACAGCCCACCCCAGCAGCCCATGAGGGCCCCCCATCCTCTTTCCATCTATCTCTCTCTTCCACTAATCTCACCAAAGAGTCTTCTTCACTTCCTTCTCTAGGCTTATTAACAGCTTATTTCTGATCTCTCACATGTTCAGTTTTATCTCATCCCTCCTGCTAGATATTACTGTTGCTGGCCCCAACCACCCTGCATGGATTACAACACAAGTTTATCAGTACCACTGTGGTTCAAAGTAGTGTATGTACTGGACTCGTGGAGTTATGACCACAAGGAAATTGACCAGAAAGTTAATTACAATGACTGAAGGTGTGTACTCACTTGGTCCTGGCAGAGTAGAAGGAGAGTACACCAACTAGATCTGAACCCTGGTGTGCTACTGTACCAAAAGGCTAAGGCCACTGACAGAGGAGATACGTGACAGACAAGTCCCAGTTGAGTTACTGTCCAACCCCCAAATCTAACCCTCTTCTACCACCACCCCCACTCGTGCGCCACAGCGCTCTCACACGCGCGCCACACTCATGCCATGTATGTCTATATATATGTGCATCTATATATCTTAGCCACATTGAACGCACGCTACACTGCAAGAAAGGCAAGTATAGGGGTGGCAGGTAGTTTATATTCACTGGAAACCGAGAACTTCACTCCTCCCAGCACTCCACACTAGGAGGATGCTCACTGTCTGACTGACTGACTGGCTGCTGCTGCTGCTCATTCCTTCTCCTACTCTGCCTGCCTCCTCTGCTGTGTCCTTGGGAGAATTCTTCAGGGACAGTATCCCTGCAGAGGTGAGATCATGGGACAGTCGAAGAAGAAGTTCCGCGGAGTCAGGCAGCGCCACTGGGGCTCCTGGGTCTCCGAGATCAGGCACCCTCTCCTGTAAGTCTCTATCTCACTAGTGATGATCACTAGCTAGCTATGTTGCTCTGATGTGTTATGCCACTGTCGTGATAGATACATTTTGATGGATAGCTAGTGGTTCTGGTTTGTTGTTGCTTTCTTTCTTTTTTTCTTTCTCTTTCATGGTATGTTAGTAGCTAACTCAAGGTGCTTGGGTGCGTGCATGCATGAATGATGGATGATGTTTTTTTTGCTACGTGCGTTGTGGCAGTAAGAGGAGGGTGTGGCTGGGTACCTTTGAGACGGCGGAGGAGGCGGCGCGGGCGTACGACGAGGCCGCCATCCTGATGAGCGGCCGCAACGCCAAGACCAACTTCCCAGTCGCGAGGAACGCCACGGGGGAGCTCACACCGGCGGCTGCGGTGGCAGGGCGGGATGGCCGTGTCGGCGGCGGCAGCGGCAGCTCGTCCTCAATGACGGCCAACGGCGGCGGGAACAGCCTGTCTCAGATCCTCAGCGCCAAGCTCCGCAAGTGCTGCAAGACGCCGTCGCCGTCGCTCACCTGCCTCCGCCTTGACCCGGAGAAGTCCCACATTGGCGTCTGGCAGAAGCGCGCCGGCGCACGCGCTGACTCCAGCTGGGTCATGACCGTCGAGCTCAACAAGGACACGGCCGTGTCGTCGGCTGCGACGGTGGCAGCAGCAACAGCAGTGTCGTCCAGCGACCAGCCGACTCCGAGTGACAGCACAGTCACAACGACGTCCACGTCCACCACGGGCTCGCCGTCGCCACCACCTCCGGCAATGGACGACGAGGAGAGGATCGCGCTGCAGATGATCGAGGAGCTGCTGGGCAGGAGCGGCCCGGGCTCGCCGTCACATGGGCTGCTGCACGGTGGTGAAGGTAGCCTCGTCATCTGAATTCCGGAAGAACAGGAAAGAAATTGAAAATGCAAGGTTAAAACAGCATGATCAGGTCACCATCTAAGATCAAGGATCTGGTAGGGTGGTTGGTGCACAGGCAGTTAAGATTGCTACATATGATAGGTATATCTCTATTACTACTACATATCCAGCTTAATTAGGAAACAATTATAAGATCGATTACTACTGTGTGAAGTGAAGCTGTGTATTTATTAAAGACTTACTTGTATGTACAAGACGTCCCCGTCATTATAGTCATACTGGTGAAAGCTCTGCTATGTATCAACGTCATCAGAGATCAGACTACATATATATAAGTGGTGTCAACTTCTAATAAAAGTAAATAAAAACATTGTAATTGTGTACTTTTGTGGCTTTGCTTTTTCTTTCAGACTACTTGCTGGATTTTCATCAAAAGAAGATGAGGAATATGATGAAGGTGATATTTGTGAATAAGACATGTTTCCTAAATGGTTTTAAAAGAAAAAAAGACATGCTTTATAGGATAATACTCCTACAATCATATCTATGAACTGTTCATCTTATCCAAAGATAGTAGTACTCCAAGATTGGAAAATTATGGATGATTGTCATATTAAAGACAAACAAGCAGGAGAAATATTTTTCTTCCTGCATCACTCCAATTCTCCAACCACATGAGTCCACTCAAAGGGTTAATTGATCAAATGATTAATGCAATGGAAAGAATTTGGTAAGATAGACATGGTGCAAAACATAGTTTACTGGAAAAAAGCCGTAATTTCCGTTACTACAATTCAGTAAAATAAATCCATACTCCAATGTTCTGGTTCTGTTCTGTCTTCTCACTTTCATCAAGGGAACCACCTAGTTTATTAATAGGAAATACACCAATTCCTGCAGGAAAAAGGTGTTCCAAAGGAGGCCTTAGCATAGTAAAAACTATAATGTTTTAGAGCAGTCGTTGCCACCAGAAAAAGATTCACTTGTGTCCACTTAGGGGGGATTTGCTGATAGTTAAAAGCAATAATTATGCAATAAACAGATGGCCATAACTCACAAGGCATCAACTAAATTGCGACAGTGCACCAGACTACATGCATTATGTCAGTGTGTTTATTCACACACAAATATATAGCAGCACACCACACAGTACAAGCAGTGGTGTTTCTAACTGTGATGCCAACCCTCCGAAAGTAAAAATGGTGACACCAATCCAGCACAAACAACTTAAAGAACTTCAAGATAACATCATACGTGGCATATCAAATGAAAAAGAATGAAAGCACTGAAATGGATGGCAAAGATCATGGTCCCCATATTATTTCCCCTTCCTAATTTCACAACATACAAATAGGAGCAATGAAGCGCGAATCAGCTCCACAGTTGGTTCTATAGGTTGGTAATGCATGAAGTCAATGCGAAAGGGCCCAGTCAGTTAGTTGGTCAGTCATAAAGTACGATCATGTCAAAAAAAGAAGAAAAGAAAATTAACAATATGAGAGGATACACTATTCTAAGGTCTTGGATGTTGATGAAAACAACAAAGGCACTACATTTAGTAGTACACGAAATGACAAAATGGCATATGATTAAGACCTTAGTGAAATTCAACGATGGCCAGAACCAAAAGCTATGCTTACATAGTGAGCCAACATTTAAGTTTTGATGCTTAAAATAAACAAATTGGTTTTCCTTTATCATCATGTCCTTTCAGCAGAAAAGTGCTCACCAATTTGTGTCTCAATCCATCAAAACCTAATAAATGGGTTTCTTGCATAAAAACCATCAAACTCAAATATGACAAATAATTCTCCTAATATGTGCTGCAGAACAAATTGTTAGGTGTATGATGTTCGCCTCATAATTTAGAGATTTGATACTCATGCTACTGCTCCTAAATTTTGGAAAAGTAACAGCTCACAACTAGTTTCGCCTTGATACCTTGTGGTGCCACAGTAGCTGGTTAAGGACCTCCCATGTTGCAAAAGCATGCATTGAATATGTCCAGTAGGATAGCTGTATCGGTCCCCACAACATTAACTCTGCCCTTTGCTTCAATCTCATTCGAATCAATCTGGTGATGTCATCTTAATTAAGATTGTAAAGCATATAGCACCAAGTTACGCTGCGCTCTTGACACTGTCATCCGCCAGATCTACCTAAAATAGATCAACACATGGTCCATGTACATGCCAATTAATCCATTAATGTCATTGTCAAGTGGCTGTGGACGACAGAAGTGTAGCAAATTAGCAATGAGCCAAAAAGAAAAGGAAAACTGGCTTGTTTCAACTTCTGACTAATGAGAAAGACACTCAAGTACACAAACATGCGCTGAAAACAACATATCATAACTTGTATCAGTAATAAATAAGCATTTCAAATGAGCAACATTCCAATTCCAGGGGGCTTTCCGTTCTTTAAAATCTAGTAAAGAAGTTACCATCTGGTGAGCTTTTGTAATTATTCTTCAAAGCATGGGTAGATTAGTTGGTTAAGATATCTATTTAGTGAAGAAACTACAATTCTACTAAAAAATATGTAAAAGAGATACAGCATGAAAGAATTACCCACTAGTCTATCAAAATCTGGGAAGATGTCAATGAAATATGGATTCACAATGTACAGAACAGGTGGCCTGCTTGGCTTCCATGTGTAAATATACTCTCTAGACTCTAGACTTTATCCAGTCAATCTTGTAGCAAAAGATTTAGGAATCAAGTCTGACACAACAATTTCTGTAAACAACTACCCCTTTTTTGGCCTCTGTAAACAACTAGCAGTAGACCAGCCAGTGACCCTAAATGCAAAGCGTTGGCAAGTATAACTGCTACTGCATGACAAACCCTTGCCCCTCTGAGGGCATAGTACCATGGCCTGGTGGTCCTAGTTAGTTGTTACATTTTGATGTACTTACGTCCATTCAAAATGATTACATGCTTGGCATGTCATTATCTTGGTTCATTTAGCAACCAAATCTGTAAAAAGTCTAATTTTTAACAATCAGTTACATAAAAGTCAAAGATATGCATAGTCGTCTTTTACAATTTACACTACCTTATTAATCCCCACTTTTATATTGTGGGGTATATGTGCAGACAAACTTTAGTAACTTTGACTGATATACTGGATTGAACACATGGAAGTGATACCGGTGGGTAAATTGCCAATGATAACATTATACTTTTGCCAGATTTTGATCGTAAAGTATATAATATATTAATGACTAAGTTTAAAACTCAAGGGCTGAACATCAAACAGAAAAAATTGTAAAAATAATAAAATGTATAAAACTATACAAGTCTAGTTTGCTTTCACTTTTTCAAGTCAAGCATTACAAACCAGCAACAGCAACAAAAAAAAAAAAAAAGAAAGGCCAAGTCAGCTTGTTTCCAAAAATTGTTTACTTGGATAGCTGCAGTTTTGAGTTTCATCACTTCAACTCCTCAAAACTATGAAGACCAACCATTTGGAGACATATTTAGTATATTGCTACCCAAGTCATTGCAGAGAAGCGAGTTTCTCAATATAAATGACCCTGTGGCCAAGAAGTAGTCTAAATCATTTCATTTGCATGTTGTTAACCCCAATGTAGTTGTCAGTCACCCGATGCATGTGTTTCAGAAGCATGGTAATTGAGTAAAGCGATACAATGACCAGCTGGTCAATTTAACTAACAGATTTAACTGTGTAAACTCATATGAACAATCAGTGACTGCAAGGTTCAACTATTGACAGACAAGAACACAGGTGTGCAGCAGGCACTATGATGTATCACATAGACCAGAGGCAATGCTGATATGCATTTCCTTTCAGATTTTTATTGTTGAAGTAATGAACAAATGGCAAAGTAATAGAAGTGCATATTGTCTGTCAACCACAGTTTAAATGTAGCCCAATTAGTTCTCAAGTAAATTCAATTTATCCAAATAAACAATTCCTATAAAAAAAATTTAACCACCCAATGATCAAATTTAACCAAGCTACACCACATCTTTCGTTGTTTTGTTCTGTACATATCCAAGAACATCCAAACAACAAGTTTGAATGTTTAACCCATATAATTAAATTTGCAAAAGTGAAAATAAAACTATATTATTGCAATTCAGTGAAGGGAAGTAAAGGAGAAATCTAGCCAGACTGGTGGAAACAAGATAATTATTGCTGTTCCCGGCAAAGACTCAAATAGTAATAGCTTAGAACAGGTTGGCAAGTGGCAATATAATTAATTTCCTATATTCTGGAAAAAAACAAAAAGTAGCACAAAGTATTGTAAAATGCAAATAGAGATAATAAAGTAAGGAAGATAAGCTATTCCATGCCACACAGGAAAAGAGCAATTTCCAGGGCAAAAGAGTTGATTTATGCGCAACTATTATATAAGCGAGATAGGAGGGCGTATAGTCTTTTAAGGAGGAAATAAACACCCAAATTTCGAGCTAAAGAGGTCCCAAACCTGGGTTGGGGGGGGGGGGGGGGGGTAGGCCGTTGCCTCCACACCTCATAGGCTCCCACCGAGTGAGCTAGTCCCGGTTCCATTTGCAACAGAACATTGGCAACCAATATCCATGTCATTTTGTTTAAAAAGAGTGTAGAGCCACTTCGAAATATGGTAACATATCATTCAAAATTATTTGCATGAAGCAAGCACAGAACCAACAGAGCTAAAGCTATATGGCACAACTCTAATAGATTTCATATAAATTGAACAATGGAGTGAAGGAAAATGAAAATCATACCGTTTTTATTTGACTCATGTAGACACAAGAAATATGCGCCAGATAGTTTATACTTTTCATATAAAAATATGCTATAAAAGTTGCATGTGGAATTGTGGATCCTGCAGGCTTTCAAAACCTGAACAAGCTCTCTCTGAAAAAGCTTCCAGTCTTCATTTCATCATAAAGAAAATTGGCATATCCTAATCACCTATTCAAGGTACTCTTGCAATTTGCTGAAGATATTCACTGGTAGAATTCAACCAGTTAAAAAAAGACCCACCATACTTTTAAGATTCATGATCTGGTAGAAACAGTTGAAAGTATCTCCTCTATTGGCACTTTCAAACTGTCCTCTTGCCATGGACGGAAGCAACTTTTCAACATAGTAGCACGGATTTGCTTCAAGTTTATCTGCTTTAGAAACACTAATTAAATATGAGGAAGAAGTTCTTATTCTAGAATCCACAAACATGACTGCTAGGAGTGCTATTATAACATATGTTTCTTCGAGAACTCCAGAGTGGTGACCAGCTTACTGCATATATAACTTGTTTGTTCGGTCTAGGGATTCCCACAGGTATATATTGTAGTACTACTGAAAATTTGTCAACAGGCTAAGAAAGATAAATGAGCTGAATGCTGAATATCAAAAAACTAGGACAGAGAAATGGCTTGAATGTGTTGTGTTGCATGGCCTGGCACTCAACTAAATCCCCTTGGCCATCAGCAATCTACAATCAGCACCATCAAAAACTGATGCAGAATGTCGTTAGGTTTCACATTGTAAGATCAGTCAGTTTACTGTGACTCTGTGTGTGAGAGAACACATGTTTCTAATCCTGTAGTTCTCCTGACTCCTGAGAAGACCAAGAAAAACTGATATAGAATGTCGCAAGGATTCACATTGGCAAGATCAGTCAGCTGACTTGTAAATCTGTGTCAAAGAACACTTGTTTCTAATCCTGAAGTTCTCTTGACTCCTGAGATAAGGAACTCCACTGCAGTTTTAAAATGATGAATCCTTACCAAGCTGTCAATCACTATTGAAATATCTGTTTCGTAAGCTGATATCTAGCATCAGAAGAAACATTATCTTCCATTGTATACTGCCAAATGGCTTCCATGCATACTCATGGGGGAAGGCATAAGATCATTGCAGAATCTCCCCTGCAAGTCATATGTGATTGCACTTCTTGATCTTGCCAGTACATGATATAGATAATAAGATAAAGTGGGAAACAGCTGCCTCTAGAACATAAGCTCTCATCAACAATTACAATTTCAGCAACGGTTTGCTCTTCTACTGCTAGCTTCCGCTTAGAAGCAATGGACGTGAGACGGATGCTCTTGAAATCATCATCAATCTGGCCACACTTTCTACTGCCATCACCCAATGGAACACCTTAGGAAGGGTTTCTCCCAGCTCAAAATATATTGGCAGGAAAGTCTTTCAGGCTGCAGAGTAATAGCCAGATTCCTTAACCAGAGGCATAAAGGAGGATAAGGACCCTGCATCATGCACATTGCTTTGCAAAGTTACATAAAATCAACAGTTACAGTGCCAAAACACAAGTAATAGATGAAATCATGAAAGCTGGGATAGTAGCATATAGCCAACTGTACTAGTTCAGCATTGGACTGAGAAAAGTTCTATATAACAGATTCTACTCACAGCCTTTAGCACAAAAGCTAGCCGATTCTACTCACGTGGAATAAACTGTAGCAAGGATCACTGCACTGCAATTCCACACATAACTCTCTTCAAACACCATGCAAATAATTAGTTGCTTGCTCAACGCAACTCTACAATTTTTTGGCAGAAAAGTTAACCCAACAAATCCAGCAGAACCGACTAAAATTTGCCGTTAACAATCACAAAAAACAATAACAATCACATTTGCACATTCGATGCAGAAACCTCGAACCAGTCAACTCCTGCACTCCAGCCCATTCCGATTTCCGAACCGCACCTCCCTCCATTGACGCGATCCCGAGTTCCCACCCTACCACGGTTCAGAGAGCAGCTAGCTTTGCCTAACCCTGCATCAAGCTAAATCTGCATTCCGTCTCGAAGCCCGCCCCCATGCGAATCGATGCGGGTCGCGGCGTTGCTAGCACAACCAGCGCGGGCGCCCGGCGATCTACCAGGAAAAAACCCGAGAGCTCAGTTGTGCGCGCGCGGCGGAAACCCCTCTCGTGGCGCAAGCGTAACCCCCGACACCGCCGGCGCAGAGCAAGGCCGTGTCTAGTTTCAGGGTTGACGAGAGAGGCGTACCTCGCGGCGCAGCGGAGGCCGCCACGCGCGAGGCGGCGAAGCTCGTTGCCGGCGGCGAGGGGCGGCTCGCCTGAGAGGCCGGCCGGGCCGGGAGCACCACGGGGAGAGAATAGAGGAGAAAATTGAGATTTAGCCGTTGTCAAAACGGGTTTCACTAGAATGCCGCTTCCAAAATAGTTTCATTAAGATGCCACTTCTAAAGTAGTTTCGTTAAAATGCCACCATCAAATACGGGCAACATGTTACAATGCCATTTTATCCATTTATTCTCAGTTTAATGTTTTTTTTAATATTTTTTTCTCGCTGAGATGACCAAAATACCCTTGATCTTATCTCATCTCTCATCTCTGTCTTCCTCCTCTCCGTTTGGCTCGGCGGCGCAGTTGGGGATAGGGATGACGGCGGCGCGGCTGGGGACGGGGACAGCGGCTGCGCACCCAGGGACAGGGAAGGCGGCGGCGCAGCTGGGTACGGGGAAGGCCGCGGTGCGGACAGGGACGGCGGCGACGCGGCTGGGGACGGGGAGGTGGTGACGTGGCTGGGGACGGGGACGGTGGCGGCGCCAACATGATTGGGGCAGGTGGGGATGTTCTCCTACATTGATGCAGATGGCTCCGCCGTCCCAGCAGCGCCGCCGAGCCGAGCAGCCTTCCCTAACCCACGCCGGCGCCGTCCCCGTCCCCAGCCGCGCCAGCGCCGCCCACCTCATCGCCGACCCCATCTCCATCCTCCTCGACGACCTCCTCCTTGAGTGCCTCGCCGGTGTCCCCTATGCCACCCTCCCGCGGCTCCCCACCACTTCAACCACGCTCGTTGCCTCCGTCGCGCCCACGGCGAGCTCCGCCCCTCATTCCTCACCCTCTTCGTCAGGCCTTGTAGAAGATCCTAGTGGCGGCGCCTAGGGAGAGATCATCGGAGGCGATGAGGTAGGAGGCCTGAGGCCACGGCGAAGGATGCCGCCTCAGGAACGGTGGCGCGGAGGATGAGGACGGGGAGCCAACGGATGTTGGCGTGGTGGTGGTGATGAGGACGAGGAGCCAGCGGCCACCGACTATGCCATTTTTCTATGCAGCTACGCCCCGTCGCCGCCGCCGCCGCCGCCGCTACGCTCCACCACCGGTGACTGGATGGGAATCGATCCCCTTTCTCCTTTCTCCTGTAAAGTCAACAAAATAGCCATGGGCACATATGTCAGAGCATGATGGAAAACATTTGAAAATCAATTAAAATGGTTGAAATGGCATTCTAGCAAATTGGCTTCATTTGACAGTGGCATTATAACGAAGCCATATTCGAAAGTGGCATTCCAGCGAAACCCCATCCCGAACATGGCTAAATGTCAATTTTCTCGAGAATAGAGAGACGAGAAGAGTTGTAGTGGGCTGGGCTGTGTCTTCTCGTGGGCTCTTGAAGCCGTGATTTGGAGTGGAGTTGGGGTTCGCGGTTGTATTCCAGGCTGGGCCGGATGCTTCTCTCGGAATTCTTTTTATTTTTCTTTTTTATATGTTTTTGGTTTTCGCCACTGAGACTGGGGTGGCTAATGGGCGCGCGCGCATGCCGGCGCGCGCCAGCTGGCCCCCTCCCGAGCGATTCTTTTTCCTTTTATTTTTTCGTGTTTTTTTTTCATTTTCCCTTTTACTTTTTTTCTGATTATTTTTTTAATCTTCAACATATGTGTTTTCAAATGTTTCGACTGGAAAATTTTCAAATCTCAAGTTAAAATTTTCAAATCTCGAGTTGGAAGTTTTGAAATCTCGAGTTGAAAGTTTTCAAATCTGAGTTGGAAGTTTTCAAATTCTGAGTTGGAAGTTTTCAAATTTTGAATTGAAAATTTTTAATTTTGAGTTGAAAGTTTTCAATTCTGGGTTGAAAGTTTTTCAAATTTGAGATGAAAAGATGAAAGTTTTTAAAATTGACTTCAAAAATTTCAAATTTCGAGTTAAAAGTTTTCAAATATGGGTTAAAAGTTTTTAAAATTTGACTCCATGTATAGATTTCTTTTCAATCTTTTCAATCTGTTAAACAAAAGCTATCAAAAAAAATCTTACGTTAATTGTCGTTATTATCTCTAACTAACAGGATTAGTTAGTAGGTGTCTCCGAGAAAAAATCCCGCCGCGTGCTCGTTGGCAGCGCATACGCGCGAGCTAGCTTTTCCCCTGAGACTGAGAGCATATGGTCATTGTATGATTCATATGAGAGAGCAGGTGCAATAAGGTCCAATCAGCAGACGGTACAGCTATCCACGTCAATACTATAATCTAAACTGAAAGAGTGAAATGATGAGAGAAAAAGTAAGGGCGCTAATCCTATCGCCTAGCGACACACACAAAAGGCATTGTAGCCAACATTAGAGCAGGTCCAATAGCATGTTATAAGCCAGCTACAAACATATTTTAAAGAGTTAAATAAAGAGAGAGAAGAGCAGCGGGCTACAGATTTATAGCCAGCTATAGCACGGACTCCAAGACACAGTGTGCGTATGACAGGTGGGATCAAGTATTAATAGTATAGTATATAGCTATTATATAAATGGGCTATTAGATTAGCTATAAATGAATTGGAGCTGCTAGTTGGCTATACTATTAAACTTGCTCTTACCATCGGTGTTGGCTGCAACAGCCATTGTTATACTCCCAATGCACTGAGTAGAAAGGATAGAATGATTGGTAGAGATAGAAATTAGACTAGAAAATTATAAAGTGATTTATTGGAACCCGTGTGTACCTACTCAATAGCAATAGCTATTGTACATTCAAGCTGGAGTATCTTTTACTGAGATAAACATTTTTATTGCCGGCTACTAAGGGAGTGTTCGTTAGGTGGAGATAGGAGAGATTGTCTCTCGTTTTCCGCGCGCACGCTTTTCAAACTACTAAACGGTGCGTTTTTTGCAAAAAATTTCAATAGGAAAGTTGCTTTAAAAAATCATATTAATCCATTTTTGAAATTTAAAATAGTTAATACTCAATTAATCATGAGCTAATGGCTTACCTCGTTTTGCGTATCTTCCCAATCTCCTCAATCCCCTTCTCTTCAAACACTCCCTAATTGTACTGAGAATAGAATCATGTGGAAGCTTGTACAATGTATAGGACTAGTAAAGTTCTATGGATGAGCCCACTATGTTGGTGCATCAGCCTTACGGCCTCATCTTTTCATTTATACTTATAGTTATCAGCTAAAATTTATTTTTTTAATCTTAAATTTAGAGTTGATTTTGGGATTTTCTCATCGAATTTTATTTTTCAGCTCTTGCTTTTAGGTCACTAAGAACACGCATATAAAAGTTTTATTCACAAATTATTTTTCGTTTACAAATATGCCGAAACGATGGGGCCTTTAGATAGGTGGGCTCGGACATACTTTCTCTCCCCTAGAGCTAGGCACTCTGACTAGCATCTAGGGCATGTTTAGTTCCCAAAAAGTTTTTCCAAAAACATCATATATATATATATATATATATATATATATATATATATATATATATATATATATATATATATATATATATATATATATATATATATATATATATATATATATATATATATCGAATCTTTAGAGACATGTATAGAGTATTAAATGTAGATGGGAAAAAAACTAATTGCACAGTTATGATGAAAATCGCGAGATGAATCTTTTGAGCCTAATTAATCCATGATTAGCCATAAAGTGCTACAGTAACCCGCGTGTGCTAATGACGGATTAATTAGGCTCAAAAGTTCCATCTCGCGGTTTACTGGCGAGTTATAAAATTAGTTTTTTTTTATTCGTGTTCAAAAACCCCTTCCGACATCTGATCAAACGATAAAACAGGCCCCTAGTTCTATGGTGGAAAGGGATTAGAACAAGTGCTACAATATGTATAGAGTCAATCCTACCTCCTTTTCTCTCCTATAGAACCCTTTTAAGTCTAACATTGCAGATGCTATATGAGGGGTATAAATCGAATTTCAAGTGCAAATTGAGAATAATTGCATATCACCATGAGTAAGTGGAAGCAAGAACTTTTTCGAATTTTGTTTGAGAAAAGGAGCTTGTATTTAACTTATCATTTGGTAAAAGGTAAAATCTCTACATGTCAATCATTTACCCAGGGAAGAAGAGAAGAGGTACACGGAAGACTGAAATTTCAATCAGCGGTTAAGATTAAACATTACTACAATTTTCCGTACATTTCACAATGCAGTTCTTAGTTACTTATGGGGTTTTCCTTCCCACCAAAATAAAATTATAGATTTCCCCTAAAAATAATAAAACTATAGATATATATTTAAGACAAAATAGATTTGTTGCTAGCTCTTACTATTACTAGTTGGTACCCCGCGCTTTCTTACAAGATATGTGAATAAATGCATATTATATATTATATAAATTGTAGATGTATATATTTAAATAATGTGAAAATGATATGAAAATAATGATTTGACATTGCTTGCATCTTGAGTTCTAAAAATAATGATTTGGTTCATTTAAATAACAAAATTATAAATGATATATCATATTTGTATGATATTTAAAATACTCTAGATAATAATTGCTAGTGGGTGATGATGTGGTACACCTGCATGTTATTTAAAATTCTCTAGATAAATTTAAAATACTATAGATAATAATTGCTAGTGAATGATAATGTGACACACTTGCATGTTGAGTTTTAGAAGTTAGTGAAATTAACTTTATAATAATAAGATAGGATGTTGTGTAATGTTTCGAAAACGCTCTGCACCAGTAGGGCCAGCCAGAGAAAAGTACGTATATTTAGCTAGTCATATACTTAGATGGTTCCAAATTGATTCAGTTCATTCATAGCCCATTATAAAGAAGCTTCCATGTTTATAAGAGACGGTCGTTGCAGTCCTCAATTCTAAAAGAACCGGTTAGTTGAACCATGGTTTAGAATTCATATTAAAAAAAACTATTTACTCCATCAAAAAATATATGAACCTAAGAGTGGTATTCATAGAATTAGAACGTATCCTATCCAGCACCATATTATTGTATTATGAGTCAATACAGTTCTGCACTACATTCATCACAGATATAATATTTACTATAGCTTAAATATAGTGGGCAGGTGATAAATTAAAATAGTATTTCACACATATAGGAACAGCATGATGCTCTCCTGGTCCAAAACAATCGAGAAGATGATTAGGATATGCCATTTTGATGCCATCTGCAGATCAATGTTCCATGCTGCAGTTACATTGAAAACCATATCCTCCGGTTATCTTCCAGCCCCATCATTTTCTTTTAATTCTAAACCATCCACCAGGCAAGTTGCTGCTCCTCATCACAGTGGCAATAATGTACTTAATTTTTTTCTATTCTTCGCGAAAAATACGTGCCTGCAGGCTACAGTGCAAAAAGATATTACTGCATCTAGAAATTTATCACTAGATATTATCCATCTTTAAATTTGAACTCTATAAACTTGTCTTTTTTTTGAAAAAATATATGTAAAATACCTAAAAGTATGTCGTATTAACATAGTGTGCTCATCCTAAATACTCCAATAATCACAAAACTTCTGTATACCGTGATCTAATTATCCAAAACTTATTGATCTTCAAAGTGAAAAACAGTACTCCTAGTACTAGCCAACGTTGATGGGTATTTAGAAGGCAAAATTGGTTATATAGCATTAAAAGTTCACGTTTTTAGTTTTATAGCACCGAAAGTTACCGGTTCACTTTAATAGCACCCAAAATTCACCATGTTCTCATTTTTAGCACTTCCGTCAATTTTTCCGTCCGTCTTGATCGATATTGATCTAGCCACACACACGATATGACATTTCTTGATCTAGCCACACACACGATATGACATTTCTACCTCTCATTTACATGCATTATACTTGTACTTGTGAGGGGTAGAAACGTCATATCGTGTGTGGCTGGATCAATAACGATCAAGACGGACGGAAAACGATCAAGAATTGATGGAAGTGTTAAAAATAGAAACATGGTGAACTTTAGGTGCTATTAAAGAGAACCGGTAACTTTCGGTGCTATAAAACCAAAAACGTGAACTTTCGATGCTATATAACCAATTTTACCTTTTTAAAACCTGGAGTATTATTTTCCATCAGAAATGCTCCTGCTCGAAGTATTGCTACAACTGTACAGGTGAGCACGGCCACTCCCATCTCCGTGATTGCGTCAGGCGATGAGAAGAATATGCGAGGAGAGGTGCTCGCGTGGATTCGGGTCATTTTCGTATTTTTCAGGCGGAGTCCGCACCGGCCAGTAGGCTGAGGCAGCTGTTGCTTCTTGGACAGTTCAGAGTTTCAGAGTTTCAGAAATTCAGATGATGGGGGAGGACGGCCTCCTGTTTCTTCACGTCGCGTCGAATTGTACTAAAAAGGGTCGTCCTTTTTCGAGAGTGATCCTTTGTGGAGCGGATCTCGACTGATGGTTTTGGTTTGCCGGGGGGTTTATCGCTCTCCAACGGGATGCGATTGGGATGGGCGGCAAACGGGCCGGCTGGATATTTTTGCAACAACGGCAGGTTTTCTCTCTGGCTAAAATCGTTCGTATACAGACTCTGTAATACTCCCTCCGCCCATAAAAAACATAAAAAACAAATTTAGAATCCGATGTGATATATTTTAGTACTACGAATTTAGACATATGTATACCTAGATTTATAATACTAGGATTTATCACATCCAGTATATGTTATTTTTTTTTATGTAATGGAGAGAATATGACCCAACGAAGACATGATCATGTAGTGAAATACTTCTAATTAAGTTAACACATTTCTCGTATCCTATCTATGTATGCTGGTGTTTTTTTAATTAGAAGTGTTCTCTTTCAATAAAAGATATAGATTAAAAGAAAGTGATATTGAAGTTTTACAATTGTTTACATGTTCGTTTTTGGGAGACAAAATCAAAAGTCCAAATATCACCATAAACTTTAGATAGAAGTCCGTATAGTACCTTGAATTTTAAAACCAGACATCCAACCCCCTAGATTTAGCAAAATCGTTCATATTATCTCCTAAGGTGGCTTTGTATAGTTGTTTATATCTAATTTGTATATAACTTGGATGAGTTTGATCATATGACATACACATTAGACATATGTATTAAAATTTTCACTTCAATCTTTCTTTTTAATCGCTTGTTAGCTCTCACTTACAAACAAGTACCAACGTAATAATAGTATGGTATCATTGTATAAGTATAAATTGATGACTTACAATTGATGATATGCAAATATGTTACATTAGTTATCCAAAGTTGTTTATTTAAGCTTCCAAAATATGAAAAACCACCATCCAAAATCACCTTAGGGGATGATTATAAAGTTTAGAGGTTAGATGTATGGTTTTAAAGTTCAGGTTGATGTACTTTCATCCAAAGTTTAGGGGGATATTTGGACTTTTACCAATTATAAATATATGTATATTAAGAAAAAAAAATTTGTAAATAAATGTTAGCTCTAGCTACAATTTTATCTTGACCACCAATTAATCTTAAATGGTTCACATGAAAGATTTTCCCGTACACTAGACCCTTTTTGTTTTCAGGTGGATCATAAGTGCAACCGCACAGGAAAATGGGGACAGGTGCTGGGCCGTTGCCCACATAGAAAAATCAATTTTCGTGTGCGGATCACTTAACAGGCCCACACACGAAAATAAGCCTATTTTCACGTGCGGGCCTGTTAAGTGACCCGTACACGAAAATAGCCTACCCCACGCGCTGCCCATCCTCCCATCTCCCTCTTATCCTCCTCCCCATCCTCCCATCATGCGAGCGCTGCCATTTATCCTCCTCCCCATCCTGCCCATCCTCCCATCTCCCTCCTCCCCTTCCTCCCATCTCCCTCTCCCTGTCCCTCTCCTCCTCGGCGATGGCGGCGCTCTCGGTTAGGGCGGCGGAGGCGGCGGCATTGGCGGGCGCGGCGGCGACATCTGCGAGTACGGCGGCAGCGGCATTGGCTACGGTGGTGGCGGTGGAGCGGATCCGTCTCCGGCCGCCGCGTGGAGGCCGGATCCGTCGCTGGCCGCCGCGGAGAGGCCGGATCCGTGGCTTGCCACCGCTGGGAGGCCGGATCTGTCGCCGGCCGCCGCGGGGAGGCCGGATCCATGGTCTGCCACCGCGGGGAGGCCGGATCCATCGCCGGCGACCACAGGGACGACATCGGCGGGCCTCGGGCAAGGCGGCGATGATGACGGTGGTGGCGGCGACAACGACGACGACAGGCCTCGGGCAAGGCAGCGACGACGGCGGTGGTGGCGGCGACAATGGCGGCGGCGATGGTGTTGACGGCGGCTAGATTAGGGTTTGCGGGTGGATTTTGATTTTTTTTTCGGTTTCAGTTTTTTATTTTCTCGTGCGGGTGGCTTAAGCGTCCGCACGTGCGGGTGCATCACCCGCACGAAAAAATCGGGATTTTCACAGACTCCACGTTCCAGACGGGTGGAAGCTACGCACGCGAAAATTGATTCCACCCGCACGGAAAAATCTTTCATGTAGTAGTGGTTAGAATACATAGTTTTATGTTTACGACACAATGCACTTTGATTATAGAGCATCGGTCTCTTTTAAGTATTTGTAGATCTGTTTTGGAAGAAAGAAAATATGAGAGGTCAAGTTTAATAAATGATTAGTTCCACCTATCTTTAAACATGAACGGAGTGCTATATTGTATGATAAAACTCATGCGATGTATGACGTTTTGCATAGAGAACGATCAAATCCTTCATAATACTACAATGCAATGCAATAAGTTATCATCTACAATACTGACATAAGTGAAAGGGTGGTAATTTGTGCTACCAAAAAAGGATTGGTCTATGCCATAATACTAGTAAATAGTATGTGTCCATATCAATTAAATATTTTACTCCCGACATAACCATATAATTATGCAAATATACTTTAAAATGAGTGTGCCGTAATAAAAGCACAAATAACATATCATACAACCACTTGTCAAATAACAATTCAAAAGCAATAAAACTATGACCGTATGTGGTTGTCTTTCCACATGGACCAAAAGTTTGACCAATGGTCATGTGTACTTTTCCCTATACCAGGAGATAAAAAATAATATCTCATGATCATGTCGGATGGACCGCACCTCCGACCAATGACTAACATGCACTTTTTTGGCCGACCACTAACACTTCACTGTCTTCAACTAATCCAATATTTATTGGTCGCTTCAGATCTTTTCTAACTTTAATCTCTTCCTTAAATATTCGGACAGCCACCCAACCTTTCTTTAAATAATAAGACAGTCACTTGGTGCCACGTGGGCCACTACACACAAGAACTCATGAGAAACACTCAACTTTTCCTCCAACGAATCCAAAAGTATACTTCTTGGACACATCACTGTTCCAGCATGCAAGAGTGGCTCATACTGTAGAGCGCACAGACTCAGAGAGAACTCAGCTTAGCTTAGGATTAGTTACTTTAAAATGGAATCATTACACTAAAAAGACATCGAATAATCACTTGCTCGAGTGCAAAGTTCGTGTACACGACCACGATAATCTCTCTCTCTATCCAGAAGATAATTTCAAGTCTCATAGGCTTTTTTTTTTCATTTCCAGGTGGCAGTGAGAGAGAGAGAGAGAGAGAGAGGACATGGGCTTTTAAGGGCGACAGTGACGTGCAGAGGATCTGTGACATATCCGGATGGATATTCCCCTCGCGAGCAAAGGATTATGCCCCGAATCTTCCATGGCTGCAGGTCATTTTGGCTCATGGCGTGTACGGAGTACATTGTACTTGGCTGAGGGATTTCTTGCGGATCTTCTGCGCCGTTCAGGTTGTGTTTCCCATGTTGGTTGTTTTTTTTTTAAAATAAGTTCTTGATATATGCGGTGGGTTGGGTTAGTTGTCTACTCCCAGATAGCTACGAGTATTTACTCATGGCCAGTAGTATACTCATGTAGCGTCGTCGCGTCCGCGCTTCACAAGTTTTATACTATGTCATATGAATGGCTATTAAAAAAGAAGAGTCGTATATTATTGAGTTGCTTGACAGAAACTTTAAGATGGGCTACATAAGTGATATGACAAAATGAAAGTGATATAGAATATGTATCGGTTCTTTCAAAATAGACTGTGTTTTTGTTATGTGGTGAAAATGTTTTATTGATGTTTATATATTGAGGAAAAAGTGAATAACATATTTGGGTAAGGATTATTATTCTAATTAGTTAAAGGCAAGTCGGTGAAAAAAAAAGGCACTTTGACGCTAGCACAGTGTAGTAATTCAACTAATAATTCTAACTCTTTAGTGGATCTGGTATTTATACACTATGGCTGTTTCAGCTCCCTGTCTATACCTTGTCAAATTGCAAGACGCATGACAATTAATTATAGGAATATTCTGTTGGATATCTTTGCATGGACAGTAGAGTGCTACTTAAATAATACTGTCAACAAAAAGAAAATCACAAGTCGGTTAGCTCTCCTCAAGAACATACGACTTCCAAGCTCCAAGTGCTAACCCATATTAGTATTTTCTTAAAGCTATTTGTACTTGCATGTTTACATATTTCCCTTCGAACATGGTCAAACAGGGCCTGAAATTTTTGATTATTTTTTTTAAAAAAATTGTTGATTATTAAAAGGTGAACTAGGTAGCACCGTAATGTGTATATATAAACGATT
This sequence comes from Oryza sativa Japonica Group, assembly GCF_034140825.1. Lineage (NCBI taxonomy): Eukaryota > Viridiplantae > Streptophyta > Magnoliopsida > Poales > Poaceae > Oryza > Oryza sativa. Next base: position 24,732,876 of record NC_089040.1, on the reverse strand, counting down.
ATAACGTAGTTTGGTAAGTACTCCCTCCGTCCCACAATATAAGGGATTTTCAGTTTTTGCTTGCAACGTTTGACCACTCGTCTTATTCAAATTTTTTTGCAAATATAAAATACGAAAAGTTGTGCTTAAAGTACTGTAGATAATAAAGTAAGTCACAAATAAAATAATTAATAATTTCAAAAAATTTTAAATAAGACGAGTGGTCAAACGTTGCAAGCAAAAACTCAAAATCCCTTATATTATGGGACGGAGGGAGTAGTTAACTATGGAGTAGATGCTTGGAGGGAAAGATTGATATTGTGATATATATATACAACTACTCTATCTATCTTGTTAGTACTCTCTCCGTTCTAAAATATAAGCATTTTCAGCATAGTACCAAATCAACCATTTTTTAACTTTGACTATTAATAGCAAAAAAAAATAAAAAAGATCAATAATGTCAAATTGATGTTACTAGATTTATCATTAATCAAATTATTATAATATGCAACTCTTTTTATTTAAAACATTTTATTTTTATAGATATTGTTTATCAAAGTAGTATCTCGAACACTGTGTCGAGATTTAAAAATATTTATATTTTAGGACAGATGAATTACATAGCAAGTCTTATGTTTGCATTGTCCAGGGGAAATATGGCTTTGTTTCAATAGCCACAATTATACTCCCTATATTAGGGGTTCAATCCCATCTCTTATGAAAGAATGGACTTCGACCTTGAGTATCAAACTGAATTTAAAAATTGATAGCTCAGTCTGCTTCGTCGCATATTGCTGACTCAAAGTCAAAAACTCTATTATATCTAGCTCCTTACCATTTAAAAATCACATAAATAATTCTTACATTCTGGACCGCTCTCATATAGTACAGATCCATCAGCACGAATAAACATAGACTTTTTAACTCCCGGCCAGGCGGCTAGCCCACGAGGATATAGGAATAGTAGTCTGGACCACATTCCAGCCGTGTGCCCCTACCATCGCCCCCCTCCCCCCCCCCCCCCCCCCCCAAAAAAAAAAAAAAAAACCCCAATCCCCCTTCCCCCGCTTGTGATTTGTGAAGCGAAAGCGAACGGAGCACATAAACACAATTATATCCTCCCCCGCGAATATTCCCATCGTCTCCTTCCTCCTCTCCCCCGCATATCCTCCGCCTCCCTTTCCCCCCTCTCCTCCTCAACCCTATTTCACCACCACCTCCACCGCTGCCGCGGCGAGAATTCGATCGGTTCTTGGCAGCCGTAGTGCAGTTTTGTGCAGTTTTCTTCTCTCTTGTTGTTGAGGATGAAGTTTGGGAAGAGCCTGAGTAGCCAGATCGTGGAGACGCTCCCGGAGTGGCGGGACAAGTTCTTGTCGTACAAGGATCTCAAGAAGCGGCTCAAGCTGATTGGTGGGGGTGGGGGTGGGGAGGAGAGGCAGGCGAAGCGGGCACGCGTTGCAGCGGATGGCGGCGAGGAGGAGGCCGCCGCCGCGGCGATGACGCCCGAGGAGGCGGGCTTCATGCGGCTCCTGGAGGCCGAGCTCGACAAGTTCAACTCCTTCTTCGTCGAGAAGGAGGAGGAATACATCATCCGCCAGAAGGTGCGGCGGTGATCGATCGCCATTTGTGCTTCGGTTCGAATCTTCTTCTTCTTCTCGAGTTTCTTGGTTCTGATTTGGGAAATCGACGCTGTGTGTGTCAGGAGCTGCAGGACAGGGTGGCGAGGGCGGCGGGGAGGGAGTCGAAGGAGGAGCTGATGCGGGTGCGCAAGGAGATCGTCGACTTCCATGGCGAGATGGTGCTGCTCGAGAACTACAGCGCCCTCAACTACACCGGTGAGTGTCCCAGTCCACGCACTTCCCCACCCGCCGCATCGCAACACCCGTAGTTTTCAGTTTTCACATGTCTTTCACTAATTATATTATTGCAAAGGGTTCGTTAGCTGTTGCTTATGTTGTTTGTTAACTCTTCTTGGAATGTTCTGTGAATTGGGGAGGTAGTAATAAGAGAGGTTGGAAAAACTGGTTAACATAGTAGTTTAGTATCCTTATTAGAATTTTTTTTGATTGGGGAGGTAGTAAGAGAGGTAGAAAAAAATTGGTTAATATAGTAGTTTATTAGTGTTCTCAGAAAGGTAATTTAGCACGCATCATAGAGCAGGCAGGAGTAATGGAAGTTTCCTGAACATAGGTCAAGAAATAGGCGACTTATTGTGGTTGTGGGCAGCTATGGTTTCGCATGTCCGCTACGCAGCACTCGTGTCGCTGTCAAGGAGAATGGATCCTTGTATGGCAATTCAGTGCGCACACGTTTTTGCTCTCTATTGATGAATGGATACTTGAGGTTGGGCTCAGCAGCTAATGTTGGGGGCACTGTATATAAACAGTTTGTTTTCTCGTGCGAGACAAGCAATTTATAGTATGGCCACATGAGTGCTAACATTGTTTATGGTGGAGCACTCTGTTCCTTTCTGCTGCAATTTGAAATGGTAACAGTGTGTCATGCATCCTTCTATCGTGAACAGATTTTCCTTTGACTCGCTATAAGAAGGTACTCCCTCCATCCCAAGATATAAGTATTTCTAGCTATGAATTTGGACAACTGTGTCCAGATTCATAGCCAAAAGTTGCTATATTTTGGGTCGGAGGTAGTATATAACAATTGTAAACAAATAGGTCAAAAAATTTATCCTTTTCAACAGGCTGTAATACAGTTCGTCACCAACCAAATGGTGCATAGAAGTTTCTACAAGAAATATTTGACTAATAATTGACTTGGTATCAGATATTATCTTGGCAATATTTTTCACTAAAAATACAGTCTGATTCAGGGTTCACATGATGATGCAGTAGTGTGTAGTATAGTATAGTGACCTTGCCCTCTACTGCAGTGTTCCATGGTAGTCTGGTAGATTATCTGCTTCCTTACCTGTCCACTGGCAGCATATGCAGTGCATATGCAAAGTAATGATGTACAACTGTACTGCTTTGCTATTTTTCGGTTGGCCTTTGTTATGCCTTAATGCTGAGTGGTTGATTTTCCTCTTTATCAATGTGAGATTGTGAGTGGCTTCTAATATCTGGAAATTTTCATTCCTAGCCTGGGGGTTACAGGTTAATCATACAACTCAATTAAATCTAGGTCGGTTTCTGTTGGCAGTTGGGACGAAAATTACTCACTTGAATATGATGTTAGAGCATCATTTCTATCATAAGCTCCATAGTTGTTTTAGAAATATTGATTTAGTAAGCAGGGCAGCGTATGCCTCCCCTCACCAAATCCAAAATTAAATTCACTATGCATCATTTCAAAGATTGCCTGAAATTCCGTAGATGCATTAATAATACTATATGCACAATTTGCAAAAAGTTGGGTGTACAGTCATCTGCAGTTAGATAAATAAATTAACTTGTTCTAAATTCCCAGGAAGCATTCACGCCTGAAATACTGTAGTAGACAAGTTTGCAGGCTAATTTTTGCAATATGTTATAAACTATTTCAAAGACATTTATAGTTTTTATTTTTAGTACGGCGCAAAATACATATTTGGTAAACGGGGGCACATGCTTCATTGCCAAATATTTTTCATCAGTTGACGAGTCTTCTGATTAAAAGTCATGCCTAACGAAACAAGAAAGTGCAATTCATGTTACGTTTGTGATTTGCGTTCCAGCTATTGAAAATAAAAGAAATTAGTTTTGCATATCATCTAAAGATATGGTATTGCTCAACAGAAATTTGTGTAGCTAATTTCATGATCTTCATTAGTTGACTCTTTTATGCTTAGCTGAGATGTGATTGATGGTCCTAACTTTGCATGCTATTCGTCATCCTAGTGCTTCTTTAGTGGACTACTTTTTAAAGTCAGTTTTTTGCTAGCTGCAATGAACTTGAGGCTAATGAGTACCTTGGTTACTGTGTTATTATGTGCTTGTGGACAATGGTTTCGGTGGACGTACTGTGAACCAGTGACCTGTGACCACTCTTTGTATCAGCATCTTGCTTTTTTCTGTTTTTCCTTTGCAAGATGCAAGTTGATGGTGTCACAGACCTATATGGCTATATTGGGCCAGGTTAACACACACTAATTTGGGGAGTCGACTTTTCGAATGTGAACACATTCTAAAGATGAGGATGTCACACAAAAAGTAAATTTGTTGTTTTGCATCATGCAAGCTTAGTATGTTTTGCTCAACCAACAGAACAGAATGCAAGTTGCATGCTTCTTATATGCCTGAAGCCCTGAACTGGAATGTGTTACTGTTAATAACCATCATTGGTGCTTTGCAACTGCACAATACATTTCTGCTGCCATTTTGCTCATATCATGCTGGTCTATTTCGTATGCTTATGCGAATAAGAAACTATATTAGTGTTGTACAACTGTCTGAAAGTTTTCTGGTTATCATTTGCAATATGAAATGTTATCCTATCTCAACCAAATTGACTAGCATCTCCTTTAGTGGCAATGTGGTACCCTTTACACATCACTACCATGCTAGCTTTCCTGATATGAAAATTTACTGGACCATGCCTCACGAGAATTCAGGTTCATTAGCTAGGGATGTGACAAGTTACAAATGGTTTTGGTGCCTCAGACAGACAGATGCCACAGCCTGTAAGCCATACAAGGGCGTATTTTCTATTTCCATCAGTTTGGGCAGATATCACCTAAACTAAAATGTTTAGTCTGATTGAACCACTAGCAATAGCTCATGTCAGTTATCCCTGTTTATTCTCTTGAGGGAAAACTCTTTAAGAAAAGTTGTGATATTGGAAGTGGATTGGATGCTATTTGAAATTTGGAAGATGTAACTCTTGTACTTTGTTTTAGATTTTCACCAGTTGATACTTACGTTCCATGTTGCTGTTTACAGGATTAGTTAAGATTCTCAAGAAGTATGACAAGAGGACTGGGGCTCTGATCCGTCTGCCTTTCATCCAGAAAGTGCTACAGCAGCCTTTCTTCACCACTGACCTCCTGTACAAGCTTGTGAAACAGTGTGAGGCCATGCTGGACCAGCTTCTACCATCAAACGAACTGTCTGTATCGAGTGAAGATGGGAGAGGCGATAGCACTAACGAGGACAAGCCTTCGAATCCCAGTTCATCCTTGGTTAATGGTGGCACTATTCCAGAGTTAGATGAGATCGAGTACATGGAAAGCATGTATATGAAGGGCACGGTCGCGGCGCTTAGGTCTCTGAAGGAGATCCGAAGCGGAAGCTCTACTGTTAGTGCATTCTCATTACCACCTCTCCAGGGCGACAGTTCGCCAGAGGAGCAGCAGGAACTGTGGAATAAGATTCCGGTGATTGAGCAGGCCGCCAAATGACACGACCGGCATTTCACTACATGGTTATGTACACTGCATGACCTTGATCTTGACATTTGCTGGAGATAGTACCGGGGATCTCATTCCCCTGTCATATATTCAGTAATTTGTATGATTCCAGGATTCCTAACAGTTGTAAAATGGTGGACATGTTCAGTATACATTGTAAAATCATAGAAACCCATCATAACCATCAGACAGAACTGAGATGTTTTGATTCACTATTGTGAGTTAAATCCTGTACTTTTTGCTGATCTACATCCTCTTTCATGAACTCTCGGTACAGAATTAGTTAATGTTGCAGTATAACAATTCTGATTTTGACAATCTCGATTCGGAGATGATTTTGTTAAAGTTGTGCAACGTCTTGTTATGAGTTAGCATCATGTGTAGCACACTTCCACTGAACTTGTTTGTTGCCTGGAAATTGAGTTGATTGCGCAGTTTTTACTGGAATGGGAAAAAAGTTTTACTGGAGGGGAAAATAAGATGTCTGTAAAATTTATTCAGAGACGGCAAGTATTGCTGTTTAGGTGATCAAATAAGATATTTGTATCCTTTTGCACAATCAAATTGACTATCATATAGTGAATCTGTTTGTGATCATGTTTATATTATCTTTGATGACCATGCTTATTTGATCTCAAGAGCCTTGTAGTTTACTATAATCATGTTCCAGGCTCAACAACGTGGGCCTAACTAGGCTCAACTTTGATTTGCACTTGTTTAACAAAATTGAGGAATGTTCTATACCTGTTTTTAGTGGTTGAGACTGAGACGTAAATGAAAACTTCAACCAAAGTTGAGAATTTGGAGAGACGCAAAATGGACCTTTTCCTAATTTTGTAAACTTGTAGGGACTAAAATAAATTAAGCCCACAGTTTAGCCCATTTTCACAATTTTGTGAACCTGGGGGCCCAAACGAGATTAAGCCCACATACATTTCGGCTCACTTTCTTGAGGGCCCAAATGAAATTTAGCTACACTATGCAGTCTGGCCCATTTTCTTTCGCCACAAGTCAGAGCAGAGCAGTTGCGGAGTGGGAAACCCCAAAACCCCCACGTCCTCCTCCTCCGCCGCCGCCGCCGCCACCGTCGCCGTCGACGAGCCATGCCGCCGCGGAAGCGCCCGCCGCCGCCGGCCAAGGCGCCGGAAGCCCCACCGGAAACCAAGCCCAAGATCTCTCCGCCCGCTAAACCCATCGCCGCGGCGCCGCCGCCGCCGAAGGCGGTCCTCTCGGACACCGTCCTCGCCGCCTTGTCGCAGCACGAGCGCCCCATCTACAAGCTCGTGTTCGCCGGCGGGGACAAGGGCATGTCGCAGACGGAGATCCGGATCAAGACCGGGATGCCGACGAGCACCCTCACCAAGCACCTCCGCGGCCTCACCTCCAAGGGCGTCCTCAAGGTGGTCAACAGCGTCCACAAGCGCGCCGAGAAGATCTACATGGACGTCCGCATCGACCCGTCGCCGGAGATCACCGGGGGAACCTGGTACCGCAACGGCCAGCTCGACTCCGACGCCGTCGCCTCCGCGCGGCGCAGGTGCCTCGACCAGATCGACAAGCTCGGCGTCGCCACGGCGGAGTCCATCCACGAGGGCATCAGCAGGGAATGCTCCAACCTAGCCTACTCGACCGAGCAGGTCAGGGACATCCTGCGCACCATGGCGCTCGACAGGGAGGTCGAGGAGGTGAGGAGCACCGGGGCGGGGGAGTTCGGCGACCTCAGGGCAGGGAGGGTGTGCTACCGGAGGGGCGGCCCGGTGCAGGGCGGCATGATGGAGAGGATCCCGTGTGGAGTTTGCCCCAGGATCGATGAGTGCTCGCCGGATGGCGTTATCTCGCCGAGCACCTGCGTCTACTACAAGAAGTGGCTGCAGATGGACTTCTAGGTGGTGAGCTCTCTTCCGCGCCGCTGTTTATGGTGCGATCGCACGCACAATTCAGCTTCCAATTGCTCAATTGGCATTTGATCTATGCTATGGAATTGCCACAGTTCATACATTGCGGCATGTGATCCCGGATAGGCCCATGAGATAGACATACTAGATGATATCATCTGATTATCTTATGTTTGTATTTAAATTAGTAAGATTTGTTTCTATAATCATTATTACTTAGCCTTTTCCCCTGTTAGTCTTTCTCATGTATTTATCTGCAACAAGTTTAGAAACCTGTCCAACATCAATATTCCAAATTCTAGGGTGCGTGAGAGTTTCATCCATTGTTACTCAATCATAATATGGGACCTGAGCACAATAAAGCAATTGCTTCTTTACAAGCATGATCTAAAGCATTCTGCTATTAACAAAAAGAATGATCAACATCGGTGAATTGAGGCTTAGTTTGTCGCGATGTAAAGTTTCGCCATTATATGAAATCTGAAAACCCTGATGGCTTTAATGAATAGTAACCTGCACATGCAAATCTTATTGTATCTGTGTTTCCCAACGTGGTTTGGACTAAGCATTAAATAATGTTAATCTGTCACAACTCACAGGTTTGTTGTACATACATTTGTAAGTGTGTTGTCCCAGTAGTTATACTGGTTGTGAACATATAGATATTGTTTCTCTGAAACCATAGTGCATTCTCCAGTCCTGTTTGTCCACCACATTTACCACACAGACTGATTTTGGACGAACCTATAATTGTTTAATCATGTGGAATTTGTGTACACTAGTTCAAATGCTCATATATGATCTGGATGGATTTCACGGTGTAGAATAGTTTACTAATAGCGCCAATTTGGTTACCTGTGACTATAAGAAGTGGTCTGGATGTGGATGGATTTCACAGTGAGCCAGTGGGGTCTATTGATTTGTGCAAAAGACGGAACCAGATGTTCTGTGTACGCATGAACAAATCAGATACTTGAAAAATGACAGTGCTCAGTATCACATTTCTACATCACTATGTCTCTAACTAACTGCTGCTTAACATTGTGATACATTATACATTGTATAGCCACACCTATGTACAAAACAGAATGAAACAAAGAAAATGTTTTTTTATGTTAGAGCATAAGGACCACAAAAACCATGAATGATTGCAGAGCTCTTTCGTGAGCTTGTATGCAAATTGGAAGAAGCTCATGAGAGATCATGACCTTCATGGAATGGTCTACACCTAGTGAATCTTGATCTTTGATCCAAGGTTCAAACCAACCCAAATATCTACACCAACAAATTGTTCAGTTAGCTCCTTACTTTTTCTAGTACCTACCCAAAGCAGCATCTTGCATTACAATAGAATGTGCTATTTATGATTAGGAATTTAGAATTTATGTCTATTCTTTGTATATCTCATCTGTCATCTCTGATATTCTAAATTTTGACCTTTGATTGATCCCAAACCACTAAGTTTGTAGTGATGCTATAGTAATTTAGGTTTGAATGTTGAGAGAGGCTATATAATACTGTTACTAAGGCATGATGTGCCTTCTTTATTTTTTTTTGTTTCTCACAATGTCATCAAAACAATTCTAAAAGTCTTCTCAATTCTTTTAGTCAACTTGAGGGAGGACGGTGGCGTGCTGGAGATAATGTATGACAACTATTTTATCAAGTTGTTGATATAAATATTTGTCCAATTGTCCATTTCCTTCTTTTTGTCTGTGCGTGTGTGTTGTGTATGATACAAACCACACAAAGGATTTCATATATTACCGTGAACACTTCTAAAATTATTTCTGTGGAAGTCAAGGTGGCACTTTTTCTTTATTACCTTCAGTTTAGCCCAATAAGCTTACAAGATATTCCAATGATGTATTTTGCAGCTTTAATCTTCTGTGTAGCAAGCTGATCAACTAACATGTATTCAGAGAAATGGGACAAGCTGCTGATAGGCTAATTCATGAAAATAATTGTTTTGTCCAAGAACATGGGAGTTGACATATTCTTCTTTTATGGTTTGTACTGTCATTTGGCTTACATGTTAGTTGTGTCATCATCTTCATCACTCATCAGTCTCAAATCACCTTAAGATGTGTGCACTGCATCTGAAGGTGATGCACTCTTATGACTTATAAGTTGTGAGTCTTTCATAGAACTATCCACAATTCCATATTATTCATATTGATGCACTGTTGGCGAATCCTAGATTTTGCTTCCAACTTGGAGGTTGAGTTCCATGCTTGCTTCTGTCCATACTAGGTGACTGAATCTTATGTTACTGCAAATAAAATCTCGAGGTAATTTGCATTTTATCTGGTAAATATACAACCGGGTGTCCTTCATAAAGGATTTTTCTGACAATGCTTAACTTGTGTTGCATCCTGGAGCATCATTTGCAGCCATTTCTGAAGGTGAGTAAGTGACTTCCATTGGAATTCAATCAAAATTTGAAAAGCGACATCTGATGAAGATCTCAGACGCCTTTAAAGTGACAAGGTATCTTCTTGGAACCTGTCAAAAGTGGATTATCCTAACAACATGTTAACACCAGAGACTTGGTCTTGCAGCTCCACGTTGGGCGTTTTCTTGTACGCTTCTATGGTTGTGCTGGGCCAAGCGCAAGGAAGAGCAACAGTCTGAGTCAGGTCATGTCTCATGCCTCCTGCTGCTGCTGCATTGTCAAACCGGGAGAAAGTGATGGCCATCTCTGAAACAAGGTACTCGCTCAGCTGTTGCTGATTAATTTTCTTGGGAAGACGTGTTAAGTTGTGTTCTTTACCCAGCTTACCTGCTAATCTTTTTTGTGCTCTTTACCAGCTTACCTGCTAATCTTTAGCAATGAGCGCGATCTGCACCTGGCGGCTGTGTTTAATTTGCCTTTGCATTGCATACATATTGAAGCAGCTCCGAAGCTACGGAAAAAGTGCGGTTGCTTTAGGTTAATCTTCGCTCACCAGTGACGTTTTTTATTCCGATTTAACCCGTGTTGTGTAGTATTTGTTAGTGCTTGGTTATATATGTCAACTTTGAGGTGCAGTTCTGGGTGAAAACGGAAATACTGTATTTTCCATCAGCTGTAGGCTTCTCATTTGGTTCTGACCACATGTGCTGTGTACGCATATGAACTACTTGTTGCAAATTGCAATATGGGGTATTGACTTTTGTCATCAACATCACAGGGATAAACAGTCCATTGAATAGTACTTGTTGGGGCAAGGTACAATAGTCAATAGAATTAAAAAAAAACTAGTTAGGAGAAAAAAACTGGGCCATGAACAGCGATAAGCGGTTTTGTACTAGGTGGTTTCAGTCGTAAAATTTAATAAAATATAAGTTTGAATATGTTCGTTTTGACCGGTTCAGGGGCTGGGTTTGCCAAATTTCTTGAAGGTTTTCCGAAATCTGAACTTCTAACGTCACAAAAAAAACAATAACGAGCCCTCAGCTTTCTAGTCATTTTGGGACTGCTAAGACTGCTTCGTGGTCCATGTATATCTATAAACCTATAACATCCCTTTCTTCTCTTTTATCGAATCTTTCACATAGGTAGGGTTCAGTAAACCATTTTGGTTAGGGTTACTATTATCCCACACTTTAGCGATTATTGCGGTAACAATCCCACACTTTAGCGATTATTGCGGTAACTGCATGGTTACCGTGAACCATGCAGTTACCATTAGGTATATACCGTGGTTTTGAAAAAGGTTATTTTGAAAAATGTTATCACACATGATAACCATGATAACCGCACGGTTTTGTAAACCATGCATGTAGATAGAGTGTCACCACCGCTCACGTCTCCTTGATCCAATAGATGCTCGCTAGCCTCAACACACTGCCGCGCCCATGGCTTCCCTCTAAATTTGCCACTTCCACCCATCCACCTCTATGTGTTTTATTGGAGTTTAAGTCATTGCTTTCACATGATCGCTGCTAGGGGTGGATCCACCACCTAGTGACCCGGGCAATTACTTGGGCTCGTTAGGTGGACACGTGATGCTAAATTTTCAGCTACCGTTACACTCCATCAACGAATGGAGTTAAGTTTCCCAATTTACCTTTTCTCGCACTAACATTTTCCTAACTATTAAACGGTTTGTTTTTCTTAAAAGAATATGAAAGTTGCTTTAAAAAAATCATGTTAATCTATTTTTTAAATAAATAGCTAGTACTTAATTAATCATAACGCTGATGAATCACTTCGTTTTTCATGCGTGAGGCATTAGTTCCCAACTTCAACGTCTGAACACAGCCTAGTATGTTTGAAACAAATTGAGTCAAATCATCACGTATGGACAAAAAGTGATATTTCAAAAGTTTCAAGCACTTTCTTATACATGCGCCAACTTGTTGAATTCATTGGTTAGCGATGAATGGTGTCGAATTATTTCGTATGGATCAAACCTCACAGTAATCGCTTTATCATAAAATCTAAAATAATAAATTGAAAAACCAACTTTTCCATTCTCTCTTCTTATAGCATCACCAACAGCTATCTAATGTTCTATCCCCTAAATCTCTTTTTAAAACCTCTAATAAGAATTTAAGGATTTAAAATACACTTCTTTCCAACATATAGCCTAAACCTAGCTCCCTAAAATAAAATAAAGTGGGCCATCCTCTCTTCGCCGGCGATCTCGCTCGCACAACTTCCATGCACCGATATCGATCGCGCTCCTCCCGTATGCGATCGGCTTTTTGGGAGAATGTGGCTATTCCCTAGACGTGGAGAATGATTGGGGATTCTAAATTCTTTTCACTTCAATAGGATAATTGTTGGATCCCATTTTTCTTATAGAAAAACCCATTTTCGGGGATTAGGTTTTACTTTAATAAGGGAAGAGTTGGTCAATGCTCAGATATATCTAACTTTGCAAACAAGGCCCTGTTTTATCCAACACTGTCTCTCCCGGCCTTCCACAATACTCCCTCTATCGAAAAGTCTAAGTCATATTTCATTTGTCACCAAGACCAATGAGAAATTAACTTATCCACTGTGACAAAACCAAAAAACTATATACATACATGTAATCAATAAGAGCAAATTTTATAGTGCAGCTGACTGCTACCTCCAATTTTAGCCATATCATTTACTCATTGATTAAGAGGCAACATGTACAACAATTTACCTCCAACATACAAACCCCAATATTTCTTTTGGTTCATTCTCACACTATTTTATTTTGTTCTTTGAGTATGTGTAGACATAAGGAAGAGTATCTTCAGACTTACTTCCTTCTAACGTATGTCACTGACATATGTTCTCTCTAGATAGTGGACCCATATATCAGTGACTTAAAGTCAGAGGATCTCAATCCCTAGCATAAGGGGTGGCTCACCCTCTTCTTGGTTCTCTTTTCCACCTCATCACTTTGTCATATGTTGTATTTTTAAGGATAGCATTAAGAATCTTATAGTACTTGTTCTAAGGATTAAGATGATTTTTTGGGTTGCAGTTAACAGTTTAATTTAGTACATATAGACTATAAATATGACAAAAGGAATCATAAAATTAAATAAAAATATGTGCTAGACTTTTGGATGGAGCAAGTAGCAAATGTGGGCACCCTTTGTCTGCTCCTGGCCTCGTCTCAAGGCTCGGTTGCTGCCAAAACTCGAAAAACATACAAACAAAAAAAGAAACCGCTTCGTGCCCGCGGTCTCGCTAACCTTTTTCTGCTGCTAACACTTTTCCACTTGACGGTTTGACGCGCGCGCGCGATCGCGCCGTATACGCCGCCGCGCGCCGGCCGGCCAGATCGTACAGCGGGACCGCGTCCGGCTACTATACGTGCGTGTTCCCCACCACCAACTCTGTGTCGACTGCATGTCGACCTCTCTGTGGCTGTGGTTGCATGGGCGCGCGAACGCGTCGGCGAATTGGATTGTTCCTGGCGCGCAGCTGATGCGCACAGTACGGTACTGTACATATGCGAGTGTACGTGCGTTGCAATATGTGATATCTCGAGGTACCAAATGTTGGATATAGGTCTAACGGTTTGGTTTTGGCTAAGTACTAGATTAATAGCAGAACTGGAAGAAGGACACCGCGCGTGAGCTCCATCGCGCATGCACTCCAACGTACTTACTCCATATGATTTTTCTCCGTTTCGATCACCAGCTTCCGCGCATCGTCCTCGCTACTTTTCTGGAGCGGGGCCTTTACGCTCTCGTCACGCCGCACTCGTATACCATTACCACCTAGCAGCTAGTACGTAGTCGTACATGCATGCACCCCCACCCGCCCAGTCACCAGCGACGCGCAGACCCGAAACGTTCTGAAAAAATCGCACCGTCAACCCACACCGCACACGCGCAACGCTGCATCCTGCCATCCTCCCCTCCCCTCCGCCACGACGACGACGGCACACGCTCGCCCTCCTCTGCACTACTGTGCAGTATCCCAATTGCGGCCGCGCGCCAATGCAGCGACCAGCCGACCACGCGCATGCAACTGTACGAGCGGCTCGACCTGATCGATCGCGTGCTCCTCGTCGTCATCGTCGCGCGCGGACCGGTCGACGAGTGATGGGCTTCCGCGTGTGTGAGCAGCGATCGAGCTGACTTTGCAACCGAGCCGATCGACAGGCCGGCCGGGCGGCCAATGGCGTACGTACGTGAGACGGGCCAGCGTGAGACCGGGCGAAATCGACATCAAGTGTAAAATAACGGCAAGAGGGGTGTGGCCGTTTTTTTTTTCTATTCTCTCTCTCTCTATCTCAAGGCGGTTTTGTAATCGCTTTTTGGGCGCTACGAATGGCCGGGGAGATTTTCATGCCACGTCGACGGCCAGCCGGCTTCTGCCTCTCTGCTTCCTCGTCCCGTCTCGCCTTCCTGTGGCCTGCAGGTGGGGCCCAGGGGCCGGAGGGACGTATACGTGCTAGCTGTTCCATTGTCAAAAATGTTGGTTGCATGATGTTGGCGTTGTGCGCGTGTGTGGGGATCTGGTGTGGCCGACCATAATGTCGTCTATCTCTGCTTGTAACTTGGGAATAGATTAGTAGTGGTAGGACGAATACGTGCTTTTGGTGTACACGCTTTGTGCGTTGCATTTAGCTCGCTGGTGATTAGCCGCCAGCATGTGTGGAGAAAGAAGAGCATTTATATATGAAGTTTGAATATTTTGTTTTGCTCTAGCTAGCTAGGTACGGTGGATTGGGTCGGAATTTTGTGGTCTATGTACTGAAACTTAAAACGGCTATAATCACATTGTTTGCATGTCTAGTTAGGAGAGGTAATGGATTAAGATCTATGGGTCTTTCTCATAATCTTACATAGCCCCTTATATGTTTTTAGTAGCAAATAGATAAAAATTTAACACACCCAATTTTAGACACAATCCTTCTAGATTGAAAAGTTAATCCCGTTACTCCTCCTACTTAGAGTGTGTTCTCTCTCGTACGCAAAACAGAATATGCATTAACGCATGATTAATTAAGTATTAACTAAAAACCTTTAAAATAGATTAAATATGATTTAAAAAAATGCATCGCTTAGCAGTTTGGAAAACGTGTACGTGGAAAACGAGTGAGATGAAGTTAGAGCAAGTTTAATAGTATACCCAACTACTAGCTCCAAATCATCTATAGTTAACTTAACTAGCATGGTGGCCCGCGCAGATTGCGCGGCTAGCATCATTATATTTTCTCTCAAATAATAGCATATATGTTTTCTCATTATATTATTCAAATATATTAAAATGACAATATAATTATAAATTTTGCAATAACTTTACAAAAATACTAATGTGTAATATTTATATTGTATTTTATATACGTGTTAGTTATTAATTATTTTTAATATCAAATTTTAGTTATTTGTAAATTATATATATTCTTATATGGACTCTAGACTCGTCTTTTAATATTTCTATTTTTTAATTCCGAATTTTTTGTAAACTGTATTTTTATATAGACTCTATGCTCTTCTTCCAATATTATTTATATTTATTTCTGAATTTTTATTATTTCTAATTGTATTTCTATGTGGACTCTAAACTCATCTTTCAATATTCTTTAATTTTAAATTTTGAATTTTAGTTACTTCTAAATTGTATTCCTATATTGACTTTAAACTCTTCTTCCCATGTTTTTCTTAATTTCGAATTTTAGTTATTTATAAATTGTATTTTTATACGGACTCTAAACTCTACTTTTAATTTTATTATGTTTATTCCAAATTTTAGTTAGTTTTAAATTACTATATGGACTCTATACTCTACTTCTAATATTTCTTATTTTTTAATTCCAAATTTCTATTTTGTTTTCTTAATTGTATTTCTATATAGACTCTATCCTCTACTTCTAATATTCTTTATTTTTAATGACGAATTTTAGTTATTTTATAATTGTATTTCTACGACTCTATACTCTACTTCTAATATTCCTTATTTTTAATTTCTAATTTCAGTTATTTCCTAATTGTATTTCTATATGGACTCTAGTCTCCTCTTCAAATATTCCTTATTTTTTAATTCCGAATATCAACTATTTCGAAATTGTATTTCTATATGGACTCTAGTCTCCTATTCTAATATTCCTTATATTTTAATTCCGAATTTCAACTATTTCTAAATTGTATTTCTATATGGACTCTGTTTTTTCTTTTTCTCCGATTAATGTGAGAATTTCTAGGCCATGAGAGCGAACGTGGAGGATTCTTTTTCTATTCCTTTAATAATATAATAGATAGCCAAATTATATAATAGTTACGTATAAATATATATACTACACTATTAATATCTTGTCCCACTTGTCATACACACATTGTGACTTGGAGCATGTGCTGCAGCTGTCTATAAATTTGTAGCTCGCTGCTCATCTCTCTCTTCTTTCATCTCCTCGATATGTGTTTATAGCTGGCTTATAGTTTGCTACTGTACCTGCTCATAGGAGGATTAACTTAAAAACAGTCTTATAGTATATTGTTTGGTGTATCTATATAGTCCAAACACGTATTTTCATAAAAAAATTATAAAAGTATTTTACAAAACTTAAATAACGAATGAATAAGTGTGACAAGTCAATAACATTTTATCGAGAATAGTAGAGATTTTTTTCTTGAAAAAAAACAGTAGATATTTCATTTAAACTATGAAAAGACGACGGTAGATAAATATTACACGAGCAGCCCCGTGAATGCAATTCAGGCACAGCTTTGACAACATAGATACGAACACATTGGATGGACCGAGTGGCACGTGCCACGCAGTATCACTCTTGTCCTGTCGCCTTCGATTTCTCAAGTTGACCAAGCCGCTCTTTAAATCCCTAATGGCTAATGCTGCCAAGGCTGCCTCCCCCTCTTCTATCTATATATCTCACTTGCACCTCGCGACCCATTTTAGCCTCTTGCTGTCCCACTCAAAATCTCTTTCGTGTCCACCTCACCTTGCACCACCTGCTCCGCCGCCGCCGCCGCCGTCCTCGATCCATCCATGGCCGCCGCGAGCTTCGACGGCGCCGGCGGGGCGCTCGGCGTGCACGCGGCGTCGCGCAAGATCGGGAAATCGGCGGCGCATCAGCAGCAGCGGAAGCCGGTGATCATTTACATGGTGTCGCCCAAGATCATCCACGTCGAGGCCCACGAGTTCATGTCGCTGGTGCAGCGGCTCACCGGCCCGGGGGCGGCGGCCGCGGGCGACGGCGGCAAGAAGGCGGCGTCGTCGTCGCCGAGGGAGGCGCGCAGGGGGGCGCCGCCGGTGCGCGTCAAGGCGCGGGCCCTGAACCGGCCCGCCGGCGGCTCGGCCGTGTCCGTGTCGGTGACGGCGACGATGCGGCAGCAGCAGCAGCTCGCCTCTCCGTCGTCGGCGGCGGCGGCCGGGCCGTCGCCGTCGCCGTCGACGGGGTTCCTGTTCAACGACCTCAGCCCGCTCCGCGGCGCCGCGCTCAAGGGCGAGGCCGCCGCCGCCGCGCCGCTCGTCTCCCCCGGCGCCGGCTGGCTTCAGCACGTCGGCGACCACTTCTTCAGCCCCGTCGGCGCGCCGGGGGCGCTCGGCTCGCCGTCCGCCTTCCTCGACATCTTCGGGCCGCTGCCGTCGCAGCACCAATAATGATACAAATCTCACCGGAGCAACGGCGACGGCGACGGCGACGCAGTCGCTGTGCATGATGCATGGTCGCCAATTAGGGTTTTCCTCTCGCGACCTTGCACTTGCACGGCGTAATAATCGAAAAAGAAATTCCGAAATGAGCTTAAAATCATCTTGGTTTGCATATGTATAGGCTTGTAAATTAATTAGTTCATCAAAATTGTAGATAATTTAGGTGGTTTACAAAATTTTCCCTTAATTGCTCGCATGGCTCTACACGCATGAGCCATGGCTGCAGCAAGGGAAGAGGTCGATCGAGTTGTGTTCTATTGATTTGTTCATCTGATTATACATAGATGATTACCTTTTCTTTAATCCTTTTTTGCGATTACTTGTCCTTAATTTATTTGCTTGTGCAACTTAATTTTTTTGTTACAGCATAGACCATATCATGATATGGGATATTATCCATGTGGTTTTTTAATTGTTTTGTGCAGTACTTCTTGCACGGCATTGTAAATATATCTTGATGCACTTAATTATGATGAATTAATTGTTTTTTTAAGCTCGTTGTAGTGTCGTGCAAGTAGATCAATTGACAGTGATTTGCTCTTGCAGCTGGAGAATTAATTAGGCGCTTGACACAAATATTATTGTTATATATAGTTGTACAGTACAAGTTGTTGATGCCTACCTAGCAATATATATAAGTGAATTTTCTTTTCCTAGCTAGCTCGATCGATCATTCTGTCTTGGACATGGAAACGACGACTTCTAATGATTGCTCGATCGAGGAGATTAAGAGCAGATCGGTGTCTGATTCACAGATGATCGATATCTCTTGATCAACATTGACAGAGAGCCATAAATGGATTAGTTAGATACAATTCAATTAGTTGCCAAAAACTGACATCTTAAGCCAGTTGTAATTAACTTATTGCAGTTGGCCGGATGCATAGAGTACGGCAAATGGGACCCGAGCGTATAGTTGTGTGCATTTTTCTGATAATTGTTGTGTGTGCATTTTAAAGACAAAATTCTCAATCAGTATATATACATAGGAGTATATGGAATGAAGTTCTATACTATATTCTGCACAATCTCAAAGTCAAATTTCATTGTTTTCGAAGAGAGGGAGACAGGCCAACATTAACTCCTCAAAATAGTATATTCCTACCAATTCTCTAGTTTTGGTCTCGATCACCTAATTCGGTCAAGTCATGAATCTTTAATTGACTTATTAAAAACCTCATTTATAGCATGTTCTTTTTAAGCAATGGAAGAACGGACTAATGCGACATGCTTCGTGAGCTCCTAAAACGGTGCCATTTTCAACAAAATATTTTCTATATATAAATTTTAAATCTGTTTTTCAACTTCACAATAGTTAATTCATTCGTTTGTACCTTCAAATAGTCATCACAAAATCATTCGGCTATTTAGGGGAAAAAACATGCCCGATTTATGGAAACACAATGCCCATTTCTTATATTTTTATCGGTGTAAAAACAATATTCTTAAATAGTCCACATTTGCCTTTTGAAAACCGTCTCTATTATCTGTCTGATAATGGTCTTCAGTTAGTATAGCATTCAACCACCTACCATGTGCGCATCAGTTAAAAAGGCAAGGTGAAAAGTTAAAACGTCCGAAGGGCATTTGGTCTAGTGGTATGATTCTCGCTTAGGGTGCGAGAGGTCCCGAGTTCAATTCTCGGAATGCCCCTTTTAATTTTTTTTACGCCCTTTCTTTCCAGAGTTTTCACAAGCTCACTGCATGCAATTATTTGATTTCTTTTAGTTTCATTTTGATTTATTGTTTTCAGTTCGTATGGTGTTTTGGTTGGACACTAATTAAGACAGGCATAAACATCCTTTCGTTTATTTTCCTTCAATCTTTTGCAGATTAACAGTATGCTCTCCATCTATCCTCTAGGGTTTTGGGATAAAAGCACGCAATTACGCTGTTAATTCCGATGAGCCATAGCGTTTCTACTCTAGCTGAAATCCAGATTGTTGCTGCATTTTCACCGTGCAGTGAAATTTCTGTGAAGAGCTCGACGGAGAAATACAAGTGATGCAAGGCCAGAAAAAGGCCCGTAAGCCCAATCCTGATATGGGCCACATGGTCAGGCCCAGTTTCTTCACAGCTGAAGAAGTGGAGAAATGCACCCACGGAGGGAGAATTCTTCATATTCATCACTGGAGCAGATAATTTTTTTTCTAGTAATTTTATCCCCCGGAATTGATCAATTACTACTAGTTCATCTATATTTTTTTTCTATATTACATTATTACACATAAATTTAAGGTTGGCGAAGTGTTTTTTTCTTAAAGAAAAAAGTTTTACTTGGATCAGCCAATACAGCAGCGAGAGACAACAAAATGTCAGTAAATATAGGGATAACACAAATCGACCCGCTGACAATTCATTCATTCTAATTTAACTAAATAAAATTTAGTTGAATTATAATAGATACAATAAGTCTGATCGGTAATGCTAGCTACACTGGCACCAGCCAGCCCCGATCCACACACACAGAACAGATGATTTGCTACAGCTACAGAAGGACCGTGCAGCTTGCTGACACCCAGCACAAACGATCAATGCCACTCATGATCGGTATGTATACTCATCTCTAGATAAACAAACAATCGATCTATTACTAGTTAATTACATGTTAGTAAAAAAAAACTAGTAAATTACAGTGTAGGGTCCCTATCGGAGACTATGATTGCCAAATTGAAAGTAGTGTTCTCTCCACACCGTGGATGGATATGTTCGACCATCCACCAACACCTTATGATTTTTATGATTAATCTTATGCTAAGGTCACCGACTCACCGTCACAAGATTGGGCAAACACTTTGGTGTCACAATCATCTTCAGAATAAAGCGTTTGCACGCAACTGCCGTCCCAGCAGAAAGGATTAAGCAACTGCCGCCCTTAGCAGTAAAATATCTTGATTCTGGTAAGGACGGCAGTTGCTCTTTCAGGCTTCTCTTAAATTTTAAAATCACCCTACCTATTCAATAAAAATAAATCCTAATACTACTTAGACTAAATAAGTACTTATTAACTAATTTAATAAGCTAGAAACTTAATTTATTTTCCGTTGTAACGCACGAGCTCTAGGCTTGTATTGAAATAAATACAGTTGCATATCTTGTGCCAACAAAAAAAAAAACTGCAGATCTTATTTTGTCTAGAGAGGATCTAAACTGTAAGATGGTACACTCATGCACAGCTAATAAGTATAAATCAAATTAGGCTTAATTAACTTTTATTCTCTCTATCTTATAATATAAGACGTGCACACATTTCAATATTCAACTTTAAAAACATTTGACCAATAATTATTATAATATAAATTAAATTTTATTTGTTAAAATTAAATTATTGGATTAACATTTAAATTTACTTTAAGATGATTATAATTTTGTTGCAACAAACCTTATATATGAGAAATTTTAAGTTAAAAATTAGTTTTGAAGATTGTACTAAGTTTGACAATAGCTTATATTTTGGGATGAAGGGAGTAGGTCCTACCTACTACTCCATTTCAAATAATGCAAGCGGTTAGAGAGAGATTTCTTCCTCTTGAGTTAAACCCGGGAGCTGTAACGTCAAACGTGCACGCCTGCCACTGCACTAACCTTTGCATTCATAAGCTTGTACACATATATTTCGTTGCTCTTGCACTGATATATGGACGTCATCTTTAAATTAAACCATCACGCTGAAGTTTAGACCGCATTTTTTTAAGAAAAAGAATTTCACTGGAAAAATTAATTAATATAGCGACTTCTACAAGATATCCAGTTTAATCCACTAATTACGAATACGGAAAATTCCCAGCTTCGAAACCAAGCTTTTAATTGTAGTTTCAGCATTTTCCAACGATCAATGTACGTTGCTTTCCAGTTTTGTGTGGGTGAAGCTAGCTAGTGGGTAACATTGAAGAAAGATACATGTGGCCACGCTTTCAAATTCACTGCGTGACGGCACCGGAAAGCTCCATCCCCCTCAACCCATGTTATTATTCAGCTATCCACTGAAAAAAAAAAATCTTACTCCCTCCGTTTGACAATATAAATCATTATAGCATTTTCTATATTTATATTATTTGTCTAGATTCATTAACATCAATATAAATGTGGAAAATGTTATAATGACTTGTATTGTGAAATGAAAAAAATATTAGTTTCGCAACTTTTTAAAGTGAAGAACGACAGAAGAATATCACAAGTGATCTTAATGTTTTCTCACTTCAAGTGTAAATAGAAAGCATCAAATACCTTTGTAAGTAAAATTTCAAATAGATTCTTACGAAATTGGTGTGTTTGGAGCATGTAAACTATAGCGGACTAGCGGTGTTAAGCCTCTATAAGCAAAAGGTTTTTTTTTTTTATTTTCAAAGCACACTACTATAGTCGTAGTCTCGTAGATTCTCATATATACATGCATATATGCGCGCCCATCCCTACCCGCTGTTGACAAGTATATACGTCGTATCATAAGTCGTTGAAAGAGTGATTAGCACGTTAAGTCTACTATTTAAACCTAGTATTCACTTATTTAAATATTTATATTTTAGAACAGAAAGAGTGTTAAATATAGAGGAAGGATTTTCTATATGAGAATATGTGGATATCGCATACAGTTCTACGGACAAAATTACTGTATGGATTGTAAATGAGACTATGACAATTATAAATCACGTGCATGGACAATTAGACGACTGTTCTTGAATTTTACTAACTCCTTGAGCGTCCCTTAACCATTAAAAAATGAAGGGAAAGAATAATATTAAAGTCCGCCCGGTTCTTCGTATAAACTATTGTGCACAGAAATTCTACATTATGAAAATTGACATGCATGGGCTAATTTTTTTTATTTTGCAATAAATAACGGAAAATGTTAGCGATTGGGCGCTCGATCAGCGCCAGAAAAATCGTGCGCCCGCCGCTTCTTGCGCCTCCGCGCGCACCTCCGTGCCGTCCCCACCACGTTCCCCACCACATACGCCATTGCAACAAATCACCCACATATTACGAAAACGCTCTATTAAGAAAATCCGTTTCATTTTTTGTTCCACCAACAATGTTTCAGCAATTATACTCGTGATGTTTCATTATGTATAGATCAAATGTTGCGGTGAATTGAAACATCCTTTCGCTATTTGATGAAACATTATTTTTATATATGGTAAAACAACTTAAAAAAGACAAAAAAAAAACATTGATTCATACGTTGCAGCAAAATGTTTCATGAGTGGTGATTTTGTTGTGTTTCAACTTTTAAAACGATTGAAACATTTTTTTAATCTACGTAGTTAAACAATTCCGAACTACTTCGTGCAGCGTCCGATTTATAGACGCCTCTAGATAACAACTGTTTTTTCCAAATGTCCCTTAACCACATATAATATAAAACAAATAAAAAGGACAGTTAGAAATGGGCGAACATTTCGACATGGGCCCATCCGGCCCAATAAAGAACTAAAAAAGAGGACATGGACATGGAGGAGCTCGCATCCCCAGTCCCCGTCACGTGGACGCCCATTGGCCCTCCCGCCCCCCATCTCCACCATGGCCTACACGTCAGCGACCGTCCCATCTATCACTCCATCCCCTTTGGGAAATCCCACCACCTACCATTCCCCATCCTCTACCCTAACTCACTGACATAGCGGGCCCACTTCCATCCGGGCCCACCTGTCATTGTAATGGGTACGCACTATGTAGGTGAGAAAGGAGAGTCCCTTACCCGTCGTCTTCCTCCTCGAGACGCCATTGCTGCCGAGGTTGCTTGCCATTCCCGGCCATTCCAATCCACTCCCACCACCAAGCGCGAGCTCGATTATTTTTTTAATCGATTTTCTCCGATTTAATCCGTAGAAAATTCCCCACTCCTCCTCCTCCTCCACCGCCGCCGCCGACGCCGCACTCCTCACTCCGCAGAAGCAACACCAACGCCGCACTCCAACGCCAACCGCCTCCGCGCGCGGCCCGTCGCCATCGTCGAGCACCTTCACGCTTCCTCCTCCCCCGCACGGAACGGAGACCCCTAGCGCCGCTATAAGAGGGAGAGAGGTGGGCGGGACTCATGGCGCCCGCGGCAGCGTCGCTCACGGCCCCCAACGCACTCGCGGCGACGTCGTTGCCCTTCTTGCACGGAAGGAAGAGCGGCGGCGGCGGCGTGTCCGTGCACGCCGGGGCGCCTTCGCCTTCGCGGGCGGTGGCGGTGGTGGCGCGGAGGTTGTGGGGGAGCGCTAGCAGTAGCAGGAGGATGGTGGTGGCGGCGGCGACGGCGGCGGAGATGGCGCCCGCGGCGAGCGGGGAGGAAGGGAAGCCGTTCGTGGAGGAGATGAGGGCGGTGGCCATGCGGCTGCACACCAAGGACCAGGCCAAGGAAGGGGAGAAGGAGCCGCAGGCGCCGCCGGTGGCCAGGTGGGAGCCCTCCGTGGACGGCTACCTCCGCTTCCTCGTCGACAGCAAGCTCGTCTTCGAGACGCTCGAGACCATCGTCGACCGCGCCGCCGTCCCCTGGTGTGAGTGATCGGAAAAGCTCTTCCTCCTCCGTGCTCTACTTTGGACCGCTTGGAATTTTTGTGGATGACGTTTTTTTTTAGAAAATTTTGAACTGAAATGATATTTGATTGGTTCATACGGCGACACCCATGAAAGTTGGAAATATTTCTCACCTTCTGTTCTAGAATAGTCAAATAGTATAATTGTTTAGCCAGAAAAAAATTGGATGCACAGCTTTTTGTGAAGGAAAATGTCAAATTGAAGTTGGATGTGCCATATGGTGGGAGTAGGAGCACTTGCAAACCCCCTGTTTTGAGTTTGGTTTGGATGCTTGAGAAAATATATGTAATCCAAGTTAAGGTATTAAAAGACTTTGAGCCTATGATTATTTCATGTCATCGAGGAAATTGCATCAGCTTTGGATAAGTCAGCTACCGATCTGAAATTTAAATAAAAAAAATGTATATTTCCCCTTCTGTTACATGATATGCTCTTCCACTGACCATAAGACCAGTGCCATGTGCAGGTGGATCCAATTTAAGTAACATTCAGCCCACATTTTTTAAAATAAAACAAAGGCATTTCTTTGTCATTGAGAGGCATCCTTGCCTGGCATGCTGCTAGCAAAACATTTGGCAGGCACAGAATATGTTTTTGGGAGGGTCTTGATAAAATTGTTTAGGTGTTTCGAAAGTGTTAAAACGCTTTACTGGCAACATTTCTTTAAGAGTATCATCAAAATATCAATGTTTGCCTATATGTATCAAGTAAGAAGTACAGGAAGCCATGTGCATGTCTATTTGCAGTTGGTTGGCACTTGGCGGTATAATCATCTAAAGTAGTACCTTACTATTGGTTCCTATTCTATGGGCAAACTTGTATCGACCTTCTCGAGAGACATCCTATATTCCTATTCATGGATGCCTTAAATCACTAAAATTTTCATTGTGGCTCCCTCTGCTGTTTAGAGGTGGCATCCCCAGCACAGTTATTTTCTGTATCCACACTCCTGTATTGCTTCCCTTAATCATGTATAAGTCTTGTATTTTGGCATTGTATTGTTTCGACACTTGGAATTAGAAATCCTTATATTACATTACCACTTGGCATGCTATGTGCAGAATTACCTCGGTAGGTTTGTACTTGCAAACAGCTTATGTTGGCACCATGGTACCCCAATTTTACATACTCTTGTTCTGTTATTCTGCTATGGTCTGGTATGCAAATAACACAATAAACGTTGCCTCCAATTTTGGGGGGTGCACATCATGCAGTTATTCTGCTAGTTGAGTTATGGGCAGCATTTTCTTTATAACAGGATTTCTTTTGAAGGAAATCCTTGAGTCTTTATAACAGAATCTTTCTGGAATCCGCCTTGTCCTTAACCCTTGAGTCTTTGTTACACCCTTTCATGGACCTACGTTGTCCGTCAATTTGCCTCCACTAGCTCTCTGTGTATTGGATGGTTGGATGTGAGAAGCCTCTTTCTTATTGATGATTACTTTGCATTTTGCAAGGAAAACATTTCACTAGCAAAGAAAATTAAATAATATATAATGTTAACAATGATACCCTTTATATCTTCTAGCTTGCTTGCTGAAGTTTTATGGTATCTGGATTGTCTGCATTTATCTGTATTGGTGAAACTCTAGATTTTTCTATTTGTTTTACATTTGAGTTTTAGAACAACACGTAGCTTCGTGTTTGGCTAGTTGACCAGTTCCACTTAAGTACTTCTCCGTTTCATATTATAGTCGTTTTGATTTTGTTGTAGTCGAACTTTTTAAAATTTGACCAAATTTGTAGAAAAAATATAGCAACATATTCGACACAAAACAAACATATTATCCAAATATATTAAATGTTAGTTTTAATGAAACTAATTTGATGTTGTAGATGTTGCTAAATTTTTCTATAAACTTCATCAAACTTCTTTAAGTTTGACTAGGAAAAAATCAAAACGACTTATAATATGAAATGGAGGGATTAGTAAATAATTGAGAAGCAAATAATGAGTACCTTTATTCTACTCCTACATAATACCGTGTGCAATTTGTTTGCACCTGAAATCTTAGCAGGATAGAGAACTTTTGTAGTTTTGTTTATGCTGTATGGAAGTATGGAACAATGAGTCATAATTACTTGAACGTCCACATAAAATCTGTAATATTCTTTTTAGATGGAAAATTGAAACTACTATAAAACAGCTAGAAGATTTCTTCCATCAATATTTGCAAGAGGCTGCTTATTGACTTCCTATTTATCTGTATGTATTTCAGATGCTGAGTTCAGGAATACTGGGTTGGAGAGATCAGAACAACTGAAGAAGGATCTGGAATGGTTCAAGGAACAGGGTCACACAATTCCAGAACCATCTGCTCCCGGCACTACATATGCTTCCTATCTGGAAGAGCTGGCTGAAAAGGACTCCCAAGCTTTTATCTGCCATTTCTATAATGTGTATTTTGCTCATACGGCTGGAGGCCGAATGATTGGGAAGAAGGTACAGTTTCTGTCTTTTTTAATGATGAATTTTTTATATCATTCAAAAGCTCACTATCTTTTGGTAACATAGTTCAGAATGGATTCCTATAAATGCGTAGAATATTAGCTATCGAAGCAACAAAACTGACACTAACAGAAAGTTTGTTCTTTGCTTCATTGCGCTTTCCTGACTGTATAGTGTGGACACTTTTGATGTGAGATGGTTTCTTTTCTTAGGAATCAGATTGACCGGTTGCTTTGGATGCTTATATTGGTATTTTGTTCTAACAAAATTATAGAGTACGCTAGTCGAGATAATGAAAATACTACATAAGGCAGCGAGTGCTTTGGCACGCAGTCCCTTTTAGGATCCTCTTGCCACTACTGTTCTCAAGTTGTGCTGCTCATAGACGTCAAGGTTTTTCAACCCACCTGACATTATTACAATGCGGTTTTGTTTGGGCATATGAATAGCAGTTTTCCATGCTTGCCACCTCATTTGGTTCAACTTGTTTGAATTTCTTAAACGTTTAATCATGCCCTTGTTATCATCTTAGGTCTCTGAGAATATTCTGAACAAGAAGGAGCTGGAGTTCTACAAATGGGAGGGCAATCTGTCCCAGCTGCTGCAGAATGTCCGCAACAAGCTTAACGAAGTCGCCTCTGTAAGTCCAGGAGCTCTATTTGCCACGCCACTATCTCCCCCAATTCTTTGATACGAGCAGTTTGAAATGTTGCTAATAACCAAGCTTTAATTGTTCCATTTGCTGGCCTTGCAGAGCTGGACCCGGGAGGAGAAGGACCATTGCCTGGATGAAACGGAGAAGTCGTTCTCGTATTCTGGAGATCTCCTCCGTCACATATTCACCTAAGCTTAATTGATCACGGTGTCTGCTATCTAGTCTTGATAAACGCTGTAAATACTAAAGTTCACGTCAGTCAGACAGACTGTTACTGGACACTGGGCAGAGGTCATTTACTTACTCAACCAGTTGGCCTTGCCTCCCATCAAATTGCCAAATTCTAATAATCCTTCGGTGTGCCACTTGTCTGTTGCTGTGCTAGCATCTCCTTGCTAATTGCCAAATGGGTAATTTAACTGAAAGTTCTTGCGTTTTCAGGCGACTGAAATGTGACAAAACAAATAGCATAAATGTTGTTGATCTCCTCGACGTATTCTCCAAACAGGCTTATCAGTTATCAACATATGTAACTCAAATTTCGAGTGCAAAATAATGAAGTTCTCCCTCCACACCCTAATAAACATACAATTTCACCTCCTCGCAAGAAAAAAAAAATCAGAGAAGTCCTTTTTTTTTTTTTTTGCTAGTTGAGAGCAACTTACTAGTATAGCCTTGGTCCAAATTTCATCCCTGAACTTTTATATCATCAAACATACTACGTCTTTCAACTAAAAAAATGTTTGCTTTTTTATGTGTTGTTTACGCGTAGCGCCAACAAAAAGAAGATGCCACATAGAAGTTGTAAGTTGTAACACCCTCCACACCATGCAAGCTACAACCACTTGTCTTTTTTTGGTTTCAGCCCTTATCAGCCAATTACATTTTTATTTAAATACTCAGATTTTCTTTATTCATATATAAGTCTAACATTTTATATTACGCACTCTGAAAATAAAAAAACTTATATAAACACCCACCCTCCCCTTTCACTATACCTATACGTCACTCCTCCGTCTCCCGTCGGGCGGCATCACCGCCTCTCCCCTCCTTAGCGACGCCTGCAAGAAGACGAGCTCGAGCTCCTCTCTCCCCTCCTCGGTGGCAGGGACACAAATCGAGGTGGCGTGGTGTTGATAGGGACAACGGCAATGGATCTACCCTATATAACGACCTCGACGACGGATCTGCCGAAAGCGGTGGTTGGGGTTGTGAAATAGCTGGCACTGGTGCAGATTGAGGCGCCAATGACTGGCGAAGCTTCCCGGTGACGTCTTCCCGTGACGGAGTGTCTTGCCATCGTATATGCCCTTATTCTTCCCTGCCATTCCCCTCGCCGTCTTTGCTACCATTGCAGAGTCCGTCCTCGAGCTCGCCCGATCTGCACGACGATGACAACCATGACCTCGTTTATGGCTATAAGGGCGAGAGGCCTCTTCCCAACGCGATTACTCGCCTAATCCTCACGCGTGGCTCTATCGAGAACACATGTGCCTCCTGTAGGATTCGTGCACCCTAGCAGATCCCTCCTTCTTGACGCGAATATTCTCGTTGGGCAGGGCGAGACCGCACGTCAGTTAGGAGTGTTGGGCAATGGTCTAAGAAGTACACGAAGCTTAGGAACAAATTCATATCAATCTAAATGTGGTTAACTCGACCATAATTCTAGGAAATACATCAGACATACAACAATTCCTAATATATAACTTGTATATGTAGCGGTTGCCAACGTTGTGATCGGAGGCGGTATATAATAATAATCATAGTTTGAGAACTTTCTAAAATCTCCAAAACTTTAGAATTTGTCAGCCCCGGGCATGAAAATATTTCACTTGAAAATGCCTTTTAGAAAAATGTAAAATTGTATTCAAAGTTCAAACAACTTTAGACCAGAAATTTCGCAATTTCGGATTTATTGGTGACCGATATTTTTTTAGCTTTCCAAAATTGTTAACCCTGCATATAGTCTATTATACCACTTTTGGTTTCAGTTTGTTTGTTTTTTTCCTCCATTTGCATTAGTTATCCCATTGGCTACAAGCTAGGCCTGCACGCTTACCGCCAAAAATATCCCCTCGCACCAATCGTCTCCTCCTGCATATGATGACGAGACGCCACCGGAAAGCATCTCCGCCTAGGCATCTCTGATCTCTCCAGGGAGGGGATTTTAATCTCTCAAGAGCTCGTCCCCTCCGTTCACATATCACTTAAATAATTACAAAAATACTTTAAAAAGTGTAAGAAGATATGATATATTGCTTTTACATGTCGCGACGAGAGCCCTACCTAGGCTCTGTGCACTGCTGGTTGTTCCCATCCGGAAACTGTGCGCGCGGAAAACGGAGCAATCCATTAGCGAGTGATTAATTAAGTATTAGCTATTTTTTTTAAAAAAAATAGATTTTTTAAGGGCAACAGCAATGTTTATGACCGAGTTCGGTAGTAACGTGGACCCGCATGTCAGGCGGTAGTAGCAGGATATGAACGCCACATTGTATGTGTAAGATGATTGGATATAACATGGGCCCCACTATAAAAACTCACCAATCCTCAGCTGCCGTGACTCCAACTGCGAGAAAACAATACGTTGATACTTATTGACATTGTACAAATAACATAACTTATTATTTGTTGCTCGGTAGTAGCCATATGACCTAGTAGTACTTCATCCGTTTCACAAGGTAAGACTTTCTAGTATTGCCCACATTCATATATATGTTAATGAATTTAAGCATATATATTTGTCTAGATTCATTAACTTCTAAATAAATATGAGTAATGCTAAAAAGTCTTACGAAGAGAGTAGCTATTTACTACTTTCACAATGTATCTTACCTAGTAGTAAGGATATTTTAATGCCTAATACCCACTTTTCATCAACATTGTGGATGCCCTAAGTAACTTTCGTATATAAACCTTTTACAAAAAACACTGTTTAGCAGTTTGAAAAACGTGTGTACGGAATACGATGGAGAGGGGTTGGAAACCTGGGTGCCGAACAGACCCAGTCGTTCTCTTCTGCCGGCTCAATTTGTCGTCGTCGTCGTCTTCCTCCTCGATCCATATATTTCTCTCCCCATTCTTCGATTCCTCGGCGACCACCTGTGCGCATTGCGTTAGCTTTTGTGTCGTGTTGCTGGCTAGCTATAGCTTGCTGCTGCGCCGGCGAGTGATGGAGGTGGAGAGCCGGTACGTCGCCGTGAGGCACCACGTGGAGGGGCTCCCGTCGGAGGACGACTTCGAGGTGAAGGCGGCGAGGGTGAGGTGGTGGCCGGAGTCCGGCGAGGTGCTGGTCCGGAACCTCTACCTGTCCGTGGACCCTTACCAGCTCAACCGCATGAAGCGCCGCAGCGCGTCGCACCTCGCCGTCGACGGCATCGTCCCCGGCGAGGTTATATGCTGTTCACCCTCTCTATCGCAGGCTAGCCTTCACACACTTCGTCGTCGAGCTCATTTTTTCTCGTGTGTTCGTGAAGAGGATCGACGCGTACGGCGCCGGCGAGGTGGTGGCGTCGGCGTGCGAGGAGTACAAGGAGGGCGACGTGGTCGCCGGCGTGCTGGGGTGGGAGGACTACACCCTGTTCCGGCCGTCCCCCGGCGTGCTCATGTCCAAGCTCGCCGCCTCCGACGACCTCCCCTTGTCACACCACCTCAGCGCACTAGGTGAGCGCCGCCGCCGCCGACGCCGCGCGCCGCGACACGCACGCATGCAATTCTTGTTAATTTGTCTGAGTGTTTCGGTGGCGCCGGGCGGTGATCGATGGATCGAGCATGTGGCAGGGACGAGCGGGATGACGGCGTACGCGGGGCTGTACGAGGTGGGCAGGCCGGAGGCGGGGGAGAAGGTGTTCGTGTCGGCGGCGTCGGGCTCCGTCGGCAGCCTCGTCGGCCAGTTCGCCAAGCTCGCCGGCTGCTACGTCGTCGGCTGCGCCGGCACCAACGCCAAGGTAAGCCAAAACACGCAAGCTCATTGCACAAAGTAAAAGTGATTCTGCTTTCGTACGTACTCCGACACTGGTAGCGACTAGCAACAGTTTCGTACTAGTACAACGTACTACCTCCGTCCTTTGTCATTTTGTTTACACTGTTTGAACAGTCATTTTATTAAAAAAACAATTATATAAATATAAAAAATGAAAAGTTATGCTTAAAATACTTTGGATAATAAAGCAAGTCACAAATAAAAATAATAATTCTAAATTTTTTTTAATAAGACGAATGGTTAAACAACAATACAGGTAAATGTTAAAATCCTTTATATTAGGGAACGGAAGGAGTATGTGTTTAGGGTGTGTTTAGTTCGCGAAAAGAAAATTTTTGAGTATCACATCGGATGTTTGACCGAATGTCGGAAAGGGTTCTCAGACACGAATGAAAAAACTAATTTCATAACTCGCCTGGAAACCACGAGACGAATCTTTTCAGCCTAATTAAGCCGTCATTAGCACATGTGGGTTACTGTAGCACCTATGGTTAATAATGGACTAATTGGACTCAAAAGATTCGTCTCGGGATTTCCATGCAAACTGTGCAATTAGTTTTTGTTTTTATCTATATTTAATGCTCTATGCATGTACCCAAAGATTCTATGTGACGTTTTTGGAAAAAAAAAATTGAGAACTAAACCCGGCCTTAGATCCAAGGGTGAAAATTTTTGCCGTGTCACATCAGATATACAGACACACATTTGAAGTACTCCCTCCGTCCCATAATATAAGGGATTTTGAGTTTTTGCTTGCACTGTTTGACCACTCATCTTATTAAAAAATTTTGTGCAAATATAAAAAAAATAAAAAGTTGTGCTTAAAGTACTTTGGATAATAAAGTAAGTAACAAAAAAATAAATAATAATTCCAAATTTTGTTAATTAGACGAGTGGTTAAACAGTGCAAACAAAAAACTCAAAATTCCTTATATTATGGGACGGATGGAGTATTAAACATAGTCTAATAATAAAACAAATTACAGATTCTGCCTGTAAACTGCGAGACGAATTTATTAAGACCTTAGTTCCCAAACAAAAACTTTTCACCATGTCACATCGAATGTTCGGACACATGCATAGAGTATAAATTATAGAAAAAAACTGATTACACAGATTGCGTGTAAATTGCAAGACGAATCTTTTAAGCCTAATTGTGCCATGATTTAACAATGTGGTGCTAAGTAAACATTTGCTAATGACGGATTAATTAGGCTTAATAAATTCGTCTCGTAGTTTACAGGCGGAATCTGTAATTTGTTTTGTTATTATACTACGTTTAATACTTCAAATGTGTGTCCGTATATCCGATGTTACACGCAAAAACTTTTCTCCCCTCGAACTAAACAGGGCCTAAGTATTTGGGAACAAAATTTCTGAATTTGTAATATCCTTTTCCGGGCGATATTATGTGGACCCAGAAATTTGGAAAAGTATTTCGATTTAGTGAAATTGGTTGATATTCAGTCAATATAGGTTCAAATTTCTAGTTTTTCTTTTGTTAGTCGAAGTCAAGAGTACTGAGGTGTTCCTGCTACTTGCAATCTTAACCCGCGACAGATTCTCTGAGAATCAGCACTACCCTGATCATGAGATTTATAAATCAAATTCACAGGTTGACCTGCTGAAAAATAAGCTTGGATTCGATGACGCTTTCAACTATAAGGATGAGCCTGACATGAAATCAGCACTGAAGAGGTCATTATTCTGATCTTACCACCGTATGATCTTAAAAAATTCTTCCTCCATTTTAAATTACTTGTCGCTTTATGTTTATAGTAAGTTAACTGTATCTATTTTTATCATTAATTTTTAGTCATCCATATAGTTTAACAACATGAGAATTACTAATCCGTCCAAAAAAGACAAACCCTAACTATGAATCTAGTCACACATGTATCCAAGTTCGTAGCTAGGAATTGGTTTTTTTGAATGAAGGGGTATATATTATGAAAGTATTTATCATGATGAATTCAGAAATATAGATATCGTGATATCAAACAATATTAGTTTATATAAATTAATGGTCAAATATTAGAATATTGTAAATTTAAAATGATGAGTAATTTAAAACGGTGAGTAGTAAAATGACAAATCCTGCCGGGTAACGTTCTTGACAGATACTTTCCCGACGGTATTGACATCTACTTTGACAATGTCGGTGGCGAGACACTAGAGGCGGCGCTGGCGAACATGAACACCTACGGCCGCGTCGCCCTTTGCGGCGTCATCTCCGAGTACACCGACGCCGGCCACCGCGCCGTGCCGGACCTGCTGGAGGTGATCTACAAGCGCATCACCATCAGAGGCTTCTTCGCCTGGGATTTCCTGACGAGGTTCGCCGAGTTCACCGGCGTCATCAGTGACTGGATCCGTCAGGGAAAGGTCCAGGTGATCGAGGACATCTCCGACGGCCTGGAGAGCGTGCCGTCGGCTTTCGCGGCGCTGTTCAGCGGCGACAACATCGGCAAGAAGATGGTTAAGCTGGCATAGGAGTACACAGCCATGGCCGGAGAAAAGCTAATGGGCATGTCAGTGATTCAGAGTCAAATAAAATTTAGGTGAGACTTCAGAAATTTACCGACAGTGAAACAAAGTTGTTTTCTTCAACTATTGAGCATGTCAGTGACTCGGAGTCGAATAAATTTAGGTGATTTCAGGAATTACTGACAGTGAAACAAAGTTGTTTTCTGAGGTAGCATAGCCGCCTCTGTGACTGGATTGAACTCACTGGTCACAACACTCTGCAACACTGTTAACTAGTAGTACCAATCAGGTATCTGAGTGTCGGACCAAATCAGAAAAAAGAACACATGGAGAAAAAGGCAGGCAGCAGGCCTTGATTATCACTCTGCATTCTACAATCCACCTTTCCAGCAGTTTGATACTAGTCAAGTACACAAGTCAAGTCTAAGAAATGAAACCCATTTTGGCGTTTTGAACTTCAAAAAAAAAAAAAAACAATGAAAGCACCAGGCTCTCTGAACATCCCAACTGCATCTACTCATTTAAAAATTGCACATAAAACAAAATATATATAGTATGCATACCCACCAGAGGGGCAAGAAAAGGGAGCAAGTAATTCGCTATGCTCAGCAATGGGAAAAGGGAGAAGAAATCAAAGAATACATGTATGTAATCAAAATGTGCCAGTTTGCCCAGAAGAATCCAAGTTAATACAACGAAATCTCAAGCGCTGCAGGTTGGCAAATTGATCTGGTCAGTGCTGTGATTTTCTGAACGAATAATGGACCATCTTGGACAACCCGCAGCGCAGAGAGATCAAGAAGAGATTATTAATGGTTGGGGGCTGATATAATCCTCTAACATAACCTAATGAGCTATTAGTGCTGTATAATCTCCGTGTGCTACGGCCGTGGTCTCCTGTACGGTGATTCAACTCAAGTGGTTTGTGTAAAAAGATCACCTATCTGACCATTCCATCCATGTGGAATTGATGCTATGTGCTGCTGCTTCTTCAGCTAGTAGATGACTAGCTAATGGCGCAACATCCTCGAATTTTGATAGTGTAACCTACCCCAGAATCATATTACTGCAAGTTTCACAAGCAATGCTTGTCATCAAAGCCTTCCTGGGTGAGCAAGCCTGTGACAAGTTTCTTTAGCCTGTCTGCACCAGGCCCTGGGCGGAGATCTTGTACACGCTCAACAGTGAACGATCCTTTCACTGTTGTCGTGTTCAACAGATCCATCCACCCACCTGCCACGAACCCGTCAGGTTGGCGGCCCAATAATTCCTGGTCGATCTTGTCTAGTACAGGATCTTCTCTTCCAAACTTTCTTGCAAAGGGAGCATTGCTGTTAACCATACCGTCAAAGTCATTGAGGGTGAGGTAGTGAGGGTGTTGCTTTGGTGGGTTGTCCCAAGAAATGAAATGTAGATCATGATTCACAGTGGTGTTGCGGAACTCTGGGACATTGCAAATGACTGTGTGGAAGTAACCCTCTGGTGAAGAAAGAAAATTGGCATAATACATCAGGACCGTCCTGGGAAGATTGTCCCAACCCCATATGCAGTATTCAATAAATTGATGAGTAAGCATCATCCACGCCGAGCCTAGAACATGATACATATAAAGCATGTATTAGCATTCTGTGAGTGCAAAGTGGATGAAAATTTAACAAATATGAACTCCATGCAAGATAATGAAATTTGCAAAATAATGACCAAATTATACAGTCAACATAACTGTTATGCACAATTGATTGGCCATAGGTTCATAACCAGAAAGGGAAAGAAGTAGCATGGTCAGTAATACAATGTCCCGATACTAAAGATTGGCCATAGTTTTGTGGTCAGAACAGCTTGGTTCAAGGTTTCAGCAAGCAACTGGAAAACCATAGTTTTGTGGTCAGAAGTAACAGTTTGGTTCAAGGTAGCAAGCAACTGGATAACCATAGTTTGTGGTCAGAAGTAACAGTTTGGTTCAAGATTTCAACAAGCAACTGGACTTTGACTGTCCAACAAAAGAAAAAAGGTTAGGATCACATGATGTTTTCAGAAATACCTAGTAAGATTAGCAGCTGCTTTGTCACATACAACAAAACGTAACCAATATGAGATGGGCAAGCATATATTATAGTATAGGTAAACATTATCTTAGTCTATGACCTGTGAAATGAGGCTAGCGCACTACAGTTAAGAAATTGGAGTGATACTATATAAGACAAAAACATCGGTTTCACCAATGCAAGACAATCTGTCCAAAGTGATTTTCTTGGTTCTGGAAAGTAAATTTGGTGCTGAATGCTGATACAAAGCAGCAAGCAAGACGTCATTGTACTGGAGAGCTGCAATGACGCTATTGAGCACCATCTCGACTGTTACTAACTACCTTGCTGCGAGTGCATGCTATCAATAGATGCCAAACCATAGTCCCACACCAATTGATATCTTCCAACTCGATTCTTTAGCACATGGTAAGTTGATAGAAGAGAGTTGACATCAGGACTCATGGTCGACCAAAATAAAAACAAGAAATAACACCAAGAGGTCAGCCGGAAAAAAAATATTTTTCCATGTCTCTAGCACGGTTACATGCAAGTAAAACTTGATTGCAGGATGAACAATTACTCACTAATAAACATAGCATGAGACAACGAATGCACGGAGTAATTAATTTGCAACTGAAATGGCAAACGCTCAAGGTGGTGCAGATAACCAAAAAAAACAAGAAGAGAAAGCTCATGCAGAAGCATCAGGTTAGAGGAAGCATTTACCAGTGAAGAGCTTGAATGCGGTTGGAACACTTCTTTTCTCTGTAATCCAGAAAACATCAGATTTCTGCAGGCTGTATAGCCCAGGGTCAATTATCACCGGCTTTGCCCTCTGATACCTACAGAGAAAATTTTAGCCACAAGCAGCTTGCATGAACAAAACAAACAATACTTTCAGCGAAATTCCAATGCTTACTCCTTCCATCCGATGTCACTGGTATGCTCAATAAAGTTAAGTTGCCTTGGCAAGTCAGATAGAACATACAACAGATCTGCAAAGCACACAAGAGAAGTAAGATTAACATCTATACATGTTAATTCTAACAAACATGTTTACTGAATTTACTCAAGCCTAATCCAAACAGGCCAAGACCAATGATCTCCACGAGTAAGACAAATCATGAAAAAGAAAGTAGTTGTAGATCGAAATAGAAATATAAAGCAAGATCAGAGCCCAGGGGAGCAGAGAAGTGGAAGCCTCCATATAAAGAAAGAACAGCCAAAGATTTTGCCTACCCCAGATACCACCTAGAAGGGGCAAAATCAATCGAATCTTACCAAATTCCTAGACCAGTTGGGTAAACATGTCATAAATTAACAAAAAAAATATCACTGCATACCCCAACTGGCAACTGCAAACGTATAAAAATCACCTCTTTCCCCTCCAACCCTTCCACCCAACTACCAGTCACAATTTGAAATTTCCAATCCCAATCCCCAATATGCTCTCCAGTGAGCCAAACTTAGAATCGAATGAGCCCAATTCGATACGAAAGCGCAAAGATCGCGTTCATTTTTTTGGATCGGAGCTCGCGTATTTGCGCGATCCAATCGGGGGCGATTGGATTGAGGCGGGGTAGGAGATCGCATCTTGGGGGCGCTTACCGTCCTGCGTGACGAGGGGGTAGTCGGAGGCGGAGAGGTTGATGAACCAGTCCCACTCGCCGCCCTCGCGGAGGAGGATGGCGGCGGCGTGGAGCGTGTTGGCCACCATGGTCGGGCCCCGGTAGGTGACGAGGTTGGCGCGGGTGACCACCTTGACGTTGCGGAACCGCGAGTAGACCGGGTCGGCGCGCACCGCGGCGGCGAGCTCGGCGCGCTCGGTGGCGGGGGCCTCGAGGTCGAGGTGGACGACGTACATGTTCGACGGGTGGTAGAGCGCCCTGAGCGTGCGGCGCAGCGCGGCGCCGTCGCCGGCGGAGCCGGACACGAGGTAGGCGATCCTCGGCACGGCGCCGCGGCCGCGCCCGCCCGACGCCGCCGCGCCGCGCATCTGCTGCTGCTGGCGCAGCTTGGCCTCGACGAAGAGCGGCTCGGCGGATGCCGCGGAGGGGAGCGGGGAGAAGGAGAGGAGGAGCGCCCGCGACGAAGAGAAGAAGAGGGACGCCGCGATGAGGAGCGACGAGAGCAGCACGGACGCCAGCAGCGGCGCCGCCCACCTCCGATGGTACCCACCCCCTGCCACCCCCGCCGCCCCCGCCGTCCCCGGCGACGGCGGCTTCGTCTCCAGCATCCTTCCTTCCTTCCTTCCACCGCCACCACCGGCGGCGTGGATCGCGGCGAGGCGAGGCGTGGATTGGGATCGGGTGCGGCCGCGCGAGGAGGAGGAGGAGGCGGTGGTGGTGGGATTAAATGTGGCCGTTCGGTTGGTGATGGATGCGTGTGGGGGAGAAAGAGAGGAAGAGAAGGGAAAGGAAAAACGCCCAAGGAAATCTGTCTCTCGTGTGCGCTTTGGTGTTGGGTGCGGGGATGGATGACGATGAGTCGATGGTGATGATGACCATGCGTCTCCGCCTGCTGCTGCTGCCGGTCGCGTTGGGTTGGGGTTGGCCTGTGGCCAACTCAGGATTGGGACGGCAAATCTCCCTTCTTTTTTCCCTTTTTTTTGGAGGACGCCAAGTCTCTCTTCTTTCTGGTATTTTGGTCGTGGAGTATAGCGAGGGGTTTGGAATATTTGGAGTGGATTTGGTATTTTGGGTGCAATTTATTTTGACTTCACGGGTATTTGGTTGCGATTGAAATTTTGAAAGGAGAATAATATAAAACGGTATCCTGTTTGGACGGAATGATACATGTAAGATATCTAATGCATCCCGTCCGAACGCGATACCGTTACGTAGCATTTCCCTTTTGAAAAGTAATATAAATACCATTGTGATTTGAAGGGTAGTGTTATCGAGGCTAATATTTGTATTTAGACTCATGTATTGCTACTTTAAATAAAAGGAGTTATCTGTTTGTTTCTCTCTCATGTCTCATACGCCACCACCCCTCCCTTTAAGAAATAACCATGATTTATGCAATATCCATGCACCATACTTCTAATCTATTTCCAGTCACATGGGCCAATACTCCTGGTTAATCCTAGCCATATGGCCATGAAAAAAGAAAGTTGTTGCAGTAATGTCATCGAGACTCGTGTTCTCAAAATCTTTCATATATTGTGTTTGATTTGTAGTCTTGTGTTCAATGACAAATATTTCTAAAATTCCATGGTGTCCCTAAATACTTCACTATGTCACTCCTGATGCTCCTGAATTTTGTTCGATCTTCTATATGCATCACCCCTCCCTTTGTTACTTTACCATCAGTTCACATCCATCATTAATTTCTTAAAACATTTGCGTTATCCCTTACCTTTATCAAGATAAGATCCAAATTAAGAGTCAAATAACTGATCATGCTGCATTGATGCATGGTGCGGCTGAAACAAACCCACTAACTCGTATAGAAAATCATTCATACCACTTTCTCCTGATTGACTTCAAAAATAAAATATCCTGGTGCTATTGAGGTACACTTGTTCAATAAGGAT
Organism: Oryza sativa Japonica Group; assembly: GCF_034140825.1. Classification (NCBI taxonomy): domain Eukaryota; kingdom Viridiplantae; phylum Streptophyta; class Magnoliopsida; order Poales; family Poaceae; genus Oryza; species Oryza sativa. The sequence continues at coordinate 24,693,899 of NC_089040.1, read as the reverse complement.
TAAATTAAAGCATGCGCAACCGCATAATCTTGCTATGCCCTAAACAAATCAGTGTTGGGGGAAGCTGAATACGGGTGTCGAACCAAAAAAAATACCCTTCATTAATTAATCAGAATTATACGAAAATTCGACATTCACAAATATATGTACATATTTCATAATACTATATGAACTTCTTTTGAGATTTAAATATATGCAACAATATAATTTGAATATTTTCATGTTATTTTTCAATTAAGCAACCATAAAATAAAATATAGCTTCCAACATCACATTTGTACACTAAATAGTGTAGAAGTAAAACATAAAAAAATATGTAACAAAATATAAACAATGCTAAAGTCGAAAAAATCATCAAGTACAACATGCGGACAGACGATTATTAGGATGATTAAATGGAAAATTGCTAAAAGCGGAGTTTTTGACGTTCACAAATGATAAACGCAGAATGTATGAACGATTTTGCTGCTTGTAACTATATATATATGACCGATTAAACGGCTGGTACGGTCATTTCGTATAACACTGGGGGAAATCGCTCCTCAATGAACAGTTCCAGCATCATTGTACGGACCACGGAGGACGGATCACTTAATAACGGAACAAATGCTATACTCCCTCCGGTTCTATAATAATTGACGTTTTGGACAAGATTGGAATCAAACTTTTATAACTTTTGCCATTAATAACTTTAAAAATATTTAGTTTAAAGAAACTAGAACAACGTATATAGATTTCTCTTTTAAAGCACTATAATAAAAATAAACATGCATTTATTCATTGTATATATTATAATAGAAAAATAAGGTCAAAGATATATTTTGTAGTCCGTGTCATTGTCCAAAACGTCAATTAAAATGAAACTGGAGGGAGTACATTTTAAGGGCATCTTTTTTTTTTACACACAGTACAAACGCATGTGCTCGTAACGCCCGTATATTTATCCTACACACTCACACCCTATCCCTATGAGCACATATGGAATTTTATAGGATTCAAATCCTATATTGTTTGTTTTTCATATGGTCCTTTGAATCAAAGTATTGAAAATTATTTAATCCTATGAAATTCCTAAGGAACGCCTCAATCCATATAAGTTTTGAAGGATTTTTTGTAATAGAAGTTTTGAAGGATTTTTAACATGAGGTTCAACCTCATGGAAAGTTTCTAATGAGTCTATCTCTTTTATCTAATTCCTACGTTTTTCTGTGGTTCAATTAAGGGTCCCTTTGAATCAAATGATTTATGTAGTAATTTTATAGGATTCAAATCCTATAGGAAATTTTTCTATTTGATCCTTTGATTCAAAGGATTAAAGCTTTCCAAATCATATGAAATTCCTATGAAATAACACATTATATGTGGATTTTGGAGGAAAGTTAGCAAGAGTTCCATCATCTTGGAAAATTTCCTTTGAGTCTATCTCTCTTATCTGATTACAGCGTTTTTCCTGCGGTCTAATCAAACGATCATTACTGTGTTTTGCAATCCTCTATTTTTACACTTCAATTTTCTGTCAGAATCCTGTGTTTTTCCTATTCCTCTATTTTTTTCAACCATGCGATTCAAATGGGCCCTTATTCTTTTCTCAGTTTAATGCAACTCTTCACTTTGTCTCATTCAACCTCATGTAGTTTTTAACAATCCAAACAAAGCATATATGTCTAGCCTATCACAACTCGAAGGTATTGTTATAGAAAATCTATACATGAATTTTTTTAATAAATAAAAACGTGTAGAAACTTTTAATATATGAATGTTCTACATAAAAAAAATGAGAGAATCCATTATATACCACTGACTTTGTCACACGTCTACGATTTGCCACTGACTTTATCATGTTCTACAATATGCCATCGACTTTTGCTTAACTTCTACAATTTACCATCGCCGTCCGGTTAGTCTCCGTTAGTACTGTACAAATTTGTCGAAATGACCAAAATACCCCTAGGAGAAAAGGTTTCAAAATTTGGATAAAAATTATGAAATATCATATTTCAAGTTTTTGGTCAAATTTTGGATGTTTACAATCTTATGTTTATAATATAATATTTTGATAATTTTATCCAAATTTTGGAAGTTTGTCATAGGGGTATTTTGGTCATTTCAACAAATTTGTACAGTACTAACGGTGGCTAACCGGACGGCGATGGTAAATCGTAGAAGTTAAGCAAAAGTCGATGGCATATTGTAGAACGTGACAAAGTCAGTGGCAAATCGTAGACGTGCGACAAAGTCAGTGGCATATAATGGATTATCTCTAAAAAAATTTTATGGTGAGTTGGAACTGAATCAAAATCCAATATATAAAACTTCAGTGTACCACCTTATACTCTGTTTGGATAATGGGTTAAGAGGGGTGAGATTGTGATAGGGATATAAGTGGAGGGTTGAGATGAAATGAGATATGAAGAATAAACGGCTAGGATTAAAAGTTATCCTTTTAGAAGGTAGGATAAGATTTCCCCATTCCATTATCCAAATATAGTATTAGGGTTAAAAAAAAGAACAATGCATACAAATGACCATTTAATACCGTAGAAAAACAAAAGTCACATGTGTCAACGTTTATTTTTAGGATTGGATTTATTTTGGGATAGAGAGTACCAAATATGTTGATATTCTTTAATAATATTAAATAATATAATGATCATTTGAGAATGGAGGGAGTACTAATTAATTACCAGTTGGGATATCTGTTCGTTTAATAGTTTAGGTGCACGATTAATCCAGATCTGTTGTCTGCCTAACCAACCACACATCTCTCAGCTATACTGCATCAACTTCACCTGGCTTATCAACGGCAGAATCGTCCGTATTAGTATTCCGTGTAGAATGGTCATGTTGATGAGTTATCCCTTCGTTCTAAATTAATCTACATATAGTTGTTTTGAGGTTATTTCTAAATGATCTACATTTTTATGTTTATTTGTTAAGTGTATTCGTTATTTGCGCATTAGAGTAAATGGACATTGATACATGCATCCATGTACATAAGTATTTATAACCCACGTGCAATATCTTGATTTGCTATTGGCTAGGAAATAGTGGAAATAGTGCATGCATCAAGTTTGTTGTTAGAGTAAATATAATATGATAGAGTTATTAGATTTTTTTTTTTGTCTTGGTGTATCTAGTATATCAATTTGGAATGGATGAGTACTTTGGTGTTTACTCCGTACCTATCAACAGCAACTGGACAATTAATCCTTAAAAAAACAGCAACTTGACATTTTCTTATCTGCTTCCTTTCACGAGAGTTCGGAAAATGTGTGGGCCCAGTTGCACGAATAGATGACAAATGGACGGTAGATCTTGGTTGTTGTCTCTAGTTTAATCATGCTTAGAAATTCGAGCCGTCAAATGCAGAATTCTTGGATCATCTGAGAGTGATTGGCATGTGCTACTTCGTGCTGCTCCACTCGTTTGTTTTGAGATTCTACCACGAGGTAAGACCGTAGGAAAATTCAGTAATGTGTTGTTTTGTACTCCTCTTTTTGTCCATAGATTCATGGCACTATTCAAAAGCATGCGGTGTGAATAGTTTTCACTGAATCCTGTCAACTGCACATGCATTAAAATACAACTTGTTTTTTTCATGTCGTTATTTGCAAATTATACTAATCAAAACAAACGGATAAACTTTTAGATTGAACCATATTTGAACGAGATGATAAGGTGGGATATTCATTCTCATATGTATTAGTGCTGCAGAATCACCTTTATACGAAATGCATAAAACAAACACAAAATACTTGAAATTCTTTTCAATAAAAGGTTATCAAAACTTATAAGTGTCATACGAATTTTTGGCTGTGTTCGTTTGGGCATGTTCCCAACCCATCTCCCTCGTTTTCCGCGCGCACACTTTTCAAACTACTAAACGGTGCGATTTTTTTTTTCAAAAAGTTGCTATACAAAAGTTGCTTAAAAAATCAAATTAATCCATTTTTTTAAAAAATAGCTAATGTTTAATTAGTCACGTGTTAATTAACTACTCCGTTTTTCGTGCGAAGGAGATGGGTTCCCAACCCTAACTACCGAACACCCCTGGGACCTCAGATATAATTCAATATCATAACTTTAACAACTTCACTAAGATGAGACATTATCAAACCGATAATAATACTAATTCTCTTGAACTATGATTCAAACATGGCACGACCGAATTTGTCACGAAATAGACGATTATTGCTCTCCAACACGTCGATCCTCAAACATGGCGTTTATCCCCCTGTTTGCATTTTCGATTTTGATTAAAATTTTGGTGATTTCAATTGTACTAAAATTTACGATTTTTTTGTGATTTTAGGTATTTTTGGACCGTTCTTTTTTTGAAATTTTAACTGAATTTAAATAAACTTTGATCAAATTTAACAAACATTCGAGAAAATCCAAAAATTCTAATCCCACAGAACAGAACAGAATGTCACGTTTGATTCGATGAAATTGCCGGGTTCCAAACCGCTCCGGGGTAGGACAGAAGAACACACGAGAGGCAACTGGGAACGTCGTCCACAGCAGAGCAGAGACCACCCTGACGCCCGAGCCCGAGGACCATCGCTTCCGCTGGCCGAAAGCTGAGAGCAAGTTTAATAGTACAGCTTCCAAATCATATATAGCTAATATAATAGTCAATTTATATAATACTAATTGTTTAGTATATTATTAATACATGATCCTACCTGTAATATACATATTACGTCTTTTAAGTCCGTGCTGTAGCTAGCTACAGATCTATAGCCTGCTACTATTTTCTTTTCCTTTATTTTTTTAAAATTTTCTGTAGCTGACTTATAGCCTGATTGATGCGCTGCCGCGCGACGTGTGCCGTTGTACGGATCTCGGGGGGCGAGACGAGACGAGACGACCAGTGAGGAGTCGCCACGGCCGCGGCCTCAGGCATGGACAGAAATTCTCCGTATTTCTTCTCCTTTTCCTTTGTGATTTGATCTGTCCCCTCTTCTAGGTCCTTCTTTCTCGTTGGGTTTTGGTTGTTCTTCTAGCATCAGGTTCTGCTGGTGGTACCACGCATCCTTGCAACAACTTTCGCGCACGGTCAACCGACTGCAGGATGAGTCGCCGGGCGAGCTGCCTGATTTTTTTCTTCACATTTTGATCTTTTTAAATTTTATTCTATAAATAGACCTTAAAAAATACTTATCACAAGACTAGATTAGTTTTCTTGACGCTAAAATCATTGGCACCATTGTTCAATATCTCACCGTCGAGACATCGACACACTATCACCGTACGTAGTAGCTAAGTTACACATGTGAAGGGGTCAGTATCAAAAGAGATTGACATTGAGAACTTATTTGTAAAAAAATAAAAAGGGTTGCAATGTAAATATTTTATTACAAATAGGTCTTTATGTGTATTTTTTGGTGAGGATCTATTTGTAATAAAAATATTTACATTTTAATCATTTTTGAATTTTTTATATAGATCTTTGTCTTCAGACTCTTTGACACTGACCCCTACATATCACGATGGCTAGGGTGGTGAGGGTATCGGGGGCAACGTTGTTAGCGCCGAAACATTGGACCTTAGCGTCAAGGTCACTATTACCGAGAAAGGGGTTCATTTCTATAATAAGATTTTCAAAATCTATTTATAAAATAAGTTTTCAAAAGTGCGAAAACATAAAATCCAGGTGACTTGCTCCTTGAGCTTTGCTGGCTAAAGAAATTGCTGAGCACACGTATAGTCTTGTCTCCACGTTCGCAAAATTAAAATTTAATTTATAATTCATAATTAATTGTTTTTTTCTATTTTCCAGCCTTACCCTATAATCTTTTTCGTTGCATGGAGTCCATATTGTCCTCAACTATCGCGTTTCTAAAAGAAAGATTCAAATTAACGTTTGAAACCATTTATTGACCGCCAGGCGGGTTCACAAAACTGATCAGCATTTTAAAAACCGTTGATGGTTAATTTGTCAAAACCGGTCGGTTTTAGCTAGTTTTAATACGATGTTATCCGAAAGTCATCGGTTTTCGGCAACTCTGTGAGTATGTTTTTTCTAGAACAAAAAAGTAAACCCTGCTGCCAGGTCGTCATACTTCAATAATAAAAATGTTATTAAAAAATCAGGACCCACTTACCATATCTCCCCTTCTTATAAGATTCAATGGTATGTAAACAGTTTTGGTGGTAAAACCAGTGAGGTGGTGCCTATAGTTTGCTGTTTGCTTTTGACGTGCCAATAGTTTGATGTTTGCTTTGGACGTAACGAAACGCGTCCGTAGGTGCAACTTCGGAGTTCCCCGAGCACCATAACCGTATCACTGATCTTTAGTTAATTGCTGGATCACTGTCCGGACAGTCGGCGTGTGGTGTAAGCAAAAGTGCGATTTGGTCACTGATTGCCTCTCGCCCCTTGCTCCTGCCGATCGTGGATCGCCGATGCAGACGACGCGTGTGCCGCTTACAATAATGGAGTGGAGTGGGGCAAAGCTTTTTTTTCTTTTTCTGAAAAGAGACAAAAAAATATTTTTTAGAAAAAAAAAGTAGCAAAGCAATTTATTACTGTGGATTTATGATACACGTCATCTACTGTAATAACACTATCATTATAAATATGATGTGTGAAATGATAAAAAATAAAATCCATATATCAATGGTTGTAGTGGTAGTACCATTACTACGACAGAGGATCTTCATCCGGTTTTAGCTAATGATGATTCAGCAGCAATTGTTGTGGTGTCAATCCTTGCCGGTGAACATGTGTAATGCACGACAACGCGGTGGTTCTGCAGCGCACAAAAGTTGCTTAACTGCCATTACTTCATTCACCGTTGGAAAAATGATCTTGGCTGGGTCGACTGTTTTCCACAATAATTCCAGTTCTAATAAGAACCAGGACTGAAGATTGTTTTTAGTCCCGGTTATAAAAATTTTGATCTTTAATCCCGATTGGTACTAAAGATCATTTTTTTGTCCCGGTTCATGGCCTATCAGAGACATCTCAGGAGGTCGAGGATCTTTAGTTCCGGTTGATAAGATCTTTAGTCCCGGTTGGGAGTAAAGATTATTTAGATCTTTAATCCTGGTTGATAATACCAACCGGACTAAAAATCTATCTTCTTGGTTGGACTCCAACCGGGAGTAAATATTTCTCTCCCATATCTGATTGGTTAAGTCCCATACGAGACTTCCTCCTCACCAAGATATTTAGATAAGATCGGATCATCCCCTCTCCTCTTACTCTTTAGATCTCCTTCCTCCTTCTTCCCTCCCCTCTCCTCGCCTTCCTCCCCTTCCTCCTTCTCCCCTCTCCTCCTCACATCCGGCGCTCGGCGTCGGCGGGCAGGCTGCGGGCGGCGGGGCCGCGCACGGGGCGGCAGGCGCCGGCCGTGGCGAGCGGCAGCCACAGCGGTTCTCTCCGGCTTTTTTTTTGATAATTTGTGATTGAGAGATGTATAATTTCTTTCTTTTAGAATTTGTGATTCATTGCATGGATCTGAGATGTATAAACGATCTGTGATGTATTTGATTTGTGTGTAATTTTTTTAAGATTTGTGATGTATTTAATTTGTGTGTAAGTAACTTAGGATTTGTGATGTGAATGATTTGGGATGTTATTTTGGTTTGGGGATTTGGGTATATGCATGGCACTCAATTTGGGGATTTGATGTTCGATTTTGGTATATACATGGCACTCGATTTGGGAGAAAATAAAAAGAAAATGGAAAATGGACCAGCCGGGACTGCGGACTGCCCCTACCCTCTCTTTAGTCCCGGTTGGTGTTACTCCCGGTTGGTAACACTAACCGGGACTAATCTTTAGTACCGGATTCGTAGTATAGGGGGTTACAAACCGAGACTACAAGGGGTTACAAATCGGGAGTTAAGACGATTTCTCCAACAGTCCCGGTTGGTGTTACTCCCGGTTGGTAACACTAACCGAGACTAATCTTTAGTACCGGATTCGTAGTACAGGGGGTTACAACCCGAGACTACAGGGGTTACATACCGGGAGTTAAGACGGTTTCTCCAACAGTGATTGCTTGATGCATAGGAGCGTTGTCGAGGAGTGATCCTCTCTAGCGGGAGATCGTGAGACACCCCTTTCGTGAGTTCGGCCGGGGGCAGCGGGTGAGATTCGAGGATTTGGTGAGCGAAACTGTGTGTGTGATCTTGATCTCGGAGGCTCCTCCAAGACGATGAGACAAAAGAGGTTTATACAGGTTCGGGCCGCTATGAAGCGTAACACCCTACTCCTGTGTGTATGATTCTTCTGTGCTTAGAAAGTCCCTGAATCCTTGGTATGCAAGCTAGGGTTAGACAAGCTTTGGCTCAGGGATCCTCACTCCGATCCCACTTCCTCGCTAGGCATGGTCCTCCTTTTATACTCTAAGGGGATACCACATGTGATGCGAGTGCTACCTAGGGAGAAGGGAAAATATTTTCTATATTAATTACATGTCTTGTGCCTTAGCCCAGAAGCTATCTGCACGTCGGTTGCTGCGCGGGGCCCATCAAATCATGCAGGGCGCCCTTGTCATTCGCCATTTAATAGATGAGGACTTCCGGGTTCTCATTCACACCAGGAAACGGGAACCCGGGTCAGTTCAGAGTGGTTGGACCAGCTCTGACCGGGGTAAGAGGCTTTGAAGCCCCTCATCATTATGATGAGATGGGACAGAGCACACCGCTCGCCGCCTGACACACTGACAGAGCGGGGGTACACAGTCGCCGTCCCATCGGTCATTCAACCGGTCACAGACCGGTCAGATGCACAGCACGCCGCATAAAATACGGCATGGCACGGTTGCATAGACCGCTTTAAATGCAGTTAGGTGGGCGTTAGGCGCGCCCACCTAACCCTGTACACGTGGGCTGATACGTGGAGGGGGTCGAGGCAACTCGACCCTAAGCGAGGGCGGCCTCCTCCCTCTAGCTTGGAGGGGGCAGCCGCGCCACCCCGGGCTCGACCCCCCTCGAGGGGAGCCACGTGGGTTTGGGGGCGGCCCAATCCCAAGTTGGGAGGGGGCAGCCGCCGCAACACCCCGGGCTCAACCCCCCTCGGGGAGAGCCACGTGAGTTTGAGGGCGGCCTCCTTCCTCTAGCTGGGAGGGAGTAGCCGCCGCGCCACCCCGGGCTCGACCCCCCTCGGGGTGAGCCACGTGGGTTTAGGGGCGGCCCGACCCCAAGCTGGGAAGGGGCAGCCGCCGCAACCCCCGGGCTCGACCCCCCTCGGGGAGAGCCACGTGGGTTTGAGGGCGGCCTCCTCCCTCTAGCTGGGAGGGGGTAGCCACCGCTCCACCTCGGGCTTGATCCCCCTCGCGGGGAGCCACGTGGGTTTGGGGGCGGCCCGACCCCAAGCTGGGAGGGGGCAGCCGCCACAACACCCCGGGCTCGACCCCCCTCGGGGAGAGCCACATGGGTTTGAGGGCGGCCTCCTCCCTCTAGCTGGGTGGGGGTAGCCACCACTCCACCCCGGGCTTGATCCCCCCTCGCGGGGAGCCACGTGGGTTTGAGGGCGGCCTCCTCCCTCTAGATGTGATACCCCCGGGCCCATATCACCGACAGTAGCCCCCGGCGTTAGCCCTGACCAAAACCTTCCCCCGGTGGCCATGGTTGACGCCACTCTCCTAGTCTAACGATGTGGGCCCGGTCTCTTCTCCATTCTTTGTTGGCACTAGGGCCCATGCGTCTTTTTCGCCCCAACTTGAGGGCGACTCGCCGGCCCGTACCTTAGGTTGTGAACTTATTTTCTGTATATATTCAGCAAACGCTGTTAGATTCTCTCGGGCCCGCGACTTCATGCTGCGCACCTCGCTTGCTCCTGCCTTTTGTTAACCTCTGTTCATGTTCTACTTCATCTATTCAAACGATTATTTTCGCGTGAGTGTGAGGACTGAACTTTCCATAGCCAGCAATCCTCACCTGCAATCAAGCCAAGCTGTGTGCCATAGCCAGTCGGCGGGGCCAAAGCCAACTGCTACGGGAGAGCCAGCACAGGGGGCCCCGGGCGTCGACGGCGTCCAAAGCTCGACGCAGGGCTAGGATAGAGCTAGGAATCGTAGCCCCCACACTTTTAGCAAAGAATCATTTGAATGGGTGAAGTGAATACAAACTTTTTGTTACCAAGGGGGGCAAACGAGCGTGCGACACGTGGGAATCGTGGGACCGCGAGGAAGAGATGGGTGAGAGATAAATATAAGCCATGATAATTTTGCTGATAAGCATGAATAAAGAAGATATATACTTAAAGGAAGTATTACAAATGCTATGCTCAAAAAGAGTCCCCGGCCAACGCTGAGCTTTCCCATAGAGGTCTGCTTTGGTCCGGGTATTGTAACACCTCCTTTGTTACCTTTGTTTATCCTTGTTTACACGTCGCGAGCTTTCAAACCTTTGGCTCGAAGAGGGCTCCCCACCCTGGGCTTCGAACCCTTTAGGGAAGCCTGCGACCACTTAACAAACGAGGTCAAGCTCCCATGAACCTGCGCCCCAACGCTACACATTTTGTTCGCTCTTTCCTTTCGGTGGCTTCCTTCCAATCTCTCTTCCTTCTTCATGGACGATTACTTTCGCACGAGTGTGGGAGCCGAAAAATTCTAGAGCCAGCAATCCCCGTCCACAGTTGAGCCGGACCGGGCACCGTAGTCAGCCGGCGGGTCCAAAGCCAGCCGCTACGGAAGAGCCAGCACAGGGGGTCCCGGGCTTCGACGGCACCCGGAGCTCAACTAAAGGCTAGGATAAGGCTAGAAGACTTAGCCCCCACACTTAGCGAAGAATCGTTCATGTAGATGGGAGAGAGGTTGGGCTCTTACCACCGAGGGGCCAAACAAATGCGCAACACGCGAGCGTCGCAGGGCCATGAGAATAGAATGGGGGGAAATTAAATATAAGATTTTAAGCTAATGAATTGAAAAATTGAAAATATTTGAAACTTGAAAGGACGATCAGTTGAGCCGGGCCGGGCACCGTAGCCAGCCGGCGGGACCAAAGCCAGCCGCTACAGAAGAGCCAGCAGAGGGGGTCCCGGGCTTCGACGGCACCCGGAGCTCAAAACTGCAAGAGTCCTCCCAGGAGTGAACCGATGCGGCAGCAGGTTCATGGGCCAACCCCGCGCTTGGCCCCTGAGGGCCATGGGGAAGAGGTTCACCATGACCCAGTCGCCACCCCCACCCAGCCGCCGCAACCCCCGGGCTCGACCCCCCTCGGGGAGAGCCATGTGGGTTTGAGGGCGGCCTCCTCCCTCTAGCTGGGAGGGGGTAGCCACCGCTCCACCCCGGGCTTGATCCCCCCTCGTGGGGAGCCACGTGGGTTTGGGGATGGCCCGACCCCAAGCTGGGAGGGGGCAGCCGCCACAACACCTCGGGCTCGACCCCCCTCGGGGAGAGCCACGTGGGTTTGAGGGCGGCCTCCTCCCTCTAGCTGGGTGGGGGTAGCCACCGCTCCACCCCGGGCTTGATCCCCCCTCGCGGGGAGCCACGTGGGTTTGAGGACAGCCTCCTCCCTCTAGACGTGATACCCCCGGGCCCATATCACCGACAAGCGTAGATCAAAATCATATCTGGCAGTTGTTATGGCCTTTAACAAATGATTAACAGATAAAGTCAGTTAAAACTGCACTACCTCTATCCCAAATATAAAAAGTAAACATTTTATATTTAGAAGCGGAAGTGTAAGGTGGTGTTTGGATGCAATAACGGGACTAATTTTAGTCTCTATCACATCAGAAGTTGGAACACTAATTAGAAATATTAAACATAGACTAATGACAAAACCCATTCCATAACCTTGGACTAATTCGCGAGACAAATCTATTAAGCCTAATTAATTCATGATTAGCCTATGTGATGCTACAGTAAACATGTGCTAATTATGGATTAATTAGGCTTAAAAATTCACGAATTAGCTCTCATTTATGCAATTAGCTTTATTATTAGTCTATGTTTAATACTCCTAACTAGCGCCTAAACATATACGGACTAAAATTAGTCCCTCCCATCCAAACTCTCCCTAACTCTCTTGGCATGAAATATTTAAAGTTTTCTCCATGGGTACAAATGGAAGGGAGTTGCAGAAGAGAAATATAAGAATAACCGGTGATAAGCCCACACATTGCTGTGGCTTCTTCATATATAGAAAACATTACTGTACTTCTTATCTGAAAACCGACTTTAGGAAGGTTTAGGTCATTTTATGATAGATTTGAGCCTATCTATAGTAGAACTTTCAGGTAGACTTTTTATATTTTTGCTCCTTTTAAAAACTTATTTTACAAGTAGATCCTAAAAAACTTATTCCATAGATAGACCTTTTTCTTAATGCTAGTAACCTTACACCGAGGTCCAACGTCTCGGTGTGAACGACGCTAGCACTGACACCCTCACTCCCTAGCAACCGAGATGTAGAGGGGTTGGCGCCAAAGAAACTAGCGTTGAGGACCTATTTATAAAATATTTTTTAAAATGGTTAAATGTAAATACTCAGCGCCAAAAAGCTACCGATGACCTATTTGTAAAGAAAAATATGTTTGTTTTGTTCTTTTGGAAATTATTTTATAAATAGGTTCTCGGTACTAGTCGATCCCCTTCACCTCAGCGACTTAATGTGTGTTTGGCTCTCTAGCCCAGCTAGCCAAGCTCGGCAGCACTAAACCATCTCTTTGCCAGCTTGCTAACCTTGCAGTGGCTTCTATGTTTGGATGGTTTTGCTTCATGTATAAGTATTAGTGGCTAGCTGATGCAGATGAATTATTGTTGCTGAGTTCTTCCGTGAATCATTTTTCCTTTTAGATCCAGACTGATTGTTCGCTGTATTTATGAGTTGATGGAGAGAACAATTTTCAACAAAGCCTAAGCGAGAGTTCGCAACAAAGAAATGGAAGAAGAGGCTGGTAAGATTGTGCGAGTCATTGAAAAAATCGCTAATTTTGGAGAAGTATGTGTTGCCCTCGTTCTAACATTTTCGCGCAAGCAGAGTTTGCCATCAAAGGAGAGCCGATTTGGCTCTCCTTGGCTAGCTAGATTTTTCTTACCCCACAAAGCCAGATTATTTTACCGGTTGCAAACGCGTAGCTTTGCTTGGCGAGGCTAGGATGACACTTGCCCAGGATCCAAACATGCCCGTAGCTACCATAGAGGACAAGGGTATTAGCGTCAGTGTCTTTGTCGCTGAGACATTAAACCTCGTCGCCTTGACCCTGATCTGAGAAAAAGATTGCATTCTTAGAATAAATTTTTCTAGGGTCTATTTGTAAACTATTTTTAAAAAAGGCTAAAATATAAATATCCAGAAACTTTATGTATCTCTTTAGGTCGAGTGCCATTGTAACTTACATGCGGGGTACTCGATATAACGTGAATCTATTTTTCACCTCAACTAACCAACGTAAAAAAGAAAAACAAAAAACGGAGAGAGAGGAAAAAAAAAACCTGGTTATCCGTGTCTGTCTAATGCCCAATGTACACCCCTACGGCTCATATCAGGATCCTCTGCAGTTGAAGTCACGTGACTTTATCACTGACATGTGGACCTAATGACCACTAGACCCATATATCAGTGACATAGGTACCGCGCATTTAATTGCAGACTATCTCAATCCTTGTGGCTCGCCTATGCCGTTGCTCCTGTGTTGCCTTGCTATCTGACAGCAAAGAGTTATTACCATCGTACCTACGATTAGATGGAATATTTCTTAGTACTACAAATTTAAACAAGCTCAGTACTTCGAATCTGGATAGACTCCATATAGAAACAATATAATACTATGAATCCAGACATGCTCCTTATTCAGATTCGTAAAATTAGGAACTCTCTGTCCAAATTCGTAGTATTGAAAAATGTCACATCCAATCCTAGCCTTATATTCTAATACGGAGGAAGTAGGTTACAGTCGCTACACGAATCTTGAAGCAATCCAAAACCATCAAAAATCGGTCCAAACAAAAGAGAAGAAAAAGGGACTGTCTAACAATCATTCGACAGATTTTCTTTAGAAAATCAGTCGAATTTTCAAGCCATCACCATGTGCTGCTCAAATGAAAACGTATCAATGTACGTCAGTCACTGGACATTAATCACGTCAGTGATGCTGCTAAAAAGAAAAGGAAAAATAAGCAACTTACATCAACTTACGCATGTAATTTTTTGGGGTTACATATGTAATTTTGAAACTTACGCTATAAATATATTAAAATTACATATGTAATTTTAAAACTTACAGCGTAAATATATTAAAATTACATATATAATTTTGAAGATTTACGATGTAAATACATGCCGATTATTTTTTTTATGAAAAATATGACGGCATATATATAGTCCGAAAATATCAAATCACACCTCAAACAATTAGGTTAACTACAGTACAACAAAACAACCATGAGTAAAAAAATTACCATCCATGTAAAACAAAAATTACACCTGCATCTATTAAAAATTACACTGTAAATGTAGTGTACTTAACTATGAAACTGCGGTGAAAGTTTTAAAAACGTTAGGTATAGCAGCAAAGTAATCAGTCGCTTCTTGCACAGTTGGTACGATGCACGTCATGTTATCCTGACATCATGTGGTCGATTCCATGCTCTAGCGGCATTTTTTTTTCACTCGAAGGCACGCGCACAAATCTCAAAGTAAATCATACGGTGAAGAAATCGACAGATTTTTAACCAAAAATCTGTCGACAGATATACAGCAATTCCGGAAGAAAAAACAGTCAACAGACAAAAAACGACGGCAACATAAAAAGATATAAAAAAAAAGAAGAGAAGGAAATATTTTGAGTCCAAACAATTCCAAACCCACACACCCCACCCTTCATTTTCTTCCCCCTTTCATATCCTCTTTTTCCCTTTTTCCACCCTCCACAGCCGCCTCCTTCTATCGCCCCTCTGCTTCTTCTGCCGGAGCCGCCGCCGCGCCCTCCTCCTCGCCTCCTCGCGCGCGCCGCCGCCGCCGAGCGAGCGAGCCCGGAGGGTGCGTGGACGGCCTCCTCTTCCTCCGTCCTAGCCTTCTCCGCTCCCTCGCGCGCGGGCGCGGCGCGGCGCGGCACGGCACGGCCGGCGAGCAAAGTTCGGAGAGGCGGCGAGGTCGGCCGGCCCAGCCAGCCAGCCAGCCTCGTTCCGCCACCTCGGGTTTTTTAAGGTATTCCTTCTCCGCTACTCAGTGTCCCTCTTCCACCTCGTAGCTAGTATCCCCTCCTCCTTCCCACCGCCCCCGCTTCGTAGCAGTAGCATCCCTCCTGGTCTCCTCCTAAGCGGCACCTCGTGCGGCGTAGATTGGAGATTCATCCGGATTGGGATTGGTTTCGTCTCCTCTGATTAATCTTATTTTCCTGTGTGGTGCTGTAGTATAGCAGCTTGTTTCCAGTGAAAAAAAAGAAAAGAAAATAAACTCTTCTTTTTTCTAGGTTTATCTCAACCCCATGCCCCCATGTTAGGTCTGCCCATGCCTTGAAGGGTTCTTTGGACTTTATTACAGTTTGCCATTGCTAATTGCTTACCTAGATTCTTTGTTTCTTCCTTGCTTGATGTATGCTTCAAAGTAACTTTAGATTTTGCCTTTTGTAATACATAGCGATTTCTGGAGAGGGCGGGTAGGTTCACTGAATCTGCCCCATGTTTATGGTCAAGTAGTGAAAATGTTTAATTGGTCCATAAAGTTGTGATTCCATTGTGCTAGAATTGTGGTAGTGGAGATGGTAGGGCACTTGATGTATTCTTCTTCGTTTCCAACTTTTGGGATTGGTGGCTGAGAATGCGGTTCTTGTTGTGGCTGTCAATGCAGTGCAGTCGCCCGCCTTCACTGTGTGCTGTAGATTGAGGCAAAAACATTTTCCAGGAGATGGCAGCGACGATGGTGGCGATGTCGGCCAAGAGCAAGAACAGCGTGCTGACATTGGAGAAGAAGCAGGGCTGGTCTGTCCCACAACTTCCGGAGCTCCGGTTCCCTTGGGATTTGCATGAAGACAAGGGCTTCTCTTTGAGCTTACATGGCTCTGCCTCCCCTCATGGTGGGCTGTTTGCTAGCGTCGGTCTCAAAGTGTCCACAGCTGCACCAGCAGTGGCACCCAGTCCTGCCGAGCATGACTTCAAGATTCCGTTCGCTGATCATTGCATAAAGTATGTCTCCTCAGCAGTGGGGTACCAAGTTCCTGGGACTGAGGCTGAATCTGTCAATGAGGAAGAGGTGGTGGATGGCAAGGCTGTGAAGAAAGCCAAGAAACGTGGGCTGAAGCTGAAAATTAAGATTGGGAACCCACATTTGAGGCGGCTGGTTAGCGGAGCCGTTGCGGGAGCTGTCTCGAGGACTTGTGTGGCACCTCTGGAGACGATTAGGACCCATTTGATGGTTGGGAGCAATGGGGACTCTATGACAGAGGTATTCCAGTCAATCATGAAGACCGAGGGGTGGACAGGGCTGTTCCGTGGGAACTTTGTCAATGTCATCCGAGTTGCACCAAGCAAGGCTATTGAGGTAAGTTATAAATGTTGGCTTATGTTGATCCTTTACAAAGTCCAAAGTCCTATTGCCTAACTTTATTATAAGAACTAATACATTTTTTGTTTGAACAAAGATGTAACTAATGTATATTAGTTGTATTGGATCCAAGTTGTAACTGGTGTTGGCTTATGTGAGCCAGACGTCCTTTTAAATTTTGAGCAAACTATAGTTTTTTTTTGACCTTCCATTGAGATGCTAATGTTAGATGGATGCTTAGGAAAAGACAATTTGTATTAACTACTAACTTATAACCACTTCAATTTTGTGGATGGCCTATCAAAAGCAGTAAAACACCCTATGGAAAATGGATTTTCCGCTATTCTCAATAATATTTCCGCTATTCTCAATAATAAGGCAATGCCACACTGTAGTCAATTTTATATGACAATCAGCCTTCTATCAATAAAGTAGGTATGCAACTAGGAAATACACTTCTAACAAAGGAGTCTGGGTTCACCACAATGGTATTTTAATGTTCTCCATTTTTTCATGGTTGACTCTAATCTTCATGACTACAAACATCTATATGTGTAGTGATCTCGAGACTTTAAGCAAGTCAAAGTATGGACTATGTAGCTTTCTTATATTTTTTATTGTTTCATTCTGATATTTTGAGCTCACTCGCTTTATTTAAGTGTATGCTTTGTTAGGCACTGGCTATATGCCAAAACATGAATAGTAAGATGTTTAACTTCTGGGAAATGCTGACTTAGTGCGTCCAAAATAAACTTGTGAAAAACAGTTTTGCTTTTGTTAATCTTCACTTCCATGGTCTTACATTGCTAAAGACATTTATTTTGGTTTTATGAGGCGGTGGATGGATACTTGTTACACTTGACTTTGACTGAGATTATGTGACCACTTTTTTCTTATGAATTTTAGGATGTCAGAAGTACCTAGGATTCGTAGCAACTAATCAGTCTCTCTTTGATTCACCTATTAAGACATAGCAATACCTTAATTCAACTGATTTTTGTCTTTTGCCCAAATGCAGCTATTTGCTTTCGATACAGCCAAGAAATTCTTAACTCCAAAGGCTGATGAGTCCCCTAAGACACCCTTCCCTCCATCGCTTATTGCTGGAGCACTTGCTGGGGTTAGCTCAACATTGTGCACATACCCCTTGGAATTGATCAAGACCCGATTGACTATTGAGGTGAATAAAACTCCGTTAACTTACACAAGTGCATTTCTCTGTGTACACCCACCTAACCCTACTTTTTTCTGCAGAAAGATGTCTATAACAACTTCCTCCATGCTTTCGTCAAGATACTACGAGAGGAAGGCCCCTCAGAGCTCTACCGCGGGCTGACACCGAGTCTGATCGGCGTGGTGCCATACGCTGCAACCAATTACTATGCCTACGACACCCTGAAGAAGCTCTACAGGAAGACATTCAAGCAGGAGGAGATCAGCAACATCGCGACTCTTCTCATCGGTTCAGCCGCGGGTGCCATCTCGAGCACCGCCACCTTCCCTCTCGAGGTAGCTCGCAAGCAAATGCAGGTCGGAGCGGTAGGCGGCAGGCAGGTCTACAAGAATGTCTTCCATGCTCTGTATTGCATAATGGAGAATGAAGGGATTGGCGGCCTTTACAAGGGGCTTGGGCCGAGCTGCATCAAGCTGATGCCTGCGGCTGGAATCTCATTCATGTGCTATGAAGCTTGCAAGAAGATACTGGTTGAAGATGATCAGGATAGTGAGTGAAGCATGTGCTCTTGAAGGAAGATGAGTCCCCTAGTTCTTTTTCTTTCGTTGAGAAATGCAAGTTGGATGATTAACAATCAAAAGTTTAGGACTAAGATATTTGAGATATCTGTTAGATCAAAGTTTTGGCTTTGGCTTCATGTCAAAGGATTATTTGGCTTCTTTTGTGCTCGAGTTCAAATCTATGAACAACAATGTCATCCTGAGCGGAAGCAGTTTTGTCGTGATTTTGTTCTAGATTATATGCGTATTAATGTCGTCGTGTCAAGAATATTTTCGTATCACATTGCACGGGCATGACTAGAACATACGATACAGAATTCAAGAGAAATAACCAAGAATTATTAATATGCCATGAACTACCATTCAAACGGATCAAATTGGCAGAGCCTCACAATGTATGTCTCTTGTCGGCCATATTTAACTGAAACATAAACCTGCTGCTAATCAACAGTTTTGAGTTTTGTCACGATTTTGTTCGGTCTTTTATATGCTTCCCCTGCTCCATCAGAGCAACCTGTTTTTGTCTTCAGAAAAACTACACTCTTTCTTGGGTTTATCTGGGAAGGATTATTTTCATCTTTTAAAGAGAAAACCGAGAAGCTAAAAGCTTTAAGCACAACAACATTGCAATACACAAAAAATAACAAAAATAGGCACCATGAACTATCATTCAAACGAATCAAATAAGCAGAGCTTTTTGATTACACAAGATAAGTCTCTTGCTGACCACAATAAACGGAAACTTAAACCTAGCAGGAGTACTAAATTAAACTCAACAGCCAACTTAAAATAGTTTATTTAGCTAGCCTTGTTCCTCGCCCTCAGCAGCAGCCGCGGCTTCCCTCTCCTCGGCAGCAGCTGCCATCAGCTCATCAAACTTCTCCGTCTTCCCAAGCAAAATTTCAATCTGGACATCGCAACAGGATCAGAATAAGGAAATCGTTGTCCTGGTAATGAAACAGGCATGGAATAGAGGAAAATAAACGAACCTTCGCCTTCTGCATAGGACGGCTCCTTGAGTCGTCTTTGACATCAACAGTTGATGTCATGATCTCTGCAAGAATTTGATCGAGTAGTTAAGAGACATTGACTTCTTAGTACAAAAGGATTCCGGCGTCGACCAACAGGATAATAAGGCAGCATGAACTTACTCTTTTCAACAGCAAGGCCATTATTTTTTAGAATTTCCGCAACAGTCACCACAGTGGCAATGGCTGAAATAATAAATAAGAGGTTTAGCTGTTTGAAAACATCATAACGACAAGCATGAGCAGTGGCAGCTAGAAGAAACATCAGCAGATTTTAACATACAAAATGAAATAAAAAACTCAATCATGGTAGAAAATCCACTAAAATTCAGATGGATGACTAGAATGAAACAACAGCAGAAAATACAATGCCAATTGCCAAGTTACACAGGAAATTGATGATTGTGAAGCCATGTCTATGGTCATTAGTCAATACACGCATATTAGTTGTACATTCCACTGCTGACCTTTCATAAAGAAGTTGCACAAGGAATCAATAAATGATCGTGAGATGGGGCATTTGACATGAATTGCAAATCAAAATTATATAATGGCTATTCTGTCACCAAACATTGACACTAGAGTAGGCATATAAACAGTTGTAAGTTTATTCCTTGCATAACAGATCCATCGCATCAATTTGACAACAACTACAGATTGCAACTATCAATACAACAGATGCATATATACTCCGAAAGGATTAATAACTAAGGGCGAAAGTGCTTACCCATGCCGAGCGCCGAGAGCTCCACCTCATTATGCTGCTGCATGTATCTCTGCAATCATCAGAAAAACAACATTAGCTCCAACTCCAAAGTATCGTAGACATTTATTGTAATGCGACACAAACATTTGCTTTACCAATACATTCATAAAAGCAAATCACGAACAAGAAAACAAAATCGACACTTGATTCAAAAGCTAGGTCTTTGAAGATTAAAATAGAAATAGATCGATCAAAGGGCAGCTTTTTAGGGTTTTAGACGAAAAACCCCCCGACGGATCGAAGCACCAAAAAGGATCTTCTTTGTTAGGCGGGATAAGGGGACAAACAAGAATCGGTCAAATCAAATCGACGAAACAGCAGCAGCATCCACTCGCTATTGCCTCATCACAAACCGCCACACAAAATCCGGTAACAAAAAAAAAAAATCGAACAGCAACAAGGAACAGGGGGAGGAATCCTGACCTTGGCGAGGTTGACGTAGAAGAAGAGCGGCTTCTTGGTGTTGGAGACCTGGATCCGGTTCTTCTTGTGCGGCTCCGTGATGGACAGGTTGCTCACCGCCTCCGTCACCTCCTCCATCCCCGCCCGAAACCCTAACGAAACCTCTCCCTACCTCCGAAACAAGAAAACCCCACGACCTAGCCGCCAAGAACAACCACAACCCGGCGCAGCGCAACGGCGACGAGCACGCGAGGGGAGCGAATCCGGCGGCGGCGCAAGAGGAATCGCGAGGGGGAGCAAATCCGGCGGCGGCAGCGAGATTGGGGAAGAAGCCCTATCGGGTGGTGGCCGCTTATATTGGGGGAGGAAGAATACAAGGGGGGTACGGGTCGGGTTCGAGTTCGAGTCCGGCTCGGTCGGAACTCGGAAGCGGTGCGGTTGCAACTCTGGCTCGGGAGAGGCCACGCGGGTCGGAGACGGACTGTGCAGGCCCAGTCGTAGCTGGGCGGGGTCGTTGGGCCCATTGTCGACCAGGATATTAGAGAGCAATTGGGTTGGGTGTAGTCTGGCCCAACTTGGCTACTTTCTGATGGACTGAGGTCCTGACTCCTGAGCGTTTGCCCATATTTCTTCGTAAGCTAAAACGATTTATTAGAAAATAAAATTAATTTATAGGTGAAATTTTTATATATGTATTCGTAGCGACTTAAAACTCAATATTAAAAAAAATGCTACATTGGAAATATATTAAAATCAACTTACAAGTTAAGTTTGAAAATTTAAATTTGGATACTGAGAACGAAGGAGTAGCAAAACACAGAAGATCACATGCACTGAACCAAAATCTCATTACAAGGATCCTCTACAGGGATCGCGCAAGCGACAACCATGAAAAACTTGAACGGCATGTTTGGCTGCTAGGTCTACTGCAGCCGCAGCCGGCATCAATAATGTCGCACACACGCTGCAGCGCTCGCCTGCCGTACATATGCAAAATCGAGACTTGTAGTGTCCTCTTCGTAATTTATTTATATAACTAATAGCTTATCTAAAAGAATTTGACATTTTTTTCCAGGTTGCCCCTGAGGCGTGATAAACTTCATTTGGACAACAGTACCAAATTAGAATCAGTTTAATCATTGATGTACGTTCTGTCTTGCTCGGTTGTGTTATAAAAACTTTTCTACATCTCCTTGTTTTCGTACGTCATAATTTTCTTATATATTCTCTGCTAAAAAAATGCTCGTGCGTTGCAACGGGTAAATACATTTTCCTAGTGATACAACATCTATTATGAAATGATCAATAATTTGAAACATCATGATTGCTTTACACTATAATTGAAAAGGTTAATAAAAAAAATTTCTTGGTTTTGAGCCAAAAGCCCATTACTTTTTTTTTCCTTTTCACCCCAAGCACGGTCTGATGTCTCCTACCTCTCTCCGCTCGGACTGTCTCTCTTCCGTCCGGTTCGGTCCACAAGTGGAACCTTAGACCCAGCTAGCACAACCGCCCCATTTAGCAGCGTCTTAAACCTTCGGAAGAAAAATCCTTTTGTGCCCCGTACGATGACGGATCCGATCCTCCCATCAAAAATCCAGTCGAGTCTTTTTTGGTCTCCCAACATTGGTTCAGAGCTTTTGATTCACTCGATCTCCCCCGTACGATGACGGGGCCGATCCTCCCCATTAAAATCTAGTTGGGTCTTTTTTTTATCTCCCAACATTGGTTGAGAGCTTTTGATCCACTCGATCTCCTCTTTTCGTTTGCTCCAAATCGGAGCAAATCCGCAAAACTCGGGACAAAAAGGGATTGGGGAAGCTCGTCGGTCGGTCATCATTGCTGACCATTAAACGAAGATTAAATCCGGCGAAGTAAAGCCAAATTGAAAGGGGAAATCATGGAGGAAACAATGAGAGAGGAGTGGGGAATCGATTTTTGCAATCAACGGAAAGAGAAAACGTATGGGGAGGTAGATCGATGTGGCGGCGGCGTTAGGGGTCGGCCTAGGCGGCGGCTGGAGATTAAATCCGGGAAAATTAAAGCCAAATCAAAAGAGGTAGGGAATCGATTTTTTAATCAATTGAAGCAGGAAACGTATCAAGGTGGTGGATCGGGCAATATACAAAGTGACAAAAAAATATAGTGCGTAGCACGCGTGTGGAAAAATTGGATGAGATCCAAAAAAAGGGTTGTGGGAAACACCGGAAAAAAAATCAAAGCGGGATAGAAAAAGAAAACAGCGAAAAAAATGGACCAAAAATATTACGAGAAGCCTTACTTATTTTTTAAATAGGTATATAGGTATAGATATAGATTTAGCAAACAACGTTGAAAATATATTAAGAACAACTTCAAAATTAAAATTTAAAAATCAAAATTTTCTTATTAAGGCAATCAATTCTAAAAATTCAGAATTTTCTTACTAAGGCAATCAATGAGACTCCTTGTGCCATGATCGAAGCTTAAGGGTACGAACAAAAACAAAAACGAAGAGTCCTTATGTATACGTTGTAATCCTATTACCAATCTCTTGTTTAGTGAGTTCACAATAAAAAAAACGATTGCTTTGGGTGGCCTTCAGTTGTAACGGGTTGGGTTTTAGATTCTACAGTCAGGAGGACGTGTCATTCCGTGTCTGGTTCTACTACTTTTTGTTGTGCCATACATGCATGGTGGCCATGGACCAAAATCGTGCACTTAGTGTCCGACGACGATGGATCACGGATTAAGGCTTTTACGTGGGCATCATGCTGCTTCATGCGTGATCGAATCGGACACAGGCGACGACGTACGAAGCCATGGCAAAAACATCTTAAACTCTTATAATAGATAAAGATAAGCATGATAATAAAAATTGCCCTGGCTCCTTAGTTTCTTTCACTTGTCTATTCCAAAAAAAAATACAGTATTAGTAAATTTTGTGGTATAGAATTATAGATGGCTAGAGATATAGATTTTATATACATATAAATATCACACATATATCATCATTATATTAACCGGAACAAAACGCTAGTATAGGTGTCCCTGAATGTGTTAACTCATTACTCCAACTCCACGGTTCAACGTAATCGTGCGGGGCAAAGAAAAACTGGTGATCATATATCGCACACTTAATAACAATCAAAACATGACTAAATAAGTCTTCCTATAACTTCAACTTCAAGAAAAAGAAAATTGAAACGAGCTTCAAGAAAATTAAAACATGATAAGTTGAGTTCAACTTCAAGGCTGTAACAACAAGTAATCACGTTTCAATTGATATTTTTTGTTTGACTTCTGGACATCATATATGTGGATCTCATGCAGGGAAAAATCAGATATTTTTTTCCTAGAGCACAGCACATTATCTTTTACTTCAGAAAGTGGCAGAGGACAGCGATTAATTGGCACAAAGAAAATTCTTCTATACTCAAGTTTGAAAAGAAAACACCGCATAGCTAACTGTTCGTATTGAGGAACAGTTCCCTTTCATTTCCAGTACATGTTCCCAAAACAAAAAATATTTTTGCAGCACAGACTTTCATGGCTTCCTATTGACACCTAACCTGTCTTATAAAAAAAAAATCAATTTCTAACTATGAAGTTGGACGTAGTTTATAGGTGACTTATAAATCAATTTCTAGCTACGAAGTTGGATATTTTATGGGACGAGGGGAGTAGTACTATTCATCCGTCCCAAAGTAAGTGCAACCATGGTTTTCCGCGCCCAACTTTGACCGTTCATCTTATTTGAAAATTTTTTGAAAAAAATTAAAAACATAAGTCACGAGTAAAGTACTATTCATGCTTTATCATCTCATAGCAACAAAAATGCTAATTATATATAAAAAAATTAAATAAGACGGACGATCAAAGTTAAGCGCGAAAACCCATGGCTATATTTATTTTCGGACGGAGGTAGTACAAAATAACTCGAGGAAGCATGTCAGACAGTGGAGCAGTGACACAGTGACAAGCGGTGATATTGATCCATAATTTTGCCCTGATTGTGTCAGGAAATCAAGCATCATCAAACAGAACTTAAGTGCTTACACAAAGTTGTTCTTACTACCATCTTTCTGTACACACAAAGTTGTACCAATATCTACAACATCAAATTAGTTTCATTAAAATTAGCATTTAATATATTTGATAATATGTTTGTTTTTTAAATATTGTTATATTTTTATATAAAGCTAAAGTAAAAAATTCAAAATGACTTATAATACGGAACGGGAGAACTAGTAGTTGTATGATGATTAGAGATGTACTCCCTCCGTCTCATTTCAAGTACAACCATGAGTTCTGTGCTCAACCTTGATCATCCTTCTTATTTGAAAATTTTTTATAATTAATATTTTTGTTGCTATGAGATGATAAAACATAAATAGTACTTTACTCGTGACTTATGTTTTTAATTTTTTTAAAAAAATTTTCAAATAAGACAGACGATTAAAATTGGACGCGGAAACGTATGGTTGCACTTAAAATGAAATGAAAGGAGTAATGTACATATAAATGTTATAGATTTCATCATTATATTAAACTCCTGAGCAATACTCTCGTATAGGTGTCAATACATTCAGGGACACCTTGCCGGTCAAACAAGGACGGGTGGTCACAGCATCGCACTCCAAACAATTAATTGAAAACTTGAAGGATGCAACAAAAGAGCAGTCACATTTCAATTGAAAAAAGAAATTGTTTGACTTTGGGTCTGCAGATGTCATATGTGGATCTGATGCGGTGACGCTGGGAAAAGCCAGACATTAGTTTTCCTAGCTCACACTCTCATAGCACATCAGCTTACTTCCAAAGTGTCAGTGAGAGACGTCAGTGATTAATTGGCTACAAGAGAATTCCTCTAAGATTCAAGGTTGGTTGGAACCGGGTTTTACCTTTACCGGGAAGAAGGGTTACTGCCCCATTTTTCTTTTTAAAAAAAACTGCACTTGGCTAGGTTACCGAGCCATTTCATTTCAACTGTTCAATTGAGGAGAAACAGTTCCATTTCATTTTACAGTGCAGGTTTCCAAATCGTATTGCAGTACAGACTCCATGGGTTCCTCTCAAAAATATTAAATTTATTTCATATTTTGGTTTCTCCAAATAAGTTAATCATATATTTGTAGTTTTCATGTATCTAGAACTTAAATAAAGAGATAAATTAAATATTTGATCGGAACCTGATGAGTCATCTTAATACTTATTGATTGCATGCATATATATACACTTCTTATTTTGTTACGTGCAAGATGAGTTTTTTTTCTCTAGAAATGCTATGCATC
This sequence comes from Oryza sativa Japonica Group, assembly GCF_034140825.1. Taxonomy (NCBI): domain Eukaryota; kingdom Viridiplantae; phylum Streptophyta; class Magnoliopsida; order Poales; family Poaceae; genus Oryza; species Oryza sativa. The sequence continues at coordinate 24,668,250 of NC_089040.1, read as the reverse complement.
CCAACTATCCGACTCACGTCACGTACGACTAAATTTGATCAATAGTTGTAAATGGCTGCAATGCATATGAACATATTGTCCTTTGATTGATATATGGTTGCATGTCTTTAGTTGTACATACGTTATACAACTGAATCTTATAGCAGAACCCCGTGATAAAAGTATTTCTCTCTTTTGATGGAGTATTGATTTTTTTAGGGGAAATACTGCAGGGGAAGCCCCACAGTTAAAATATATTTTAAAAAAGAAAGGATTACAAAGAGGTGCTATTGATCCACAATTTTGCGCTGATTATGTCAGGCAATCAAGCATAACCAGACAATTAAGTGAACACATAAGGTTCTTAATTTGTGTGCATCTTTCTATGCACATAAATAAGCAAATAATGGGATTAGAGGAGGATTATTCACGGTATAGAAAATGCTTGGACAAGAGGGTTTACAGTATACACTTCTCCATCACAAAGCTATTGACGTTATTGCTTATGTGAAGTCTCCAACTCATTAAGTATTTCCTTCTCACCTTCTGCACGGTGAAACATTCGCATAAAAAAGGATGATCATCACGAAATTATACACAAAGTTGTTCTTAGTTTGTTTTTGTACGTAAATAAGCAAATAACGGGACTAGATGAAAGATTCTCTAATATTCAAGGTGCAGAAAATGCTTGGACAAGAACATTTGCACTTCTCCATGAAAAAAAAACATATTAACATTACTATTTCAGAAATCACATCCGATGACTGGCCAGATTAATACTATGTGAAGTCCATAACTCACTGCGCATTTCCTTATGGCCATTGACACTGACACATCCACATATGAGTGCATATCAACTGTTACTGTCATTTTCATGAATGGCCATCAACTGTTACTGTTGTGCTGAATTTTCAAGGTTTGAAATTTACCGAGGATGCCCATGTGCAACAAGCCAACAATGAGAAGCGGCAACGTCTACCAATCCTTCTTGAACTGTAGCCGACAAATTGTACAGGAAGTTGAGTGGTATACCGTTGTCAAGAGGCAATTGAAGTAAATGACTTTTCTTCTCTTCTCCTGCATGGATGGCGAACCACAAGTCGTTAGAACGACCTGTCTGCAGCTTTGCTTGACGAGTAGTGGTATACAGCAGCTAGCTGAAAGACTGAATCACTGAAACAAGAGGCTTTACCTAACATTGAAAGACACCAGTCAATGCACTGTTCATTGAATCGTTGACTGACTAGAAGGTGGGGCCGTCTCAATTAAAGACAGAAAGAAAAAGGAAAGGATGAGAAGAAGAAGCCAATAAAGATAAGTATTGGTGCATCTCCCCTCCTATAGTCCTAGGGAGTCTATGTTGCTAGTTGGATCCTACAATAACATGCATTTCTGATCATTTCAAAGATCAACTCAGAAAGGGGAGGCAACCATGGATGCACACTCTGCTTTCATGTTTCTCCTCACTTTGATCCATCTTCTTTTGCAGATATCAGCTCGTGATTTCCTCTCACCTGGTTCCTCTCTCTCAGTAGAGCGCAGTTCTGATGTGCTCTACTCACCAGATGGTACTTTCGCCTGCGGGTTCTACAACATCTCCCCCAATTCCTCCATCTTCGCAGTTTGGTTCTCCAACTCAGCTGAAAAGACAGTTGTGTGGAGTGCAAATCTTGGTCGTCCTGTGTACACCTGGGGATCCAAGATCAAGTTAAACATCGACGGAAATATGGTTTTACAAGACTACGGTGGTCAGATTGTGTGGACAAACAATGTGAGCTCTTCAAATGTCCAAGAGGCTCGGTTATTGGAGAGAGGAAACCTCATCGTGAAAGGCCAAGGTGATACAATTCTATGGCAAAGCTTTGCTTCTCCAACTGATACTTTGCTACCCAATCAGATTATTAATGGTACTATAAAACTGGTATCTAGTACTAGTAGTAATAGATTACTTGTTCCTGGCCACTACAGCTTTCATTTTGATGATCAACATTTGCTTACATTGTTTGATGACGAGAAGGATATCTCTTTTATCTATTGGCCAAATCCATTCATAAACATGTGGGCAAAGAAAAGAATATCATTTAATACCACAACATTTGGAGTTCTTGATAGCTCGGGGCATTTCCTTGGGAGTGATAATGCAAGCTTTATGGCTGCTGATTGGGGTCCTGGGATTATGAGGAGATTAACACTAGATTATGATGGTAATCTTAGGTTATACAGTCTCAACAAGACAGACGGAACTTGGCTAGTCACATGGATGGCATTTACTAACCTCTGCTTTGTACGTGGTTTGTGCGGCATGAACGGAATATGCGTGTATACACCTAAGCCTGCATGTGTATGTGCCCCTGGACACGAGATCAATGACCCAAGTGACTTGAGTAAAGGATGCAAGCCAAAGTTTACAATCAGCTGTGACAGAAAGCAGAAGATAAGATTTGTGAAGCTACCCACTACTGAATTCTTAGGGTATGATCAAAGTACACATCAGCAGGTTTCGCTTAGTACTTGCAAGAACATATGCATGAGTGATTGCAGCTGCAAGGGTTTCTCATACTGGCAAGGAAATGGTAACTGCTATCCAAAATCTTCACTTGTTGGTGGTGTAACAAGCCAATCATTGCCTGGTTCAACCTATCTCAAGCTTCCTGAGGCTTTAAAAGTCCGCGAGTCCTCCATTCCCCGCTCACAGCCTTCTGGTCGTCAATATGGCCCTAATTGTAGCGCAGAGAACCAATATTCCATTGCAAATTTCTCAGATATCTCAAGAAGTGGTCAAAGTGAATCAAGATTTTTCTACTTCTACGGATTCTTATCAGCAATATTTCTCATCGAGGTAATTTTGATTGCATTAGGATGGTGGTTTATTTTGAGAATGGAGGGCAGGCAATTAACAGGAGTATGGCCAGCTGAATCCGGCTATGAAATGATAACAAGCCATTTCCGCAGATACACTTACAAGGAGTTGCAGAGAGCTACTAGAAAATTTAAGGAAGAGCTTGGCAGGGGAGCATCTGGTGTAGTGTACAAGGGAATCTTGAAAGACGAGAGGGCAGTAGCCGTGAAAAAGTTGGCAGACATAAGCCAATGTGAAGAAGAATTCCAGCATGAGTTGAGTGTGATCAGTAAAATTTACCATATGAACCTAGTGAGGGTATGGGGATACTGTTCTGATGGTCCACACAGGATGTTGGTTTCCGAATATGTGGAGAATGGTTCGTTGGACAAGAAGTTATTTGGAAGTGAGGCCTCCCAGACCTTACTTGAATGGAAGCAAAGATTTAAGATTGCTCTTGGGGTGGCCAAAGGTTTAGCATATCTTCATCACGAATGCTTAGAGTGGGTTATCCATTGCGACGTGAAGCCCGAGAACATACTGTTGGATGATAACTTGGAGCCAAAGATCACCGACTTTGGCCTTGCAAAACTCCTGAACAGAGGGGGATCCAATAAAAATGTATCACGTATCCATGGAACTAGAGGTTATATAGCTCCTGAGTGGGTTTCTAGTCTCCCAATAACAGCAAAGGTTGATGTCTACAGCTTCGGAGTGGTCCTTCTAGAATTATTGAAGGGAAGTCGTGTTTCAGAATGGGCAAAAACTGAGGATGAAGATGATGAGGTTGAAAAGGTCCTTCGGCGGGATGTTAGGATGCTGGCAGAGAATGTGAAGTTGCAGGAGGATAGCGAACGGTCATGGATCACTAACTTCATTGACTCGAGATTGAATGGCCAGTTCAACTACTTGCAAGCAAGAACAATGATCAAGTTGGCTGTTTCATGCATAGAAGAAGATAGAAGCAAAAGACCCACCATGGAGAATGTAGCGCAGATGCTTCTATCAGTTGATGAAGAAAATATCATTACATAGCAACTTACCTGTCCTGCATCAAAATGTAGAACCATTTGGCACATCAATGTAATACTCCCTCCAGACGGAAATACATGTCTTTTGGGACAGCTGAATTGACCTGCGCTCAGTGCAATTTGCTTGTCGGAAATGGCAAGTAATATTGACTGGAGGGAGCATATTTGTAACTTGTACTGTAAGAAACTAAAATTATATGAGGTAATATGTGCTCTAGCATCAATCGAAGATGCGTAATTTGTCCATAGATGTGCTGGTCCTGTAGAGTTGTTTTTCTTCTTAAAAAAAACAAGTGGCTTGTGAAATTACTGCACTGGTATTCACAAATAGAGAATGGTATGGTTTCTTTGCCTATGCAACTCTTGCCTTCATACTCTTAAGTCTTAATGTTTTCAGGTGCAAAGTTCAACAGAAACGCTGTCAGAGATATAGCACAACTTCAGCGCAACTGCGCAAGCCGCAGCCAGCAATACATGGGTTTAGATTGGCATCCGTCATCCGTATTGCACGGAGATTCCAGAGGAGATGAACAGCTGCTACCAGCCTAGCAAAAGCACTAGGGCATCGATTCGGATCTCGAGGACAACACACAGGCACTCCTCCATTATACGAGAGTAGAAACCGACACCCACCGCTGCTAGTTCAAGGGATAGGGCAGCCATACCTGGGGGCTGCGGCGAGGAAGCGTAGGGGTTGGACCAAGCGCGCCGCGCGTTGGAGCCATGGGCGGCGGGGCGGGGCGGGGCGGGGTGGCGCGGCGCCTCCTGCGGGGAAACCGATCAGCCGACGGCGCTGGGACTCCTCCGCTGGCGTTGCCGCGTTGGGCGAGGAAGTCGACGGCGACACGAAGCTGGGCCAAATAGTTTATGGGCCGTTCCTTTGGTGGACTTCTCTTGGGCTGTTAGGGGGGGGTGGCGACGAGCAGGCGCGTCACGAATGGCGGGGAGAGCAAGCGAGGCAAATCAGGCAGGCAGTGAGCAGCCTGCGCGGGCAGGGCGCGCGAGTGTGAGAGCGGCCGTGTGCGAGCATGCCGGGAACAGGGCCGCGAGCAAGGCCTCTGCATCTCGCCGGGTGCTGGTTAATTATATTATCATTGTCTCGATTTTGATTCGGTTTGGTTCGTCTGTGCGTAGGATTACATCTCCACAGTGTTCTCTAGTGTTGCTGCCCATTTATGCCTAGAGAAAGATGTGGACGCTTTTGATTCATGTTCATAAACAGAAATAAGTAAAAATATATGCAACTGCTGTAAAACAAAGGGGCCAAATATGTAAGCATATACATGTCTTTTTGTCTCATAGTTAACACCATTAAGTCATTTAACATAACAGAGGTAACTCTGAGCTTTGTTTCAAAAACGAGGGCAAAATCACAAATACTTTAATACGAGGGCAAAATCACAATTGCAGTTCAAAGTAGGAGTAAAATCACAATTTAATATCATTATATTTTCTTGCAAGTTACTATTGGATATATTATGTAGGAGTGTTAGGGATGCCAAAAGTTTGAATCAAGGCATTTTACAAAATTCCATCCCACCCTGAGCCATCCGAAGACTCGCACAAGGAAGAAAAACATCCAGCATCAATAAGGAATATAAAGTTCTTCCTTAAACACTGGTAAATATAGCAGTGTCGATCAGCTGCCACTTACAATAACATAGTAACAAGTTTTAAGCAACAAGTGAAGCCTGATCACCACAATGTCACCACCACCATTCTGGCCAAAACCCCAACTTCCCAACAGAGCCACATACCTCTGTGCACCACCGTTGTATAGGTATATCAGACGAGACAAGGCGATCAACAAGGTAAAAGAGCAGCAGAGACCAGGCGTGCCCACCGCCATTTTGGTTCCCCTACTAAGTAATTTTAGGCATGGTAGTATATACGGTATGTGCACTGAGAAGTGAGGACGACGCCGAGAGCTCCAGCTTAGTCCCAGCCAGAGGCGTTGATGTCGGCCGTGCCCATCGGGTACGAAGGGTAGTACCGCGGGGGTGGAGCACTTGCTCGGTAGGGGTCTCCACCACCGCCACCGCCTCCGCCTGAGTAGCCACCACGGCCACCGCGTGAGTAGCCACCACCACGGCCACCACCTGAGTAGCCACCACCACCACCTGAGTAGCCGCCGCCACCACCACCACCTGAGTAGCCGCCGCCACCACCACCACCTGAGTAGCCGCCGCCACTGCCCTGGCGGAAATCTCTGCCGGCAAACCTGTTGCCCCCGCCACCAGACCTCCGGTTTCTTCCACCGTAGCTTGAACCTCCATAGTACGGCCTCTCTGCATACTGTACGAGCCAGTCAGGAACATCCTGTTTCGCCTCGGTCATCAGCTCCAGTAAGCCCTTCGCCAGCGAGTGGTCAGACTCAGTGAAGAAGGCCGTGGCTGACCCAGCCTTCCCAGCTCTGCCAGTTCTTCCAATCCTGTGGACGTAGTCCTCTATGCTCTTGGGAAGATCGTAGTTGATCACATGAGCAACATTTGGGACATCCAGGCCCCGTGAGGCTACATCAGTGGCAACCATTATAGGAGTGAGGCCAGTCTTAAAGGATCTCAGTGCGCTCTCCCTTTCCTACAAATGGTGCATGAACAAATGAATGTTGTGGTAAAATAAATGGTGAAGAGTACAGATATGATCTTAGTAGAAATCTGGGAAAGGAATTCTGAAGTAGCATCTGCAGCAGTGATAAAAAGTCAACTCTGTTTTTCTGACGACAGATAAATGTCATACTATATAGAAATGCAAACTGTAATTTGTTCATCGAGCCAAAGTAAGATAACAATATAGTTATATGAAAAAGTAGCTGAAGCATTAGCAGAGATATTCCATTCAGAACCTTCAGCTATTAATAAGGCAAATAATAACCTAGCAAAGAGTGGGAGGTCATGTTCATGCATGAAAGCAGGGAGAAATGCCTCAATCAGGCTGTTAACGAAAAATCAGACCTTATCTAAAGCTCTGAGTGTTTAAAACTCAAAACAGGTAGTCCAGTAGAAATTGCTAGCTAAAACTCTTTAAAACTCAAAACAGGTGGTCCAGTAGAAATTGCTAGCTAAAATGTCAAGGCCACAGAGATAAAGCCAGCACAGCAGACACTCCAAACTAGAATTGTGCAATATTGCTTGATAATTGCAGTGTTAGCGTGCTTATACTGTTGCAGTGTTGCTAGAGAAACAGTTAGGTGGTTACCAAGGACTCCAGGCAAATGCATTTACCTGCTGTGTTCTGTCACCATGGATCGCTGTTGCAGGGAAACCTTTGCTGTATAGCCAGTACCTCAGAGAGTCGGCCTCTCGTTTTGTCTCCACAAACACCAATGTCAGAGGTTGCTGCAGCTACAGAACATGCATGCTAACATCAGAAGGACGTTCTCAAGCAATAAATAGTAAACCTTCAAGCAATGGGCACCAATAGTAAACTAACATACCTTACTGTTAGCCACACCGACAGATTGCCTCTGTAAAAGATCAAGCAGGTAGCCTCGTTTCTCCCCGTCAGAGAGGAGTTCAACCTTCTGCATAATTAGGTCAGTACTTGAACCCACCCTCCCAACAGTGATAAATATGTAGTTCGACAAAAAGTCCGAAGCCAGTCTCTGAAAACAAGATCAAATTCAGAAAGTTGAATACAAGTCAAATGTATCACAGCAGATAAAAGTCAAATGCATTAGTTAAACTAAACTCAGATATACTGATCGTATATAGCTCTCTAGAAAAACATATATTGATTTATTGCAGAGATATAGAACATTTCAACACAAAATAAAGAATGTCAAGATTTGTGAAGTACAAAACCTAAGCTCTATCTGTTTTTTTTTTGTGTGCAGCAAAGTCGCTTAAAGCTTAAAAGTTGATTTGATCCTACAAAAACAAAGCAGTGCAGACACTCCACCCTTGATCCTACATTCCTACTTTGCATGAAACTCCCTTAGTAAATAAAATTTTCATTTACCTGAATCTCTGGTGGGAAGGTTGCACTGAAAAGCATAGTTTGTCTCACAGACTTCCTTGGCATGTTCATTCTTTCAACAATCTTCCTTATCTGAGGCTCAAAGCCCATATCCAGCATCCTGTCGGCTTCATCCATTACCAGGTACTTGATTGCCTCAAGGGAGACTTTTGATCTTTCAACCATGTCCACAAGGCGACCGGGTGTAGCAACAAGAATATCAGCGCCCCTCTCTAGATCACGGAGCTAAAAACAGAAAGCATAAAAAACAGTAAGATGGAAATTGCACAACGATAGAGCAAAAAGAGAAGGTATATAAACACAAAAGAAACATCCATCAAAGTTATATCTATACTTTTCAGCGTTGCATGAAGTATTTGAAGCAAGGTGGCATGCACAATTTTGCAAATTAAATTCCCCCAATATATTTATATTCATGCATGAAACTTAATTCAGCAGATTAGAGACGGTTAAATATGCTTCACAAATAGGAAACGAAACAAAAGGCAGCATTCCCAAAGAAACAAACAAAGGGTGAAAGAATCAATCACCTGGTTATACATTGGAGTTCCTCCATAGGCCACCACAACTCTAAGTCCAGTTTGGAAAGAGAACTTCTTGGCCTCCTCATTAATCTAAAATATCAAGATACAAGCAGACAAGTTAACCACAGGAAACAAAAGTATACATGAATCAGAATAAACATGCCTTCCAAGGATAAAATCAAAAGAAAACATACAAGTAAAGGAAAACATATACATCAAACAGCAGACTGCCAATCACATTTTTAGGACATATCCATGCAATAAGCCAAAAATGAGTTAAATTGCGCTCACGTAACATTTTCCAAAAGAGTGACCAATGAAATTACTTAAGTAGTTATCCTACGCCATATTAAATTCCACACATGAACTAATGCTGTTGCAGAATAGCTCCTTATTCTAGTGTCTATGCACAGTACCATGCATTAAAATATGCATACTAATGCACCAAATAACACTAGCTGAAACAACAAATGCATACAGGATCAACTGAGGGAACAGAACTAGCTCAGATAAATAGGTGCATAATCTAAAGAAATTCAGCACGTAGAAACCATAAAGAAAAAATGATCAGCATAATCAAATAGCAGCAATCCCTCAGAATCTGGCTGAAATAGTGCAAGCAGAAGTCATATGTGAAAATCAGAGAAGTGCAAAAGAATATTTGTTACACTCACAAATTGATTCACAATGAAACAGGCCCAGAAAGTGATCGAGGAATGAGTACTTAGGTGGTGTTTGGATGGGAGGGACTTATTTTAGTCCCTCTCACAAGAATTTTAGTCCCTCCCATAGGGACTTATGCTTTTGTGAGAGAGACTAAAATAAGTTCCTCCCATCCCAAACAGCCCCTTAGTTTACAGGATTGGAAACTCAAATATTTGCATTAAATGGATAGTGATTCTACCAAGTACCACCAAGATGCATCGCATATATACTTCTCATCCGCATATTACCAACTCACCAACTCACAAAATCAGAAAAGGTAAAACACAATGCACAAAACAATGAAAATAATTTCCAAAACTAGCTACCAGCACAAAATGCATCCTAAAATTCCAACAAAACTAAAAAGGTACTTACATTATCAAGTTCTTCATAGCAGAACAAAGAGAAATTTTGGTTAACAGTGTCAATGAAAATCACATTATCAAATGACTGTAACCGCACTCAAAGAATACTGAAATTGGCAATTGGAGATCTTAAATTTGACCTAACAGACAACTTGCTACTCTACAATCAGGAAAAAAATGCACATTAGTATAGTAATGCGGTGTTAACAATACAATATTAGGAAGATCAGGATTCAGAACATATTTGTGAAATAAAAGCAATTGAACAAATCGAGCATGCACAGTGAAAGTCATAAGCAACAGAGTCAACATAGTCTACAGGACATCGGTCGCGATACAGTTTGAGCAATAAGGAATAGAGGCCAAACACCCTGTAAACGAGGGCGCCAACTCGCAAAGCATGCAACGCCGAGCTGGGCGCACCCGCGCAGGCCGCTACACGTAAGGGCATGGTTCCAGAGCTTGAGCTTCCACGGGACGCCCACGGCGAGACATGAACCAAACAGAGCCACTTGCCTGACATATGCGCTCGCCCCGCGCCTGCATAATCTCACGCGACGCGACGCCGACACAAACCGAGCGGCAACCACAGACAAGACAACACAGGAGCGAACAGGTGCCAACATCGACATGGTGATGCATATTCTACTCAAACGCGAACACGAACGCGAACGCGCGCACCGGAACAGGGACGAGACAGACGCGCGTCCCACATGGCGCGACCGCGCGCCCCAACTTCGCAGCGGCGGCTTGTTGAGACAACACTCAGGGCAATGTCGGATCGCGCAAAATCGAAATGAAGAGAGCGAGGAAATCGAGCTCGTCACCTGCGCGGCGAGCTCCCTCGTGGGCGCTAGCACGAGCGCGCGGGGCTTCGCGGCGGCGCGGTTGAACGACGACCTCTCCCGGTGGCCGATTCCGCTCCCTCCCGCCGCGACGAGGCCGCTCACGACGGGGAGGCAGAACGCGGCCGTCTTCCCGGACCCCGTCTGCGCGCACGCCATCAGGTCCCTGCCGGCGAGCGCGATCGGCATCGAGTAGCGCTGCACGGGCGTGGGGCTCTCGTACCCGCACCTCGCCACGTTCCGGAGCACGGCCTCCACCAGCCCGGCCGCCTCGAACCCGTCCGCGGGCGGGGGCACGTCCTCGCCGCTCACCTCCACGGGGATGTCGTACTTGTCCAGCCTCCGTTCCCCGCCGATCTCCACCCCCGCCAACCCCTCCGCGAGCTCCCCCACCTTCCCGCCGCCGACGCCACCACCGGCGGAGTAGGAGGAGCGGCCGGAGCGGGAGACGGTGGACCACGCACCACCACCACCACCGCCCGGTTCGCCGCCGGCCTCCACCGACTTCGCCACCGCCGCCGCCGCCGCCATGTGGAGACCCCTCCTACCCCTAACCCTACCACCACCACCACCACGAAAACCCTCTCGACTTCTTTTGGGAAGGGGAGAGAGATCACCGAGGAGGGGGAAGGCGAAGGGGTGGTGGGTCGCCGTGTTTATGTAGGCGAGCTCTCGTTGGCTCTGTGAGTGGAGGTAGCGTGATTGGGAACCTCGCTGCACCGGGTCCACGAGCGAGGGCACGATCTGACCGTCCAATCGCGCGTCTCAGAGATTCGAACGGCTCAGACGCGCTCCCAACGAGGAACTGGGGATTCGGTAGGTGTTACCCGTTGTATGGGCGAGGGGGGTATTTGCGGCCGTCGGATTGGGAATGGAAGGGCATGATGGCTCCGCGGAGGCGGTGCCGGGGTTTCCCGCGCGGGGAAGGGGAATGGGCCCACCTCTGCTTTTCTTTCTGACACCGGAGAGGGGGATCTCTACGCGGCTACGCGTACCCGACTGTTTCGTACCCGCCAATTCTGAGACTGACATGTGGGGCCAAAGAATCCCGGGGGTTGCGAACTGGCATGTGGGTATCGGTGTTTGCGAGGTTGGTTTTCTCCTCCACCTTTCAGGCTTTCACGGTTTTTACCAGCTACTGCTGCAGTACAGCTGTACAGTGCAGCGAACTTCGAATCTTTTTGGTTGTACAGTCATGAACTTTGAAATTTCGAGTAATTTGAAGCTTTTAAAGAAATTCTAGTGAAGGGGTTATTTTTCTTTTACTCACTTATCTTAGGTTAAAAATATGGATGAGAAAAAAACATATGCTATGAGTAGTGCTGAGTGATACGAAGTACCAAAGAGAGATCAAAGATCGAACTAATGTTATACACATTGTGTAATACTAAAGTCGGAACCAACTAAATAATTTGGCGCTCAGCAATTGGTAATAAGTGCTATTTGGAAATGATAGTTGCAGTTGTGCTACGGCTATCAACTGCCTTAGAGAAAGCACGCTTTATGAGTTACACAATTCACAACAGTCATAACGTTGCCCGATAGTCCAACTACATATAGATATAATCATCATAGGAGGTTGAATAAGGAAATTTGTGTGTTGATGAATCAAAGTAGGAAAACAATATTGTACACAGACACACTAGATGCACCTTCCGAGTTCCAAGTAAAGTCGTCTCGTGAGAACTCCATAGCTCCACAAGTAGCAAGCATAAATTTTAATGTCACTCTAGTATTTTTCGTCGGATCAATGTTTCTCTAAATAATATTGATGACGACGGGAGTATTGAAGATTGTAAAAAGGAACAACAAAAAAAAAATATGATGGGCATGGGATGTCATCACATTTTTATGGACGGAGGGAGTATGCAAGAAAAAAATAGTAAGTACTTCAAACGGTAGCCATGGGATGTCACTCACATCCTTTAAACGCATGAACTTTCTTTTTTAAATGAATAAAACTAACACTAGAACTACTCACTCCTTCAAAAAGTCTGAGTCTTATTTCTTTTTCACCAAAACTAATATGTAGTGAATTCATTTATCATGTGATAAAACCAATAAACATATAACCAATAAGTACTAAAATTAAATTACTTCTTTGTTCCGATCAAAAATTTAATATGGCACAGTGATTATAAATAGCACACTTAGACTTTTAAAAGAACCAAATAATATAGACTTTTGGAAGGAGAGAGTATGTTGGAGAAAAAAATAATCTCGCCATCTTAATTGACCGATCTATTTGAACATGATCCATGAGAGACCAGATGCACCGTTATTTCGCTGCTATTCCGCACGAAGGTCGATCGTAGGCGATCCGGCGCGTTCCTTCATCAGCCCCCGCCTCTTCGGCTTCCGATGCGTAGTTGCGATGGTCGGGCAGGCTTTATTTAGGGGAACAGTGCAATTATTACTCGCGGAGTCGATCGCTGTGTTTGTGCTGTGCCCGAATCGTGCTAAGCATCGGTAGACGTGTCGAGCTTGGTGAGGACCGTGTCTCCGTGTGAGAGCGAGACGCTCACCCCCTTCTACAACAACCTATTCCGGGCAATATGGTCGCTGCAAGCGTTTCCTAGCTTGGAAGGCCGAATTTGCTCGGAACTTTCGTAGCTTGGCTGAGTTCCTAAGAGCAGGATCAATAAGAGCATGTACAATAGCAGACTATTAGACAGCTACAAATATATTCTATAATAAGATAAAAAATAAGAGAGAAGAGCAGCGAGCTACAGATTTGTAGTCAGCTGTAGCACAGGCTTCAAGACGCAATGTGTGTATGACAGTGGGACAATATGCTAATGGTATAGTAAGCAATTATTGTATGAATTGGCTATTAGATTGGCTATAGATGAATTGGAGTTAGTAGTTGGCTATACTATTAACCTTGCTCTAATACCGCCCGTTGCTGGCTATAAAATTTGCCATGTCATTTAGTAGGCTATATAGCATATAGATGTAGCTTGCTTTTTCTTCCTTGGGCAGGCCAAAAGCTGCATACACAGACCGTTTGTTGTCCAATCGCTATTTATCCTGAACAGCTACTAACCAATCACTATGCGCAAGCAAGGGTATGGCCAATTGCAGTAAATTCACCTAGTCTTGGAGGCTGCGTGCAACCGGCGCTAATATAGTCGCCTTGTTAAGTTCTCTGTTCTTGTTTCCTTCCGCCAGCTCAGCTTTTTTGCCATGATGGACATATTATAGCCGGCTTAATTCTCCTATTGTACTTTCTCTAAGAACAAGTATATGAGCTATAAGCCTACTATAAACTTAGGTGGAGGAGAGAGATAACAAAAAATCAAGGATGTTGGCTCTCATGCAAGAGCTAGCTTAACACAAGCTCCTAGGTAAATACATTAAATGCATAGGTGAGACATAGAGAGAAGAAGAAAGTTGTAGCCAACCTTATAGCTAATCTGTCACGCCCCGAACTAGCCCCGAACGGAACTAGCCCGTGACGCTCCAAATTAACCTATCAATCGATACCAGTCCCAGGAAACAGTGCTGGTATCACAGGAAGACAGAATATCACAGCAACAGATGTCTCTTTATTACAGAGTAGGAGTACAGTCATATTGGGCTGCGGACAGATCCCGAGCTCACAACTGCATTACAAAAGGGAAAGCGGAAGCCAAGACTTGGACCATTCATCACAGGCGCGACTTGGGAACTAGGCCGAAACCCTAAAACTCATCGTAGCCGACTTGCTCCTCGAAGAACTCCTCATCAGCAGGATCCACATCATCTTCTTCAGCAACTAGGGGGATTATTTATATAGACCAAGGGTGAGTACAGGAGTACTCAGCAAACCATGGGAATTAAGTGTTTAATGCAGGCTTCAAGGGAAAGGCTGTTGTTTATGCAATTGGTTTTATTTAAACTCCTTTTTGAAACAACTAAGTGAGTGCTTTTCAAACGACACGGATGAGACAATGCGTCTCGTCCGGTCGGAGTATGTGCAATCTATCAATCTTTGAATTGATTCAAGGTTGGCACCCGGCCAACGGCTTTCAAACAGCCACCCGGGCCTGGCTGATCCCATCAGCCGCAGATTTTCCAAACATCGAACCCATTCCACAACAGTAATTTCACAAGCAGTAGTCAAACAAAACTACGCTAGGAATCACCTCACATCCGCCTATGACCGTGGGCACGACTGTTCGAACAGTTTGTTAACCTCTGCAGAGGGGGTACACTTTACCCACACGACGTTACTAGCCTTGGTCACCTAGCCCGTGTGGATCAGACACGTCTGGTGACTTGGGGCTTTCACGACAAGGCATTTCAAAAGCCGACACAGGTTCACCATATGCCAACGAGAGGGGTCCCAGACCTACATCAGGTTAAGTCCCAGACCATACTGTGCCAGGAAGCCCGGGTTCTCCTCGGCACCACCCCGTTGAATCCACATGTCTCTTGGCATCATGGTTCTCCCGATTAGCTAGTTACTCAGCCAGGGGTGTCCCATTCCACCCATGTGGTCGCACTTGCCTTATGTTCGGATGAAATTCTAAGGAAACGGTCCTTAAGTGCAAGGCGGGAAACCGTACTCCCGGTACGTCCCCCGGTCCGCGATTTTGGAAATTCATTTTAGTTCGCAAGCACCGACCCAAGTGTCGGGTTTTCCAAGTCTTTTGTAAAACCCCAAGTTTTACCCATCGTTGGATGTTCTAAATTTGAGGGGAGGTGTCCCAATGCGCGTGCCTGTAGGCCCGTGCATCGAAGCACAACAGTTGACGAAGGTGGTTTAAGTGTTCAATAATTCAAGGAGGGTAATTGCAGCAATTAAGATTGTGGGCCGGCAGGCTATCTCGCAAGCCGCGGCCGAAATACTTGTGTTAAACTTATTCATGCAATATTTGCAGAAAAGAAATACTTAGATTTAAATTATAGGTGCAAGATGATCAAAGGTGACTTGCCTTGCTCGAGATCTTGAGCTTGATCCTCGAAATCCTCGCACTGCGGGTCTTCGGGCTCCGAAACTACACGCGAAGCGGGACAACTCAACAAACGGCGAAAATAAAGCCCTATTATTGACATCTAAACGTGCCATTAAATAGATCTCGAGATTTGAGGAATTTTGGAAGTTGAATGGAGTCAAACGGACATACGGTTGAGAAGATATTGAATTTCTAAGATTATTGGATTTTTGGTCTAAAGGAAAAAGGATTTAATTAAACCCTTTTGAAAAAGAAAAGAAAGAGGGAGGGGAAACAGACTTCCCTCGGGCGGCTAGGGCACGGCCCGAGAGAAAGGGGCGGCTCGACTGAGCTTAATGGGCCGGCCGGCCCGAGAAGGCGGCCCAAGGCACGCGCGGGAGGGGAGGAGAGAGGGAGCCGGTGGGCCGGGTCCATCTCGCGTGGTCCCGAGCGGGACCCGCTTGTCGGTGGCTCGGCTCACCGTGAGCGAGGAGCACGCGACGCGGCACTAGGGTTTGGAGCGGGGCGCGGTGCACGCGCGCGGCTCGCGGTGGGTGCGGATACGGCGGGCCCACGCGCAGCCTCACGGTTCGCGATGGACAGCGCGCGCGAGCGGGGCAGAGGGGAGCGGCGGACCGGGGTCGGCTTGACCCGGTCTTGGCCGAGCTGGCGCCGACGTGGCGCCTACGTGGCTGCCACGCGGGCCGGTGGGAGGTTGAAGAAGGCGCCAGCCGGAACGGACTTCGGACGGCGGCTGCGAACGGCGGGGCGAACCACGGCGATACAGGCGAAAGCGAGCACACCGGGTGGTTGCACGAGACGAGGGGAGACGAGCCAATGGCTTGGATTTGCCGGAGGGAGTTCGACGGAGGCAGATTGCGGCGGCGGCAACCGGCGGCGAGAAAAGAGGGAAACGACAACGACGCGACTAGTGTTCGATTCCTCCGGACTAGAGCATCTACGCGGCCACCGGAGTCCGTTTCTAGCGTAGGATTAGACGGAGACACTACGAGAGAGGCCGGTGACATGCGGGCGCTACGGAGCACGGGCGGCGACGGCGGCGAGCACACAGCGAGCGGCGGGAGCGGTCGGGGCGGCGCCAGCTAGCTACGGGGAGGCTATACAAGCTTCTACCGAAAGCTAAGGGGAAGAGGAGGAACGAGGAGGGAGAACGGGTAGGAGGCACTACCGTGCGGGGTGAAGGAGCGCAGTGATGATGGCCGATGGCACGGGGCGTGATCGCTCCGGCCTCGGGCCGGGGAAGAGGAAGGAGAGGGTGTGCCCGGAGTCCACGTCACGCGTCCTCGCTCGTGCCGGCTCCTTCGTCACGCACGACGACGAACGGCGACGGCGAACAGGGCAGGGCGCGGCAATGGCGAGGCCGAAAATGGGGAAGATTGGTTTGGGGAGGGGCTCGGGTTTATAGGGCGGCAACGTCGGTTCGGAAACCGACCTTGGGCGGCACTAGGGGGCGAGGGAGCTTCGAGGGGAAGGGATAGGCTTCACGGGCGCGGTCAAACGGCGCGGAGGACGGGCTGGCGCGGCGCGGCTGCTCCTCTGCCCTGGCGCTAGCTCCGAGCGGAGGGAGAGCAGAGGCCGGGCCGAGAGAGGAAAGTGGGAAACGGAGGGGGAGAAAGAAGGCTCGCGCTATGCCGGTTTGGGGAGGAAGAGGGATGGGAGTGGGAGGCACTGCCTCGCGGGGCAGGGCGCGGCGCTGGCGGCGCAGCGCGGCGCGGGGCCGGACGGCGCAGGCACGGGCAGCAGGCGGCTGACGACGGCGGCGACCGCACGGGCGCGCGCGCGCGAGGTAACGGCGCGCGGGGAGCTTGCCGGGGATGGAGCGGGGAGAGAGAACGGGATAACGAGAGAGAGAGAGGGAGAGCTCAGCTCGTCGTCGGCTCATGCGCATGCGCACGCGCACGCGGCGCACGGGCAGAGCGAGGGGAGAGCTGAGGGGGAGAGAGAGAGAGAGAGATGGGCCGAGAGGAAATCGGCCCACCGAACCTGAGGGAGGCACAATAGACTTTTGCGGAGGAATTTGATTTGGGAAGGATTTGGATTCGGGATTTGAATTTGACGATAGATCGGGGATTCGAGATCAGGGATTGGCATGGAGACAGACAACAAGCAAAGAAACAGATTTCGCAATTAGGGTTTTTAGAATTTAAATTTTCCCGCTAGGTGCCACGACGGAACGGGCGCTACATAATCCATTATATATGTTGGCTTTTGTTGTCGAAATGACAACTACATACGTCGAAGGACGTGGTTACTCAACAGTGGTTGGAAGGAAACGAAGTGTATTGAATTTTGAATTTCTTTCTTCGAATCCCCCTATTACATGGCCCTAGGGGACTATTTATAGCCCCACTACAGGTTCTTGCTACTAGGGTTTAGGTTGTACAGGGGAATTTACATGATTACCCTTACGAAAGGGACATTTACAGGGGTACATAATGTTATAGGAGCTCATGGGTCCCTGATGGGCTGTCTGGCGATCGCCGGCCCTATAGCCCTTAGGCTTGATGGGTCGGAAAAGCTTCCTCGGCCCTTGCGGGGGCGAACTTGCCATAGCGAAGTTGTCTTCCTTCGGCAGATAGTCTTCGCCTTGCACCCTTCGCCCGAGACGCCCCTGGCCTGGCAAGGCACTCGTGCGACTCTTCGCCTCATGCCGTTCTTGCTCCATAGCCTTCGCCACGGGTTTCGGCAGATTTGGTCGAAGGGCCTCATGCCATCCGCCAACAAGCCCCTCACGGGCAAGGGGTGAGATTGGAGCTTCGGCCGAGACCGTGCAAACCATGTGGTATGGTATGTGGCGCCCCCTTTCGACCGATGCTCCTGCTGAAACCTACATTATTCCTGCGAATGAAGTTTGTTACTTGTGCGGCTATTATTATTTTGCCGCGCTTCGCCTCCTGCGAGTGGTGGTTATATATTTTCTTTTCCCGGGCCGAACGGAACAGTGTTGGGCCTTCCCTTCGTGGGCTTTTTACTGTGCCGCTCAGACGGTGGGAATTTACTGTTTCGCCTACCCTTGCGACACGTGGCGCTTTATTATTGGTGGGTAGGCGAACGGTCGCCCGGGTAACACTACACCATGCCCCAAGTTTGCTTACTACATATCTGTCAGGAAAGGACCTATATGCTGTCAAATTATTTGTCAGCATAACTTTTCCCGACAGATAGGGTCTGTCAGGCCAAGTGCTGCCGGCAAAGGTCTTTTCCGACAGATAAATGTTTGCTGACATATAACTCGACAGTCCTACAAATGAATTACCGACAGACGGAAGTTACCGACAGATGGTCCTTTACCGACAGTTAACGGATTACTGACAGATACGCAGTTTGCATATATCAGTTTTTCTAACATATATTCTGTTAGTGTGCCCTGCATTGGGTTAAAAAAAATATAGTTCATGGAATCAAATCCTACTGATCTAGAACTGAATATACCACCAACAGTTCTCATGCATCCACATTCCACTAGTACTGAATATACCAATTCCATTTAATTACAAATGCCATGTACATAGGTTAGTTGTACAAAAAGAGAAATTCTCCTATACAATCTACAAAATGAGACAAAACGATGGCAAATCTACAACAGGCAAGGCATTTCCCTTGTAGAGAAATGCCACTCCAAAATATCTTGTGACCGCCATGATAAGTTGAGCATCTAAAAACTTGAATCAGATTATCAGAAAGACAAAAGTATTAAGGGTCAGATATATAGATTATAATAATACTCCATTTAATGATAAGTAATCTATGCAACACCTACTATTTCAATACAGAATTGAAGATCAGTGTCAAATGTGCAGGATAAGTGTCAATAACATAACTGATGTAGTTCCATTTAATTCAATCTGTAGCATAGCTTCGATATTCTCACAATCCACCAATATTAAATTACCAGTTCCATTTTATGAGAAATTTATGTTGAAGCAGTATAATTGCAATCGTAACAGATTCAATTACAATTTACAAGCAGCAAGGATTGCAATTTATCTCACAAACTATGGGAACAAACTGATTTTAGCTTACATGATGTATGAGCCTTTAAGTTAGTGTTGATCTTCTGTTCCTTCAGGTACCCTTCTCTGACACTTCAGCAAGAAGTTGATTGCTCACCCACAGGTCGCAAATCATAGCTAGTAAATAAATAAAAAGAAGATAAGTGCTGAAGTACAGTTTAATTGGCTCCCACTTGCAAATGTTAACTTATATTAGAATTGAGATGTATGTAGGTGACATTTTCATAATTAATGTAGATGGAAAATCTGAAGCCCGAAGACTGTTTCAAATTTGTACTACGACAACTCACTGCAAGGACAGCTAGCCACCTAATTTGCAGAGATCAACTAAGGGAGTTTTATTTAAAATAATTATACTAGGATGGTACATTCTACAAGTAAAAACTCAGTAAACACACAATGTACATGCATATTCCTAATAAATGGATTGATATAAGTTGGAAATGGCTTCACTAGTAAATAGAACTTGGCTTGAGTAGTTGCTGTACTATGTGGTGCATGCAAAGTTCTCAATTAGCATTTCAATTATTCCAACTGGTCCTGATAGCTGATGCATGTCTGTGTGAAATCAATAATAGATCAAATCTTAAAAAAAAATGTTCACCACTCTTTCTAGTACATATATAATAATGTCTGCCATGAAATGAAAAGGAAATGGAGCAAACATAATCTCCAATTTTATTGAATAGTGCATCATATAGAAGATTAGCACTTAATTGTTAATACCATTGAAGTTCTTGTAATGGAAAAGTAAGCGGAAATCTAAAAATATGAACAATTATCCGTTTTTCAATTTGATACATTAGATCAGACAGAAAAATGTCCATAATGTGGTACACTACATGAGAAATAGTGCATTTTCTTAGTACTACCACATTTCTGTAAACATTACAGCTAACTTCATGAGAAATATAAAGCAGAACTGGAGCATTAGCTAAGATTCATGGGGAAAAGAGACAAGTAGGTTCACCCTAAACTCTTTTGCACCAGTATTAAGCATGGTTGCAATGCAAGTTTCCATCCCATGGCTATGAATGACAGCCCCAGCTCTCATCAAATAAGCCTGCAAAATACCAATGAAAATTAGACAGTTTAGAACACACTAGCCGAATGTTCGCTCTTTCTCTTTTGGCAACCATGATTGGACAATCAATAAATGAGAATTCTATAAAAGCTCCTAATCAACACCACTCCCGAATACGGTATGCTCGATCCTAACAGAAGACACGAGAGTAGCCACTGCTCGATTAACCACTCGTGAGGGGGAATCGAGTGCCCCTCGCAGGCAATTCGTCGAACAGGAGCCGTGCAGGCTGTAATGAGAGAGAGAGGGGGGGGGACCTTGGGTGCCCAGAGGCGGTCGTCGGCGGCGACCCAGCGCCAGGTGCTGCGTGCGTCCAGGAGCTCCATCACCCGCCCCATCACCTCCTCCCCGAGCACATCCACGGGGTCCTCTCGTCTCTGCCGCCTCCTCCTCCTCCTCCCCCTCTTCCGCCTCTCCCACTCCTCCGCCTCCCGCTTCCGCCGCCGCCGCCGCCCGCGCCTTGGTTGCCGATGACGTCGCCTGCACCTTGCTCGCCGCCGCCGCCGCCGCCCGCGCCTTGGCCGCCGATGCCGTCGCCTTGCCGCCGCCGGAGGAAGCGTGAGTGCGTGACGGCTGGGTAGGGAAGAAAAGGATAAGGTTGTGGGGAAATTAGGGTTTGGTTTATATATGATAGGCTAGATGGGCTTTTTGGGCTTGCAATATGGTATTATTAATAGTCTAATATACACCCTCTAAGTTTTGCTGACATATAATTAGCTCGTACTCTTACAATTACTGACAGATATTTTGACCAAAAATATATTTAGAATTACTGACATATAACATGTCTCATTATGCACTATTGCTGACATATAGTTTGCCAAAAACCTTTACCGACAGATATTGTTTATTTTTGCCAACAGATGTCTGTTGGTAATTCCATGTCATGGTGTAGTATAAGCTATATATTCCACCCCTCTTTCCTTTTCACCGGTACACTCGCCATTTTTACCGCTTGCGCCCTCTTCCTCCGTTTCTTTATTCCACAGCGTCTCTCGACCCCTCAGGTGTTTCGCCCATTCGCTCTCTTCGCCACCGCATACACGCCATTCGCCATGGCTCCTCGCAAGCCAAACCCTGCTTCGGCGAAAGGGCCAGATCCCGGCCGAGTCGATGACGACAGCACCGCCTTTTTGGGGGTCTCTCTTGTGGACGACGTCGAGCTGGCGAAGTTGGTCAGCTCTGGGCGGTGGTCGAGGGGCAGGCTTTCGCCCCGGGGAAAGCCGTGGTGCCGAAGTCTGTCGACAATCGGACGGTGGTGTTCGCCGTGTTTTTTGAGGCGGGGCTGCGGTTTCCGTGCAACGTGTTGTTGCCGGAGATCCTTCGCCTCTTCCAGGTGGAGCTTCCGCAGTTGAGCCCGTCGGCGCTAGTTCGGATCTCCATCTTTGACTGGGCGTGCTGCACTTCCGGGTTTCAGCCCAGCGCCGAGCTCTTTGGCGCCATATTCTTCGCCACCGTGAACTCGAAGACGGTGATTACCCCAGCTGGGACGAGGATGACCGTGTTCGGGAGTGTGAATTTCAACGTTCGCCCCGAGCGGTCCGATCTCTGGCCGGTGAACGCTGCCATGTCGAAGTGGGACCGCCATTGGATGGCGAGGTGGTTCTATCACACCATCCCCTTCGAGGCTGGTTCTGAATCAGCGAAAACCCTCCGGTGCCGGCGTAGGGCGATTGCGCCGAACCGGAAACCCAAGATCGCTGTGGACGGCGCTATGGAGGCGCGGTTCATTCTGCTGCGCAAGGTTTGCTCCCGCCTTAGCTGCCGTGACTTGGTGGAGGAGTTCTGTATGCTTCGCATCTTTCCCCTCTCCCAGTCATGGAAAGTCACAGTCGAGCAATGCGAAGAGGCTAACGGTTTGCCGAACTTGGTTCTTCCTGAGGGGATGAACAGTAAGGCCGTTCTTTTGCTATACACTCCTGTGCTTTGTTATTTTACCCTGTTTGGCTTTTAATCGTGATTCCCCCTACTTGCTTTTATAGTGCTAACCCTCGACCAAACTGAAGCCGAAGCCCGCAAGATGATCGGCGATGTGTCTGTTGTCGAGTTCAGCCAATTGCTGACACGGCAGGCAGCTGGTCTGGCGAACCGGGTTTATAATGGCGAACTGCCTCCCCGGGCGAATCCCCACAAGACTGATGACGAAACAGGACCCTCGCGGAAACGGATACGCGGTCAGATAAAGCTTGCCCCCAGGAAGCGAAGGGTTCCTGCTTCGTCGGACTCCGACGCCGACGACGAGGATGATGCCGAAGAACTTGACGGCGAGGAGGAAGGAGAGGAAGAAGAGGAGGTGGAGGCTGTGGCTGATAAGGCCGCGAACGAGGCGATCGATGATCGCGTCGACACCCCTGGCTACACTCCTACCCCAAGTCCAGGTCACAACGAGACTGGAGTGGAGTCGAACAGCTCCCCCCTTCGACGAAAGGATTTGGAAGGGGCGAAGGCCCTAGTTGCGTTCTCGTCGGGCAAGGCGGCGAAAGGAGGTCTGGTCAAGAAGATCTCAAAAAAGAAGGGGCTCGTCGACATTGCTCGCATTTTCAGCGACGACGATTCTTCTGACGAGACTCCGACTTCACCTGCTGGTCGCAGTTTGGACCTTTCGACCGCTCCCCTTGCTCCGCTCGGCGTCGCTGGGGCAGGCGGTAGCGCCGCCACCGGGGCTTCCACCTCCGCCGAACGGATCGTGTCGGCTGCGGCGAGGGTTTTTGGGAGCCCTGTGCGCGAGCCAGCTATTTCGCCGCTGGTCAAGGCGAAGGGGAAGTGTGCGGCCGCCGAAGCATCTGCCTCGGAGTATTCCCTTGCGGCGCCCCACTTCGCCCCTGGTGACTTCGAGACCTGGGCGGACCTTATTCCCTTTGTGGAGGGAGTAAGCAATCTTGTCTTGCCTGCCGGCACCCCGAGCCTGTTCACCGAACTTAACGAGTTCGACGAGGGGTGTTCCACCATTAAAAGTTTGGCGGTTCGGGTATGCCCTTTCTTCCCTCTTCGTTTTCCTCTTCCCTCTTATTTTTACGTCTCGCAATTAACCTTTCGTTCTTTTCGCCCGCTCCTATCTTTCATTTAGATTTTTGCGGCTCACTGTTCGACGGAGCGAACCGTGCGGGCCCGTTTTGATGGTTTTAAGAACCGTCTTCGGGCCAAGGATGATGAAATAAGCCGCAAGAACTTGGAGGTGGAGTCCTTGGCCCACACCCTCAAGGAGGCGAAAACTGAGGTCAAACGCCTTCAGTCCGAATTGGACAAGGGGAAAGAGGCCTGGGCCGAGGTTGATCGCCTCAAGGCCGAACTGGAGAAGGAGAAGGCCCATTCGGCGGTACTCATCGATTACTACAACCTTACTGAGCTGAAGATGGAGGCTCTTCGCCAGAAGGCTAGCAGGGCCGAGGCGAGCGCCGCGGAGGAGTCGCAGCAGTTTTCGCGGGAGATGGCGAAGACCACCGAATCCGTGAGAACGGCTTGCCAAACGCTCCGCCTCGCCCTTACCGACATGGGTGCGAAGGTGCGGGGGGTCCCTGCCGAGGGTGCCTCAGCCTTCGACTTCTCCGAGTGGACCCAGCAGGCTGGCGGATCGGTTTCGGACTGTGCCACCGCGTACGGCGATTGCTGTGTGTGCGTATCGGCGGCCTTTACCTTAGGCCTTTTGCAACAGTTCAGCTGCGAGCACGTCGCCGAGTTCCCTACCTATGCGAAGGGGGACTGGGAGATTAGCGCGCAGGACATTTCGCCAGCTCTTCGCGCGTGGAGAAAACAGTTCTGGCAGAAGGATGGCCAGTCCGCTGCCAAAGCGCGCCTTCTGGAGCAACTGGCGAAGGCAGAGGCGGCGGACCTTTGTGAAGAGGAAGGCGCGGCGGCCGGAGGGGGTGGAGGCGATGCCCAGGACCACCCAGAGGTGTGAGGCCCTCCGCTCTTCTCTTAGATTTTCATAGTTTTTTTTTGGTGCTCGCTAGATGTGGCGAACCGTTGTATATTCGGCAAGCTGCCGCTAAACCTTAGAAGAGGCCTTTTTGCATACTTGGACTGTATGGCAATTTTAACCACTTTTTAATGATCAAAGCCTTTGGCATATTATTATTTCGCTCATTTCGCATTATGCCATACCTTCCCCTTCTGTTGCCTATTCTTACTATGTAAGTCGTGTTTTGCCTTTTCTGCACTGTCTACCAGGGGGTTCGCCGAAAATCATGCATTCGGCCCCCTTCTGGGAGCTGGCGAAGTCAAAACGAGAAATTTGTGGCATTGAAGGGTCTGCCGAAGGTGCGATGTCCATTTCGGCCTGTTTATCGCAAAATGGAGATAAACGGTCGCAGCTATAAAGTTTTCAAGGTTGCCAACTGGCTGCGGGCGCACCCCGGGCAAACCTTAGAAGATTACGATCATGTTCATTCAAGACGTTTGGAGGATATGGCTCGCTTTTGGTGAAACCATCAGAAGACTAAACGCCAGGAATCGATCTTTCAGCGTCGTTACAGTTTAGTCTGTGTTTCACCCCCTACTCCTCTTAAGGTTGTGTATGATATTAGTAGTGATGACGAACCTAGTTTGTCTGACCATTCATTAGGGAGGGATAATGAATACGGGGGCGAAGATGTAATTTACTTGTGAAGTGAATTGTATCGGGTTGTGAACCTTGTGTTCTTCGATTTTTTTTTTCGAAGTTAATAAAGAATGTGCTTTATTTCCTTTTCGCTATTTTTCGCATCGTCACATTTTGTGCTTTTGTTAGGTCGGAACATGCCGGCCCCTTTGCGCATATTAGCGAAATAGGTGTACTGACTTTTCTGCTTTTCGTCGTTCGTTTTCGACCTGTAGCATTCTGTGTCGAAAGAGACACTTTTGCTTTTATGTTGATCGAATCGTAACGTTGTTCGGCTAGTTATTTTCCGAGACAAGCTGTTGCGGTTTCAACGTTCGGCGAGCGATGCTTCGACCGATTCGTTTCTCCCCCCTGGCCTTTTTTGCTGATCAGGCGTTTGCCTTGGGGTTTTTCCACAAATTATCAATCACACGAAAAAATAAAAAAGAGGGCGAAGGACACATACATTTTATACTGGTTCGGGCCTTTCTTAGGCCCAGGTGAACGGCTTCATATTCTCCTGCATTGTTGGTTGTGTCGAACTGCAGTCTTGCTGCGTATCGAATCGGCACACCTTTCGGCGAAAATAGGACTGCCGCAATGCCTGCTCCCTTGTGCGACCACGAGCCATCGGAGCACATCACCCAGAATTGTTCGGCGAGCTCGGGGTCGGGGACAAGTACCGGTGTCCATTCAGCTACGAAGTCGGCTAGCACTTGAGACTTGATAGCAGAGCGTGCAACAAAATGTAAGTCGAACGGGGATAGCTCTGCCGCCCACTTGCTGAGCCGGCCAGTGACTTCCTTGCCTCGGAGTATTTTGCCTAAGGGGTACTGTGATGGCACTATGACTTTGTGGGCCTGGAAGTAGTGCTTAAGCTTGCGCGAAGCCATCACCAGGGCGTAAGCGAGCTTTTCCATTTCAATGTACCTTGTCTTCGCTCCTTGCAGCGCTTCGGAGACGAAGTAGACCGGTTTTTGTCCGAACTCTGTTTCTTGGACGAGGGCAGCACTGACGGCCACCGGCGAAGCTGCTAAGTATAATAGCAGTTCGCTTCCTGGGGGTGGGCTTATCAGAGCTGGTGGGCTTTGCAAGTATTGCTTTAGCTCGTTGAATGCTGCTTGGCACTCTGGTGTCCAATTAAACTTTCCTGTGCCCCGGAGGGTTTTGAAGAAGGGCAAACCTCTTTCGGCTGCCTTTGAGAGGAATCGATTGAGTGCCGCAATTCGGCCTACAAGCTTTTGTACTTCATGTACGCTTGACGGAGGCTTCATTTGCTGAATGGCATCGATTTTCTCGGGATTCGCCTCGATGCCTCTTTCGGAAACAAGGAAACCCAACAACTTGCCCGCGCGGACGCCGAAAATGCACTTCTCCGGATTCAGCCTTATGCCTGCTGTACGCAAGCTGTCGAATGTCTTTTGCAGGTCGATCGCATGGTCGAAAGCCTTGCGGCTTTTTACGACGATGTCGTCGACGTAAGCTTCCACATTCCTCCCCAACTGCTTGCCAAGGACCTTGTACACCAGCCTGGCGAAAGTTGCTCCTGCGTTCCTTAAGCCGAAAGGCATCCTGAGGTGACAAAATGTGCCGAATGGAGTGATGAAGAATGTTTTGGGGATGTCGAGCGGGTTCATGTGGATCTGGTGGTAACCGGAATATGCATCCAGGAAACTAATGAGCTCGCATCCAGCTGTTGAATCCATGAGCTGGTCGATTCGCGGCAAGGGGAAGTCGTCTTTCGGACATGCTTTATTCAGGTTTGTGAAATCGACACACATGCGCCATTTGTCGTTTGACTTCCACACTAGCACTGGATTCGCCAACCACTCGGATGGTCAATCTCTTAGATAACCCCCGCCCTGAGCAATTTTTGTACTTCGGCTTTCGCCGCTTCTTGGCGATCGGCAGACATCTTGCACAACTTTTGTTTTCTTGGCTTAATGTCCGGTTTGACTGCTAGGTGATGCATGATGAGATCCGCCGGGACACCCCCCACCTCGTCAGGGCTCCAGGCGAAGATATTGATGTTCTTTTTGAGCACCTCTAGGATACTCTCAACTTCTTCTTCGCCCATGTCGCCCCCCAGTGAAACGAGCTTTGTGGGGTCGGCGTCATCAATCTGCACTTTTGTTATCTTGCCATGAGGGATGGGCTTTGGCGTGTGCTTCGGCCGTTCATGCGGTTCGGTCTCAACACTGTGCACTGCTTTGCTGATTATGGCTAGATCGCCTTTTGAAGCGGCCGAAGGATGAAGCCCCTTGACTACTATCACCCCTGTTGGGCCGGGCATCTTGAGCTTGAGATAATTGTGGTGGGAAATGGCTTCGAACTTGTTCAGGGTTGCACGGCCGAAGATGGCGTCGTAGTTGTACGGGATGTCGACGACGTCGAACAGTATTTGCTCTTCGCGTCTGTTCTCCCCCGAGCCAAAGGCTATCAGCAAAAGTGTTTGGCCGAGAACTTGAACTGCCTCTCCGCCGAAACCACGGAGCGATGCTGGTGCTAGGGTAAGGGCTTGGGTAGGCAACCCCATCTTGGCATATGCTTCGGCGAAGATGACATCGGCCGAACTCCCTCCGTCGACCAGGATTCGTCGGACTTCGAAACCAGCTATCTCGGCTGAGATTACCAGGGGATCTTGATGCGGGAACATAACTCCTTCTGCGTCTTCCAGCCTAAAAGAAATTAGCTGGTTCCGATACTGCGGCGCCCCTTAACCCGCCGAAGTGATGCTATGGACCATACGGATCTGCATCTTCTTCTGCCGTTTGGACAACTGGCTTGGCGGATCAGCCCTTGTAATCACTTGGATTATCCTTCGCTGAACATCTTGGCGTTGTTCGGCTGGGGGTGTTTGCTCCTGAATTGCTTCGCGGGATGCTTCGACAGTTGTTCCCTGCTGCAGCCTTGGGTCTTGCGCGTTGCCACGTTGCCTAATGTTTCGGCATTGCTCCGTGGTGTGCGAAGAGCGTCCGTGAAAGGCGCAATAGAGGTCTTTTCGGACCTTCTTGTGGGCTGGCTGCTGATGGTTGCTCGCTTGCTGGGCATCGAACTCCTTGCGGAGGGCTTGCACTTCTTCGACCGCCATCATAGCTTTGCCCGCACGGTCTGTTCTGAACTTTCTCCAAGTTATGGGGGCCTGGCCTTGCCTTGACGGTTGTCCTTGGATCGCCGGCTGAGACTGGCGAACAGAGAGGGGAGGTGGTTCGGCAATTTGAACTTGTGCTTGAGCTTAAGCGGCGACGACGGAGGCTTTGTCGTACTCAGCTTGTATAGCTTGTCGTCGCTTGGAATTCTCCTCGCCCCTCGCGAACCCGTCAATGATGCGAAGTAGGTGCTCGAGCGTTTGTGGCTCCTTGTTGGCGATTTTTCTTGTGAGTTCGCCCTCAAGCAGACCGGCCGATGCGGCGTTTATAACCGACGCCTCGGTTATGTCTTGAACTTGGCACCGGGCTTGCGAGAAGCGACGCATGTATTCCCTTATCGACTCCCCCGGCCTTTGGCAAATGCCGAGGAGGTGTTGCTGCGTCTTCGGCTCCTCATAGGTGCCTCGAAAGTTAAGGACAAAAACATCGCGCAATTTCTCCCATGAGTAAATGCTATTGGCTGGTAAATTGAAATACCAAGAACAGACGATGCCGTCTAGAGCGAGATGTATTACCTTCGCTTTTGTATTTTCGTCACCATGAGCCGCTTCGATCGCTGACTCGTAGATGAAGAGGAACTCCTTCGGGTCAGTTTCGCCTGAATAGCGCGGGAAGGGTGGGAACTTGAACTGCGGTGGGATTGGACGAGTCATGATTCCCCCACTCAGCGGTAGCCCCTTTTCGCCTCCCGCCCTGTTTACTGCACTTTGCTGCGGGTACGGTGTGGCGAAGGGCAAAATCGCAGCTTGTGCGCGAGGTTGCGCCATGGCATTCAACTGCCTGGCTCCAATTGGAGGTACTTGCTGAGCCGCCATGGATGGGTCAAAAATTGGCTGCGACAGCGTCGTGGCAGCTTGGATTGGTGCTTGGTTTGTTCCGAAGCCTGGAGTTGGAGCTTGCTGCCGAACGGTTGGTGCCTGAGCAGCGTTGACGAAGTCGAACTGCAGTCCTTGATTCCATGGCGAAACTCCCAGGCCCGGCTGAATCGGTGGCAACCAATTAGGCACACCTTGACTTGTATTCCCCTCCGGGTGGGCCGATGGGGGTGTACTTGAAATGCAGTGGGGTTGGTTGAGTTGCTGAAGGAAAGCTTGGAGTTGCGCCTGCAAGGCCGAAACCCCTTCCGCCACTGTTTGTGGTGCTTGGCCGGGTGGTTGATGGTGTACTTGGGCAGCGACTGGTTGAGCTTGCAGTTGCACGTGAGGGGCCGAATGCACTGCTGCGGCCGATTGCTGCCCGACGAAGTACACCGGCGCCTGCGCGGCTTGTGGCGGAACGGGCTGGGTCGTCGCTTGCGGATGGACTTGAGATGGGACATAACCTGCCGAATACTGAAGGATTGGAGCCGACATGGCCTTGGCCCGCCTCGCCGCCTCGTATGCTTGTTGTTGCTCTTGCATTTGGCGAAGCATGTCTTGGAGCCGTGTCATGTTCTGCCGCATGGCTTCCATGTCGGCTTCGGCTTGTGCTTTGGGGTCAGGGCTGACTTGGGCCTGCACAACGACGGGCGCAGTTGGGGCCGCTGCCGGCTGCGATGGAGCGGCTTGGGGCACCACCAGTTGGCTTGTCGAAAGGATCTCCCTGGTCTGGAGTGCCCTTGCCGCCGCAGCCGCCTTCGCCACGTCGGCCGCGTTCGGCACTTGCTCGGAGGTTGCGGGGGCCGAAGGCGGTTGTGATGGCGCTTGTCCTCCTCCATCTTCGGCCACGGGCGCCAAAGGCTGTGCTCCTTCCTCGGTGGCCATGTCCAGTCCAGCGTCGCTTACCTTCCGTCTGGCAACCTTCTCCTTCACGACCCTCTTCGGTGGCATTCGCTCTCAGTGGTTTCGCTCGAAGGTCCCCACGGTCGGCGCCAGCTGTTGTCGAAATGACAACTGCATACGTCGAAGGACGTGGTTACTCAACAGTGGTTGGAAGGAAACGAAGTGTATTGAATTTTGAATTTCTGTCTTCGAATCCCCCTATTACATGGCCCTAGGGGACTATTTATAGCCCCACTACAAGTTCTTGCTACTAGGGTTTAGGTTGTACAGGGGAATTTACATGATTACCCTTATGAAAGGGACATTTACAGGGGTACATAATGTTATAGGGACTCATGGGCCCCTGATGGGCCGTCTGGCGATCGCCGGCCCTATAGCCCTTAGGCTTGATGGGCTGGAAAAGCTTCCTCGGCCCTTGCGGGGGCGAACTTGCCATGGCAAAGTCGTCTTCCTTCGGCAGATAGTCTTCGCCTTGCACCCTTCGCCCGAGACACCCCTGGCCTGGCAAGGCACTCGTGCGACTCTTCGCCTCACGCCGTTCTTGCTCCATAGCCTTCGCCACGGGTTTCGGCAGATTTGGTCGAAGGGCCTCATGCCATCCGCCAACAGCTTTAAGATGGGCTAATAGTAGGAAGTGAGCTCTACTATTATCCTTGCTCTAAACTTACTTCCCTCTTTTTCATGCGCACACTTTTTAAATTATTATTCCCTCAGTCCTAAAATATACTCCCTCATTTCCAAAACCTGAGTCTTATTTCTTTTTCACCAAGACCAAGAAACAATTAATTCATTCACTATGTGACAAAACCAATGAACATGTAACCAATAAGCATTAAAATGGCTTCTTGGTTCCTATCAACAATTTAATTTAGCACATAATGACTACAAATAGGACTTAGACTTTTGAAAAAAAAAAGAATGAAATAGGTCTTAAACTTTTGGAAGGAGGGAGTAGCAACCATTTACTAGATGGGACACGTCCTAGTACATAGTACAATGAATCTGAACATACTGTCCAGATTCATTGTACTCGGATGTGTCCTATCCAGTACAAAGTTGCTATATTTTAGGACGAAGGGAGTATATTCGTAAAGGAAGTAGTTTAGGACAATGTTTAAGTCAAACCTTGGGAATATAAATCAACTCTCAAGTTTGAAAATGTAAAAATTATATAAATATATTTGTCTTGAAAACTACTTTCATAAAAGTATACATATATCACTTTTCAATAAATATTTTTATAGAAATAAAATGTCAAAGTTGTGTTTTAGAGACCGTGTCGCTGTCCAAAACGACTTCCTTTATGAGTACGGAGGGAGTATGTCCTTTACAAAAGTTTTCTATAGCAAAAAATAATATTGATATATTTTACAAAAGAAAAACTAATAGTCCTCAATTAATTACGTGTTAATGGATCGTTGTTAATGGATCGTTCCATTTTCCATACGGGAAGGTGGAACTGGAACATAGCCTTAAGTTGTTCTTTACAGTTGTGCCAATCATCCTATTCAGTCGTTCTATGTTCTCTCTGTTTCTTAGAGGTTACTCCAGATGGCTTTATTTTCTACGGTAGATAGAGATGAAGTTGCAAAACAAGAAAGCCATGGGGCGTGATTAATTGAGTTTTAGTTATTATAAAATTAGAAAATCGATTTATCTCATATTTTAAAAACAACTTATATATATAATTCACCGTTTTAGCTGTTTCAGAAATGTAGATGAATTGGAGGCAGTATATACTATTAAACTCGCTCTTAAACTAATAAAGTGTGTTTTTTTAAAAAAAAAAGTTTCTACACAAAATTTTCTATAAGAGTCATATCAAGCCATTTTTAAATTTTTTTAAGCTAATACTTAATTAATCATACATTAATCCGTCGCTCTCTTTAGCATG
Source organism: Oryza sativa Japonica Group (assembly GCF_034140825.1). Taxonomy (NCBI): domain Eukaryota; kingdom Viridiplantae; phylum Streptophyta; class Magnoliopsida; order Poales; family Poaceae; genus Oryza; species Oryza sativa. The sequence continues at coordinate 24,636,568 of NC_089040.1, read as the reverse complement.
TGAAAGCCAAGAGCAGGTACAATAGAAAGCTATAAACAGGCCCTAAGAGCAAGTTTAATAGTATAGCTAACTACTAGCTCCAATTCATCTATAGCCAATTTAATAGCTTATTCATACAATAGTTACATACTACACTATTAATACCTGATCCCACCTGTCAGACACATACTGTGTCTTAGAGTCCATGCTACAACTGGCTACAAATCTGTAGCCCGCTGCCATTCTCTTTCCTTATTTATCTTCTTAAAATATGTTTATAGCTAGTTTATAGCACGCTATTTTAACTTCTCGAAGTGTAGCTCCATGAGGCAGATGCATGGGTGTTTCGCTGCGAATCCGTAGGAAAGGCGTCGATGGACCGGCGCGTTCGTACTCGTGAACAGTGTCTCGTCGCTGGTTCGGCTTTACGTGTACTCCTATTAAGTACTACTCGGGTCGCTGTGTTGTGCCCGAAAGCGTGCTAAGCAGCGGGCAGACGTGTCGAGCTATGGTTGGAAGACTTGGAAGACTGAATTTGTTCGTGACTTTCGTAGGCATAGTAGGATTGGATCAGTGAGTGACCGCAAACGAGTATTACATGTGCGTGGAGATTGATTTTCGTCTTTCAAGGTCTTTCGCGTTTTATAGTGGAGTATATAATCTAAATTAGATATCAAAATATGTTTAAAAGTTTAGTAAGATAGATTAATATATAATATACCATTTCACAAGTATGTAAGTTCATATCCGATCTATACAATTATAAAAAAACAATAAATTTGACTGTAGATTACGTATTCTATTTGATATTAATTTTATTTTTGTTTATGTATAGTATAAGCTTAATTTGAATTTTTCAGGTTTGTGAAGTGATATAGGAGTGTCACATTGATATATTTTATATTTTTTTATAACTTTTTAGGTGACACGTAAAAATGAGGATCATCTCCTCGAGTGACGAATAGACTTTCCCTTTTTATCCCTTTGCATGATTCTCATTGTTTTGTATAGAGTTATATATAGGGTGGTTTACTCTTATACTTCTTAGTCGTAGGGGCGTATCTAGGGGTAGTCCCTGTGGGCTTGGGACTACACCTGATTTTGGCCCACAAACACCTATCTCTTCCCCCGCCAATAGCCGCTCGTGCCCAACTCTTTCCCGTCGTTGCCTCCCAGCTCCTTCCCTCGCCGCCCACGCTAACTGCACCGCCCTGCCGTGCGGTTGTGCCCAGCTACTCCCCCAGCGCCGCACGTGGAGAAGAGAGGAGGGGAGAGGAGAGAGGAAGAGAGGTGGAGAGGGGAGGGGAAGAAGAGACTGACGTGCGGGGCCCACGTGGGCCCCACACTAAGTCAACTGCCACGTCGGATAAAACCGGAGACAAAACCGCTGAGGGACCTAGTTCGTACTGGTTTTCTAAGTCGGGGGATGCGTTATATCGGTTTTTTTTTATTCAAGGACGATTTTGTAACTCGATAACAAGTTGAGGGACCTTCGGTGTACTTTTTCCTTAAAAAAACCAGGCCCAAACAATGAAACCCAACAGCCCAAGAGGCAACTTGGGTTGAGTGCAGGTGGAGCCACCAGGGCGCCAGCGCTACTCCCTTCGAGGCTTCGGGCTTCGCTTGTACACCACGCCGCCGCCGACACCCCCGACACCGCTTTGTTGTCCGCGCAACGCCGTTGCCAAGTCTTGTGGGTCTGCCATTCGTGACTCCGCGCCGCACCGCACCGCTCGCATTCGTGGGACGCCTTTCCTTGCGTCGCCTCGCAGCGAGCCAGCGATGGCGGCTGGCTATTCGTTCTCCAGTCTGTGCCCCTCCGGTACTCCTCCTCTTAGAATAATGTGGGTCCCATTTACATTTGTTTTTATTTTAGTGCCACGCAAGCGCCACTTCGATGCCATATGGAAGTAAACCCGTCACGTAAGTGTCACGTAGGACAAAACCACCTCCGAAACCGACGAGGGAGGTGATTTACTCTGGTTTTCAGAGAAGAAGGAGGCGTTATACCCGGTTTTCCGGTTGAGGGATGTTATTCACACAAGAGCAAGAGATGAGGGAGGTAAAATGGACTTATTCCTTTGAAATTTCAGTTCTCTTTTCAGCATCGAGAGTGGGGGAGTCTATCCAAAGTCCAAACATAATAGGAATAAGTTCATCTGAGGTCCCTTAACTTGTCAACAAATCCGATTTTCGTCTTTCAACCGAAAAACCAGATACAACGCGTCCCTCGACTATCAAAACCGGTGCAGATGAGGTCCCTCGGCGGTTTTGACGGCGGTTTTGGCTGACGTGGCGCCTACGTGGCTGGTTTGACTCGGTCTTCATTTCATGTGGCATTGACGTGGCGCTTACGTGGCAATTCGATCCGAAAAAATAATAAACCCCATGGGCCCCACATGTCAGCTTCAGCCAAATTAATAAAAAATGGTGGGGCCCACGTGGGTCCCACACGTCATTCCCACTCTTCTTCTTCCTCCTCCTCTCTCCCCATCTTCCCTATTCTCTCTCCAGGCACGACGGGAAAGTCATCGGCCCGAGGGGAATTGGCACCACCACCACCAGGCGACGGTGATCCCGGAGGAGAGCACCTACCACACACCGCCGCACATCCCTCCTCCATCGGCAGCAGCTGGGGATACTGTCAGCCACCGGCGGCGCACGCGGCGAGTGCAGGGGCACGGTGGGTCAGCGTCCGGCGAGGTGCACTGACGCGTGCTCGCCGGGAGAGGGTACATCAGCTACTAGTCTTTGCGCCGAGACAGCGTCCCGTGCTCTCGTCGTGACGCCAGCTACTACAACTGCCGCCCCGGCGCCTCCGCCAACCCCTACCACTGCGGCTGCTCCCGCATCTCCCACTGCCCGCGGCTGATCTCCTCCTCCGCCGCCGCCGAATCCACCGGGGAAGATGGCATTGTCATCGTCGTCGCCGGTGTAGTAAACTAGTAATCGAGCTGTTGTTCTTGTGTTCTTGCAGTGCCACTCCTACCTCTACTAATTAGCTACTACTGTTAATATTCCTTTGTTTGATTTGTTGCTGCTAATCCGGCCACCAAGCGCTCTCTCTATCTCTCTCTCTCTGCTTCATTAGCTCCCCGTGGCAGCGATGGCGGCTCAGAGGAGGCTGCTCGCCGAGGCGCCTCCGTACCAGCCGCACTCCTCGCGGCACCAGCAGGGCGCACTAGGGCACCATCTGCCGCCGGCTTCATGGGGTGGTTGATGGTGGGCATGAAGCCGGTGATGACATAGCGGGTCTCGTCGGAGCAGCGGACAATGGCGACCTCCTCGTTGCGGAAGGGGGAGACGCGCGGGTTTGGTAGCCGCCGGAGCGGAAGGAGTCGTAGGATTCGATGCCCCGGTGGAGCTCATCGTAGGGGTGCGGCACGCGGAGGAGGGCTACATTGGCGTGCGTGCTGATGACTCGGGGATCGACAGTGAACCGGTAGGCCTCGCCGCCGGCGGGAGATGAAGAGGGGGGAGATGGAGAGAGGAGAGGTGTGAGAATGACATGGGGACCCATGTGGGCCCCACTATTTTTTTATTAACTTGTATGTTAAACTGACAGGTGGGTCCCATAGGGTTTATTATTATTTTTGGATAGAATTACCACGTAAGCGCCACGTCAATACCACGTCAAATGAAGACCGAGTCAAACCGGCCACGTAGGTGCCACATCAGCCAAAACCACCGTCAAAACCATCGAGGGACCTCATCTGCACCACTTTTGATAGTTAAGGGATGCATTGTATCTGGTTTTTCGGTTGAAGGACAAAAATCGAATTCGTTGACAAGTTAAGGGACCTCAGATGAACTTATTCCAACATAATAATCATCGTTAAGAGGAAAGCCCTGGTTCGGCCCGGCACGGCCCAGCCCTACAATCCCTCCCAACTCCCGTGATTCTCACAGGATCGGTTGCTCCGTCGTGGGCGCCGCCGTCGGCGCCGAGAAGGACGCGGCGTGGACCCAGAGCAGCGACGCCACGGAGACGAAGACCACCGACCAGAGCACGGCGATGGTCGGCGGCGCCCGGTCTCGCGGCGCCAGGAGCCCCCGGAGGAATCCCTGAAGGTGCGCCACCACCCACCCGGCGAGCGCCAGCTTCGCGCCGAGCGCGCCCCACGACTGGTAGTACCCGTGGTCCACCCCGTACGCCACCGCCGCCACCACCCCGGCGAGGTTCGCCACCACCACGCTCGTCGGCGCCACCAACAGGTTCGTCCACCGCATCGTAATCTCCGATGCCAATGCTGCCTCCTCTTCCCCGTCATCGTTTCCTGCCGCCGGTCGCTTGGGTGGCGAAGCTGCCGTCTCCGTGGAGAAGGCGACGTCGATCCCGGTGCACGCGCTGAGGATGCCCTGGAACACGGCGGCGAGGCTCGCCGATGTGGCGGTGACCATCCAGAGCTTCTCGTCTCGCCACCACGCCCGCAGTGGCACGCGGCTCCACCTCAGCTCGAGCGCGACCGACGCGGCCACGGAGAAGAGCAGCAGGATGAGGAGGACGCCGTCGTAGTAGCTCACGTCGCTGGGGAACGTGGACTTGCCGGTGAGGAGGCAGACGGCCGGGAGCGCGCAGTAGACGGTGAGCGGGAGGGAGGCGAGCGGGTAGGAGGCGCGGGCCACGTAGCCCAGCCGCTGCAGGAGCCCGAGGCGGCGGCCAGCCCAGACGGGGCTGTGCCGCCGGCTCAGCAGGATCCCCATGGCCGCCACCGCTCGCCGCGACGCCCCCGCGAGGACGTCCGCGGGGCTGGCGCGCGCGTACCGCCTGAACGCCGGCCTCGCCGGCGAGCAGTACGCCGACGACCACCCGCGCGCGTGCATCCGGAACCCCGTCGCGACACCGCCGCCGTACATCCATCCAATCTGCACGAGAACAACGACATCAACATCATCATGGGAGCGGAAGGCGAAGTGATCATCGGCGAAGCTGCCACCTCTTTGCCCCATCTCGTCCTCTCCTCGAACGCGCAGCTGACGACATGGATGGCCTCCTTGAGGAGAGATCGCGCTGGCGCCACGGTCGCGTCAGGCGAGCCACCGTCGCCGCCGCGTCGCCGCCCTTGCTCCTCGAACGCCGAGGCGATGAACGCGGGAGACTGGCCGAAGTGGCGCTCCAGCGCGGCGCGGTACGCGCGCAGCCTCCTCCTCCTCCCCGCCGCCTCCTCCTCCTCCTGTTCGTCGGAGTCATCCTCCGAGTCCAGCAACGGCACGGCGGACATGGACCTCCTCATCGCGTTCATCCTCTTCCCCCTCCCGAAGCAGCACATCCTCCTCCAGTCCGCCGCCGTATCCATGTCGTCGCCGTCGTCAGCCGCCGCCGCGGGCTCGAACCCGTACAGCGCCTTCCGGCTGAAGCAGCAACCGGAACCGACGTACACCGGGCCCTGGATGCCATCGAGGCATTTCATCTCGATCTGAACCAGATCGAGCAGCAAGAATCAGCGAGGTTACGCAATTCAGCAACATGGACATTTCGTCTCTTACATCGAAGAAGACGGAGTCGCCGCCGCCGCTGTCGCGCAGTGCGAACTGGACGAAGCACGTCCTGTTCCCGGCGACCGGGTCCATCATAAAGCACATCGCCTCTCTCAGCGCGCTGCTGTTGTTGACGCAGTGGTCGCAGTCCAGGTTGAGGACGTAGGCGCCATTGGTAAGCACGGCGGATACCCTGAGCTGCACCGATCAAACCAAAATTCACATCGCAACCAGATCAACGCCATGGACAGGCAGGCAGGCAGTGTCGCAACGCACCAGCGCGTTCATGGCGCCGGCTTTGCCGTGGTGCCGGAAACCCGGTCGCTTCTCCCGCGACACGTAGAAGAGACGCGGGAGCTCGCCGCCGTCGACGTCGCGGTCGCCGGGGTGACCCAGGAGCACCTGGAGAGACGAACCAGCTTGATCAAAATGGTGACAAGCGCTCGAGAGAAGAGGCGGGGAATTTTATGGAGAGGTTTTTTTGATCGATCACCTGAATCATGGCAGGGTGATCCCGCGAGTTGTTCCCCGGCCACGGCGTGCCGTCCGACATGATCCATCCTTCCTCCGGCACCTTGCGCGCCCTCGCGGCGAGGTGGTTCATCCTCACCTTGAATTCCTCGTACTCCCTCTGCAACAACGGCGACGGATTCATCGATGCGTGCATGCCTACAAGGTGTTCGGCGGTATCGCCTCACCCCACCTTCATGGCACGGCGGTCCTTGACGAAGGACGGCGCGGCCCGGTCGCGGAGGTAGTCGACGCCGCGGGCGAAGTAGAGCTCGGGGGCCCTCGGCTCCACGCCGTGGCGGCGGCAGAAGGGGATCCACCGCCTCGCGAAGCCCGCCGCCTCGAAGAGCGACTCGAACACCAGCATGTCGGCGCCGTCGTCGTGGACGTAGCAGGCGACGCCGCCCGCCGGGTAGTCCGCCGCGAGCACCGACAGCACGGTGTTCGCCGTCGCCAGCGGGGGCTCCCTCGCCGCGTCCGCCGCGGCGACGAACACGTCCACGCCCGCCAGCCGCGACGCCTCCCCGCCCTTCTCGTACCTGCATGGGCAGGAGGAGTCTCTGTCTCAGTGTCTTGCCTCACATGGCCGCCGGCCATGGCGATCGAGATGACCTTGAGGCCAGCCTGTCGAGGTACGTGACGCGGTTGGCCGGGGAGAGCTTCGGGAGCTGGGCGATCAGCCATGACGCGGCGAGCCAGAGCTCGCACGCGACGGACGTCACCCACAGCGCGTGGGCGTCGGCGACGGGGCGGGTGACGCGGTAGCGGAAGAAGGCGGCGAGGAGGACGAGCCGGAGCGCGACGGCGGCGCGGTACAGGTTGAGCTCGCCGGACGGTACGGACAGCCTGCTGCTGAGAGGCTCAGGTATGTCATGGTCATCACCACTGCAAAAACACAAACCCCAAAAATTTCATCAATTTTTTTTCGCTTCCAATCTTAATGACCATGTTACTAATTTGATTACCCATTTTCAGAATTGGTTATGAACCATTAGCATGGATATGGTTTAGCATTGTGGGGATTGATGCTATAACTGATAACATTTTCAGTTGTTACCTTTCTGAAGATGCAGGCTCAGGATCAGGGCATTCTACAGGCATTATCTCTGGGCTCTCTCCATCCATCTCGGAGCTAACAGGTAACACAATTCAGCAAAACACTTGATTCAGTTTTTACTCTATCTACAAAGTCATCTCAATAGCGTAAGTTTGGATGCTACTAAGAGTCTAAGACCAGACAAAACTCTCTTAAAAATGGTATCTGTATAACTGTACCGTGGTGTCAAACCCAATCCAACCCTAAATGGCTAAATCATATATAGTGGTTATGTTTTAACTATCCAACTAGACGTGACAAAATGCCGTATTAATAACTTCCTGCGATGATTGCAAGGCAGCCTCGGTGAAAGAAACAACTTAGCTAGACAAGCAAACTGCCTCTGTGCAGTATCGCCAAGTAACAGACAACGTGGATAATACAGAGGATGAATTCGTAGTACAGACAACGTGGATAATACAGAGGATGAATTCGTTATGTACGTGCTGAGGAAGCGAGGAATCAGGGGAGGCAGTATCTATTGATTCTCTCCTGTAATTTTTACTGATGTATATAAAGAGTGAGCTATATTGAAGCCTAATGACAAAAAAAAACACATACTACCTCCGTTTTTTAAATAGATGACGCCGTTGACTTTTTCTCACATGTTTGATCATTCGTTTTATTCAAAAAATTTATGCAAATGTATAAAATATAAATCACACTTAAAATATTATGAGTGGTAAAGCAACTCATAACAAAATAAATTATAATTACATAAATTTTTTTGAATAAGATGAATGGTCAAATATGTGAGAAAAAGTTAACGGCGTCATCTATTAAAAAACGGAGGGAGTACACCACAGATGCTTAGACAGAATGGTATTCTTATTTCTTACCGGTGTTTGTGCAGGGACAAACCTGATCGACTTACAAGCGGAACAATCCGGTGCTTAATCTTCGATCTCTTACAGGTAAATACAAATCATATAGGGAAACATAGAAAATTAAATCCGATGCGATCATGCGAGCTCTGAAAGAAGTTGCATTTCCATCATGCATTACACTCACATAATCACATTCCTACTGAATACCGGCTACTGTTCTTCAACAATATACCGTACTGACACTGTCATCTTCAACAGTAGACGTTTGTGCGCACCATTTGACGGCCGGAATGGCGGAATTACATACATTTATTACACTTTTGCAGGGCTCGGCCAATCCGCCAATAGGAGGTAGACATGGAAACAATTATATGCCTTCCAGAGTTGATTCGAGAAGGCATAAATAGGTAAGTTCATTTGTCTCGATCTGGCTAGCACTAACGAGTACTTATTCAGGTGCATAGCCAAGAATGGTTGTATTTAATGTAGTAATTAATTTTATCTAAGAAACTACAAATCAATCAAAAGGGAGCAGCTTCCCTTTGAGTCTTAGTTGTGACTCTGCCAAATGGAGCTAGCCAAGCTAACAAAATTAATCGAACTCCAGATTCCAGACTACAGATTGCGGTTACTAGCTGTCTCCGCCGGCACTGCTGTCTGGCCCTCTTCTGTTTGCTGTTGTGTTCTTCAGCACCTGGAAATAACACATGAAGTTAAACATATGTCATCTCAGCATTTACTAGCACAATTATATAATCTTCAGATACCCTTCTATAGGCAGCTTTTCTTTTTTTCTGCAGTCTGATTCTCGTATCATGTACTATTTATGTATATATATATATCAGGGGTGTTAGTTGACAGGAAGCTTAATTACAAGGTTATCAACATAATTAAAATTATGTCAACTGTCAATTAAGTGTGTATATATGAAGAGCTGATCAGAATTCAGAATTATGCATATGCACATGTCTGCTTCGAAATACAGTTTTATTACCTGCCTAAGCATCTGGTTCTCGTTTTGCAGGGTAGAGAGCCTCTCCTCCAGCTCTGAGTTGCTCCTCTCCAGGTCCTTCACCCTCGCCTCCAGCTCACTCATGTACGCCTTCTTCCTCTCCCGAGCCTGCTGCGCTGACACCCGGTTCCTCAGCAATCTAGTGGATTAATTCCCAAACGCCCGCCACAAAATTAAGGTCTTATAGAATTAATTTGCGAGTGTGTATGATTGAGAACAAATTATATGGTGTTCTATATGCATGGGCAGTCAAAAATAGATGTATTACCTCTAGTCACAAAAGTATGCCATTTTAGTACTTGTGTAGGCAACACAAGTTAGCTTTGATCATAATTATTATTTTTTCTAAAATTTTAGCTTACAGACATATGAAGACAATAATTAAGGTAGCCAACTTTGTCCTAGCACAAGGATTAAATATTCAAATTATGCCTTGTTGATTTAGAGAAGTCCAAAATGTCTTTCTTTTGCAACCACCAGGAGTAACATTCTAAGATGTTTTTTTAATCGGAAAATAAATGGTTTGATTCTTTGGGTAGCAGTGATTTGTTATTGGTACCTTTATGTAGACATAGAGTTAAAATAACAAGTAATACAAAAATATGGTACTAGTAATACAGAAGTACATGTGATTGGATATGGTTCTATATTATAATATTATTCAATCAAATAAAGATAAACGTGAGTTAATTAACTTGAAAATAATTATTTGCATATCAGAGTCAATAACTCAATATAGCTTGTGTAATAATATCAATTTTGAAATGCATTAGAATAAATATGTAGCTTGGATTCAAATGTATATATAAAATTACACCCATCCTATTTTCACACCTACAGATATATGGCACAAGTTCCATGTGTCAAAGAATTTGCATTTTGCATAAAGGTCAACATATATCATGATTGGAATAACATCACCATATGCTAAAGTACTGCTAACGAACCTTCCCCCATAGACCTGAAAGTGTTGGGCCCATTTGTCCAATATAGGACATAGATAATCTTCACATGTAGATTCGCTCGAGTACAAAGCATCGAACATCAAACAACTTGTCCCAAATTGTTGGAATATTGTTAATAAGTTTGTGTCACATCAGAATCTTTATCATATGTTAACATGTCAGCTGTTTAAATGGTTGGTTTATACTATGCCAAATTTGAAAGGATACAAATGGAAACATCCCAATTTGATTTGTTGGTTATTACATTTTCTAAGAAAATGTCTGTATACAAAATAGAATTTTACAAATTTGGCATGTACAGTTTACATGGCATATAATATATGTACTCCTTCCGGTTATAAATATACATCGCCGTTTGAATTTTTTTGTCAAACCTTTAAAATTTTGACTACCAATAAATTTTAAAATACGTAATGCATCGATTTGTCTTCAAAAGTAATTTCATAATTAATCTCTTAAACTTGCTAGATTTAATAAAAATATTTTAATGAAAAATAGTCAATGTCGTGCATCGAAGACCGATAGGAAGCTTAATGATATATATTTGTGACCTAAGTGATCGAGCATTAGACTTCTGATGGGAGATTAATCAATATTCATAGTAATTTTTTTCTAAAACAGTAGAAATACTCAAGCAACTGAGCAAAAACTAGCCTTCTAGACCCCTAATTAATCAGTATATATACAGGAGTTCTCTGAATAAAAAGGGACGTGGCGTACAGTACAAATGTACAATACACATATAAGGACTACTCCATCCGTCCCATAATATAAGAGATTTTGACTTTTTGCTACATTGTTTGATCACTCGTCTTATTAAAAAAATTGTGCAAATATAAAAAATAAAAGTTGTGTTTAAAGTACTTTGGATAATAAAGTAAGACACAAATAAAATAAATAATAATTCTAAAATTTTTTAAATAAGACAAATTATCAAACAGTGTAAGAAAAAGTTAAAACCCCTTTATATTATAGGAAGAATGGAGTAATTAACATGACGTACGTATATATACAGTACACATACGAAGTGGAGGCCTACACTACACACCTTTTGAGGCGCCGGTGCTCCTTGTCGGCGGGGCTGCGTCCGCGGCGGCGCCCGCTGCTGCTGCTGCCGGCGACGCCGGCCTGCGCCGCGGGCGACGACGACGACGTCCCGGCCGCCGTCGCCGCCGCGTCACCTGCAACCCGAACACTACCTCTGCCCGACGTCGACGTCCCCGGCAGCGCCAGCCCGAACTCCGGCACCCTCCCTACTATCTCCTCGTCGTCGCTATCCACCCCTGCCAACGAGATCGATCGCTAGATCAAAAAAATCTGCATAATTAATTAAGATCGAGACAACAAGCGACAGCCATGGCGATCGAATTGGTGATCATCGATCGATCAAGAACACACACAAAAAAAAAAATAAATCGAGACATGACGATGAGAGATCGAGCGTGTGCGTGCCTTCCTTGCCGTCGTCGGTGTTTGGGGCGGAGTCCGACGACCTCTCGCTGCTGGAGGCGGCCGCCGGCGGCGAGCTCCTCCGGTGATCTCGTTGCATTCTCTTCCCTCGCTGTCCAGCTTATCCCACTCGCTATCAGTCTATATGCAGACACTAGCTAGCTCGATCGCTCGATCGATCGTCTGGGAGCTGAGATAGCAAGCAAGCTAGATAGCAGGGAACTAGTAATTGTGGGCACGTTTCTCTGTCCCCTGGTGTGTCTCACTGGATTCTTGTTTTGTTTGATTCGAGTAAGTAAGGGGGGTATAGCACAGTGCCTGTGCGTCCGGACATGGCCACTCTTTTTGTCGAAAACAGGCATATGGAACATGGGACATTTAGCAGCCCAACCCCTGTCATTTCCATGTATTACATACAAGTGCTCACTACTTTTACCTTTTCTTTTTCAAGTGACAAAGAAGACGCACACACGCACATCCACGAATTCGCGACCTTAACACTCGCTTTAAGAGAGAGGTCGTTGTCACATACAAATTTTGTATATATATACTGGTTCAAATCTACTGCTCTAAATTGCTTTTTTTTAATCATCAACGTTGGTAAAAGATCCAGGGGTCTTTCATGCAATGATGTAAACATATGTTTTTCTTGAACTGGGGATTTTTTTTTTTGTGTTAACAAGTAATCTACTCTCTTGAGTACGTATACTACGGCCGGTGTGGTGCAAGGTCTGCTCTGGCAAAGCTGAATATGCAAATAATAACATGTTTTTCACTTGCGTCTTCACAGGGCATTTGTGGAGATCGATCAGAATTCATCTTTCATCTATTCAGTGATAGATCGCGAGATTCTTCAACCCCCTGCTACCAATTCTGAGTTTGTGTTCAAGGCATTCTATCTCCTTTGTTTCTGGCGCGGTGGCGCCTATGAAATCATCGACATGACAATGTATTCCACGGAGAACCTTCATCAATCCAAAAGATTTTGAGATTATCTGTGTGGAAGATGCAACTCTTTGGATAGCAAGAAAGAATATAAGAGAGCACGATGTAGTTTCGCATTGGAAAGAACTCTTCTCCACCTTCATTTGTAATCCTTAAAAGACAATAATTCTGTTAATTTTGGTAATGGAAGTTTTAAGGTGGGGGAAAGTCTCTCCCCCGTCTACCTTTTGAAAAAAAACATACTACCTCTGTTTTTTAAATAAATAACGTAATTGACTTTTGAACATAGTATGATCATTTATCTTATTAATGTAACTAGCTGGGTGGTCCGCGCAATTGCGCGGCTAGCACCCATATAAAATTATATATTTTTAATATGATTTTACTTAAAATTTATTAAATAGTTATCTCATTGTCTTAAATTTTTTTAGACAAAACCTTACCATCCCTGTGTTTCTAATTTTATAGTTTTTCAAAGACACATCAGTTGCTACCCTTACTTCTGTCATATTATTTTTTTTATTATCTTGCTCGATCTACTACTGTTTCTATTCATTCTCCTTGGAACCTTTAAAAATTAGATCTAAAAACTTATAGTTTTAGAGTTTATTGTTCTGTTGGGCTTCTTTTTTATAATAATTTCTAAAAGTCCTATCAAACGCTGCCATTATACTCCTCTACAACCATCCACTGCATCTTCTCTTTATTGTCATTGCTATTTTAAAATTCGAACATAATTATCGTTTAGGTTCGTGTTTTTACTTTCTAGAAGTTCTGCTAAAAGTCAGGGACTTTGTCACTATACTCCTCTACGGTTCGCCCGCTGCCGCCCTTCTTTCTTGTCATTGAGATTTTAAAATTAAGCATGATTACCATTGGGATTTATTTTTTTACTTTTTAAAAGCCCGAACCTTTAAAAATTAAACCTTATAGTTTTTAGAGTTTTATTGTCTCGTTGGGTTTATGCTTTTTATAATTTTTAGAAATCCCGTCAAACACTGCCACTATACTCCTCTACGACCCGTCCGCTGCATAATCTTTATTGTCATTGGGATTGTAAAAATCGAACATAACTACCATTGGAATTCATTTTTTACTTTCTAGAAGACCCACCAACCATCGGCGGCTCTACCATTGTACTTCTATACGACCCGCTGCCTCTCTTTTTTATTGTAATTGAGAATTTAAAAATTAAATATGATTATTATTGGGGTTTATTATTTTACTTTCTAGAAGTCCCCCGCCAACCGCTTTGACTGATTGCTTCACGACCTGCCCGTCGTCCTTCCTTTTAATCGTCATTTGGATTCTATTTGGTGTTTTATTAATATATTTTAGATGTCTCATCAACCGCCACCACTCTATTTCTCTATAGGCTTGTTACTTAATTAATCTCGTGATGGTCTTTTCTTTCAATAGTCTTATTTTTATTACCAATTTTAGCTATTTATAAATTGTATTCCTAATTGAAATATTTTTTTTCTTTTTCTAATTTCAGAATTTATTTTATTTATTATTATGTTCTTTTGATATTTTTATTTTTTATTTTCAATTTTAGTTGTTTCAAATTTATATTCATACTTTAACTCTCTTTTTAATTTGCCTAATTTCGGATTTTATTTTATTCTTTATTAAGAATTTTAATTAATCTACTATTTGGTTCTTATATGTACTCTTATTTCAATATTGCTTATATTTAATTCCGAATTTAAGTTAATTTTAAATTATATTCCTACTTGAACTCTTATTTTCTTTTCTTTTTTCTAATTTTGATTTTTTTATTCTGAATTTTAATTAATCTCGTATTGGATTGTTGTATGGACTCTTCTTTTAACCTTATTTTTAACTCCATTTTAGTTATTTATAAATTGTATTCCTAGTCGAACTCTTCTTTTTTCTTTTTCTAATTTTGAAATTTATTTTTTTATTATTCCGAATTTTAATTAATCACGTATTGGGTTCCTATATGGACTCCTCTTTCCATATTGCATATTTTTAATTCCGAATTTCAGCTATTTTTATATTGTATTTCTAATTGGACTCTTCTTTTCTTTTTCTTCGATTAATGTGGGAATTTCTAACCTCCACAGCGAACGTGGTGTCTCCTTTCAAGGCTGTTTTAATAATATAATAGATAGATAGATAGATAGATAGATAGATAGATAGATAGATAGATTATTATTTATTTTTATGTGAGTTGTTTTATCACTAAAATTACTTTAAACATAATTTATATCTTATATATTTATATAAAATTTGTGAATAATATGAATGGTCAAAATCAATGGTGCCATCTATTTAAAAAAGGAGGGAGTATGAAATTGTCAAATACTCCTACTTTACTTATTAGGATGCATTGCGTATAGTACTCCATATAACATCAATTTGCAAGAAGTGAATGGGGTCAAGTGAAAAAAGGGCAGCCCTTTTTGTAAGATCCACCCTGGCGTTCCCATGCCGAGAGGGACTCCATCCAAACCCGTCGATCGGACGGCCCCGCGCTCCCGAACGCCGCCGGATCGGGTGGCCGCCCTCCCCCCCCCCCACGTCTCGCCACGCGCGGCCACGCGTTTGGCCGGTGCCATCAAGCGGCGGCGAGCCGCGCCGCGTGGCCGCGCTCCCGTCCCCGCAACACCCCAACCCCCCACCCCCACGCCGACGCGCGGGCCACCACCACCACCACCGCGCACCGCGCCCACGCCCCCGCGCGCCGCGCGCGCGTATGGCTCGCCGTCGGCCACGCGAAGAGGGGAGGAGCCGCGGGTGCCGGTGGATTCGGGTGGCGCGCGCGGGGCAAGGCTTGTGCTCGTGGGCGGCGCGCGAGCTGTCTTGTCGGCGTCGGGCGGATGGTATATGGCCGCCGTACGAGTACGAGCCACTGTAGACTGTACCGGCAGCGGCAGGGGGTAGCTAGCGGCGGATGTAGCCCGTCGTGCGCGCGCGTGACTCGGTGACTGTGTTGTGACTTGTGAGCTTTCGAGCGGTACGACGTTGATCGTGATTGGATTCCACGACTGCAGCCTGCAGAAACTTTTCTACTGCAGATGATTATTACTCCCTTCGTACTCGCAAAGGAAATCATTTTGGACAGCGATACGGTTTTCAAAACACAACTTTAACTTCTTATTTCTATAAAAATATTTATTAAAAAGTGATATACTTCCTCCGTCCAAAAAAAGGCAAACCCTGGGTTTTCGTGTCCAACGTTTGACTGTCCGTCTTATATGAATTTTTTTTATAATTAGTATTTTCATTATTGTTAGATGATAAAACATGATTAATACTTTATGCGTGACTTGTCTTTTTAATTTTTTTCATAATTTTTTCAAATAAGACGGACGGTCAAACATTGAACACGGAAACCCAGGGTTTATCTTTTTTTTTGGACGGAGGGAGTATGTATACTTTTATGAAAGCACTTTTCAAGACAAATCTATTCATATGATTTTTATATGATTTTTACATTTTTAAACTCAATATCTTGAGAGTTATTCATGATTTATATTCATAAGGTTTGACTTAAACATTATCCTAAACGACTTCTCTTACAAAAATATTGCAATTTCTATCCTAAACAATGAATCTGGATACAATGGATATAGGTTATTCATTATCCTCTATGCTAGGTTATAACATTTCGGGATGGAGATAGCATCGTAGAAAGACGAGTCGAATATTTCTCAGTGTGAATTTTCTACGAAAATCATGAGAACGATGTTTAAAAGATGACATTAAAATTATGCGAGATTAACTATTCTGGCCGTGTTCATCCGGTTAGGATGTAGAGTCTGAATTTTTAGTCCATTTAAAAAAATTAAGAAAGAATTATTGGCATCGTGATAATGATAAGGTCATGGGCACCATCTGAATTTAAATCTCGACATCAATATTGCGCGTGAGTAGATATATAGGAGTACGTGAGGCTAGGATTTTTATTGGTCTGTCTTTATTTAAGTGTGTTAATATCTGAGAGATGCATTTAAGGCGACGATCTAAGAAGTGTTTGGGCTGAGCTATTCAACGGTATTCAACGGTATGTGATACAAGATAAACCATTAACCCATGATTAATTAAATATTAACTATTATAAATTTAAAATATATATGTATTTAACTTTTAAAAGTAATCAATATATAAAGTTTATGCAAAAATACATATATGTAGTCATTTCTATAAATTTTGATATAGAAATTTGATTTTGGTATAGGAGTACCAAATAACAGTTTGGCAAGCATACAAGTGAGAATGTAACACCTCAACAGCCCAAACAAACAGCACCCTTAGACCATCTCCAACCCTCCATGTCATCTAGTTTCCATGATATTAAATACATTGCCACATAAGTAAAAATCCTATGTGGCAAGGGAGTTAATGAGGAGAGAGGAAAAAAAATGAAGAAACCATTTCTCATGGAAGAAACCATCTCTACACAAGAACCAAGAATAAAAACAAGATGATATGTGGATAAAAGGAGAGAGAAGAGAGATAATTGGATAAGAATTTAATTTGAAGACACCATCTATTGAATACATAGTTTCTACACATAGTGTCTATATGACATGGCAAGTATGAAAACTACTTTATAGTTTCTGGGTTGGGAATGGCCTTAGGTATGTCGTGTACATGTAGTGATTTGTGCGCCTTACGTGGGATGGAAAATAAATCCTGATGTTAGACTGTCAGCAAACATGATAATTTCGGACTAGCTATTTATCGACAACTTTTCCCTAGTCGGTACATTCCATTAGGGACTAACTATACATATTGATAAATTTTCTCTTAAAATTTTATTAGATGTAAATATATTACAATCATACTATGGCCATGTTTAGTTCCTCCAAAAATTTTTGACGTATACGGACACACATTTGAAATACTAAACGTAGACTAATAAAAAAAAATTACAGATTCCGCCTGTAAACTGCGAGACGAATTTATTAAGCCTAATTAATCCGTCATTAGTAAATGTTTACTGTATCACCACATTGTCAAATCATGGCGTAATTAGGCTCAAAAGATTCGTCTCGTAATTTACATGCAAACTGTGCAATTGGTTTTTTTCGTCCACATTTAATGCTTGATACATGTGTCCAAACATTTGATGTGACGGAATTTTTGGAAGTTTGAAGGGAACTAAACACAACCTATAATACATTTTAACTTGCATGTAAATACAATAAAATTTATATATAACATTAATCCAAACTTTCAATCTAATTATAGTTGCAAATTATAAAGTTACTAGCAAAATGCCCATGCTTCGCTACGGGTAAAGGAACGGTTAAATTCTATGAAGTACATCGTTAACATGTATATAATAATGTTCCAATATAGGCAAATTGTTCATTGCGTTAATGATAATCAAGATGGATAAAAATATTCCTGTTTAGCTCGCATCGCGAAAGAAAAAATTAAATTAAAACATATTAAATTCTAATTTAATGAAATATAATTTTTTTTGCAATATTAATTACACTCTTTGAAATTATAGCAAAAGTGCTAGTGCTTTGCAACGGGAAGTGTATAGACCAGAAAATTGAGGAAAAGTTAAGAAAAATCTACACTATGTAATTAATTAAAATACAAATTTTCTAAAATATTTAATATTTTAAGTAGGTAGGTGTAAAACTAAATTAATTGACAAGTAAAGTAAGTGTGAGAAATAAAATGACATGGTTAAGTAAGTGTGAGAAATAAAATGATATGGTTCAATTTAATTTTATTAAATTCTTCATGATTAGTTATGCTCTTTGGAATTTTATTTAAATTTTCAGAGCTTAATTGCTATTTTTAATAATACAAACATCATTTAACAATTATTTAATTGGAAAAAAGAATAAAAATCCTCCCTTTTAGGTTTGGGCCGAATATGGCAAAGTTTATATTACCTCCCTTTTGCCTATCCTATGTATCTGGACTATTCTTTCTCCGTTGAAGTTCATTTTACGTCCTCATGCAAACACGCGGTCCATTCAGCGGCCCACTAATGTGGTGGCCCAATAGGCCGACGGCCCGATGCGGGAGCAGCTGGAGCCGTCCGATCGAATGAACGGTCTAGATTGATCCTAACCTAAATAAATACCCAAAACCTAACCCTAGAATACATTCCCCCCTCCCTCCCCCCCGGCACCACCCTCCCCCGCGAGCGGCGGCGTCGGCGGCGGAGGCGCTGTAGGAACGAGATGTCGACTAGAGGGGGGGTGAATAGGCGATTTAAAACTAAATGACACCTAATCAAAACTAACCTAAGTTGCTAGGCTTGGTGAGGATCAATTCTAACTAAGCAACTAAGTTATGTTTTGCAAACCTAGGGTGATAGTGGCTCAATTATATCTCTAGGAAAGTAAATCACTCCTATGTCAATGTTTAGCAATCCTAGGGTGATATGATCTCAAGTTTATCTCTAGAAAAGTAAATTGCACAAATGTAAATGCGACAATCAAATGAGAGAAGGAGACAAGAGATTTTTCACCGAGGTTCGGAAACTCACCGGTTTACTACTCCCCGTTGAGGCGAGCCCAACTCCACCGCTCAACCACGAAGCCACCGCACGCCCCCTTCGTCAAGGGGTGGGCAAGGCGAAAGCTGGCCCACGGAGAGGACTACCCAAGCCTCGATCACCAGGGTAGTTCTTCCTTCACTCCGAAGGTGGTGAACTCCAAACCACTCACAAACGGGCATCGGGCCTCCTCCACAATCTTCTTGGAGAGATCACCGGGCAACTTCTCCACAAACCGTCTAGGAGGCGACAACCTCCAAGAGTAACAAGCAATGACCCAGCGTGGAGATGATCAAGTGCCACACTAGCTCTACAATGGAAGCAAATGCACTTGACTCTTGGCTAATCAACCCTTTAACACACTAGATGGATGAACACAAAGCTCAAGTGAGTGTGAGAGAGGTGCAAGGGGTGTATGCAATTGAATTGGGTGCCAAGAGAGCTCCCTTGCTGCTGGTGGGGGAGTATTTATACTCCCACCCACCAAAACTAGCCGTTGGGGGCGAAATCCCCCAACTTTGTGCTCTGCCGGTCTGATCGAAGGTATGTGGCCGGTCAGACCGTGCTACTCTGCAACGGCTAGAAAACTAGCCGTTGAAATGCTGTCAGAGGGCCCCATCGGCCTGGCCGGTCAGACCGGCGTAGAGTGGGCGGTCAGACCGGCCTCGGCTCGGTCAGACCGCCATCGGCTCGGTCTGACCGACTACGGCTCCGCCGGCTCTGTATCGGCCATCCCGCGCAGCATCATCTCGGCCTCTAGGGGGCCGGTCTGACCGCTCATGTGCTGCCGGTCAGACCGGCCCTATGCGACGGTCAGACCGCCGTCTTGCGGCCGGTCAGACCGGCCATGGCACGCCGGTCAGACCGCCACTATGTGGCCGGTCTGATCGTCCCTGGTCAGGTCGAACCCAGTGAATTTGCAAGTGAATGTGTGTGTGATGAAAAAGAGAACACAAATGAAAATACAATGACCTAATGTGGCAATTCAATCATCTCTATGCTAGGTCATTACCCCTCTTAATAGTACGGCGAAACTAGAAAATAAACTAGCAATTTTGATCGCCCTACACCTCGATCAATTCTAAACTAAAGCACTAGTTTTACCGTCTTCTTTCTCTTTGCTTTGCGTCGTCAATTTTAATCCATCGATAATCATCGATGCGCACATATGACGTGGACCTAACTTAAAATGTATAGCTCAAAGACAACGGTTAGTCCATAATTAGCGCTTGTCATTAATTACCAAAATTAACACCGGGGGCCTAGATGCTTCAATCTCCCCCTTTTTGGTAATTGATGACAAACACCACAAATATATATAATCAAACATAGAGCACATGGACATATATTGCATTGACAAGCAAAAGCTCCCCCTAAACATATGGATAACAAACACAAATATCAAATATGGAGCCAATGCACATTTCAATTTCACATTTCAACATAGCACAACACATATGCAAATTATAATGTGAACTTCACATATGAATCAACCGAATGCATAAGATGGTCACAAGTATATCAATGTCACACCAACCATCCATCATAGCACAAGTTCACATCAAGACCACATAAAGGGCTCACAAATAAATGTAGGCTATTACAAGACCACGAAGGGTCCAAATGACATAGAGAGTTTAACAAAACAACAAATAACACACAAGATAGAGTAATAGCCCATACTCATACAAAATATAGCCCAATCCTCCTTAACCTATTAAATATGAGGTGACTAACCTCACTACTACTAGTCCCAACCCAACAAAACATAAAACACACTTTTCTCCCCCTTTTGGCATCAAGCACCAAAAAGGTCTTCACTCGTGGGGAGGAGAAGGAGGACGCGCCGAAGTGGAAGGATGAGAAGCATCACGACGACGATGATACACAAATGCTTGGGAGCTCTCCAACATTTGGACTCGAGAATCCAATGTACCCACTCGAGTGTGCAATCTCCCCACAGAAGCATTCAAGTCTCCAACGTCCGTGCGCAAGCCACGAACATCCTCATGCAAAGTTTCATGCCCGGTAGACAAGCGTTGAATGCTTTCACTTAGGGTATTAATAGCCCCAAGTACCGGGTTGAAGTATTCGTTGGATTGCATTCCAAAATAGGCATACTGCGGATGAAAGAAGACATTTGGATCATACCCATGAGGAGGAGGAGGTGCTGAACTTGAGCTAGCTCCAGGATGAGAGGAGGGCGCCGTCCTAGGAGCACGGGGAGCTCCAGGCTGAAGGCGGGGCTTGTACTGCTTGTGCTTCTTCAAATTTGGCCCAGCAGCCCCAAGCTTGTCTTGAATCAATCTCATGATGTAAGGGGCATAATAGATACCCTGAGTGAAGGTCCCCTTAGAGATGGCAATCTCTTGCATCATGAGAGTCACAGTGTCGAACTGACGGCCCTGAATGATGGCATCGATAACGTGCCAAGCCACCCCCCTAATGTCATTATTGTTACCCAGGCGAGGGAGGATGGTAGCTCTCACAATCCTGTTAACCACACTCGGGATGGTTCTCAAGCCGGCAACCTTCCCATGTGTGTACCGCGCTCCATCTTCATAAAACTGAGAGAGGTAGTCCATGGAGAGCGGATTATGGGTGTGCTCCTCATGCAAGTCATCTCCAAAGTCCAAGCGAACATTGAGGAGCCGCCGGAATTGCCTCCTAGAGATAGAACACTGGAGGGTGTCGGACATCCACTTCATCTCACAATAGTCCCCGGCCACCCACACTGTAGCATAAAACTGCCGGATCAAATCTTCATTATAATCTTGCTTAAGAGTCACAATCCGGTCAATGCCAACAGTCCTGAAGAGATCCTGCAAGCCTTCAAACTCTGGAGTCTCATTAATGTCTCTCCAAGAGATCCACTTATGTTCTGCAAAAGCTTTCCCTGCATAGACTTGCTCATACACACTTTTCTGGAAAGCGGTGTGAAAACGGGGATTCGGGGTGTCCCGAGGCCTCAAAAACTGATGATGGTGCCTCAAGATGGTATACTGTGATGGATTCCGCATGTTCACAACACACTGGATGGAGGGATCAATGTTCATCTCATCACTTCCTTCATCCTCATCCTCTCCACTTCCACTGTCATCATCTCCACTTTCATCCTCGCTAGCCCCCTCAACATTGGCCTCAACCTCTTCATCACTTTGAGCGTAATCCTCTCCGCTCGATTCCTCAGGCTCACTCACGGGATCCGGAGTGGGCGCACGACGACCATGACGAGTGCGGGGAGGCATCACTGAAAAAACAGGAGCAAAGGATATATAAGCAATAATTTTAGAAACCACATAGTGAAGTGGGAGGAAGGGGAGTGCTGCCTGTCAGGGGCGGTCAGACCGAGAGCCACGGCCAGTCAGACCGCATGCCCAAAGTCGGTTAGACCGACGTCTCAAGGCCGGTCAGATCGCCAGCACTAGGCCGGTCAGACCGCCTCTGACAGTAGTACAACCGAATCCTTCCACAATCCACTCAAATGATTCTAAAAATTGCTAGGACAGTGTTGCACAAGATTGGAACATGAACATCAAGGTGTAGGACTATTTCATCAAGATTGAAGCAATGGGGGAAACTATCCTTAACCCTAGAGATTGAAATAGACCGATTTGAGAGCAATGCACAAGAGGGAGAGAGATTTACCGGTTGAAGGAGTTGAATCACACCAAGAAACTACCCTCTATTGGTGCAAATCGAAGAACACCTCTTCCTTCACCTAGGGTTCCATGCCATGGATCACAAACTCAATAAAAACTCAAATCAATCCATAGAATAGAGAGAGGAAGAGGAGGAAATTCACTTACGGTATAACCGGAGTGATTTTGACGATTGAACCGGATGGAGTTGGTGGAGGGAGGTGGATAGGGTTTGGGAGAGGAGAGAGGAGAAGAAATTTCGAGTTGGAGAAGTGAAGAGATGAGATGGGATGAAGAGGGGTCGGGTAGAAGGAGGAGGAGGAAGAAAGGACAAAGTCCTGGGCCCACCATCCCAGGCCGGTCAGACCGGCTATATGCGGCCGGTCAGACCGCCGGGGTGCTGCCGGTCAGACCGGGCCCAAGAAGCCGGTCAGACCGCGCATATAGCGCCGGTCAGACCGCCTGGCCCCCAGCCGACTGTGCACAGCCCTTGCACAGTTCGGCTACCCCCACACAATAAAATTCAACAAAAAAAATTTGATTTTTTGGAGCAATTTTGAAATGTGTGAGTTGAAATATTGCCAACCATTCATAATATTTGAAATTTATGAAGATTTGCAACAAAACTCACTTGAGTGCTAGGAGGTGACCTTTTATGGTCTATAGGGGTTTTTTTTGGGCGAATTTGATTTTCAAACAACTTTTGAAATATTTGGTTTTTGAATATGATTTGAATACCAAAAACATTTCAAATCCTCCTCTCTACCAATTTTATTTTGAAACTTTTCTCAAATTCCTTCTCAAACTCATTTTGGGGTTTAATCTCATTTTGGCCAAAAACAAGAATATAGTTTCTTCAAAAGAGAGCCAAAATGACATTTTCATTCAAAAATTATTTTTCTTGCAATATGAGGCTTGGAAAACATATAAGGACCCTTTTGAAACATTTTCCAAGAGATAGTTTTCCAATTACATTGATTTTGCAAAAGTTTTGACTTATGTTGACTTGGGCATTTTGAAAATACTACTAACATCACTAGTTGATTTGCTCACATATAAAAGGAAGTAGAACACATGCAAGAGTGCAAAACTCCCCCTTAATGTGACATGCTCCATTTTCGCAATGAAGAATCAAATGGCAATAAATCCAAAGCATAAGAGCAAATAGGAGCAAATATACAATATGCAAAAGAAGCAACTATGGTGCACCATCTCAAGCCACATTAGAGAAGTCTATGACATTTAACTCATTCCTCAACTTGCAAAAGCGGGTTTCATCAAGAGGCTTGGTAAAGATGTCGGCTAGTTGATCCTCGGTTCTTATGTGGCTAATGACTATGTCACACTTGGCAACATGGTCTCTTAGGAAGTGATGGCGTATGTCAATATGCTTGGTTCTAGAATGTTGGACTGGGTTATTTGCTATCTTTATGGCACTATCATTGTCACATAGGAGTGGGGTTTTGGTGAAGGATATGCCATAATCCAACAAGGTTTGTTTCATCCAAAGCAATTGGGCACAACAATTACCTGCCGAAACATATTCCGCCTCGGCGGTAGAGAGGGCTACGGAGTTTTGTTTCTTGGATGACCATGACACAAGGGATCTACCAAGCATTTGGCAACTACCGGATGTGCTATTTCTATCCACTTTGCAACCGGCATAATCCGAATTGGAATAGCCAACAAACTTAATTTTTGCACCTTTTGGGTACCACAAGCCAATAGTAGAGGAATGCTTTAAATATCTTAGAATACTTTTCACGGCCACTAAGTGACACTCCTTAGGAGCGGCTTGAAACCGTGCACACATGCAAACACTAAACATGATATCCGGCCTAGATGCGGTAAGATAAAGCAAGCTACCAATCATAGAACGATAAAGCTTTAAATCTACCGGTTTACCTCCCTCATCAAGGTCGAGATGCCCGTTGGTTGCCATAGGTGTCTTGATGGGCTTCGCATCCTCCAAGCCAAATCTCTTGAGTAGATCCTTGATATACTTGGTTTGGCTCACGAACGTCCCATCCTTGAGTTGCTTGATTTGAAGTGCAAGGAAGAAGCTCAACTCTCCAATCATGGACATCTCAAATTCCCTAGACATCATATCACCAAATTCCTTGCAAAATACCTCACTAGTAGAACCGAATATGATGTCATCAACATAAATTTGACACACAAAGAAATCATCACCAATGATTTTTGTGAAAAGAGTGGTGTCAACTTTTCCAATTTTGAAATCCTTTGAAAATAAAAAATCTCTCAATCTTTCATACTGACGGAGCTCGTGGCTCCTCACCGGGAGACCGCGCAGGCCCCCCTTTGCCGGTTCGGCCGGGGGCTTAGGGTGAGATCTCAAGCTCTCTCTCTCTCTCTGTATATGGAAAGATCACCCGCCCGCAAGACACACGAGACACGGCGATGTATACAGGTTCGGGCCGCCGCGAAGCGTAATACCCTACTCCTGTGTTTTTGTGGATTTGTGTATGGACAAGTTACAAAGGATTAACTCCCTTTCCCCTCAGCCTTCCAAAAGGGAAAAAATCCTCCTCTAAATGGGCAAGGTCCTCCTTTTATATCTTAAGGGGATACCACATGCACCTTTCTCTTTCCAAACTGGACTGTTCTTTTTCTCTTTAATGGGCGGAGATCGGTACGGTTTCCATCCGGGAGCCCTTCTGATGGGACAGCCCACACCTACCCCCACCTCCCCCGAAGACAGAGATGACGCGGGACCGTGGCTGTCTGTCGATGACGCGACCAGTGCCAGACCGGTCATTCTTGTCCACCACGCGTCAGCTTAACAACGTGCATGTTTGCCCTTCTTCGTGTAACACCTTGCCTGTAATGGTTAGGATGAAGCCTGGTATAAATCTGACCAGGGCTAACGTGCCATCTCTAAGAGATAACACGCTAGCTCCGGCTTGAGACGAGTGCCTAGAGGCTTTCGTCTTGACGGGATGGGGCAAGGCGTACATCAGACCGCCAGTCGCCACCTAACCCGTGATCTGACCGGTCTGTGACTGGTCACAGACCGGATAAAGGAACGCGCTGTACTGCGCTGCATGCAGCGTGACACGCTTGACCAGACTGCAATAAATGCTGTTAGGTGAGCACAGCTGTGCTCACTTATCCCATATATGTGGCGCAGACTTCCTTAAGGGGTCGGGGTGCCTCGGCCCTCGGGGCCGGGGCAAGCGCAACCCGACCCCCCCCTCGGGGGAAATCAGGAGGAGGGCGGACACCTCACCCTCGGGCCCGACGTCCCCGAAGGTGCCAGGCCACGTCGGCGATTGCGTCTGCCTCAAGCCTCTGGTCATGATACTCCCGGTCCCATATCACCGACAGTAGCCCCCGGCGTTATGCCAGAGCAATTTCCCTTCCCAAGGGAAGCGGTCAGGTGTGACGCCACCCCTAAAGCCTGGTGACAGGTGGGACCGGTCTCCGTAGTTGGGCAAAATACCCAACGGTCTCAATCCATGCACATTGGTATTGGTAACTTTGGTTGTCCATAATGGGCGGTCTATTCAAGACTGCCACACCACTTGAGCAGCGCGCGAATCTGGGTGAGCAGATTGGTCTCGCCCGGAGATACGGTAGCGCCGCTTCGGTCGGCGAGCGTAATTAACGTGCGCACGATACAATCCATTTCGATTGCCACAACCGCATATCCACTTCATGCGCCGTAAGCGGGCGAATGGGATTAGTGGAAGCGTGGGCACGGGAAACGAGGGAGCGAGATAGCGAGATACGAGGGAGCGAGGTAGTGGGCGCGAGAAACGAGGAGCCAGGCCCAGCGATGGCAAGGGTATAAAAGCATCGAGAAAAGGATTTGCTTCCTTCCTTTCGCCATTGTTCCTCTTGCCTTCGCCGCCTGAGCTCTAACTCTTTCTCTGCTACGCCCTACTTTCGCCACACGCGCTCGTTCTTAATCATCTCTTCCTCCACCGCCATGGCACGGGGCTCTGCTCTGCTCGACGGCAGTGTACTACCGCC
Source organism: Oryza sativa Japonica Group (assembly GCF_034140825.1). Classification (NCBI taxonomy): domain Eukaryota; kingdom Viridiplantae; phylum Streptophyta; class Magnoliopsida; order Poales; family Poaceae; genus Oryza; species Oryza sativa. The sequence continues at coordinate 24,610,171 of NC_089040.1, read as the reverse complement.
TTCCCGCATCGTGAGCGAGAGGCACGCCGGACTGCCGCGCCGCTTCATGCCGGAGTCCGCCACCGGTCGGGAGATAGTGATGCTGGGCGAGGGGCGCCCGGCACCAGACTACCCGAGGCGGTCCATCTTCTTCCTCCCCTTCGCAATGGCTGGGCTGGTCCCGCCATTTTCTTCTTTCTTCATGGATGTCCTGGAGTCCTACGATCTCCAGATGGCGCACCTCACCCCTAATGCGGTGATGACATTGGCCATCTTCGCGCACCTGTGCGAGATGTTCATTGGGGTGCGCCCCTCTCTTCAGCTGTTCCGGTGGTTCTTCACCGTGCAGTCGGTGTCACCGCCGTCGGCGGTTGGCGGCTGCTACTTCCAGCCGCGGGGGCCGGTGTTGAACCGCTACATCCCCTGCGTCCTCCGCAAGAAGTGGGACGACTGGAAGAGCGACTGGTTCTACACCCCCCTCGCCAACGAAGCGCGCCTCCGACTTCCAAGCCAGCCCCCGGCGCAGGTCTCCAGCTGGCGGGCGCCGGTAGATCTGGGGGAGGACTACGACGCCGTCCTCGACCGCCTGGCGGGCCTGCGATCCCAGGGGCTCACCGGGGCCATGGTGTACGGCGATTACCTCCGTCGCCGGATTGCGCCGCTCCAACGGCGCGCCCGGAGCGCCTGGGAGTACACTGGGCCTGAAGACTACATGCGGACCCACCAGGGAGCCAGATGGGATTGGGCTCCCGAGGACTTCAAGATCGTGGTCCAAAGGGTGCTGAATCTTAGCTCCGTGGAGGCGTCTCGCATTCCTCAGGAGATCCTCCCCCTCTGCAGCGATCCCGACCGCGCCTCCATTCTAACCATTATGATGGGGGTCGGGGCCTCAGAGGAGAGAGCCCCTAAGGGCCACGACGGCGCGGGCGAGCGCCGCCGGGGGGAACAATCTGCCCCAGGAGGGGGTCGTGCTTCTGGGCCCCGCGTCGGGGGCTCGGGGAGCAGCCGCCCTGCCGACGCCCAGGGGAAGAGGAAGTTGGGAGGAACACCTCCCCCATCTCCTCCCCGAGGGGGCGGGGCGGCGCGTGCCAGCAGTCGGCGCCCGGAGGGGGCCGCGCCGACGTCGCAGCCCGAGGGGGAGCGCAAGAAGAAACGGCTCCGCAAGACGGGGGAGACGGAACCATGCCGGGGAAACCTGATTTCCCCTCCAAGGTGGTCATTCAACCGACCCCCTCGCAGGTTCGTCTCACTCTCATTGCAACCATCTTTCTCCCAAAAGGAAGTTTTTTCTTACTCATTTTGTTCGTCTTCTGGTTTTTTCTTCTGCTTCAGCGATGTCCCGTCGCATTCCTCCCGCCACCCCAAGTCCGGCCAGTCCGAGGCCGAAGATCCTGCGGCCGCGGAGGAGCGGAGGCGAGAATCTGACCGGCGTGAAGCCGTAGACCGCCTTCGGGAAGCTGAAGAGGCCGCCCGGGAGGCCGCCCGGATTCGCCAAGCGGAGGAAGCTGCTCGGGAGGAGGCCGCCCGGGCTGAGGAAGCCGCTAAGGAGGAGGCCGCCCGGGCTCGCCAGGCTGAGGCAACAGCTGCTGCTGGCGCGTCAACTGGGCCCACTCCTTCGGGCAACCCTCAGGCGACAGCCTCCGGGGAGGCTCGCGACGAGGCCGCGGGCACATCGCCTGGGCCCACCTCCCCGGGCGACGCCCAGGATCAAACGGGTCCGGGGGACATCCCCGAGCCCAGCACGTCCTCCGGGGGGCCGAGCCGCATCGCCTTCTCTCCAAGGCGGCTCTTCTCCTCATCTTCCGTCGCCCCGCTGAGCGCCGAGCCCATTCTGCAGGCCTTGGCCGCCGCAAACACCGCGGTGCTGGATGGGTTTAGCGCCCAAGTGGAGGCCCTGCGCGCGGAACGAGCGGAGCTCGAGGCCGCATGGGCACGCGTTGAGGAGGGGCGGCGCTCGGTGGACGCCATGGTGGAGGTGGGCCGTAAAGCTCACCGCCGTCACGTCTCGGAGCTTGAAGCCCGGAAGGCGGCGCTGACGGAGATCGCTCGTGAGGTGGAGGAGGAGCGAGCGGCCGCCCTCATCGCTACCACCACGATGATTGCGGCGCAAGACGCCCTCCGCCTTCAAAACGCCAGCCGGGAGGCGGAGCTGAAAGAAAAGCTCGACGCCGCCCAGGGAGTCCTTGACTCCGCCGCTGCCCGAGAGCGGCGGGTAACAGAGACTGAGGCGGCGTCCCGGCGGCGCGAGGAGTCCCTTGAGGCCCGTGCTATGGCGCTGGAAGAACACGCCGGCGCCGTGGAGAAAGGCTTGACGGGCCGCGAGGCCGCCGCTACTCTCCGGGAGGCGACGCTGGCGGCGCACGAGGCCGCCTGCGCCGAGGAGGAGTGCGCGCTCCGCCTCCGCGAGGACGCACTCGCTGAGCGGGAGCGAGCTCTCGAGGAGGCTGAGGCCACGACCAAACGGCTGGCGGACAGCCTGTCCCTTCGCGAGGCGGCGCAGGAGGAGCAGGCGCGCCGCAATCTTGAATGCGTCCGCGCCGAGAGAGCCGCATTGGAGCAGCGGGCTGCTGACCTCGAGGCGCGGGAAAAGGAGCTGGACGCGAGGGCGCATATCGGTGGGGCGGCCGCGGGCGAAAGCGACTTAGCCGCCCGCCTCGCAGCTGCCGAACACACCGTCGCCGATATGCAGCGAGCGCTGGACTCCTCCACCGGGGAGGCCGAGGCCCTTCGCTTGGCGGGCGAGATTGGGCTCGACATGCTTTGGGATGCGGTCTCCCGCCTGAAGCGCGCCGGTCGGCAAGCGGGCCTCTGGAAAGGCCAGACGACGGTGCCCCCCACCAATCTGGAAGGCCTCGCTCCGCACCTCAACAGGATGGCCTGGGTTCTCGAACAACTCCCCGAGGAGCTTGAGAAGACCATCAAGTCATCCTCGAGGGACCTCGCGCGGGGAGCGGTCGAACTCGTGCTGGCGAGTTACCAGGCCCGGGACCCCAACTTCTCTCCATGGATAGCGCTGGAGGAGTTCCCCCCCCCGGGACCGAGGACGATGCGCGCGCGCGGGTCCGGGATGCCGCCAACCACATCGTCCAAAGCTTCGAGGGGTCGGCCCCTCGGCTCGCGTTCGCCCCCAGCTCCGACGAGGAGGGCGACGCCAGCGGTGAGGATGACGGTGGCGACGAGGCCGGCGACCCGGGCACATTGGAATGAGCCCCCAGGCCCCCGCCAATCTCCAATTTTTTCTTTTTCTTTCTTCTTTTTGTATAGATCAACTTAATCTGCAATCAAAAATGATGAAAAATTTCTTATGTTAACTTTATTTTGCTATGCATATGAGTTGAGGATGATTTGTGCCGTGGTCCTTTTGCATCTTAGCTTGATTTAAGGGCTCGTGCTCAAGTCCCGATCCTCAAATGGCTCGGGTCGGGGCTAGTGCCTGGGGAGATCCACATGTCGAGACTGGCCAGGCCGGGAACATGGTGACCGAGGGTTATGGGTGACCCGATTGTGGGTTTTTGCCGATTCCCCCCCGGAGTTCACCACGCCCCGGGGCACGGCTCGGTTCTGGGCCCCGCTTGGCGATTTTAGCTGACCGAACCGAGCCCCCGAGGGTAAGGTTGAGCACGAGTGACCTTATTTCAAGTTAAGATTCTTCAGAAGGAAAAACGGCACAGACACAACCTTTAGGAAACTGAAACTGCTTTTATTGAAATGCTGAAATAAGAAAAGTAAGGCTGTGCATGTGTGGTAGCCCCCGGCTAACCCTGCACACCCGAGGGGGGTGCGGGGTTAGCCCGAGCCCAAAACCTGACACCCGACCCCCCTCCTCAGGGGTAGAAGCGACGAAGGTGTTCGATGTTCCACGGGTTTGGCAGCTCAGTGCCGTCGCCCGTGGCCAGCCGTACGGAGCCCGGCCGGGGGACACCGATCACTCGATACGGACCCTCCCACATTGGTGAGAGCTTGCTCAGTCCAGCACGCGTTTGGACGCGGCGTAGGACGAGGTCGTCGACGCAGAGTGATCGGGCCCGGACGTGGCGCTGATGGTAGCGCCGCAGGCTCTGCTGGTAGCGCGTGGCTCGGAGGGCCGCGCGCCGCCTTCGCTCTTCCAAGTAGTCGAGGTCATCTCTACGAAGCTGATCTTGATCAGCCTCGCAGTACATGGTGGTCCGAGGAGACCTCAGGGTGAGCTCGGATGGGAGAACCGCTTCTGCGCCGTAGACGAGGAAGAAAGGCGTTTCCCCGGTCGCTCGGCTTGGTGTGGTTCGGTTTGCCCAGAGCACCGCTGGTAACTCCTCGATCCATGAATCGCCGTGCTTCTTGAGAATATTGAAGGTCTTGGTTTTAAGGCCTTTGAGGATTTCTGCATTGGCGCGCTCCACTTGGCCATTGCTTCTGGGGTGGGCAGGTGAGGCGAAGCAGAGCTTGATGCCCATGTCTTCGCAGTAGTCGCCGAAGAGTTCACTAGTGAATTGGGTGCCATTATCCGTAATAATTCGGTTAGGCACTCCAAAACGGGCCGTGATGCCCTTAATGAATTTAAGAGCAGAGTGCTTATCGATCTTGACAACCGGATAAGCCTCGGGCCACTTAGTGAACTTGTCGATCGCAACATACAGATACTCAAACCCGCTCGGGGCCCGTTTGAACGGTCCCAGGATATCAAGCCCCCAGACAGCAAATGGCCATGACAGTGGTATGATCTGCAGGGCCTGGGCCGGCTGATGGATTTGCTTGGCGTGGAACTGACACGCTCTGCATCGCCGGACCAGATCGACTGCATCATTGAGAGCTGTCGGCCAATAAAATCCTTGACGAAAGGCCTTGCCAACCAGGGTGCGCGAGGCGGAATGGGCTCCGCACTCGCCCTCATGGATGTCAGCAAGAAGCTCAACGCCTTGTTCCTGAGGAATGCACTTCAGGAGGATTCCGTTAGCCGCGCGCCGATAGAGGGTCCCTTCTACCAGCACGTAGCGTTTGGAAATGCGTTGTACGCGTTCACTCCCTTCGCGGTCCTCAGGTAGAGTCTTATCTGTGAGGTATGTTTGGATCTCAGAGATCCAAGCAATCAATCTAAGGGAGCTTGGAGCGCTCCCTTCGGGTCCCGAGGCCTGGACTCCGACGGGCCTCGGGGGCCGGTCAGGCTCATCCGTCTCCCCTAAGGGGTCGGGTCGCGCCGACGGCTGGGTAAGCCTTTCTTCAAAGGCGCCCGGTGGGGTCTGGGCTCGCGAGGACGCGAGCCGCGAGAGTTCGTCGGCTATCATGTTATCCCGTCTGGGCACATGCCGAAGCTCTATCCCGTCAAAATGACGCTCCATACGCTGCACTTGGCGTACATAGGCGTCCATTTGCGGGTCAGAGCACCGGTACTCCTTACAGACCTGGTTAACGACCAGCTGGGAATCGCCTAACACCAGGAGACGGCGGATCCCCAGTCCGGCTGCCACCCTGAGTCCGGCAAGGAGTCCCTCGTACTCTGCCATATTATTGGTCGCTCGAAAGTCGAGGCGGACCAGGTATCTGAGGACGTCTCCGTTTGGAGAGGTCAACGTGACCCCCGCACCAGCGCCCTGGAGAGACAGAGAACCGTCGAACTGCATCACCCAGTAGGTGGTGCGAGGCAGCTGAGAGGGGTCCGTGCTGGCCTCGGGTATTGAGACGGTCTCTGGAGCCGGGGTCCACTCTGCCACAAAATCGGCGAGGGCCTGGCTCTTGATAGCGTGGCGTGGTTCAAAATGCAGATCGAACCCAGAAAGCTCGATTGCCCATTTTACCACTCGTCCTGTACCCTCTCGATTATGCAAGATTTGCCCGAGGGGGTAAGACGTAACCACAGTGACCCGATGCGCCTGGAAATAATGGCGCAGTTTCCTCGAGGCCATCAGAATAGCGTAAAGCATCTTCTGGGCCTGAGGGTATCGGGTCTTGGCGTCCCGGAGGGCCTCACTAACAAAGTAGACAGGCCGCTGCACCTTTCGGCGGGGCCGACCCTCTTTGCTAGGGGCCGCATCCCCGGGGCGTTCTTCGTCCAAGTGGCCTCTCGGGGCGCACTCGTTTTCTGTGCCGATGACCTCGGGGTCGGAGGATGACAGGAGCGGCCTTCCCACAGTGGCCTCGGGGCCGTCCTGGGGGTCGGGGGCTCCTGGCATCGTCGGACAAGCGGGCAAAGGTCCTACTCCGGTCGTCAGGGGCCTCAGGCCTCCGTTCGGCTCGGGGGCCTCTTCTCCCTGCTCTTTCCCGGGTCGAGTCAGCACAGGGTTAGCCTTGGGGTCAAAGGGCGTTAAGTGCGGCCTTCCCGCAGTGGCCTTGGGGCCCTCCTGAGGGTCGGGGGCACCTAGCACCGTCTGACAAGCGGGCAGAGGGCCGACTCCGGTCGTCAGGGGCCGTAGGCCACCGTCCGACTCGGGGGCCTCTCCTCCCCGCTCGCTCCCGGGCCAAGTTAGCACAGAATGGGGGTGCACGAAATGAGGATTATTTTCATCGCGCTCCACAACCAACGCTGCACTAACTACTTGGGGGGTCGCCGCTAAGTAAAGTAGCAGGGGCTCATTTGGCTCCGGGGCGACTAGAACCGGGGGAGAGCTGAGATATGCCTTTAACTGAGTGAGGGCATGTTCAGCTTCCTCCGTCCAAGTAAACGGCCCCGAGCGCTTGAGGAGCTTAAACAAGGGTAGCGCCTTCTCTCCCAGCCTTGATATGAAACGACTTAGGGCGGCCATGCAACCGGTGACGCATTACACATCCCTAAGTTTGCTGGGGGGGCGCATCCGCTCAATAGCTCGAATCTTCTCGGGGTTGGCCTCAATGCCTCGGGCAGAGACCAAGAACCCGAGAAGCTTGCCCGCAGGTACACCAAACACACACTTATCGGGGTTCAGCTTTATGCGGGCGGAGCGGAGGTTCTCAAAAGTTTCCGCTAGATCTGAAAGTAAAGTTTCTTGGTTGCGCGTTTTTACAACCAAGTCATCGACATAAGCCTCAACATTACGTCCTATTTGGCTACCCAAAGAAATTCGAGTAGTACGTTGAAAAGTAGGACCTGCATTCTTTAACCCGAAGGGCATTGATATATAACAATAGGTTCCTACGGGGGTAATGAACGCAGTTTTTTCCTCATCCTCCCTAGCCATGCGAATTTGATGGTAACCAGAGTATGCATCTAGAAAACACAAAAGGTCGCACCCCGCAGTGGAGTCGACGATCTGATCTATGCGAGGCAAGGGGTAAGGATCCTTAGGACATGCCTTGTTAAGGTCGGTGTAGTCGATGCACATCCGAAGCTTGCCGTTCGCCTTGGGAACGACCACCGGGTTCGCCAGCCACTCCGGATGGATGACTTCACGGATGAATCCGGCCTCCAGAAGTCTCGCCATCTCCTCGCGGATGAAGGCTTGACGCTCCGGGGCCTGCCGCCGCACTTTCTGCCGGACCGGCCTTGCGCCCGGCCGCACGGCGAGACGGTGCTCAATCACCTCCCTGGGGACCCCGGGCATGTCCGCTGGTCTCCATGCGAAGACGTCAGCGTTTGCCCGCAGAAAGGAAACGAGCGCGTCTTCCTATTTGCCATCCAGAAGACCACCGATCCGTGTGGTCTTGGATGGGCCGTCGCCCAAGGCAACCTCCTTGACCGGGACCTCGTCGCATGTGGCAATCCGCTGCCTCGGGGCGGTGGGGGCGGAGGCGCCAAGCCTCTCGTCACCACCCTCGGGCTTGGTCGCAGCAGCGAGGTGGTCCGCGCGCTGCTCCATGCAGGCGAGCGCGACTTTAAGGTCGCCACGGACAGAGATGGGGCCACTGGGGCCCGGCATCTTCATCTGGAGGTAGGCGTAGTGGACCGCCGCCATAAACTTCACCAACGCGGGCCTCCCTAGGACCGCGTTGTAGGGCAGACTGAGGTCCGCCACATCGAAGTTCACCCGCTCCGTGCGGAAGTTGGCTGATCCACCAAAGGTGACCGGTAGGTCGATGTGACCTAACGGCCATGTGTGCCCCGGCGTCACACCAATGATCGGTTGAGACAGCTGGAGCACCATCCCCGGGGCCTTGATAGCATCAAAGGCCGCGGGGGAAAGGATGTTGAGAGCCGCTCCTCCATCTATGAGGACACGCCCCAACTTCACATTGCAGATGGTGGGGGAAACTACCATCGCAACCTGCCCTCCCCGGGCAATGCACGGTGGGTGGTCGGTCTGGTCGAAGGTGAGAGCAACCTCCGACCACCGCGCCCGACGCATCGCCTCATGAGTAGGGGCCATGGCCAGAAGCTCTCGCTTCATAGCCTTGAAGCTCCGGCGAGAGACGTGAGCACACGCTCCTCCATCGACGGTGGCAATGGTGGCCCCAGGTTCTTGGAAACCTAGGTCATCATCACCATCATCGATGTCAAAAGCGGGGGCCTTCTGTCTGGCCTCACTTCGCCGTTTACCGGAGGGAACTGCCGCAGACTTGCCCTCACGGCGTTCCTGCCTCCTGTCCTCCTCCCACTTCCTCGTTCGCTCAGCCAAGTTTTTGACTGCGCGACAGTCCGCGAGATCGTAGAGGGAGGTGTTGTGGACAGAGCACCACTTGCTGGCTGGGCGCTCCCGGATGGGAGTACCAGCCTCTTTCTTTTTGTCGCTCGCAGGCCTCCCCTTTCGGGTGGCCCGCGGAGCGCCCTCGACGGCGAGGACGTGACCCTCGTCGCCGGAATGGGCTGACCTTTTCTTCCTCCTCCTGTCACGCCGCCCTGTCTGAGCGGCGGATCCGGGAGCGGCCGAAGCTGCCACACCGGAACCGGAGGGGTTCCAGGTCCAGGCCTCCTCCTTACGAGCCACTCGGTCCGCGAGCTGAAAAAGCTCTGCGGTAGTCTGGGGCTCTTTGGAGGCAATCTTTTCGAGCATGCGGTTGTGCCGCACACCCCCCCTGAACGCGTAGATCACCGCGTGTGCAGGGATGCAAGGTATAGTATTGCGGACTTGGCAGAAACGCTGAATGTACGAGCGAAGCGACTCATCATCGCCTCGCTGTACTGCATGCAAGTCCGCTTCTTCGCCTGGGCGCGGATATGTGCCTTGAAAGTTCATGGTGAACTGTTGGCACAGATCCTCCCAGGAGTGGACCGACGCGGGTGGCAGGTTCATTAGCCAACCCCGCGCCTGTCCCTTCAGGGCCATGGGAAAGAAATTCGCCATGACCCTGTCGTCTCCCCCAGCGGCCTCGATCCCGGTCGTATAGACCTGGAGAAACTCGGTGGGGTTGACGCTCCCATCATACTTCTCGGTGATGGTGGGCCGGAACCTTGGGGGCCAACGGACATTCCGAAGACTCGCCACAAAGGCTCTACAGCCAACACCACCAACCGGGGGCACGGAGGGCTGATCCTCACGTCCATGTCGAGGTGACACCCTGGACGAAGAGGCACCCTCCGTTGCGCGGGGAGCACGCCGATCACTACGTCGGCGCTCGATGTCGAGGCGGGCATCCGGCTCTTCATGCTGATCCTCCCGAGTCGGAGGTGCCGACGAGGGAGTGGTAGCCGAATGGCGTGCAGCAGCCGCCGCTCGCCGCGCCCTCCGTCTTGACGACGCGGAACCGGTAGTGGCGGCGCCGGAGGTCCTGGTGGTGGCGGACCGTCCGCCAGCACCCAGGCGTTGCTGTGCCGTCATGACCAAGTTGGCCACGTCGTCCAGCCATCGCTGGGCTGGAGACTCCGGGTCAGGGACGACAGGCGGGTGACGTAGGAGCGCGCCAACAGCCTGAAGCGCGCCTTGAGGCGTGCTGCCGTCGCCGTAGACGAGGAGGCGACGCTCCCCATCTCGCCGTTCTCCTGCACCACCCGCGACTGGCGATGCTGCGGATTTTTCGACTCTCTCGAGCGCCTCCCCCCGCTTGGGACTTTGGCGTGGAGGAGGTGGGGGAGTGCGAGCTCGACGGCGTGGGTTTGGCTCCCCGTCGTCGCCGCTCACACTCGGAGAGAGATCGTGTGCCTTTGCTTGCTCGGCCATTAGGCTGAACAAGAAAAACTTGGCGCACACGGAAGAGTCTGAGAGCTCAGAAAACACACACTGAGCCCCCTACCTGGCGCGCCAGATGACGGAGCTCGTGGCTCCTCACCGGGAGACCGCGCAGGCCCCCCTTTGCCGGTTCAGCCGGGGGCTTAGGGTGAGATCTCAAGCTCTCTCTCTCTCTCTGTATATGGAAAGATCACCCGCCCGCAAGACACACGAGACACGGCGATGTATACAGGTTCGGGCCGCCGCGAAGCGTAATACCCTACTCCTGTGTTTTTGTGGATTTGTGTATGGACAAGTTACAAAGGATTAACTCCCTTTCCCCTCAGCCTTCCAAAAGGGAAAAAATCCTCCTCTAAATGGGCAAGGTCCTCCTTTTATATCTTAAGGGGATACCACATGCACCTTTCTCTTTCCAAACTGGACTGTTCTTTTTCTCTTTAATGGGCGGAGATCGGTACGGTTTCCATCCGGGAGCCCTTCTGATGGGACAGCCCACACCTACCCCCACCTCCCCCGAAGACAGAGATGACGCGGGACCGTGGCTGTCTGTCGATGACGCGACCAGTGCCAGACCGGTCATTCTTGTCCACCACGCGTCAGCTTAACAACGTGCATGTTTGCCCTTCTTCGTGTAACACCTTGCCTGTAATGGTTAGGATGAAGCCTGGTATAAATCTGACCAGGGCTAACGTGCCATCTCTAAGAGATAACACGCTAGCTCCGGCTTGAGACGAGTGCCTAGAGGCTTTCGTCTTGACGGGATGGGGCAAGGCGTACATCAGACCGCCAGTCGCCACCTAACCCGTGATCTGACCGGTCTGTGACTGGTCACAGACCGGATAAAGGAACGCGCTGTACTGCGCTGCATGCAGCGTGACACGCTTGACCAGACTGCAATAAATGCTGTTAGGTGAGCACAGCTGTGCTCACTTATCCCATATATGTGGCGCAGACTTCCTTAAGGGGTCGGGGTGCCTCGGCCCTCGGGGCCGGGGCAAGCGCAACCCGACCCCCCCCTCGGGGGAAATCAGGAGGAGGGCGGACACCTCACCCTCGGGCCCGACGTCCCCGAAGGTGCCAGGCCACGTGGGCGATTGCGTCTGCCTCAAGCCTCTGGTCATGATACTCCCGGTCCCATATCACCGACACATACCAATCCCTAGGAGCTTGTTTTAAACCATAAAGAGCTTTTGAGAGTTTGTAAACATGGTTAGGATTTTTAGGATCTTCAAAATCGGGAGGTTGTTCAACAAAGACAAGTTCGGCAATTTCACCATTTAAAAAAGTACTTTTCACATCCATTTGAAATAGTTTTATGTCAAAGCATGATGCAAATGCAAGAAGGATGAGAACAGCCTCAAGTCTTGCCACGGGGGCAAAAGTTTCACCAAAGTCCAAACCTTCAACTTGTGTGAAACCTTGTGCCACCAACCTTGCCTTGTTTCTCACCACCAACCCGTTCTCATCTTGTTTGTTCCTAAAGACCCACTTTGTCCCTATGACATTGTGGTCTCTAGGTCTTTCAACCAAAGTCCACACCTTGTTTCTTGCAAAGTTGTTGAGCTCTTCGTGCATAGCCTTCATCCATTCCGGATCACAAAGTGCTTCATCTACATGTTTTGGCTCAAGACAAGAAACAAACGAGTAATGTTCACAAATCGAAACGACACGAGATCGAGTTTGAACACCCTTACTAATGTCACCCAACACTTGATCAATTGGGTGATCCTTGGAAAGAGCGGTGTGTATCCTTGGTGGCATAGGTGGATCTTGTGCCTTCTCCTCCTCCACTTCAACTTGAGCTTGACTTGGCGTAGCGGAAGTAGATGGCTCATCTTGAGTGGAGGTGGATGGCTTGTCTTCCACTTCAATAGGCTTGACATCTCCAATAGACATGTTCTTCATAGCTCTCATCAAGCCTTCATCACCTACATCATCCAAATTCTCGTGCCCCTCTTGGGAGCCATTAGTTTCATCAAATTGAACAACGGCGGTTTCTTCCACAATACCTTTGTTCTTGTTGTAGACCCGGTATGTCTTGCTATTTGAGGCATAACCTAGAAGAAACCCTTCATCACACTGACTTTTAAATTTGGTTAGTCTAACACCCTTTTGGTAAATATAACACTTGCAACCAAAAACTCGAAAATAGGCAACATTAGGCTTCCTCCCAACAATTAGCTCATAGGAAGTCTTTTTCAAGAGAGGATGCAAATAAAGTATATTGGTTGCATGGCAAGCGGTGTTTATGGCTTCCGCCCAAAAGGAATCAGAAACACCATATTCATCAAGCATAGTCCTTGCCATCTCAATCAATGTACGATTTTTCCTCTCCACTACACCATTTTGTTGAGATGAGTAGGTAGCGGAAAGTTCGTGTTTAATACCAAGATCATCACAATAGTCCTCGATATTGGTATTCTTAAACTCGGAACCATTGTCACTTCTAATTTTCACAAGAGTGCAACTAAATTCATTTTTGGCCCTTTTTGCAAACTTTTTGAAAAGCTCGGCAACAATAGACTTATCATGCAAAAAGAACACCCAAGTATATCAACAATCACAAGACAATGACTATTACCACCAATGCTCTTATAGGTTGTTGGGCCAAACAAATCCATATGCAAGAGCTCCAATGGTCTAGATGTGGACATGATACTCTTAGTAGGATGAGAACATGCAACTAGCTTGCCGGCTTGACAAGCACTACAAAGCTTATCTTTCTCAAACTTCACATCTTTCAAGTCCACAACTAGATCACGTTTTGAAAGTTTGTTCAATTGATTCATGCCAACATGGGATAGCCTTCTATGCCAAAGCCAACCCAAAGAAGTTTTTGCAACTAAACAAGTTTTCAAATTTGCTTCACTAGAATTGAAATCAACCAAATAAAGATTTCCATATCTAAAACCTTTGAACACACAAGACTTGTCAAGAAGGCTAGAAACAATAACTTCTTGCGGGAAGAAAGCACATGACAAGCCAAGATCACAAATTTGAGCAACCGAAAGCAAATTGAAATTTAGAGATTTAACAAGAGAGACATTATCAATTGAAAAATCATTGGAGATAGCAATTTTACCTAACCCAATTACCTTTCCTTTGCTATTGTCTCCAAATGTCACTTTCTCTTGTTCATTCCCTCCTACTTCAAATGTGGTGAACATAGCCCTATCACCGGTCATGTGTTGAGTGCATCCACTATCAAGCACCCAATGGCTCCCACCGGTGTGGTAGTTCACCTACAAAAGAAGATCAAGCTCTTTTAGGTACCCAAACTTGTTCGGGTCCTTGGAGGTTAGAGACCAAAGCTTTGGGCACCCAAATGACATTCTTTTTACCACCGAGTATAAGGGAACCCACATATCTAGCAACAATGCTACCATCATGAGCCTTCCTAAGCATATAATGAGAATTAAACATGCATATGTTAGGAGGCTTACCACCGGGGCAATCATTTACCAAATGTCCAATCTCATGACACTTGGAGCAATACTTACCATTGCTCTTGACAAAACGAGTGGCACGGTGAGAAGGTTTCTTACCCTTCTTTGGAATGAATCCAAGTCCCTCCTTATTAAGGATGCACCGTTGCTCACTCAAAATCTTGTCAAGAGTGTTCTTACCCTTGAAGCACCTCTCCAAGCTCTTGTTGAGCTTAGCCACTTGCTCCTTAAGCTCATTGTTCTCAACAACAAGTGAGGCATCACAAATAGAAACACAGGAGCTAGAGCTAGAGCTAGACATATCCACAAGATCATCACAAGAGGTAGAAATGCTAGATGATGCAACATGAGCAATATAGCAAGTAGCACTATCATCAAGCAAATCACAAGATATGCCAACATCAATGAGAGCTCCATGTTGAGTAGTGGAAAGGAGGTTGTCATGAGCTTCCTTAAGCTTCTCATGAGAAATGGTGAGTCTCGCATGATAAGTCTTTAGCTCCTCATACAAGACCTCCAAAGAAGCATGATCCTTCTTTAGGGCCTTGAACTTGACAATCTCCTTCTCACTATAAGCATGAAGCTCCTCAAACATACTCACAAGCTCATCATAGGAAACATCATCACAATCATCATCACTCTCACTATCACTAAGAGATGTTACCTTAGAGGAGCCCTTTGCCATGAGACAAAGTGGAGCGAAGAGTGATGGAGCCTCCTTGATGGCAACAACGGTCATCTTCTTGGAGCTTGCATCATCACCATCTTCTTCCTCGGACCCGGATGAGGCGGAGCTCTCCTCATTTGAGTCCCATTCCCCGATGAAGGCCTCAATCTTCTTGCCTTCCTTCTTAAGCTTCTTCATGAGCTTGTAGCCTCCACTCTTTTTCTTGGATGACTTGTCTCCATCATCATCCTTGGAAGGGCACTTGGAAGCAAAGTGTCCCTTCTCACCACACTCAAAGCACCTCAAGTTGGAGAGAGTCTTGTTGGGTCTTCTATTTCTTCTCCTATTAGAGTTACAGCCCCTTCCTCTCTCCTTTCTCCTTCCCAAGAGATCATTGAACCTTCTAGCAAGAAGGGCAATCTCTTCCTCCAAGTTCTCATTGGCTTCATTCACCTTACCCTTGCCCTTGTCTTCAACTTCGGCTTGGAGAGCAATGCACTTCTTGGAAGGTGAGGCTTCCTCCATCTCCTTCTTCTTCAACTTGTACATGTCATTGGTGTTGATCTTCCCCAAGAGGCTTGCCGGTGTCATCCTTGACATGTCGGAGTTGATGAGCATGGTGACAAGGGTCTCATACTTCTCCGGTAGAGCCCTAAGCATCTTTTGGGCAACCTCAAGATCGGTGTAGTTTGCCCCAAGCCCCTTGAGATCATTCACAATGACATTGAGCCTCCCATACATGTCATTCACACTCTCATGAGGCAACATGGAGAATGTCTCATATTGGATCTTTAGGAAGTGAAGCTTGGCATCCTTGTACTCACTTGTGCCCTCATGGATCTCCGCCAACTTGTTCCAAATCTCATATGCGGTCTCAAGGTTGCTCACTCTATCAAACTCCTCTTGGCTCAAAGAGTTGAACAAATCATTTATGGCTTGGACATTGAGTTGGAGGTTGCGGTGATCAATCTCTGTCAAGGGCGTGCCGGTGATAGCAAAACCTACATCCACAATACTCCAAATATGGAACCTCATAGCTTTGAGGTGAGTAGACATTTTAATTTTCCAAGTGGAATAGTTTGTGCCATTAAACATGGGAGCCTTCCCTACATGGTTCACCTCGTTCGACATCTTCTCTCTAGGCGGTGAAGCCCAATCAAGAGAGACCAAGCTCTGATACCACTTGTAGGAACGAGATGTCAACTAGAGGGGGGGTGAATAGGCGATTTAAAACTAAATGACACCTAATCAAAACTAACCTAAGTTGCTAGGCTTGGTGAGGATCAACTCTAACTAAGCAACTAAGTTATGTTTTGCAAACCTAGGGTGATAGTGGCTCAATTATATCTCTAGGAAAGTAAATCACTACTATGTCAATGTTTAGCAATCCTAGGGTGATATGATCTCAAGTTTGTCTCTAGAAAAGTAAATTGCACAAATGTAAATGCGACAATCAAATGAGAGAAGGAGACAAGAGATTTTTCACCGAGGTTCGGAAACTCGCCGGTTTCCTACTCCCCGTTGAGGCGAGCCCAACTCCAACGCTCAACCATGAAGCCACCGCACGCCCCCTTCGTCAAGGGGTGGGCAAGGCGGGAGCCGGCCCACGGAGAGGACTACCCAAGCCTCGATCACTAGGGTAGTTCTTCCTTCACTCTGAAGGTGGTGAACTCCAAACCACTCACAAACAGGTACCGGGCCTCCTCCACAATCTTCTCGGAGAGATCACCGGGCAACTTCTCCACAAACCGTCTAGGAGGCGGCAACCTCCAAGAGTAACAAGCAATGACCCGGCGTGGAGATGATCAAGTGCCACACTAGCTCTACAATGGAAGCAAATGCACTTGACTCTTGGCTAATCAACCCTCTAACACACTAGATGGATGAACACAAAGCTCAAGTGAGTGTGAGAGAGGTGCAAGGGGTGTATGCAATTGAATTGGGTGCCAAGAGAGCCCCCTTGCTGCTGGTGGGGGAGTATTTATACTCACCCACCAAAACTAGCCGTTGGGGGCGAAATCCCCCAACTTTGTGCTCTGCCGGTCTGACCGGAGGTATGTGGCCAGTCAGACCGTGCTACTCTGCAACGGCTAGAAAACTAGCCGTTGAAATGCTGTCAGAGGGCCCCATCGGCCTGGCCGGTCAGACCGGCGTAGAGTGGGCGGTCAGACCGGCCTCGGCTCGGTTTGACCGACTACGGCTCCGTTGGCTCTGTATCGGCCATCCCGAGCAGCATCATCTCAGCCTCTAGGGGGCCGGTCTGACCGCTCATGTGCCGCCGGTCAGACTGGCCCTATGCGACGATCAGACCGCCATCTTGCGGCCTGTCAGACCGGCCATGGCACGCCAGTCAGACCGCCACTATGTGGCCGGTCTGACCGTCCCTGGTCAGGCCGAACCCAGTGAATTTGCAAGTGAATGTGTGTGTGATGAAAAAGAGAGCACAAATGAAAATGCAATGACCTAATGTGGCAATTCAATCATCTCTTTGCTAGGTCATTACCCCTCTTAATAGTACGGCGAAACTAGAAAATAAACTAGCAATTTTGATCGCCCTACACCTCGATCAATTCTAAATTAAAGCACTAGTTTTACCGTCTTCTTTCTCTTTGCTTTGCGCCGTCAATTTTAATCCATCGATAATCATCCATTCGCACATATGACATGGACCTAACTTAAAATGTATAGCTCAAAGACAACGGTTAGTCCACAATTAGCGCTTGTCATTAATTACCAAAATTAACAACGGGGGTCTAGATGCTTCAGGCGCCCTCCCCCCGCGAGCGGCGGCGTCAGTGGCGCGGTGCCCTCCCCCCGCAAGCGGCGGCGGCGCGGCGCCCTCCACCCCGCAAGCGGCGGCGCGCTCCCACCCCCCCTCACTCTCTCCACTTCTCCCCCTTTCTCTCTGTGTGGCGGCGGCGGGAGGGCCAGCGACGCCCTGCCCTCCGCTAGATCGGGGGGAGGGGAGGTGCGGCGGCGGGTCGGACGGCGTGGAGGCGGCCGGCTGGACCTCGCGTCCGCCAGATCCGGCGGCGCTGCGGCCAGGACGGCGTGGAGGCGGCGGGCTGGGCCTCGCCTCCTCTAGATCTGGCGGCATGGAGGCGGCTGTGGCCCGGCGGGGCGGGAGGGGCGGCGGCCCGGACGGTGTGGAGGCGGGCGGTGGTGGCGCCGATTTTTTTTTTGCAATTTTTTCCATCGCTATTGCTAACCTAATCGGATTGCTTATGGACGAAAAATCGGATGAAATTAGATGTGACGACCGGAAAAATACGAATATTTATATTAGTTATAGATATAGATTATCAATATAGCAAAATCGTTCCATTACGTTGAAAGAACTCCTACGGGAAGGGTTCGTTTTGATTTGAGCCTTGCCATCTAACGTAGTAGGCTTGGGCCCATAGCCACATGCTTGAATGGGCCTTGCCAACATGACAGAAATGGCCCATGGGCTCATTCACGCACGCGCGCACGGACATCTACCACGGCGCATCAAGACGGGCTACGCCATTGATGACGTCAGCGAGCGATCTCCCTTCCGACCCTACCTACCGGAGGAGAAGCAGCAGCGGTACTACTACGGAGTACTTTAATTTCCGGGTTTTCGGACAGCTCAAAAGTAGCGAAGTACCCGTTAATTAAACATGGTCCATTCTCCCCCTAATTCTACAGTATTATTATATATTTGAATTAGGTGCACAGTCTGGATCATAGATGATTTTTATAATTATAATTGTGTTTCTGTGTGCTAAAGGAGGGGCAGAAACAGATTGTTTTCTTTTTTGGATATATGGAGCGGAAAGGGAGGATTCCTGGTTATTTCCTCTGTCCAGTAAAAGAGGGTGCAAGCAAATATGGTTTTCTTTTGATACCTAGTTGCAATAATCAGTTAGAAAAAGAATCAACTATAGGATTCCTTCAACCTAAAATATAGATACTTGTAGCGCTTGGATTTTGTTCCAAAATACGTACTCCTCACGTCAACCAATCACAACCATCTCTCACTTAAATTCTTAACATATTTTCTCATCCCAATTAATCATAAATATCGCTCATTTAATTTCGACCATCTCCGTAAGTCAGTTTGAGATAACTGAAATTGATGGATGGATAGATTATTTGATTTTTTTTAATAGCTATTTAAGAGTATAAATGAATGAGTTAACTCCTACAAAGTAAAAAAAAGTTATTCTAGAAAAGTATTCCAAGAAAAAAAATATAAAGATTTTCTTTATGAAATGCATTTAGAAGCTTGGGAAATGTACAGATGAAAATCCAAAATATTGACTTAGAAAAGAAAGTGGCCTTGATCTCTGCGAAAAACTTTAGAAATACTTGTATTTTGGGATGTAACACAACTTTAGAAAGTGGTTTTTTCTAGTAGTTTTGGTTTTCCTAGGACTAAATATCCACTCGATTATGAAAATTGTGAAAAGTAAAGTGGACATAAAGAGAGAGTTTAATTACTGTTTAGGTTCAAAATTTGGAATGAAAAAACAATGAGGGACAATTCTGGAAATTTTGATTTTTTTAAAAAAATAAATTTAAGCAATTATCTTTTGCTAAGTTTGAACAAATAGTTTGCTAAATTGAGACAAATACAGCATTTTCTGGCTAACTACATATAACACATCATACCGGTCCCAGCCGGTAAACCCGAAATTTCAGAAACTCAGTGCAGCAAGATCAGTGACCGAGACAATTAGCTCCAATCATTGAGAGACCCAGGTCATGCACTTGTAAACCAGCTTAACGCTCACCAAATGATGTCAATTAAGCCAGCAAGGACCTTAAATTG
Source organism: Oryza sativa Japonica Group (assembly GCF_034140825.1). Classification (NCBI taxonomy): domain Eukaryota; kingdom Viridiplantae; phylum Streptophyta; class Magnoliopsida; order Poales; family Poaceae; genus Oryza; species Oryza sativa. Next base: position 24,591,292 of record NC_089040.1, on the reverse strand, counting down.
GCTCCAACCTAAACCGCAGAGACAGTGGCTCAAGAACACCCAAGAGAAAGACTGAAAGAGACGAGCACCAAGACGGAAGAGGATGACAAAGAGCCCAATTATTGGGACACTTAGGTGGACGGTATGAATCCAAGGGAACTAGTAGACTTGAAGATATGTATTCATGTCAGCGTCGGAATGGATGGCCGTCCCCTTCAAATTCGATGCACATTGTGGTAGTGAAGGGGTAACGATCATCATGGGGCCCTATATTTTGATGGGATGTTAATTCCTCGTGAATTTATAGCTTGTTATGGTTTACCTGGTGAGTGGTGAATTGGAATTTTATTTTAGTGGTGAATTGGAATTTTATTTTGCAGGTTTAGCTTGTTGATCGCTTAGGATCAGTGACAGATCCAAGATTTTTTTGAGCCTGAATTTCTATAACGACTGTTTGATGAGAAAATGTCATATTCAATTTATACAGAAATTATTATTGATTGTTCCCTCACGAGACCGGGTAGCCATCCAAAATCGTGGGGCGGTAATTCCTCCCCTATATATGTTTCACTACGATTCTCTCGTCAATATTATAATTCTATCATCAATTTTATGGGATTAAATTTAGTTTTTTTAACCTGTGTATACATTTGCCCTTGTCATGTGCAATGTTGTGATCCATTAAGATCATATCAATCCTTGTCAGGAATCACGTTGCAGTGTCCCTATGATCCCTTGTCCCTTCGTTGCTGTGCTATGAGAAAGAGAGTTGCCATCTCGCAAAGACCATCGTCTTACCTCAGTTCTGAAAGGAGGTGCGGATCCAAATCAGCTTTTGTAACTGAGAAAAAGTTCATCAACGATCAATTTGTCCTTAGTTTTGCCTTAGACAGCATTAGGGTAACTGGACCTACCGCGGTACACTCCAAGAATCCATCCAATGTTTCGTAAGGGTGTGTATATATATTCCATGGAAAACCTAGACTTTGCTTCAAACAAAACTATATCCAATTATCATAGAGTCTGCAGCTCAATCCATCCATCTTTTGCAATGGATAATAATATATATTACCTCTGTCCTAAAATGTAATAATCTAAGATGGGTTTAGGTCTAATAACATCCTAGACTACGTATCTTATTCTAGATTGCTACATTTTTTTGACAGATGGAGTACATGGTATAAACCCAAAACACCGATTTACCATAATAATGTATTTTTGGAATTCAGGGATGATTTTACAAGGATTTCATCAGAATTAGTTTGTTTTCCGAAGGAATCAGGGGAGAAATACTCACCATTCAAGATTTTGAGATGAAGGTATTTTCTGTATTTCATAAAGAAAAAGAATGCCAGATCAGAAATCATGCCTAGAGCATCGGGCGAGAGAGAGAGAGAGAGAGAGAGAGATCATACCTAGAGGTACGGGTGTGTCTAGGGCGGCGAAATTTCGCCATGCCGACCATGCCATCTGCACCCATGTTGAACCATGATCATGTGCGCCACATCCCCACGACACAAAACGACCAAAAATAATAATAATCATCATCATCTTTCCACCAAGAACAGCCTCACAAAATTAATCACAAACGCCACACCATCTCCACATGCCCCATATGCACGCATGCCAGCCAGCCTTTGAATCATGCCAAATTCTTTATAGCAGTTTTTGCTCCACACAGGCGACAACACAGCACACCTCAAGCTCACTCACATGCAACGCAATCAATCGATCAATCACAGAGATCCAAAGGCTCACTCAGCAGCTGAAGAAATGAGAGAAGAATTGTACCAGACAAAGAACTGAAGAACAACCCAAATCTCAATAGCTGCTGGTTGCTAGTACTAATAAGCTCTAATAACTATGGGTTTGAGCCATGGATCTGGATCGAGGAGCTGATGAACAAAAGAGAAGGTAAAAAAAAGAAAAAAAAACTAACCTGACAAATATATATGTGTTTATAAGCAGTACAAACTCATGTGTCACTCGAGTGTATAGACATGCCCCAGATCCATGGCTCACACGGCTTTACAGTAACAGATGATGCAGCACCACCGGGAAGGTATGTATGGTTTTTTATATGTCACCCCGTTTGTTTCACTTCTTCCTCGGCTTGGCGCGGCGCGACGTCGCCGACGACGACGAGCCGGAGCCGGAGAAGATGGAGCAGAGGATGCAGCCGGACACCCTCGGCGACGGCGGGTCGACGTCCGGGGCGATGTCCTTGGTCCTGAACACCTGCTGGCTGCGGTTGTCGTCCTCCTTCTGACCGTCCTTCTTCTTCTTCTTCTTCTTCTTCCTCTGCTGCTTCGTCGTCTTCTCGCTGTCGTCGCCGTCGTCGGCAGCGACACGGCGCATCATGCCGATGCTCCCGACGCTCTTGGAATGCCGGAGCTCCGGCTGGGGCTCCTCCGTGCCGCCACCGCCATCGCCATCGCCGGCCTTGGCCGCCTCTGCGTCCTCGGTCAAGAACCGCTCGTCCCAGACCAGGCCTGACGAACCGGACCTTCTGAATGTTGTCGCTGATCTTTGCAAGCCAGCCATCATCTGCACCACCAAAACCACCACTCCTCTCTGCAAAAAAAGAGGAAGCAACTTATCTGCAATTGTGGAGAACAAGAGGTGAGGATGAACTGAACGGTGTGTTCTCTTCTTCTCCTGGGGTTGGGTTGATTGCCTCTGCAGGCTTCCAATGTGTGTATATATGTGAACTGAAAAGAGACAGCCATTAATGTACAGACAGAAGAGCAGTCAACAGCCGGTGCCATTGGAAAGGTACCAGGGGCTGTCTTCCATTAACTAACTAGGTTAAGCAGGGATTAGTTTATCAACAACAGGTAGAAGAACAGTACGGTAAAACTCAACAGATTAAACTATGCACCTTTCTGGTCTAAACCCCATGCCTCTGGTTTTACTTTTCCATCACAAGCATGTGGAAGAGGAGAATCCAATCCAAGTGTGCTGAAGAAGTTCGACCATTACCACCATAAAAAGAGGACAATTTGCTGAGAGCAACAAGACCCTGCATGCATAAATTCTTTTGGCAATTTGTGCACATTACTGTGTGAAAAAGATTGTCCATGATATGTCAACACAAAAGGATCCATAGAAAAAATATCTAAATTGTGTAGTATGTGTCGGCATAAAAATGCTTAATACAACTGACAAGGGTAGGGTTGGGTCCAGCCATTAATTTGGACCGCCTCTACCAAAAGTCAGTTAATGAAGGAACATAACCAACAAGGGTTGGGTGCGAACCTTGATTACCATCTCTACCAGAAATCAGTTAGTTAGGAACAGTACATCTAAAGAAAAAAGTCGTGTGGACATAGTGAAAACAAGTGAAGACAAATGGCAATTGTATTAATTCCGCTCCAGTTAACACCAGCAGACAACCAACCATTGTTAGACAAAATGAAGTACAGTGCATATACTCCCTCCATTCCATAATATAAGGCACAACTACTTTGGTTAGATGTTCCATAATATAAGGCATGGATGCATGCAAATAATTAATTAGGACCTCTTCTCCATTAAATTATTACTTTTTTAAATCCTCTACTCTCAAGATCTCTAATTCTATTGTATGCATACATTATATTTATTAGGGTGATCCAAACTAGGAGATGATAGTAATTATTTCTTGGTCTTTGGATTAAAAGTGGTTGTGCCTTATACTCCCTCCATTTCGAAATGTTTGACGCCGTTGACTTTTTAGCACATGTTTAACCGTTCGTCTTATTCAAAAAATTTAAGTAATTATTAATTCTTTTCCTATCATTTAATTCATTGTTAAATATATTTTTATGTAGGCATATAATTTTACATATTTCACAAAAGTTTTGAATAAGACGGTCGGTCAAACATGTACTAAAAAGTCAACGGTGTCAAACATTTCGAAACGGAGGGAGTATTTTGGAACGGAGGGAGTATCATCTAAAACAAAGGTACAATGCATCGATCATGATTTTAACTCAGTGGTGACAGGTGAATTTTAGGTGCAGAATAAATATCTAATGTATATGTAAATCACCAACATCTGTTTACTCCCTCTAATTTTTAGTATATCTCTAATGATTGAATCACACATGCCCCCACAGGTCTTTCTCATTCCTTCCAACCTCACTATCTCTGTGTTGCAGCCTTGCAGGTCCCCAGATGCTACCTCCCTCCCCTGTTTCCACATAGTTTCCTTCTGATGAACTCCGAAATTTCTCCATCTGCCCCAGTAATCCACAGTACATGGCAACAATTTCATATTACATAATAGAAATCATCATAGAGTTGCAAAGTTTTGAAAGACTGATAAATATAGATTGGTGTTCCTAAAGAAGTGACAATATATCTACCCTGTAGATATACCTAATCTTCTGTGTCACTCACACATGAGCCTCTCATGATGACATGACCAACGCAAAGAGCTGAGCTGACCACAAGCCCAAACTACTCACATTGAAAATAGCAACACGATTTCGATTAAAGTAAGGCAAAGCATGGGTTTGATCTAATAGAGTACTAAAAGTCACCTATCGTGGACCACAAACATTCAACTCAAAAATGTGAACGTTAAAACATTTAACACAATCGTGTCAGCTACTCTGTCGCTGCCTTCCCAAACTTACTGGCATACAACTTCATCTTAAATCCCTACACTTAGGGTGAGTTTGAGGAGAAGTGGATTGAGAAGATTCGGAAGATACGCAAAATAAGATGAGCCATTAGCGCATGATTAACTGAGTATTAACTATTTTAAATTTTAAAAATAGATTAATATGATTTTTTAAAGCAACTTTCCTATAGAAAATTTTTGCAAAAAATGCACCGGTTAGTAGTTTGGGAAGTGTGCGCGCGGAATACAATGGGCTTTCTCACCCAATCCCCCAGGAACCAACGCACCCTTAATACTTCTGGCATAAAAGAAAAACATATACGGGATTACTGGGCACATATCCCAAAAAACCAGACTAGAGAAAAGATTATGTGAAACGCCTTGCTTCCAATAAGAAAACCAATCTAAGCAAGAACAAGACAGAATCTATTGTGACATTTATCATTCAGAAAATCAAGATCTGGTCAACAGAACCCAAGCCGACTTTCACTGAAGCTAATAGTCAAAATGGTGGTCCAGAGTGCAACAAATAAAATTATCAAAGTGGCAATTAAGAGTTGTACCTGTCACATTGGTTGATATGGGAGTACTAATATAAAACATACTCCATATTGGGCTTGCAGAAATTCTTCTACTTCAAAAATTCAAATTTAGAATTTGCAAATAGTTCAAAGAGGAAACCATCATACATGCTAATTTGAAGTAATTATCAACTAGCTATGGTCTCAGATAGGGATCTCTTGAATGCAACTCGATGGTCAGGTACCCCATCCTGTTCCCTTCTATCCTCAAACCACTTAACAATGGTCTTCCGTGGAAGGCTTGTCACTTGAACTATGCTGCTGATCATTGTATTCTGGATCCAATGCAAGAACAAACATAAAATTTAAGCAATGAAGTGAAATGTACTCCACTGAATGAAAAGGATGATCATAGTGGAAAATTCACTTACTGTAGGGCGTTTGGTTCGGGAGTAGACTCTTTCTAATGTCTCCAGTTGCACCTTTTTTAATCTTTTCTGTGAAGACCATTCTGCGCACATGACATGAACAGGAAGTTCCGTCTGTGGCTTGGTTTCAGTGACATCAGCGTTATCAACTACTGGAGAGGGCTCTATTTCCTTGATTTCAGGTTTAGAAGGGTCTTCATCAGGCAAAGAATCAGACATGAATAGAAGTTTTGGAGGTGGATTTCGGAGCAATTCAATGACCAAAGTCCTATCCAGGCCTAGTTCCCCTGCAAGATTCTTTATCTGCAATGGAAACAATTCATATAAGACAACAGAAAAAAAAACCTTCGATAATTTAAAGTTTGGATATATACCTATTACTACTATAAAGGAACGCTTCCTACAAACAGAAACTAACAGATTTCAGAAATGGAAATTAATTAGAATCCAAGTGGATATTTATCTACTCACACTAGTTTTACGGCGACCTATTTTGAGAGCACGAGCCAGCCTCTTAAGTTGCCAGTTTTTCAGCTCTGGCCGTTTGATTTCATCCGTTTTTTCATCATTCCCATAAGCCTCAGAGCCTAATGACGAACCCTCTCCAGATTCATCAGCATCAGCAATATCCCCGATTGCCTCTGCCAACTCCTGCTCAAATCTTGCCATATCTTCTTCTGAAATTCCATCGTCATCATCCTCAACAGACAAATCATCATTCTTGAGATCTTCTTCCAACTGCTTAAAAAGTGCTTCCAGCGCGTCGTCATCGTCTTCACCACCACCGCCAATATCATCCTCTACTACAACCTCCTCATTCTGGATTTTATTCTGGAATACATAACATTTTATCAACAACCCTTCCAGCCACAGCTTACGTGAGGGAACATTTAGGGGACAGACACATAAATCTCAAACACATCCGAGATAAAGATATGCATGCAACAAACAAAAAAAAAAATCGATAATATTCTCCAACTACAGAATAAGATAAGGTCAGTACGATAAGGAAAACACTATAAACGATTCTGCAACTCCTCTCGATGAGTAGGTGTAAAACGCAACAAATTCAGCAATTCACCAACCCGAATTTCCAGTCGCTCGCAGGGCGCCATCTCATCTACACTACTCTATCTACATCTACAGTAAAAAAAAAAGAAGAAGAAGAGGGGTTTAGAGGAGGAAGCAGTGACTGCGAGGTGACCTTGTACTTGGAGGGCCTCCGGCGAAGGGCGCAGGCGACGCCCCGCGGCGAGCGGCGGAGGAGCGGCCGTGCCAGGAACACTCGCGCCCCTGGCGCGGCGGCGGCCGCGGCCACGGCGAGCGGCGCCCCCACCATCGCCGCCATTTCCGCGAGCTCTCTCTTCGGATATTTTCGCTCCCACCTCTGCCCTCCTCTCCGTGGGATTTTTGGTTTCGCAGAGTCCAGAATCCAAATGGGCCGTCTCTCTTCGTCTGGGCCCATTTTGTCCTCAGTTCTAGCCCATAAATAAAATAAAATAAGTTCACTTTCGGTTTCTCTATTTTTACGTCGAGTTTTCACTTTTGCATGGTGTTCTTTTGTCCGAAGATGAAGATTAAGATTAAGTTTTTTATGTAAAATGAGATGGTATTAACATATGATTGATTGAGTTTTAATTATTACAAACTTGAAAAATATATTAATATGATATTTTAGAGCAACTTTCATATAGAAAGTTTTTGCACGAAACGCACCGCGTGCCACGAAAATCTTAATCTTAATCCAACTCTTGTTGGAGAAAAGAACATGACTGCAATACCGGATTATCCAATGTCCGAGGGACGCACCCGTGCTTCGCCACTATCACCACCATCCTCGTCGGAGTCTAGGTGGTCACCGGTGTCGGTGCCGCGTTGTGTCCTGTCATGGAGCATAGAGCGAGAAGCCTAGAAAAAGAAGAAGAAAATGGAAGAAGAAAAGAGGAGTGTGAGACTGATAGGTGGGTCCCACACCAACTCAGCCAAGTTGATCGCGGTCAAATCGTCACGTTAGTTGAACCCGGTGCACAATACTATTATGGGACCTCGTGTAATATGGCATCACAAGTTGAGGGATACATTATACTTCATCCGTTTGTGAAACGGAGGAAGTATATGATATTGTGGTTCAGGGACGCGCGATTTCAAACGGGACGTTAAGATGAGGGATCTGAAGTGAACTTATTTCATAAATAAAATGGGCTGGAACTTTAGGCCCATAATACGTGGTCTTTGTTGGGCTCAATATCAGTAGGAGAGATGTGGGGCCCATCTAGCAGTAGGAGTGGGTAGTTAGCCGAACCGGTCAGAGACGCGTCAAGAAGACGACGCCAACGCGGCGGCGGCGGCGGCGGCGAAGAGGAAGGCGAGGAGCTCGTCGTCGCCGGCACGCGCGCAGCGCAGCGCAGGGTCGCCGACTTGCGTGTTGCGGTCGCCTCGCCTCGCCGCCCCGCGCTGTTGATCGGTCGGCGAGGACAGGAGGCGCCGAGGCGGGGGTGATGCGGCGGTCGTCGAGCGGGGCGCGCGTGTCGTCGGAGGGCGGCAGCGGCGGCGGCGGAGAGATCGAAGGAGTGGGGCTGCCGACGTGCGACCCGCAGTCGGCGGCGGGGCGGAGGGAGGCGGCGCGGGCGCGGGCGCTGCAGCGCGCCGTGCACTGCATCCCGCTCGTGCTGATCCTCTGCGCCCTCCTCCTCTGGCTCTCCGCCTCTTGAGCCTCTTCGGTGAGCACCAACTAATCTCCATATCTCTCTCTCTATGTCGATGGCGAGATGCTAATTAGCTCAGTAGGATAGCGATCGTCGCGGCGTGAGCATGATCTGATCGAATCTTGCCCCCATTTCTTGGAAAAAGTGCGCTTCTTGTCTGTATGATCTATTTACGAATCACATCCCAGCATCAAGTTGAAAATTTTTGAGCAACGATCCGAAATGGTTTCAGGAAAATGCTTAATAATCCCAACAATATCAAGACTGGTATCGTCTCACTGCAATCTGTAACTCTCTACTCCTCTTGTTTCTTCTTGCTTGCTTGTAAATTTCGTTGCTGAATTTGCTTTTTTTTGGGATGTTTCCGCAATCCTCGTCAGTACAAGCAGACTAATATATTCCCTTGGGTGCATCAATTTTGTTCCTTTCTCCTTTGAGATCGTTTGATTTCCCGTCAGGATTAGCCCTTTTCCTTCTTGCTCAGTCCGATCTTAGCGAAAATAACTGATTTGCAGATCTGCACTAGAATTAATTCAAGAGGAAAGACGAATGGTCTGGTGGTGAGGAGGTTGTTTAACAGTTTAAGCTCCCGACCACTCGAGTTATTGGATATTGGGGATGATTGGCATGCTACTATGGCAGTCCATCCCCTCTAATGTGAGTGCTAGAACTCCTGTTTCAAAAAGAAATTCATGAAATATAGTTGCTTCAGCACTTCTTTTGCAAAATGTTTCTTTACCTTTGGTGAAATGGAAGTACGGCAAAAACAAGAAGACATAAACTGATAGTCTTAACTAGTTGCCAATCATAAAAAATCCTGTTAGTTACATGCAAGCTTTTGTTGCTTATGAGGAAGAGATGTTGGAGGATCTGGGTTAGAGAAAGATTGATCCTTGTTTATGGTAATCAACCTCCAACCTTCCTTCCTGTCTCTTTGAGTTTGCTTTATCCTTAGTGTGCGTGCGTCCGATTTGTACTCGCAAAAGAGAAACAACCATAAATTAGTATAAGCTATATTTATATTTTGTAAAGAAATAATGGGACAGATTGGTTCAACCAGTAGGGTAAACTTTTATTGATGAAATAATTGACATTGTTTGAGAGAAATTGACAGCTGATTACATGTGATGTGATAGGAATATAATATACACAATGGTCGAACTTGAAAAGAACTTTAGCATGCAATGGGGATCATCTCCAGCATCCGATGCTAAAGATGCTTCCCTGAGGCTCCTAAAGTCTTTCACTCCTCATAAATGGATTTTCTCCACTTTGCAGTTTCAACGCTTGTTTTTGCATCCTGGAGTTCTGTCACATACATATATATCTTTTTTTTATTCGATCAGTTATCGCTGTAGAAAATATGCTCTGTTGTGACATCGCAGTGCAACATGGGATGTTATGCACTTGTCCTCAGAGCAGTCCCTTTGTATGCCACCACTACTAAACCACATCAATTTCTTTGCTATGGTTACTCTACCTCGTGACCGATGAACCAATTTTTTATAGCAATCATCAGTTGATTAAGAAGTGTGACACCAGATCGAAATGTGCTTTCAACTGCAATACACATAAACTGATTTTGCAATGACTTGGCAATCTAGGCCTTCTTATATATTTGATTGCTCATTGTAGATAGGGTCCTTCCCCTTAAGGCCTCACTGTTGGGGCATAAGCTCCCTCTTTCTACCCATATATGCAAGGCACCTCTCTACCCTGTGTTTTAGCTTGCACCCGTCATTGTGATTTTGCATAAATATGGTTATGTTTGCTTTCGCACCCAAATGCTTTCTGACGTCAATGATTTTTCTGATGTATGCAGATTGATAACCAATGGGTGTTTCAAGTGGATCTGACGCCACAATGTAGAGTTTATAGAGAAAACAAAATACAAGTGAACTAGATCAGGCATGATCAAGTAAAACACAGAGACATTAAGTTACAAAAAGATTACCACAGCAAGAAGCTCATCTACTACAGTTATATTTTTTTGGTTTCCCCTGAAAAGGGTAGCTGTTTTCGGTATAGATATTCTTTGAACTTTAGATTGGAGATGAGATGATTTGGCGACCATTACAGTTTGTATACAAAGGAAGTGTGTACTCTTTTCCTACACTAAGCATGTATAATACTTACATCTGATGCTATTCTTCCAAATTCTATACACATGAATATGTGATTTCGCTGGCAGCTAATTTGCTGAGGTTTTAGCAGCTGTGCTTGTTTGTTGTCTAAATCGATGTGAAGTTTTTCTGTAGCCTAAGCCTTTTCTGGTCTAGGGTCTGTTGTAAAACTTTCTCTCCTTCTTAATACAAAACTTGGCCGGTTTCTTTTGCTGGCCCGGCGAAAAAGAGAACATGTGATTTCTTTGCTTGCCTCCAGTTTGTGTTGTGCATATACCTCTGTTGTAAGTTATCCTTTTATTCTGTGCTTCGATTGCATCCCCCGGTGTATAAAGGGTCAAATGATAGTTCATACAAGTAAATATATATGATTACATTTATAATATTTAGATCCATGATTACATTGATAATTTTACATGATTACATTACAATCCATGATTACATTGATAGTATTTAGATGAATAATTTTTTTCTTGTTTTAAAGTAAATATAAAATTTTAATCCACTGTAATTTAACTTACAAACTCTAGATCCAGCACTAGCTGTGCCAGACAAGAAGTTAAAGCCAAACTCCATTCCATGGCAATTCGTTTGTCGTAATCGTAGCCATTTCGACAAAAAAATGTCTAACCATAATTTGTTTTGGTCGATTTTGACACCCAGAAACCAAATTCTTGTGGATGTCAATGGCAGACCGAACTGTCACTGTTTCACTATCGCAACAACCATATTATTAATAATATTATCATACGTTATCACAAAAGGTATCCATCTATTACACCAGAAAAGTATGATCTATCCAGTGAGATAGGCTTTTGGATGGTTACTATATAATCTGCAACTCTGCACACACGGCCACAAACACAAAAGCTCAATTCAGAAAAAGAAAATTGAAACCATGCAAATTCTGGCGAAAGAAATTTCATGTGTCCTAATAAACGCAACAAAAATCCGAGATGTCTCTTTTAAAATTTGGCCAGGCCAATGGGAGCCACCCGTTGCATCCGACCAAACAAGGCTTGAAAGCCAAGTGCTGAGGAATGTTGTACCCTTTGTGTCCAACTCATACTATCTCGAATTAATCTAGTTTTTGTTGGTTGATTAATCTGTAAAAAAAACTTATCTTTGTGCAGTTTTTATTGTTTTTCTTTGTTGGTCATCCACTCGTCCTTTCCTGCACCGCAAGGAATATGAAAGCCAAGTGATGAAGCAAAGCAAAACTGACGGTTTGCTCCTAAACTTGACTGCCAAGCCAGAAGCAACCCAACGAATGAATTCTAGGAGTACAATTTATGCGCTAAACCTTGGCTACTATTTAAGCTAGAAATTTTTTTTAAAAAAACTCTCAGCAAAGGAAGCATTGGAGTTACAATCGTAGAGTAGTTGATGCATAACTATACTTACAATCTGTAAAAATTATAGTGAATATAATTATACACATATAATTATACACTCGTACAGCAAAAGTGCGACTATGGTGCGTATCTGTATTTTCTAAAAATCAAAAAGTTATATACTTGCACTCAATTTGATATAAAAAATGCTAGCATGAATGAGTTGCCAACGCACCAAAACTTTTATTCAACACCCCTATATTTATTATAATAATTCATTTGCAAAACTATAATATTTACCGAAATAGACATTAAAGATATAGTACCTGATCAGTAACATGCCTATTTCATTTATTGTAGGTAGTGACGTAGTTTTCGGTGACAAGCTCACACATACGTAAAAGCTAAGTTTACAACTCATCATTCTATTTTAGATTTTCAACAAACCATTAAAAAAATATGCTATGGATGATTTATGACCATTCCTCAGGTATCAAAGAAATGTTATATACATTTATATTTTGAATGCCTATTTAACAAATACCTAATTAAAAGATGAATAACATAACTATAAATTCCTTAATATCATACCAATAATGTCAATATTACATTTCTCGACGATCAGTCACATATCAACAAATATTCTCTCAGTACTTTAAAAGTATAAAAACAAACAAAATGACCACAAAACCCCATCGGTCACCGACCCTTCTCCGAACAGGAAAAGAAATCGGCTTGCAACAGCAAAAAAAAACCGACAGCCAGCCAGTCACCGACTCTCACCGGTGGCAGCATCGCCACCAAGAACCCTATCCTCCGCTGGCCATCCGATCTCGATCGGACGGCCAGCAGCTGCCGCGCTCCAGCGCCGTTCCGATCCGACGGCCGAGATCCCACGCGATCCCATCCCACCCTCACATATAACCGCGGCCGCATCACGGATTAATAGCGAGTTTAATCACAAGAAGAAGAAGAGAGAGAAAAAAAGAGAGAGAAGAAATCACACCGCATTAGCAGCAGCAAAAGATTTCCTCGTTTCGCTTCACGAATTTTTGTTGCCCTCGCCCAATCCACAGCGCGAGGAGAGGGAGTTCTCGCGGCGATTTCTCGTCGCCCCTCTCGGCCGCTGCCGGGATCGCAGCTCGCAAGGTTCGTGACCCCTTCCGATTTTGTGTTCATTTTCTTTTCTTTTTTTCTCTTTTTTGGTGTTGTTCCTGTGCGGGAATTGGGGAGGAAAAGGGGAGGGGAGAAGGGGTGGAGCCGCGGTGAAATTTTGGGGGGTGGTGATTGATATGCTCTACTGTTTGCTTTGGTCCCGATTGACCAGTTCAAATGTTCTTGCTTTGGTCGGTGCTCGGGTTTGATTTGACGCTTGGTTTAGATCGTCTTGGTGCGCGTGGTCTGGTATCGTCGTGGCGCTGTTCTTGCGCCTCTTGTGTTGTGATTGCTGTTGTTTTTCTTTTTGGGGGGAATCGCTTGGTTGGAGTTCGTAGTTTGTTAGAGTTGCTGTTTTGGGGGTGGTGTATTTCTCTTATTTTTGTTTGGTTTGTTCGATTTCCGGGCGGGATAGTTGTTCTGATTTTGCTGCAATCTGCCGCAAAATCGCTGTTGCTGAGGTGATGGATGGTCCGTGCGGTTATTTCGATCGGCCTATGTGATCCATTGCGAGTTTTGTTCTTGTAATAGATCGATAGACCCGTATGCTCCGGATGTAATGCTTCCGATTTCCACAACCTAAATTGCGTTAAGTAGTGATCTATATAGGGCAATAGTCAAAACAATTTATTGATTCACGAATCCTTGTTCATAGCATATTTCAGATTTCGCATTGCAATCTGTTGTGATTTTAGCAATGTTATAAACTAGGATACGTTTTTTTCTGTGTAATCTGCATTAGACCTTGTAGAAGTTGAAAAAAAAATTGTATTGTGATTCATCCCGTAATCCACTTTGCTAGATTATTGATTATTACTGTTCTTTTTTTTTGTTTGTGCCAGTTTTGGAAAGGAAACAGGTTGATGAAGTTGGTCAAAGGGAGCAAGGTGGAGGTGTTGCAGGAAGCGGAGGTGCCCCTAGGTTCTTGGAGGGGTGCTGAGATTGTATTAGGCAATGGGCAGAGCTTCTATGTGAGATATGATCCTTCTCCAGTTGACTCTTGCGCCGCTGTCGAGAGGGTGCAGAGAAGGTTGATAAGGCCTTGCCCCCCTCGAGACGATTCAGTATGCTGGGCTGTGGGCGACATCCTTGAGGCCTTTGATAGCTACTCATGGAAGATTGCTGAGATGGTGAGAGTGCTTGGCAAGGATTTCTATCTCGTCAGGCTCCTCGGATCTTCGCTGGAGCTGAGAACACATGCGTCGGAACTTCGGTTGAGGAAGCATTGGAAAGATGGCAAATGGACTGTTCTTCAGAAGGTAATGGTCCATTCCTTCAAATTCATGATATGGAATTATTCATGATTAGTTTTTTTTACTGAAAAGTAGAATAAGCTACTTTATTTCCTTAAGTTGAATAAATCAGCTGGCAGATTGCCACTGTCTTATCTTCAGCAAATCTGTTATTGAAAATTCGATTTTAATGTATCGATAAAACATCCTAATGACTTGTCTCCAATTGATTTCAGGATTCTACAAAGTGCTTCGGTGGTTCATTCAGAGGTCAACCAAAATCTGGAAATCTTGGAAGCAATTTTGGCAAGCAAAGGCAGCCATATTGTGCAATGGACAACAATCTTCTACTGAAGAACCAAAAAGCTTTGGAGGGTGATAAGTCTAGAGGCATGAAGAGAAAATCATCTGCTATTACACACCCAACCCAGTGCAGTGAAGTGACTAGAGGCATGAAGAGATTACAGACACCCCATAGAGATGGAAGGCACGCAGCGCTGGTTGCTGGAGTTTCTCCTCGTTTGGCTGAAAAGGTAGATGCTGTTGATTCCCCATGCTTAATGCTGGGTGAAAAATACATGCATGCTTCCTTAAATAAGAGAAAAAATGGTGTTCATACAACTAACTTGGCTGGGGTAAATGTGGATACTGAAAATAAATTCCGTCCTTTAACAAGTGCTTATCCTAGTGACACCGAGAGTATCTCATCCTCTGTTGGTAGTTGTAGTCCAAGCAGTAGTCCCTGTAGTTCACGACACTTTTACTCAGCCTACCAAACTGGTGATATCTGTAGTAGAACTGATGGTGCTGAAGCTGCCGTATCTGAAAGAGAAACATCTCAACATGATAAGATTATACCAAAGGAAGATACCCATTTGCTGGAGTTGCATGCTTATCGTGCAACAATGTTGGCATTGTATGTTTGTGGGTCAATTAGCTGGGAGCAGGAGGCTTTGTTGACTAATCTAAGGCTTACACTGAACATATCAACTGATGAACATCTAGCTGAGTTGAGGAGTATGGTTTCCTCGGCTATTACTTCTAGATAGCAGTTGTAGTTACTTGCTTGGTGACTTTTATGACATCTTTGTTGTCTTGAAATCATTGTAAGTTGGGAAATCCCATTAAGTATGAGGTATTTGAGTAGTTGATGTTCTGTATTACCTGTTAAAAGAGTTACCTAGTCAGATCATTTTTGTACCATAGACCTTCCAAGAAACATGAAATTTTGCTACATTTTCTCAAACAATTACTGTTCTTCACTTATTCACACTGAAGTTTGTAGCTTTACATTGCTTATATGTTGCTTGTGATCATCTGATTGAATTTTACAGTACTATGATCAAACTCTGCTTTCATTTCAGTGGTACAATATGAAAGTGAGGTCTACGTTAGTGAAGTCCAGTTGTATATATTTGAGCCTTTATGCTGCCAATGATTTTACTTACCCGGGCTACTTGATCCATTGTTTTTTTATTATTCAACATTGTTAGATGTCATGAACATTTGTGCAGGACCTATCATGGTGAGAACCCCATTATTAAGAAAAAAACTGTTGAGCAGCGAGTAATATTCGTATGTTATGTTCAGATGCCATTTTCTTGTCTAGATAGTTAACTGACCTTACAAATTGCAAATGCATCTTTGTACTCGGGAAATTACCACTCAAGGATTGTTCTTGGCAAAGTCTGCAATGAGAAAAGTTGGAAAATGGAAATCTGATACTTATCATGAATTTTCCAGGGCCGAAGTCGGAGGCTTGTAAAGCATCCTTCTGTAGGTCCATGTCGATGGAGGAGTCTGCCACATGGTTTGCTGTATGTTAAATGTGGCAACATTCCATCGAACTTCTGTTGGTACCTTGTTTGTTTTTGTTATTCCTTTTGCTTTAGTATTATCTTTTCTGCTGCCTTTTCTTGTGATTGGCCACTAAATTTCTCGAGAACATTATGAAGTGCATAATTTCCATAAGTTTACACCACATTCATAGAAAATAAACAAAAGTACATGGTAGGCACATCTGGATCAATTACCACTAAAAAAAGGAAGATGAACTTATTTTCATATTGACATATTTTGATATATTTTTTTCTCTTTAGAATGTGAGGCAACTGAGAGGAGTACCTGCAGATTTTGCATGACATGGTAAATAGTGTTTACAATTGGTAAGTTTAAATTTGTAGGTCAGTAATGATAATACAATTATAAACATCGTAGTTCTAACCATGTGATTTTTAACACCTATTTGCAATATGCACATTACCCTTTGTTACCAAAAACAGAAATTACAGAGGGATCTTCAATCTGAATATGACCTGCAAAGACTTTGTAAGAGGCCTTATTTCAAGGTATATATGGTGACTACTGAATTAATGTATGCACCATGGCATTGTTGATCACTGAGGCATCTAGCTGGCTTGTTGAATTCCATCACAAGTCACTCCTTAGTGCATGACTTATTATAGTTGACTCACATGGTTGCTTAGTGTTGTTTGAATGAGTTTTACCATCTAATATTTCTACATATGGATGCACAAATATTGTATTAGACATATGGATGCTTCCCACAGTGCTCTATCGTTGTTTCATGATATCCTAGGAAGCTCAATTTCTATGTTCAGAAGAGTGTGATGCTGAATTGTTTTTGCTTAGGAGAGAGTGTGCAGTCAGCTCAACTTTCCTATGCAGATAAGTTGTTTGCAGTATGAAAAGCAGGGAAAATTTCCAAAAGATTACTGGTGGTGTCACTTTGTCAACAACAACTACTTGTGTTACTGGTGGTCAATACCTTCAAGAACTCACGTGAGTTTGCTAAGTTGAGGACCTGCAACTGACTTCCAATTAAACAGAAGTTAAGGTAGGCAGGCGCACCTTGCAATTCGCAGCAGCAAGTCAGGTGAGGATGCACCATATTGTTTGCCTCACCTGTACTCGTATCTGCAAAATATAATTTACCTCTTTTAATGTTCATCTGGAAAATTACTCTTTAATTCAGATGCTTCACAAGGACTCAGGAGGTTCTCACGCAAAACGTGTGTCATGGTGTTTGTGTGTCAATCATTATTTGTTTTTAATTGCAAGCATTTCAAGTGGCTTGTTTGGCAGCAAAGTGTTACAATTTATTAGAGTACAATTAATTATGTCCTGAATTAATGATCAAAGTACGAGACACGCACTGAAAAAGGCTAGAGAGTTCTTGGCCGTCTTCTGTTCTGTGATTGTGGCATCTTGCATGCAGCTGGTATACTTTGATGGCTCCTAGCTGCAATTCTTTAAGTTGTAGTACAGTGTAATATGCCATTACTTGTTCCGGATGTACTGAAAGATGTAAAGTTGCTAGATCTGCATTGCTACGAATAATTTGTTCAGGTTGCACGCATTTGACAAGTTCCCTTTTCAGAAGAAGCATTATATGGTGCACCTGGTGTTTTCAGATGAGCAAGTGAGAAACCTCCGTTGAAGCCAACTGCAAGCAAAGAATATATGGAACATGTCCTTTGTCTCATTAGTTTGTATTAAACCGATGGTGATGCATTCCTTTTAATTCCATAAAAATATATGATGTGTTTGTTATTGAACTGTGTAATAATACAGACAAATGTCTGTTCAAATAAAGAGTCACTCTTTTATTCTCTCACTTGTGGATAATACTGCATATCAAAGTTTTAGGCAGGTCTGATAGCCCACCCGGATTGGGCCATCAGGCCTAATGGTAGCGCAACTGGGCTGTTCATTGCTTTAGTTTTTACCTTTTAGGAAAAAGTACATTGAAAGGCCTCTTGTCACCGCATTACAAAATCGTCCTTACGACGCATGTGGGCCCCCACATAAGCCTCATCATTTTTTTAGTTACTATTTAGTGAAACTGACGTGTGGGTCTAACTTTTTTTTTTATTTTTTTTCGGATCAAATCGCTACTTAAGCGCCACATCGGATGGAGACTAGTCAATTGAGCCACATAGGCGCCACGTTAGTTAAAACCAGGGATAATACCACCAAGGAACCTAATTCGCACTGGTTCTGTAAGTTGATGGATGCGTTATATTCGGTTTTGCGGTTTAAGGACGATTTTGTAATTCGGTGACAAGATAAGGGACCTCCGGTGTACTTTTTGCTACTTTTTACTGCTGAAATTATCCTGTCGATATCGATTGGATTGAAAATTCAGAATTAGGCCCTGAATACATCATATTCCAGCATTCTAATTGTTCTCAAATGAATGTTTTTTTCTATGTTTTTTATGTGGCATCTTCCAATTCTTTGGCGACGTGTATCCTTCTAGATACTTCCAAAAACATACTACCTACATCCCTCAATGTTTGCGAAGGTTCATCTCGTTCTGACATAGTGGTGAAATCTGAAACTCTGTCATCAGGTTTGAAGTTTTGAACTCACCGAGTGATTTCAGAGGCTTTTTCTTAGAGGAAGTTTGTAAAGCATGGTCTTCGTTGGTTAGATCGCCTCCAAAATTTCCCAGTCATAATCTTTAGACTATTAATAGAAAAAAAATATTTGTGTTTCTACAGAATATTTTCGCCTCGTGAAGCACATGAGAAAGAGGGCCAATAATGTTCCATTTCTGAAGAATGGCAAGTTTCTTCAAACAAAAAAAAAAAACTTCTTTCCGGTTAAGTGATGATGATCTAGTTGACGCATTGGTTCAGAGAAAATACCGTGTGTTGTTTGATGTGCTCTGCATTGGGTATCAACATCATGAAACGGAATCATCCACAGAAGCAGAGCAGAGAATCAGAGAGTACAAACGGATCATCAGGCGACGCAGACACTTTCAGGTTTCCACTCAAGGCAAGCAACATGTACTACAATGTTCTCCATTTCCGCATAAAAAAGTCCAAAAACGATTTCAAGGACAGCAGAGGCCGGCCATCCATCCTGTCCTGGCAAGATTCTGCAAGAAAGAATCAATGAAGCCAAGCCAAGCCACTGCTTTTATCAGCTTATGGGGCTCGTGGATTCTCCACGCCAAGGTGTTCGAGCAAATGCCCCAACGAACGAGGCTCTGGGGCCATGCCCATGCCAGGCGGGCGCGCGACAGCAGCTCGACCGGCGACCGGCTGGCCTTCCCCCCCGGGGACCAGCGGCGACGGCGACGGCGAGACGACGACCCACCCTGCAATCGATGCCTCCCCCTGTACGCCGCTGCCGCGACCAGCTCAACGAACACTGGCAGTCAGCCACTGCTGCTGCTGCTGCTGCTGTCGCTGTAGTGAATGTTTATGCTGCATTTGCAGTGCATGGGCATGAGAGATGGAGCCATGGCTGACGACGACGATGATCCTGAGCACTGGAACAAAAGCGTACCAGACGCTGCCTCTGCCTGCATTGATGCTGCGAGATCGATGATGCAGTGATCCAGTATGCTCTGCCACCACCACTGCATGATTGTGTGTGGGCTGATCAGCTGATGCTTGGTTGCATTACATGCTAGTTAAGTTGCATACTTTTGCCGGGCCGGCCAAGAAAGGCCAACCAAATTTACCTAAGATTGAAAAATATATACAAATATACAAAGTTATAACTTCAACGAGAAGCTGTCGAACTAATGGAAGTTGTCACCGGAGCAACTTCCCAAAAGCAAAAGATTACACTAAAAGACTACTCTCCTATATTTATGAAAATCCCAGCTTCTTTCCAAATCGCCACTTCCTTTTTGATTGAACCAAATAGGAAACCGGCTGAGCGCCGCTGGTTCTGAAACACACGCGCATTCAAATGATCGTCATCATTCAAATGATCGTATCAAAGAGCAATACTTTCCGTTTATCCAAAGCAAATTAAAACGTGAGAAATGCTCAAGGGTCTTCCAGTTAGTTTCATAAGGTGATGGGCTAGCCGACCTGAGTTAGAAGTCTCATCATTTCTATTTATTTGATATTACAGTAGATCATTCCCTAATATTCACGTTTTTAGCAAATTAAAACGTGATATGGCATTTGACAAGTAAACGCAGCCAAATGGCAAGCAAAGCTAAGCTACTTCCTACTACGTATCTACTACTAGGCTGAGATGCCAACAACGAGCAGCAACTGGACCAAACTCGTGCTGAGATGATCTGCTGCGTGTAGCTTTCGTCGCCACACTCACAATGACAGGTTATACTCGCCCATTTTTGAGCAGTTGCTTCTGTTTCCTAGTCCTTATCTCTCGTCATGTCGGTCATTTGATGATGGCTGCGTTGGATATAGCCCAAGAACATGTCTAGTGTAGGCTGTGACACTTGGCATCTCTCACCTATAGCTAGCCATTAGATTAATGATGATTAGTAATTGCCTTAATTTCAGTGTTAGTTTTGGGCTTTTGGCACCTTTGGTACACTATTATATCTCTCACTACTGAAGTTCTACTTTGAGATTTGTACTCCCTCCATACTCATAAAAAAAGTCGTTTATGACAATATTTAAGTCAAACCTTAAAAATATAAATCATTAATAACTCTCAAGTTGTTGAGTTTGAAAATGTAAAAATTATATGTATAGATTTGTCTTGAAAAATACTTTCATAAAAGTATACATATATCACTTTTCAATAAATATTTTTATATAAACAAGAAGTCAAAGTTGTGTTTTGGAGACCGTGTTGCTGTTCTAAACGACTTTCTTTACGAGTATGGAGGGAGTAAGTTGTTAGTAGTAAGTAGTAAGTTTACGATGAAGATGGCTAGCTACTGACAATGCAGGTTAGTTGCAGTACTGCTCATCTGTAACAGAGTAGTTCCATTGAAAATTAATCAGAAGTTTTTGAGTTTCTCCATGCTCCGATCTTGTGTAGTAACTCAGTAACTCACTGTACATAGTGCATGACTTGGATTAGCTCAGAATATAATACATGCCCTCTCATTAATTTCTTGTCAAGACACAGCATGTGTTCTTTAGGGACAGATTAGCAAGAATCTATAGCAACTGAAGGCACTAGCTAGCCTACCAAGCTAGGGTAGTAATAAACAACTTAGTTAGCATACAGATGTGCATTTAATCAATTAAGCAAGGTTAGTACTAGCTTTCTAATTGTGCATGTGCCCTATTAACTGCATCTTGTATCACAAGTCCTAGTTGCATGTGCTGCATTAGTTAAGACTTGAAAGTAAAACTTTATCCATGAGGAATCAAATAATGGTACTCAGGGCTTATTCAGTTTGTTGCCTAATCAACCTATTAAAATTTGGCACATTTGGTTTCCTTACCAAGTTTGAGTAGTGTTTTTTAAGAGAGAACTTTTGGAACTACCAAATTTTAGTATGGTAGTAAGAGTATGTTTCATTTGTTACCCTACTAAAATTTGGTAGAGTTGAAAATGGCAACAAACTAAACATGCCCTTACATGTAGTTTATACAAGAGTTACTGTGTCACACTCTCCTTCAATGCTCAAGAAAGTGCATGGTACAACACTCCATGAGGTCTCGGATTCATCCGTATCATCCACAATTGTAGGCATGTGCATATGATGGTGTATATGCATACATGTCTACCTTACAATACAATTAAAAAGAATATAAAAGCTACGATCGATCTTAGTTTTGTCGGTTAATCCATGCCAGCTAGCTTGATCTAAGCACATTTTAGTATTTTGGCGCCAATATTTACTAGTTCTAGTCTCATTATATTTTGGAGATGCATTCATGTCATGTGCTGATCATGCAGCAGAGTGTCAGTTAAGTAGTGCTAACCAAATTGTCCTTGGTCTTCATGTGCTAATTAAGCTTAGCTTAACCTCTCCAGCCATCATCTATTTCATCATTAACTATAGCTTCCCTAGTGGATAATTGAGGTGACACCTGTCTATTACATCCCTAATGATTGCATCATTGGTTTGTTTCACTGATGATTGCGTTGGAATTCAGCAGTCAGAAGCAAGCGATGATGCGTAAGACAACCAACTCCTTAATTGCACATGATGCTGTGCCACATTTTTCTCATAAGAGTCATACTCATGATGCTGCAGGATGATGATGATCAGCAGGCACAAGGGCATGGAGAACGATGCTTGAGAAGCACTAGTTTAGTACAAGATTTTTGTCTTGTCTTCAGTTATAGCTCAATCCAGCTTCAAAGATGTGTGAGTGCAACATCATACTGTGATACAATTCAAGGGGTTCTGCATGCTGTTTTTTTTTTGTTGTTGTTTTTTCATTCAGTCTAGTTTTCAGAGTTGTGCAGTACTACTGCTGTTTATTCATGAGAGTTAGGTCTACCACTGTTCCTGCTTTATGTTCTTGTCGTGTTCAATGCAAACCTAAAAAGAAATTAGGAGCGGAATTGTGACCAGCGAACAAGAATTTCAATCATGCAACGTTAGCATCAATCATATTAACTCCACTCTGCTGCCTTAGGCTGATCTCTCAAACAAACAAACAAACAAACAAGATGTGTCCCTAGCATAACATTGCTTGTTGGCTGGTGATGATGCAGATATTGCTTGAGACATCAGGATCAGATGGTGAGCACTGAACAAAGAGGATAAGTGCTGCTGGTGCCTGCCTGCAAGGAGCCAAAGGGACCTCTTGCTTCCTACCTGCCAATCACTTCTTCCCTAGCTCTCTCTCAATACTTTGGATCTGAAGCATCAAAACAATCTAGCTCATTGTCTGAACAGCAGCACATCAAAACTGCACCTGCTACTACACTACTACTCCATTTGTTACTACTTCACACCTGTCTCTACAAAGGTAAACATGCCATGTTTTGGCCATAAATTTGCTGTTCCTTAAAGCAAAGGTGAGAAGTAGTAGGCTACCAATCCTAGGAAAATGAGATGAACACTTTCAGACTACTGTTCAGATCAAACCAAGGTTCATGGACCTAAAACCCATTGATCTACTACATGATGCTTATTAATTAATTAATACTCGAGGAATTGAGAACAAAATAATGCACTGCAGAAATTGAGCCACATGGGCTCCTCTCCCCCCTCTATTTTATGCATAGGAACAACTGTTTGCAGAGACTTGCAGCAATTACTGCACACATGTAGGAAACAACAAAGAATATATCCCGTTTTCTACTGTACCACATGCCTCTCCAGGGGGACCAGAATTAAAATCACACATGACAAAGAACACAATTGCCCATCTCATGCATCCCATCTTCATCCTCATCTCATGACACACCTTGGCTAGCTGCTGCACTGGAACGAAACGGCTTCTGAAGTTCTCTTGCTGTGCTGCCTGCATTTGCAGCAAGTCACATTCCATTGCAGAGGATGCTTTTGCATGGGCTTTGTCAGATGATCAAGAAGAGGTTTTCAAGGCTGCAATGCTCCTGCCCATCAATTGTTGATGCTCTGATGGACCAGTGATTTTTTTTCCCCTCAACTCTGAAGACTGGACCAGTAAGGATGTCTGCACTTGTTTACATATGGATGTAACTGAGTGGCTTCTATACTTCACCGGCTGGGTGTAGATAATGACGGCCACTGCTATCTTGGGACCGTTCATCTTTTAGCAACCTACGTATCGACGGAAAAGTAGCCATCCTGTTGCTAGATGCAGCTATCTTCCTAGGTTAAGGTCCCTTAATAGTAATTAAATAATGCACATACACCCTGTGTTTTCAATTATTAACAGTGTGTAATTCCCTGTATTCCATTTATAGTGTGCTTTTAGAAGTACATGCCAAGCATCTATAAATCATATACTTCCTCCGTTTCACAATGTAAGACTTTCTAGCATTGCCCATATTCATATAAATGTTAATGAATCCAGACATATATATGCGTTTAGATTCATTAACATCTATATGAAAATATGGGTAATGCTAGAAAGTCTTATATTATGAAACGGAGAGAGTACTGCACATCCAATTTACAAATACTTGTCATTTTTAACACGAACGATATCAAACTTTTAAATTTTTTAACTATAAATAAATTTTGAAATATTTAATTTAGCCAAATGTAGTACTATAATGAAATTATACATTTGTTGATATTTTCTAAATATATATAGCAATAGAAATAGTGGTCAAAGTTATTTTTTACATTGTCTAAAACGATAAGTATTTATAAAATTAACAACAAGTTTTTCTTTAACCATGTATATATATATATATATATATATATATATATATATATATATATATATATATATATATATATATATATATATATATATATATATATATATATATATATATATATATTCACTATAACTAAGAATTGGTCAGGAGCTTCAATTTGATATCCATAGAAACCGAGAGAGATAATCTTGCTTCACTTTAAGATTTAAACCCTCATGGATAGAGAATTAAATTTGAAAATATATTGGTCATTCATTTTTCTCTCAGAAATATCTGAGATGCAATTTAGTTGGTAGAAACATACCACCGATATCGTTGAACTGTTGCACGAAAATGATGAGGGCGTGACAATGTGGGTGGTCTCGCGTGGCGACAGAGCGAGGGTAGAATACTAGATGCCTGGGACCACGTTACTATTGTTTATTTCTCCTCCTTCATATTGACATTTTTTTTTGTTTCTACCAATAAATGATGAGCTACAAAAGAATTTTTTTTATCACAAGTGATTACTCTTTTTTTTTCCATTTTAAAGAGTGGCATTCGATGTCCAATGTCTTAATCGAAGTATGGATGTCAGAATAAATAGAATAATGATAAATGGAAAAAAGAGAAAAATCCTTTAATTGTATAAGGGGCGGATGTAGCCAAGTGGATTGTGAATCCACCATGTGCGGGTTCACTTCCCATCGTTCGCTCATCCCAATATTGCAAATCCTAAAATGCAGTTTTCCATATTCCTAGTTACGTATTTAAACCAGCGAGACCGATCAGCATGCCAATTCAAATGGACTAATTAGTTAATTGCTAATCACTAATTAATCAATTTCCAAAACGCTGTCGCTTTTGGTCTCGCACCTCGCCACGCGAGATCGACCACGTCGTCACGCTCTCGTCATTTTTACATAACGGTTCAGCGATATCTGACTATATTTCTATCAACTAAATCGCATCTAGATATTTCTGAGAAAAAAAAATGAATGAGCAGTTTCAAATTTAATTCCATGGATGTGTAATCTCCCCATACGGGGAAGCAACCTGTCTAAAAGATAGGTAATCTCCCCCTTTCCACCTTTCCAGAAGCGGTGAGTGGTAGTTCTTGTTTGGTGTAGACCACGTCCTTTGACAAGTGCAGCTTAAACTAAAGCCAGAGATGTTACCCTCACGCACTCACCATCAAAGAGAACACACTTGCAAGATCTTTGCGCCTAAAAACATGGACACACATACACACATATCATAATCAACCTTGCAATATTACGGCGCCTAAACATCAACGGTTTGTCACACCAAAACGCATGAGATATTCCATCGCGCGTGCACTAGATTATTTCTGCGTGGTGCAGCACCATAAAAACTGATCAATTCTTTTTCCCTTTCTCTGATCGTGTCCAGTTTCATCTTTCTGAAACGTACTTTGACCGCACCAGCTGCTGGGACAGTGACTCACGAGTGGCACGACTCGAGAGTAGCTGACAGAGCCAAGCAATATTGATTTCGATACCGTTGACGTCGTTGCATATGCAAATAGTACGTCTTCTTGACATGTCTTTTGACGTCCTGTTTCATTGGTTTTGCTGTCGCGTGTTAGTAAACAGAAACCTCCAAACGTGTGTAAAAATTTCTCGCCCCCGATAACACGGTAAAGCTTCCATCCATGTAAAAAATCAACCAAGGAAAGAGTAAATTTTTGTTCTCTCTGCATGGCAGGAATAATTGTTACTACTGGTAACTGTATATTGTGCAATGGTGGGTCCATAATTTTTTTTTTAAAGCCTGGACAACGGTCACTATAACCATTGTCGGGAAGTACCTATACATCTTTCGAAAAATTTTTATGACACAGATTTTTAATCTTTGAATTAAAATCCGATAGATATAATAAAAAGCAAAAAGCAATTAAGAAACACCATAATGGACACTAAATTACCATATCCTCAAGAAAAAGACCAAATCCAATACAAAATTTAAAATTTACATGCGAAGATTCAAAAATTATAGTGTAACTTACAAAAGTTACAGTGTAAGTTTCATAAATTACACTGTAACTTACAAGAAAATGCACTGTAAATTTGAGTGAGAAAATCGAGTGAGAGATAAGAAAAAATCTTTCGAGTGAGATATAGCAAAATCGCTATTGTCGATATTGATAGATACTGGTGACACGATATGTCTGGCCTTTTAATCCGCACAGGTAATTAAGCCCAGACGGCTACCGTCTCTATTTTTAAATAAACCAAAACGATTTATTTGAAAATATAAATTAATTTTTAGGTAAAATTTTATATGTGTTCATATCGACTTAAATGCCAATACTAAAAGAAAACTATATTGAAAATATCTTAAAATTAACTTTAAAATTAAGATTGAAAATTTAAATTTTAACTTTTGCTTTGATTTATTAGTGCAACCAATAGGCTCTTATTGTCCACCCTGTTGAAGAGAGCAGAAGGTACTACTACAAAATTCCATGGCACCATGTAACAGAACATTTTTTAGATCAAACACCATCCAAAAACATTGGGAAGTGCATATGTGAAATTGTTAAAGAACATGCTAATGCTTTTCTTTTGATAAAGTTCCTAAAAACTGTGATATGCACCACCTTTCTTCCCCTTTGGTGATCGATAATAATTAATAAGCTGCTAAATAAGGTTAAGATGTGGTTTAGGTAAGCAGCCATGCTGGACTTTTAGGGTTTGGAGGAGAGGACCTTGCGGCTGGCGGTTGAGAACTTGAGATCGATGGTAGTGATCAGCTCGTGGTTAGCAGTTGAGGTGGTAGTGCGAGAAAAAAAATAGTAGGAGAGACAACTACGGGGAAGGAGAAGAAAGGTGAGGAAACATATCATATGCTTCGTTAATGTTGAAGTAGGCAATTGCCGGGTGCAAAGGAAACAACATGTACATTAACATGTAGAAGTGTAGTGTCGATCCAAAAATATATAGGATTGAATGTACGTATCTTTGGACACAACGTTGGTATTTCATTAATATAGAATTAGGTGATTATAGCCATTGGAACTATGATAATACCAAATTATTTTCCCAAAAAAGTATGATATATCCATTCTCATCTGTCGGTGTACATCTAGCTGAGGTTTTTCATTGCCCACTACGTATATGTACACATGCCGACACGTCACCGTGCTGATGGAACCCAACTGTTTGACGAAAAAATTGAACACACCGGCCTGGGAGATCTGCTTAGCTCCAGTGCAGGTCCAAATATGATGAGATGCGGGCGTGCCAGTCAATTTGATCCTGCAACTGACGAGATATGCAAATATTAGATCAAAATAGCCAATCGGCTGACAAGCCGATGGAGTAGTTCCAGCCGATACCCGATGCCGATACTAGCCGATAGCGATAGGGTTTAAGCAATCGGCTATATGTCAAATGTAGATAATGATATAAAGGCAATCGGCTGATGATGATGTAATATAGTAATATAATCCAGTAGAAACCAATCGGCTAACAATATGATATAGTAGAACAAGTATTGATCCGAAGGTTAAAGCACCCATCAGCTGGAGGTCCGATGTCATGAAATCCACAAGATTAGATTAAACAATGAAACATTTGTTGTCATCGGCTAAATCCAACTTATATGTATATGCAATCCTTATGAGCCGATGCAACGTCCAGATAACTCACCGGCTGAAACCCCGATGAAACCCTTATTGGCAATCAATAAGCAGGTTAGAGATTATGGTTCTAAGCATGACTTAGTAGATCAAACTTAACTGATGCAGCACTAAGTATGAAAAGAAACACAATATCTAGACAATCAAGCCGTTGACTGATTTTCAGGGTGGTAGATGCCTAGGCTAATCTAATCTAGCAACGCGATTTAGCCGATACCGGCAGAAACCCTAAAGCGAGAGACAGCCGATAGAGCTAAAATGATATGCTAAGATTAGATTAACAGAGACATGATAAATAGGTAGGCAAGTATATCATCCAAACCAGAGCAATCCAAGAGGTCGAATGTACTGATGCAGCCTTGAACGACGCCGATGTAGATGATACAATTGCCTGGGCCGACGGAACATTGGACTTACCCTTTCACTGGAGATCGAACACCGATGCAGCCCCGCGTCAGGTGCCAAGTCCCGCCGGACGATAAAATAAAGTAGAAAAGGTAAAAGGTGGCGATGCGCCGAATTGTATTGATTGTGAGGATAGATTACAATGACCCCAGGTGTACATATTTATACCCATGGGTTGATACAAGTTCTTGTCGGACAAGAAAGAAACCTTCCTAAAGATAAAAGGAAAATATAAAGTTCTTATAGGACACGAAACACACTTTCCTAGAGATAAAAGGAAACTAACAAACTATTCCTATTTAATAGATAACTTGACATGCCGCATTCTCTTTAAACTCGGTCACTTATGGATAAGCTTCTATTAGTAGATTGATTTCCTTAGCCGAATATAACAGGAATCCGACTATTGGCGACTTGATAACTCCCATCGGCTGATCCCGAGATGCTGCAGCCGATAATGACTCTAAGCCGATGACGTCTTTGCCGATTACCAAATTTCATCGTTCGAATGTTTTTTCTTATTTTATTAGTAGTCTTATAGTAGTCTTAGATTTTACATTTTGATGAGCCTCGTTTTAAAGAATTCAGATTATAAGACTTTTCTACTATTGCCCACATTCATATAGATGTTAATAAATCTAGGCACACATATATGTCTAGACTCATTAGCATATATATGAATGCAGGCAGTGCTAGAAAGCCTTATAATATACTCCCTCCGTCCCAATATATTAAAACATAGGACATGATGGGACATTTTCTAGTACTACAAATCTGGACAGACTGTCTGTCCATCCAGATTCGTAGTACTTAAAAAATGTCTCATACTATCCTAGGTTTTAATATATTGGGACGGAGGAAGTATAAGTATGTCAAACGTTGGGCTGGTGTCTTTGGAAACCGAGGATCTCAAATTCTCAATCCGCGCGCGGTCCCGCGGGTAGAGACAAGCAAAGGAGGAGAACCAGCGCCACGCCAACGACGACCGGTCGATGCATGCCCGGATGCAACCCCAACCCCCTCGCGCTCGCGCGGGCGGGCGCGCCGCATATACACGAGCAACACATGCGCGCGCGCGGGAGCGAGAGGGGAAGGCAGGCAGGCCGGCATCCCGGGTCCGCCACCCGCGCCCCGCCCCCCGGACACGCGGGGTGCACCAACCCGCGCGCGTGTCCCGCGCCGCCCCGCCCGCGCCCGCGTACGTCGTCGTCGCCACACGCACGCAGCAGCAGCAGCCGCATCTCCCTCTCTCTCCACCCCCGCGCGGGCGGCCCGCGCCCGATTTGGCGGTGTCGTCCGTCGCGCTACGCTAGCTTGCGTGCGGCGCGCGCGCGGCCACCCACCACACGTCGCGTCGACCGGTCGATCTACGCCTGCGCGCGCGTCGTCTCGTCTCCCGTCGCGTCGCGTCGCGTCCGCGCTGAGCTGAGCTGGGGGGGCCGCGCGCTGCTGTCTCGTTACGCCATCATTCATATGCGTCGTCGTCTGGCGCGCGCCTGATCTGACCGGAAAGGCTGCCGTTTTGCCTGACGTGCCGGCCGGCCGGTCCGCGCGGTCCGTGACTTCCTCCGATCCCTTGATCACAGCCCGTGGATTTTGCCCGTCACGGCAGGGGGAACGTACGTGTCATCATCGGCCTCCTCGTCGATCGATCATCCAAACCACAACTCCACGACGGCCTACGTAACATCGATCCTCTCGTTTCGTTACCTGCGCTCTCCTTTTCCGACCGAGATATAACTTTCCACGAAAAGAAAACGAGCTTTCTCTACATGGAGTTCAACTACCCTACTACTACTACTACTACTAGACTAGTATGATTACATGCTGAATTGCTAGTGCTTCTAGTAGCAACATAATTAATCCAAGCTAAGGAACCATTTGAATAGAAGAATAGAAAAACACTGGTTTATTACAAAGTATTGTAAAATACAGAAAAACACAGAAATAATCATTTGATTAATTTAACCTTTTTTTCGCGAACGCGTAAAAGATTGCACGTCAATATATTTGAAGAAAAAGAGTTTAAGTTACATGAGCCAATCAGCCAGACCAGCCTATTCTAGGGGAAGGGAGAAAAAGCAAATGAAAAAAAAAACTGAAGCTTAGGGAGACTACGGCGGCTAAAAACAGACTCCAAGCAGGGGGAAGGGGCCAAGCCACGCTAGACTCCCAACAAATCCCCAAAAGCGGCGACGCCAGCTAAAGACCACAGATGGCCCTTAGAGTGGATGGACTCCAGAACCACTGAGACCGAAGAGAGAGCGGAGTCGAAAACCCTAGAGTTCCGCTCCTTCCACAGATGCAAAGAGACCAGACGCACCAGGGAGTCGAAGTTGTCGCGGAGGTGCTCAGGTAAGCAGGCCCTGGAGGACGGCCACCAGTCCTAGAACCAGCTGCCACGGTGGGGAGAGAGGGCAGCCCAGCTAGGAGGCGACAACACCCGAAACCAGACCTGCCGAGCGAACACGCAGTCGAGGAGGATGTGGTTCGCCGTCTCAAGATCCTGAGCGCAAAAGGGGCAGGCCGAGTGACTATCGATGCCACGCTTCTGGAGGAGATCAGCCGTCCAGCAGAGCTGCTGGAAAGCAAACCAAAGAAATGACCTGAATTTGGCAGGACCCTTTGCATTCCAGAGAAGATCAGCATATGCAAAGGAATGCTGGCCATAGAAGAATGCATGGTATGCCGAATGCGCTGAGTAGCGCTGGTCAGCCGTCCAACGTTAAATGAGATGATCCTTGACACCCGGCGAGAGCTGTACATGAAGCACCGCATCCCAAATAAGGAGAAATTGGGAGATGACCGGGATAGTGAGGGCACCGCGGATATCAGAGACCCAAGAGTTGTTGCTAGGCCAGAAGCAACTGTGCGCGAACCTCGGAGACACTGGGGAACGACGAAGAGGAGATCTAGAGCCAAGGACGCCACCGAGCGGCCGTCGATCCGTTGGTCAGACCAGAAGAGCATAGACTCACCATTTCCCAGCAAAAAGAAGGTGGATGCCATGAACATGTCGGAGACGGTTTGCTCGACTGGGGCCTTCAGGCCATCCCAATAGGGGTGCCCTGAGCACTGGAGCCAGAGCCAGCGAACATGCAGGTCAAACCCTGCCAATCTGAGGTTAGGGATCCCCAACCCACCACAAGTTTTGGGGCGACAACGTTCGTCTAGGACACCCGACACTGCCCACCATGAGCCGAGTCCGTACCTGTCCACAGGAAGGCGCGACACTTCTTGTAAAAGGCCTTAATAACCCAGACTGGAAGGCCGATCGCCATAGATACATGGACCGGAATGGAGGAGAGAACTGTCTGGACCAGCACAGAATGGCCAGCCAGAGTGTAAGTCGTCCCTTCCAAGGCAGGAGTCGATGGGAGACTTTATCCACAAGCGGTTGCAAGCTGGCCGCCTTCGGCAACTTGCGAACGGACAACGGAATGCTGAAGTAGGTGCAAGGGAAATCAGAAACCGCGTAGGGAAAGCAGGACTGAACCAACTCCAGGTCCTCAGCCGAGCAACGGATCGGGGTGATCGAACATTTGGCAAAGTTGGTGCGTAGCCTGGACGCGGCACCAAAAACATAAAGAATACCCTGGATGAACTCGAGATCCTGATGAATCGGGGAGAAGAAGAGGACCAGATCATCAGCATAGAGGGAGGCGCGGTGTTGCAAGGCCCGATCATTAAGCGGAAGGAAACCACCGGAGTCGGAGGCGTGGCGGAGCATCGCATTGAGTACATCCATAACCAGAATGAAGAGCATGGGAGAGAGAGGATCCCCTTATCTCGGAAAGTCAAAAATCTAACGAGAGTCCCTAAAGCACAAACATTTCCCTAAATGTTTGGGCTTTCTAGCTATTGATGAAATCAAAACCTCATTGGTCAATAAGATATGCTGCAGCTGCTGCTGCTACTAGTACCAGTACCATGTGAAGAGGAGCTACTCCAGCAGGCTTCGGTTACAGATTCTACTCGATCGATGAATGAATAGATTGTCAACACAACAACCACACCGACCAGACGCTAGAAAGGAGAGGAGCACAAGGCTGGAATACCGTGTACAACCAATTAATCAAATCTCGATCTCTCCCTTCCTCTCTCTCTCTATGTTTTCTTTTTTGTATGTTTTTTCCAAATGGAATTCTCCTTTGCTGTGAAGTGCCGGGTGTCCCGAATCAAAATAATCACACCCCTGTACACAACACACACATACAGGTACATGCATTGATCGATACATACACCAGAATCCACGCGAAGGAGAAGAGAACAAATGGAAGCAACCGAGCAGTGGATGTGTGGGGCTACTGCTACTACCCTACTACTGTCTCTCTTCTTCTCTTCTGAGAGTTTCTGACCCATCAAATCCCTAAAAGTTGTGCTCTGATCGTACCACTAGTCTGTTAGCGAGGGCATTTTCGGAATCCGGCCCTGCCCCTGCCACGGGCAGAGCCTTTTGTTAGTTGTCTCTTGGCCTTTTCCTGTGTCACTATGCACACAACGGACAGGGGCTTTCCTGTCTTTTCCTAGCTAGCAATACTAGTACTCCTACCTAGTAATAGTAGCTAATTGGACGGCTGAGATTGGCGCGGCCGGAAGATCAACGGCGCGCCGTACTGCGGGTGGAGCAGCATCAGCACGGTGGGGGCGTGCACGTAGGTGGGCGAGAGCGCGAGGTCGAAGCGCTGGAGGAGGACGGCCATGGTGAGCTTGGCCTCGAGGATGGCGAGGCTCTGGCCGATGCACATGCGGGAGCCCAGCCCGAACGGGATGAAGGCGAGCGGGTGCTTCGCCGCGCGCGCCGCGCCGCTGGCGAACCTCGCCGGGTTGAACTGGGCCGCGTCGGGCCCCCACAACCGGGCGTCGTGGTGGATCGCCATGATCGGGACGAGCAGCTCCGTGTCGCGCGGGATATGGATGCCTCCGGCGTCGCCGTCGCCACCGCCGCCGAGGGTGACGTCGAACTTGGCGCGGCGGATGGTGGCCACCGCCGGCGGGTACAGGCGCAGCGTCTCGTTGAGGATCATCCCGAGCTGGAAGAAGATGACAGCGAGAACCAACAAGGTGAGACTTTTGTCGGCGTGGAATTACGGGAATACCCCCACTGGGCCATGGATATGGTTTGGTGTGCGTACCGTCTTGAGCTTGGGGAGGTGGTCCTTGGTGGGGAGCTCGCCGGCGGCATCGCCGCAGACGGCGAGGACCTCGCGGCGGGCGCGGTCCTGCCAGTCCGGGTGCATGGCGAGCAGCACGGTGGCCCAGGTGAGCAGGTTGGTGGTCGTCTGCTTGCCGGCGAAGAAGAAGGTCTTGCACTCCTCCACCATGTCCTCCACCGGCATCGTCCTGTCCACGCCGGCATTGATCATGAGCCCCAGCAAGTCGTTGAAGCCGCTGTCCTGCTTGTCTTTGAGCTCGGTGGTGGTCTCGTCTTCCTCGCCGCCGTCGCCGCCACTGCGCCGGCCGATGAGCCGGACCAGGCCGCGCCTGATCTCCCTGTCCAGGCCCCACGACATCCTGTTCTTCTTGGTCGGCAGGAACCTGTTCGATCGAATTCCGGCGCCAACCGTGAGCCCAATTTCGGCGAGAATGGCGAATCGTTTGGGAGTTTTTTGGGTTGTTCGTGGCGTGTACCGTACCTGTATCCCGGGACGAGCACCTTGCGGAAGGCCTCGGAGGCGAACGCCATGAGGCGGGCCTGCAAGCGGAACACGACGCGGCCGGAGTCGTAGCTGCGGCCGAACGTGGCGCGCGTGATGGCCTCCTCCGCCACCGCCTGGAACCACTCCGCCACGTCCACCTCCACCTCGCCGCCGCCGGCGCACGCCATGGCGCGCCACCTCTCCGCCAGCGCCGCCACCGACCTGCCGACGTGCGGCACCAGCCGCTGCAAGAGAGAGACAGAGACAGAGCACGTGTCAGCCATCGTCGTCGTCGTCATCGCGGGTGCGCCCCGATCGATCGGAGGATGAAGAAACAGAGGAGAGACTCACGTTGAGGTTGTCGGGGTAGAAGCCGGGGGTGAGGACGCGGCGGTGGTGAGCCCACTTGTCGCCGTGGAGGCTGACGAGCCCGTCGCCCTCCAGCTGCCGGACCACGGGGTGCGCCTCGTAGCGGTCGAACGCCTCGGCGCGCGTGAGGAAGATCTCCCGCACCATCTCCGGCTCCGCCACCGTGAGCCGCGGTGTCGGCCCGAACCAAATCAAGAACGTCGGCCCTGCAACCGCGACGACCGCCATTAATCCATCTGATCAGACACGAGCAAGCACACAAAATCCATCCGTCCTCAACATACCGTAGATCTTCCTCCAGTAGTGGTAGAACGCGAGCACCCTGGGGAGCGCGTTGTGCGGCGCGGCGGGCGGCATGGGCTTCGCGGTGGCCTCCGCCATGAGCGCCACCATCTCCCTCACGCACCCGACGAGGAACCGGTACGGCGGGCCGCGCACCCCCTGCCCCGCGAAGTGCGCCTCCAGCCGCCTCGGCCGCCACCACACCGCGTCCGCCACCCTCGCCGCCACGTGCAGCAGCAGCAGCACCGCCGCCGCCACGGCCACCGCCTCCATCATCTCCTCCCCTGTTTCTTGAAACAGAGCACACAAACGCAGAGAGATCAGGTCGCCGCCGGTGGTTGCGCCGGTGAGTGGTGGCGGCGGTTGGGTTGGGGGTTTGGATTCGAAATGGGAAGGCGAGGATGGCGGGAGGAGGCGGGGGTTATATAGCGAAGCGGGGCGGCGGAGGTGGGGCCCACCGGCCCAGCACGATGATCTGTTGGTGGTGGCTGCTTGGTAAATTCAGATGGGATGGAGAGAGAAAGGGGGGAGGCGTCAACGAGGTAGGTGAAGTGTGAGAAAACCGCCTTCAGTTCAGCTGACCGAGCTTGGGGGTGCTGACGTGGCATTTTCATTCTCTTTTTTGTAGAACAACATTTTCATTCGTTGCAGTTGGGAAAAATGAGAGGAGGGGAGTGAAGGCAAGGCTTTTGCTTGCGTGTGCTGCTTACTCTTGAGTGATCGAAAGTTTGTGATGTACTCTCTCAGCCCCAAATAAACCCAAATAAACGCAGGCATAAGTTTTTTTTTCAACTTTGATCATCTGTTTTATTTAATTTTTTTATAATAATATTTTTTATTGCTATTAGATTATAAAATATAAATAACATTTTATATGTGATTATATTTTTTAGTGTTTTCAAAAGAAAAATTTAAATAAGACGAACGATTAAAGTTGGATAAAAAACTCATGGCTGCACTTATTTTGGGACGGAGGGAGTACTTATTATATGTGTCTACTATGTACTTATGTCAGCTTTATAGTATTTAGTGCAAAAAAAATTATATTCTAAAATTTAAACTGGTTTATCTGGTTTTTAATGTTTAACATTGTTTATTGACTATTCATTATATTGAAAAAATTACGTGATTATTATTTATTTTTGTTGTGATTTATTTTAATAAGATCTATACTTTTGCATATTACATAATTTTTTAATAAGATAAATAGATATTTTTTAATGCCAACAGTCAACATCTTCAAATATTAAAAACCGGATGAGGTTTTTTTTTTATTATGTGAAAGAATACATACATCGCTATTCGCACACACCCGCGGATACATCTTCTATCATCTGCTAAATAAATGAAGGTCAGCACCTCTCGTCTCTCAATTTCTATTGAAAAAGCAGCTGCTTCCTTAGTAAGTAAAAAATAAAACTACTGCACCAGAGCTATACAAAGAGAGACTAATCAGCTACAATTAGGAATGGTGTTAATACGGTTTTCACTGTAACCATGAGAAACACGTTCCACTGTTTAGTGCTTGAATATATATATATTGGAAATTGTTTTGGATGTTAATGTGGTAGGGTAGTTCAGACCAGACCACAAAACTTAGTATGACCCAGCTTGTCCCTGCCTGTTTACGCAGGTCAGAACACGGTTTGAGCAGGCCGCTTAATTTGGGATGTCTTCCTCCTACCTACATGTCCTGATATGATGTGGTTTCTTCAAGATGCCCAATGATTGATTCTTCACCTGCTAATAATAATTATTAACTCTTTGAAGTTGTGTGTTGATTGAAAACACCCGATCGAATAAATCTTTTGCTTATTTAAATTATGGATAGCGCTGTACCGAGTCCAGTGATTAGGCATCACACTTCCATTATTAGAAAAAAATCTCAGGTGCTAATTAAATTCTAAACATTGTCCCAGTTTGGTCAACATCTATGGTAAATTGATTCATATGAGCTCATATAACTGAGCGTATGCGCAGATTTGGTAGAGTCGTATGTGTATGATTTCACTCGACAGGTTCTAAAAATATTAAAGACAACAAATTGGTTGTGTTCATTCCTAATTAGCGCAAAGACACAAAGTTTATACTTGTATTAAATTATCTGAAAAAAAACAAGGTTTCAAAATTCAAATGATAAGTAGGAACTGTCTGATACTACTAGTATGCATTTTCTTTTCGCTTGTGCATTTAATCAACTAATTGTTGTGCTAGTACTTTGCAAAGTGACCTGCATGCAAGGACAAGGAGCTCTCAACAAAGAGTGACCCAATATAAATGTGACGTGCAGCACTCATTTAATTTTTGTGCGAGTACGTCCAGCTTTATTTTTATCGATCAAAATTAAATCTACGTCAAAAAATAGCTTTCAAACTTTTTTGTAGGAAAGAAGCTAGGCATTATTATTTTCTGCAGAAGACAAACAGATCTTCACCATCAAAAAGGTCAGAGATGTCGACAAGCAATCCTTACATACGAGCCCACATTTTTCCACTTCACCATACCGTCCAAGTCACGCTAAGATCGAGCATTGGAGATTTTGGTTTCTTACGCCCCCAAAAACCGGACGAGCAAACGTAAGCATCAACAAACCTCTTAAAATTAATTACTTCTCGATGAAAACTTATCGCCCACTACTCACTTTTGCTGTGAATTAAATGTGCATCTGTTCATGTGTCCAAAGCAACATGTTTTTGAGGGAGTTCGTTGAATCGATCGATCGATTATATGTGGGCAGGTTTTAAGAAAGGATTAAATGTGAAGGCCAGTACAGAGAATGATTCGATTTTCAGTTTGGACAGGTAATGGCCGTTGCAGGTAGAAGCTGACTAGCCATCGACGAGGCAGGCAGAGCCACATGCAGCTCGAGCTGGCGAGGCAACCGTCGCATGCATGTTCGTTCTAATAGCTTCCATCCGCTTCGTATACAAATTTTGACAATTTGACCCTTTGTAAAAACTATTTTTATAAATAAATCGTCGCCAAAACTTATTTTAAAACTGACCCTTTTGTTCAGCGTCAAATCGTGTGGCGCTGAACTTGCGTTGGCACGCTGACTTAACCTCCCATCCGTGGTGGCACGGCATTCAACGCCAAATAGCATGGCGCTGAAATGTACATTGGCACGCTGACTTAACCTCCTATCCACGGTGGCACGGTATTCAGCGCTAGTTGACGTGGCGCTGAGGTGTCTAAGTTCAGCGCCACACGATTTGACGCTGAAAAAAGGATCATTTTTGAAATAAGTTTTGGTGGCGGTTCATTTGTAAAATTAGTTTTTTCAAAGAGTCAAATCGTCAAAATTTGTGCGCTTCGTAACTCTTGACATTTTAAAAAGGAAAAGTCTATACGTACTAACTTTTTCTTACTAAATTTTTACTAACACTAATGTGTCGTGCTATGAGTACGTGCGTCTAGATTTTTTTATAACTTCCATCTAATAAAATCAAACGGCGGCTGAGATGATGGTTAGTAAAAGTTTATAGCAGTGCTCTTTACAAAAAGTTCGAGATCTTTAACTATCGATAACTTAGAAAATATACTAATTAGATCAACATAGATTTGTCTTACAAAATACTATAATAAAAATAAAAATATTTCTATTTAGTTATATATTATAATAAAAAACATAGTTAAAGTATACTCCATCCGTCCCAAAATAAACCAACTCGTACTAGAATGTGCAACAAATCGATATAGAGTATGTTTAAATTTGTTGTACTACTAGATTGATTTATTTTAAAATAATTGTAATACTCCCTCCGGGCTGGGTTTATTAGTCGTTTTGGCTCGGTTAGCTGTGGATGAGAAAATTTGTCGTTGGAGCATTTTTCCCACGCATGAGACGAGATTGCCCTTGTGCATTGATGGCGTTATTGTTCCCAGATAACCTTCTTGTTACTCCTTTTAACGCTTCGTTTCCATCTCATTTAATTTTCGCATGCCCTCGCGCGCTATCTGTACTGAAGCTGCATGGGCTACACTCATGCATGGTGCCATGCAAAATTGCCAAGACAAAAAAAAAGGTATGTATCTAGAGCAGAAATCGAACTCAGGTCCCAAGACACCAATATGAATGCACTAAACCAACTGAGAGAGTAGTTGTTGGTTGTTTGCATGCTACACCTAACCGTTTTTAATAGGGATAAAATAGGAAATAAGAACCATACTTAATGACTTCTTGGTTTTTGAAATCCTGTCCGAAACGACTAATAAACCCAGCCCGGAGGGAGTATTTTTGTAGATCATGTCCGAAGAAACTAGCTTCTCATACTCATAGAACTACACAGGTCCGAACAAACCTCTCTGAACTGTTGACGACCGACCAAGTACACGCAATGACACCAAAAAAAAAATTTATCAATGGCCTGTTTCGTTTGGCCCAGAAGTACACAACCGCGCGCGATGATTGACCGGCCGGCTGCATATCGCTGCCGACGTCAACGTCGCGAGCTAAGCTAATAAGCTAGTAGCCACCACACGCACTATCACAAAATATGTGATGCATTGTGTACATTTGCAGACTAAAATTGCCTACGTCTCTAAAATAACACCAGAAACTCGTGGAATATATAACAACATAGTCCATATATCTGTGATAACTAGCTTTCTTGGTTGAGGCCGAATTAATCCTCTCTTGACCAATCATCACGGACGCGTACATATATAGAAGAATCATACTTGTACACGATATATATTGGACACAGACGCATGCCTGTAACCACCGTTCTG
This sequence comes from Oryza sativa Japonica Group, assembly GCF_034140825.1. Classification (NCBI taxonomy): domain Eukaryota; kingdom Viridiplantae; phylum Streptophyta; class Magnoliopsida; order Poales; family Poaceae; genus Oryza; species Oryza sativa. The sequence continues at coordinate 24,552,105 of NC_089040.1, read as the reverse complement.
ATGGACGCTGCTAGCTAACCTATACCCGTGTCTGTGTGATGAACGTTAACCCCGTATGTAATCAACGATTCTGGCTGTGTTCTTTGCTCAGTGTTATCAACTCATCTTCCTCATGTTACACGCGTACGCTTTTCAACATGCTAAACAGTATGTTGTTTTAAAAAATATTTCTATACAAAAGTTGTTTAAAAAATCATATTAATTTTTTTTAAAAAATAGTTAATAGTACTTAATTAATCAAATGCTATTAATGAATCTTTTCGTTTTCTATGCGCAGGAGAAACGAACCCAGCCACTGTGTGTGGTGGAGCCGTACGTGGATCGGTGGATGGATCGGGCTGAGGCGGTGTGTGTGGGCGTGCGTACGTTGCGTCGCGCGATCCGGCGTACGTTTCTGCGGGGGGCCGTGGAAAGAGGCGCGCACCGCGGGACGGTGCCGGGAGGGCGCGGCGCGCGGGCGGGCACGGAGCACCACGGTTGGGCTCCGCGCCGTCCGCGCGCGGGGAAGTATATTAACCAGGCATACGGCGGTTGTTGCTTGCGGCTGCCGCGAGCTAACTTGGGCGAAGTTGCATGGGTGGGCTGAACGAGACAGAGATAGATAGGGAGAGAGCTAGCTAGGAACATTCCTGTGCATGCACGTCTCTCTCTCTCTCTCTCTGGTTGAGACCTGGCCGGCCTCGATCCTAGTAGTAGACAAACCAGCAACGAGTTGTACATGCATGCATGTGTGTACTTTGTATATAGACGACATGATCAATACATGGGGGTATGAAACGATCGAGTAACATGCAGGATACCATGTATTGTCGTACTAGGTCATAGTAATGCCATAAATTAAGTTATGTGTCTTTGCTACTTTGAGATAGATTTCGTTGCAGCGACATTTTTTTTCCGGGGGTGAGGATATGCCACAATTGTCCACATCTTCTTTCTCTTCTCCCCCCTTTAACATCGGACATCTCTCCATTACTAGCTTTCACTACGATTGTCGGCATCCATATCCTTTCGTGTCCCCTTCCTTTTCCACACCTGCACCCAGTGGCGAAGCCAGAATTTAGGGATAGGGGGTGCTGGCACGAGACGTAAGAACTCACCAACGTCTCGGTAGACAATGGTATGGATCTTGGTGCTCAGATCCTGCAGAGTGGCAGATTGGCCTCACCCAGTTGCCTTTTGTTCGCTCTAATATGCGTAGTCACCCCTCGTATAATTATATTTAGAATTTTGTGGTTATTTGTCGTTTGCACTAATATATACATAAAATGATTGTTGATATGATTTTGGATATATTTCAGCACATTCTTCTAGATTTATATATAAAATTGAACTTATTATAGAATGGAGCATGTATGTTCCGAGTCCGAATTTACTTTAATATAGCATAACAAGAACCATTTTTAAACTATGTCACTAAATAGCACCAACTTTACTCAATACTTGAATGACACGATCGACATCATTTCTATTTATTCTTTTTAGTTTTGGAGACTTGCAACCATATCGCTTAGTTACGTTAATTAACTCAGGTGAACAGCTAGATATATGCTCAACTTGCAACTAATTAATGAGCTAATTGTATAGATTAGATGGCTAATCACCCGGGGTTTGCATGTAGCGCATGGGGATGGGGGTGGCTTCGCCACTGCTTGCACCACCAAACTCACCGCTAGCCGCTCCTTCACCCTTGCACGGTGAACATGCGTGGTTTTGCATACACTATCCCTCAAGTTACTGACTCCACGTCTCTCGCCTCCTGATAATCGGTGATGTGCTTCCCAGGTGTGGCCGTTTATGGGCTATACTCCTTCCATATATATAGCCATTCGTTGTGCGCCTCTCGGGTCTTTCCTACCTCTTGCATGAGGAGGAGCTCCACACTTGCATTGCCTCGAGGGATGATGTTAGGTGTGCGAGTGTGACATAGGCGACAGAAGTCGTCGTGTTTCAGTGGTGAATTCGGGCGCTGTGCTGGTCAAAGTTGGGCGAGATGGTGGCAGGAGTTGGACGTTGAGGCAAGGTGAGAGGAGGAATATTAGTAAGAAAAGAAAACATGAGTGATTTTGGTACATGGCATTCAGAGTAAAAGAGAGTTATCCCCCTAAAGTTTGTGGTATTTCTTCACAAAATGAACAAACTTCATGGCAAATGAGCAATTTTCCATTGTTTAAAATATGCGAAAATTCCAACAAATTAAAATTAAAGTAGATGCAACAAACACTTCAAAAAGGAGAAGACAACACAAATATAACTGTGTGCATGTTTGATTGTTACTACGGTATATCTACTTGATTATAGGAAAAAAATACTTTTATAAATAAACATAACAAAAAATTTAAACAAGTGAATCTAAGATATATAATAGAAATCAATACAATATAAGAAAGCTTTTTTTAAAGAAAATGTATTTTTCGGAGCATGGGAAAACAATCCATTTCAACAATTCGATCAATAGATGATATGATAAGAACGGAGTTATACTTGTTTTGTAAAAAGAATTTGCATATAGCAAAGGATAGATCAAGGCCAAAGTTCATGGGTCGGCGCACCAAATCAAATACCATATGTCCCGAATAATTTGTCGACCATTGTTGCGCTATCAAAAGTACTCATCAATGACATTCGAATATTCCATATGCTTATACAACATGCAAATGCTAGGTCAACCCATTAAATTCCTCCAATATGCAGCATTATTGGACAAAGAGGACCCTTGGCATAGGGTACTTTTCACTTGTATATCAAGTCTTGCTATCAAACTATCAAGATTCATGCCATGCACTAACTACGGTTCTCACGTAGAAAGGCACGAATAAAATTAGTGCATTCTCCGTCCATTAATCTCAGACGATGTTGCGATATGTGTAATCAATGCGTTCATAAGGATAGAATATGCTTGTGTATAATGGAGTACCTAGATCAATTTATTTGGAAAGCAAATAAGGATGGTTTTTTTACGGTTAACTCCATGTACAAAGTGCTTATATATAATGAAGTGATGCCTCGAAAAACTTTGATTTGGAAGCTCAGAATTCTACTGAAAATTAACGTATTCTTGTGGTATCTTAAAAAGGGGGTAATTTTAACAAAAGATAACCTAGCTAAGAGAAGATGGAGAGGTAGTCTAAGTTGCTGCTTTTATAACTCTAAAGAGTCAATACACCATCTTTTCTTTGACTGTCCCATGCATGGCTAGGTACATTTAGAGTGCATGTTTCTTTACTTTCGGAATTAGCCAACCCCGTAGCATGGCTCATATGTTTGGAAATTGGTTGAATGGTGTTGAACCTAGACTTAAAAGACAAATTTATATGGGTATTGCGGCAATTTTGTGAGCTTTGTGGCTTAATAGGAATAATGTAATCTTTAATGGCTCCAATCTTATTTATTTCATGCAGGTAATCTTCAGGGGGACTCATTGGGCAAGACTTTGGTCCTTGCTTCTCAAAGAGGACGATGGAGATGCTGTCTAAGTTTATTGTAGAATTTTGGAGACGCGAGTAATATAGTTTTATGCTACTTATGGCTGGAATTTTAGAAGAAAAATTGAAGCTTACCTTGCTATGATTCTTAATATGGGTTATATCTTTATGTGATGTTACCCATGTATCGGGATGAGTCTTATGTAAACTTCGTACCTTGTGTTGTCCCCCATATAACGGGATGAGTCTCATGCACTCTTAGAAACTTGTTTGGCTATGTACACCTCATAGGTGTAGTTAGGGCTGTCAACAAGCCGAGCTCGAGCGAGCTCGTCAGCCTAGGCTCGAGCTCGATACAAGCTCGAGCCGAGCCTATAAAATGTTCGAGCTTTCCGACAGGCTCGGCTCGAGCTCAATCAAGCTCGAGCTCGACTACCGAGCTTGATTTTTAAGTAAAAAAATATATATTTCAAAGATAATCTTTAAAAAATACTTAATTTCTAGTTTATCATATTAATAGAAGAGGAAGAAAAATAAAATAAATATATTATGTCAATATAAGACATAGAAATAACATATTTGATCTCCTAATTTATTAAATAACAAAAAAATGACATATTACTAGGCTCGTTAGAAGCTCGAGCTCGGCTCGACAAAGCTCGCGAGCTTAGGGAGAGGCTTAGGCTTGGCTCTTCTGGAGCTCGAGCCGAGCTCGAATCGAGCCTAGGACGAGCCGAGCTCAAGCAGCTCGCGAGCATCGAGCTTTTTTGACAGCCCTAGGTGTAGTGGCCGGGTTTAATATAAATCCATTATTTTAAAAATAAGGATTGAATATACGTATGTGTATTCATCTACATTTATTTGGTGAATGTGTCTATGTATATTGTGTTTGAAAAAAAATAAAAATATTAGCTCACTAGGTAGTAAACAGGAACTTTTTAATATATTAATTAATGTTAGACAGTTTTAATATGCTTAACGACATCTTAGTACTCTCCCTCTCACAAATAATTAGTACTCCAACCTCGTTTTGAGTTTTTTTTTCATGTCATTTTTTTTAAAAGTTTAACTAAGTTTATAAAAAAACGCAACAACATATTTAACACATAACAAACATATTATCGTAATATATTCAATGTTATATCTAATAAAACTAATTCGATGCTGTAGATGTTACTAAATTTTTCTATAGATTTAGTAAACCCTAAAAAAGTTTAACTGAAAAAAAATTAAAATAACTTAAAATATAAAACAGAGGTAGTATCATTTCAAAACCCGTGCAGCTAACATACATATGTTCGCTTTGACCATATTTATTGTTTATATTCGTGTAATGAAAATAACATGGCCAAATTTGTTACTATAACAAAGCTTATAACACATACGTGACTAATTTTTTTTATTTATGCAAATGAATTATGTGGTTAAATTAAGTTATGTTTGATTGACTTAAAAAAAAGTCTAAAACAACACTTATTTATGATCGGAGAGAGTACGAACGAAATACATATCACTTATTTATACAGTATATTAAAATTTCGTACTTTCTTGTGCGGGTCATTAAAAAAAACTTATGCAGTATTATAAATAGTGGAGGGTACGCTGTTCAGGGTACGATCCTGGGAACAAATACTTAATCATCCAGAAAGGCCATTCACTTTAATGAGTGCATGACAATTCGAGGAACCGTTACGTTGGAGGATCAAGAACTTGTTCTTGTGTAGCAGTAGTATTATTAGTACCTTCTTTGCTGACTTCTGACGGCATTATATTCAGCTTCTGTAGCTTGTCAAGCTGTAACGACGATATGCAAAGCCTTTCTACGCGCTATCTGCTTTAGCTTTGCTTTCTTGGCCGGCCGGCAGAGATCAGTGTGAAAAGCGACCAAAATGGGAGAATCTAATCTAATTAATGGCCATTTTGTTGATTAATTGATTGTTTCCTCTCGTAATGATGCATGTTAGCTAATCAACGACAAAGAAAAACTACGTCTTTTGACTCGACGACGTAAAGTAGGGGTGTAAGTGTAACCACTACTACGATGTAGGAGTACGCATGCACCGGCAGCAGAAAAATGCAAAAGGGGAAAAGTTTGAGAGAGAGCAACACGCTGAAGAAACCCATCTGAATTACAGATACGCACATAAGCATACAGATCAGATCATGCAATAGCCTAGCCACCTTTAGATTAGATGTACGAAATAAAAACAAATTCTTTTTTTTCGTAAATTTCAGAAATATTTTGGTGTTCAGAATTTCAGAGCTTGTTTGGAAAATTCTGCAGTGGTTGAATATCTATGTTAGGTCAGATGAGAATTTGATAATAAACCAAGTTTGACTATGGCTGATGATAAGAGGCCATTAGCAATTTAGCAGTTTTCTTTTGAATCAAGAGGTAGCACCCCATTTCCATTAACGGAAATGAGGTACCTACGAGGGATATATACTTGCACGCATGCACCTAATGAATCAATCGAATTAAACTTAAACCTCCCAAACATTCCAAAAAGGAAGACAATTAATTATGATTAAACATACCATACACTGATACAGAAAAACACGCGATATATTAAAAGGCATTGGCATCCTACGCGTATACGCGTTATATTTTGGTGCTACAGATCATGAGATATATATACGTGTAGGGCCCCATGCGTGCAAGCAGATGAACGACCGGTCGACAGAAAGCGCAGAGGGTCGGCACGTATGGACGCAGCATGCTGGAATATCGACCGCACGACCGACGTTAATTAACCACCCGAGTCCAGCGTTGATCTCTATCTGACGACACAAAAAACATCGGCATAGTGCGTAGCAGCAGTATATGTAGGAATGTCGTGCATTTGGAGTCAATGATCTGCCTGTTCAACGACAGCAAAATGCCAGGGCATCTTCAGGGATCAAGATTTCTGGTAGCTTAGACTACTCGTGATTCTCGATTTTATAGTGTTTGTAGTACGTTCTGCTTGCATAAACCGTGTTAGGTTTGTGTCTACTTTAGGCTGCTTTCGTTTATATGGGTTCCCAACTCTCCTATTTTTCACGCGCACACTTTTCAAACAGTTAAATGATATGTTTTTTTGTAAAAAATATTCTATAGGAAAGTTGTTTTAAAAAATTATATTAATCAATTTTTCAAGTTAGTTTTAGATAATACTTAATTATGTTTTTTCAATTTTTCGTGTTGGAAGGGAAGGTTTCAAACCGTAGGGTAGAAAAGTATTGTGTACATGAAAAATACAAGAATGTGAAAAGAATTTAGATGGAGAACAGAGGATTAAAAATTAGGGGAATTTTAAATGGGAGCCTCTTTTGATGGGCATTGGAACCAAGGGAAGGATTCTAGTACGTAGGAAGTAAACAGTAATTCATTTTACGTATCTTGATCATTTTGCGCCTTTGCCCCACTGCTTCGCAAGCCAATAGCGTGAGTAGTGAGAGTCTCTGCTTCTTCGCCTCTGTTCTTCACTGATAATTGCTTAATGCTTAGCGCTTGATTTCCTCGATCTTACAAGGAAGAAATCGAAAAAGATCGGCTGCTTCCCCTGCTCTCATGCATCCTTCTAGGGTCATTTCTCTACCGCAACAGCAATCTAAAATGTTACTAATTTATTATATTATTAAAGGAATAGAAAAAAAAGTCTCCACGTTCGCTCTCATGGCCTAGAAATTCTCACATTAATCAGAGAAAAAGAAAAAACAGAGTCCATATAGAAATACAATTTAGAAATAGCTGAAATTCGGAATTAAAATATAAGGAATATTAGAAGAAGAGACTAGAGTCCATATAGAAATACAATTTCGAAATAGTTGATATTCGGAATTAAAAAATAAGGAATATTTGAAGAGGAGACTAGAGTCCATATAGAAATACAATTAGGAAATAACTGAAATTCGAAATTAAAAATAAGGAATATTAGAAGTAGAGTATAGAGTCGTAGAAATATAATTATAAAATAACTAAAATTCGTAATTAAAAATAAAGAATATTAGAAGTAGAGGATAGACTCTATATAGAAATACAATTAAGAAAACAAAATAGAAATTTAGAATTAAAAAATAAGGAATATTAGAAGTAGAGTATAGAGTCCATATAGGAATTTAAAACTAACTAAAATTTGGAATAAACATAATAAAATTAAAAGTAGAGTTTAGAGTCCGTATAAAAATACAATTTATAAATAACTAAAATTCGAAATTAAGAAAAACATGGGAAGAAGAGTTTAAAGTCAATATAGGAATACAATTTAGAAGTAACTAAAATTCAAAATTTAAAATTAAAGAATATTGAAAGATGAGTTTAGAGTCCACATACAAATACAATTAGAAATAATAAAAATTCAGAAATAAATATAAATAATATTGGAAGAAGAGCATAGAGTCTATATAAAAATACAGTTTACAAAAAATTCGGAATTAAAAAATTGAAATATTAAAAGACGAGTCTAGAGTCCATATAGGAATATATATAATTTACAAATAACTAAAATTTGATATTAAAAATAATTAATAACTAACACGTATATAAAATACAATATAATATTACACATTAGTATTTTGTAAAGTTATTACAAAATTTAAAATTATATTGTCATTTTAATATATTTGAATAATATAATGAGAAAACATATATGCTATTATTTGAGAGAAAATATAATGATGCTAGCCGCGCAATCTGCGCGGACCACCATGCTAGTTAATACTGATGTTATAAGCTAGTCAAAAAAATACTGATGATATAGGGTACCTAGCAAGCAATGGGGTAAGGTTATCGATCGATGAATGCATATCATAAATTTTCAATGAAAAGATAGAGCGAAAGGATCACGATGTAAACTCGTGAAGAGAATGATTCGTGTACATTGACACGTCTGAATTCTGAGAGGAACAGGCATGCCATCAGGTTTCGGCCAGCCAAGGACAGGTAATCAAGGCCATCTGTAGTTTTTAAATTCTGGACATTTTTAATAAAACTGAATAAATCCAACCTTATTTCATTACTCCAGTAAAGAAATTTACACAGCAGACTAGAAGAGCATTCGCGTTGATTCATTCATCCAGTAACGCCAGGAGCAACCTCAGAAACAAATACTAAACCAGCTTCATCCTACTCTACTGAATTTCTTAACACGGCCATTAACAAGTCTATCATGATCACCTAAAGTTCGAGTCCTAATCTAAGCATGGCCTCCGATGAGCTCAGTCCATCAGTCCATCCTCGTCCTCGTCCGGGAGAGGCATCGCCGCAGCAGCAGCTATCTCTGTCTCAATCCTGCGCCCACAAAGAATTTTGCCAGCATAAGACGAGGAAACCAACATCGCAGACAATTCAGAGAAGAATGATGGTGAGATAATCTTCGTGTAGGAGCACGCTTTGCAAAATGTTTAACTCACTTTTGCTGCGCGATGAGGTCGATGGTGACGTCGGCGGGGAGGAGGGCCAACTCCTCGACGAACCGAAGGTTCATGTCCCTGCATTTTGCAATCACACATCACCCATATTCACATTGTCAGACAGATTGTTCAGAATCAGTGTAGTGTTAAAATCAGGGTAAATGTGCAATGGTTGTGGTCTGCAACAATTAATCGGAGTGACAACAATTAACTATCAATTACCCTGTGAGCTTCCTGGCAAGGTAGAGGAAAGGCTTCTCGAAGTTGTAGTTGCTCTTGGCAGAGATCTCGTAATACTGGAGGTTCTTCTTCCTGTGGAAGGTCACCATCTTGGCCTTCACCTGCCTGTTCTTCATGTCCACCTTGTTGCCGCACAGCACGATCGGTATGTTGTCGCAGACCCTGATAGACAGATGCAAGTCTCGATCAGTTCAGGACACTGAAGAGAAGAACAATTTCAGGATGATTTGGGAGAAGAGAGAGCTTTCACCTGCAGATGTCCTTGTGCCAGGTGGGAACGTTCTTGTACGTGAGACGCGAGGTGACATCAAACATGATGATCGCGCAATGACCATGGATACTGATGAAAAAAGCAGGAGGGATAAGTAAATTCTGGTTCTACACTGTACACATGAGCAAAACAAAAATAATTCTCCGATCATAATAACATCATGGCACTAAATTTTTTGAGAAGTTTATTTATGCCGACAAATCTAGTTCCAGTAAGGATTTCTACTGCTTCTTACATAACATTGAAGACATTTCTGTCACTTCGAGAGAAGATTTGGGGATTAACAGTCAAGCTATCGAGGCTACTGAAAACATAATTGATCTAGATCCTGAGTACTGCATCATGTTCCTGGATTATCACATACTCCATTTGCTATAAGAGATGAATGTTTTGCAACTAATTAAAAAGATCTAATAGTAAATAGTCACCACATCAGATCAACATTCAGTAATCAAATTTCCGGGGATTCCTATGACCAATGTGATTTTTCATCATGGCTGTAAACTTGCAGATACAAAAGAACGGTTTCTGCTGCTTCTTGCATACTTCCTCCGTTTCACAATGTAAGTCATTATAGCATTTCCCACATTCATATTGATGTTAATGAATCTAGACATATATATCTACCTAGATTCATTAACATCAATATGAATGTGGAAAATACTAGAATGACTTACATTGTGAAACGGAGGGAGTAATATTTAAGTCATTTCAATCTGCCTAGGCTGCTCAAAACATTGCCGATATAAGATCCCGAATACTTGCATGCATATTCCTGAATTACCAGACAATTGCTAAGAGATGAATGCTTTGCAACTAAATTGAAAACATTCAACAGTCACCATCCTGATCCTATGGTCAATGTGGTTGTTCACAGGAATTCATCATGGTTTCAAATTCGCAGAGGCACAAAAGATATGATTGAAACGTCTGAATCTGACGCAATAAATTCTTACTAGTATCCATCACGGAGGCCGCCGAACTTCTCCTGGCCGGCGGTGTCCCAGCAGCAGAACCGCACCTTGCCGCGGCTCGTGTGGAAGTCCAGTGGCCGCACCTCCACCCCGATCGTCGCTGCAAACAAACAGATCAACAACAACAACAACGTTAACACCTTGCCGCACGATGCCACGATCGATCTCTCCTCCTCCTCCTTCCTCCCAATCCGACACAACAGAATCAAGCGGGATCGACGACGAGATCGCGCGGTGGTGGTGGGGAAGTGAGCCTTACGTTCGTAGCGCTTCTCGAACTCCCCGGTGATGTGCCTCTTCACGAACGTCGTCTTCCCTGCAGAGCAAAAACGGGTTGATTAATCAGGACGCCGGGATGCAACCGCCGATCGAGGCACCGGAGGAGAAGAAGATCGAAGAAGAGGAGGAGCGTGGGCGGCTCACCGGTGCCGCCATCGCCGACGAGGATGAGCTTGAAGGAGGGGTACCCCACGGCCGCGGGGTCAGGGAGAGCCTGCGCACGCGACATCACATCACAAGGAATCCATTACTAATCACCACAAGAACAACCTCACAACAAATCAATGCGGATCATCCGAAATCCCCCAATCACTCGCGATCGAGACGAATCAACGATCCCATTATCCAAACCCCAGCAGCAAGCAGACGAATCAATCGAAACAAACCCACCAAACAAAAAACATCCATCACAGTAGAGAGAGAGAGAGAACCGCACCATTCCGAACCGAGAAACCTTCGCGAGAAACCTCTTCCGATCGATCGATCGGCGGCGACGGCGGTGGTGGCGGCGGCGACGGCGGTGGCGGCGACGAGGCGGGTTGGGGCGGCGAGGCGAGACGACGGCGAGGGGTTTTATACGGGCGTGGGCGCGTGGCTTGCTTGGGTTGGACGCGACCAACCGCCACGGGGGGGTTTAGCTTGAGGTCTAAGCGGCTTCTCCGTAGCCGTCGGATGTGCGCGTGGGCACCGTATCCACCGTACACGTGTCCACCTGGTGGAGGCAACGGTAGCTTTTACCTTACGCGGCGGAGCCGTTTGGGGAAGAGAAGGTGGAGGTTAGCTTCGAATTGACGCCGAGAGATGTGGGTAAACGCGAGCGTCGCGCCACGTGGGCTGGCCGCTGACTACGCGGCCCCACATGGCAGAGGCCCACCAGGAGATCCACGTGAATAGATGGCTTTTGGGCCAGGATTAGTGGACGTGGGTTTTGGGCCACATGAATAAGGGCTCATTTTAGATGGGCGGTTCAAGCCCGGCCCATCCATATGGACCACATCTGGACCGGGATTGGTATCATCACATGTTAAGGTGAACTTTCTTTAAAAAAGAAAAGAAAGGTTTGTGTCAAACGACACGAGAGATTAGCTGATTAGGGAGAGCGATATTTTATATGGTGGAATATAAATAAAGCTCGTTTAGTTGCTCGGTTCAATATTGGTCTGTTTGCAAGAGCTTATGGCAGCTCAGCTTTTCATCTAAAATTCTAAGAAGTTATAGTCATAATAAGATCGAGACCAACTTGAGCTTATGGCAGCTCAGCTTTTCATCTAAAATTCTAAGAAGTTATAGTCATAAGATCGAGACCAACTTCTCAAAATTTTAAGCTTCCCAAATATGGCCCTGTTTTTCTTTCAAAATAAAAACTATTTAATTTGTCCCCCGGATCTAAAAAAGAAAAAAGGGCGTGGAAACAGATAGAAACTCTTGAATGAAAATTGAAAAGAAATGTAGCCCCATTTCCGCTTCGGAAATGGTAAGATCTTTGGCGCAAGAAGAAGGGGCGACCCATATTAGCTTGTTAACGAAAACATTCTCCATTGTGATATTGGCAGTTTGATCCAATATGGGCGTAAGTTGGCAACTTATCCTGATCTACAAAATCTGGGCTAAATTGTGCACACACGAGCAGAGGGTGGAACCAATCCAGTGAACAATATGAACTTACATCACACCAGCGAGAGATTGATCTAAACCTTTTCATTTCACATCTTGATAATCCAATGAAGGAATTCTATAACTTTAAAAGAAGCTACTGTAAGATGTTGAACGTTTCCCTTCTCGACATGTTTTAAGGAATTTACAGCGATCAATGCATCGCTGGCGCTGTTTAGCTTCAGCTGTTTAGGCATATGACAGGGATGTCGAGATGAGAGCTTCCTTCACTTCCAGAGCTTGCGCAGGGACATGTTCTTTTCGGTATCCTTCTTCATCACCTTCGCCACCGCCATCAAGAAATCCTCCTGGTTGACATGAACCCTTCTCTCGCGAAGGGCAAACATTCCTGCTTCCGTGCAGACCGCCTGAAACCCAGAAAGGTGAAAATCAAGGTGAGTAACTTATGTACAGTGATATAGCTGATAGCATCAATATGGAGCACAACAGATGCAAAATGGAGTGCATTGTCATGCAGCACTAAAACAATGAGCAGACTTTTTCATGGTATTTAGCAGTTCTCATATAAATGTTGGTTGTACCAACTATATGGATCAAAATTATAACTGGGCCTGGATTTGTTTCAGTTCATGATATTTGTATCAGCTTGAAATGAGAAGTATTTTAGAAAATTGGCTCATAAGTGTCAACTATACACACCTTAAGCTCTGCTCCAGATGCCCCATTCATCTTCTCTGCAATCTTTTTCAGATCAATGCCACGCATCAAGTTCATTTTTCTTGAATGAATCTTCAAGATATCAAAGCGGGACTGCAGGAGAAAAAGATGCGATTAAGTAACTAAAGAACTGATGACGAGATGAAGTAGCATGAACTCTGCTGCTTGCAGAAAAAAAAAAGAAGTGATTGCCACTTACATCTTCATTCGGATTTGGAAATTCAATCTTCCTATCAATGCGACCAGGCCTCAGGAGAGCTTGATCCAAAATATCCATCCTATTTGTCGCCATAAGAACCTTAATTTTGTTTGATGCTTCAAAGCCATCAAGTTGATTCAGAAGCTCAAGCATAGTGCGTTGAACCTCACTATCACCACCCCCAGATCCTGACTGCATTCTAGCAGATCCAATGGAGTCTATTTCATCCATAAAGATTATGGATGGTGCATGCTCTCTGTCAAAATTCAAACCAAAGACGTCAGCCTACTGAATAGTGTAAAGCAATGCAAGCATCCTTCCCAATGAAGGATTTTCAGATCCCATTGAATATATGGTAAATTTCAATGTATCATCAACAGAAAATGTTTACCTGGCCATCACAAATAGTTCACGAACCATTCTGGAACCCTCTCCAATATACTTCTGAACCAACTCGGAACCTGACACCCTAATAAAGGTACAGTCGGTGTGATGAGCAACTGCCCGAGCTAGTAGCGTTTTTCCTGTACCCGGAGGCCCGTAAAGAAGGACACCCTGCAAAAATCAAAGGTGAATATTTTCCACTAATAATGACAGTTGATACCAAACAAAATGCAAACTGATAAACAAGTTCTAACCTTTGGCTGGGCAATTCCAAGACTTTCAAACAGCTCAGGATGCTTAATGGGAAGCTCAATAACCTCTTTGATCTCCTTAATCTGCTGATCAAGGCCGCCAATCATATCATAAGTAGAATCAGGAACCTTCTCAACCTTCATAAGATTAACCAATGGATCAACTTTGCTGGGCAGGATAAGATGAAGCATATAGCTGTCATTTCGAAGAGCAACTCTTGTTGAAGGCGAGAGCTTTGTAATATCAATACTTTTATCGACATCAACAACATATTTTCCTTCTGGGTGCACCTGAAAGATTGCAATTGATCAATTAACACAGAAAGATTTACCAAATGTTTGATAGAATTACTAAAAATTTCTGCTCTCATAATACCCACACGATATCGTTGTGTTAGTGCAATAATTGCGTACATTTTAAAGCTATTATCACTATAGTATGTCATATGAAGTGACCATATAGCACTTCTTCAAGATCTCTATTTAATTGACTGAGTATAAATAATTGCATCTGCACACTATAGAGTAAAAATATTTCTGCTATTTACTATTCGCAATCATACTTTTGTAAAGCTCCCTTTCGGGTGCTACCAAAACAAATCGCAGCTTCTATCCAAATTTAAAATATATGCAGCCATGATCTGACTAAAAGAAAGGTCTCACCAACAAAATATTATCTTCCCCGATTATCTCCAAAGCAACACTCATGTGCACAAATACTAAAACACAGCACTAAGAAAAGGCAAGAAAGCAAAGGATATGTACCTTCACTAGAACCTTGGACTTGCCCATAACCTTGACAACCTCACCAACATATGAGCCCGGTTCATGGAGCACCTTCAACTCTTCCCCCAGCGTTATAACTGCAACATCAAAATCGCAAGGAGGGAAAATAAAATAAAAATATTAGCACATTATACCGCAAAGCACGAATCCCAATACAAAGAAAGTCTAGAATCCTACTATCACTACTTCATTCAACGGCAGAAACGGGGACGACGAACATAGAAACCACATAAAAGATAGAAGTCTTGATACAAAATCAAGAACCTCTGAGGGGGGGATTCACACGAGACGGGAAACTAGGGTTGCGAGTAAACGCGGCAAGATTAAAACCAAACCACGAGACGGATTCGACTGCCCCGCGCGCGGGGGGAGGGGGTCGTCGTTTACCTTGGGAATTGAGGACGTTCCGCTGGGCCTCGAGGCGGCTGAGGTTGTCCGTCCCTTGGCGGATCTGGAGCTGCAGGTCGTGGATGCGCGACTGGTAGTACGGCCGCAGCCCGTCGCCGCGGAAGGCGCTCCCCTTCGCCCCGTGGCCGTCTGCCCCCGCAGCCGCCGCCGTCGGCGCGGAGGAGGAGGGCCGCGAGACGTCCGCCGTCGCCATTGCTTCGAGTTCGAGGGTTTCGTTTCGTCTCGTCTCTTTCGTCGGGACGCTGATCGAGCTCGCGTTTTGAGAGGGCCGCTCTCGACCTGTGTTTCGTTCGTGTTGGGCTTCGTGGGCTTTTCTCAGGGTCGGTATTTATTGATGGGCTGTCACGCCGACTTGGATGCGCAGAGGATTGGAACCCCGATCTCCGTGCGGTTCGTTTTCGTTTGGGAGAAGTCTATTTGGGCTCCGAATCTGATTCGTGTTGCCCAAATAGAAAACCGGATATAACAATTCCTTCAATTATTAAAACGATATGAAATGATTTCTAAGGTAGTATTAAGGGTGATATTGAATGAATGATGTGGCGTCTATATGACACCCAATCACTAGATAAAACTAAAAAGTACTCCCTCATTCCTAAAATGTTTGATGCCGTTGACTTTTTTAAACATGTTTGACCGTTCGTCTTATTCAAAAACTTTTGTGAAATGTGTACATAAAAGTATATTTAACAATAAATCAAATGATAGAAGAAGAATTAATAATTACTTAAATTTTTTGAATAAGACGAATGGTCAAACATTTTTTAAAAAGTCAACGGCGTCAAATATTTTGAGATGGAGGGAGTAGATGTGAGACCCATATATTAGCACTCTTTATTCTTCTATCCCCTCTTTTTTTTCTTTTTTTTTTCTAAATAAACTACGTCGGCAGGGTCACAAGGGATATATCATAAGAGCAGTGGGGCTTGAGCCTTTTATCGTACATACATGCACGGAGGGCTATATAGTTTTATATAGTTTTGTTTAGTTTGTTTAAACCCCTGTTATTATTTTTTTCTGTATCCAACACTGCACGTCGTTATTGTGGCGCACACTCACCATCATATAGAAAGATCAGACGTTGTCGCCATGGTACTCAGTATAGAAATGGTACTCAGCCGACAAGGTGCGTGTCACCCATCAGGATAGACGAACGGGTATACTTCTACAAATATTTCTGAAGATGGGTTACTCCTGCAAAATCTCTATACAAAGAATGAATAATTTGAAAAAAAAAGTTGTTGGCTCTCTTCAGAAATACTACTAAAAAAGATCATAAAAGAAGTCCCATGTGGCTACATCAGCAAGCCATGTCTAAGCTGACGCATTAGCCACGTGGAGCAGTATGTCACATCATTTGATAAACTAATAGATAAATATACATTAGTGTACACAATAAAATTAGCATGGGTTAGCAAATATATTTATCTTAGCTAATTTTCTTTTCTTATTAGTGCGATTAATTTAAAAATAATTATGATAAGATATTATTGTTAAAATATATGTTTATGGCCAAGCTTGAGCTCAAACTGAGCTTGCTTAAAAAAAAGTGGAATAGCAATGGCTCGAACACGGCTCGAGCTTGAGTGGAGCTTGATGGTCAATTACGAGCTTGCTGGATCTCGGCCTACTTCTACCCTATATTTTTTTTCTTCTACCCTATAATTTACCAATTCATCTTACTCATCCTTCACTCTTATCTACCCTATCTACCTTATAATTCACCAACTCATATACTCATCTTTCACTCTTATCTACCATATAATTCACCAACTCATCTTACTCATCTTTCACTCTTGTACAATCTTGCATTCATCAACGTGGTCAATTTTTTCTAGGACGAGCCTACCGCTCGGGCGCCCGATCGATTTGGAGTAAAATCGGCGTCCGATTTACGTGCAAAACTACTTTAAATTGAATTTTCTCTTAAATTACTTATCCAAATCATGATCCGATTGCACCATTAAATTCGTTGCAATTAAATCTTCAAAACAAGACCACACATGGATATATTCCGACGAAAAAAAATTAGCTTATTATTAAATTATTTTTAAATGTTGCACGATGTTTCACCAGGTATATCGGAATTGTTTCACTAAGTAGATCGAAAATGTTTCACTCGTTTAAATCAGTTATTGTTTTACCTTATATAAAAACAATGTTTCAGCAAATAGCGAAAGAATGTTTCAGTTCACTGCAACATTTGATCTATATATAGTGAAAAATTATAAGTACACTAGGTGAAACATTTTTCGGTGAAACAAAAAATAAAATGAATTCCCTTAATAGGGAGTATCTAAAATATGTGGTTTTTTTTGTTGCAATGGAATATTTCGGTTCACTGCAACATTAGATCTATACATAGTGAAACATTGTGAGTACATTAGGTGAAACATTTTTTGTGGAACAAAAAATAAACCAAATTCCCTTAATAGAGGGTTTTCAAAATATGTGGGTTTTTTTGTTACAATGATAGTGGAAGCAGAAAACGCGGTGGAACCTAGAGCCTGCATGCACGCACTTAGGGGGAGGGCGCGCTGGGGGAGCCGCCCGATCCAGTTCCCCCGCGCCGGTTGCCCGGATATAATCATTCTCATTTTTTCTATGTTGGATCAATTAAGCGAATGAAATCTACTTGTTGGTACTGTTTGTACCCTTTTTATTTGGTAGTATGATATTAATTGATAAGCTATTTAATATCATTTTCATTTTAGTCTTGGTAGCACGGTTGACAAAAATAATTATCGGTCGGTCAGTACTTGGTTCTGTGGTGATGAGTCGTGAGTCAAATAGCATCTAAAAAAGGATTCTGCCTAATAATTTTCGGAATGATGTCCTGCTCTAATATTTACCCCCATTTTTTTTATCCCAGGTTTGACCTCTGTATTTGAGTGCTGTCTATAATTCATTAAGCTACTTTTGCTTACCCTTGTCTGTCTCTTTTGATTGCTGAAAGTTGATGTCCTTTTTAAGGCCAAGAAAGAGTTCATTCTATCTTTGCTGATGTTGGCACTGAATGATGCCATTATATATGACAAGGTATGGTCTCTAAGTGGCTTCCTTAATTTACAACTGAACCCTGTCCATATCTCTCCATAAATGGTCTAATGTAATTAATTTAACTGAGTCAGTCAGTCTAATGGGATAGAAGCACTACAATACTGTGTAATGCGTGGAGACTATGAATCTTTTAAGTTTGATTTTTTTATGTTTTCTATGGAGGGCATACTACCATCTATGTAATGTGCGAAGACCTATGAATCTTAACATGTATTTCCGTAACCATCTGTTTAGCTTGCTGCTTGAAAATTGTTTTTTTCTTCAGATAGAAAGATTGCAAATTTATTTCTTGCTGACATATGCTATCCTCTGTTTTGATGCATATGTTTCAATTTCAAGTTCTGCCTCTAAAATTAAACTGAACTTTTACTATTTAATGACTATGGAGTCCTGATAGCTGTCAAAAAGTTAAGGTGTTATAAAAAATGCTACCTGAACTATAGGGTGAGATCAGAATGTTTAGGTCATACTGCTTCATTAAAATTTCAAAGATGTAAAGAACTACTGATAATGCATTAGGGGATTTGGCTAGGATTTGGAGAAGCTGGTTCTTGTGAGGATTTGGTTTTTCCTTTGAATCTGGTGAAATGTGATAAGAGATTTGGCTAGGATTTGGATTTCTATTTGAATTTGTTGACATGTTATGGAGATTTTGCTAGGATTTACACTGATATTCTCATTTTGAAATGCCTCTACTCAAATCCTCCCCCCCACCCCCGCTCACTAAAACCATGCAATTTTGGACATACGCTTCCTCGTCGATATTAAGTAGTGCATATCAATTGTTCCTATATTTAAATAATAGGATGTAATTTCACTTTGAATTAAAATATACGTAATTTCCTAAATATTATTTATGATATTTTGTTACTTTGCTTAGAAGGCTTAATTATTTTTTTGTGCATCAGGACATGAATATTGTATGCGGGAGTTCATAACCTCTCAAAACTAGAAAAGAAACCCGCGCACGTGCGCGGGCACCTTATTTGTTGTTTATAGAAATAATGTTAATATAATTAAGTCATATATCACTATATGCATATAAGAAATTATAGATATGTCTTATATAATACATTAAGCTCACTATATTAAGAATATTTATATATTTAGAAAGAAGAGTTGATTATAAATATTTAGGTATGTATGTAGTGGAGATTAATGTTTTATGTATGAATTATTAAAATGGCATCTGCAACAATGATAATTAGTAATGGTGACAATAGGCGAGTTTACGTGTAATCTAAACAAAAGTTATTTTTGTTTGAATAGAAGAAACATTTTATCGTTTATTAAAGTCTACGGTCTATTTCACGACATATATCTTTTTAATTATAAGGCGAAATCTATAATTTATTTTATGCATATAGTGAGATATGACTTAATTCTATTAACATTATTTCAATAAACAATAAATAAGGTGCATGCACATCTACACGGCCTTCCTTTCTAGTTTGTTTTCGTCACCTATTGTTCATAATGGGTCCATCAATTTAAATAAAAATCGATGGTGAGATTACGTAGTGCCACGTAGCAGTCTAAGAGTGCTTGTAGAAGTGCAACGTGACCATATTTGTGAAGCAATAAATAAATTTTATTTTATAGTATAGAAAATTCTATTTTAAAAATATCGTCTATTTTTCCACGATGGTTCTCACATGTACATATATATTTTTGTTTAAGGTTTTATATCTTTTTATACCGTACGCACGTACCTTTTTTTCAAATGAACAATAGGTAAAGGTTTTTTTTTCCCATCGTACGTTTTTCCGGTAAACAGTACGTACGTCTTTGCTTTTTTTTTTTTCAAATGAACACGTAAAGGTATACTTTTTTTCCCATCATACATTCATACGTTTTTCGTATTCTCCTTTTTTAGGTAAGTAATCGGATTCTGTGTACACACAGAAAGCATAAACTTATTTTAAATAAACGATACACTAATTTAAATGAAAATTGACGGTGAAATTATAGAATACCACGTGGCAACCTAGGAGTGCTGGTAGGAGCGTCACATGACGGCTTAGGAGCAGAAAATTAATGAACTTTTAGTATATAATAGATAGATAGACTAGAAAAATACCCGTGCATTGCAACGGGTAAATGCTAAATGCTATTTTAATTTTATTATTGTTATACGGTTTGTCTAGGGTAAAATTCACTCTGAGAATTCGCTCGGTTATTTTTTCAGAAAATCATAAGCTGCAGTTAGGCTTCCGTATTTCATCTCAAGTTAGCATGCGAGTTTTTTTAAAAAATTTCTTATACGAAGCTTAAAATCCAACTCAAACACGGATCTGTATTTTAAAAAATGAACGAGCTTAAAAACCGATTCAAATGCGGATGACGTACCAAAATATCGACAAAAACATCTTCAATCTTTACCTAGAAAAGATACCCGTGCATTGCAACGGGACAACCTAAAATTAAATATAAAGATGGTTATAGTTTATTTTTGTGATGTGAGATCTTTAAGAAACACATATTCTTCATTGAATGTTCCAGTGCCTTAATATATTCACCTGACCTCACCACATCGAATGAGATCAATCGAGAAGGGAGGAAATGCAAATAGACAAGGAGAGAATAGCGTCGTCCATAGATAGCTAAGCGATACGGTCGTGTGGAAGAAGAGAGACAGGGTGATTATATGTCAGCAGAGGAAGTTGGCGCCATATGTGGAGAGAGCAAGAAGAGAGGAGAATATTACAGTGATAAGCGGGGATGTGCCGATGACAGATGAAGATGTACCAGAAATTAAGAAAATAAAAAAAAAAGAAAAATATGTGCTAGCTATTTTTTTAAAAAAACATTATTACATATGCAACGGGTGTATCAGCGAAAGAAAAATAATCAATAGCTAAAAGTGGTTTAGCGAAAAATGCACAACACAAAAGTCACATGAAAAATGTATGTGTTGACAAAATTATCAAATTTACCATACATATATAATATCTCATCTAATATGGTTTATACCAAGATGAATTGGTGAATGTAGAGAATAAAATAAATAATGAAAAATCCGTTAGGCAGGTGGGGCATGGCAAGAGCCCAAGAAGCATATGGCCTAGCCGGTGGTGTCCCAAAGAGAAGAATAGCTGGTTGATGGGAGTAGGAGACGCACGCGTGTATCTCGGAGAGGAGCGTGGCTGCGATGTGCGGAAAGCCGGAAACAAAAACCGACACGATACGGAGAAAATTAATCGGATGACGTATGAATTTTTTTTTTTTGACAAAAACACCTTGAATCTATCTATCTATCTATCTATCTATCTATCTATTATATTATTAAAACAGCTTTAAAAGGAGGCACCACGTTCGCTGTGGGAGCTAGAAATTCCCACATTAATCAGAGAAAAAGAAAAAAAAGAAAAGGAGAGTCTAAGTAGAAGTACAATTTAAAATAGCTGAAATTCGGAATTAAAAATAAGGAATATTGAAATAAGTTTCCATATAAGAATCTAATACGAGATTAATCAAAATTAAAAACAAAAATAATATAAAATCCAAAATTAGAAAAGGAAATGAGAGTACAAGTAGGAATACAATTTAAAAATAGCTGAAATTCGAAATTAAAAATAAGGAATAATAAAAGAAGAGTCCATATAAGAACCCAATACGAGATTAATTAAAATTTGAAATAAAAATAAATAAATCCGAAATTAGCAAAAGAAAATAAAAGAAGAGTTCATGAAGGAATACAGTTTAAAATTAGCTGAAATTCAGAATTAAAAATAAGCAATATTGAAAGAAGAATCCATATAAGAACCCAATATGAGATTAATTAAAATTGAGAATAAAAATAAAATAATATCTAAAATTAGAAAAAATTAAAAGAAAATTCAAGTAGGAATACAATTTTAAAACAACTAAAATTGAAAATAAAAAATAAAAACATTAAAAGAACACAATACGATATTAACTAATTTTTAAAAAAAATTCTGAAATTTGAAAAATAAAAATAAGATTTCAATTAGTTATACAATTTATAAATAACTAAAATTTGTGATAAAAATAAAGATTATTAAAAGAAAAGACCATATAAAACACATGACGAGATAAATTAAGTAACATGCCTATAAAGGAGTAGAGTGGTGGCGGTTGATACGAGATATAACAATTGTTAATAAAACACCAAATAGAATCCTAATGACAATTAAAAGAAGGGACGTCAGGCATGCCGTGAAGCAAACGAGTAAGACGGTTGCCTGGACTTTTAGAAAGTAAAAAAAAAACCCCATTGATAATCATATTCAATTTTTAAAATCTCAGTGACAATAAAAAGGAGAAGCAGCGGGCGGGGTGTATAAGAGTATAGTTGCAGAGCCGCCGACGGTTGACGGGACTTCTAGAAAATAAAAAATGAATTCAAATGATAGTTATGTTTGATTTTTAGAATCATAATAACAGTAAAGAGTTGGTGGCGGACGGGCTGTAGAGGGACATAGTGACATCGTTTGATGGGACTTCTAAAAGTTATGAAAAATGAAACTACAAGTCCAATTTTTAAAGGTTTGGAACTTCCAAAAAGTAAAAAAGAACCAATGGTAATCATGTTCGATTTTAAAATCTCAATGACAATAAAAAAGGAAGGCATAGGGCGAGCCGTAGAGGAGTACAATGGCAAAGCCGCTGACGGTTTGGCGGGACTTTTAGAAAGTAAAAATGAACCCAAACAATAATTATGTTCGATTTTTAAAATCTCAATGACAATAAAGAGAAGAGATAGTGGACGGGCCGTAGAGGAGTATAATGGCAACGTTTGACGGGACATTTTGAAATTATAAAAATGAAACCCAATGTGACAATAAACTCTAAAAACTATAAAATCCAATTTTTAAAGGTTCCAAAAAGAATGAATAGAAATAATGGTAGATCGAGCAAGCAAATAAAGAAGGAGATGATATAAGGGGTAGCAATTGGTGTGACTTTTAAAAACTATATAATTAGAAACATGAGGATGATAAGGTTTCGTCTTTCAAAGTCTTAAGACAATGAGATAACTATTTAATAAATTTTAAGTAAAAATCATACAAAAAAATATATGATTTTGTTTGGGTGCTAGCCGCGCAATTGCGCAGGCCACCTAGCTAGTTTTTATAATAGTAAAGATATGGTCTCAGATTATGTCATACTTATTGACTTTCACTGATGAAATGGGTACATCTTATCTGATTTGGGAACACAGTAACACAATATTCGATTGTCATTTGTATAAAGCTGATAGTATGCGCCGGGTATACTAATTGATTTTTTTGTGGATGGGTGCATAACCGCAGTCTACAGGTCATCAGCAGATGTATCAACGAGGGGAGTCTGTCCTAATTTTTTAACGGGCGCCTCAATCTGCATATCAATGGCCTTTGAAAACCTTTAAATCTTCAAGGATAGGAAGACAACTGAGCTTCCAAAATAAGAGGATGCTCCGTGCTGTTACGCTAAGTGATGATGGGAATTTGCACAAGGGCTTTGAGTAATTCATGGTTTGTTTTCTGACTGATGTGATGAGATTAATTAAGCCATATGTATTTGTCCCTTCTGATGGCCATCAACAACTCAAGTACTTTTGCCATTGTGAGCTCTAGCATCACTCATTCATGTATGTTCTTGTTGTTTTTATGCACACTGCCTAAGGCCTTAATTAGCTGTATTTGTTATACTTAGATTATACATGTCAGATAATGGGGACCACTTCATTCCCTGTCTTGCCAATGAGGAGCGTGGATTATTTTACTATAAAAGTATTGCCTGGATTTCTCGATGTACTGTAAAATAGTATCGCTTGTGTACTATTTTGTCGAGAAACATTTATGTATTTTATTACGCTGGTATTACCTGACTACTAACTGAAAATTGCTTGAGGCTATCCCGGTGAAAAAGTGAATGCTAAAGCTGATTGCTTGTTTTCAGTTTCGAATTGTATATGCAAATGTGTGCATAACTCTCTCTACAAGTTTGGGGGTCTTCAGACATAAACTGTAGCGTGTATTTCTATTATAAGTAATATAAGGTTTCATGGTCGTTTGGCACTTAAATTAAACACTACAAAGAATTTGATAAATTCAACACTCCGAGCAATATAGATAATTTGGATAAATTAAATACTCCATATCAGAATTGAGTAAACAAATACACGTACTTACCTTCCTCGCCACATATTAAAGTTTTCTAAAGTTTATTGTTTTTACATCATTCTAAGCTTAGTTGTCAAAGCATATATTGTCTTTTGACATCAATATAGTCACATCGTTAGCACGTGCATATTAACTAGCACTAGTGAATCACACAAGCAATACATCGACGTCAACCACGTAGAACTGTCACTCGTGCATCGATGTATATTTTGAAAAATGTACATTAACTAATGTTTGTAGAACTTACATTGAGGCATGATGGAGAGGGACTAATCCAAATGGCTGAGATGTGGCAGAGAGGAAAAATCTCTAGCTATGTTGCATCTCCTTTGGAAAGAAAAGAAAAAAGTCAGGTTGTTCCATTTGCACCCTTAAATTTTAATTAGTCATTATAATAAATGCACTTACCTACCAGGTTGCTTCCATCGAATCCTCAGGCTTTAATTAGTAGTATATGTATGTATATGTAAATACACCACATACTAGTTTTTTTATTACTCTAAACACATTTTAATTACTCTTTACTCCCTCCTTTCTACTCAGAGAGTAAAATATAAGGATTTTTGGATGGATGAGATTTACAAATCTATAGGCAGATATGATATGTCTTGTCTATCCAAAATCACTTATTTCCTTCGTCTTAAAAAAAAAGACAATCTAGGTGGGGACCTCTTCTGTGTCCAAATTCATTGCACTAGCAGGATCATATCTATTTTAGATTGTCTTTTTTTTTTAAAGGTGGGAGTATATTTAGGATGGAGCCTGGAGTGACCTTGGAAACCCGGTAAGGTAGCACCAACTGGCAGCTGTTATGTATACTAGGTCCCTCTCAGTCTCTCAGGGGTCCCCTTTGTTAACAATATGCCATCGATCGAGTTCGTAATAGTATACAGCAAATGTCCAACACATTAAGAATTAATCTCTCTGCGCGCCTCCGCCTCTTCGATCGATCGACGCAATTAAAAACGGGGAAAGTGAGAATGTGGAGGTCGTTGGATAACGTACCAGTGCAAACCTAGCTAGCCACTGCACAGGACCGGCCGGATGATCAAATTCATTGTTGTTGTTGAGCTCGCCTAATTAATAAAGCGATCATCCCGCACTAAGAGCTGGTTTAATAGTATAGCCAGTAACGGGCTACAGAAACTCCAACTCAGAAAAAAAATATTTTCTCACAGTCTATTCTCTCTCATTGAGGATATTGGGAAGCGTGCAAATGGTGAGAAAAGTTTGCAGCTGCAGCATGCATGGACGATGATTGGTCATGATGCTTTTTCTACGGCTGCAGCCCGGCGATAGATTAAACGCCAGCTACTATCTCTCTTCTATTTTCTCACTCTTCCACGTAGGATTTATGTTAGATGAATAGTACACGCTCTAATTATTGTACCTGCTCTAATTATTCCAGATCACAACTTGGTACACGTTCCGTCTCCTAGCTAGGCACCGACGCACCTGGCACTGCAGCATATATGAAGCCTTATTTAATTAGCTTGTATATGAGCTGTGTGTATATATGAAAGTCTTTACTGCGCCTATATATATGCACTGCTCACAGCGCATGACTGCATGTCTCTGCATGAGCAGCTAGCTAACGCATAGTATATAGCTGATCCAATGGCTGATGGGGCGATGCGCTACCTTGGACGGAGGATCAACAACGACCAGCAACAGGGTGGACGCGGCGCCGTCGCGTGGATTGTCCACCGGCGCCGGCTGCTACTCGACTCCGGCCGTGCCATGATGCTACTCGGCGCCATCGTCCTCACTAGCCGCCAGCTGATCATCACCACGAGCAGCGGGGCCACGCACAGCGTCGACGCCGAGCTGTATCATGCGTACGACGTCGTCTTGGTGGCGTTCCTCCTGTGGCTGCTCGGCGTGGCGCTCGCGACGCTGTCGCTCGTCGCGCCGCGCGCGCAGCTCCCGGGGCTCGCGTTCGCCAACGCCGCCGTCGCGATGGCGCTCCGCAACCACATTCTTCGCGACCTCTAGTTCCTCATTCACCACGCGCCATGTATGATAATATACTTGCTCCGTCTCTAAATATTTAACATCGTTGACTTTTTTAAATATGTTTGACTGTTCGTCTTATTTAAAAACTAATGTGAAATTTGATGCTTGTGAATTCAGTTTGTGTAGTCTTTTGTTGCGGGTGGGGTAATATCTGGGGAATGTTGTGTTCCTGTGAGATGTCTGCAGGGTGTGCAAATGTTCCTGAGAGAACCAGTGCTCTGTGCTGGCGTTTGTTTTACGTTCTGTTCGTAGTTTTCTTTCTGTTTTTTATAAGACTCTGTATGTTGTTTTGGGCTTTCTTCTAAAGTCGGGTCAATGAAAATTTGATTTGCTTAAATTTTTTTTATTGTGAAATATGTAAAACTATATGTATACATAAAAGTATATTTAACAATGAGAAAAGAATTAATAATTACGTAATTTTTTTAATAAGACGAACGGTCGAACATGTTTAAAAAAGTCAATGGCGCCAAATA
This sequence comes from Oryza sativa Japonica Group, assembly GCF_034140825.1. Taxonomy (NCBI): domain Eukaryota; kingdom Viridiplantae; phylum Streptophyta; class Magnoliopsida; order Poales; family Poaceae; genus Oryza; species Oryza sativa. The sequence goes on along the minus strand of NC_089040.1, from coordinate 24,525,483 downwards.
TTTAGGGACGGAGGGAGTATATACTACCTCCAGTTTTTAATATATGTTGCCGTTGACTTTTTATCACACGTTTAACCATTCGTTTATTTTTTAAAAAATACGTAATTATAATTTATTTTATTGTGAATTATTTTATCACTTAAAGTACTTTTAAGCATGATTTATATCTTATATATTTGCATAAAATTTTTAAATAAAATAAATAGTCAAACATGTGTTTAAAAATCAACATCATCATCTATTAAAAAACGGAGGAAATATTTAAATATGGGCTTCTTGCTAATTAGCCCCCTGATCTACTCGTTTCATACTTCCAAAATTCAAGTCACATGCCGGTGTACTCTAATAAAATACTCCAAGTGCCATGTTTAATTTTCTCTGTTTAGCTACATGTAAACAAACTTATGTTGTTTCCATTATTTTTATGCCTTTCAAGAATAAGTACCTTCAACTACTCTTCAACTCTTACGTTCCCCTCGATTACTTCTTATAGTTTGTCTCCTAATAACTTCAAAATCAGGTAATATCCAATATATATACTCTCTCCTTTCATATTTATTTGTCGGTTTTGATCCAGAGTGCCCGATCAACTTTAATCATTACTTTTAATTGGTGTCAAATCGAATAGGTTTAAGTGTAAGGTATTAGTAAATCACTTGAGATTACAAACAACTTTGATGCTAAAATAAATATTTAAAAATATTGTTGATTAATGCTTGTTACTTCAAAATCAAAACTAACATTTTTTTCTGAATGGAGAGATGTGACATCATAGTTCAATTAGGATGTGGTTTTTTGGTTCATGAGTACTTCGTGCACTTTATTAGTGCCACAGCTGAGAAAAAGTTGTTAACGCGAAAAACACGAAGGCCATGAGGCGTGTCAGTCAGTTTGATTTTGCATTTGACAAGATGAATAAATTGATGATCAAAAAGCTGATGGGCCAATAAGTCGATGTAGCAATACTAGCCAACGTCGACAAAGTTTTGAACAATCGGCTATATATCTAATGTAGATTCTAACATTTAAATAAAGACAATGGAAGAACTTGAACAAACAATCTAATCAGCCGATGATAATATGATGAAGTAGACGTCCAATGAACTAATCGACCGATATTGATATACAATATTAAATATAGGCTTAATGGTTAAAGCATACATTGGTTGGAAGTCCGACGTAAAGATAATTTATTAGCTAGCACTCTGATAAAACGTACTACCTCCGTCCCACAATAGTTGTCTTTCTAGGATTCAAAATATGTCCCAATATACTTGTCACTACAAAGTACTAGTTTTCCCATTCATTCCTTCATATTCAAATTTCTTCCTTTTCTACCCTTAAACTACTACTCCACTCCTAACCATACACCATTTAATGTGGGGTATTATAGTCTTTTTTTTGCAAACATTAGTCCATACTAAACTACCTAGAATGACAAGTATTTTGGGATGGAGGGAGTAGCATAAATCTATAAACTTAGCAAGACTTAAATTATAAGCAGTAATATAAGATCGAACCTAACTAAAACAGTTTTAGATTACGTCTGATCAAATAAGTTAGATAAATCGATAGATCTATGTTAACGTGATGGATATAACAAATCTATTTAAAACAACATTATGATTGCAGAGATATATCGACTAAGACAGAAATTTGGACCTAACCGAGATAGTCCCAACTATACTGGTACGTCTTTAAACACAATGCAATTAAAGATAGCATTGAGATATCATGTAGGCAACTATACCAACCGAATCATACCAATCCAAAAGATCGAAGCGATGCAGCCTTGAAAAATGCCAATATAACCGATACAATTGCGATGCAGCCCCCCGACAGGTGCCAGGTTCTGCCAATGATAAAACCTCGGAAAAGAGGGTGGCGATGTGCCGAAAATAATATGGAATAAGGTCAAATCCAATTAATGGGAATGTGATTATGTTTAAAATATGGTCATAATTCGGTATATTTTAATCCAAAATAGCGATAATAAACATTACATTCGCAATGTGATTTGATTTAGTGACATTGCTAGATGTAACAAACATGAGCATGCTTTTTATAATATAAGCATTAACATAGACAGGACAATGCAATAACATTGTGACTAACAGTAGAACAAATGGTAACAGAAAAGAGGAATCTAACATTAGAACTTGAAGAAATAATGTAAGAAGGTTATACCCCGAGAATGGCCCTCTGATAAATTTATACTCTTAAAACTATCAGAATTTTTATTTTTTGTTATGACTAAAATATAACAAATTTGAGGTTGATACTTTATAATCCTATTAAAAGTATTTGTATAAATTTTTTGGAAAAATTTGCTATATGATATCAAAAAAATGTGTAATTAGCTGGGAGACACCGCAAGAACACGTATCTGCTATAGGACAATGTAAAAAACTGGTAATTAGCTGTTGGACATCCATTGGATTATTTTATTATATCCAGAGGAATTGGAGAGAGAAGCAGCTATGTTAGTACGAGTCTACCCTTCGATTTTTTTCTTTTTCTTTATTCTTCCTTATTCTTTTCTCTCTCTCATTCTTTATCTTTCTCTCTCTGCTCTTTCTTTAGTGAGCTTGAGGGAGAGGGGGAGCGTTGGCGACGGCGCCGCCAGGTGCGGGCCGGTGCAACACCTCGGTTGGGGCGGCGCTGCGCGGGTGGCCAGGCTCGGCGGGCACAACCACGCTAGGAGTGTGGCGGCTCCGGGTCAGCTTCGGGAGGCTAGACCGGATGGTGCCAAGGTGGCCACCGGTGGCGGCACGGCGAGGTTCAAGTTGTCGCCGCGGGCGCTCTTCTTGTGCGGGATCTTTAGCACCTTCACGTACCTGGCGTCAGCTCGATGGTGGCGCCCAACAACTATGTCGTGGCGGGGATGAGTGGGACATGGGTGGATCGGGCACGCCGTGCAACGGTGTTGTGGCGGTGCCGATGGTTGTGGAGGTAGTAGCGTCGCCGGTTGTGGAGGCGGTGGCACCGGCGGTGAAGCTGAGTAGTCATCATCAGGAGCAGAGGAGGCAACAACATCAGCAACAGTGCAGAGGAGCGTCAGGCTGTCATCGTCGTCGTCTTCGTTTTTGGTGTGAGCAGGAGGTGGTGGTGGGGGTACGATGTGATGAGCGCGGAGGAGAAGTTCGCGGCGGGGGAGGTGGTGGCGGCGCTGCGGATGGTGGAGAGGGGGATGGAGTCGACAACGAGGGTGGTGCCGGTCGCCATCGTCACCGGGGTTGTGGTGTCTGTGCAGGAGCCGACGATGGCGAGGTTTGCGGCAAAGGTGCTGCTAGATGTGGGGGCCCACGTTGGATTCATTTGAGCCAAGAGCAAACTTGTCTTTAATGATTGTTTCTCTCTACTATTCCTCCGAAAATAATAAAATAATGTCACGAATGTCCAGCAGTTAATTACTATTTTTTTGCGATGCCCTAGCTAATTACATGTTTTTTGGATGTCATGTAGCAAATTTTGCCAATTTTTTTCTAGATTTTGTTTGATAAAATTTGTTAGTCGATGTGCATGATGTGTGCACAGGGTGTGGCTAATGGGCAATCGATCACTTGGAGCAATCGATCCCCATCCCCATATACGCTCTCCCCCCCTTCTCCTCCCCTTCTCCTCCCCTTCTTATCTTCCTACTACACCATAAATTTTTAAAAAATAAAAAAACAAAGTTGAAAAAAATTATGTATAGAAATACTATTTATAAAACATATTTGAATTTAAATTTAAATTTAAAACGGGTATGTAAACTTTTGACTTATAAACTTTGGGTCTATAAACTTTAGGTGTATAAACTTTAGATGTATAGAAATACTATATATAAAAAATATGTGAATTCAAATTCAAATTTGAATCAGATATAATTCAAATTTAAATTTGAATCGGGTATGTAACCTTTTGACTTATAAACTTTGGATCTATAAACTTAGGTGTATAAACTTTAGATGTATAGAAATACCATATATAAAAAATATTTGAATTAAATTCAAATTTGAATCGGATATATAAACTTTTGACTTGTAAACTTTGGATCTCTAAACTTTAGATGTATAAACTTTAGATGTATAAACTTTAGATGTGTAAAATTGGGATGTATAAACTTTAGGTGTATAAATTTACTAAAAATAGAAAAGTAATATGGTAAAAAAAAGGAAACCACATGTAGGAAGTGGTAATCGATGTGAGGGAGGGGAACCGATCGCTCACCGATCGCCTCTTAGGACTTTCAGTGTGCACAGGATATGTTTCAGGGTAAGATATAGAATGGCGCGTGACAATCACTTTCAAGATGGATCTTATGTAAGGGCCTGTTCTGTACCCATATGGCCGATGGCTATAAAACCACAGCCGCTGCACTGCAACATTCATAGCATAGTTTTTCTACAAGTCACTGTAGATACAGCTACAACCACAGCCACAAGATGATGAACCGAACAAGCCAAGGGTAAATGCATAATGGAGCGGACAAGCAGTGTCTAGCGTGGTTCTGTCCCCTCCCGCTGATTGCGTTTATATGTCGTATGAAATTGCGTTGTATATCAAATTTTTTTTCTTCTAATATATTGACGTGCAATCTTTTTACGCGTTCGTGAAAAAGAACGGATAAGCATGAGTACATTTTGTATTTTTTACACTTATTCTGAGCACAACTGTAATTTAATTATTCAAAAGTGTCCAATCCCAAGTTTAGCTATTTCGGGCAACACTCTATTAACTCAATAGCCACACAAGCGCTGCCTGCAGCTATGGCAGATGAGGGGCACGAGGGCCAGCGGCCGATCTACAGCCCGGTGACCCGACGAGGCACAGGATCATTGGGTAAACGTGCAATAGAAATTGAATTTTTTCGATAAGTTAAAAACAATTTATTTATAGTAAAACGCATGATAAAATAAGATTTACTTAGACCCTGAATTTTTTTCTGGATCTACCACTATACGAGGCAATGCGCTATCTCGGATGCATCAACCAGATTGAGATCCTCTGCAATCGACTTCACCATGCCTTTATCACTAATATATGGGTCCGACGACACATCGGGCCCACATGTCAGTGACAAAAGCACGGTGCATTGACTGCAGAGGATCCTGATCCCGCATCAACCACCACAAGCATCGTCGCCGCGCCATTGCAATCACCAGCGGCTGCTGCTGCTGCTCCTCCTCCAGCTCGGCTCTGGCTGTACCTTCACGCTGCAATGCCTGTCCACGCCGAGCCCTACCGTCCTCGTCGTGCTCCTCCTGCGGCTGCTCGGCGCTGCGCTGGCCATGGTGTCGCTTCTCGCCGAGCGATGCGCCCCGCTCTCGCTGTAGCCAATGCCGCCATTGCCACGGAGCCGCGCAGTTACCTGTTTGTTGCTAGCCTCTTGCCTCTTGTAGTTCAGCCATCCGCCGTTTCCAGCGATCATAGTTCTCTCCGCTCTCTGCTGTCTTGAGTATGAAAATGAAAATGAAACAAATAATATGCCATATGAAGTGTACACATAGCAGTTCTTGAAGGTTCTGTTACGAGCAATAGTGAGAGGGAAAGAGAGATAGGAAGTTTCAGAGTTAGAATTGGAAAGAACTGGGTTAGAACAGCGAAGAACTCGGACTTGATTTCAGAGAGAATATTGTTTCAATACAGTTCAATCCTCCACACACACATGGGCTTCCTATTTATAGACTCAGCCACACTACTGGACCCAATCCTTTCCCTTCACACGCGGATTGTCGCGTCTCTCTCGCTTGGGCCGACCTGTATCAGATGGCCCACTTGGCTTGAACCTTGTCTTCGCGCAAGAAGATGATGTAGTAGCTTCTGGCGTCACATTCCTCCCTTCTTGAGAACCAGCTTGACCCCAAGCTGGCGCTGCCGGAAACTTGTGACGCAACTCCTCGAAATTTTCCCAAGTAATGGCTGGAGAAGATGCACCAACCCACTCAACCTGAACTTGTTCAATAAGTTTGGCACCCCTCTATCGAAGACATCGGTCCAGCACCTTATTAGGAACAGCAAATTGACCAAGTTCAGAATTCAAAGTAGGAAGAGATGGCTGCACTTTTTCAGCTGGAGCCAATGCTTTCTTGAGTTGTGTGAGACATGAACAACCGGATGAATGAGACTAGTGACAGGTAGATTCAACTTGTAAGCCACACTGCCAACTCTCTGAACAATTTGAAATGGTCCATAAAACTTAAAGGACAACTTCCGATTAGCCCGTGTCATGACAGATTGTTGAACATAGGGTTGCAGCTTTAAGAACACCCAATCCCCAACAGCAAACGATCTTTCAGAGCGATGCAAATCTGCTTGATGTTTCATACGCTGTTGAGCTCGGAGTAAATGATGATGAATCAAAGCACTCATATTATTACGATCTGTCAGCCAAGCTGCCAAACTATCTGGAGCATCAACAGAGGCAATGGATAACCCAAAATACGAAGGTTTATGACCAAAAAGAGCTTCAAAAGGAGTCATAGCAATAGCAGAGTGATATGAAGAGTTATACCAAAACTGAGCAAGGCCCAACCAATGTTTCCATTGCCGTGGACAAGTGTGAACAAAACAACGAAGAAATGTTTTGAGACATTGATTCACACGTTCCGTTTGTCCGTCAGTTTGAGGATGATATGATGAGCTCATGCGCAATTGAGTACCAGCCCTCCTGAACAATTCTTTCCACAATGCACTAGTGAACACGCGATCCCGATCAGATATAATAGCACAAGGCAAACCATGAATACAATGCACCTGATCCATGAACAGTTGAGCGACTGACAAAGCTGTGTAAGGATGTCGAAGTGCCAAAAAATGTGCAAACTTGGAAAACTTGTCAACGATGACCAAGATCACATTGCAAGAAGCTGATAATGGCAGACGTTCGATAAAATCCATCGAGATGATCTGCCAAGCATGATCAGGAACCTCCAAAGGTTGCAGCAAACCAGGCAATTTAACATGTTCAGATTTTGCTCTTTGACAAATATCACAAGTCTGAACAAATGAGTGAACAGATTGTCTCAAACCTGGCCAAGCAAACAACTGTTTCACCCTCTGATAAGTGGCCAAATTCCCTGAATGACCACCTACAGCAGCAGTATGAAGATTTGCTAGAATCTGTTGCTGCAAAGGAATATTATCGCCAATCCAAATTCGTTTCTTAAAGTACAGAATCTCAGACTGCAACTCAAAATTAGCATGATGCTTCCCATTGTTTGCCAAGGATTTGAGAATACACTGGGTATCAGGGTCAGTGACATAACCTGAAGGAACATCCTGAAGCCAGGAAGGAATGCTGACCGACAAAGCAGAAACCTCAACAGTATGGGCCGGCAATTGGCGAGACAGAGCATCTGTAGCATTATTCTCCAAACCTTTTTTTATATACAATGCGATAACGCAAGCCCATCAACTTGGTGAGTGCCTTTTGTTGCCAAGTTGTAGACAAACGCTGATTCTCCAAATAAGCCAAACTGCGATGATCTGTCCTAATAACGAATTCTGCATGTTGTAAATAGGAACGCCAGTGATCCACAGCCAACATAATAGCTAAACTTTCTTTTTCATATGTGGAAAGACACTGTGCGCGAGGACCAAGAGCTTTACTCAAGAACGCAACAGGAAGGTCAACTTGCATTAAAACTGCACTGATTCCTTTGTCAGATGCATCAGTTTCAACGACAAATTGTTTATGAAAATCTGGCATAGCTAGAACTGGGGTTGATATCAAGGCTGATTTTAGAGTAAGAAATGCTTCCTCATGAACTGATGTCCAAACAAACAACTGTCCTTTCTTCAACAAATCAGTCAAAGGTTTGCAAATGATGCCATAATTACGCACAAATTTGCGATAGTATCCTGATAAACCTAAGAAACTCCGTAATTCTTTGACTGAAGATGGTGTGTTCCAATTTTTGACAGCCACAATTTTCTCTTCATCCGTAGCCACACCTTGAGCACTAATCACATGTCCCAAATAAGCTAATTGAGGTTGAGCAAAGGAACACTTAGATTGTTTGACTTTCAACTGATGCTCAGTCAGAATTTGCAAGACACAGCTCAAATGCAATTCATGATCTGCCAAAGTCTGACTATATACCAAAATGTCATCCACAAAAACTAGGACACTTTGGCGCAGATGTGTGGCCAAACCAGAGTTCATCACACCTTCAAATGTAGCCGGAGTGCTAGTAAGACCAAAAGGAAGAACGCGAAACTCAAAATGACCATGATGTGTCTTAAAAGCTGTTTTGTGTTCATCATTAGGATGCATTTGAATTTGATGATAACCCGAACGAAGATCCAATTTAGAAAACCAACATGCACCAGCTAACTCATCCAATAACTCATCGATTATAGGCAAAGGATATTTGTTTTTGACTGTTAAAGCATTGAGATGACGATAATCAACACAAAACCGCCATGAACCATCCTTCTTTTTAACCAAAAGAACCGGTGAAGAAAAAGGACTGGAGCTATGTTTAATGATACCTCTGTCTAGCATGTCAGCAACTTGTCTCTCGATTTCATCTTTTTGCAAAGGAGTGTATCGATATGGCCGAACGTTAACAGGCTGAGTTCCTGGAATTAAAGGAATGGTGTGATCACAATCACGAGTTGGTGGAAGTCCTTGCGGTTCGTCAAACACAGCAGCAAATTCTTGTAACAATTGCTGAATGTTAGCAGGAATTGGCATGGACTGACTTCCTTCTGATTCCAAAGCCTGTAACCGAACCAATCCTTCAATGGATCCCGACAAGTGAAGTTGATGTAACTCAATAGCAGATAATACTGAATCAGAAGCCACAGATGGAACCACTCCACATAAAGTCACTAGCTGGTCATCCATATGAAATCTTATAATTTTCTGTTGCCAATCAATATCCATGGGACTATATTGTTCCAACCAATCCATCCCTAAAATCATATCATAACTTTGAAGTGGCAACACTTTCAAAGTAGAAGTAAATTGTTGACCTTGAATTGACCAAGGTACTCTAGCCAATTCAGACTGACATTGAAGTGTTTGCCCATTAGCCACCTTTACTTGAAAAAATACATGCAACTGTAACAGATCTAACAAATGAGAAACTACAGATGAACTGATAAAACTGCAAGAACAGCCTGAATCCACTAGAATAAGCACAGCATAACCCTGAATAACATCTTGCAAGTGCATTGTTTGAGCCACAGTAGTGCCCTGAATAGCATGAACCGACAATGCCAACAAAGGAGTAGTATCAAGTTCATCAGATGAAGAATTACCATTGTCACTGTCATCTTGATGAAGAATCGCAAACACTTCCTGAACAGCATTCAATTGCACAGAGCCTGAACATTTATGAGATGGAGACCATTTATCTGCACACAAATAGCATAAGCCCTGTGCTCTCCGAAAAGCCTTGAGTGCCCGCACCTTGTCAGTAATTAAATTGGACTTGATAGATTCAGAAGACAATTTAGCAGCAATGGAGATGATTCCACTTTTGATGGTGGTAAAGGCAATGGATAAGCTCCCTTAACATGCTGCACATTATCCCCCACTTTGCGAAATTCCTTCGGCTTCTGAGTTTCCAACCATTCCTCCTGTAAACAAGCAACGGCAAGAGCAGTCTCGAGATCGCGGGGTCGTTGTAACATAACAGCATGATGAATTTCAGATCGTAATTCCTCAGTGAACCTATGCACAATCGTAAGAGGATTGTACATAGGATCATAGGCTAGCAACTGGTTCATCAAATCATCAAATCGCTCATAAAACTCTTCCACCGACCCCATTTGCTTAACCTGCTCTATCTGACGAATTAACATCTGATGCCTATCACGATCAAATTTTCTATCCACTGCTAAACAAAATTCAGTCCACTCCCCAAAACGCAAATGAGCCTTTGAAGAACGCAACCACGATGCTGCTCTTCCCATGAAAAAAATGGTGGCCACACGAACCCAAAGCATAGGATGAGTACCATAAACCCCAAAATAATGCTCGCATCTCATACGCCAATTCTGCGGATCCACCCCATCAAACTGTGGAAAATCCAACTTCGGCACCCGATGATTATAACCCCGCTCCTCCGAAACTCCAATCTCATCCCGAGAAAAAGAATCCATAGCAGAACGAGAATTAAAAGGAGAACAGGTCGTACCCGTGACCGGAGGTAGCACAGAAGGAGTAACAACTCCCAGTGCTTTCCCCCGGTGATTTGTGGCAACGCGGTGGACATCTGGGCCCGAATCACCAGCCGACGTTAATGCGATGAACGACGCGGGCGTGGGAAGCAGAGGAAGAGGTCTATCAACCTCGTCGCTCCGCCTCTGTGCTGATGAAGCTACTACACGCGACATGTTCGACGAATTGCCAAACTCGCCGCGAAATTTTTCCAGGATCACCACTTGATTCTTCAGCTCGTTCATCTTAGCTCGAAGTCCCTTGACTGCTGCATCCACTTGTGGTCGCCGACTGGTCATCGCTTGATCCAACTTGAGCACCACCGCCTGTGTCTCGTCCTGCTTCAACACCACGGCGTCGATGGCGTTCTGGATTCCCTCGAGCATCTTCTCGAATTCCCCAGCTTGCTTCTCCATGGCGTCCACTTGAAGTTGCAACCGAGTCTGAAACTTTGGCTTCTCCGGGATGGAAACGGCTCTGATACCAAGATGTTACGAGCAATCGTGAGAGGGAAAGAGAGATAGGAAGTTTCAGAGTTAGAATTGGAAAGAACTGGGTTAGAACAGCGAAGAACTCGGACTTGGAGAGAGGGGGAAAGGATTCTGGGATTTCAGAGAGAATATTGTTTCAATACAGTTTAATCCTCCACACACACATGGGCTTCCTATTTATAGACTCAGGCACACTACTGGACCCAATCCTTTCCCTTCACACGCAGATTGTCGCGTCTCTCTCGCTTGGGCCGACCTGTATCAGACGGTCCACTTGGCTTGAACCTTTTCTTCACGCAAGAAGATGATGTAGTAGCTTCTGGCGTGACAGGTTCCTGCTTAATTCACTGATTACTAATGATCGCATCTGCAGATTACATAGGGAGAAAAACAACATGGCTATTTACTTTCAGCATATCATATTTCTGTATAGCTCAGCTCACTTTCGGATGATGCCGAAAGAAAGCACAGATTCTATCCAAATTTAAAAATATATGCATACATGATCAGACTAAAACAAAGAACAAAGGGTTCACTAGCAAAACATATATGTTTTTCCAAATTATGCCCAAAGCAAAACTGATGGGCACTATATAGTAAGAAAAGGTAAGAAAGAAAGGGATGTGTACCTTCAGTGGAACGTTGAACTTGGCAATAACCTTGAAAAAGCCATCATCATCTGAAACGTCTTGAAGCAGCTGCAACTCTTCCCGCAACATCCTAACTGCAACGCCGAAATCACAAGGAAGAAGAGGAGTACATTATGTACAAAAGCACAAATTTACCGTATACAATCACAGAAATATGTTTGCTAAGTCGCTAGTAATCTCAATACAAAAGAAAAAAAGAGGCTGTTAGACCATTACTACTTCATCCAACAGCGCGAAACACACGGATGCTGAACATAGAAATCATATACACGGATGCTGAACACACGGATGCGCCGCTTGTAGTACAGACGCAGCGCCTCTCCTCCGCCGACGCCACCGCCGGCGGCGGACCTCCCCTTCTCCGCCAGAAGCGGTGCGGAGGAGGGCTGACCACTGGGAGATGGCCACCTTCGCGGCTTCGCCATCGCTCTCGGTTCGATCGCTCACCCCGCTGATTTTTTTTTGAGAAGAATGACGGCAGGAGTTCTGCCGGAATTTAAATTAGGGAAAAAGGCCGAAGCCCAGCAAAGAGTTTACCGAGTTTACAGGGGCTGTAAAAGAGATGAAATACAGCTTAAGAAGTAAAGCAAATCAGGGGGGCTTGAAAGCTAATTTGCGCAAATCTAAATCTTGCTTGATAAGGTGTGCTACATCATTTACTGAGAGGCAAGAATTTTGAAAAATTCTTCTGTTTCTTTCTAGCTAGATGTTCCACCAAGTAGTTAGTAGCGAGCCTCTGATAACCTGCATTTGAACTTTGCTTCCCGAATGGTTGGTTCCATTCCACCAAGTTTCAACGTCGGGGGGGGGGGTGTGAGGAGGTTAAAGGGGTCAGGTTTTGGAACTGGCAGATTAGACTCCAAGTTTGCCTGGTAAAAACACATTCACTGAACAGATGGTTTGTGTCTTCGAAGGCGCAAGTGCAAAGGCAGCAAATCCAATTACATGGCCAATGTCTTCGAAGTAAATTTTGCGCGGTGAGAGTTTTTTGATGAAGGACTAGCCATCCAAAGAATCTCATTTTGGGCTCCGCCGGGGACTTCCAGAGTGAAAGGTAATCGAGTTTACCAAAGGATCCTTCAAACTGGTAAAGATACACACTTCTGGCTGTGTAGGTACCGGAATCAGTCCAATTCTAGGTAATGTTATCCGGTTCTTGGGATAGCAAAACCATATGAATTAAGCCTCCTAGATGTACAAGCTAATGAATTTCCTCCACTGAAGTAAACTGTCTGAAAGAGGTTAGCCATTTATTGTTTGTGAGTTCAACTTGCACAGATCTTTGTTTTCTCTTTGCCAAACTAAAGCATCTTGGTGCAATGTCTTTTGGGCAGCGATTTTGAAGCCAGATGTCATGCCAGAATCTTGTTTTGGCGCCATTTCCAACCGCAATAGTCGTTGCAGCTTGAAAGAGCCTATGGTCAGAATCATCACAAGGCAGGCACATGCCCACTCAAAGCTTTTCTTCATCCTTCCAATTGAACCATAACCAACGAAGGCGCAATGCCCTGGAAAAATGCTCTAGTTCGAGAAGACCAGCACCTCCCAGACCCTTTGGTTTACATACGGTTTGCCAGTTGATCAGACTATCTCCCGGGTTTGAATGGTCTGGATCTTCACCCTTCCATAGAAAAGATCTCCTGAAACGATCAATTCTTTTGAAAACCCACTTTGGAGCTTGTAGGACAGTAAGATGATGAGTTGGCATAGCACTTAGAATAGATGAAACTAGGGCTTGACGTCCGGCAGAAGTGAATAGTCGCCCTTTCCAACCTGGCAGTCTAGACCCAATCTTGTCTATTAAAGGAAGGAAATCAATTTTCCTTAGTTTTCCGAGATGAAGAGGTAGGCCAAGGTATCTGCAGGGGAATTGTTTTATTTGGCCCGGCCATCCAACAAGAAGATTTTGCAGATCAATGTCTTCGCATTTGATGGGGTAGATTTCAGTTTTGTTGATATTTGTATGTAGCCCAGATGCTTGCGCAAAGCATACCTGAATATGTGAAAGGGCTGACAAATCTTCTTGGTTCGGGCTTGCAAAAACCGCAACATCGTCAGCATATAGTGAGCATCTGAATCTTCCATTTCTTACCCCAAGGGGAGCGAGGACATTAACATTTTCTGCTTCTTTTAGAATTCGATGAAAAGGTTCGATAGCCAAGATGAAAAGCATTGGGGATAGCGGATCACCCTGTCGCAGGCCCCTGGCATGGTTGATTTTTTGCCCTGGGGACCCATTTAAGAGCACCTGGGATGTGGAGGTAGAGAAAAGATTAGCGATCCAATTTAACCATCGATTACCAAAACCAAATTGTCGAAGGATCTCTAGGAGGTAGGACCAGTTCACAGTGTCAAAAGCCTTCGCTATGTCTATCTTGATGAACAAGCTTTGTTTTTTTTGTCCTGTGAAGCAGGTTTACCATGTTTTGCACATAAAGGAAGTTGTCATGAATTGCTCTTTTGTGAACAAAAGCGCTTTGATTTTGGGAAATCATTTCGTTGAGCCGAGGGGCTAGTCTGTTTGCCATGATCTTGGCAATAATTTTGGCAAAGCTGTGGATGAGGCTAATGGGACAGAAGTGTTCAGCACCGGAAGCATCATCTTTCTGTGGGATAAGACAGATATAGGCTAAATTCAAGTCAGCTAACTGCGAGGTGTTGAGGTGCATGAAGGATATAATTGCTGCTAGAAGGTCATCTTTTATTATGTCCCATGCAGCTTTGAAAAAAGCTCCAATGAACCCGTCTGGTCCAGGGGCCTTTTCAGGAGTAACTCAAAGACAGTTCATTTTAATTCCTCTTCTGTGGCATCTTCTTCTAACTCGGTGAGATCCAAGACGGGTAGGTTCAAACGGGGCCAGTTTAGGCTTACTGTCCTTGGAGAGATCGTCCCCAGTCTATCTTTAAAGAACCTGAAAAGCTCTTCCTCTTTGTCTTGATGAGATGGCTATTCCGGAAGGTGTTTGGAGCGAATGGATATAATTTTTTCTCCGTCTTGAATTTGCTTTGATATGGAAGAATTTTGAGTTTACATCTCCTTCTTTGAGCCACGTTAATCTCGATCTTTGCCTGATTTGTATTTTATTAAGGACTGAAAGGCCCAGAAATCTTGATTTAGGATTTGACAGAAGGTGACGCTCACCATCGCTCAGCAGTCTTGTTTCTTGAGCTATCTCTAGACGAAGGATGACTTCCGATGCTATTGCTAGCTGTAGTTTAATGTCCCCTACCTGAGAGCGGCTCCATCTTCTAAGGTCACGGGCTAGGCGACGAAGTTTCAGACGCAAAATCACGAGACTATTCGTGGCAAGAATTGGTTTTTGCCAGGAACTTTGGACTTCCTCCAAGAAGCCAGGGATACGGAGCCAAAAAGATTCAAATCTGAAATTTGGAAAATTTTTCCTTTGTTCATTTCCAACAAGGAAAATGGGGGCATGATCAGAACACGCTGAGGATAGAGGATAAAGACATGAATTTGCAAACAAGGAATCCCAGTCCGTAGTCGCAAAAGCACGGTCAATTTTGGTTTGAGTGGGGTTTGAACCATCACCTACCCAAGTAAAGCGCCGACCTGGGAGATTCAGCTCTTTAATTTGGATTTTATCTATGAGTCCCCTGAAACGCTGCATCATTCTTCTGTTTAAGCGATCGTTGTTTTTGTCCGAAGCTTTATAAATGAGGTTAAAATCTCCAATGATGAGCCAGGCCGGTTTCATTAAGGATTGAAGGCCTTCTAATTCAGCAAGGAAAGCAATTTTTTCAGTTTCTAATTGCAGCCCATAAACCACTATAATTGACCATTGTTGAGCTTCTTCTCGCATAGTTATGGTTGCAGAGACAGAGAAACGTCCCAGATGAACATCAGAGATTGAAAAGAAGTTGTCATCACAGGCAAGAATCACTCCACCTCTTGTGCCTTCAGCTGGTAGGACAGCAACCTGACGCGCAAAACGTTGGCCGAGAGTGTTTAGAATTATTTGGTCAGACACAACAGCAAGCTTGGTTTCTTGTAAGCAAACAATAGTAGCGCTATGTTGTTGAATACAGACTTTCACGAAATCTTGCTTGGCCTTGACATTCAAGCCTCTTACATTCCAATTGAACAGATACACATTATCCTGCGACATAGAGTAAATGGTCTACTATCACAGCCCAATTGGCAGAAACACAGCCAGCGCAGCTGGAAGAAACACAGCCAGAGAGGGGGTAGGGGGTAGATCTCATCAGCAACTCTAATTCATAGTAGGCAGGAGAAGCAGCAAGCAATATAGTGCACAGATAGCAGCAATCTAAAGGACAAGTACATCTGAAGAGCTAAGTCTTTAACAGTAGAAGATATCTTGTCATCGATGAGCAAAAGCTTCTACTTCTAGTCGGCAAGAGTCAGCCACAGTGGCGCCACAGATGCCTTCTTGGATGCCTTCAGCCTGATGGCCTTGCATCCTCCCTTCTCCACTAGATCAGCGATTGTCTTCAGTGAAGCTGGGGAGAGCGGCTTCTTGTATCGCTGCAAATACAACTTTTTGACGTTATCATCGAAAGAAGCAGAATCATTCATGATACCGAACTTTTTTGAAAGAATTTCTTGGGTGAAATTTTCAAATTTTGCATTTGCACGTCGTTTATAGAGCAGCCGTTCACTGTGACGCTGAGCAGAGGCGATGACAGGGATTTTCACCTTAACGCGGGAAGGCTTCCTCACATTCACATCCGGAGCTGGGAGAAGAGGTGGCTGGATCGACGTTGCGATGTCATTGATGAACTCAGTGATCTGTGAATCCTTTGCTGCAGCCAGAGGTGTCAGAGTTGGAGCCGATGCCGGTCTTGCAAAGGATGTCACAAAAACAGGGAAGGAAACACGAGGAGAGTTTGTATCCGGAGAGTACATAGAGTGATTCACCGCCGCCTCATGAAGCATGGGATCGAGATGGCTCTCCAGGATTTCGAGCACATCCTCTCGACCCTGCAAAGACAGGAGAGAATCAGCCTGGTGAGTAGTCTGGGCCGACGCAGAGGTGACAATCAAGACAGCAGCAGCATCTCCATCTGGACTCGGGTTGTGGAGGGTGGTTGGGAGTTTGCATGGAGAGGCCGAAGCAGGGGTAGAGGATGAGAGGGGAGAAACAGGCGTGTGATCTACACGAGAATCAGACTGGGAGGGAAAAGGAGGCCTCACCTCGCTTGGTTCACAAGAATGGTGGGAGCGGCTTCTATGGTCATATCGTTCCTTGTCTCGCGATCTTCCCCTTCTTTCCTGGTCGCGGCACTGGCCATCGCGCCGGTCTGGCTCACGATTCCGACCGGAAGAGCAGCCACTGATCCTGTCCCAGAGTGAACGGCTTCTATGACGGCTTTTGGAGTGGTCCTCTCTATCATCATCGTCATCGTCGGGCCCCGGGCAAGGTCTGGCTCAGCTCTGCAGGGGAGAGGGTACTCCTTGAAGCGGATACCATCATCCTGAACTTCATAGTCCCATTTGTAAGCACGAGCCTTGCGGGTGTGGAGGTCTTCTAGAGTATCAACGTGGACCAGGACATTGTAGGTCCAGCCCTTCTTTGGCTCGGAAGGTAGGGGGTTGCGGAGGGGATCTAGCTCTGGCAAGGGGATGTCCGTGGGCAGTCCTTCCTCATCGGCGTCAGTGATGGCGAAGGTGCCACCACGGGGAATGGCCCTTGGCTCGCCCGTCCACACCCACATGTCATAGGTGCGGTTGTAGTTGCCGCGCCTAGAGTACTCCTCCACATAGTGGATAGCACATTTGCGGCCAATCACCTTCGCCGCCGCTTCATCAGTTCGCCTGTGCATGGGAACGCCCTCAATGCAGAGCCGGGCACGGTAGCGGTAGCGAGCTGGGATGCCATGCAGGCTTTCATCCCAGGGGCGGAAAAGGTATACCCTGCCAGAAGGAGCAGTGAGCCTTGGCTGACGGAGGATGGCATCACGATCACTTTGATTTGAGCAGGTGATGAAGAAAACTTCGGGGTGGAATTTGGTGAACTGAATGTCAGCTCTCCTGATGTGGAAGGCAGAACGCATGTCATCAGCAAACACTCCAATTTCAACCTTGTCCCCAAGGGCCCCAACTTGCCAGGCTACCAGGGAGCGGGCAGAGAAACGTTCTCTGTGCCTCTCGATTTCACCGGTAGCAGAGATGACTACAGAGTCAAGCAGGGGTCGAGCAGTGAGATCATCCATGGCAGAAGGAGCAGAGAGGGATTTGGGGGGGAAGTGGAGGGGAGCAAGTTCTGGGAAGTTTGCTGTGGAGAGAACAGGAGGGTTAAGCGGGGTTTTATAGCCTGGGCGCTTGCGACAGTTTGAAGCCAGATGACCCGAGTTCATACGGAACCAGCAGCGGATGGGTTCTGTGCAGGCAGAAACTTGATGTTTGGTGCTCAGACAGCGAATACATTTACCATCCATATGCTTCAGGAACTTCTCTCTTCGAGATTGAATGCGATCCTGGTTGTTGGGTGATTTGAAACCTGGAGATTTACGCCACCAATGCTTCGGTCTGACTTGTTCCCAATTGCTTTCAGCGAATTGAAGGCGATCAGAAGTCTTCGACAGGACTGGAGGATTTTGGATTAGAGGAGGGAGATCTTGATGAGACAAGACGAGGCATCGAGTTCGCGTTCACGTTCGCCCCGCTGATCAAGTTCGCGTTCGTGTTGGGCTGGGCTTCTTTCTGGGTTCGTGGCCTCGAGGGGTTATGGCCTCTCTCAATTCTCAAGTGACTCGGATGTCAACTCTCAAGTGACTCGGATGTGCAGACAGGTGGTGGGTTGGAGTCGGATATCTGATGATAATGCGGTTCATTTCCGTTTGGTACAGCCGTAACTTTAGCTTCATCTTTTTCGAGGCTGGAGCTGAACCAAACAGTTTTAGCTCCATTGAAGAAAGGAGTTATACTGATTGGAATGCTCTTACAGTAAAAAAAACAAGGAAGTAGAGCTGGATTTTAGACAGTTCTACAACTACACTCTAGGCCCTACTCTTAGAGTTAAATTTAGGAGTTGAAACTCTACCAAACGGATAGGTAATTGGAATTTTGGATGATGGTCTTTTAAAAACTCGATTGCAGGAATAAAATTTTACGGCTTGAAACTTACAAAATGATTAGAAAAGATAGCATGTCTGAGCGATTTGTAAAAAAGTGAACAAATAAAAATCTACAATACCACTAAACTATTGCTTTATTTTGCAGACATTGCTTACCATTGAAAAAATAACTAACCGTAAATAAGAGCACCCATGTCAAATATACTATCACTGATAAAATAATCAATCGTAAATTCAAGCACACATATTAGTATAGTACTTTAACTCGATTGGATAGAAGAAACCTAACTAATTTAAGCTATGCCTCACACAAAAAGGTATAAATTTTTTAAGGCTTCTTTTTTTTTTCTTGCGTTTGCTAGTTTATGCTTTTAAGATGTTTATACTTTTTACTCCCCTCATTCACTGTTTAAATACAATGGGAATTAGTGAAATCAATGAGAGTTCAAACTTCGAAACACTGAATACATGTTATTTTGGATTGAAATCAAATCGAATCAGTCAAATTCAAATATGAGGAGGAACATAGGCATTCTTCCTTTCTTCAGCGGGCACCATTGAATTCAGATACTGCTTCGCCTAAGTCCCTGTCCAAGACTTCACATTTTCTGATGGTGATGGGGAACTCTGAAACTATAGGAGGAAGAATAAAATGAAGAATGCAGAAATGAATAGTAATTGGTGTTTTTTAATTCTTCTTCAATTCCACCTTAGGATCCAACTTCAGTCCAAATCCAAAGTAATGCAACTGCCACTAGATCAGGCTAGAGCTTCAAATTCAACTCCAAAAACCTCCGTAAAGTGGCACACACAGAGGAAAAATCCAGGATTCGTCACTGCCCATCAACATCTGCTTTCGCCTCCCAATTCCTGCTTTCTTGAAATCTGCTTTCGCCGAATTCATGCCTTCTTGAATTATGCTTTCTTAGCCTCCCAATTCCTGCTTTTCTTGTGTACTTGTGAATTGTGGTTGACTACGACTACGAGTGCTATAAATAGAAGAGACCAATAGAGTGCATCAGAGAAAAGTACTCCTAGAAGACAGCCACACACACTGAGACACCCAAGAAGTTGCCTCCGATGGCGGATTGGGCGATGCACCACTACCTCCTACTAGCCAACCAGCAACGCCACCGAGCCCTCGCCGACGTCGCCGTCCTCCGCCGCCAGCTGCTCCTCGACTCCGGCCGCGTCTTCATGCTCCTCGGCGCCGTCATCCTCATGCACCTGCTCGCCACCGGCCGCGGAGCATCGTCCGGCTGCATCCGCGGCGCCGAACCTTGCGTCGCCCTCCTCCTGTGGCTGCTCGGCGCGGCGCTCGCCATGCTGTCGCTCGTCGCCGGCCGATTCCCCGTTCTCGCAGCCGCCGCTGCCACCATTGCTAAGGAGCTCGGTGATCACCTGCTTGGTGATCATCTTCTTCTCCGTGCTTTTGCTCTGGAGTTGAGTACGGATTGCGTGTATTGCATCCTTGCATTCTCCCTACATGTTATGCTTTCGAAACATCATCTTTTTTTCAGTATAGTTCAATAAATTTCAGCTCATATTTGTCCTCCAAGACGAGTTCTCCATCAAACGAAACTTAGGGCATGTACAACAATCTTTATTAGTGGTCTCTCTATTGCCATGCAAGTAAATTTGATGACATGGAAGAAAGAGAAAGAAATATGGTTGTTATGCATGACAACGGCTCAGAGTCGACTCTTAGCATTTATTAGAGCAAATTTTGTTGTATAGTGGTAAAAGAAAGGAAAGAAGAGTAAGAAAAAGTATTTTTATGCATTAATGATTAGAGACCATATTGCCTCTAACTGTTGTAAGATGCTAGTCTCTAGATAACATAGAGCTCATATCTGACTCTACCTTTGTACATGCCCTTATGGTGTTCCGTTGTTTGGGCCGATTTTATGTTGGAAATGTACAGATTTCATAGTATTGTGTTTCTTTTTTCGGAATTGCTAAGCATCTGTCGACAGAAAATACATACCCAAATCTTGCAAATTTTGAATCACCGGATGTGCTTCGCGATTCGTGCTCGAGGTGCTTCTTCTCTAACTCCGGCGACCTCCTCTTCTTCTCTGGCGCCGGCGAATTAGGGTCCCGGGGCGGGTTGGGGTTGGGGTGGGAGGGGGGAAGAAAGGGGAGGTGGCCGGGCTTAGAGGGATGGCCATGGGAGGCGGCGGCCCGGCGGTGGGCGGCGGATCGGGCGGACGGTGAGGCGCCGGCAGCGGCGCCGAAGCCGCGGGGATGGAGGATGGCAGTGGGCGGCGTTGGCGGCGGGGGCATCTCGCCGAGGAGGGAGGAGAGGGGAGAGGGAGGGAGGAGGAGGTCGGCCGGGGGGCCTCGCCGGCGCCGTTAAGGCCTTCTGGCCAGCCGGCGAGGCCGGGGGACGGCACGCTGGGGCGGTGGCGGCGGAGGCGGAGGCGGAGGCGCGGTGCGAAACTGGGAGCGGCGGCGCGGTATCGGGAGAAAGGAGAGGAGAGGAGGTTTTTAGGGTTGGTTTCTTTGCACAAATCTTAAAGTAATCGGGTGGTCCAGAATTTGCAAGATTTATGTATAGACAATCCCTTCTTTTTTTTTGTTTGTTTGTTTTTTTTTTTTTCCTTTTGAAATGAGAGTACTCTGTTCTTTGGAGTTTAGTGGGCTGCGTTGTCGCTACCGAGCAAATAGAGAACGGCCCAACCAGACAAGCAATCTTCTTAGCAAGCAGCCCACTTATGATAAATCTGGACCATCCGTTGGCAATTCAACGACAAATATGTTACTACCTCCGTCTCAAAATAAGTGCAGTCATAAAATATCCATGTTTAGCGCTTTGACCATCCGTCTTATTTAAAAAAAAATATGAAAAATATTAAAAAAAATTAGTCACACATAAAGTATTATTCATGTTGTATCATCTAATAACAATAAAAATACTAATCATAATCTTTTTTCAAATAAAACGAACGGTCAAACGTTGAATATGAATAGTGCTAAAACTGCATTTATTTTAGGACGGAGGGAGAGAAAGGAATTTGTGAGGAGGAGAAGAATTTAAATTGGGCTAATGATTCAGCTCGGTACTCCTTCCATTTCACAATGCCCACTTTATAGCCCACTTGTGTTACCCCTATAGAGTAGGAATAAGTTTATTTCACCTTTCTCAACTATTGGCCTCAGTCGAATCGTATCCTAAACTGTAAAAGTGGATACGTTGCATTCTCCAACTTCAAAAACCAGTGCAAATCGATTCGGTGATTTGGAACATGGTTTATGCTGACGTGACAAATTGACCGTGGTCAGACTTGTGGAGTTAGCATAGGGCTACTGTAGGACCCACATGTAAGTACCCACTCTTCTTTTCCCCTATCTTTCTTTCAACTCTTTCTTTTCCCAACCAAGTGGAGCAATGTGGGGGTTGCCGGCAAGCTACTTCGAGCTCGTCTACCTGTCCACCATCCTCGTAACTCCGAGCGGCTGCCTCGCCGCAGGAGGTTGATAAACAAGGGATGGAACCCGTGACGACATAGGAGCTTGAGGAGGTGCTCACCACACCATCCCCATGCCGGCCCACTTTCCCTCACCACACCAAACTAACTTTAAGATGTTGACGTGTTCTTTAAAAATACTTAATCAACTGGGAACAGATCGCACTATGGCTTTTCAAGTTAAGAAGAAACCTTAGCCAAAATCAGTCGAGAAAAGCCATAAACCATAGCCCTCACACGGATCCGCCTATTGTTCGGGGTCTTAACCCATACTTTGAAACCCTTGTCCCACGTACCAGGACTCTTCCACCATTGGTCATTTTGTAACACGTGGTTTGACAAAGGGACCAACTAGTGACCTCTTTTAAATCAACTCTAAAAATTTGCCCCCAAGGGATAGGGGGAGTCGAACCCAAATCTGGTACAGTGATCTACTAGAGTTATGATACATTGACAAGTGCTACTAAGTTCTAGTACAGTGGTAAGTACTACTAGAGTGCTGCAACTGCTAGGCTATAGACCCGTTCTAGTTCTAAAGAATGGAGTATTTGATTTGTTGTTAAAATAAACACCACCAAATTTCACTATTATTTTTTTAGAAACATGGTACAAACGTAGATGCCCACAACATGTACACCCTATCTTATGAGCACCTCTAAAAAATTGAGCCGGTATATATTGAAATTGACAAAGTCACCATGGGTGTCTTGCTGTCGACGAGTACATCGCTTACTACTAAAAGAATAATTCACTGTAAGCATTATTATTATTATTACGTGTCAAGTCTAGAATTTGAACTTGGGTAGGCTGTTTCCACTGCAAGAAATCTAACTAGTTAAGCTACGCTTACTTCACATTATTATTATTATTACACTACTACTACTATTACTACTAGAAAAAATGCCCGTGCGTTGCAAAGGGTGAATGCTATTTTAATTTTATTATTGTTTTATGGTTTAGCTAGGAGGGAAAAAATATCCGTGTGTTACAACGGGTGAATGTTTTTTTTAATCTTATTATTGTAATAGGTTTTAGCTATGATATGAAAAACACTGTGGGAATTCGCTTAGATATTTTTTTTAGAAAATCATGAGCTGTAATTAGGAGTTTGGCTTTCATATCAAGTTAGCATGCGAGTTATTCTAAAGACATTTCTATACGACTGCTTTTGTATTTCAAAAGCAAACGAACTTAAAATTCGACTAAAAAACGGATCTATATTTTAAAAAGTGAACGAACTTAAAACCAACTCAAATATGGATGACGTACCAAAATATCGGTAAAAACATATTTAATTTCAAAATATCGGTAAAAACATCTTTAATTTTTATAATAGTAGAGAAGAGATTATTATTATTATTAGAGGTAGAGAGAAGTTGATCTATGTTTGGTTTGACCACTTACGTAGTTTCTTAGATTTTGAGATAGTACGAGAGTTGGTTTCAAAGTCACCGAATTTTTGTATGTTTGCGATGATTATAGTACGTTTGGCTTTTAAAGGCATTATTGTTAAGAGACGCCGTGATTTAGGAATTCATGATAATGGACAGACGTGAAATAATGGTGATGTACCCGTAGAAAGTCCTCTGATTTCTCTAAAAAAAAAAAGAAAGTCCTCTGACGAACGAGTCTCGGATTCGATTCGGTTCGTTCGGATAGGGCCGGGCCCGTCCAGACAGCTTTGACGCGCCTTCCCTAAAATTTCGCCTTTTGGAGATTAGCGTCAGTGAGATTAGTTTACGATACTTGCCCCGGCGCACGTCACGATATCGGCATGTCACATACCGAACAGCTTACAGCTCACCCGTGACTAAAATGTGTACGTGCGACTAAATAAAATGTACATGTACTGTACGCGATCTATAAATACAAAGCGGAAGAAGATAGGTGCATATGCCACCCACACAAAGCAAACCAAAGTCATCATAAGCTGATGATGGCGGATCGGGCAATTCGTTACCTCCTGCGCGGCGACCAGCGGCGGGGCCTTCGGCGTCGAGCCCAGCTGCTCGCCGCCGCCGGTCGCTACCACCGCCGCCGCCGTCTGCTCCTCCTCGACTCCGGCCGCGTGCTCATGTTGCTCGCCGTCGTTGCCCTCCTGCACCTGCTGACGGCCGCCTGCACTGGCCAGGTTGAGTTCTACGTCGTCCTCGTCGCGTTCCTCCTGTGGCTACTCGGTGCGGCGTTCGCCGTGACGTCGCTCGTCGCCGGCCAGTTCCCCGTTCTCGCCGCCGCCGCCGCCGCGAGGACGCTCCGTGGCTGGCTGCTTGGCGGTCTATGAAATTACCGTATATTATGTTCTGAAACCGTCGCCGCCATTGCTATGGAGCTACGAAATTTCACGCTTCAATAAGAAAAGGAGGAATTGGTTAGTGATCTCTCTACTCTTGTCATCCTCAATGTCCAGTGATCATCTTCTTCCCTAGATCGCTATATATTTCAATAAATTTTTGTTGTACAATGTTCCATTTATGCAAGGAAAGAAACTTACGATGTTCCACTGTTTGAACGGATTATTTCACGCTCGAAATGTACAAACAACGAAAGTGCTCTGTTCTCCGCAGTTTACTTTTTTTAATAATGGAATGAAATAACATCCCGACCTTTACTCAAAAGAGTTACAACCAATTATTACAAACTAGCACTCTGTAAAAAAGGAAACCAAACTAGACAAAATAATATTATTCCAGTCTATTGGTAAATCCCCATCCATGATTGGCAAACAGTTGCATAATCGTTGTTTCAAGCTTACGACATGCAACAATTAGGAAATCTCCATCTTCATCACACTTTTGTAACTGTGCCCACAGACGAAGCCAATATGTTGGCTTGAAAATGACCTGCATATAAGTAACAGTAGGTGATTTGTCAAAAAAAACCTTATCATTCCTACTCAACCATAAAGCCTAACACAAGGCAGAAGCTCCAAGAAGTATTGGTTTGCTCTTTTTGTTTACGACTCCCTGAAGCCAATCATAAAAAATATGAGATATGCTAGTATGAATATATATATAAACCAAAAGAAAACTGAACGGCTCTCCAAATAAACTTTGCAAAATAACAATCAATGAACAAATGTCCATTTTACTAGGCCGTTTTATCATTACCAGGCCGAGTTCTGATGATAAAAGAGAATACGGCCCAACCCGCCGAGAAAATTCTTAACGAGCGGCCCACATTAAAAAACTTTGATGTTTAAATTAGGAATAAGTCTATTTGTCTTCCCTCAACTTATGCCCCAGGTTAAATCGTATCCCTGAACTTAAAACCGGCTATAACCCATCCTTCAACTCCCAAAACCATTGTAAATCGCCTCCCCAAGTGGTTTCGGAGGTGGTTTTGTCCCATGTGGCATATTTGACCCCGTTGACCCGCATGTTAGTGAAAAGGATAAAAACGAAAAATGGTAGGCCTACTATCAGTGGCTACCGCCGTCGCCACCCCCCACCCTTATCTCAACGGAAGACGGCAGCCCTCAGCAACATCATCTTCGCCTTGACCTTCATTAGCTATCGAGCAGGATGAAGGGGGCTCGAAACAACCCGATTACCTTACATGATGGCCCGAACCACCAATGAACAAGCTGTAGGCGAGAAAGAAGCAAAAGCACGCGGCAAGCGGTCGAGCCTTTGAGAAGCCTAGGGAGGCAGAGATAGAGTCAAATTGCGTTTTGTAGGAAGGAAATGAGCTGAGCCGCCGGGGATATGTCGCTGCCGCCCAGCTCGCCACACTGCCTCCCACCATTGCCTTGTTAGTGCCGTCGAGAAGACTTGGAGGAAAGATAGTAGATAGAGAAGGAATGAGAGAGGGGGACGATTACATGTGGGTCCTAGTTGTCTATTTTAATTTCTTTGATGGGTAGGCTACTATATATGTAGACGCTACATCCGAGAATATCACGGTCAATATTGTCTTGGGGGTCATTTTTACACAATTTTAATAGTTGGAAGAGTCGTTATAACCGATTTTATGGTCGAGGGATAAATATTAAATTTTTTACTAGAAAGAAAAGAAGAGAGAAAATCTCAGTCAATCAGAGAGAGAAAAGAAGAATCTAACTAGAAATACAATTCCCCTGAAAAATTAGAAATACAGTTTAAAATATTTGAAAAGAAGAGCCCATATGTAGAATATGATATAGATTAATTAATAGAAAATATAATAAAATAATAATTTGATTACCACACAAACTCCAAGTTAACTAAAATTAAAAGTACAAAATACAATAAAAACTAGCTCGCGACGCTAGAAATTCCATCTCTTTGGACAATAGAAATTCCCACGTTAATCGACACCTTTGCTCTAGAGGCTAGAAATTCCCCTGTTAATAGGAGAAAAAATATATAAGGGTTTAAGTAGGAATGCGGTTTAAAACGCAGACACTCACAACGCACGCGCACTCACCCCTGTGAACACGCGCACGCAAACCCTACCCCTATGAGCATCTTCGAAGACTGGACCGGCAAATCCTGGAGAGATTGACAAAGTCACCACAGGCGCCTCGCTGTCGACGGGTACGTCGCCTACCACTGAAACCACAACGCCATTAAATCCTGGAAAATTCGCTCCCATGGGGAGTCGAACCCAGGATCTCATGTGCTATTGAGGCTCCTGTAACCACCAGGTTACAGGCCCTTTCGCTTGGGTCATTAAAATTTAAAATAAAAATATAATAAAAACTTGCTATGAATGTTAGAAATTTCCGTGTTGATTGAAGGAAAAACATAGAGAGTTTAAGTAAAACTTAAAAATAACTAAAATTCGGAATAAAACATAACGAATATTGAAATAAGAGTCCATCCAGAAAAACACGAGATTAACTAAAATTCAGAATAAGAAATCAAATAAATTCCTAAATTCAAAATATAAAATAGAACAAATGTTGCAATTAGACTCCAATACAATTAAAAACAATACAGCTAGATGTTATTATTTCTATTCAAATTAGTACACTTATATATTCCTTAATTACCAACCAACGCATCCATGAATACAATTGCAATCGGCTCCTCCAATAGTATGATCACTGTGGCTGCTCAACAGAGAGATGCCGTTGTGTCATCTCTTGCGTCTACATGCATGGAGTTCAAGGAGGGAGATGGAGTGGCGGCAATAGCAGGTCGCTTGGCGGGTGCCTCACCGCCTCTCCAGCTCTCCCCGACATGGCAACTGTTTCGCAACGCTTCTAGTAGACAAAGAGTTGGCTGGAAGAAAGGATGACTTTGTTGCCGGTTCCTAAACTTGCGTTGCGTTCGAGCGAGAGAGAAAGGTGGCAGCAGTGGATCTGGTGGCTGCAGAGCTGAGAGAGAGGGGATGTCACACTACAACTGCTCTACCAAACATCTAGGTGGTGGCGAGAGAGAGGATCGTGCGGGGGGAGGGGGGTGGTTAACCTTTTGCAAATGTGGCTTAGGTCGAACGATCTATCATCAGTTTATCTTTCTTTACTTCTAGCTCACATTAAAAGCCGCAATGTTATAGTATAACTACGGTTTTTAATACGGTTGACGCTGATTCTTTTATGGCTATTTTTATAGGCTAGAAATTCTCACGTTAATGGATAAGTGTTTCTATGGTAGTGGATAAACAACAAGTAATCATATCTCAATGACCTTTTAACGGGCTTTTTTTTGCAGTTGATCAGTTGTTTTGGTGGATCAAAGCTTATACTTTTAACTATATATGTTACTCAGGATTATTCATTATTTCAAGTTATTGCCAATGTGAGGTAATATAAAATGTAAGGAAATCAAGAAGCACAAATGCGCGGGCTGTCATGTTAGTTTAGATTATCAGGTAAATTATTTACTTGATTACAGAAACAAAGTAAACATTTAAAAAAATAAAGTTAACAAATAACTAAAAACAAATGGTAATGCGGTATCTCTGATTTTACTTTTCAAAACGTGAGCAAATGAGCGGGAAAAGCCTTAACTGTATTGAGAAAAGAAGATGAGGCGTTTGCGAAGGGGCGAAGTTTGTGTGATGTCTCAATCGCTTAGCTCGGGGGGGGGGGGGGGGGGGGGCGTACTCCAGCGTTTTGTACGTATGTCCGATGTCTTCATTTGTAAAAAGACAAAAAAGAAGAAGAAGAAATAAGAATGTATACCCACCCAATGTCTCCATTAACTCGATCCATATTGGAGGCAAAGCTATAAATATAAATATAAATACAATGGTTGCACCGGAGAGCAGCGCAAGATTCTGCTCAAATCAGACAACCAGCAACACTGCAAGCTGAGGCGTTGCGCTAGCCACACACGCAAAGTGCGTACGTGCAATGGCAGATGAGGCGTTGGCGCTACGACATCAACAATCGGATCGGACGACATCACCGCCACCGCCGGCAGATCTTCCTCCTCGACTCCGGCCGCATCTTCATGCTACTCGGCGCCGCCGCCATTATCCTCCTCACGAGTAGCGCAAGCTGTTGGATTGGATGCCACGCGCAGCCACGCCGTACGTCGGCCTCGTCGCGTTCCTCCTGTGGCTGCTCGGCGCCGCGCTCGCAATGCTGTCGGTCGCCGCCGGCCAATTCCCCGCTCTCGTTGCCGCCACCGTGGCCATTGCTACGCAGCTGCGCAATTACCTCCTTGGTGGTCTCTAGAGACTCTTTCTCCACCAACCGTGCACGCATATATATGTGTCATCTTCTTTTTCTGAGCTCAGCTGTAGGGCAGAATACGCATTGTATATTCGATTCTTGCTCATTTATATAGGATGCTACACCTATGTATTCGCCATACTGTCCAATCGTCGTTCTCACTGTACTTCACTAAATTTCAATTTGTACTAGTCCATTGAAATGGTGTTGGAAATCTAGGGACTAATCGGAATATTTTGATCCAAGATACATTATACTAAACATGATATGTGTGTAATACAGTGATCCAGTGATAGTGTTAAACATTAATATGCTAATAATAATAATAATAATAATAATAGCATCATTTAGTAACATATTTAATTTTAAAATAAAGAGAAATACCCGGAAATTGCTCTGGATCCAGAGACGGTGGCGTTGTCCTTCCCAGTCCCACCGTTCTCGTTCCCGTTTCTCGGTGTTGACTTTGCTGGTCAACATCATTCGAAGCAAAGTTGTTGATGGAAAGGAAGTACAGATGGCCGTATGGCCTGAGGCCCGATGGCCCGCCCAAGGCCCGGCGACTTTGGCCCGGTCTAGACACGGCACGGCTCGACTCCGATCGTGCCCGTGCTGGCCCGGCCCAACAGCCGTGCCATGCTTGGGCTGCTACCTCGGCACGCTGGGCCGGCACGGCCCAACCTGAAGTTCAGGGATGCGATACAGACTTATTCTCAACCATATGTAAGGCACGTCACAAAGAATAGGGATGAAAAATAGACTTATTATATGAGACGGCTCAAAGAGTAGGGATGTAAAATAGACTTATTTTTAGCTATATATATGTCACAACCCAAAGAGAAGGGAGAAAAAAATAGACTTATTTTAAAGAAGGCACAATGGGCCGCCCGTGCCTTCGGGACGGCATGGCACGGCCCGACTTCTGATGGGTCGAGCCTAGACTTGAGGTGCAACCCGTGAGCCATCACGGCACGGCCCGAAGTGCCGACCGTGCCGTGCCGCCCGGTCACCTTGGGCCGTGCCTCGCCCATGCCTGGGCTGGGCCGTGTCGAGCAGGCCTTATGGGCATCTATAAAAGGAAGCAGTGCCGACGGTGATGCAGAGAAAGCATAGAGCAGCCGCACGAAGAACGTGCGCTCCAAAAAAAAGTGATTGTCCACCTACTCGTGTAGGTACTCTGGTGGACGTAGTTCCAAAGGCCTGCTCGTCACGAATACCCGTGCAGGCAGGTACTCAGGACCGAGGAACAATCGAAGCAGCATAGAGGCAGAAGAACAGGAGGTGTCCACCCGAGAGAACCAGACAGAAGAAGGGACAGAGAGAAGACTGATCGAGCGTCTTGTCTCGGCTAGAGGTAGGAGTAAAGTCACACGCGAGAGATAGGGGGCATTACGACGTTAACCGTGCTTGATGGTGTAAAACAATGTATATCTTATCTTCTAGTTAGTTGTGTTGCTAGCTAGATAATAGGGTAGTTGAGATGGATAACATCCGTTGTTAACAACCTGATCATATCCTTTTGTAAGTGCCACGTCAAGGGCTGTTCTTGACAATATAAATACAATCATGCGGCCTCCTCTGGGAGGTGAGAACGTTTCCAACTTTACATGGTATCAGAGCCTCTCTCTTCTCGCCATGGTGAGTTCCTCCTCCACATCTGTGCCGGCTGCACTCGGTCCTCCGGTGACTGAGAAGCTCACCAGGGACAACTACGTTCTCTAGCGTGCACAAGTTCTCCCTGCGCTTCGCGGAGCGCTGCTCACTGACTACCTCGACGGCACGGCTGTGGAGCCGGCCAAGATGAGGACCACCGTCGACAAGAACGACAAGGAGATCGTCACCAAGAACCCGGACTACACCAAGTGGATGGCTCAGGACCAGCAGGTTCTTGCCTATCTGCTGAATTCCCTGTCCAAGGATGTTCCGCAACAAGTGGCGACTCTCGACACTTCGGCGCAAGTTTGGGATGCCCTCACCAACATGTATGCATCTCAATCACGCGCACGCATCACCAACCTCAGGATCAGCCTCGCCAACACTAGGAAGGGGTCCATGACCACTGCAGTCTACTTTTCCAAGATGAAGGGACTGGCTGACGATCTTGCGTCGGTTGGCAAGCCCCTGGATGACGAAGAACTGGTGTCGTACATCCTCGTGGGCCTCGATATCAACTACAATCTGCTGGTTTCCACCGTGGTAGGTCAATCTGATCCAATCTCCTTAAGAGATTTGTATTCTCAGATGGTTAGCTAAGACAACCGGATGGATCATCTCCAAGGAGGCGGACAAATCCAATCTTCTGCCAACGCCGCCTCACGCGGACGTGGCAACAGCAACGACAACAACTTCCGCGGTCGTGGTGGCGGCGGCAATGGAGGTCGTGGCCGTGGCAATGGCGGACGCGGTGGAGGTCCACAAGGACCACGTCCGGTCTGTCAACTGTGTGGCAAAACTGGCCATACGGTGCTCTAGTGCTGGTATAGGTTTGATCAAACCTATCAGCCCGAAGAGAAGGTTGCAGCAGCAGTGAATTCCGCCTACGGCATAGATACCAACTGGTATGTCGACTGCGGTGCCACCGACCATATCACCGGGGAGCTCGACAAGCTCTCAGTTCGTGAGAAGTATAATGGACAGCATCAAGTCCATACAGCCAACAGCACAGGTATGAACATTAGTCATATTGGTTATTCAGTAATTTCGACCCCAAACAAAGATTTACATCTGAAAAATATCCTTTATGTTCCCTCTCCAAACAAGAATCTTGTTTCAGCAAATCGCTTAGCCTTTGATAACAATGCATTCGTTGAAATTTACCCCAAGTTCTTTAACATCAAGTAACAGGCAACGAGGAAGCTGCTTCTTCACGGCAGAAGTAAGGGGCGGCTTTATCCTTTGGCTCCAGCACCCGGTAGTCCAAGTCCTGGTGATTCAAGTCTCAATAAGAATGCCTTGAGCATCATCAAGCCATCTTCGACTAGGTGGCATTATCGTTTAGGTCATCCAGCTTTTCCAATTGTTAGTCGAGTCATTAAAAGTTTTCAGCTTCCTTGTTCTAGCGAGTCCAATAATGTAGAACACATTTGTGATTCTTGTCAACGGGCCAAGAGCCATCAATTACCATACCCTAAATCTCTGAGTTCATCCAATGTTCCGTTTGCTCTTGTATTCTCTGATGTTTGGGGACCGGCGCACACTTCTGTTGGGCGACATGATTACTATGTTAGTTTCATCGACGATTTTAGCAAGTATACATGGATCTATCTTCTCAAAAAGAAATCTGATGTTTTTCAAGCCTTCCTAAACTTTCAACGGTATGTTGAACGGCAGTTTAAAACCAAAATACTCACTATGCAGACCGATTGGGGTGGTGAGTATGAAAAACTAAACTCCTTCTTCCAGAAGATAGGCATAGCTCATCATGTCTCTTGCCCTCATGCGCACCAGCAAAACGGCTCGGCAGAACGTAAGCACCGTGACATAGTTGAGAAAGGTCTTGCCCTTCTATCCCAAGCCTCGGTTCCTTTGAAATTCTGGGATGAAGCCTTTCTTACTGCCACATACCTCATTAATAGGTTGCCTAGTTCTGCCATTTCCTTCAAAACACCGCTTGAACAACTCTTCTCTGAAAATCCTGAGTCCAGTCACTTGCGCGTGTTCGGGTGTGCCTGCTGGCCAAACCTGCGACCATATAATCATCGCAAGCTTTCAATTAGATCAATCCGGTGTGCCTTCCTTGGCTATAGCCCTCTCCACAAAGGATACAAATGTCTGGAGATATCTACTGGCCGTGTTTATATCTCGCGCGATGTTGTCTTTGATGAGACAGTCTTTTCGTTGCCTCCCTGCATCCCAATGCCGGCGCCCGTCTCCAGCGAGAGATTTCTCTTTTGCCTTCTTATTTGCTATCCACCACCGATCAAGGGGGAGAAATTACTAATGATCATATGCTAACATGTTCTACTGACCCTACTTGTGGTGATCAAGCAACAGGAGCACAGATTGCTGGAGAAAATTCGATGCAAAATGGTGGAAATCCGGGGCAAAACGGTGAAGATTTGATGCAAAGCTCACATGAAATCATACCTGGATCCGTGACCAATCAAACTTCAATGTCAGATGGCTCAGGATCCCAAGGGGGCCAGAGCTCAAGCCATGCAGCCAGTAGCCATGCGGCAGCAAGCGGAAGTTCAAGCCATGCAGCGAACAACCATACGACAGCGAGCAGCAGTAGCCATGCAGTGGGCAGCAGCAATCATTCCAGCTCAGGTTCACATCCAGGATCTTCTGCGCAGTCTGCTCCAGCACAGCCAATACAACCAGAACCAGTCAGGCATCGTACCCGGTTGCAAAGTGGTATAACTAAACCAAGGTTAGATGTTGATGGAACTATTAAGTACTCTTTGGCTTGTTCTACAGGTGAACCAACAGATGTGCAAGAAGCATTGGGGGACTCACGCTGGAAACAAGCAATGGATGAGGAGTACAATGCCCTGGTGAGGAACAACACATGGCACTTGGTGAAAGCACCACAAGATAAGAATGTAATTGATTGCAAATGAGTATATAAAATCAAAAGAAAAGTAGATGGTACTTTAGACAGATACAAAGCAAGGTTGGTAGCCAAGGGCTTCAGACAGAGGTATGGGATAGACTATGAGGACACTTTCAGTCCAGTAGTCAAAATTGCAACAGTTAGACTTGTTCTTGGTATTGTTGTCTCTAGAGGATGGTCACTAAGGCAATTAGATGTTCAGAATGCCTTTTTGCATGGTATTCTAGAAGAAGAAGTTTATATGAAACAACCACCAGGGTATGAAGGTAAATCAACCTTAGTTTGCAAACTTGATAAGGCTATCTATGGATTGAAACAAGCATCTAGATCATGGTACTCTAGGTTGAGTCACAAGTTATTTGAACTAGGCTTTATCTCATCAAAGTCTGATACTTCCCTGTTTATTTATAATAGAAATGGAATAACCATGTATATGTTAATTTACGTGGATGACATTATTGTCACAAGCTCTTCTAGTGATGCAGTCGCAGCTTTGCTTAAGAACCTAAGGTCTGATTTAATTTGCTTTAAAGGACTTAGGTGAGCTACATTATTTCTTGGGTATAGAGGTGAAGAAAATACCTGATGGTATACTGTTGAACCAAGCAAAGTATGCTTTAGACTTGCTAACTAAAGTTGGTATGAAAGATTGTAAATCAGTTTCCACGCCGCTAGCTGTGACAGAGAAGTTGATGGCACACAGAGGAGATCCTCTTGGTACCGAGGATAGCACTCGGTACAGGAGCATTGTAGGAGGATTACAATACTTAACACTCACCAGACCAGATTTGGCTTTTGCTGTTAATAAGGTATGTCAATATCTTCATGCTCCTACTTCAGAACATTGGTCAGCTATAAAACGAATATTGAGATATATCAAAGGAACTGTTGATGTTGGTTTGCACTTTAAGAGGTCTAGTTCTACTCTAGTCAGTGCCTTTTCTGATGCTGATTGGGCTGGTAGTCTAGATGACAGAAGGTCTACAGGAGGTTTTGTAATTTACTTTGGACCTAATATTGTGTCATGGAGTGCTAGGAAACAACCAACAGTATCCAGGTCTAGTACCGAAGCAGAATATAAAGCTATGGCCAATGCTACTGCTGAGTTAATTTGGGTTCATTCAGTTCTTGAAGAATTGGGAGTAAAAATTGCTCAACCACCTGTGTTGTGGTGTGACAATTTAGGAGCAACATATTTATCATCAAATCCAGTCTTTCATGCACGAACGAAGCATATTGAGATTGGTTATCACTTTGTATAAGAGAGAGAGTAGCAAATAAGATGCTTGATATCAGGTTCATTGGATCAAAGGATCAAATAGCAGATGGGTTTACAAAGGCTTTGTCTATACAAAGTCTTAGACATTTTATGTACAATCTTAACTTGTCCAAGTTATGGTTGAGGGGGAGTGTAAAACAATGTATATCTTATGTTCTAGTTAGTTGTGTTGCTAGCTAGATAATAGGGTAGTTCAGATGGATAACATCCGTTGTTAACAACCTGATCATATCCTTTTGTAAGTGCCATGTCAAGGTTGTTTTTGACAATATAAATACAATCATGCCGCCTCCTCCGGGAGGTGAGAACGCTTCCAACTTTACAGATGGCACTTCATGGCATCATCGATTACCGGAGTAATGTAGCCATTAGTAACTGTCGGTTTCGCTTTTGCTCATAAAAACAAAAACGGCTGAAAACGAGCATTCCGTCTCTGAC
This sequence comes from Oryza sativa Japonica Group, assembly GCF_034140825.1. NCBI lineage: Eukaryota > Viridiplantae > Streptophyta > Magnoliopsida > Poales > Poaceae > Oryza > Oryza sativa. The sequence goes on along the minus strand of NC_089040.1, from coordinate 24,490,781 downwards.
GCGGCGCCCTCATGCCACGGTTTGGACCACCGCTCGCGTGTGGCATTCCAACCACTAGTTCAATGGTTCAACCGGTTAACAAGTGCACTTAATTTACAAACTATTTAAGTTAAGGTCTTTTCGTGTTGATTTTTCATGCGGTATTAATCTCCAACATTAATCGTGAGTCCTTGGAATTTATTAGCATTAATTTAGACATGGGCCATTTAGTTCTAACAAATGGATCGTTTGCTTCCTGTATAAAAGAAAATGTTTTCGAAAAAAAAATTTCCTCTACTATAGTACTTATTACGCTCATTTTAAAATATGAGCATTTTTACCATCTTTAAGGAAGTACCACCAGGTACCAGTATCTCGAGGTACCACTTACATCTCACCGTTGATTTGAAAAGGGTACGATGGTCATTTAATTCAAACTTTTCCGTCCGCTACTCTGCAATGTGTCTGAGGTACTAAAAACTCGCCGCCGATGCACATGCTGTGTCCCTGCCGCCACCACAGCGCATCAACTGATCGGCAACACCTGATTCGCGGGAAACTCATTCCTAACCAACTGACCTCCATGCGCCAATCCAAGCCGGGGTTCTCTATTGCCATGAAAAAGAAGAGCGAGGTAATCTTCATCGCCATAGGCGAGAGCAGGATGAGCAAAAAAAAAAAGAATAATAATCACTAGTCCATGGCGATGCATGAGAAAGCTAATCAATATTGCCATAAGAGAGAGCATGAGCGGGCGTTGCTAACTGGCGTGCGCGCGCCAGCTGCCCCCCGGCCCACAAAGCCCATCAGCCTTTTTTTTTCTCTTTTATTCGCGATTTTTTCTTTCTTTTTTTTACGATTTTTTTTGTTTTTTCTGGTTACTTTTTTTAATCTTTAGCACACTTATTTTTTAAAAAATGTTTTCAGTTGAAAGTTTTTAAATTTTAACTTGAAAATTTTTAAATCTGATTTGAAAGTATTCAAATCTCGAGTTGAAAGTTTTCGAATCTCGAGTCGAAAGTTTTCGAATCGAAGTCGAAAGTTTTCAAATTTCGAGTTGAAAGTTTTCAAATCTGAGTCGAAAGTTTTCATATTTTTTCAAATCTTAACTTAAAAATTTTCAAATCTATACTTGAAAGTTTTCAAATCTCGAGTTGAAAGTTTTCGAATCCGATTTGAAAGTTTTCAAATCTCGAGTTGAAAGTTTTCGAATCTGAGTTGAAAGTTTTTGAAGTTGAAAGTTTTTGAATCTCAAGTTGAAAGTTTTCAAATATGAGTTGAAAGTTTTCAAGTCGAAGTTGAAAGTTTTTAAATCGGAGTTGAAAGTTTTCAAGTCGGAGTTGAAAGTATTCAAATATGGGTTGAAAGTTTACACATATATAGAAAAATCACCTATTGGGCCGTGTGGACCGGCGCGTGCGCACCGCCACGCCAATTAGGATTCCTGAGCATGAGCTCCCTGTCTTCGTGAGGTTCAGGCAGCAAAAAAAAAACCTAAACCGGCGTCGATGGACCAAACATGAACTACCTGTCTTTGTGAAAATACGAAGAAGCATATGGATGGGTAGGGTTGCAAAGAACCGTGCGTGCAGCTGCGGCGCTGATGTTGTTGCTGGGTCTCAAGGTCCTGCCGTCGCCGGACGCCAGGAGAGGATTGGTCAAGGTCTTGCCACCGGCGGTGAGGGAGAACACATCCAATGCCCTCATCGATCCCTGCTAGGGCTGCACTACCGTGCTTCATATGATTTGGAACGGTCGGATCCAGCGCCAAAATCCCGCACCGCCTCCTCGTAGCTGACGGTGAGGTTTAGGTGGAGCTCGGTTGCTCAGAGGAGGGAAGATGAACGGGCAGAGGCGTCGGCCGCCGGACTCCTGTGGCTTGCGGGACGAAAGGCGAATGCAAAAATACAATTTTAGCCCTTGGGCGGCTGGTACTGCACAGACTGATGGACGGTACCAACAGGTACCGACTCTTTCTCAGTGGTTCGATTATAACAGATCAACGGTTAAAATTTGGTACCTCCTGTACCTTCTCAAAGATGGTAAAATACCTCTTAAAATATATTATCGAGTGAATTGTTGTTACAGATTATCTATATAAATTAAACAAATATTTGATAATCAAACTTATGGTACACGTAATACAATATAAGAAAGTATTTTGAGAAAAAAATATTTTTTTTGAAACATGGAGGAAATAATCCGTTTCAATAATCCGATAAATATTCTTAAAAGAAATAAAAATTAAACTACTTATGTAAAGTTATTTATTAAGTTTATTTCTTAAAATATTTAATCTCTCCCTGTAATCAAGTAGATGAGTTGAGATAATCTAAATCAAAATAGGCCTTAGCTCCACTAGTTATTCCATCCAACAAACTTGTGGAATTTCATTGTTTGAACCAATATAATTTTACTCTAGATATGCACAGATTACATGGCCCTGTTTGGATCCTCCGGGCTATTAAATAGCCCTCCCAAATCTTGCTATTTATGAGTATTAAACGTAGATTACTGATAAAACACATTTCATAATCCCTGTGCTATTTTGCGGGACGAATCGAATGAGGTATATTAATCCATGATTTGCAAAATAGATTAATATACATCGACCATAGATTAATATACATCGTTAGATTCATCTTGCAAAATAGTCTATAGATTATGGAATGGGTTTTGTCAGTAATTTACGTTTAATATTACTAAATAGTAAATTCCAAAGGGCTATTTAATAGTTCGGAGGATCAAAACAAGGACATAGTAGTAGTAACTTTGGTTTTGTTTCTGGGAAAAACAGCAACTCTGGTACTCCGTTCTTGGCAGTTTATTGGGCTGATCTCTGTCATTTACCAAGCCGACGTCTGATGAGCAAAGAGAGAACGGCACAAGCCGCACAACCCGGCAAATAGAAAAAAAAAAGTCCATTTTCCTCCCTCAACTACCGAGTTTGATTAACGTCCCTCAACATAAATTTCGTTATCGTTTTTGGTTATATATATGTATATATAGAGGCTCCCATAATTATCGATCAAAACCAAGTCATTTTAACTCCCTTCGTGGTTTGGACACTGGTTTCATGACGTGTAGACCAGGTCAATCACTGCTAATCTACGTGCTATTTATATGGCATTATCTCTACTATTATAAAAATTGAAGATGTTTTTATCGGTACTTTGGTACGTCATCCGTGTTTGAGTCGGTTTTTAAGTTCATTCGCTTTTGGAAATATAGATTTGTGTTTGAATCGGTTTTTAAGTTCGTTCGCTTTTAGAAATACAGAAGAAGTCGCGTAAGAAATCGGTTTAAAAAACTTGCACACTAACTTAAGACGATTGGACTCCTAATTGCAGCTCATGATTTTGTAAAAAAATATCTAAGCGAATTCACATAGTGAATTTCACTTTAGCTAAACCGTATAACAATAATAATATTATAATAATCCTTCACCCGTTGTAACGCACAGGCATTCCCTCTGTTAACGCCATCAGAGAGGAGAGAAGAGAGAGAGGAGAGGAGAGAGGGAGGGAGAGAGAGAAAAAAAATAAAGGAGATGGTTGAAAAATTTTGAAGTGGTGAGGAGGGAAAGAGAGAGGAGTGAAAAAAGAGTGAGGATTTTTATATGTGGACCACTTAATCATTCGTATGCGAAAATATATTTTTCATGCGGCTATTTAAGAGAACCGCATACGAAAATATTCATTACAAAATTAATTTGAAAATATGAGAACTTCGAATCGAATTTTATAATACTAAATGACCTTATTTGAAAACAAAGTTGTAGAACTCATTGAGATCTACCAATTTTCTTTTGACCATTTCTCCATCCAATTTTAATTGAACTATATAAAATTTGAATTTTAAAATATAAGAAATTTTTTAAAAAATCAGGTAGTAAAATGATTTCAAATGGAAAAATTGTCAACAATAAAGTTGTATAACACATCAAGATCTACAACTTCTGTTTTAGTCGTTTTTCTATATGACTTTGTTTAAGCAATTTGAATTTGAATTTCAAAATATGACAACTTTAAACAACATTTTCTAATACTAAATGATTTCAACTGAAAAAATCATCAACAACAAAGTTATATAACTCATCAAGATCTATAACTTTTATTTTGCTTATTTCTTCGCCCGACAAAGTCATAGTAGCATTGTTCACAAAATTTACATATGGTTTTATAAACTATAAGAGAGATATTTAAATTTTGTAAACAATGTTACTATTATTTTGTCGGATGAAGAAATGACCAAAATAAAAGTTGTATGTCTCAATGAGTTCTACAACTTTTATGTTCATGACTTTTTCAGCTGAAATTATTTATTGCTTCAAACTATTATTTGAAGTTTTAAAATTCAAAATTTAATTGATAAAACAAAGTCACAAGAAAAAATGGCCAAAATAATAGCCATAAGAACACAATAACATAATAGAGCATGATTTTTGAATGATTTAGGAAAATAATAATCCAATTTGGAGTCCATATGAGTAAGATAAACTAGTTTTAAATTTTTAGATTTTATTTTCGCATACGGCTTTTTAATACGCCCGCATGGAATGAGATAAACTAGTTTTAAATTTTTAAATTTTATTTTCGCATATGGCTTTTTAATACGCCCGCATGGAAAAATCGATTTTTCCATGCGGGCTCTTAAGTAGTCTGCATAAAAAATGAGCTCATTTTTATATGCAGGCCTCTTAAGTGGCCCGTATGAAAAATCGATTTTTTCATACGGGTGTCTTAAGGAGCCGTATGCGAAAATCCGCTCGATTTTTCTAACGCGGCAAGTTATGGTCCGTTTGCAAAAGTTATGGGGTCTTGTAAAGAAAAATCATTTGTGTAGTAGTGAATTGTACACATAAGTTTCTGCACTGAACCATCTTAATTCATCCAACGTCTAAAATTGCAAGGTGGATATACGTAGACACAATCTTATTCATATATATGCATATGCATATTATTCTCGTGCGACTGGTCCCATATATTGAAAAACTAATATTGACTACCGGGCTAATAATATAGTCGTACGTCCGACTATTTGATCAGGACAGGCACGGCCTTGAGAGGCACAGCAAGCACATTGGCAGACTTGAACTTCTCGGACACGTCCACGTCCTCCGCTGTCATGCCGCCGGGGAGCTTCCACTCGAACGTGTGCAGCATCGACGCAAGTATGAACGGCATGACGCGCTCCGCCAACGGCAGCCCGGGGCACAGCCGCCTCCCGGAGCCGAACGGCATGAACTCGGCGTCCTTCCCCCTGAAGTCCAGCAGCGGCGCCCTCTCCACGAACCGCTCCGGCACGAACTCGTCGGGCCTCTCCCACGCCGCCGGGTCGCGCATGATCGCCCACGCGTTGAAGAGCACCGTGGAGCCCTTGGGCACCGCGTAGCCGCCGACCTCCACGCCGTCCTCCACGGCGAAGTGCGGCAGCAGCAGCGCGCCCACCGGGTGCAGCCTCATGGCCTCCTTCAGCACGGCCTGCAGGTAGGGCAGCCTCGCCGCGTCGGCCTCCTCCACAACCTCCTTGTCGCCAAGCACATCCCTCAGCTCAGCTCGCGCCTTGGCCATCACGCCCGGGTTCTTGAGCAGCTCGGCCATCACCCACTCCAAGGTAAGAGCCATGGTGTCAGCCCCGGCAACGAAAGCCTCGAACAACATGTCGAGCACGTTGACCCGATCGATCTTGCCGGCAGCCATGAGCTCGAGGAGTGAGTCGAGGAAATCGTTATGGCTTGGCTTGTTGTCGCGGATGTGAGCCAAACGGCGGTCGATGATGTCGCCCATGATGGAGAACACCCTGTTGAACCGCTTCGTCGTCCAGCGCCGCAGGCCCTGCAGGTCCAGCGGCCGGAGGAACGGGTAGAAGTCGGAGATGTTGGGCTTCCCGACCACCGAGATGATGTCGTCCACCACCTCCCGCAGGTCGCGAGCCATCTGCGAGCCCATGTCGACGATGTCGATGGAGAAGTAGGAGAAGGACACGAGGTTGAGGAGGCCCGTGTGCATGGCCTGGCCGAGGAGCACCTCCTCGCCGGCGTGCGCGCGGAGGTAGGCCATGAGGTCGCCCACCTTCCGCTCGCGGATGGGGCGCACGGCGGCGAGGCCACGCGGGGTGAAGACGTGGGAGCCCTGGATCCCCCGCAGGGCCTTCCACCGCGGGTCGGAGCTCGGGATGAACACCATGGACCGGTCGGCGAAGCCGCACGCGCGGAAGGTGTCCGGGGTGGCGCGCGCGGCGAGGTGGCGGTCGTACTTGGTGTACGCCTCGATGGCGGCCTCACGGGAGGAGATGACCACGTTGGTGGCGAGGCCGAGCTTGAGCGTCATCACGGGGCCGTGGACGCGCGCCAGGTCCCTGAGCTTGTGGTGGAACGACGTGCCGCCGGCCAAGTGGAGGTTGCCGATGAGCGGCAGCGGCGTCGGGCCCGGGGGAAGGGGCTTGCCTCCCGCGTGGCGTCGTCGCAGGGTGGAGAGGTAGAAGAGGACAGCGACGGAGAGAGCTCCCCATAGCAGCCACACCTGGCTATTCTCCATTGTTGCGATGAAGCTGTGGTGCACTACTGGTATCGTTGTTCTTAATTTTTCTACCTGGTGATCTTGTCGCTGCGCCCGCAGCTTGTATTTATAGATCGAGTCGAAGTTTAGATCTAATACACCCTTATTGCATGGCGTTTTTTCCATTTCTCATCAAAACTTGAAAGGTACACAATACTAGAAAAAGTATTTTTTTTAGGCGGCCAAAAGTGATTTTTGCAGGGGGGACCGCCTACAGCCCAACGACTGTCAAAATCGATGATTTTCATAGTCGGGGCAATGGTCCGCCTGCAAAAATGCGTTGAAAAAGCAAAAAAAAAATCGTGGGCGCCGCCGCCACGCGCCTCGCTGCCACCGCCCTCCCCTGGCCGGATCTGGGAGGGGATGGGATGGGAGGGGAGGGGAGCCGCGCCGGGCATCGTCGTCGCCGCCGCCCCCACTGGCCTCCCCCCTCCCTCCTCCGGCCGGATCTGGGAGGGAGGGGGAGGGGAGCTGCCACGCCGTCGTCGTCGCCTCTGTCCGGCCGTCGTCGCCGTCGTCGCCCCGCGCGCGCCGTCATCGCCACCCTGCTCGCACCGTCGCTGCCGCCGCCCCTACCAGCCTCCCCCTCCCTCCTCCGGCCAGATCTGGGAGGGAGGGGGGAGGGGTTTCGCCGCCGCCGCCCCTGCCGGCCTCCCCCCTCCTCCGGCCAAATCTGGGAGGGAGGGGGGAGGGGAGCCACTGCGTCGTCGTCGTCGTCACCACCGCCCCGCACCGCCGTCGTTGTCACCGCCCCGCACACGCCGTCGTCCCCGCCCGCACGTGCCGTCGTCGCCGCCGTCGGTAGAGGGAGGGAGGGGAGGGGGACGGCGCCCCAACGTTGAGGTGAGGGGAGGGGAGGGGAGAGGAGGGGAAAGTGTTGAGGGTGAGAGAGAGTTGAGTGAGTGAAATGAGTGGTGGGGAAGGGTGGAGGAGAAGATAAAACTTAGAATTTTTTGGGGTAGGTACGATTTTCGCAGGCGCGGTTTGAGTGGTCCGCCTGCGAAAATGATTTTCACAGGCGTCGCTTAAGTGGTCCGCCTGCGAAAATCACAGCGAACTTCACCCCGATTTATATTTTTGTAGGCGGTCATTTGGCTTCAAGGGTCATATTCGTCTGTGAAAATCAGACCCTCATATTGGGAAAAATGCATTTTCTAGTACAGACATGTCGTTTTCGTAAAACGGGAAAAAAAGATCAAAGTTTCTCTACATGTGACCGTACGTTTCACACTATTCCTGACTTCAACTATGGCCCTGTTTAGGTTGTGTTTGGATCCAGTGGTGAAAATTTTTGGCGTGTCACATCAGATATACGGACACATATTTGAAAAATTAAATATAGATTAATAACAAAACAAATTAAGATTCTACTTGTAAACTGTGAGACGAATTTATTAAGCCTAATTAATCCGTCATTAGCAAATGTTTACTGTAGCACCACATTGTCAGATCATGGAGCAATTAGTCTTAAAAGATTCATCACGCAAAATAGTTGCAATCTGTGCAATTAGTTATTCTTTTAGTCTATATTTAATACTCCATGCATATGTCCAAACATTCGATGTGATAGAGTGAAAAATTTTGCTAGCAGATCTAAACAGGCCCTAGTTCCAAAAACTTTTCGCAAAAACATCACATCGAATCTTTAGACACATGTATAGAGCATTAAATATAGATAAAAAAACAAAAACTAATTGCGCAGTTTGCATGTAAATCGCGAGAATGACCTTTTGAGCCTAATTAGTCCATAATTAGCCATAAGTGCTACAGTAACCCACATGTGCTAATGATGTCTTAATTAGGCTCAAGAGATTCGTCTCGCGGTTTCCAGGCGAGTTATGAAATTAGTTTTTTTATTCGTGTCTGAAAACCCCTTCCGACATCTGGTCAAACGTCCGATATGACCTAAAAATTTTCATTTTACCAACTAAACAGGCCCTATATATTTACGTGATGCAAAGAAGAAGCAGCACAAGGACAAAATGATTGAGGATGACAGTTGACAATGACCTTTTTATCGAAACTCGTTCCAGCGAGAGCATCAGGCTGTGTTTAGATCAGCGGTGAAATTTTTCGTCGTGTCACATTGGATAACGAACACATATTTAAAGTATTTAACATAGTCTAATAATAAAATAAATTGCAAATTCCGCCTGTAAACTGTGAGACAAATTTATAAAGCCTAATTAATCCGTCATTAGCAAATGTTTATTGTAGCACAATATTGTCGAATCATAGAGAATTAGACTTAAAAGATTCGTCTCGCAATTTACACATAATCTGGGGTAATTATTTTTTTCTATATTTAATACTTCATGCATCTGTCTAAACATTCAATGTTGTCTAAACATTCAATGTGACACAGTGAAAAAACTTGCCAGAGGATATAAACATGCCCTTCTAGCGAAGCTGCTTCTTCTTTCTTTCTTTTTTTTTTGCGATCGCACATATACAAATTTGTCGAAGTCAACTATGTTATCACGATGGAAGGACGCTCACCACACAAAGTTACACTATTTTATTGTTATCTACTTGGACTGTTCCTTCTATGTAGGAGTATTAACGAAGTGATACGGACGGTTACCAAACCTAGGCTGCCGTGTTTAGTTGTTAGGTCAATTTTTTTTACTCATACGGACACACATCACATTTAAAGTATTAAAGTAGACTAATAACAAACAAATTACATATCCCACTTGTAAACTGCGAGACGAATCTATTAAGTCTAATCAAATATTTACTGTAGCACTACATAGCCAAATCATGGTATAATTAGGCTCAAAATATTCGTCTCGCAATTTACATGCAAACTGTGTAATTATTTTTTTCGTCCACATTTGATGTTCTATGCATGTGTCCAAACATTTGATGTGACAGAAATTTTGGAAGTTTAAAAGTAACTAAACACGGTCCTAACTAACTTTCATGGAAATATTTATGTGCATGCATGTTTGAAGGAGATGTTTATACTAGGAGAGTATCTTTGAAAGAAAACTACTACCTCTATTTCAGGTTATAAGACGTTTTGACTTTAGTCAAAGTCAAACTGTTTCAAGCTTGACTAAGTTTGTAGACAAAATAATAACATTTTTAACCCAAGACAAATTTATTATAAAAATATATTCAATTATTGATTTAATGAAACTAATTTGGTATTATAAATATTACTATATTTATTTATAAACTTAGTCAAATTTAAAGTAGTTTGACTTTGACCAAAGTTAAAACGTCTTATAACCTAAAAACAGAGGGGGTACCGTGTTTTTTGAGTAAAAGATTTTCATATGTAACTCTAGTATAATTGAAATGTAATACTACACTTTTACTGTATTGTAACTATACTATATCTACGATATAACTACGATATAGAACCTGTATTCAAGTATAGTTTGGTTAGCTAGCACCGGAATCTTACACGTGATATGGGTGGATTTTTTTTTCCTTCATGCACAAATCTCGAGGTGATCCGATGGTCACAGATCTAGAAATTTTGAGGGCAAAAAACTTGCAGAAGTTTTCTTCCAGTTCTGTAATAATAATTATGTACCTATATTATCAAGGGCGGACCCAACATTTCTCCATACGTATCAGAGTCTAGCACCTCTGTGGGTAAAATAGAACGGGAGAGCTGCAAAGCAGCAACACCGCCCTTTTTTCTTTCTCATCTTACATACTAAAATATAAGGGATTTTGATTAGATGTGACACATCCTAATACTATTGAATATCTGGACTAAGAACATGTCTAGATTTATAGTACTATAATATGTTTCATCCAACTCAAATCCCTTATATTTTAAGAAGGAGGGAGTGTTTTTTTTTCTAGGGATAGAACCAATGGATCTAGCCACCCTAGCCATCCCCTTTACAAAGGAGGAGATCAAGAGAGCAATGGATAAGATGTCGGGGAACTAAACTCCAGATCCTGATGGTTTCATTAGAGGGAAGCTTCCACAAGGTGTGCTTGTTGATGTAAAAAAACACACACACACACACTGGCTTAGATATTTGTTTTACTCTAGTGCAGGTACTAAATTTGCTTTCGGGTTCAGAGCGTGCTAGTTGGTTTGATCTTGCAACCAACAAGAAACAAAGAAACCAAAGTTTAATCCATAAATGATGGTGGATCGGCTAGATTGCCGATGATGTTGAAAGTATATCTAGGACCCCTCATTTATTTTGGTGTTAATGACAACACAATTAGAGAGTAACTAATGCTTTTTGTTGAGATGTATGCAAGGATGAAAAAGGAGTGGATGTCAACACAATAAGTATTGCGGCATCTTTTGTGGTAATTGTCTTCTAATCCATGTATATCTTGTGTTCTTGAGTATTAGGATGCCGTACTATTAAGAGGAATGCCACATGCATATAATTGGTAGAACACTAGTGCTCAAAATCATTTATTTGAAGTGTTCCTGTTTTATGTCTGTCGGACTATCGATGTTGATCAGACTATCCGATGCTCAGACTATCCGAAATTTCATAGAACTTTGCTCACTGTCTTGGGTCTGAGTGTTGGCTAAAAAAAATATCGGACTATCCGATACATCGGACTATCTGAAATTTCTCAGAACTTCACTCTCTGTTTTGAATTGCTTTTTATTCCTTTTTGAGTGAGTTTTAAATCAGACTATCCGATGTGATCGGAGTATCCGATGATCCAGAGACTCCGAAATTCAATGGAACTTGAGTCTCTGTGAGAGGATGAAATTCTTGGTTCAAAAATAACGGAATATCCGATATGAAATCGGACTATCCGATCGATTGGATTGTCCGAAATTCTCCAGAATTTCGTTCTCTGTCTCTGGCCTGCTTGGGGGTCAAAAACATCGGACTATCCGATGTCACCTCGGACTTTCCGAGGTGGGATGAAAAGATTCTCTCCCAACGGCCACATTTTGGGGGCTTCTATAAATACCCCCCACCTAACCCTTTTCTAGGGTTACCCAACTCATTCATTCATATTCACTTTGGGTTGAGCTTGGTGCTAAGGTGCTTTGGATCTTTGAGCTCTCTCTCCCTCTCTCAAATCCCCTCTTGTTCTTTGTGTGGTGGATCTTGGTGGTTGTGGATTTGGGGTTTGAGGGCCTAGTGTGTGTTTCACTCGATCTTGAGCACTAGGGTTGACCAAGAGTTGTGTGGTGTTTGTTACTCTTGGAGGTTGAGGACTCCTAGACGGCTAGGTGTCACTCCCGAGCCACCGATCTACGTGTGGTTGGCCGGGAGAGGTTTGTGAAGGCCGGATCTCGCCTCCACAAGGAAAGAGATACCCCTTAGTGGAAGGAGGAGTGCTTAGTGCAACCTCTTGAGGAAAGGGCTAGCAAAGACCCGGCTCTTAGTGAGCTCCTCAACGAAGAGTAGAATCCCCTCAAGGATTTGAACTCCGGGAACAACTCGGTGAACTTCATTGTTGGTGATATCTCTTCTCCCATTATTTAGCTTTGCTTTTTGTGCCACTATAGATCTAGTCGCTGTTTGCGCCATACTCTTGTTTGTGCACTAGATCTTCTTGTAGTGTTCTTTTAGTGGATCAGACAGTCTGATCCAACATCAGACTATCTGATATTTTCGAATAGTCTGACTGTGGATCAGACTTTCCGACCCTAACTCAGTTTTAGCTTCCGCATAAAGTTTTAAATTAGCCTATTCACCCCCCCTCTAGGCCTAATTGACCCTTTCAGACGTATCGTCTGAGATCAAGCCGATGCGATATCATTCAGATCGGCAATGAAGTATATAGTAAATAAAGAGCTAAATTCACTTTATCGGTTGTAGATATTAACAATATATAATATATACTTTAAAATATGTTTAAACCAAGCGATTTGGATACATCGGACAGCCATCGAGACAGTATAAATCACTTATGTTTAAAAGTACCTCAAATCAAAGATTATATAAGCTCGGATTATATAAGTTCATGTCATAGCCGATAGGTAAATCTAGCGTGTTGATGCTATTATTCCGATACTTCTTTATACTAAGATATCATTATAGATTAACTATATTAAACAAGTATAAATCTGTTATTAGGATGACCTAAATAGATTGATATCAAGCTTAATATATTTAATCCTAGTGAGATCTTAATATAAAGGGCAGATTTAGCAAATAGTTATGAATGTGGGAAATGATAGAATGACTTACATTATGAAACGGAGGAAGTAAATAAATGAAGGACAAGATAGATAAACCAGGTAAGATCGGCTGAAACTCCGATACTATCTCTATTAACAATCATGGAGCAAGCTAGAAATTATGGTTCTAGGTATTACTTAATAGATCAAACTTATCTGATGCAGCATTAAGCATAGAGAGAAACACAAGATCTAATCAACAAGCCAATGAAAGTCTTTTCGAGATGGTGGATATACTATATAATTTAAATCGTCAACATTATCTAATTCTATCTGTCAGGGTTATGGATACCACATACCTAATAATAGTTGACTAAGCTCAGCAGGGCCCACCACATATCATGTCTTATACGGAAACAAACCTCGTATATAGAGGGAATTCCGGATAAGGAAGGACAAGAAGAGTTTTATATGGAAATGACAAGGACTACTCGGATCGTATCCATATTTATCTCCCTAGTCTTACTTAGACAAGGGGGCATCTATGGGTATAAATACAAGCCCCCCTAGGAGGAGAGGGGACACACCCACCACAATCTACAAAGCCACAAGCCAATACGCCACCAGACATCGACATCAGATATTAGCCTAGCCATACCCCATCCGGCTCCGACGGAGGCCGGCAAGAGGGATCTAGCGCTATCTCTGATCTCGCCAAGTTCGTATTCGAGTAGGAAGACTACCCTGCCGTCGACTACAAGTTGGTTATCTAGCCACCAAGACGACGACAGTTAGATATGTTATCCCAATTATTGTACTTGTGTGATCCAGATGAATAAAGAGCAACACCGGCTTCGGCCAACAGGATGTAGGGCTATTACCTGTCAGATAAGGGGCCCGAACCTGTATAAAAATCCATGTCTCCATCTCTTTTGCCTCAATCTCGCATATACTCTGGTACCAACGATCCCCATACCATCCAAATACCGTAGTCACGATACCAAACGTCGACACTATCAGCTGATTTCGATGATAGAGGCTAGTCGACAAGATCAGATAGTAATATCAACCTAGATTATATAGTATATATGATAACTCAGTGATTCACATAAACAAGATTAGAGTGTCATAAAGATGTAAGCACTAATCCCGAGAACGCAAGCCACCATAACAAGTCTTACCTCTTGTCGGATATCGCAACCGATGCAGCCCAACTCGAATGCAAGAACTCGTCGAAACAATGAAAAGTAGAAAAGGTGGCATGCGCCGAAAGTGTATTGAACTGGTGTTAATTATTTAGGGTTAATTGGATTCATAACATTATAAATTTCACGGTTTAAAAATATGCCATTGATATTTACCTATTTAGAACCATACCATTATAATTTCACACTTATCTGTTATATGCCACTACTTATTCGTTCAAACACATTTTATAAAATATTATGACCAAATTGCCCATATCTTCTTCCTCATCTCATCCCATCCCCTCTGTATCCTCATCTTTCTCTCTTCTTCGTCCATTCCTCCCTGGAAGCAAACAACTAAATCAAATCAAACTAGATCGAATTAGATCAGCATGGAGATCTTGCTGGCGAAGGCCGTGCAGCGTGCAGCTCGCGCACGATGTCAGTCAGGTCGCAATCGTGCCCGCATGACTCGCCGCCGCCATGGTGCGTGGGGAGGCTCTGCACCTGCGTGTCGCCGTCACAGGAGGAGGCTAATGCGGCGGCAACGGCTCTGGGCGCAGACTCGGTTTTGGTCGCAAAGGATGACGTCGGAGATCTACGAGTCCATCGGGAAGAAGCTCTCTGACGCTGTTGCCGAGCTCGCGTCCTTCCTACTGCCATCCAATGTGTGCCCTGATCGACCTCCTCACCTTCCTCTACAAGTCCATCGCCTCCCACAAGAAGAGAAGCAGCTGGGCAACCTCCTGTTGTTTGAAGGGATAAGGAGATGGAGAGAGAAGATGAAAGGAAAGAGGGGGAAGGGGATGAAGAAGACATGGCAATTTGGTCCTAAAAGTTTATAAATTGTGTTGAATAGGTAAGTAGTGGCATATAATAGATATATGTGAAATAATAATGGCATGGTTCTAAATAGTTAAATATCAATGATATTTTTCAAAAGCGTGAAAGTTATAATGACATGGATCTAATTAACCCTATTTATTTACAAGGTCTCGGGCATATATTTATACCCAAAATACAATATATATCCACATCGGACATGACTCCACTTCTATTACAACTCTAAAAGACGAACAAGTCCCTAAGGCGGACTTTTACCGAAAATATCTATAAGGAAACTACTAAAATATCATAATTAATAGATATAGTTGCCTTCTTCGGACGCAATCCATGCCTGGCAGTACTTTTGCAACATTTAAATCTAATCCAGCAATGACTGTAAGATTCCTTTGCCGAAATCGGCTACATCGGCTTCTCCTTATCCGAGTCGGTATCAACCGATGCAGACAACAGCCGATGCGTTCTCTGTTTCCGAGAACAACGAACTCTCTCCAAATCCGATTCGGCTTTGACTCCAAATCCAATCTATGATTTACCAAATTTGGTCGTTAACACATGCCTCCCCAAGTCCGCTATATTTATAATGTTGCGGATTTGCTCAAATTTATCTCCGCACGAATATAGGGTTTTCCTTCCGTTTCGGCCGTTATCCGCGCGCTTTTAAATAGTAGCCACCGCTTCAAACTTTCACGCCATCACTTCTGTTTTCACCGCTCTAGCCAATTCTTTCCCTAAATCCATCGGCGATTTTCTCAACAACTCCGGCAACTCCACAGGCGACTCCTCAATCCGGCGGTGATCTTCAATTCAAGGCAATGTCGACCTCTGCCAACCCTTCAAGCGCTCCAGCAACTGAATTTCCTGAGGTACGCACCATCGGCTAAAACCCTTCTTTTCTCTTCACAATCTGGTTTCAGTTGATAATCCAATCCCTCTTTCTTCTTTACTGTAGCACCTCTCTCACCAAATCACAATTCCTATTTTGCAAAACCCATAACACTTCTTTTTGGGTCCCATCGGCAATACAGATCCCACCTCATTCATCAATGCCAAGACAAATAGAATCCCATTTAGACAAACCATGATGCGGACATCACTAACTCGGATACACACAACAATCCTCCAACGGTCATTCAAGGACCGATAACAAGAGCTCGTGCGCGACAATTAAATTTAGAGGTGAGCTCGTTCCTATGTTCTTCTTTGTATGAATTCGAGAATAGATTGCTACCTAATGATTATATTGTGATTAGGAATAATGGAGGGGACAAGGAGACACTTGGAGAAGGACTTAGAGCCATGGAGGATCATCGAGGACGTCCAAGTCAAGGTGGAGGCCCAAACCAAGTCGACGTCGGGTGCAATTCAGAGTCCAGGACCAGTCTGCACTAAAACGGGCGCCCAGGTCGCATACGTGCTCGGATTGGGGCGTTCTTTATATGTATGGAAAGCTAAGAAGATAACCTTTCCAATGGTTTTGGTCCCACATCCAAATTTTTTCCGAGTCAATGGGAATTGACCGAACAAGTTGACGTCCAGAATTTATTCCGGTGCTGCATCACCGTATTTGGGCCTTTGGCCCGTGTATCGTGTTGGAAACCATTAGAGTTGCGTCGAGAGGGGGTTGCATGACCCTAAACTCTATATATCAGTACCCGCCGCCATCTTTAGGTTTTTGGGTTTTGCTTAGATTAATCTGTCGAGAACAGTTTCGCCGCTAGATCGGTTTGTAAGACCCCAACTCGTGAGCTTAATCATTCATCTGCAATTTTGGTTGTTTTCTATCTCGTTCTTGTTTGTGTTCTTCGATTGGCAAATAGGGATTAGCCTTCTCAGCGAGGTCATCCGTGTCTCGATACGGGTGATAACCAGAGGAGACGTGGTGCTGCGATTGCGGGGCTCAAGAGCGTGCGCGTTCAAGAAGCCGGATCGATTTGTGTCGCGACTCCGCCCAAATCGTTGTTTATCAGAACCTTTCGGAAGATCGGGAACTCAGTGCACATCAAACCAACCCTAACCTAGGTCATTGGACTGGCACCTTTAAGTCTTGGCTTGCTAACTGTGGGAAACTTTTTCTGGTAGATAAAAATAAATAAAAGAACCTATTGAGACCACACCCTTCGTCTCACAAAAAATCAAGCACATCTCCAAAACTAGTCTAGATTCATCGCTAGAATTTTTTTCTTCTGGAACGAAGAGATGTTATAGTGGCATACAACTTCTTCATCCTTCCTACTTCTTTCTCTCACCCATCTCTTTCCCTCACCTCTCTCTCCAACAGGGCGGGGAGCGCGATGGTCGAGCTAGCCATCTCCACCCTGCGACCCCCGGACGACCCCATTGGTCCCAGTCGGTGCTTCATGGTTGAGTTGTCATCCTTGCCTTGTGGCCCACATGGCTGAGCTCGACGTCTTCACCCCGTAGAACCCGACGGCCCCATCAATCTCATCGGCCTTCGTCGTTGTCTGGCCCTTTCATGGGACAGATGCAGTGGAGGCTGTTGGGCGGTTTGCGGGAATGACCCCTTCCAATCTAGTGGCACGATGACGAGTAGCAATAGCAGCTACGCGATGCTATGCCTCAGGGCGTTTCGGCCTACCAGAGACAAGGTGGTGAAGATCCAATTCCACCCCACGCACCCCTGGCTCGTCGCCGCCAACGCCAATGACCACGTTTTCGTTTAGGACTGGCGGTCTGGCGCCATTTCTCTCTAAGTCACTGTCTCACATGAACCCACTAATACGTGGGTCTCACTATTGTCTTCTTGTTTGACTGACGTATGAGCCCACATATTTTTTTTAGTTTTTAAGTTTGCTCTTTTTTTTGGATCAAACTGCCATGTAAGTGTCACGTCAATGCCACGTGAGACGAAGACCTAGTCAAATAAGCCACACATGCGCTATATCAATCAAAATACTGCCGCGGGATCTTGTTTGCACTGGTTTTGTATAAGTCGGGGACGAATTGTGTCTGGTTTTTCAGTTTAAAGACGACAATCGGATTGATCGTCAAATTAAGGGACATCAAATGAACTTATTTTCGCAGAGAAAAATACGGCCCAGCCCAACAGGACCTCCTCTTACCAAGCGGCCCACACTCCCGACCAATCTACACCATCCGTCCCCAATCCAACGGCGACGCAACCGACACCACCCCCGCGGACGCGGCCGCCGGTCGCCTGGTCCGTTCGAGCCGCCTCCAGCCTATAAAAACCCCGGCTCCCTCTCCCCTCCCCCCTCCCCTCTCCCCCCAAGGCTACTCGCCTAGCGCCCGCCACCTAGGCCGCGGCCTCATCCCCCCCACCTCTTCTGCTCCTCTCCCCAATAAAATTCCCCGCACGAATCGATCCCCCCCTCGGATCCGGATCGCCTCGCCCACCCCCTCTCCGCCGCTCGTCGATCGCGATTTTTTTTTCTTCGCCGGATTTTTTTTTCTCCCGATCGGTGGGGAGGGCTCTCTCTCTCTCTCTCTCTCTCTCTTCACCCTAGGGTTAGGGGGAGCGCCGCCGCATTTCGGTCCGCCGCCGCCGCCGGAGTCGAGGAGCTAGGGTTTTCGTCGGTCGGGGGGGGGGAAGAGGTGGGGGGTTGAGATTGATGGAGAAGAAGAAGGTGGCGGTGCCGCTGGTGTGCCACGGCCACTCGCGCCCGGTCGTCGACCTGTTCTACAGCCCCGTCACGCCCGACGGGTACTTCCTCATCAGCGCCAGTAAGGGTAAGTGAGCGGCGATCCGACCGCCCGACCGCGATTTGATGCCGTTTTTTTTATGGTTTTCCTGCTGCGATTCGTCTGGATCGGGGGCGGTGTGATCTGATGCCGCCGCTTTTTTAGCGCGTGGTTCTAATGTTTGTGTGTATTTTTTATATTTTTCTGCGGAGGCTATGTTAATCGTGTGATTTTTTACCGTGAAATTGTGGCTACTTTTGTGGAGTTCATGTCTCGTGTATTAATCTAGTTTATGCCGCTGATCACTGATGCAGTTTGGGCATGATTGCTGTATGTTGCGTTGCTAGTCTTCTAATGCACTATCTTAGTCATGATGAAATGTGTTGGTTCTATATTATTATTTGTTAATACGTGATCGTATGAGTTTATTGTTTGATATGTAATGGTAGGATATTTGAGCGTGGTTGTCAATGGAGTGTACCACAATGTTACTCTTTAACATACCTAGTGCTGCATGTTGCAATCTAGCCGGGGTATGCTATATTTGGACAGCCATTTTTTCTGGTTTTAACTCATATACGATGTGTGCCAATAAGTTGAGGTGCGAGAATGTTTAACAATATTGGTAGTCACTCGGTATGTGACCAGAGTTTTACAAGGTTGTAAATTGGGATAGACGGCTGCCTAGGCAAGTTTACTTTGAGCATGTGCTATTTGGATAGGTGGTGTCTGGCCACAATATACTTCCTCTGTCCCAAAATGTAGCTACCTAGTGCAGTACCTAGTCCAGATTCGTAGTACAAGATAACGTCATATCCTGTACTAGGTAGCTACATTTTGGGACGGAGGAAGTAAGTACATGTTTTAAACATTGATCGTAACAGTATAGCAACATCTTGCCTTCTGTGGTGCAATGTTTTATTTAAGACATCTATTCTTAGACTGGAAGTGAGCTGTCAATTCTGAAGAATTAGGCAGGACCACCTACTTCATTGATATTTGTATGTTGAACTGAATCAAATATGCCACAGATCGTTGATGCAGTTTGGGCATGATTGATGTAGGTTGCCTTGCTAGTTTTCTAATGCGCTGTCGTGGTCATGCAATGTGTTGATTCTGTGTTGTTTGTTAGTTTGGTCGGAAGTAGGATGACAGCTGCACTACATGATCACATGACTTTATCGTTTTATGTGTAATGGGCAGGATATTTGTTCAAAAAGGAGCTAGTCGATCGGTTGAGTGGCGCCTAGCAGGTGCCTAGGTCAGACCAAATAGTCAAATCCAAGAAATTAGCAAGCATATTAAATAAAAACTAGACTTCATTACACTAAAATAGCAACAAAATACCACCCAAGGTAGTTCAGCTGCCTAATGCACCATCTAATGCCTCATTGCCGTGGCTATCAGAACACTGCATGGTTGTGGATAGTGGGTCTGGTGTACCTCAATGACACTCTTTAACATAGCTAGTGCTGCATGTTGCAATATAGCTGGGATATACTATAATGAGTGGGTTGTATTTAGAGGACAGAGCCATTTTTCTGAAGTTTCAATCCATATATGGCGGGTGCCAATATGTTGAGGTGATAGAATGTGTAACAATATCGGCAGTCACTCAGTACGTAGCCAGTGTTCTAGAAGGTTGTGACTAGAGCTAAGTCACTGAGTAAGTTGTGGTAGATGGCTGCCTGGGCAAGTTTACTTTGAGCATGTGCTATTTTGAAGGGTGATGTCTAGCCACAATCTAAGCAATCATCTTTAAACATTGATAACAGTATAACAACATCTTGCCTTCTATTGTGCAATGTTTAATTTCAGGCCTCTATTCTTAGACTGGAAGTGAGCTGCCAATTCTGAAGAATTAGGCAGGATCACCTACTTTATTGATATTCTTTCAGGAAGTAGTTCTTTTTGGGGGTTAAGATAAGGTTATTTATTTGTTTTTCAGACAATGGAAGAATGACATTCGGTCTCTACACCTGAAGGTGTACACAGCTGTGTCATGATGAAGTTTTGCGACAATCGACCTTATTGATCTATAAAAAACACGACAGTTAAAGCATCCAATTGATTACAAAGCCAATTAAGCTACCATCCATAACTCCATGATTTGCTCCAAACATTTGCTCACTGCAATGGACACTAATTAGTGCTCTTTGCGTTGAAGTAGAGACCAGAATCACAACCAGTTGGAGCACATGAAATTACTGTATAGGATTAACATTTTTCTTTTTGTTAAATGCAATGTCATTAGGACAAAGCCAAATAGACCAAAAAAGGGAGGCTATATAGACAAATTGATTGTAACGTGCGAGGTCATTTAATGAATCTGCAAATAAGTAAACCTTATCGGTTATATACTTTGGGCATCATGTGCCCAGGGTTTTGAGCAAATCTAACATGGTTGGGTATTAGCAAAACAAGTGGTAGTATGAGGACCCATCATTTTTGTCATAATAGCATTTTTGGCTCATTATTGATATCGCTTATTATTAGCAGGGAGTTGCATATGCCTAGTGCATATGGCTGATTAGTTGGACTAGGCGACAACCTAGACATGCTAAGCATTGACTAGGCAGCTAGATTCTATGTAGAATGGTGATGCATAGGCACAACCACTTTTCGAATGATGCTTGTAACTATAAAGCAATGTACGAGCTATATTGTTCAACCCTATGTGTTGGAAGCTAGCTGCCCTTTTTGGCCACAAACACCTACTTCATTTATATTTCCTATGTTGGTAACACTGTTTCCGGGTTGCTTGGACATATGTAGAAGGTAGTTAATGCTTTGTTGGAGTGGTAGTTAATATAGTTTGATTAAGGAGGAGATCCTTGTAAAAGCTGCATATTTGTATCCATGATTCGAAACAAGACAGGAAACTAGCGTGTGTTCTGTCATAGCTGTTGCCTTGTTGCCATTTCATTTTTGGAGGGTTAGGTTTAATTCATGTTTATTAGTATATGGAATTACATAATTGCATTATATGCTCTAGGTTTTCCTCCATGGGATAATATGTATAGCAAGCGCCAACCATTCAATGCTTTAAATACGGCATAACAATCAGCTGCTAATACCTTCTTTTTGATACAAGTCTTAGTGTTGAGCTTTGGCATGATGACTAATGTAGTAACTAAATGACTTTAGTTTTACTTGAGAACTTAGTGCAAAATGCTAACATTTGAGAAGAGCACCATACCCTGTCATAGGGTTTGTGCGAACTTTGATTAGTATTACTTTTGGTCTGAACTACACTGACTTCACTTTGCAATGCATTGTAGAAATCTAATTGTTTTTTAGATTGATGTTTATTATACAAAAACTAATTTGGGTATAAATCTAATTGTTTTTTAGATTGATGTTTATTATACAAACACTAATTTGGTAATATTGTATGTTTTGATCTTAGATGGGAATCCAATGCTTCGTAATGGTGAGACTGGAGATTGGATTGGGACTTTCCAAGGTCATAAAGGGGCTGTCTGGAGCTGCTGCCTAGACACAAATGCTCTGCGTGCTGCATCTGGTTCTGCTGACTTTTCAGCGTATGACATTCACCCTATGAAATTTCAGTGGTGTCTATTTTAATTATTTATCTTTGACAAAAATGGAATGTGCATGCATTCAGTGTATTTATATTTTTATTACAATTTTTTTTCATCCAGACGTGCTACTTGCAGGTGTAATTATAATATATTATAGTTCAGTTCTGAATGTTCATGGTATCTAGTGTATTTCTTTTTTGCCTTTGGAAAAGAATCCATCAAAAACTTCAGATGATGTAATATTTGTTCAAAGCTTGATTTTTACTTAATTTTCTCTAGATGAGAAGAAAAATGATTGTTATGGATCTAGTCATTAATAACACATATTCTTAAACTCGTAATAAACATATAAGCATAGTTTAGCTTTAGCATAGCACTGTTCGCCTTGCAGAAATTACTGAGGATAAAAACTGAATTTGTTATTTCTGCTTTCTTCCAAATCTTGTGTTTCTGCGTACCATTTTGATTCTTTTTTGCAGCATGGAGAATTGGATCTTAAGTATGTTTCAAAATGAATATAAATATCAGCACTGAGAGTTCTCCAAAGTGCTTTAGACTTGCTTATTTTGTGTTCTCTGCTCTTGATTACATTCATGAAATACCAAAACATAATGGATTGATTACTCAACATAAAGGTTATGTGGAACCAAAGGAAATCTGCATCTCATATACTCCCTCCAAAAGTCTAAGACATTATTTTATTTTCTGGTTTTTCCAAATGAGTTGGGCATATTTGTAGTCTCTATGTACTAAATTAAATTGTTGACCTGAACCCAAGCAGCCATCTTAATACTCATTGGTTGCATGCATTCATCTAGTTCCTTGGTTTTGTCACATGGGGTGGATGAGTTAATTCCTCCTTGGTCTTGGTGACAA
Source organism: Oryza sativa Japonica Group (assembly GCF_034140825.1). Classification (NCBI taxonomy): domain Eukaryota; kingdom Viridiplantae; phylum Streptophyta; class Magnoliopsida; order Poales; family Poaceae; genus Oryza; species Oryza sativa. Next base: position 24,468,049 of record NC_089040.1, on the reverse strand, counting down.
AAAAAATATGCCTTAGACTTTTGGATAGAGGGAGTAATATAAAACAATATGCCATTAATTTGTGCCTAAAAGAGTAGAGGATGCTTGAAGCTCAATTTTGGCATGAAGATTTGCATAGTAAAACAATTTTGTAATTTTAGCACATGGCTTACAGATTAGTATGTTGAGGAGTTTGGAATTATGGAGAATTTATGGTGTATCCTGAAGTTGGTGGTTGTGCATAAATTAGTTATGAATGATTGAACGTAAGGTACACCCATAAGTCATCTCGTGAATGTGATCTACAGTAGGATGCTGTTTTGCAATTCTAAGTTGCAACATTTAGAATTCTAAGTTGTGATCTACAGCATAATATATGTTGGTTTTGAGGCCTTGCAACACAAATAAATAACAGATTGTTGCTGCTCAACTAATATTCTAGTCCTTGAGTTAGTACTTACGAGTTATGTCCATTACAAGTTTATTTTGCTCTTATAATAGATGTATGTTGATTTTTTTCCAGCAAAGTTTGGGATGCACTAACAGGTGATGAGCTACATTCATTTGAACACAAGCACATTGTCCGTGCATGCGCGTTTTCTGAGGTAATGCTTCCAGAATGTTTTAATCATCAGTGCTAGCTTTGTGGATTTTCTCTTTCTACCCTATAGAAAGTGTATGCTGTCCTTCTTTTCTTTGAATATTTTTCCAGACACTCTGGACTGTTAAACTAAGGTCTGGTGGCCTTATGCCTGTGCACAGATCATGGACTGTCTTAATGAAAATGTATATACCAACCTTCTGATATCAGTATTTAATCACTTGCTATGAACCAAGTATTTAATCACTTACAATTAACTAAGTGTATATCAGTATATCCATGTAACTGTTATAGCTTCTTGCTACCTTATCTGCAGTATGTTGCAGCATTTAATTTCAAAATAATGCTGTCCTTTGTGAGCAGTTTGAAATCTAATTAAATGGCCATTGGCGCTGTAGGATACCCACCTGTTGCTCACTGGAGGCGTAGAAAAGATTTTGCGTGTCTATGATATGAATCGTCCAGATGCAGCACCAAGAGAACTTGACAAAGCACCTGGTAACGTGCGAACTGTTGCTTGGCTTCATAGTGATCAAACAATACTAAGCTCGTGCTCTGATATGGGAGGAGTAAGGTGTGTCTGGAAAAAATATCTTCATTCTATAGGAAGAGCTGCTACCATTTGTTCCTAGTTTATTGTAATTTTGTTCCTCTTATTTAATTGTTATGGCACTGCACAGATTGTGGGATGTGAGGACTGGAAAAATTGTCCAAACTCTTGAAACCAAGGCGCCTGTGACTAGCGCAGAAGTAAGTCAAGACAGCAGGTTCATCACTACAGCTGATGGCTCGAGTGTTAAATTTTGGGATGCTAATCAGTACGTATTATTTCTATCATCATTATACCGTTGTTCTGTGTCATACAAAATTATTAAATCCTTTGCAACAAACATTTTTTGCTGGTTATTTTGCAGCTTTGGGCTTGTTAAAAGCTATGATATGCCTTGCACTGTGGAGTCAGCTTCCCTGGAACCAAAATCTGGGAGCAAATTTATTGTTGGGGGAGAAGATATGTGGGTTCATGTATTTGATTTCTTCACTGGTGAAGAAATAAGTAAGCATTATATATTTTTCATTCACTTGTCCTTCAAACTTTAATGCAGTTTTTCTTTTCAAAATGAGAACATTACGTTCCACTGTTGTGGCTTGAAGAGCATTTAAACATGTTGAACAACTGTAACATACTATTATTTGCTTAGATACTGACCTCAAGGCTTGATTGCAACTGATAATGTGTAGCTAAAATCCTGTGTTCAGAAGTTGGGTCGTACTTGTACTTAGAATTTCTAACAGTCCTTGCACATTTATGATAACAGTTATGCAGGGGACAGTCGTTTCCACTGTTGCAGTAACTAGCTTATCGTGGGAACCATGAGTCACTAGTGTGATCAAACAAATATTTTTCTAACTTTTTTGCCCTCCATTAATTAATGCATAATGGATATGAAATAAATAATTCAAATTTCAAAAAGTTTGACCCAAAGCTTGTCCTAAATATCAAATTTTATGACTGGAAGGAGTACATGGCATTGCCATGCTTTTTTTGTCATATAGTTGCACTAGTTTTATTTCAGTCCTAACCTTTAGGAACAATTTCCTACTTTAGTTGCTCGGCTCTTTGTACTTGTATTATACTCCCTCCATTTCCTTTTGTTTGACGTTGAACTAACCACGTCATACATTTGGAAATAGAGGTAGTATATTGTGTAACCTTTTTAATAGTTTTTTCGGTGGGATATTTCTTTGGGAAATTGTAGAATTGTTCAAATCAGAAATTCCAATTCTCTTTAATCATACTGACAAATGGCTTTTATTTCATTGTAATCTCTGTTCCAATTAAGCTGATTGTTTTTTTTTTAACAATGTGCAGCCTGTAACAAGGGGCATCATGGTCCTGTCCACTGTGTCCGCTTTGCACCTGGCGGTGAATCTTATGCATCAGGATCAGAAGATGGCACCATCCGGATCTGGCAGCTGAGCCCACCTAACGCTGATGACAATGAGGCGGTCAATTCAAATGGCAAACCAACAGTTGGGGTAAATGAGGTTGCACGCAAGATCGAAGGCTTCCACATTCCCAAGGAGGAGGAGCAGCAGCAGCAGCAGGCTGAGGGGTAGGACTACAAGGTTGGCAAACATGGCAGTGCTTGGTGCTTACTGGGAGATGATTGCTTGTCGATGCTCCTCTCCTTCCCGTTTCTCCCTTGCTTTGTTGATGCCCTTGGTTCCCGACGCAAGGGGGGAGAGATCTTGTCCTCCGTGACCAAAACGGTGGATTTCTGTATGGGGCCCTCACCAAATAGACAGTGTCAGGGTAGTATCTATCTACAGTGCCAAAATAAACCAAGAGGAAAGCAAGTTGGTAGTTTAGTATCGTTGATTGCATTCACAGAAGTGAAAGTCTTGTATTCCGCTGGTGGCCGTGATACAGCAGATGCCATTGTGTTCACCGGTTTTTGCCTCCCCTACCCTTCTATGGACTCTTTTCTTATCAGGAATTGCTTCTTTTTATTATTGCCGCTGTTTTGACTTCTGATGCATCTGATGCTGTCGTCTATTCTTTGTCGTTTCATTTGTCGACCTTGTCCGTACTATCTCAATCTATAGACGATCTCTTCTTCCCTACATCTACTACATGACATCTAGCCCTGTTTTTATCCTAAATTTTTTTCCTAAAAACATCACATCGAATCTTTGTATATATGCATGGAGCATTAAATATAGATAAAAAATAAAAACTAATTGCACAGTTATGGGAGAAATCACGAGACGAATCTTTTGAGCCTAATTAATCCATGATTAGCCATAAGTGCTACAGTCACTTACATGTGTTAATGATGGTTTAATTAGGCTCAAAAGATTCGTCTCGCGGTTTCCTGGCGAGTTATGAAATTAGTTTTTTTATTCGTGTCTGAAAATTCATTCCGACATCCGGTCAAACGTTCGATGTGACATCCAAAATTTTCATTTCGCGAACTAAACAGGATCCAAACTGATCACGGCAAGTTTCCTACCTCAAGCGAGGCTACACATCTACTCCCTCTATCTTAAAATATAACAAAATATAATAGTTTCTAGCTTTTAGATTTATCTCAACTTTTTTACCTACATTCTCTTCTTAACCAATTATAATTTTCTTCACCAACTTTTTTTAATACGTGTCCAATCCAAAACTAATTATATTTTGGAATGAATTTATGAATGCAGTGGTAGTAGCTCAATCATGCTGCTGCAGTGTCGCTATGATCAGTAAGATCGTGCAGTATCATTGACCAAATTACCTGATCTTTCGTTCGTGCAACACTATATTCAGTACATGATCTTCTCGTCGTGTGAATAATTCGATTCTATGAGCGTTGTGAAGGGGACAATTTGGAGTTTTCGACAATGGCATCGTTGCGCTGTGCGTGCGTACGTCTTCCTCGTCACTGCACCTGCAGGAGGAATCGCTTCACATGCTCATGCCATGTGATCCTCCCCTTTGCAAATACGCGGCCTTTCTGCTGCGCATCACACTGACCCCCGGTATCAGCATCAACCGGTGCCAACCATGTGAAGTTGCTCTTTGGATTATTAGTGGCAGCCAGACTCATGATTGGTACTAGACCGTGCTACCAATACCAGGAGGATCTGATGGTAAAATCCCATGGACATATGTCTAAATTTCATCCGGCTTCTGTGATGGTGAATATACGATCAAGAAAATATCACTTTTTAAAATTTTCGCCAAGTTGGTTTCTTGCTAAACCTCATGTGTTCATTTTTTTATCCGCAAAATGATTTGCTGTCAACGAACTCGTGGTGAGGAAGAAAGGTTGGTCATAGCAGCCTGGATTTGTTTCCTGCGTGCTAGCGGCGCCTCAATCAGGCTCACGTGGGTGCTAGTACAGGATTATTCATTATTGTAAAGGCTTCTGTTTTGCCACTTGCTAATATGATAAGTATACTTTCAGAATGGTCCATTTGGTTCAGTCTGCAGAAGCGGTACCCAAAGAAACCGATTTCTGAGGATAAATCTGAATAATTATCCCTTGAAGTTTATTCCTTTTAGGACGGAGAACGTAGTAGTTTGGCAATTACAGCCAAGCAGATGTCCTCCTGCAGCTACAGAAGGCAGCAGCAGCCAGCCACCCAGCCCAGATGCATTGTGCTGACCGCTCCAGCACACACTTGCATTGGCAGCCTGGCTATATAATTAGATACATATGTGAATTTGGTGTATTTTCACTGTAGATGAGCATGCACATGTCATGGTATTTGGTGTTTCTGAATGATGCAGTAAACCAGATAGTAACATCCAACTATTTCAGTATTCTTGAAACATCCCACAAGTGCCATGGCATGCCACCATTCAATATCCTTGACACAAGACTACAATTACTACTACTCCTACATAGCAGTAATGGACAGCTTGCATATTAACTACAAGCTTAAATGCAGATTTTGACATTCATTTCTCCATGGCCTTGATCATTCTGGCAGCAAGTCCAGATCTATAGAGAGGATGTTGAATGTTTGCTTGCACAACCACGGCATTCAGACATATGGCGACATCGCATTCAGTGGCACACGAACTCGGACGAACAACCCAAGCAAACCCAACAGAAGAATAAGACAACACTATCATGTTAAACCAATCAATTTAATGAGATAAATTTAATGAGAATGTGACAGTGCTACAAGGGCAATCACAATCAGGCAACGATGAATAAACGTCACATGAAGACTCCAATTGTTTTCTCCAATCTGAATAAATACAGCATTATCAGACAGCCCTAAGTGAAGAAAACACACCCTTTTTCTACCTAATTGAATCAGCTACAGTTTTCTTTTTAAAGTTCCCCTCACAGATGCTACAACTGAAAACCAAAGAACTCTTGAACAATTGCAAATGGATTTAGAACCCTGAAGATGAACTTCCTGCCCTACCAATGCCAATGCACAATGCCACTCAACCCACCATACTTTTTACTACTCTTGAGACAAACAAGGCATTTCATGTCATGCATTTCCAACCTTTGATATCTTTGGAACTTCAACCGGGAAGTTGTCAATCTCATCCATCCAGGGGTTCTTCTCCTTCGCTGGATTCACTGTTTGCAGCGCCTTCCAGACTGCGCTGTTGCACTTGAAACCAGATCCAAATGCAATCTGCCAGATCCTGTCCCGCTTCCTGATCCTCCCCTTCGCCTCGGTGTACGCCAGCTCATACCAGAGTGAGCTGCTCGATGTGTTGCCAAACCGGTACAGTGTCATCCTAGATGGCTCCATGTGCCAGTCAGTCAACTCCAAGTTCTTCTCCAGCTCATCCAGCACGGCACGGCCACCGGCATGGATGCAGAAATGCTCAAATGCCAGCTTGAAATCGGGAATGTATGGCTTGATCTTCATCTTGAGGACCTTCTTGGCAACCAATGTGGCCATGAAGAGCAGCTGCTCCGACAACGGGAGCACGAGCGGCCCGAGGGTGGTGATGTTCGTCTTCAGCGCGTCTCCGGCCACCGCCATCAGGTCCTTGGAGAGCGACACGCCGATCTTGCCGATCTCGTCTTCCTCCTGGGTGACACAGCCAAAGCACTTGTCGTTGGCGCCCTTGTGCGTGCGCACGGTGTGCACAAGCTCATACTTGGACCTCCGGCGGTCGGACCGCCTGTTCGACAGCAGGATGGCGGCGCCGCCCATCCGGAACAGGCAATTCGACACGAGCATCGACCGGTTGTTGCCAAAGTACCAATTGAGCGTGATGTTCTCCATGCTGACCACCAGCGCGTACGAGTTTGGGTGCACCTGCAGCAAGTCCTTGGCGAGATCGACGGACAGCAAGCCGGCACTGCACCCCATCCCGCCGAGGTTGTAGCTGATGACATTCCCCCTCAGCTTGTAGTGGTTCACAACCATGGCGGACAGCGACGGCGTCGGGTTGAACAAGCTGCAATTGACGACAACCACACCAATGTCCTTGGGCTTCACACCCGTCTTCTCAAGAAGCTGGTCAATGGCGCCGAACATGACGGTGCGGGCCTCCTTGCGGGCCTCGTCCATGCACGGGTTGGGCGGGACGCGCAGCACGGCGGGAGGGAGGTAGGTGTCCTCGCCGAGGCCGGAGCGCTCGAGGATCTTGCGCTGGAAGTCGAGGTTGGCGTCGGTGAAGGAGCCGGTGAGGCTGGAGCAGCGCATGAAGGTCTCGCGGGTGCACTTGCGCTGGGGGTCGGGCTTGTAGCAGGCGAAGTCGAGGAGGTAGACGGGGCGGGGGCGGGTGAGGAAGTAGAGGGTGGAGAGGAAGACGAGGAGGGTGGAGCAGGCGACGACGGAGAGGAGGTTGAAGCGGAGCTGCTCCCACAGGTCGGCGATGTCGCCCGGGGACACGGTGGAGAGCTGCACGGCCACCAGCGCCATCAGCGGCGACAGCAGCAGGTACATGCCGTGGGAGATGAGGTAGTGGTACCCCAGCTTCACGTACTTGAGCCTCACCGACTGCTGGAAGTCCGGCAGCCGACGCCGCTGCTGCTGCTCCGCCGCCGCCGCGCCGCCATTGGGCGCCGCCGCCGCCGAGGTCTCCATCTCTGGCTGATGCAAAAAACAAGAAAAAAACAAGAAACAAGAGGTTTAAAAAAGATCGCAGATTTGCGCCGCGAGAAGCGAAATGGCGAGATCTCCGAGGGTCTAGGAATTGAGATGAGATGCGAAATCGCGAAAAGAAACCAGATTTGCGAATCGAAGAGAAGGTCCAGGCGGCCGCAATGCGGGGGCGGAGAAAAGGGGGGGATTTTTTTGAGGCAAAGCGAGTACATACATACCGAGGCGGGCTTGGAGGAGGGAAAGAAGGGATCTTTCTCCGGTCGGATGCGGCGGCGAGAGGAGAGGAAGACGACTACTGCCTTGATTCTCTCTCTCTCTCTCTCTTCCTCCGCTTGAATACGGCGGCGAGCACCACGGGGAGGGACGCCGCCTTTTAATAAGCGGAGGAAGAGAGGGAAAAGGTGGAAACTACTGGAAGAGGGGGAGAAAATTCGCCCTAAATCCTTGTGCTATTTTGCAGTTTCAACCTCCCAAGTGTTTGCATTTTGTTTTTTTTTATTTGGATGAGTAAATCTCACCCCTCAATTCCTCTCATGCTTGCGTTCTCAACTTCCAGTTATCTTATGTTTTATAGCAAGGTATTTAGTGCAAACCATATATATCTAGTGAAAACTTAGAAACTACCGTTGGATTTAGAAATAGACACATAAGATTTGTCCACGTCACCGAGAGTAAAAAAATTACTCATGGTTGAATCTGGGAGTAAAATTTTACTTTGAGTGCAGTGGATAAATCTGAAGCGTTTATTTTTAGATCTAATGTTAGTTTACAAGTTTTCATTATATATGTGATTTGCACTATATGTTTTTTCATCTTTATGGACAAGTAAATCTCACCTTCTATTCCTCTGCTATTTACAATTCCGACTTCCAATTGTGTTTGTGTTTCATGGATGAGTAAATCTCACCCTCAATTTCTCTTATATTTGGAGTTTCAACTTCCAGTTGTTTGCATTTTGTGGATGGGTAAATTTCACCTTCTTTGATATAGCATGTAGCAAATGCGTTTATATGGTTATATGGATTTGGCAAACAATTGATAACTGGTATAAACGGTTTTATATTATATTAGAATATATTGTTTCCTTTTTGTTTGTGGACTGCATAACATCTCTTCAGTCTTGTAACAAGCAAAATCATTTGGACCATCTAATTATGGCTTTTGGTAGTGTAGTTTTGATTTGTTTGTCTCACCTCTTAGTTTGCATGGAAAACTTCATGTTGCAAAAGGAACCAAAAACAGAAACAAACACATAAAAAAACTCATTTTATGTACTACCACTAATAAAAATTTTGGGTGGTGGTGTATACCATAAATAAGATTTGGAGGTAGAGGGGATAAGATTAACACGTTGCAAATAGTTTGAAAATTATACTTTCTCCGTTTTAAAATATAAATATTATAGGTCCATAGTACACTGTGGAAACACATCACCTAGTTGAGGTATAACTTCGAATTCCAAAAGCAAAACGAGTATCCTAATTGCAAAACAAGCAAACAACACAAACAACTATCCCTTTCTATGTGTGTAATTTTGTATAAACACAAGGACCCAATGCCTGTACATGTACGTGTAATTTTCTGCAAGCGCCAGGACACACGGGTAAAACAACACACGTTTTCGGCTATTTTGTGCACCGGAAATCCAGTGCCGGTCTGCCAGATCGACGGCCACTATCTCGTTGGGATCCAAATGGACGGCTGGGATCAACTTGTATCAGCAGCGATGGTCACCCACTATTTTTTTTTCGGCTCGCATGTGGGGCCCACATGGGCTGGAAACGCTACATTGCTGAATATGGGGCCAAAGGTGGGGCCAGTTGTTGTCCTGAAAGGCTGGAAGTGAATAATAATAGTTTTTTTATATGTGGAAACCTTTTCCTTTTAAGCTGAAAATAATTTTGCAAGGAGTACTTTTCTCAAGCCCTTTTCAAGGTTTACAAATTTTGACCGGAATTGAACCATATGTCCATATTGTTGGTCTGATCTTTTGACTGAGGATGGGTAAATGCAAATATATACCACTGGACAAATTTTGTGTTTGGAGATACAAAAATTTGGCTTGTGTTGTTTTTTTACTATCTTCACATAATCATTTTTTTTCATATCAAAATATAGTCATCCGTAGTAAAGCACGCACACCTATGAGCTACCAAGGCCGAGCAGATAAGTTGTGAGGTTGCATTCTCTTGAGGTGTTGGGATGAACTATTTCTTTGATTTTAATGGGCACACTTCCTAAGCTGTTAAACTATACTTTTCTAAAAAAAATTAGCTGCCATACAAAAACAATGTTTTTATTAAAACATCCATAGAGAAAGTTTTTTAAAATAATCAAATCAAGTTCATAATTCATATTTAATTAATCATGCACAAATTGTCTGTTGTGTTTTTCATCCTAGATTAATAGGTCAACCCTCCCCAAAAAACTGAAACAGGCTTAAGGCTAATCAGCTTAGCGATTTATCTACTTTCCTCTTTTTAGTGTGTTTCAAGAAGTTTTCTTAAAAATCAACAAAATCTATTTTTTAAGTTTGTAATAGTTAATACTCAATTACTCATGTGCAATACTTGTCTTGTTATGTGTGTAAGAAAAAGCTCAAATCAATTCCTCTAATTAACTTGAACGCAGCTGGGGGCGGATCCAACGTGGATGTTGGATCCCCTTAGACAGGAGAGAGGAATAAGAGTAAAGTGCAGGAGGAGAAAAATGAAGATGAGTCCCCTAATAGATTATCCTATATCCACTCCTAAATGCAGCCTTAAGTCTATCCTAAATTTAAATAGGAAGCTTCGATCAATGGCTACATTACAGCATGAAAACTACAATGAAAAAAGATTCCATAGTTCATAATACAAGAGTGCAACTTACTTAGTTGTACCCATGAAGAAATGCACCATCACATATAACTTGGTAGCGTCAAGATGATCTAGCTAGCATTGGGTCAAGTCAAAAATTTGTCGACACCCCGATCAGCAATCTACATACCGTGGTCTATTTGCTAACCTGCAGAGATGAGATCCACTTGGTTGACAGCGATGTGTTTTGCGTTAGGTGAGCCGGTGAGCCATATAATTTTCGCCGTCAAACAAACTCGTACATTTTCGCCGGTCAGCCATAAGAAAATCAAGGACAAAAATAGACGACCAGCCATGGATCATCGAGATATTGCAAGTGCACGGAAGCTCTCGAAACCGGCACAAGTTGCCAACGCGTACGTTGTACGGCGTACGCTTATTTGGCTTTCGCGTAGACGAAATGAAAAAAAATTAACGTGCATGCACGGCACATGACAACGCGATCGAGCAGCTATCGCGTTATTATCTCTTTATCGATGAAGCCGTCGATAGCAAGGGAAAATATATCGTGGAAACTATATATATAGCGAAAAACTGAAAACTACCGTTCGATTGAAAAATAAACGTCTGAGATTCGATAATGTTATAACGAGTAAAAATTTTACTTACAAATTTACTCATGATAAGTAAAAGTTTTACTCATGGTAAATTTTTTACTCATAAAGATGTAAACGAATCTCAGACGTCTATTTTTTTTATTCAATAGTAGATTTCGGGTTTCTGCTATATATGTGGCTGCTTGTATATTTTCCCTCGATAGCATGTACTAGGACTTCGACTAGCTCAATGGCTGTAGCTAGTGGTTTGTTTAGAAGGTAAATTGGAACCATGCCATTATAATTTTGTAAAGTTTGAGATATGCCATCGGTATCTCAATGACATGTAGGACCCACATGAGTCAATGACATGTGGGTCAGGATGACATATCTCAAATTTTACAAAATTATAATGGCATGGTTCCAATTTTCCCTTGTTTAGAACAGTAGCCAGTGGTTGTGGTTGGGCCGGGTTTGTGAGAGATCGAGAGAGAGCTAGCTATACTTTGAGAGAAGATAAATTAGGCAAGCACGTATGTGCGGGAATGCTCGTCCCTGGGCAACCGGCGCGGGGGGAGCCGGATCGGGCGCTCCCCCCGCGCCCCTCCCCCACGTGGGCCCCCCACTTCTTCCTCCCTTTTTTCAAAAAAGATGTTTCACCTAGTGTATTTACAATGTTTCACTATTTATAAATCTAATGTTGCAGTGAATGAAATATTCCATTGCAACTAAAAACCCACATATTTTGGAAACCCCTATTAAGGGAATTTGATTTATTTTTTGTTCCACCGAAAAATGTTTCACCTAGTGTAGTCACAATGTTTCACTGTGTATAGATCTAATGTTGCAGTGAACTGAAACATTCTTTCGCTATTTGCTAAAACATTGTTTTTATATAAGGTGAAACAACACCCGATTTAAATGAGTGAAATATTTTCGATCACTTAGTGAGACAATTCCGATATACCTGGTGAAACATTGTGCAACATTTTAAAAAAATTCAATAATAAGCTAATTTTTTTTCGTCGGAATATATCCATGTGTGGTCTTGTTTTGAAGATTTAATTGCAACGAATTTAATGGTGCAATCGGATCATGATTTGGATAAGTAATTTAAGAGAAAAATCGGTTCAAAGTAGTTTTGCACGTAAATCGGGCGCTGACGTCAGCGCCCGATTTCCCAGCCCGCCCGATCCGTAGGCGCTCCCACTTATGTGTAAGAATATACTCTCTCCATCTCATAAAAACCAATTTAGTACCGAATGTCTAAATTTATGGTACTACAATGTGATACACCTGGTACTAGGTTGGTTTTTTAGGACGGAGGGAGTAGTATCATTCTATTCTTGCCATGGTTTACTTGGTGTATTACAAAAATTTCAGATAAAAAAATTGTGAGGCCGGATGATCATCATTGACTAGTTGCATGAAAACAATATAATGATATAAAGTTGATGTAATTTGTCTTGTCAATCGATCGTATTATATACTCCCTCCATACTCATAAAAGAAGTCGTTTATGACAATATTTAAATCAAATCTTGGAAATATAAATCATAAATAACTCTCAAGTTGTTGAGTTTGAAAATGTAAAAATTATATGAATAGATTTGTCTTGAAAAATACTTTCATAAATATATATATATATATATATATATATATATATATATACACATATATATATATATACATATACACACACACACACACACACACACACACACACACACACACACACACACATATATATATATATATATATATATATATATATATATATATATATATATATATATATCACTTTTTAATAAATATTTTTATGGAAATAAGAAGTTAAAGTTGTGTTTTGTAGACTGTGTCGCTGTCCAAAACGACTTCCTTTACGAGTACGGAAGGAGTAAGTGCTTGTTCGGAGTGGTTTGGTATGAAGATAAAACTTACCCTACTCAAATGTTAGGATTTTAATTATAAACAGTAATTCTAATAATTTTTAGTTTGCTACCAATACCGCATATACCATATATATATATATATATATATATATATATATATATATATATATATATATATATATATATATATATATATATATATATATATATATATATATATATATATATATATATATATATATATATATATATATATATATATATATATATATATATATATATATATATATATATATATATATATATATATATATGCTGATAAGATATTGGTATCACTCTTTTCAGAAAGAACTTGCCTATGATTTGAAGTTGCTAAATTTTTTGGCATCGGGGCAAGCTAAACTAGCCCTTCATATCATATCATGTATTTACGTACTGTGCTAGAACTATAATTAGTGAGTTCTGTTGGAAAGCATGTATTTTATAGGATTTTCGCACAAATTAGTTCCATTCTCGCGAAATTCCTTTTCAAAAATCCTCCAATTAATCAAAATAAGACCATAGACTATATAAGAAAAATGTTGAAGTGGTTTGAAAATGTGCATATGTATATCACTTCAACTTTTTTCTTGAGGATTAGCTGAATCTACAAGCTGTCCTAATTAAGGACCATTAGGACAACGACACTACACATTTATACCCTCTTGGGACAGGGAGTTTAAGGCTGGTCTTCCCTAACTAAGATACATGGGGTACCCCGTTATTGGCCTCCCCCTAGCCTAGCTATCAGGTTCGCTTGAATGCAACGAACATCCATGAAGTTGACGCTTACGCTACATGCCTAGTACTATAATGATGTATGTACCATACAACCTTCTAGCTAGAAGTTACACTACCTGATACTAAGAACTAATTAGCGTTAGGACCATTAGATAATTAATGATTAGTATGAAGTATGTACTACCTCGCATAGGCGGATCTAGCACTACTGGAAAAACCATCTTTGGTCAGTCGACCAAATTCCACAATAGTCCCGATTGTAATAAAAACCGGAACTAAAGAACATCTTTAGTCCCGGTTCAAAAGGTTAGAGCTACTTTTGATTTTTAGTACCGGTTGGTAACACCAACCAGGAGTAAACATCATTTTTAGTCCCGGTTCAAAAAAAAATACAGGTGGTGTCAGACCCCTCATTTATCTTTAATCCCGGTTGGTAAACATCTTTAAGACCAACCGGGATAAAAGAACGACATGCACGGAGAGGCATGGTGTCAAACCCCCTCCTTTATCTTTAGTCCCGGTTGGTGTCACCAACTGGGACTAAAGATAAATTTTTAGTCCCGGTTGGTGTTACCAACCGGAAAAAAAGATCGACAGGATCAGTTAATAAGTTCCGACCTTTTATCTCCTCCTCTCCTCACTCAGATCCATCTCTTCCTCTTCCTTTTCCCATCTCTTCCTCTACCTCCTCTATATCCGCCCCATCCCCTCCCCTCCCCTCCCCACTTCTCAGCCGGCGGCCGGACGGGAGGCGCCTCCTCCTCCCATCTCTTCCTCTACCTCCTCTCCTCTGTATCCGCCCCATCCCCTTCCCTTCCCACCTCACTTCTCAGGCAGCGGCTTCCGGATGAGAGGCGCCCTCACGCGGCAACCGGGCGGCGGCGGAGCCGGCCTCGCACACCGGTGGTAAGGCAGTGCGCGAGGCGCGCGGCGGGGCCGCGCCGGATCTCCTCTCTTTTTTTTATAATTTGTGATTGAGAGATGTATAATTCCTTTTTTTTTTAAAATTGTGATTCATTGCATAGATCTGAGATGTATAATCGATCTGTGATGCATTTGATTTGTGTGTAATTTTTTTTTAGATTTGTGATGTATTTGATTTGTGTGTAAGTAACTTAGGATTTGTATTTGTGATGTGAATGATTTGGGATGCTACTTTAATTTGGGGATTTGGGTATATACATGACACTCGATTTGAGGATTTGGTGTTATATCTGGAATATACATCTTTCTCGATTTGGGAGAAAATAAAAAAAAATAGACCAACCGAGACTGCCCCTATCCTCTCTTTAGTCCCGGTTGGTACTGCCCCTATCCTCTCTTTAGTCACCAACCGAGACTAAAGATTCCTCTCTTTAGTCCTGATTGGTGTTACCAACCGGCACTAAAGATCAATCTTTACTTCCGGTTATTTCACCCGGGACTAAAGATAGCGATCTTTAGTCCCGGATTCGTAGTCCCGGTTGAAAAATCGGGACTAGAGGGGGTTATAAACCGAGAGTAAAGACGGATTCTCCACCAGTGTAGGGGCGGTCTCGGGACTTAAAAAAAATTCTAGCCTAATGCATATATGTACATATATGAAAATAAACTTTTGAGAAAAAACCCTTATGAATATATTATGATACACATTTGATCAATTTATACAACTAACCTGGTTATGTTTAGGGTATTTTAAAAAAATATATAGGTTGGACTATCCATTTAAAAATTCTAAATACGCCACTGCCACCTCTCGTGAGAAAAATCCACATTAGAGATACTGGCACTAGTACTGTTCACTTTTCTCTCTCCAATGATCCATCAAGTACTCCTGCTTCCCTATCCAACTATCCAAGATATATAAGCTGCATTTTGACTATAAGTATGCAAAAGTCTAATTTTTCTCTAAGTAACCTCCATTCCTGATTCCCCTCTCACATTGTCTCCCTCCCACCCAGCGAAAGGTTGAAAGCGGATTGTAAGCAAAAGGTCCATGGCAACGGTGTAACCTCTTTTATACAGATCGGGGTGCATCATGAGCTAACTATGAGTATGGGCAACGCCCACCCTACCGAGCACTGGTTTCTTTGACGATGATGCCTCAAGTACAAAGATGACAGTTGCTCAAGCTTAGCCCACCGACAATGATTTGAGCAATAATGACATCCTCATATGCACCATTAGTAGTGCGGAGATGTACAAGTGATGTTGCTCGGCGACATCTTCCTCAAGCGTTGGTTGCGTCCTTCTTTTCCTTTGAGGTGGTGGCTGATTTTATTTGGTAGCGATCAAGATCCAGAGAAATAGTTAGTGAGGAGCGAGGGGATTCCTAACTTTTGACTGCTAGTTTATTTTCTTGATTCTATAACTAAAGAATCTTAGAATCTGAGTGATGATATGGATTATTTAATAGAGCCAGATATTCTATAAGAAACTGCAGTTGCTATATAAGCTATTCCAAACAAAGTCTAAGTTCGGTCTATACCTCATCCCTTGAAGCAACATCATAGAGCTATGGATCGTGTGACAGTAGTCAAGCTAGTTAAAATTGAACTTAATTAAGACACATGCTCATCATATATCTTTGTGGTCAGACTAATTACCATTTCATCCACTCAACTAGCCTTTTGCTTGCCATCATAGTACCCTAGCTAGATCCAAGAGATAAAGATTTTTGCGGTACCAAATTTTATATTGATGTACATCGCTCTGATCTCAACTTTCAAATTAACCCTCCTATATATCGGTAAACTACTACAAATCTAGCCATCCATGCCCCCACATCTATGACGAGTGAAAGATCCCCATCTCGAATGACTACATCTTTAACGGGTGATAAAGTGGCTATAGCATTCTGACACCACCCCTCGCAGATGACCGTTACCACACTGTGAGTTCTTCACTCGATCGACACATATAATGCATTATGACCAATGACATGGCATTCGATAGAGATGAGAGTTACGATCCATCACAAATGAATTGTTCTATTGCAGTAGTATCGGCAAAAACTGCTTATTTTTTTACACCCCTTAATCTTCAACAAAGGAGGAGGTTATATCCTTCCCAACTAACTGGGACGATCCTTGAATATTGTTGCAACATTCATGGCTTCTCTCTCGACTGGCCAACAGACGGTCAGGTCTACTACTTGCTGCACAATATGACAAGCTGCGTGTCGGTCTTGCCATGTACAGTAGCACAGTACAACAACAGTACAGTACCTTCTAGAGACTGGACTACTGCGACTACCTGATAGCATGCATGCATGTCATAAAATTAATCTCCATGATACGAACTTAATTAGCTCATCATGGAGCCTCAGTTCTTAGCTAGAGTGTGCATGCCGCCCGAACGCAGTACGTACGTCTGTGTAGCACATCACAACAATACATTAGTGACCTAGATAGGCTAGCTAGCAATGCAATGCTGGTATTGTCGTTGCAGCATCATATCATCTCCTAATTGAAGACGTACGTACGTACGGGATTGTGTTGGTTTCATTCGTCATCTGCTACCAGCTGCAGATTTCATCAAGACAATGCAGTTCAGAGAGATCACAGGGGCCAGTCAAGGCTTGGGTAAGGCCACCACCAGGCTGGTCTAAGCTGAATGTTGATGGCTCCTTCAGTAATAGCAGCGGCCAAGCAGGCATAGGGATGATCCTCAGGAATTCAGAAGGATAATCCATATTTACAGCTCGTCAGGTTATAGCAAATTGTGTTGATGCGTTGGAATCGGAACTAATGGCCTGTAAAGCTGGACTGGCTTTGGCTTTACATTGGTCTATACTTCCAATCGTCCTTGAGTCTGACAGCATCTTGGCTGTATCCGTGATTAATGGAGAAACTGAGGACAAATCAAGGTTTGCTTACTTGATACGAGAGCTGCGTTTCGCTCCAGAGAGGAGAAAGGGAAGTTAAAATTCAGAAAGTGCATCGAGATCACAATAAAATTAGCCTTGAACTTGCAAATAGTGCTCGATTAGCAAATAGGTCAGATTTCTGGTTTGGCCATGAGAGCAACTGTTTCTCTGCACTTATTCTGGAGGAGTGTAATCACTCTCATATTGATTAATGAATTCCCTTTTCCCCGCCAAAAAAAAAAACGATCACAGCTCGATCTCCCTCCCTTCTCCGTCCAATGCTCCGTAATACTTCCTCTGTTTTAAAAGAAAAGTCTAATATTAAGAAATTCAGAATTGTATTTTTTTTTTTACAGAGGGAGTACATATGTTCCCACCTCTTATGATTTTACTATTTGAAATTATGTATCATGCTCTCATTACTGCGCTAATGCATGAGTGGTGCCGATCAGCTCCTCCGTTGATAGCACGTTTTGAATGAGACAACAGCTATATAAGGATTTTATCTAGAGGAGTTTCTGACAGTTGCAGTATTTTTTAATCAAAAGTTCTTTAAAATAGTTAGTTTTTCGTTCAGATCTTAGGAAACTATAGTCATATAATTTAAAAATTAAACTTTAAATTACTTTCTCATTAGCTATTTCTTATAATATAAAACCAATAAATAAGCCCTAATTATATGTTGTCTAACTAGCGCCGCCAGCTGGACCACGGATGAATCATCATTCATCAGTGGACTGGACGATGGATGAGGCGGCATCCTATCGCCCACACATGTTTTCAATATGTTTGCCCCAAGACAAGCTGCAACCCCAGCAAGGAATTGAATTGCGTCTTGATGCCGTGTTAATTAATTGTTAATGCAGATGGGGATGTGGCGTCGCCGCTGCTCCCTCCATTCCATAATTTTTGGGTGTTTTAAATAAAGTTAAAGTATTTTTTATAACTTTAATTATTAATAATTTTAAAAATAATAAAAGTAAAGGCAATAGCACACATAGATATGTCTTAGAAAGTTTTATAATAAAAATATATTTAATTATTATATATATTATAATAGAAAAACATAGTCAAACATGGATATATTTCAGAGACTATGTCATTGTGCAAAATATCAAAAATTATGAAATTGAATGAAGTATTTATTACTATCGTGTTCTATCATAAGTGCGTGAGAGATAGACTCAAAGAGACACGCATCCATCTGTATGCCATAAAGATGTTCGTATGCATGCAGCCACCGGTGTACAGGGTTACCTAATAAAAAAGAGGCTCACGAGGCGCTATCTTCGGTTTCTATGGAATGTCTATTAACTTATTAAAGGAATAGAAAAAGAAGCCTCCGCGTTCGCTTTCATAGTCTAGAAATTCTCACATTAATCGGAGAAAAAAAATGAGTCCATATAGAAATACAATTTTAAAATAGCTAAAATTTGGAATTGAAAATAAGGAATATAGGAAGAGAAGACTAGAATCCATATCAATATACAATAGAACTAATGGAAATTCGAAATTAAAAAAATAATAAAATTAAAAGTATATGTTAGAGTCCATACAGAAATACAATTTAGAAATAAAGAAAATTCGAAATTAAAAAAAAGGAGTATTGAAAGAAGAATACAGAGTCCATATAGAAATACAATTTAAAAATAACTGAAATTCAGAATTATAAAAAAATAAATATTGAAAGATAAGTTTAGAGTCGATATAGAAATACAATTTAGAAATAATAGAAATTAGGAATTACAATAAGGAATATTGGAAGAAGAGTACAGAGTCAATATAGGAATTTAGAAGTAATTAAAATTTGGAAAAAAATAATAAGTAGAGTTTAGAGAACACATTGAAATACCATTTACAAATAACTAAAATTAGAAATTTAAAAAGGAACATTGGAACAATAGTCTGTATAGGAATTCAATTTAGAAGTAATTGAAATTCCAAATTTAAATAACACTGAAAGATGAGTTTAGAGTCCATATAGAAACACAATTAGAAATATCAAAATTCAAAATTTTAAAAAAAGCAACATTAGAAGAAGAGTTTAGAGTCCATATAAAATACAATTTATAAATAACAGAAATTTGGAATTGAAAAATAAGAAATATTGGTAAAGGAGTCTAGAGATCATATAGGAGTATAATTTAGAAATTTTGAATTTCAAATAAGAAATATAGGGATAAAATTTATAAATTATAGAAATTCATAATTAAAAAAATAAAAAATGTTGGAAGAGAAGTCAAAAGTCCATATAGAAATGTAAATTAGAAATAACAAAAAATTGATATTAAAAATAATTAATAACTATCATGTATATACAACACAATATGAAGTTTGGTTAAGTTAGTGAAAAATTTAAATTATGTTGCTATTTTAAGATATTTTAATAATAAAATAAGAAAAAATATATCGTATTATATGAGAGAAAACATCAGGATGCTAGCCGTGCAATTTGCGTGGGCCACCATGCTAGTTGTTATTATACCAATAAAAACTGATGAAATCCAAATAGTTTAACATTCTTTTAACTTGATTGAATAGTTGAGCGGTTTGTGTTTTTTTTACTTGGTCCGAAAAATCTGGTTTCCATCAGTTTTATAAACCCTACTGGCGTCAATCCCGGTATGCCGGTCAGGTTACACTTAACAGTAGTATTAGTAGTATTAGGCTGTGTTTAGTTCGTGTGCTAAAATTCTTTTAAGTATACGGACACATATTTAAAGTATTAAATGTAGACTAATAACAAAACAAATTACAGATTCCATTTGTAAACTGCGAGACGAATTTATTAAGCCTAATTAATCCGTCATTAGCAAATATTTACAGTAGCATCACATTGTTAAATCATGACGTAATTAATTACGCTCAAAAGATTCGTCTCGTGATTTATATTGAAACCGTGCAATTGGTTTTTTTTCCATATTTAATGCTCTATGCATGTGTCCAAATATTTGATGTGATGAAAAAGTTAGAAGTGTAAATAAAAATTTTAAATCTAAACGCGGCCTTAGTATACTCCTGTCAGGCTGTCACTGCTTGCGTGTGTTTTGTTGCAGGCCGGATACGTCTTGCTACAGTGATACAGATGCAGGAGGCGGGCAGGCTTAATTCGTGCGTGTGGTGGTGCAGATATGTGTAGTAGGAGTATACCATAAAGTCATTCTTTATGATATGTAGAAAATAAGGTAGGTGAAGCGTCGTTATTATTGGTCAGGTGTGTGTGTAGCAACAGTGTTTACAAGGTATGTACTGTTGGATGTGTGTTAGGTATGTTTGGAACAGTGTAGAGCATAAGTAATGTTGGTAATATGCCTAGCATGACAGAGGTAGGGAACATTTCCATCAATCTTATTGGAGGAAATTTCACAAGTTAAACTATAAACATAGTAGCCCCATCATTTTACTTATGCATATGCTTATCCGTATTGCTTATTCGGAAAAAAAAAGTAATTTGTGAGGTTAAACTTTTATATGTAGGTCTATCGCGATTCAAAGATAACCGCTATAAAATAAACCACGATAAAAAAAACCACAAAATTAACTTTAAATTAAGTTTTAAATTTAAATTTTGGCTTATAAGTATAAGCATTAGCAAAACGATGAGGCTATCCTAAATTATTGCACAAACTAGCAACCTAGCTATCATTTTGCTTATGCTTATGCTTATAATTATCGAACAACTTATTAGTAAAAGAAATTATCAGTAAATTTTTATATACGTGTTCTTAGCGATTCAAAAGCAAATGTTGTAAAACAAACTACAATAAATTCACAAAATCAACTTTAAAATTAAGTTTTAAAATTCAAATTTTGACTTATAAGTACAAGCACAAGCAGAATGATAGAGCTCTAGGTATTTAAGATTTTATATTGAAAACCACCAATTCTCCGTTTAAATTATCACAAAACTATAGGTTTTAGGCTTTACCCTCGTTACCTGACAAGTAGGTCCTCATACAAAACTACGCACGCCAATTAACGGTGAATGTGATGGTGAACATAAAATCTGTAGATTGTGATCGTTTGAGCACAAAATCTGTAGTTCTCCCAATAGAAACTCCTAAACATGTAGTTTTCTAATAATTTTGACAAAGTATTTGTAGTTTTGTAAATTTTAGATTTTTGTCTAGGAACTTTTTTGACTTTGAAAAGTTTAAAGAAACATTCCTTTTTTAGTTAGAGGGAGTACCTCTTGAGTTTTTGTTTTTTTTTTTGCGTGTAATGGTTCTGCTGGTTGTGCATACATAACTTTTTCAAGTTGATGCAATTTGGAAGCACAGCTTGTTAGGTTGATTGTGAAATCTGAATATTGTTTTCGACCAGGTGACAAATGATCCTTCAATTTCCATACACTTTTTTACTTGGATCACAATATAATACTCCCTCTGTTTCAAAATATATGATGCCGTTGACTTTACACATAAAGTTTAACCATTCATCTTATTCAAAAAGTTTTATATTAATATCATTTATTTTGTTGTAGTTTGTTTTATCATCAAATAAAATATAATCTTAACTTATAATTTTATATATTTATACTAAATTTTTGAATAAGACAAAATGTCAAACATTATGAAAAAAGTCAACGGCGTGATGCATTTTTAAAATTGATGTAGTACAAAACTCTCTTTTTATTCGGACTTCCATCTTACTACCAACTTCTTACTTATTGACTTTGTGGCCCTTAAAATTCAAAAGTATTATAGCAGATAAACCTTGCTTTGACACGAAAAGAGACACACCTATCAATTTTGTTTCATCCAAAATTGCAGTCACACAAAACAACCTTTTTCACATTTGCGAGATGAAGTACTGTACTTGTACTTGTATTGTCATAGACTCATAGTTATGACTGAAACAATCTTATCTATACCAATACGCGCCTAATCTTGTCAGATGGAACCATTGACTTATTAGCAAAAGAAATAATTCATACACGACCAAATTTATGCGATGACGAAAGCGAGCTGCAAAACTTTCATTGCGACGTTATGTTGCTAGCTTATTTTCAAAGTAGTGATCTCATGACGTGTGGTTATATTATTATGTGATGTTAACAAGCAAGCCATTGACACTGAACGACCAAGAACTATAAAAGAATTAGGTGATGATGAAGTCAGAGATTACCTTGTGGCTTCATATAGACCAAGTCAAATTTATCTAATCCTTAGATCACTCTGTCCTACTTAATTTGTGAAACAGAACGAATACATATCACTAGTGACCAAGCTACTTGACCCACTAATACAAAACAAGGTTTGTTTCATAAACAGGGAAGTTTGTCTATGAAGTATGAACTGGGCAGTGAAGCTTGGTACCCCTTCTGGTTTTAAAACCGACAGTGATTACGTTTCTTTACTTTAGTGACCTTGTCCTAAACTTTTGGTATTCCTTCGTAGTATCATATCCCATTGAAATTCCTTTTTGACAACTGAACCCTTTTGTGAAATATATGAAGTAGGTCGTGTTATTATGATATTTTATTATTTTTTACCTTTTCTAATTTATAATTTTAAAAACAAACTCTCCCTAAATTTATTTTTCCAAAATCTAAATCTTCTTGGCCACGCCAATCCACCTAGCATGGCGAAATAACACTGCACGCCATCTGTAATGGGTGTGACAGCTTTGTTTTGCACGCCGCGCTAGTATGACTGGTATGGTTACAAGTCTCAGATTTGGAAATAAGTTTTGGGATAGTTTATTTTTAAAGTTCTTAATTAAAAAGTTCAAAAAAATCTGTTACTATCCACTACCTTATTTAATAATATTAATTTGAAATAGGGGTATTAAATTTCTAGATTTCTTAAACCCAGGTATATCCAATTATCCAGCTCTACCCACGTATTCTTACCCTTTGGTTTGCTAGAAAGTGACAATTGCCAGATGTAAAGTAAATAAATCATGAATGAATGGTTCTAGAAAGATCGTTGGTTATATCACTCATTCAACCAACCATAAGTCCTATGCTATGCTGAGTTGCATGTGTGCAAGGACAGGCAAGGCAGCTGAACAAAGATACAGACCTAGTAGCAACCTTCAACATCTATTGCATCAATTGGGCACAGACTGGATATAGATGCACGAGTAGTGGGGATTGAATGGACCAACGAATATGATTGTTTTGAGATCAGACCATAATTAAGAGAGTGCTGAAAATTATTTGAACCAAGAGTTCGGTGATTAATCAGAGCTATTGGAATTGCATAGTATGTTCCAGATTTTGCAAATTTTAGCCAACACTTTCATAATGGTTTGATGTTATATGTATGTTGCAAAACTTGTATCAAAGGTAGTATCATTTATCACTAATCTTAGAACTTAGCATTAATCAGCAGACAAATGTTTAGATTTTGGTTGTCCTAGGTTAGGATAGTTGGCCAGAACATATAAGCGGATTCTCAGTATGCTGCAGTTCAAATCCAAGTATCAACAAAATTTTGGCCAAAATTATGAGTTTTTGGTTATTTAAGTCCATTACTCAACGATAGTACATGGACCAACTCTCTCGCTTCACTTTGTCTCATTTTCTCTAGAATCTCTAGAAAAAGGAATAAAAACGAAAATACTACGAATTAGAGCCTAATTAAGATAGGATGACTAATGTATGCAGCCTAATGAGGAGTAATTCTATAAAAATAAAGAACTCTATTTCAGAACGTAGATTGATTTAGATTTAGGTAATCTATAGATATAGATAAGCAAAGTAATATATTTCAAACAAAGTAGGAATTTGCAAGATGGAGAACATCTTGCAGTTGATTTGATAGAAATTCATTTTTCTTTTCCTGTCTCTATAATTTTCGATGAATGAGCCTCTGGTAATCTTTTTATCTCTATTTTATGGCGCAGACGCCTGTCCAGTCTATAAACAAGTACTAATAGAGAAATGAAAACTATACTAAAGGAAACGTAGGATATCTCTCCTAAAATCTAAAAAAGGACATATTAGGGCTATACGGATTCGAACCGTAGACCTTCTCGGTAAAACAGATCAAACGGATTATTATCGAAATGATTCAAACTGTTTCAAAGACCCAACATGCATTCTTTTGCATTGGGCTCTTTTATCAACTGATAGAAAGATCAGTTAGTACACCATAGTTTTTCTTTACGGAAAGATAATGAGATGGCTCCCTGCGCTCTGATTGATTATTTGTATTATGATCTATCTAAGAGCAATACCAAAGTGTTTCAAAGGAGGATTACCTTGACTTAGGTCTGCCTCCGGCCTAAATTAAATCAACCTAAGTGAAATAGAGTCTCTATCGTTCCGCTACAAGAGTTGACTATGAGACTTCATACACCTTAAAGTTCATAGAACGAAAAGAATTTTTTTGGAGGCCCTTATCCTCATTAAGCCTAGCATTTAGTGGGCTGGATATTTACCTTATCAACTAGCAAATCAATAAAGGTTCTATTTGTTTAGGCACCTGGATTGGTACCTGAATCGGACTGAACCAACTATTTGTCAGGCGACTGTTCTCCTATTCTCTCGAATCCATGAAGTAAGACATTGATTTTGCAAGAAGATCCACTATGTTCATTGCATAATAAGCTCCCTTGAAAAGCATTGGCGCACGTGTAAACGAGTTGCTCTACCGAACTGAGCTATAGCCCTTGTCAGAGATATCTTAATATATAGAGAATTTCTTGTCAAGATGAATATTCTCTAATAGTAGAGGATATCCTTTGATCTGTTTACTATAATAACATACCAATAACGAAGCGGTATTTGCTTATAAAAAGGATTCGATCTATAATCGATCGAAGTAAAGGGTCTTCCTTTGTGGTGATAAATTGCCTACTTAACTCAGTGGTTAGAGTATTGCTTTCATACGGCGGGAGTCATTGGTTCAAATCCAATAGTAGGTAGGTAGGTAGAAAAATTACTAGATAGCATTGGCCCTACTTCGCTTCGCTATCTAATAATTTTTTCTACCCCTCTTCCCTTTTTCTTTGTATCAACTAAACCGTTGGGTTGTCTTCAATTAGATGGGGGAATCCAATTAACAGCCTCGACTCGTATCCTAGCTCGTCTGAGAGCTACCTTCGCTTCAACCAATTCTTTCGTACCCTCAGCTCTACTCACGTTAGCTTCGGCTATTTCAAGTGCCTGTTGAGCTTCTTCCGGATCAATGTCACTACCCAGTTCCGCATCATTTCCTAAAATGATGATCTCATTATTAACTATTCTGGCAAAACCGCTCCACAGAACCGCCATTAACCATTGATCGTTGAGGAGGCGTATTCTCAAGGGACCCATATCTACAGCTGTGTTAATGGGGGCGTGGTTTGGTAATACGCCAATTTGGCCACTATTAGTAGATAAAATGATTTCTTTCACTTCACAATCCCAAATAATTCGCTTAGGAGTCAGTACATAAAGATTTAATTTCATTTCTTCAATTTGTTCTCCTCTTCTAAGTTTATAGCTTTCGTGCTAGCTTCATCGATGTTACCCACCAAATAAAAAGCCTGTTCGGGTAGGCCGTCTAATTCTCCGGAAAGGATTAGTTGAAATCCCCTAATAGTTTCTGCAAGACCAACATACTTTCTCGGAGAACCGGTAAAAACTTCTGCCACAAAAAACGGTTGTGATAAGAAGCGCTCAATTTTTCGTGCTCTTGCTACAGTTAAACGATCCTCCTCCGATAATTCATCCAACCCAAGAATTGCGATAATGTCCTGAAGTTCTTTGTAACGTTGTAAAGTTTGCTTAACTCTTTGCACAGTTTCATAATGTTCGTTGCCAACGATCCGAGGTTGTAACATAGTTGAGGTTGAATCTAAAGGATCTACTGCAGGATAAATCCCTTTGGAAGCTAATCCTCTGGAAAGTACGGTAGTAGCATCCAAATGTGCAAATGTTGTAGGAGGAGCAGGGTCGGTCAAATCGTCCGCAGGTACATAAACCGCTTGGATCGAAGTTATAGATCCCTTTTTAGTAGAAGTAATTCTTTCTTGCAAAGAACCCATTTCTGTACTAAGAGTAGGTTGATAACCCACTGCAGAGGGCATTCTCCCTAATAAGGCAGATATCTCCGATCCTGCTTGAACAAAACGAAAGATATTATCGATGAATAGAAGCACGTCTTGCTTATTAACATCTCGGAAATATTCTGCCATAGTTAGGGCAGTCAAACCAACTCTCATACGAGCTCCTGGCGGTTCATTCATTTGGCCATAGACTAGAGCTACCTTTGATTCCTCAAGATTTTTTTCATTAAATACTCCAGATTCCTTCATTTCCATATAAAGATCATTTCCTTCACGAGTCCGTTCCCCTACTCCGCCAAATACGGATACGCCCCCGTGAGCTTTAGCAATATTGTTGATTAATTCCATGATGAGTACTGTTTTACCTACTCCAGCTCCCCCAAATAGTCCGATTTTTCCTCCACGCCGATAAGGAGCTAAAAGATCGACCACCTTAATACCAGTTTCAAAGATGGATAATTTCGTATCTAACTCGATAAAAGCGGGCGCGGATCTATGAATAGGGAATGTTGCACTAGTATCTACAGGACCCAAATTGTCAACAGGCTCCCCAAGAACGTTGAAAATTCGTCCAAGAGTAGCTCCACCGACAGGAACACTGAGAGGAGCTCCTGTGTCAATCACTTCCATTCCTCTCATCAACCCATCTGTAGCACTCATAGCTACAACTCTAACTCGATTATTTCCTAATAATTGTTGTTCCTCACAAGTTACATTAATTTGCTTACCGTCAGTGTCTCGACTCTTGACTACCAAAGCATTATAAATATAAGGTAACTTGCCTGGGGGAAAAGTGACATCCAGCACGGGTCCAATAATTTGATCGATACGCCCTGTACTTTTTTCTTCAATTGTAGAAACCCCGGGATGAGAAGTAGTAGGATTGGTTCTCATAATTATCACATAATTTTCAAAAAAAAGGAATTTATCAAAATTTTGATTTTTTTTCTTGTTGAATAATGCCAAATCAACACCAAAAAAATATCCAAAAATCCAAAAGTCAAAAGGAAATGAATTAGTTAATTCAATAAGAGAGAAAAGGGGACCAGCACTTGATTTCGTTGCCCAAACGAATCCCATTCAATCGTTTACTCATGGAATGAGTCCGTCGGAAAGTTCAATCAATCTTTTTTTCATATACATTTTGCCTTTTGTAAACGATTTGTGCCTACTCTACTTTCTTATCTAGGACTTCGATATACAAAATATATACTACTGTGAAGCATAGATTGCTGTCAACAGAGAATTTTCGTAGTATTTAGGTATTTCCACTCAAAATAAGAAAAGGGGGTCTATTAAGAACTTAATAAGGATTAGAAGTTGATTTGGGGTTGCGCTATATCTATTAAAGAGTATACAATAAAGATGGATTTGGTGAATCAAATCCATGGTTTAATAACGAAGCATGTTAACTTACCATAACAACAACTCAATTCTTATCGAATTCCTATAGTAGAATTCCTATAGCATAGAATGTACACAGGGTGTACCCATTATATATGAATGAAACATATTATATGAATGAAACATATTCATTAACTTAAGCATGCCCCCCATTTTCTTTAATGAGTTGATATTAATTGAATATCTTTTTTTTAAGATTTTTGCAAAGGTTTCATTTACGCCTAATCCATATCGAGTAGACCCTGTCGTTGTGAGAATTCTTAATTCATGAGTTGTAGGGAGGGACGTATGTCACCACAAACAGAAACTAAAGCAAGTGTTGGATTTAAAGCTGGTGTTAAGGATTATAAATTGACTTACTACACCCCGGAGTACGAAACCAAGGACACTGATATCTTGGCAGCATTCCGAGTAACTCCTCAGCCGGGGGTTCCGCCCGAAGAAGCAGGGGCTGCAGTAGCTGCCGAATCTTCTACTGGTACATGGACAACTGTTTGAACTGATGGACTTACCAGTCTTGATCGTTACAAAGGCCGATGCTATCACATCGAGCCCGTTGTTGGGGAGGATAATCAATATATCGCTTATGTAGCTTATCCATTAGACCTATTTGAAGAGGGTTCTGTTACTAACATGTTTACTTCCATTGTGGGTAACGTATTTGGTTTCAAAGCCCTACGCGCTCTACGTCTGGAGGATCTGCGAATTCCCCCTACTTATTCAAAAACTTTCCAAGGTCCGCCTCATGGTATCCAAGTTGAAAGGGATAAGTTGAACAAATACGGTCGTCCTTTATTGGGATGTACTATTAAACCAAAATTGGGATTATCTGCAAAAAATTATGGTAGAGCATGTTATGAGTGTCTACGCGGTGGACTTGATTTTACCAAAGATGATGAAAACGTAAACTCACAACCATTTATGCGTTGGAGGGACCGTTTTGTCTTTTGTGCCGAAGCTATTTATAAATCACAGGCCGAAACCGGTGAAATTAAGGGGCATTACTTGAATGCGACTGCAGGTACATGCGAAGAAATGATTAAAAGAGCTGTATTTGCGAGGGAATTAGGGGTTCCTATTGTAATGCATGACTACTTAACCGGGGGATTCACCGCAAATACTAGTTTGGCTCATTATTGCCGCGACAACGGCCTACTTCTTCACATTCACCGAGCAATGCATGCAGTTATTGATAGACAGAAAAATCATGGTATGCATTTCCGTGTATTAGCTAAAGCATTGCGTATGTCTGGGGGAGATCATATCCACGCTGGTACAGTAGTAGGTAAGTTAGAAGGGGAACGCGATATGACTTTAGGTTTTGTTGATTTATTGCGCGATGATTTTATTGAAAAAGATCGTGCTCGCGGTATCTTTTTCACTCAGGACTGGGTATCCATGCCAGGTGTTATACCGGTGGCTTCAGGGGGTATTCATGTTTGGCATATGCCAGCTCTGACCGAAATCTTTGGAGATGATTCTGTATTGCAATTTGGTGGAGGAACTTTAGGACATCCTTGGGGTAATGCACCTGGTGCAGCAGCTAATCGGGTGGCTTTAGAAGCCTGTGTACAAGCTCGTAACAAGGGCGCGATCTTGCTCGTGAAGGTAATGAAATTATCCGATCAGCTTGCAAATGGAGTCCTGAACTAGCCGCAGCTTGTGAAATATGGAAAGCGATCAAATTCGAGTTCGAGCCGGTAGATAAACTAGATAGCTAGACTAAGTGGATAAAATTAGATAGAAAAAAGGTCTAAATAAAAAAGAAGAGAAATAGAAAGATCAAAAATCAGTTACGAAAATGCAGTAATTCTTCTTTTTTCTTCTAATTGATTGCAATTAAACTCGGCTCAATCTGAAAAAAGATTGAGCCAAGTTTAAATAGATTTTGATACGATCATGAGACTTGACAAATCGGGATTCCTCTATTCTATATATTTAGAAGATATAAAGGTATAATACAATAAATAAATACAAATATAGTATTATCATATGATAATGGAATCAAATACGCAGTATTTACAGAAAAAGTTTTCATTTATTGGGAAAGAATCAATGACATACAATGCATTACAGACGTATGATCATTACCCTTTAACCGGGTTATTCCATTCCACTTCTAGATAGAGAAAAAAACTAAAGGAGAATGAATGAAAAAAGACAAAGTTTGGAAGTTAGACCCCTTTCTAAGACTCTCTTTCAAAAAAGAGGACATTTTGAAACTTTTAACAGGCACAATCGTGAGTCAACAAGTGACTCGAAATGCTCGTAAGAAAAGAGAATTGATTTTCAAAATGGTAGAACTAGATGACGAAGTTTTCTATAACCTTGATGAAGAGGTAGTTTTAGTTTACGACTCCGATCAAGAGCGAGAAGTCTTTCATTTCAGATTGGACTGCTATAGAATCTGGACCCATCGTAGAGGCGTTCAAAAGGCTCCTGATGATAAGAATCATACTTTCGCGGAACTCCATGGGGCTATGGGCTTCAACGCGGTAGACGTTTTGTTCCGAATTTTTCTGGAGCAAACCTCCGACCCAACGATACAATGAATTTTTTCTATTCACAAAGAAAAAAGATTCGGAATCGCAATGCTACTATACGCACCCGGAGGAATATTCGGAATTATATTCTTATATAATCCATTTTTGTGCGGGGTCTTACTAACAGGACTTCGCTGCACGAGACGAGGATTCGTCGAAAAGCTAAGGTCATCCGGTATTTTCATACCCTTTGGGGGTGGTATATGGCCTTACAAAGTCTAAGGGGTAGTATGAGATCTGTAGTAGGTAAAAGAATTTGTCCCTTGATTGAGTATGCTATTTTCCCTCCTTTACCGCGCATTATTGTATATGCTTCTAGAAGAGCACGTATGCAGAGAGGAAATTACAGTTTAATAAAAAAGCCTAAAAAAGTTTCAACTTTACGGCAATATCAATCAACTAAAAGTCCTATGTATCAATCCTTACAGCGGATTTGTGGGGTCCGAGAGTGGTTGAATAAGTATTGCATGTGGAAGGAAGTAGACGAAAAAGATTTTGGATTCGAAATAGGCGCATTCGACTAAGTCGTACTTTGAATCCAATTTCAAGTTCGATTAGAAGGATAGAAAGGCCGCGAGGATCGGAAAAGAAAAATCAAATCTTTTTAATTGCTTCTCCTTTTTTGCTATTTTCTTATTATTTATATAATCCATTCGATTCTTTTTTTTAGAATACTTTAGTATTCTAAAAAAAAGTATTCTATAAAAAATCTTTTTTTGCAAACTCAAAAATACAATAGTCAATATTCGTTATAATAGATATACTTAATTATATCATAAGAATCTTAAGATATTTTTTGAATAGATCAAATCGAATAGATAGAAATAGTAAATTTGAATGGAGACACCTATTCTATGATGGATTTTAACTTACCCTCTATTTTTGTGCCTTTAGTAGGCTTAGTATTTCCGGCAATTGCAATGGCTTCTTTATTTCTTTATGTGCAGAAAAATAAGATTGTCTAGAACCGACGGGACCGAATTTTCTCAATGTATTTCCACAGAGGATCATAATACGGATCTTTTGTAGTGTAAGTAATATAATATGGTGTGTTATGTGGCTCTTTCTACACACAAATGCAAACCCGCTATGGATGGGGATTATGGATGCGGATATAGGCTACGAGCATAAATGCATGCATATGCGGAACCGGGTATAGCGAGTTTTTTTAAGTGGATCAACAAATACTTTTTGAATAGAAAGTCAATGTATCTAACCAATTATTTTACAGGAGTATCTAGTTGGCGAAGGCGATTTCAGAATCAAAAAAAGTAAAGTCAAAATCATTTAGCTTATTCTCTCAATTTCAATCGACCGCTGTTAGTATATCTAATATGAATTGGCGATCAGAACACATATGGATAGAACTTCTAAAAGGTTCTCGAAAAAGAGGTAATTTTTTCTGGGCCTGTATTCTTTTTCTAGGTTCACTAGGATTCTTAGCGGTTGGGGCTTCCAATTATCTTGGTAAGAATATTATATCTGTACTTCCATCTCAACAAATTCTTTTTTTTCCACAGGGGGTCGTGATGTCTTTCTACGGAATCGCAGGCCTATTCATTAGCGCTTACTTGTGGTGCACTATTTTGTGGAATGTAGGCAGTGGTTATGACCGATTCGATAGAAAAGAGGGAGTAGTGTGCATTTTTCATTGGGGATTCCCTGGAATAAAACGTCGCGTCTTCCTTCGATTCCTTATGCGGGATATCCAATCAATTAGAATTCAGGTTAAAGAAGGTCTTTTTCCTCGTCGTATCCTCTATATGGAAATCCGGGGCCAGGGGGCCATTCCCTTGACTCGTACTGATGAGAAGTTTTTTACTCCACGAGAAATTGAACAAAAAGCTGCCGAATTGGCTTATTTCTTGCGCATACCAATGGAAGTATTTTGAGTACCAATTGAATTTTTTGAAATGAATTGAATGAAGAAGAATTGGAAGAAGAAAAGTTTTCTCAACACGAGGGAAAAGGTCCCTTCGAAATTGCATTATTGTAAGGCGATTTTGAGTATTTATCTAAAGGAAGGAACAAATGAGGATAAGAGAAAATTGCTTCTAATTTGTCCAAGTGGGATATATGGCGTAATATTCTTCCATTTTCATCCGAAAGGACTTTTTTCTATTTCTCTATTCCACTCCATCTAGATCTAAGAAAGAACTCAATGCAATGAAATTCTACTAGTATAGAAAAAAGAGGAATAGATACAAGGTCTCAAACCTTGTTATAGAATTTTTCCTTCAAAGAAAAAGAAATATCATATAGAGTCAGCGAATAAAGCGGATTCATTAACAACTCAATTTACAGATCAAAAATGAAAAAAAGAAA
This sequence comes from Oryza sativa Japonica Group, assembly GCF_034140825.1. Lineage (NCBI taxonomy): Eukaryota > Viridiplantae > Streptophyta > Magnoliopsida > Poales > Poaceae > Oryza > Oryza sativa. The sequence continues at coordinate 24,435,705 of NC_089040.1, read as the reverse complement.
GCATTGCCTTCTTTCCTATATCTTGTATTTATCGTGCTTTTGCCTTGGGGAGTCTCTTTCTATTTTAACAAATGTCTGGAACTTTGGATTAAGAATTGGTGGAATACCAGGCAATCCCAAACTCTCTTAACTGCTATTCAAGAGAAAAGAGTTCTAGAAAGATTCATGGAATTAGAAGACCTTTTTATCTTGGACGAAATGATAAAAGAGAAACCGAATACACATGTACAAAACCCCCCTATAGGAATACGCAAGGAAATAATACAATTGGCCAAAATAGATAATGAGGGTCATCTCCATATCATTTTGCATTTCTCGACAAATATAATCTGTTTGGCTATTCTAAGTGGTTCTTTTTTCCTGGGTAAAGAGGAACTTGTTATTTTGAATTCTTGGGTTCAGGAATTCTTCTATAACTTAAATGACTCAGTAAAAGCTTTTTTTTATTCTTTTAGTTACTGATTTTTTTGTTGGATTTCACTCCACCCGCGGTTGGGAACTACTAATTCGTTGGGTCTATAACGATCTTGGATGGGTTCCTAACGAGCTAATTTTCACTATTTTTGTTTGTAGTTTTCCTGTGTGATTCTAGATACATGTTTGAAATTTTGGGTCTTTTTTTGTTTAAACCGCCTATCTCCTTCGCTTGTAGTCATTTATCATTCAATTAGTGAAGCATAAACTCATTTGATCTCCTGATATTAATCAAAATTAGCATCCTTTTTCTTTTAGAAAGAAAGCCTTTTTCCATTTTAGCAAAATTCTTTTTTTCTATTTCTACCTGCTCAAGGTATTCATCATTCCAGTACAACTGTTGCAGTAGAATGACAACAGATTCGTGTATAGGGAACTAGATTAGCTTAGCTACCTATCTAATTTATTGTAGAAATTCCGGGATCTGTGATTGGACATGGAAAATAGAAATACTTTTTCTTGGGTAAAGGAACAGATGACTCGATCGATTTCTGTATCGATCATGATATACGTAATAACTCGGACATCTATTTCAAATGCATATCCCATTTTTGCGCAGCAAGGTTATGAAAACCCACGAGAAGCAACTGGACGAATTGTATGTGCCAATTGCCATTTAGCGAATAAGCCTGTGGATATTGAAGTTCCCCAAGCAGTGCTTCCCGATACTGTATTTGAAGCAGTTCTTCGAATTCCTTATGATATGCAACTGAAACAAGTTCTTGCTAATGGGAAAAAGGGAGGGTTGAATGTGGGTGCTATTCTTATTTTGCCCGAGGGATTCGAATTAGCGCCGCCCGACCGTATTTCTCCTGAGTTGAAAGAAAAGATAGGAAATCTCTCTTTTCAGACTTATCGTCCCAATAAAAAAAATATTCTTGTGATAGGCCCTGTTCCCGGTAAGAAATATAGTGAAATCGTCTTTCCCATTCTTTCCCCCGACCCTGCTATGAAGAAAGATGTTCATTTCTTAAAATATCCCATATATGTGGGGGGAAACCGAGGAAGGGGACAGATCTATCCTGATGGTAGAAAGAGTAACAATACGGTCTATAATGCAACGTCAATAGGTGTAGTAAGAAAAATACTGCGTAAAGAAAAGGGGGGATATGAAATATCCATAGTCGATGCATCGGATGGACGCCAAGTGATTGATCTTATACCTCCCGGTCCAGAACTTCTTGTTTCAGAGGGGGAATCGATCAAGCTTGTTCAACCATTAACAAGTAATCCTAATGTGGGAGGGTTTGGTCAGGGGGATGCAGAAATAGTGCTTCAGGATCCATTACGCGTTCAAGGCCTTTTGTTCTTCTTCGCATCCGTTATTTTGGCACAAGTTTTTTTGGTTCTCAAAAAGAAACAGTTTGAAAAGGTTCAATTGTACGAAATGAATTTCTAGGTCCCGGGATTTCTTACCATCAAGTTGGTAAAAAGCCGCGATTTATTGGCGATTGCTAGAATTCTCTATGATCCATTTTGGAAATCTTTTTTTTGTTTAGACTATTTTTTGTTTGCGAGATGTCTTGTCTGCAATTCCTTATTTCTATCATCTCATGCAAAACGAGGAGAATGCAAGGCAAGGGCGAGAACAATAAAAGGAACAAATCCTTTTAGGAGGGATTGCTGGTCTTCTTAATCCTCTATTGGGCACAAGAAAAAGGCTTTTTTGCCTTTTTCTTGTGTCGATTCTTCTTGTATCGAAATATGAATCTTTTTTCTTCCTATTCGGCAAAGATTACTATTTCTTCTTTATTTTATTTGGGTCTGTCTCTTGAACCTCTTTTGCTTAGGTTCAAGCGATGTAGTGGACAAAAAGAGGGAAAGAAAATATGGCGGGGGACAAATTTTTTGTGACCAAATAGAATTGCTTGACTTGTTCAATTAAGTTCAATTTAGAACTTACAGAAATTTTGCAAAAAAAACGGATACTCTTCCATTGAAGGCTGTTTTTTATTTTTAGGCTAGTTGAGTAGTTTTAATTAAGGTTTTATTAGTTTATTACTCTAAATTAAATCAATGATTTACAAGAGACTTCCTCTGGGGAATAAAATATTGGATCCTCGATTGATCATTTCTTTCTCCTCGCTTCATAAAAGTGAATTAATTTCATTGGCGAGGGGGTTATAAATCAACTGATGGATTACTTCACTAACATTATTAACAAACAAAATTAACAAACAAAACGAATAAATAGAGGGATTCTGACCATCAGAGCAAAGGCTTTCTCTTTGTTATTTTTACAAATCAAAATAGGAAACCCGTTTGTAGGTTATGGAATAGATTAAAAAAGTCGGGTTATAAGAGTAAGAATTCCGCGGGTCCTTTCCGCTCTAATCAGATAAAAGGGGGTAAGGACCCGCTAAGTTCCTATTTTTTCATGTTTACAACCTGGTCCCTCCAATTACTATAGAGATGAACCCAATCCAGAATATGAACCGTAAAAGAAAACACCTATTAAACCAATCACAGCAATACCGGTTACAGTACCTATCAGCCAAAGAGGAATTCTTCCAGTAGTATCGGCCATTTCCCCTACTTTCCTCCACATTTTATCAAGTGGTCATGCTAGAGACAAAAACAGTCATGGATAGTTATAAGGATGGTATCCTTCCAAATGGGGATAAGAGAATTCTTACTACTCTCTTTCTTTCTCTCAATTGAAGAAGTAATTGGAAAATAAAACAGCAAGTACAAAAATGAGTAATAAACCCCAGTATAGACTGGTACGATTCAATTCAACATTTTGTTCATTCGGGTTTGATTGTGTCATAGTTCTATAGTTGGAATTTGGTTTATCGTTGGATGAACTGCATTGCTGATATTGATCCCAAGAAAAAAACAGTAGGTACAGCTAGTCCGTGAACAGCCAGCCATCGCACTGTAAAAATAGGATAGGTTCGATCTATGGTCATTGAGGGCCTCCTAAAAGGATCTACTAAATTCATCGAGTTGTTCTAAAGAATCAAAACGGTCGGTTATTAACGGAATTCCTTGTCGGCTTTCTGTGAAATACTCGTTTGGCCGAGGACTTCCAAACACGTCATAAGCTAAACCCGTACTGACAAATAACCAACCCGCAATGAATAGGGAAGGTATAGTAATGCTATGAATAACCCAGTATCGAATACTGGTAATAATATCAGCAAAAGAACGTTCTCCCGTGCTTCCAGACATGCTGAGCTCCCCAAATTTTTGTACATTCAAAAAAGGAATTGATTCCGTAAAAGATGGGATCAACCAGTAAATAGAAAATTACTGATATTTCATCCTTGTGAGATTGTCAATTTTGTACCAAAGGTGTATTTTGAGTATACCAAATTAGTATAGCTATCCTTCCTATGGCACAGCAATCCTGTTTCGCTTGGTCTCGAAACAGAATTCTTTTTTTCTCTTCTTTGTTCCTTGTCTATAGGGTAAGCTATATGGTATTCAAGGCATCAATAGAAAACCTCAATTTTGAGGGTCCTACTTAATTTTCACCGGCTTCGGAATAGTAGAATAATTCGGAATAGGGCTCAAGATCTTTGGGAAAATCTAAGTTAATGATCAACAGGTTTGGATAAAGAATTTAGGAAAGATATTCTTATACTGACACAATACAAAGAGAAGTAGATGCGAAAGCTATCCCTTCGAATCCAACCTTTCCCCTTAAAGAATTTAATTGGTTAGCATAATATAATATCTAATAAATAGAAAATCAAATAGTAGATAATCTGTTATGAAAGAGAGAAAACATTCTTTGAAGAATCAAGATTCGTAATCAACCCTTGCCTTGTTTACTAACTTTCTTGACCAAACTGCAAGCGTGGAACTTTGCCAGTTCTTAGGTTTCCGAAATAGTGTAATGGAAAAAGAAGTGCTTCGAATCGACTTTGATTGGGGTTCGAAAAAGGAATTAAAAAAAAGTAAATTCAGGAAAGATTTCCTTTTTTTAGGAGACCCTCAAGGGGTCGTGGAATGCTTTTCTTCTCCTCTTATTCCATATGGAATACAATCAATTAAAATAAGAAGGAATAGGGGAATATTCGACTGTTCGCTCCAAAAAGAAGGTTAAATCATCCTATTGAAAAAGACCAAAATAGAAAGAACTTTTTCAAATTCAATTCTTTATTTTTCACTGGGGTTAGCTGATCTAGTTCTTAATATTTTTACTTTACTCAATTGACAGATTACACAGCAAATCTCTTGATTCGGAATTAGGGACTCATGCTGAATCCATTTTCTTTTACACTTCTGTATCTCACTCTATCTTGTTTTTTAGTATTATCTAAAATAACCGATGAATTATGAATTTTCCATAACTTAGGTAAGTGCTTTACCAACATATGTAGTGTAGTAAAAAAATGGAATTTAACCCTTTCATGCTTACTATAACTAGTTATTTCAGTTTTCTATTGGCTGCTTTAACTCTAACCCTAGCTCTATTTATTGGCTTGAACAAGATACGTCTTATTTGAAATGAATTGAATGAATAAGGCAGAAAAGAAAAAATCTCTCTTTTGGATTCCTGGTATTCTACGCACTAATTACCAATTCTTTTTTTTCTTGGTCATTGAGATTCGTGGATAATTTAGACTACTATTTAGGGATAAATCGTACCTCTTTTTTTTATCCCCTCGAACAAATCGAAATGATTGAAGTTTTTCTATTTGGAATCGTCTTAGGCCTAATTCCTATTACTTTAGCGGGATTATTCGTGACTGCGTATTTGCAATACAGACGTGGGGATCAGTTGGATCTTTGATTGAGTAATATTTCTTTTTTGATTGCCCTCCTCTCTGGTCTGGAGGAGGTCAAATTGGAATTGCAATTTGTTTTGTTAAGTTATTTTGCCCTGCTTCGACATAAGATAGATGGAATCACGCTCTGTAGGATTTGAACCTACGACATCGGGTTTTGGAGACCCGCGTTCTACCGAACTGAACTAAGAGCGCTTTCAAAAATCAAATCCTTTTCTACTCCTAATGTGTCTCACGTAAGTATAGTATCCACAAATTAAAGTTATACCCGCTTTAATCGACCTCCTCACTACTGCCTATAAAGAAGAAAGAAGTAATAGGTAGGGATGACAGGATTTGATCCTGTGACATTTTGTACCCAAAACAAACGCGCTACCAAGCTGCGCTACATCCCTTTTCCAAATTGTTGTACAATGTCATTGTGCACAATTCCTATCTTGTTTTCCACATCCTAATTTTCTTGTCTTTTTCTATCTATAGAGAATCCTCGTGTCATTTCTTCTTTTTGGTCTCATATAATCAAGGAATGGTATATATCTAAATCCAATCTAATTTCACCTATAAAAGAAAGATTACTATTCCTTGGTAATCTATAGGAAGGGATTGTCTTTTTCGTTTTTAGTTCGGAATTTCGCCTAAACAAAAGAAATACAAATGATCTTGGGCAATAATATCTGATCATATACGTATTCCAATAAGGAAGGAGGATTTTCAATGCGGGATATAAAAACATATCTCTCTGTAGCACCCGTGCTAAGTACTCTATGGTTTGGGGCTTTAGCAGGTTTATTGATAGAAATTAATCGTTTATTTCCAGATGCTTTGTCATTCCCCTTTTTTTCATTCTAGTTGTTGCTATGTGAGGAATAGAGTTCTTCGTGACATGATAAAAAATTCCCACTTTTCAATCCCTTTTTAGTATAGGAAAGAAAAAGAAAGAAAAGATAGATTGGGTTGGACCTTAGAGTAATGAAAAATTTGGTAAATCTCATTTTTGAAAAAAGAAATTCAATTAAAAGCAGTATCCAAGCTAAGTCAGGCCTCAGAAATCAGAGCATAGAAAGAGGCTGGGTTGGCTACTAAAATGAAAGGATTTTGCTTCAAAATCCTTGCTAATTTGACAAGGATTGTATTCCTTAATTATTTCTCTATTTTTTATTACTTAATTGAAAAATTTCCAAAAATTTTTATTCTAATGGATTTTCTTCTTCCTCTTCGGTTTCAAAATAGAGGAATAAAAGAATAAGTAGAAGAATTAAGTTAAGTCAATCCAAAAAGGAAAGGAGGTTCATGGCCAAGGGGAAAGATGTTAGAATCAGAGTTATTTTGCAATGTGTGAGTTGTGTTCGAAAAGGGGCCAATGAGGAGTCGGCAGGGATTTCTAGATATAGTACTCAAAAGAATCGCCACAATACACCCGGACAATTAGAATTAAGAAAATTTTGTCGTTATTGTCGTAAGCATACGATTCATGCCGAAATAAAGAAATAGGAGCATCTTGTGTTCGATCTTTCCAAAGATCAAAAAGAATAAGAACTTCCTATTTAATATATAGAGCATAGATAGAATACAAAATACAAATCAACTTGTCTGATTTCCATTAGATATTATTTCATATGTATCGAGGGTATTCATCTAATATATGGACCAAAGAGAGACTATTTCTTCTGGATCCAAAATTAATAAAATAAACAAATCATTTTTTTTTCAATTTTAAAATAAGGAATAAATCATGTATACATCTAAACAACCCTTTCATAAATCCAAACAAACTTTTCATAAATCCAAGCAAACTTTTCGTAAATCCAAGCAAACTTTTCGTAAATTCAAACAACCTTTTCGCAAACCCAAACAACCTTTTCGTAGGCATCCTCGGATTGGCCCGGGGGATCGAATTGATTATAGAAACATGAGTTTAATTAATCGATTTATTAGTGAACAAGGAAAAATATTATCGAGACGAATAAATAGATTAACCTTGAAACAACAACGATTAATTACTCTTGCTATAAAACAGGCTCGTATTTTATCTTTCTTACCATTTCGTAACTATGAGAATGAGAAACAATTTCAAGCCCAGTCAATTTCAATAATTACAGGTCCTAGACCCAGAAAAAATAGACATATTCCTCCATTAACACAAAAGTTCAATTCCAATCGAAACTTAAGAAACTCCAACCAGACTTTAAGAAACAACAATCGGAACTTAAGTTCCGATTGTTGATGTTTTATTCGAAAGGGCCAGACTATATATAAAGAAAGTAATCCAATTTAGATTCTTGGGTTTGTTATAAGAAAGAACAATGGGGAAGAAAAAATAGTTTTTTTATTTATTGCAACATGCTCGTTGATTCCTACCACTTAATCTTAATTTATTGTATCTTCCCGGAGTTACCTCTCCGGGAATTCTTTTTTAATTATTCCTGTATATTACTTTTTTATCCCTTTAATTGATAATCTTTATTTTATTGGAAATCGTGTAAAGATTATTTGGATTTAATACAGCTACTTGTGCAAGGATTTTACGATTAAGAATCAATTCTTTCTTGTAAAGATTGCGTATTAATTTACTATAATTATCGAATACTTTATGTATCCGCGTTGCTGCGTTTATCTGACTGATCCACAAACGCCGAAAATCCCTCTTTTGCCTGACTCTATCTCGATGAGAGGAAACAAACGCTCTTCTTACCTGTTGAGTAATCATTCGATTAAGTCTTAAATGAGCCCCTCTAAAGTTTGAGGCAAATGAACGCATTTTTGCCCGTCGTCTCCGAGCTATATATCCTCACGGAACTCTGGTCATTGAATCAAATTAACCTTAATGAATAACTAATGATTTCTCTTCTTTTAGCCATCCTTTTTCCCATTAATAACAAAACGAATTATTCCCATATATAAAATATTAGTTCCAATGGCTTTTGCTACTATAACCTTCCCAACCACAATTTTCTCTTCTACTCCCTTTAGTTATTTCGCACAATACTAAAAAATAGTGGGTTCCATCGTTTCTATGGTTCCCTTTTAAACGGCGAGGCCCTCTCTATACACCGGAGCCCTTTCTTTCATTTCATCAAAGGGTATTGTGAACTTGTATAGTTCACATTCTTTGGCTCTACCTATCCATTATAGAGTAAATAGCTCTTTTCACAATAAGAGTTATCCATACAGTGACGGCATTTAATTATGAAAGTTGGCTAAGTAGCTGACCCTCTTAGTCCGTTTTTTTAAGATAAAGGAGCATAAGCCTTTATCTTTTTATTACTATTTCCTCCGCTTAATGAATAGCCGTTTGCTACCAATGGGGGAATTGCTTCTTATTTCCAATCTAGATGATTGGATTTGCACCAAAGGAAACCAGAAATTCCATATACCGTAGAAATCTAGGATAGAGAAGCTCTATCCTATTCATTGGTACCGATCATGGATACTTCAAAAATTGTCTTATTTGTTTGAACCCATGATCCGAACGAGTCGCACATACACCCTAGCACATGTTCCTCGACACTGAGGACATCCCTTAAGCGCGGCCAATTTTCTAGCATTTCGTATTGGCTGTCTTGCGTTTCTAATAAGTTGTTTAACCGTTGGCATGTCGTATGTATATAGAAAAAATGGATTGGTTTAGATCGATCTTAACCTGAATGATTGATCATTATGAAGTATTTCCATTAAATTGCATAAAACCCGAATTTAGGGTTGAAATAAATTTACAAGAAATCTGGCCACTACCAATCCTTAAACATTTCTGGAAACCACACTGGATCAGTATCGCAGTGCTCGTCAAGCATTTCATCCCCTACAATATCGACAAGTCCATAAGCTTTGGCTTCGTCTGCTGACATAAAAACATCCCTTTCCATGTCTTCGGATACAACCCAAAAAGGCTTGCCTGTTCTTAGTGCATAAACCCTTGTGATCATTTCGCGAACTTTGTGTAACTCTTCCACTTCTAGTAAAAATTCTGGTGTTCTTGCCCGATAATAAGCACTAGCAGGTTGGTGAAGCATAATCCTCGCGTGGGGGAATGCTATACGCTTGGTGGGTTCTCCTCCAAGCAGAATGAAGGACGCCATGGACGCGGCTATTCCGAGGCATATTGTATATATATCTGGTGTCACCGTTTGCATCGTATCAAAAATCGCCATTCCTGAGATTAACCACCCGCCGGGGGAGTTTATAAACAAAAAAATATCGCTAATTCCATCTTCTATACTGACATATACCATGAGACCTGTAATATGATTCGTGACCTCGCAACGAATCTCTTGACCTAAAAAAAGTGTCCTTTCTCGATACATAACATTGTATAAGTCAACCCAAGTCGCTTCTTCATCTCCGGGAATCCGGTAAGGTACTTTTGGAACACTAATGGGCATATTAGATTAATATTATTAAATTTAAGTAAGAAAACTACACTTTAATATGGAAACGTAAGAATGGAAGAGAAAGAAAGAATCCGCAGTTTATTGTTTTCACTTTTTTTCTTATTCTATATGAATACTATAGATTCTATTAATACGTAGATTGAAATAATACATAGATTGAAAGATTATACATATAAGTAGGATAAGACAGATTGAATAAAGAAAAAAGAATGGGTGATTCGAATACTAAACAAAAAGAGATAGGGATCTATTCTTCGTTTTTTCCAAATAAGCCAAGCTGCCCATTGCATATTGGCACTTATCGAGTATAGAATAGATCTGCTTCTCTTTCTTCTTACGAACAGAATTGGCTTCTTATTTTTAATGGAATGAAATAAATATTCACGCTTTCTGACACAGAATCCCCTAGAAGGGTTAGGTACATAGGATATGGATAGTCTTTGCCAATGCGATAAAATAAAGTGACATCGTGTCTATTTTTCTTTGCTAAAGGAGTATTTCCATGGGTTTGCCTTGGTATCGTGTTCATACTGTCGTATTGAATGATCCGGGTCGATTGCTTTCGGTGCATATAATGCACACAGCTCTAGTTTCTGGTTGGGCTGGCTCGATGGCTTTATACGAATTAGCAGTTTTTGATCCCTCTGATCCTGTTCTGGATCCAATGTGGAGACAAGGTATGTTCGTCATTCCTTTCATGACTCGTTTAGGAATAACCAATTCGTGGGGTGGTTGGAGTATTTCAGGAGGAACTGTAACGAATCCGGGTATTTGGAGTTATGAAGGCGTGGCAGGGGCGCATATTGTGTTTTCTGGCTTGTGTTTCTTGGCAGCTATCTGGCATTGGGTATATTGGGACCTCGAAATATTCTGTGATGAGCGGACGGGAAAACCTTCTTTGGATTTGCCCAAGATCTTTGGAATTCATTTATTTCTTGCAGGGGTGGCTTGCTTTGGCTTTGGCGCATTTCATGTAACGGGTTTGTATGGTCCTGGGATATGGGTGTCTGATCCTTATGGACTAACTGGAAAAGTACAAGCTGTAAATCCGGCGTGGGGTGCAGAAGGTTTTGATCCTTTTGTTCCGGGGGGAATAGCTTCTCATCATATTGCTGCGGGTACATTGGGCATATTAGCGGGCCTATTCCATCTTAGTGTCCGTCCACCTCAACGTCTATACAAAGGATTACGTATGGGCAATATTGAAACTGTACTTTCCAGTAGTATCGCTGCTGTTTTTTTTGCAGCTTTCGTAGTTGCCGGAACTATGTGGTATGGGTCAGCAACTACCCCAATTGAATTGTTTGGGCCTACTCGTTATCAGTGGGATCAGGGATACTTTCAACAAGAAATATATCGAAGAGTTAGTGATGGGTTAGCCGAAAATCTCAGTTTATCAGAAGCTTGGTCTAAAATTCCCGAAAAATTAGCCTTTTATGATTATATTGGTAATAATCCGGCAAAGGGGGGATTATTCAGAGCAGGCTCAATGGACAATGGGGATGGAATAGCTGTTGGATGGTTAGGACATCCTATCTTTAGAGATAAAGAAGGGCGCGAACTTTTTGTACGCCGTATGCCTACTTTTTTTGAAACATTTCCGGTTGTTTTGGTAGATGAAGAGGGAATTGTGAGAGCGGACGTTCCTTTTAGAAGAGCAGAATCCAAATACAGTGTTGAACAAGTAGGCATAACGGTGGAGTTCTATGGTGGCGAACTTAATGGAGTAAGTTATTCTAATCCTGCTACTGTAAAAAAATATGCGAGGCGTTCCCAATTAGGGGAAATTTTTGAATTAGATCGGGCTACTTTGAAATCAGATGGTGTTTTTCGCAGCAGTCCAAGGGGTTGGTTCACTTTTGGTCATACTACCTTTGCTTTGCTCTTCTTTTTCGGACACATTTGGCATGGGGCTAGAACCTTGTTCCGAGATGTTTTTGCTGGTATTGATCCAGACTTGGATGCTCAAGTGGAATTTGGAACATTCCAAAAAGTCGGAGATCCAACTACGAGGAGACAGCCAGTCTGAGGCCGCATTGCTTTGGTATCTTTCACCTCTCTTTTTTGATTTGACATGGGAAACATCTCCCATCCCTTCTTTGACTCTTTTTCCTTTTTTATACGGGAAATGATCCCAAATGACAAATGAATAGGTGTGGAAGTTATAATTGTAAATAAACCACGATCGAATCTATGGAAGCATTGGTTTATACGTTCCTTTTAGTTTCGACTTTAGGGATAATTTTTTTCGCTATCTTCTTCCGAGAACCACCTAAGGTTCCGACTAAAAAAGTGAAATAATTTAATTGAAGTAAGAAGTCTCCCCATCTGGGAGACTTCTTACTTCAATTAGTCCCCGTGTTCTTCGAATGGATCTCTTAATTGTTGAGAGGGTTGCCCAAACGCGGTATATAAGGCATACCCAGTAAAGCTTACAAGTAAACCAGATATGGAGATGGCGACTAAAGTTGTTGTTTCCACTTTTATAGAATTTCAAGATTACAATGGATCTACGAAAAGATCGTGTATTTACAACTACAACGGAATAGTATACAAAGTCAACACAAATCATTAAATGGAATTTATGGCTACACAAACCGTTGAAGATAGTTCTAGACCTGGACCAAGACAAACTCGCGTAGGTAATTTATTGAAACCCTTGAATTCAGAATATGGGAAAGTAGCTCCGGGTTGGGGGACTACTCCTTTTATGGGGGTCGCAATGGCTTTATTCGCGGTATTCCTATCTATTATTTTAGAAATTTATAATTCTTCCGTTTTACTGGACGGAATTTTAATGAATTAGGTTTCTACTAACGAAAACTACGAAGTCATAGTTTTTCCATCCAAAAGAGCCTTTCTACTTTAAGCTCTACATTTCTAGACATTCTGGTAGTTCGACCGTGGAATTTTTTGGTTTCGGTATCTCTGGAATATGAGTGTGTGACTTGTTAGAATTTGTTCCTATTGATAATACATAGAAAGCACCTGTTATCTCTATCAAGATGATTCTAATTCGTCGGATATTATTTGTTCTAGTATCTGGAACACGAAATAGATAGAGTGGATCAAGAAAAAAAAATGAAACTATGATTCATATTAACTATTCAGACCTCGCAACCAGACTGAAAAAAATTCAAGTAGTTCTTAATAAAAATAAAAAAAGAAAATTTCTTCCTTCCAATTTTGTTTGCCCAAAAAACAACTTTTTTTCTCTCGATTTTGTCGAGTCATTACACCGATTCAATAAATGATCATCAAGCGGTTCTTATTCGAAGAACCCTTGCCTTTTGTTTAGCTTGAGACTCAATCATCGTGGCTCTAGTATGAATCTAAGGTTTTAATTGAACTGATTCATAGGATCGCAACAAGATAATTTCTACCAGAAAACTACTCCAATTTTTGCTTTATTTATTTATCTAGTAAAACAAGAGTAAATCTGCATTACGCACAAAAAAAAGAAATCCAAAATAGGGAAGAGAAAAATCAAGAGGCCTCTAATGATCAACATTTGGGAAAGAAAGATAGACGAGCCAACTTGAGATTTTTTGGCATTATCATCACAAAGAAGAAATTCTGGATTTTTCTTATTTCATATCTTCAAGGCAAATCGACCCAACCCAGTGGCTGATGAAGTTTTGAACCTTTTTTCTAATATCCGTTGAAAATTTGTGTGTTTCTGTTTGAGCCGTACGAGATGAAATTCTCATATACGGTTCTCGGAGGGGGGTTTAGGTTAGTTACCTATCTCAATAAAGTATATGATTGGTTTGAGGAACGTCTTGAGATTCAGGCAATTGCAGTTGAGATTCAGGCAATTGCAGATGATATAACTAGTAAATATGTTCCTCCTCATGTCAACATATTTTATTGTTTAGGGGGAATTACACTTACTTGTTTTCTAGTACAAGTTGCTACCGGTTTTGCTATGACTTTTTACTATCGCCCAACCGTTACAGAGGCTTTTTCCTCGGTTCAATACATAATGACCGAGGCCAACTTTGGTTGGTTAATCCGATCAGTTCATCGATGGTCAGCAAGTATGATGGTTCTAATGATGATCCTGCACGTATTTCGTGTGTATCTCACAGGTGGGTTTAAAAAACCCCGCGAATTAACTTGGGTCACTGGTGTGGTTTTAGCTGTATTAACTGCATCGTTTGGTGTAACTGGTTATTCTTTACCTTGGGATCAAATTGGTTATTGGGCAGTCAAAATTGTGACAGGTGTGCCTAACGCGATTCCAGTAATAGGATCACCTTTAGTGGAGTTATTACGTGGAAGTGCTAGTGTGGGTCAATCCACTTTGACTCATTTTTATAGTTTACATACCTTTGTACTTCCTCTGCTTACTGCCGTATTTATGTTAATGCACTTTCTAATGATACGTAAGCAAGGTATTTCGGGCCCTTTATAAGGAAGGCATCTCATAGAGAGTTCTAATTCTCATATATCATATCGGGTAGGTTGTGGTATTTCATTGCTACAAACATGGGTTATTCTAAAATAAGACATGTCATTTAGATACTTCTCTTCAACTCCGAACTATTGTGATGCAAATAATACAAATAGTTGAAGTTAATTTTACGAAAGAAAAGAAGGCGGATTATGGGAGTGTGCGACTTGAATTATTGATTTGGCCATGCAGATAGAGAGTTGGATCTGCCACATTAGAATTCACGACCAAAGGTGTCTCCATATCCAATCAACACGTAAGTCCCCTGTCTAGTAAGGATAGGCTGGTTCACTTGAGGAGAATATTTTCTATGATCATAACTCAACCATGTCATCCATGAAGAGGCTCCGTAAGATCCCATAGAGTAGAAATGGAATAAGTCATGTGACATGATCCAATTCTCTATTTATTACACTTACTTTTTATTATAGTATGGAAATGCATTCATTTTCTTTGCATCGATTGCGATCTGCAATACTATCGGAGTAAAAGAAGGGATCTAAGGAAGAACGTAGGCTAAACTTTTTGATTTTTTATTAGTAACAAGTAAATACTTTGTTTGGACGTAAGAAACTTGCAATATTGGGGGGATAAATACCAACTAATCAAGAGACGCGAGACAATCCACAAAGCAATTGATCATGATCAAATTTGTAAGCCCACTTGGATATTGAGCATTTACCCATAAGAGTAGGATTCTTTTCAATGAATAGTTGTAGGTGCAACTTCGGAAAATAGAATCTGATAAAGCTTTTCTTACTTAGAGCCATTGAGCCATTATATACCTTATTCTATTATGGATCTTCTACGGTTTTATTTCTTTCATTCTTGCTCGAGCCGGATGATGAAAAATTCTCATGTCCGGTTCCTTTGGGGGCTGGATCTTAAAGAATTCACCTATCCCAATAACAAAGAAACCTGACTTAAACGATCCTGTATTAAGAGCAAAATTAGCTAAAGGGATGGGACATAATTATTACGGGGAACCCGCGTGGCCCAACGATCTTTTATATATTTTTCCAGTAGTAATTCTAGGTACTATTGCATGTAATGTAGGTTTAGCGGTTCTCGAGCCGTCAATCATTGGTGAACCGGCGGATCCGTTTGCAACTCCTCTGGAAATATTACCCGAGTGGTACTTCTTTCCCGTGTTTCAAATACTCCGTACAGTACCTAATAAGTTATTGGGCGTTCTCTTAATGGTTTCTGTGCTGACGGGCTTATTGACAGTACCTTTTCTAGAGAATGTCAATAAATTCCAAATTCCATTTCGTCGCCCAGTAGCTACAACCGTTTTTTTAATCGGTACTGCAGTAGCTCTTTGGTTAGGTATTGGAGCAACATTACCCATTGAAAAATCCTTAACTTTAGGTCTTTTTTAGGGATTTTTCAGTTTGATTCATTCAATCGTGAAGTACCGTGCATAGGTATCTAGGAAATAGTTACTTCCAAGTGAATCTTCCCTAGATACCTATAATCTATTTTATTATGATCCATTTCGCGAAAATATAGATTGTCCCAAAGATGCAAAATTGTTTTCTTTTTTCTTTTTATTCTAACTCGAAAAAGAAGAAGAGGAAAAAATTGCAATGGATTTAAAACTAGAACTTATTCTTAGGTAAATCCATTGGGAGATGCTTCTCTAGAGTGTCCCATATCTGTTTTCCATCTTGCATACAAAAACTGTCAATTCTCATCAGATCTTCTTCCGTCTTACTCAAAAGGTCCAATAGTGTATGGATATTGGCCCTTTTGAGACAATTATACGTTCTAGAAGGCAGTTCTAATTGATCAATAAAAATACAATTCAATGGAATTCTTTTTTTGTTTTTCTTTAGATTAGTTAATCTTTTTTGAAAGCTTAAAAGGGGGGAAGTAAACCTGTTTTTATTTTCTTGGAAACGAGTACCCTCTTCCTCCGTGTGAAGAAAAGGAAGAAATAAATCAATCAAATTACGAGAAGCCTCATAAAGCGCTTCCTTAGGGGTTAAACTTCCATTGGTCCATATTTCTAGAAAAAGTATCTCATATTTTGCATTTCCATTCCCACAAGCAAAAATACTATAATTCACATTTCGAACAGGCATGGATACAGCATCTATAGGATAACTTCCATCTTGAGTGTTCTTTCTGACTTCCGTGTGATATCCGCGATCTCTCTTGATCCATAACTCAATATGGAAATCCGTGGGTTCTGTCAAGTTAGCTATAGGTTGTGTCGTATCAACGATTTCTACGGAAGGCGGTAAGATAATATCTTGGGCAGTTATGTATCTAGGACCTTTGACGCAAATTGATGCGGTTCTAACTCCATAGAGATTACTTCTCAATACAATTTCTTTCAAATTTAGTAAAATTTCTTGTACCGATTCTTCAATACCTGCTATTGTAGAATATTCGTGCGGCACGCTCCCAAATTTTGCATGTGTGATACATGTTCCTTCTGTTTCTCCAAGTAAAGCTCTTCGCAAGGCAATACCAACGGTATCCACTTGACCTTTTCTAAGCGGGGACAGAATGAAACGACCATAATAAAGACGCTTATTATCTACTCTTGATTCAACACACTTCCACTGTAGTGTTTGAGTGGATCCTGCTACATCCTCTCGAACCATATAGACTAGTATTATTATTTGATCATTGAATCGTTTATTTCTCTTGAAAGGGGTTTAATTCTTTTACAGACATCTTTTTTTAGGAGGTCGACACCCATTATGCGGCATAGGTGTTACATCGCGTATACAACTTAATCGTACACTACTTTTAGCAATGGCTCGTAATGCGGCATCTCTTCCACTACCAGCACCCTTTACCATAACTTCTGCTCGTTGCAAACCCACTGTACGAATAGCATCTACAGTTGTTCTTTGACCAGCATAGGGTGATCCTTTTCTTGAGCTTTTGAATCCACAAGTACCCGCGGAGGACCAGAAAACCACCCGACCTTGCGGATCTGTAACAGTTATAATAGTATTGTTGAAACTAGCTTGAACATGAATAACTCCTTTTGTTATTCTACGTGCACTCTTCCGTAAACTAAAACGCGCATCCCTACGCAAACCAATACGTACTTTCCTACGTGAACCAATTTTTGGTATAGCTTTTGTCATATTTTATTATCTCATAAATATGAGTTAGAAATAACAAAAAGAAAAAAAGATACAAAGATATCCGTTTCAGGGTAAAATATATCCTTTACTTGAATTTTTTTATTTGGAATTTGGACATTTTCGCGGGTACTTTTTTTTTACTTTTTAGAAAGTCAAGTTCTTTTTTCGAAAGATTACCCCTGTCTTTGTTTATGCTTCGGATTGGAACAAATGACTCTAATTCGTCCACGCCTACGAATCAGTCGACATTTTGTACAAATTTTACGAACAGAAGCTCTTATTTTCATATTTCCGTATTCCTTTCTTAAACTATGAATTTACTCTTTTGGAAAAAATAAGTCTCTTTGTTTGAATTTTAGAACTTTGAATGTTTTACCCTAGAAAAAAAAAGAAAAACCTAACCCTTTGAATCTTTGGTATCCTTCAAATCTTCGGTATCCTTCGAGTCTTCGGTACGCTTCGAATCCTTATGGGGAAGTCTATAAATTATACGCCCCTTGCTTGAATCATAACGACTTACTTCAATTTTGACCCTATCCCCCATCAGTATTCGTATAGAACTAGACCGGATCTTTCATAAAATATAGCCCAGGATGATGGTGTCATTCTCTAGGCGAACACGGAACATTCCGTTGGGTAGGGCTTCCATAACTAAACCCTCGAAAGTAATTTTTGCTTCTCTCGGGTTTTTTTTTCTCTCCTATTTTTCTTTTCTGTCATATTTTTTTCTCCTATTTTTCTTTTTTTATTTTCAAATAAAAAACGTTGTATTTTTGTTTGAAAAATAGGAAGTTCAAGATAGAATTTGGGTACTATAACTATAGGTGGGGCGATTACCGCTATAGGCGGGGCGATTACCATATATAACATAAAACTTCTCCCCCAATTCTGTTTAGTCGAGCTTCTCGATCTGTCATTATACCTCGAGAAGTAGAAAGAATAGCAATTCCCATTCCGCCCAAAACCTTAGGAATTCCTTGATAGTTGGCATAAATTCGTAAGCTAGGTCGGCTGATACGCTTTAAAAAGGTTCTAGTTCTATATATTCCCTTTCTAGTCTTTCTCTTTTGATGTCGCAAAGTTGAAACCAAGAAATATCTATTACTTTCCTGATGTTTCCGAACACTTTCAATAAAACCCTCTCGTAGAAGTATTTTAACAATGTTTTTGGTAATATTTGTAGATACTACCCGAACAGTTCCTTTTTTATTCATGTCCGCGTTTCTTATAGAGGTTAGTAAATCAGCAATAGTGTCCTTGCCCATAAGACTCTAATTCTAGGTTCCTCCTAATTTTTCTATAATCAACATGTTCTCTTTTTTCTTTTCGTTTTGGATTCTAAAGCATATACGTGAAACACAATCTACTAATTTTTTATTTGATCTATATCTTGTCTACTAGTATTTATAATACTTCAGGAGCTAATGAAACTATTTTAGTAAAATTCAATTCTCTCAATTCCTCGGCGATCGTGCCAAAAACGTGAGTTCCTTTTGGATTTCCTTTTTGATCAATGATAACCGCTGCATTGTCGTCATAGCGTATTATTATACCGTCTTCGCATTTGAACTCTTTACATGTACGTACAATTACAGCTCGAATTACTTCGGATCTTTCTAGAGGCATTTGGGGCACTGCGTCTTTGATTACAGCAACAATAACATCACCAATACGAGCATATCGCTGATTACTAGCAGCTCCTATGACTCGAATACACATCAATTTTCGAGCTCCACTGTTATCTGCTACATTTAAAAGGGTCTGAGGTTGAATCATATTATTTTGATTTCAATTTGTTATTTCAATGCAAAAGGATGAAAGAAATATTGTCTTTCCAGAAAGAAGAACCTGGTTTTTTATTTTCAATACTACTTTTTTGGGGGGGTTATATTTCTAACCGAAGAAATTGACTTCGTATGGGCATTTTGCTGGCAGCTATGGAAATAGCTGCTCTAGCTACAGTTTCGGATACTCCGCCCATTTCATAAAGTATTCGACCTGGTTTAACAACGGCTACCCAATATTCGGGGGATCCCTTTCCCGAACCCATACGTGTTTCGGTCGGTCTTATTGTAACCGGTTTGTCGGGAAATATACGTACCCAGATTTTTCCACCACGACGTGCATATCGTGTCATTGCTCTTCGTCCTGCTTCTATCTGCCTCGCCGTAATCCAAGTGGGTTCAAGTGCTTGAAGAGCATATCTACCAAAACAAATACAATTGCCTCGGTAGGATTTTCCCTTCATTCTTCCTCTATGTTGTTTACGAAATCTGGTTCTTTTGGGGTTTTAGTCGATGGTTCTCTCTTAGTTCCATCTCTACTGCAAAACTGGACATGAGAGTTTCTTCTCATCCAGCTCCTCGCGAATCAAATGTGTGCAAATTTCTCTAATTCCACAATATTCTAAAATATTACGGATAGATACACATTAATAGGAAAGGTTAGGGTTTTTAATATTGAATTTATTAAAATACTAAAATATATAGTCAAGAAAGAGGATCTAGAATATATCTAGATGTGTATGTTTATTTATCTATATTCTATATTTAATGTAATTCTTTTTTTTATCTCCTTTTTTTTATTTTACTCTTATTGAATCGCGGTAAAGTATTCTAATTCAATAAAAATTTCGCGGGCGAATATTTACTCTTTCCTGTCTTATTTGTTAATTCATAACCTTATCGAATAAGACAATTTTTTTGGTTTGTTCCGCCATCCCACCCAATGAAGTATTGGGATTCTTTTCAAGAAAATCCTATCCAGTAATAGGTTCTGTCGTTCCCACTGCTTCTCCTTTAATGGTTAGGTTTGAATCTCGCAATGGAGCTTCCAAAAAATTTCTTTCCGAGTCAATTTCTCACTTTTATTAACTCGGGACGCTCTTTGTTATTCCTTGAAATTTGTATTTCTCGTTTCAATCAAATTACGATTTCGAATTCTCTGTTATTTTTATTATATTGATGCTTTATCACATTGCTTTTTATGATGTAATTCATAGACCATACATATTGGAATCCTATATCTTTCTTATTTCTCTTCCTTCTTTCTATCATCCTTCCTTTTATCTACATCCCCTTTAGTTTTGCTTCACAACTTAGAATCCTATTTTTTTAAAGAAAAAATTGCAGTTGCTACACGTATATGATAGATTTACTCATTTATGATAGATGTATTTATTCATATAGTGACTGTTTCTTAGTTAGGATCTCAACAATACGAAGCAATAGGTTGGTTATTAGTTCATTTTCTATAATTACATAGTAGGGTTCATTCTATTTTTTTTATCCCCTTTTTGAACCCTAAAAAAAACTAACGAGTCACACACTAAGCATAGCAATTTTATTAAAAGATTTCTCAATTTTCATTAAATCTTATAGAAAGAGGTAGAATTTCTTCTTTTTTTCAGGGATTTTAGGGAAAATAAGGCTCTTGTCATTTTTTATTCTATTACTGAACAGAATGGGAAGACAGGGTTGGTTATTCTTCGTCTACGAATATCCAAATTTTAACTCCTAATACTCCATAGATAGTTCGAAGTACTCCAACTCAACACTAACCCAAGTGGTCTGAAGTAACCGGTTGTTCCAACAAAGGGTGTCAAAGTTGTCCCCGCAAAAAAAAAGGGGGGGGGGTCAAAGTTGGAGGCAATGCTTTAAGATGTGTTGTTTGGTCACTTGGTGTGACATGAAAGAATCCTAGTAAGGATCTTAACTGACGGATCTTCAAACCCTGGCCTATTCTGTATGTTCTTATCATCTTATGTTACTTGGAGATGTGGGGAAGAGGAAGAAAGACAGAAGAGACGTGTTACAGCCAGGCATGTCACTGGGAATGAGGGTGGCTAGGTGGGGGTTATTCCTTTTGTTCTAAACAGTTTCATTTTGTTCATTTCACTTTTGTTATACACAAACATTTTTCATATGGACTAGAATTACCATGTAATATAGTGACCTTTTCGGTATTTACATTCTCCTATCATTTCATCCATGCATCTTCCTAATTTTTTTCACCTGCATAATGCAAAAGCTAAGTGAGCATAATGCAAAAAATTAAAACATGGATGACAAAAGGCATGACGGATCTATGGGAATAACTAAGTTGCACGATACATTTAGATACATAAATTGTTTCTACATTTTTTTTACATGTAGAATACAAAGCTTTTTTAGAGGAAATAACATGCAGCTTTAAAATACTACCAAACCACGCAAAATGCTTTATGAACAATTACTTTACCTTGCTATGATGCTCCGAAAGCTCCAATGCTAAGTGTCTATATGTTGCAGAAATGTGTTGTAGACAGTGAAGACTACTACTCCAGCGTGAAGTCGTTTAACCATATCAGCACCTCATTCCTCTTTTGATAAGGAAGAACATAAGAGAGTTTCCGAATTAAAAAAGATAACAATGAATGTAAAACTGAAAAAAAGGAACTGGAAATGTAAAACTGAAAAAAGAATGAACTGGAATTTTGGGAAAGGAAGCATGATGATAAAATATCAACTTTCCAACACTTAATCATAAAATAAACCTCATTAGTTAGTCTTAGGATCATTATAGTGAAGTACATCAAAAAAATCACATGTCAGCTTAAACAATAAGGGACAGCCCAAAAGGAAACATACCATTATAAAGCTCTGTGTTCTAGGATCATTGTAGCGTGCAAGCAAACAACCATGTTGAGGCTTCAACACATCTTTGAGTAATTGGGAGCGCAGCTCCTTTTCTTTCTGGATCACAATTTCCTCTTTTGGTCTCCCACTGAATTTTTTCACTGCAGCAATGCCACCTTCTACCTTTCGCAAGTTGACAGCTTCCGTGTTTGGAGCTGGTAAGCTGATTGAACAAGATTACTACTATTAGTAATAGAAATAAATCCATAAGACTACTTTTAGTTTAATTTTGCACAGCTGTCCAAAATCAATGCTTTAAACCGCACTGTCAGTAACTGAAATCCTGCATTGCACAAGATAGACCTGTCCAAGTCTTTGTTCATCGGCAAAACTATCTGGATGGATACATCTGAGAGTTTGTCATCAGAAGCCTGAGTGAAGACAGGTGTAGTCATTGCAATCGTTTCTGAAGAAGCATTCTTGCCAAAAATATACCTACATTTACAAGCGCTTATAAGTAATCAGTACTAGGATTACAGGGTTAAATATCTACTGTAACAGAAAAATAACTCACCCAGTTACATTATTAAAACCTGATGATCCGGTTAGTTTATCTCCTTTTGCTTCAACTATTAAGAATGGTGGATAACTCCTAATCTGCAAAAAAGAATTTATGTTCATGATTTCATCTTAAACATTCTGCAGAGAAGTAACAGCTATAAATTAGATGTTCTGAGTTCTGACTACTATAGAGATCACATTAGCAAAGATTATACACTGGCAAAAATCAAGTAAAATAATTCGGATACTTATCAGTATGGTTAATTCATATGAAGCATGGATCATGAGAATATGGCAGTGCTGTTACTTCAGAACAGATATAAAATGAATTCCTAAAGTTAATACCTCATAGTTTGCCGTCCTTTTCAGGATAAGGTACTTTGGTGTTTCTATATCAGGGGTCTTGTAAATCCGTAGCTGTGCAGAATCAAAAGATCTAGCTCAAACATTTGTTTGACAAATTATAAGAAAAATGTAGAGTCATGACAAATGACCTGCTTGAAGACATCCCCCAGTCCTTCAAAAGAAAAATATTCATTATTCTGTATTGAGTCCCAAATATCCTGCACTTCAGCATATTGGGAAGTTATAATAATATTTAATGATTACTTGGGTAAACTTATTTAGTGTGTTGGAGTTCTCTGTATGTACAAAATCTCTCCAACACTCTGCTGGGAAGCATAGTATCCTTAATCTTCTATTTACAAAAATGCACACTAAACGGGGGGAAAAAAACAAATAAGTAAGAACCAGGAACTCTACGGCACATCACAGCAAGTGCAATTATTAAGAGTATTGTAAACTTTATCAAGTGTGGACTATGGAAGCTAAGTATTGTTTTGCCGGCCCATCAATAAATAGTCCCACAAGCTTCCTGAAAAGCTAAAATTTAGTATCAAATTGAATTAGGACTATGAAGCATTGCATTATAGGAGGAACTGTATCCGGTGGAGAATTGCAACAATAAAAAGTTATTTGACATAGCTAAACATAAGTATGCAACTAAAGCTTGTCTGAAAGCTTTGTCAGGAACTCCCTGATCTCATCTCTCGA
The DNA here is from genome assembly GCF_034140825.1 of Oryza sativa Japonica Group. Lineage (NCBI taxonomy): Eukaryota > Viridiplantae > Streptophyta > Magnoliopsida > Poales > Poaceae > Oryza > Oryza sativa. Next base: position 24,412,308 of record NC_089040.1, on the reverse strand, counting down.
AATCTTACTCCAGACTGACTGCTTACTAATGCTCTTGATAAAAGAAACCGTACTCTTTTAAGACTTTAACTTCTAAGCTGCATATGCTTAATATATATGCTTCATCTCAGAGGTCTCGAATGTCGCAAGCAGGAGACCTATGGTTCTAACATATAGTAGACTCTGTAAGACGTGATCCATACATATGATTCAGGGGATTAAAATACCACTAATTCATTTCATGAACAATAAAAGAAAATCTTAACGTACATTAATTCGAAGAAACAAATGTTCCAAAAGCTGCAGTGTCAAGCAAGAATGCTAACCACGTGGCTACAGAACTTGAGATTCTGAGGGTTGACGCCCATGATCGAGAGGCCAGTGAAGACCAGCTCCGGCTTCCACGGCAGTAGAACGAACTTCATCACCATGGTCCACCTCGTGGTGATCTCGTACGGCCCTGTCTAAAAACCCCACCACCCATCCAGTCACGAGTTCTTCGCAAAATGCGCTGCAAATCTGTTACGATTGAAATTGGGAAATGCAGTGCGGGGTAGCAGCTCAACCTGCTCGACGTGGTGGAGGTAGAAGTCGGGACGGAAGAGGAGCTTGAGGAGGCGGATGTTGAGGAGGTAGCCGTCGATGGTGTCGTGGCGGGTGATGGGGTCGCGGAAGCGGACGCGGTCGTCGTACGCCGAGCGGTCGACGCCGACGTCGTCGAACAGGTGGGGGAGGTCCTCCCGCAGGAACTCCGCCAGCCTCTCCGCCTCCGCCGCCGGCAGCCCGCCCTTCTCCTCCTCCGCCGCCGCGGGGGCTACCGCCTGTACCGCGAGGCGGGGCCTCCGCCCCCTGGAGGATAGGGAGTGCGCTGCGGCGGGTTTCCGCTGCCGGAGAGAGGCGGCGGCGGCCGGCGCCGGTGGTGGGAGGATGAGGAGGCGGGAGAGGAGGGATGTGGCCGCCATTGATGCCGTTTGTTCTCTCTCTCTCTCCCTTTCCTCCTGCGTCTCCTTTTTCCCGTTGGATTTTTGCGATTTTTTATTGGTTTTTGAATTTTCGTGAATTCTGCGGCGTGTTAAAATTTGAGCCAGGAGATTTTCTTTTTGTCGTGTTTAAACATGATAGGGGCTTTGTAAATTTTGTTTTGTAGCCATAGAATCGGAAGGTAGCAGATACTACCAGAAAGCTTATTACGAACAAACAAGACGAAAGGTCTAATGTGTTGGTTTATGTCAAGATTTTGCATGAAGGAATTCATCCGAATTTCGAATTCTCATTAAAGAACGCAATAAACTTTGTATATTTAACAACAAAGGCTTACTCCAAATGGATCAATTTTCAAAATAAACAAGAAACGATGTCTGTAACTCTTTTTATGAAGAAAAAACCCTACAAGCATGGCGAGTCCAACATAACTTTTTGTGAGTTGTGATATCATGACATGAATAGCAGCAAGAGGAACACAGGCAAACGAGTCAACATTTACAGTCCTGACTCCCACAAGTCAGATTAGCATTCTACAGACAGGCTAACAGCATACATCAGGATTAGATTTACAGTGGTTAAATATGTTAATTGGTCATTGTCAGTACAGGGTAGGCTTGCCCATGGTGGCACAGCAAAATTACATCTCATTTCCATCCTTTAATAAAAGATACCTGGAACAATCTCTCAAATGCTTTTACTCATGGTGGCACAGCAAAATTACGCCTCATTTCCATCCTTTAGTAAAAGATATCTGGAACAATCTCTCAAATGCTTCACAAGATAACCACTGCTATCTACTGTCAACCTGCTGCAGGTCATCGTCAGTCAGTTTTTCTCCAAGACACTTGATTTCCATGAAGGCTTTGCGGAGTATTTCCTTTGCAACTCTGAAGTTATCTGCTGATACAGCTCCCTTCTCTGCACATTTGATAGCATCATGAATGAGATCATTATACCTTGAAGTTGAAGAATCCATGTAGCAATTTCCATTCTCAAGATTATGCCCAATTAATTCTGGCCCAGTCTTTGCCCTCTTTGTCCATCGCTTCGCGATGCATGTCTCCGGAAGCACCATGATTCCAGCTAAGATGAAAACTCCAAGCACATGCCTGCACAATATTGCTGAGAAAGCGTACCTGCAGCAATCGCACCAAGCCTTCTTCTCGGCAACATTGTAGAAAACAGTGTGCCTTGTTGGAGGATCATCTCTGTCAACATAGTACTTGGAGTAAGGTCCATCCTGATGAACCTTAACAGCATAATGCTGCAATGCTTCAAACAACTCCGTTTGGAATATTTCAAACACGGCATTGGTGTAGATGCTCCTTGCTTGTTTTTCCAAGGCTATATTGGTTTTCAGGATCTGTTCCGGATGAGATGAACCAAGATCTTTCTGAGTTTCATGTACATACAAATTGTCTATGTGTTGGTCAAATTTAGTGGTAAATTCATCGAGAGGAACTCTTGTGCTGAAGTTATTCCTAAAAAACCTACCGATTGTTTCTCCTCTCTGGGTCAATGTCAATTCTGCAAAGAAGGAGCTTGTTGTCAGGTATGCAGGAACCCATCTGTGTCTTGCTTCAAATATTGATCGCAACCAACTGTTCTCCCTCAGGCCATATTTGTCAAGAATAGTACCCCAGAACATATCAAAAGCAACCTCAGTATAACACTCGTTGATGCATCTTCTGAGCTCATCATGGAGATTGGGAAATCTCACGTAGTCGTCAGACAACTTCTTCTTGCATCTAGACAAAATTCGCCATCTACAAAGACGATGGAAACACTGAGGAAATACTTTTGCAACTGCTGATGCAATTGCTTTGCCTTCATCAGTTGTAAAGGAAAACGGCAACCGTCTACCCACTGCTGTCAGCCATGTCTCAAATAGCCAGGTATATGAAGATTCTGTCCTATCCAAAACAAGTGCACAACCAAAAGGAACAGTATCACCATGGTGATTCACACCCGTGAAAGCTGCAAAGGGTAACATATTCTCATTTTTACTATAAGTAGTGTCAAAATAAACAGCATCCCCAAAGTATGTGTATGACATTCTGGCTCTAGCATCAGCCCAAACTGCATTGCTAACACAGTTCTTACTGTCAACTTGTATGGAGTAGAAAAAACCAGAGTTCTCCGACTGCATTCTCTTCAAGTAGTTGAAAAGGCCTTGCGCATCTGTATCTCCAAACACATTCCGGCGCAGCTCCTGCAATTGATTATCATGCTCTGCGCACTTTCCAGAGAGGCGACGGAGCTGGACCTCCCGCACCCTGTCTGGGCTAAGAATCACATGAGTATGCTCCAGGACCAACTTTGTGATGACCCATTTTTCCGGACCCCTCCTCACCACTTCCATCATCGCTGGACAGCCATCCCTTATCGAGAGCCGCTTCCTCTTTTTCTTGTCGCTAGGCTCGGCATCCTTCTTCTTGTGATGTCCCTCTTTCAGGCACACAAAACGCTTCATGATAAGTAGCTCAACACCCTTCCTCCGCTCGCTGCGCGACCGGGCGACGCGGATGCCGAACCCAAGGCGCAGCGCATACGCATTGTAGAATGCCCGTGCAGCTCCATCGGACTCAAACTCCATGCCTAGGCATGGGTCATCGTTTGTGCCCAACCCATCAGCAGCCATCAGCCGACCGTTGCCAACAGACGACGGACGGGGAAGGATGCTACGCATCTCAGAAGGCATCAGACCTGTTCCTTGATCAGTATTGCTGGTGCCTGTATCATCCTCAACATCCATGTAACCTTCAACCAGCTCATCATCCTCACTTGATGTATACTCCATTGAAAAGCTCTACAAACTCAAATGAAAAGGAGAATTTCTCTTGCGACGAAGCAGGGGGCGGATCCAACTTGGGAACCCCCAAATTTTGGGGGAAACAAACAATAAACTGTTACTTGTATTAAGGTTAAGGCTCTGAAATAGCTTCTTCCAGATCTAGAAGAGAAGCTAGGGTTAACGAACGAACGTGAGCAAATTGCAGACAGAAATTGTCCCGGTGGGGTGGGAGAGAGAGAGATGAATCAGAAAGAGGCTCACCAGGACGACGCGAGCTCGGGGACGGCGGCCGAGCTGGTGGACGACGCTAATGGAGACGGCGGCGGACGAGCTCGGGTACGGTGGTAGAGGTGGCGGCGGCGGCGGCGGTCGCGGACGAGCGTAAAACGGATGGGCAGACGGATGGATGGAGTGAAACGAAGGAATTCGCTCTCCCGTGGCAGGTTCCAAAGTTACACACGAATTGGATCATAGGGCCGCGAATTGAGTGGCATATACTGATATTCCACGTATATCTCAATATTTTTAGGCTGTGTTTAGATCCAGATGTAAAGTTTTGGCGTATTACATCGGATATACGGACACACATTTAAAGTATTAAACACAGTCTAATAATAAAACAAATTATAGAATCCACCTGTAAACCGCGAGACGAATTTATTAAGCCTAATTAATCTGTCATTAGCAAATGTTTACTGTAGCACCATATTGTCAAATCATGACACAATTAGGCTTAGAAGATTCGTCTCGCAATTTACATGTAATCTGTATAATTAGTTTTTTCTATATTTAATGCTCCATACATATGTCCAAACATTCGATATGATAGGGCGTAAAATTTTGCCAGGTATCTAAACAGGGCCTTACTATGCTATTTTTTATGATGACTGGTGGCCCATATATCAGAAAAACATTAACAAACTCAGTTAGAGATTGTGTCGACAACAAACTTCTCAGACCACCCGCGACCACTAACTACAGCTCCACGCACCACCACCAGCGCTCTTTCTCTATGAGCCACCACCGTTTCTCCTCTCCGCCTTTGCATGCGTAGCTGCACCCTATAGTTATAGCCATGTCTTTTCTCCTCCCCTATCGCCATGCACACTATTGTCATCGTCGTCGTTGAGGTTGGGATTGTTGGGCTTGCAAAGACTTAGGGAGGCATGAACCAACCTTACAAAAAACGGAGATGCTAGATCTGGGTTGTTTATTGCTGGATCTAGCGATCACTAACTGTTAGAGGGAAAAAGAAAATGGAGGGAGAGAGAGTTAGTGTGCGGAGTAATTCCGTAATTCTTTTGTTGTTTTTTTATTTTCTATATGTTTATGTTAATTTGGACTAATATTTTTCTCTCATAATTAAATAGATAATAAATCACTTTTCCATATTTCTCATATAAAATGTGAATAGTGCACTATATAATTTGAAAATTATATTATAAGTATATATAATTTAATGTGTAAGAAATGGAATTATAGTATAAGATTTAACTTTTTCTAAACATGTCGCACCATAGTAGATAGGTAGTTAAGGGAACAAATAGAAAGAATCCATTATGTGTCACTGATTTTATCCATGTTCTACAATATGTCACTGGGTTTGTCAAATTCTCATATGTCATCACAATTTTCTTAACTTCTATAATATACCATCATTGTCTAGTTAGCCTCCGTTAGATTTTTATCATAATGACAGAAATACCCCTGAACGAAAACTTCCAAAATTTTGGTCAAAACTTCCAAATATCATATTGGAATTTTCGGCCAAATTTTGGAAATTTTCGTCCCAAAGATTTTTCAATCATTAGGGAAAAATTATACATAACTAACCTCAGGAAGCAAGCAGAGAAGTCCACATATCAATGCGCAGTAATCTAAACCCGCGGAGCTGAGGGAGGACTCTGCTGGCCGCCGCCAGATGGCGCAAACAGTTTAATCGGAGGCGGCGGAGCTCGGGACGTAGCAGGGGGAGCTACGGCGAACAGCTGAACTCGCGGAGGTAGGGAAAAAGAGAACTAACGGACACGGCCGAGATGGAGGCGTGGAGCCTCACCGCAGGCGGCGCCGACGAGGGCAAGGAGGCAGAGGAAGCTGTGGAGGGGGAGAGGGGAGGTTTCGGCTAGGTCGATGGGACAAGAATTTGGGAATGTAGCCAGATAAGGAAGGGAAAGGGAGGAGAGATCCAACGGTTGCTGGAGTGCCATGTAAGTGGAGGCCCATGTAAGATCTGTAATGACAAAAGACCATGTAAGATCTGGTCGTGTAAGAGTTCTCGCCGTGCGTATTAACTAAGCCGTGTAATCGGAAATTGACTTTTCCAACTTTACGGCTGGGGGCTAGGATCAGTGCTTATTCAACCAAGGCAGGTCAAGGGTCCAAGAGCCTTATCCTCCGAGAATGATTCTCCGATGACAAGGCTGGGGGCTAGGGAGAGTGTATGACTCTACAAACTGACTGATCGGAGTCGGTAAGAGAGAAGACACTCATATACAAAACACTGGTCTGTACATTCAATTCATTAGTCTGTCATATTATAATATGTCACCCTTTGAGCATTCGCTTGGGGGCTATTTCTATCTAATATTCTTTTCTGAGTATTGATTTCAGGAAAATTATATTCGACATTGACGAAGGCTCCATGTCTCTATGGTTCTACACCAAGATCGACTAAGGCGAGTACGACCAATGTTGACAAGGCTCTGTCGCAGACTCTACGCCTTCTCGATCGCTCGAGAACGATTGCTGGATCTCGACAAGGAATGCGGAATGAAGAAATGATGTACCCGCCGAGATAAAATTTCTTGACTTTAATCCAAATTCTCGATTACAGCAAGACGGGAAACTTAGTCGTACGCTCTGTACTTTCTCGGTCAACATCAAAGATTGACTTAGACAAACCCTTTCGGTGCCCGCACGAAGCTGACAAAGGAAGTCTAACGTTATATCTGAACTCACCGAAAACGTTCACATGAGCTCGATAATAGTTACTCCAAAGTCTGCGCGCAATTGAGAATATGAATTCGTTCATTTGCATTGAAGTCGGGGGCTACTGTCAGGGTTATGGATACCACATACCTAATAGTAGTTGACTAAATCTCGGCAGGACCCACCACATACCATGTCCTATACGGAAACAGCCTACGGATATAGGAGGGAGTTCCGGATAAGGAAAGACAACCAGAGTTCTATATGGAAACGACAAGGACTACTCGGATTGTATTCATATTGGTTTCCCTAGTTCTACTTGGACAAGGGGACACCTATGGATATAAATATAAGCCCCCTAGGAGGACAGGGGGACACACACCCACCATGGAGGATCAACACGATCAACACGATCGACCCCCACCATGAGACGATCAACACCCACCACGAGACAATCAACTCCCAACACAATCAACATAGAAGCCTACATACGCCAAGACAAGCCGCCGGATATCGACATCAGAGATACGCCTGGATCGACCCTATCCGGTACCTTCAGAGGCCGGCCGTAGGGATCTAGCACTGTCTCTGATTCCGTCGGGCGCGAGCTCGAGGAGGAAGGCTACCCTGTTGTCGACTACGAGTCAGACCTTCAGACCGCCATGTCGACAACAGTTAGATAGGCCACCCCACATATTGTACTGGTGTGATTATGGTGAATAAAAAGCAACATTGGCTCCGGCCAACAGGATGTAGGGCTATTACCTGATAGCTCAGGGGCCCGAACCTGTATAAAAATCATCGTCTCCATCTCTTTTACCTCAGTCTCGCGTATACCCTAGCACCGACGATCCCCATACTGTCCAAATACCGTAGTCGAGACATCAAACGTTGACAGTTGCACGATGCTCTACCAAGTATATCGGAATTGTTTCACTAAGTAGATCGAAAATATTTCATTCGTTTAAATCGGGCGTTGTTTCACCTTATATAAAAACAATGTTTCAGCAAATAGCGAAAGAATGTTTCAGTTCACTATAACATTAGATCTATACATATGCCACTGCAAATAAAAAATGAAACGAATTCCCTTAATAAAGGGTTTCCAAAATATGTGGGTAATTTGTTGTAAAAGAATATTTTAATATCAGATCTATATATAGTAAAACATTGTGAGTACACTGGGTGAAACATTTTCTTGAGACATGTGGTGGGGCCAGGGGAACGTGCGCATGATCCTGCTCCACCTCCCGCCGGTTGCCCGGGCCTGAGCATTTTCGGAAATGAACGGTTCCTATGAGAAGAAAAATAAAATTAAATTAACGGTTTTTGGTGAAATTTACAACAAACTTCTTATTGAAAATAGTACAGATTTCATTTATTCCAAACAGGGCAGGAGCTAAAAATTTGAAATTTCGGTAAAGAAAACCTATGATAGAGATAGCCATTTCTTTCTTTATATAAAAATTCACAAAAATACATTTATTAGATCACTCAATGGTTGGCGCGCCACTGAAATACGGCATGCTGCTCTGCCGCAGCTGCGAAATCTCCTCCTCCGTCGCCGTCCTCGCGTCGAACCCCTCCCCGTCCCCGGCGCTGCCCATGCCCAGGCCCTGCTTGAGCCGTCCGAGCCTGCGCGCGTGCAGCACCTGCGCCGCCACGACCGGCCGCCGCGCTGCCTCGTACTCGGCCAGCGCCCGCCGCGGCGTCGACGTCGGCTCGGCGTTGCCATCGCCGCCCCACCTCGCGAGGCAGCAGCCGAGCACGCGGGCGTCGAGGATGGACATGTTGGTGCTCCTCAGCCCGTGCGGGGTGGTCGGGTGCGCCGCGTCGCCGACCAGCGCCACCCGCCCTCCCGCCCACGACAGCCCGGGCAGCGGCTCGGCGTCGTAGATCACGTTCACGAACGGCTCCGCCGTCTCGCCGATCAGCCGCGCCAGCTCGGGGCACCACACGCGCTCGGCTTCCTCCTTCATCTCGCTCACCGTGGCCTCGTTCACCTTCATCGTCACCGAGCTCCCCTGCAACACCAAACGGAACCAAATCACATCGGAAAAGGAGGGATAAACACACTGATTTATTTCTCATCGATTGACAATTACCATGAGCTCTGGTTCATCGCCATTGATGTACCAGAGCCAGTTGAGCCGGTTCTTGGGCAGCTCGTAGAGCACAGCGTGCGTCTTGTATGCCAGGTCGAAGTAGAGGCAGTTGCCGAGCTCTGGGTAGGCCCTCCGGATGTCGACCATGGTGGTGCACCCCTCCTTCCCGGAGAAATCGAAGACGCCACGCCATGCACAGTATCCAGAGTACCTACATTATTGAAAAATAATCAGAAAATCGAAAACAATCTTAGCTAAGTTTGCCCATTTTGACATGATATTATATTGAAATACTGAAAAACTCAGCTAATATTTTCCTTTCATTAATGGAAGAAAAACACACGCACACACCATCACGACTCATGCACCACACTATCGTCCACGAATGCGCCCGAAAACACACGTTGAAAGAGATGAAAGGCAATCGTAAATCCTTAATATCACTAAGGCTGTTCCTTAGGATGAAAGAGAGAAGAAATCCCTCGTTACGTTTTCCGAACCACTAAATCATACGTTTTTTTAAAAAAGATAATTTTAAAAAGTTATTTTTTAAAAAAAAATATATTAACCTATTTTTTAAGTTTTAAAAAATTAATACTTAATTAATCATATGATAATGGCTCATCCCATTTTATATACTTTTTTAAAAAAATCTCTTCTCTCAAACACACCCAAAATCTTAGGAATGGCAGTATTGCTCATAGGTTTGGGTATCCGCGGATAACTTTTTTTTTTTTTGCCTGTGGGCACGCCCGATCCGATACCCGCGAACTTAGTAGGCGCGCGCGGGTTTTTCCTGTGGGTAAACCATGCCCGACCTGAAAATTTTTTAGCCCATATATATTTTTCAGGCCTTAAATAGTTTTATCTCCTCACATGGCCTAATAGTCCATTTGACCCCTTTGTATGCAATATATATATTCACTAAATGAAACCCTAGCATAGAAATCCCCAAATCACAAACCTTATACTCCTCACTGCTATCTCTCACTCCCTCAGTCTTCTACTCTTCTCCAGTGTCTACACTAGGCGGCGGCGGTGGTGCACGGGAAGGGAGCTTGGCCACATGACGTGGAGGTGCAAGGGCGCAAGCGACGGCTGGCGGTGCGGTGATGGCTAGCGACGTGGCAGCACACGGGACTAGGAGGTGGCTGGCAACGCGAACCCATCGGGCATGCCGACATGGGGTTTTGTCCAATAGACTTTGCGGCGTGAGTCGAGCGTGGGCACGTGGGTCTCAGGCCGGGCTTGGATTCACTCTGCTAAGTATGTTTCATATTTTTATATTCCCAATTAGAGTTGTAAGAAAATTATATGGCACGATAATTAGTAGTAGTACCCAACTCGAGGAGGTGGAGAAGGTGCGAGTGTTATTCAAAATCGGAGGGAGCAGCTAAATTGAAAAAAAAAATCATGCGACTAAACAATAATACTACTACCAGTAAACAATTCAGTAGTCTAGAACCTCTGGCTGACCTCAGCTTGAGTTCGGGGAGGAATCGCCGGCGGATCGCCGACGTGCAGCCATCCGCCGCGACGAGCAAATCCCCGGCGACCTCCACCGTCTCCCCGGTGCGCAGCACGCGGGCCGTCACCACGACCCCGCCATCTCCGTCCCCTTCCGGCGCCATCTCGAACGACACGAACTGGTGGCCCCAGAGCACGGTCACGCCGGCCGGCAGCGCCTCGTGCAGCCGCCGGTGCAGGTCGCCCCAGTGCGCCGCCCTGAAGCCGAACCCCTCGTCCCTCGTCAGCGTCCTCCCCGCCTTCGTCTCGCCGTCCGTCGCCCTGTTCTGCGCGCGCGCCGCGCTCACGGGTGGGTCAAGGCAAGGGGAAGGGAGGAGGAGGAGGCCGGCGGATTTACAGGGGGGAGCTTAGCTTACCAGGTCGACGGCGAGCGGCAGCGTGGCGGCGTCGAGGCGCCCGGGGATCCAGCGGGCGAGCGTCTCCATGGACTGCGCGTCGAGCCCCAGCCCGGCGCCCGTGCCGCTCCCGGCCCCCGGCGCCGCCGCCTTCTCCACCACCACCGCCTCCCACCCCGCCTCCGCCACCGCGTGCGCGCATGCCAGCCCCGCCACGCTCCCTCCCACCACCACCGCCACTCGCTTCCCCACCATCTCGAGACTCGAGAGAGAGGCACACACACAAACACCTACCCTTCTCTCCCGTGAGGCTGTGACTTTCCGCTCTCTATATAGGAAAAGATTCCCCCCCCACGTCTTGGCCGCGTCGCGTCGCCGCCACCCACCCCGCGCGATGGCAATGGCGGCGGCGAGGAGGGGCCACGGGATGCCGCTCTGGGAGTGCAACGTGCTGATCAGGACGCTGGCGAGGCGGGGGAGCTTCGCGCGCGTCATGGCGGTGTACTACGACCTCCGCGCGCGGGGACTCGTGGCGGACAGCTTCACCTACCCGTTCGTGCTCAGGGCCGTCGGGGTCCTCAAGCTGTCGGTCGAGGGGCGCAAGGCGCACGCGGCCGCTGTCAAGACCGGGTTCCGGTGGGACGCCTACACCGGGAGCTCGCTGATGGAGATGTACACGATGCTGGGGCGCGTGGACATCGCGCGGAAGGTGTTCGACGAAATGCCGAGTAGGGCGCTGGTGCTGTGGAACATGATGGTCAGGTGCTACATCAGGTGCGGGTGGTACTCGGCGGCAGTTGCTTTGTCTGAACAGATGGAGAGAAGCGGTGTCACACCTGACAGGGTGACGTTGGTGACGGCGGTGACGGCGTGCTCTAGAGCAAGGGACCTGAGCTTGGGAAGGAGGATTCATGTGTACATGGATAACGTCTTCGGTTTCAATCTGCCAGTTGCAAATGCTCTGCTGGACATGTACACGAAGAATGATTGCTTGGAAGAGGCGGTGAAATTGTTCGAGCAAATGCCTGCGAGGAACATAATTTCTTGGACCATACTTGTGTCGGGATATGGCCTTGCTGGGCAGCTGGACAAGGCCAGAGTGCTCTTCAACCAGTGCAAAGAGAAGGATCTAATTCTGTGGACTGCAATGATCAATGCGTGTGTGCAACACGGATGCTTCGAGGAGGCGCTGACATTGTTCCGAGATATGCAGATGCAACGGGTTGAGCCAGACAGGTTCACTGTTGTCACTCTCCTGACATGCTGTGCCAATCTTGGCGCTCTTGATCAAGGTGAATGGATTCACCAGTATGCTGAACAAAGGAAAATGAAGATCGATGCAGTCCTAGGCACCGCATTGATTGACATGTATTCTAAATGTGGGCACATTGAGAAGTCTCTAGAGGTCTTCTGGCGAATGCAAGGCAGAGATGCCACAGCTTGGACTGCCATCATCTGTGGGCTGGCCACAAATGGTCAGGCTGGTAGAGCTCTTGAACTGTTTCAAGATATGCAGAGAAGTAAAGTTAAGCCCGACGGTGTTACGTTTATTGGGGTGCTAAGTGCATGCTGCCATGGTGGCTTGGTTGATGAAGGCCGGAAGCAGTTCCATGCAATGAGGGAGGTTTATCAGATAGAACCAAGAGTTGAACACTATAGCTGCCTTGTGAACCTCCTAGGTCGTGCTGGTCTACTAGATGAAGCTGAGAGGTTGATCGGTGACGTTCCAATTAACAAGGATGCTATGCCACTGTTTGGTGCACTCCTCACTGCTTGCAAGGCTCATGGGAATGTTGAGATGAGTGAACGGTTAACCAAACGAATCTGTGAGCAAGATTCCCAAATTACTGATGTGAATTTGCTCATGTCTAATGTATATGCAACAGCAAGTAGATGGGAGGATGTGATAAGGGTACGGGGCAAGATGGCACACCCTACTGTCAAGAAGAATGCAGGGTGTAGCTTGATTGAGGTGAAGGGGTACTGAGGAGTTGTTGAAGCATATAATGCTTGGACAAAGGAATTGTTGAAGCATCCATTAGTTTGACTGGACCAACAGAAGCATGATCAATCACTGGAAGCCGTTTCATTAGCAATTTTGAAGAACCTTGTCTGAACAGACATTCGAGTGATCAGGCTTGTACAGTTAGTTAATTTGAGGACTACTGAACTTCAGCTAGCTTGTTTCAGGCTTGTAGCAGAGCTGGATTTTTTTTACTCTTGCCAGGAAATGGAACACGGTTCTGCAGATGAAAAAACAAGGTTAGACACCAATGCCAGTAGTATTTTTTTTTCTGTTGTTGCCTATGCCTATCAGTGCAGATGATTATATCTAATGTGCAACCATAACTTCTTAACAATGGATGGACGAACATTATCATCGCAGCATGATTCTGTCATTTGTCAGCTTGTTAAAAATGCTATACTTGGATTTTCAGTTTGCTCTTGTTGATGTATTCAGCATATCCACTCAAAACTCACTAACACATAAAACATCACTTTGAAGTGAATGCAATATTTATTTATGGAAGAAGGTTCATCTGCAAGTCACAGTAAAAATACAATGTGGCCCGGAATCTGAACTAACAATGATTTTAAGTCGGGTTCTGTGGACCTGCTTCAGGCCGTCTTAACTAGATTCGTATATTCAGCATTATATCCTTAGTTACTGTCCTTAATGGCAGCAACGAATGATGCTCATCCTGCAGGTTATTTTTATTTTTATTTTGAGAATTATTAGCCTATTCTCAGAAATTTTCGAATATGTTCTATAAGTGAAAATTGTTGGTGTTATCCTGATAATGGATTCGTGTATTGAGTCTCTTACCAGATCTTAACCATGAAGAGAAAATCATCCTAGAACTGGAAAAACAAGCACTGAGTGCACTTCCTTTTTTTCAGACTGATACAACAACTATTATACATGCGTTACTTAGTACTTTACAGAGTGGTCAAAAGAGGTCGCTCAGGATCCAAATGCTTGCTCTGCTCCCTTTCCTGAAGGAAGCTAATTCTAAATCCCTACCACTAAAATTCTACAATGTTAGGTACATCATATGTGAGTAGTTAAAGGTAGTCTCCCAGTCATCAACAGTAGAACATCACCCTCTTCACCTTCTCCTTCACCGCAGGCAATGGCTTCACCGAGGTTCCGTTCGTCCCAGTGGAGCTCTTCGACGTCGTCTGGTTCTCCGACATCTCTGGCTCCATGTAGAACCGCGCTCGAAACGCAGCCAGATGCGCATAGTATGCAGGTGGAACTGTTGGACCAGGAAAAAAGAAATGCAAGATTCACCTTCAGAATTCGTGTCCAACTAATAATAACACATGAATACAAAGAAAATGATGGAAAAATGTTCAGATCATTTCAGAAGAACGTACCAACAGAAACAGAGCGTGTGCACCGTGCATAACTGCATCAGCAAATGTACCAAGTCAGACAATTTCTATAGAGAGAAGCTCAGAGTGCAAAGGATAAACTTAACAAGATTCAGTAATGCCGTACGTGTAGCAAAGGTTGTTTGTCAATGTCTGCATTTCGTCTGCAGTGAAATTGTTCTCATCCCAAAGGACGTGGTAGTGAGCTGGCCTACTTGTTCCCTGGAAAACTCACACACATCAGTCATTTCAGTACATGGAGGACAAACTTGGGGAATTATATTCCAGCGCTACTACAGACAGAATATTTGCTGATCCAAGTACTATAATGTACAATCACATGATTAAAAATTTGACCATGGTATAGTAAGTTTGTTTGTTCTAGCATGTGCAGATGTGCCCTTTGCTAGGTACTACAGTAACTAGCTACTGTGATACTACTACCTCTGTCTCAAAATGTAGCTATTTCTAGCACAGTAATTTGTCTCAAAATGAAGCTATTTTTCTACCTACCTTCTCCTCTCAACCAATCACAATCATTCTTTTTCACCTACTTTCTCTTTTCAATCAATCACACACCTTCTTCAATCATTCTCACCTACTTTCTTAATACCCGTACCAACCTCAAAAATGCTTACATTTTGGGACGGAGGAAGTACTACACTGCTTGTGGTTGAAAAGACAATATGAAGTCTCCTCAAATACTTAATCACAGAAGACATGGGGACCAGAGTAACGACAAGTTCAGTATATGTCAGCCTTACAAAAGGACCACTACAATATTCTTACCTGAATTCCAGCATGGCTACAGAGGTAGAAATCAAACTCTGATGGGTGGCAGATCTTTGAATCAACAACAGTTCCTGTTTTTTAGCAAACACATGAGCAATTACAGAAATCAAGTGAATAACAGTAAATATAAAAGTTAGTTCACCCAAAGTGATACCTTAATAATCCAAGAAAAACAGTTGTGAATGTGATATCATGAATAGGAAAACAAGTATCAAATCACTGAAACAGTTCTACCAACAAACTGAGGGTTTTAGTTAAAATAAAAAAAATATTTTTGCAATATGTTGGTTGCATTATCATCTGCAGTAGATCCAATGAAATGCCTTAAGAGGTGATGAATAGTAATTACCAGGCAAAATGTTTCCACTTTTGTCCGTGCTACTTCTGTCTTTGTGATTGTTTGCGAAGAGTCTTGTATGGTGACGCTTTTGGACAACCACGAATGTTACAGGAGGCTGATAATTTGGTTCTAGAGATGCACATGCCTAAAAGAAAACATTTCGTCAGGCAACCTAATAAAGTGGACAAAATATCTGAGTAAAGAAAATACAAATGCATCTAACCTTGCGGATAGCATCCAACTCATAGAGGAGAACTTGGTAGAATTGGCCTTCACTGACACCATCCCTAGAAGAGAAGCAGTACCGATACTATTAGCAGATATACAAATAGAAGCCTATAACAGCAACTTTCATACTTCAAATAGCGAACAAAAACACTAGGTTCAGTACTTGTTGAAGATACATAGGATTAAATTGATTCCACAAATATCTAACTACTGTACTCTACAAACGTTAGTTTATAAACAGTATTTGCAGTAGCATACCTGTAGAAAATTATTCTCAATGGCTTTTGCCCAGTGGCCTTCCTGAAGGATATTAAGAGCTCCCTACACAACAAGACCAGAACCAAAAATAAGTTAATCGGTAGGAGGTAACCCTAAACTATTTAATAGGAGGCTTCATCAATTAATTTTGGTTGGAAGAACAAATTGTTCCTCAAAAAAGACCTGATCATGCCTCCTGTTACGGTGCCTCTTTGAGGATCATGCCATGTCTTGTAAAGATCTTGAATGAGCTCTTGCCGATGAGCCTGAGCACACACCAATCCAGCATACTTTGTAACTTCTGGCCAGTCTTGAGATGCAACAACCTGCATGCAGCTTATTAGAGAGGGTAAGAGGTTAAAAAAAAAATGATGGCCATGTAACCATAGAAATGCTCAGCCTTACAGCAGCAATGGATGGGCTAGAGTCCTCCCCGGTTTCAGGATGCGTGACATCTGCACCAAATATAATAGTTGGTATGTCACTGACCAAAGGAATCCTCCAACTTATTGCATCCAGCAGCACGGTGTTTCTTCCTCCCATCTGTATCACAACTCCGAAATGCAAGGCATTAGCAATGCTGCAAGTCTGCTTACTGCATTACACTACATTTGTGTAGACAAGCTAAGTATTAACTGCTTGGTTTATAAGTATTTGGTACCTTAACATTGATTTTAAGTGAGACATTTGCCAGGTACTGCTTGCTGATCTTGAAAACATGTTTGGTTAAGCAACATTGTGATATCAACCCCAAGTCAGTTTCACATATACGTTTTATATCACCTGCAAATATTAAGTTACATCTTAAGCATTTCACACAATATGAGGATTCCAAGGAAAAATTGCGATGCAATTACCAAACCGACACTCACCATATAAAGAACCATTGTTGTCAGGGAGGATGGCCAAAAGAAGCTCAAGCTCTTTTCCCTTGAGCTTGTTTAATGACATATTATACACATGCTTAAGCGCCTTCTCTACTTGATCTGGTCTAGCTGAGTATATTGGTATCACAGGCTCACTGTTGAATTCCTGCAAGAAGAGCAGAGATAAAACTGAAAAGATGCAGCCAACAAATAACATTATAAAAGCACCAATATTATGCAAAACCATTAGATGAAGTTAAGAGTTATATACCATGCCGGATATCTGACACATTTGTGCCAACTCCTGGCAGAATCCCCGAGCAGTAGTTTCTTGCACACTCCTTGAGAAATTTATACAAGCCCAATGATTCACCTTGCACCCATTTATCACTTTCTGCAAAAAAAAAATGCTTAATTAGTGGAAAACTAGCAGGATCAGGCCATCATCATGATATATAAAAGGACGTCTGTTGTATACAGCTGCGGAAAACGGGGAATCTAACCTTGTTCACCATGTTCCACTGACCAACTTGTGGCAAGCACTCCTTTTCCTTCCCAGTATCATGATATTTCAGCTGAAAGCCACAAAATTTCATACCCAAATTATTAGCTGAGAGCAGTTAGCCAACTACTGAGATTAACAAAGGCAAATCATACCCAAGGTGCAGGAAGGACCCGAGCTTCAACTGAGGTTAGCTTCTCACTAATGTTGATTCCAAATTCTTTTGCATAAGGGTCTTGCTCATATCCATTTTGTTGAACTGTCTGGAAAGAAATTTTTTTAGTCTTGAACCATTATAACAAGAGTGCTGATCAAGTGAAGAGAAACCCTAGTAGCACTTATTGGGTGGGTAGCTATTGAACATCAATTGCATGGAATGCTTGGACCACTTGGAAGTGGGTAATGAAAACAAAGACTTCAGCATAGAACAATTAACGTACATTAGCATGCGTATCTTCTAAATTCTAATGCACTGATTTGGTGTTTGGATTTATCATCCAATTTAGTAAGACAAAATACTTGAAACATTTACTCCTGACAAACATGTAATCCATATATTTCAAAATGTTATAATCCGATTAGGAGAAAAAACTAGACCTGTAGAATATCCATCTCCTGTTCTCTAGGCCTACGGCAAGTAACCTTGAGTAATGATGTGATCTGCTTTTCATTCAACCTCTTTGTATATCTCTGACCCTCAACAATCTTACAGGCCTGGTAAGAAATATCTCAAAATGATGATGTCTTTTACCAAGGTTGAATGTTACATAATTGACCAGCTAATGAAATTTGTGACTTGATGAGATTAATACCAACCTCCATTGGTAGATAGTTTGCCTTCTTTTGGTTTCCCACCTGAAGGCAGGGAAGATGGGGATGCTGAATGGTGAAGCCATACATTTCCTTGAAATACTCTACGACAGATTTCATGTTCATTTGGTCATCGATTGGGAAACTGTTAAAACAAACAAAATCAGTTCCATAGCTTAACACAATGCCTAGTAGCTAACGTATATGAAATATGGATATTGATAGTTAATTTGGTCTATTTGGTCTGCCATACTCAGATTTAGAAGCAAGAGGGAGTGCTTAACATGCATGCTTCTACTTTCGTGAAAGTTCGGTACAAGACATTTGACAATTGAAAGTACATGACGAGAAATGAATTACACTATAACATACATCAGTTCATGAGTTGGTTGTGTTGTCAGCCCTGAAATGCGATACTTCCGCCTCACATTTCCCCGGTGAGTGACTTCAACTTTCACGCCCCGCAAGGCTTTCTTGATCTGCATGGAATTGGCGAATTCCACAGGTAAATCAGATAATCATGCAAAGCATCACAATTAAGCCATCTATCAGTTAACCAAAAGCATCCAAACAACACATCTTACATCCCACTACAGTAACAAGGCTAGACTATTCCTTCCCCGCAAGCATAAATTTACCTTGATTCTGTTTGCATCCGACAATGGCCTCGATATGACATCCTTCCCTAGTATTTGGGCCACGAATTCGATCACTGGTAGCGGCTCGATGAACGCGGTAGATGACATATCTGGCATCAACATCATCCACCATGTAAGCAGCAAGCACATGACAACCAGGAAAGATACATGCATGAGGGCACCAAATATTCGCGAGCATCTCACCAATGTTAAGCGACAACCCCATCTGAGTCGGCCGGATGCTCTGGTAGAACCCACACCATGACTGTAGGCCATCGCCGAGCCGCTGCGGCTTCCTTATGTCCGGCGAGTAGAACGACCGCCCTATCGAGACATACCTACCATTGGGGCCAATCAGTATTAGTTTTTTTCCTTTCTTTTCCCTTGCAAGAACACAAGACGACGAGCAATGCGTGTGCGTACCTGCGGTTGGCAAGCTCACGGAGCACGATGTCGAGCACCTGGAGAGCCTCCTGCGGCGCGTCGGCCTGGCGCCCGGCGATGAACTGCCGGAGGTGGTGGAGGTCGGCGCGCGCGGCGAACTTGATGGCGACCCTGTACTCCCTCTCCCTGCGGAGCCAGAGACGCGATGACGGTTAAGACATGGCCGGAGAAGAATGGAGCGCCGGGCTGTGGGCAAATAATGCGCGCACCGTGGCGGGACGCCGGTGCCGTCGTCGTCGTCGGTGAGGCGGACGACGAACTCGCGCGCGTCGAACGGGAGCGTCCCGGCGGTATAGAGGTTCTTGCGGCCGTCGTAGGCCGGGAGGCGACCTCCGAGATCGGAGTCGTGGTAGAGGCGGACCAGCTCCGACATGATTGCCCGGTTCACGCTCCGGGAGCTCACCTCCGGCGTGATCTTCACCTGCAAAGTCCGCCGCCGCCGCGCCACGGAAACCAAGAAAACCGCTCTCACCTTTCTTCCATGCTCAAAGTACATATGGAGCAGAGAGAGAGAGAGAGACTTACGTCGTACTGGGTGAGATCCTTGTCGGGGAGCTCGGCGAGGAAGTGGTTCGCCTTCACGACGCACCGGGCGCCCACCGTCCCGAACCCCGGCCGCCGGCAGAACGACAGCCCCTTGCTCGCCACCGGCGGCCCAATGACGGCGCGCGCCGCGGGCGCCACCACCACGGCCGGCGCCGCCGCCAGCCCCGGCCCCGGCCCCGCACCCGCCCTGCCGCCGCGCCCGCGCCCGCCGCGCCGCCTCCCGCCACCGCCGCCGCACTTCTTCCCTCCCTCCGGCGGCGCGACCGCCGCCGTCGCCGCCGCCGTCTCCGCCTTGGGCTGCGCCATGCTACTCTGCAACGGCTGCTTCCTCGCCGCCGGCCCACCACCACCACCACCATGCCCATGCCCATGCCCATGCCCGCGCCCGCCGCCCGCCTTCCCAGCTGCCGGCTGGTGCCGGGGCGGCGCCATGTCCAGCACCTCGAGCATGTGCGCACCACCACCACCTCGCCGCCGACCTCGCCACCCGCTGGTCGAACACCTGCGCAACCGCGCCCTTATAATGTCACCACCGCGTGATCAAACACCAAACCAAACCAAGCCAAGAAAACGAGTGGTAGTAGTAACAAAAATCTTACAATTCTACCAAAATCTCTCCTCTTTTTTCTCTCGCATCCAACCAAGCCAAAGAATTAATGCGAGGCGGGACAGAAAGGCATTAGAACCCTTCGTCACTGATGCAACTACTGCAGCTGCTTTGACCCTGTTTGGTCCTAGTAGTAGTAGTGGCCGCCTCGCGCGGTAAATAAATAAATAGACCTCGCCTTGCCTGCCGGTGGTAAGATTGAACAGGGAAGAAGCAAAATATGCTCCGTTTTTTTTACCAAAGGTAGCAGGCGTCGTAGAAATGATTTCTTGTAGGTGGGGGGAGACGGTAGGTAAAACGTTGTGGCCCGTGGATTAATTGGGGCGCGAGAAACACGAGAGGGTAGTGCAGCTGAGGTTTCCAACGGATGGGGGTGGATTATCGAAGGGGATGGAAGGAAGGGAGAATGGATGGGGATTTTTATTGAGAAGTGTATCACATGTTCGTGTGGCTGGCCGCTAGCGCGTGGTGTTATGTTACCATGGGAGTACTAGTACTAGTAGTACTTGTAAATATCATTGAGAGGCAGATTGTGTGTATAATAATGGAACTTTTGACATTACAAAACTTTGTTCAATGCTGACAGGCACTTAAGTCTGATTCAACTGCGTATTGCTGGCATGACGGACATCCTACCAAGCGCTATTTTTGGAGGATTTTTATTTTTTTTTTATTTTTGGTGTTGTGCAGGAACATGCATCCAAAGTGTGATCAAAGTTTAGTTTAAGCCTCATGCAGCATGGCCCAAGCACTAGAGAAATCGAAACGCAACATCCTTTGGCCTTGAACGCCACTACTCCCACTACCACCACTGCTACACCACCAGCGACGCAGCAAGAAATGTCCCAAAGCCGAGAGAACCTGCCCTGCCCTGCCCCTCGGTGCCCGTGCGGTACAACTTTGGAAGCGTGCGTGCCCCCGACAAGAAGGCGCTCCACCATTGCAGAATAGAAGAACACAACACACACACCCCCTCGTTCCCTCATGGCCCAAACCCATTTTTTACTCGTGCGCGCACGGGCAAAAGCAGCAGCAGCACCGATCTTAGTTTTAGGTAGGGGTGTAATTGGTCGGCCACGAATCCAAACAGGTTAAGTAGGTTTTACGGGTTAACGACTTACACCAGTTCTAGGCTACTAGCCGTCCACTACCAGTGCGTGCGTACAATACAAAACCTACCAAGAAAAAACGCCGCCAACCACGGCGCACGGCCCGATGGATGGATGGATGGGGTGGTGGGCGGTGCGTGGCGCTACTCGCGTGGCGTGGCGTCGAGGGACAAAGCGGAGCATTCGCGTGGCGCGGTCAGAGGCAACACGGCGCTTGGGGAGGGGAACAAGCAGAGCAAGCAGCAGCCGCTGCGCCCGCTGCTGCATGCGCCACCTGCCACACGCGGGCCACCCTTACGGCTACGGACGGGGGACCATCCATCCAACCCGATCAGCCCGTGCATGGCACCACCACCACGCGCACCCAACCCCGGGCCTCGTCTCGCCCTTCGCCGCGCGGCGCCGCGTTCTCCGTCGTCGCTGCATCGCAAGCCTGCAAAAAGTGCGAAGAAATACTCATACGTTTATGAGAGCATGTGGCGTTAATGCCGCTGCTGTGCCGCGTGCTGCGGTGCGGCACTGTGCGCGTGCTCGGGTTGTACGTACGCACACACAAGCTGTGACTGTGAGCCGCTGCTGCTGTTGTGCTGCGGCATGCGCCGGTGCAGGTCGCAGCTAGCGGCAGCAGGAGGCAGGGGAGTCGGGTCGGGGGGTCAGGCAGTGCCAACCCACTACCTGCCGGCTGCCACGGGCACGGCATTGGCAGGTCGGTCTAGGACTCCTCTTTTGCGTGCTCAAAAGGCGCCATCATCACACCACAACACGGCTGGGTCCCTCTCCCCCTCTCTTTTCTTCGGACGGATCAGATCGTCTCATCTGCCCTAAAGATTGACTGCTTGCAAGTAGTAATGGCAAACATGGCATTAGCTCATTGCACTTAGTACTCCAGTAAGTACACTACTGTTAGGGGGCTCGTACGGAATCGTCCCGGAAATTAGGTACAGTGCTCAGCGATTTGTTGATTTTTTTTTCTCCCCAGGTTGCTGAATTTCCGATTAGATGATGAAGACATCACCTGCAATCTCGCTGGCACGATACATGAGCATTGATGGATGACCACGACCGGCGTGAAAATGGATGGATCGATCCACCTCCGCCATGACGAGAGCGAGAGCTCACCGTAACAAATCGTGACTCCATACGCTGCTCCGTGGATTCAGGACGGCATTCACCACTCCCGTTCTCTCAACCATATCCCCGTCCCCATCTTCTACCTACGTACGCAGGTACCCTCGCTTAAGATCACACCCACAAATGGTTCTACGAACCAGACGTAAGAAATTTCTAGCGTACAGCACAATACGCTAAATGATCGTACTCCCTCGATATATAAATATAAGAGATTATATTATTTTAATTTATTATAAACATAAGATATCTGTAATCCCAAGGCATAGTATTCTATTAGTTTATTTTACACTTATCGACTTTTGTATTGTTTATTTCTCCCCTACTACTTCTAGTTTATTGTCAAATATATTAAATAATACTCACTATGATTTATCGTTTTGCTACTTCCTTAATATTATAAAAGTATTTTAGAATCGTTTATAATTGTAAACGGAAATCTAGATATCATCACACGCTAGCTAGTAGTACTGTTTTTATAGTTTATTACTCCCTTCAACCACAAAAGTTAAATATATTTCACATTTGAGTTTTTCCCAAATAAGTTATTTCTATCTGCAGTCTTTATGCATTCAAGACTTAAATAAGGAGACAAATTAAATATTTGATTAGAACCCAAGGAGGCATCTAAACACTCATTGGTTACATGCTTGCATTCACTCTATGATTTTGTAACATCCAAGATGATTTAAATTTTCCTTGGTCTTGGTGACAAAAATAATATAAATAATATGTGTAACTTTTATGGATGTAGGGGGTATATTTTTCTTTGTTTAATGAGCTAAGTTAGTATTCCCTCCGGATTGATAATACTTGTCGTTTTGGACAAGGATACGATCTCCAAAAAATAATTTTGACCATTATTTTTCATTATAACATGTATAAAAGTATTAACAAATATATGATCTTATTAAATTATTTTTTAAGACTAATCTATACATGTAATCATCATATTTGAAGGACAAATATTTTAAAAAGATTCATAATCAAAGATTCTAAAGTTTGACTTTACCCTTATATAAAAGGGCAAGTATTATTAGACCGAAGAGAGTAGCGTGTAAGCAACTTTAGTTAAAAATAAATATTTTTACTTTAAAAGTTTTTAAAAATTAGATCAATGGAGACAATTTTGAACCGAGAGCCACCCAGTCTGCTCAACGAGTTTTTTTCCTTCCCCCCACACAGTGCGTGTTTCCCCCCGTACGTACGCGCACCGTGTAGCTGGCCGGCTGGCTGACCGGCCGCCGCTGGCTGCAGCCGTTTTTTCTTTTATTTTGGGGGTCAGAAAAGCCGTGGCGCGCGGCAAAAGGCCAAGCCGGTGCGACGAGCTCGCGCATGATCGCATGCGAGCGCCGGCGTGGCGTGCGCGACGCGACGCGCGCGCGACGCAGGGACCACGGCCGCGTCGCGCCGAGACGTACGGCGAGCAACCGTAATCGAGTGGACTAGCGCTGCGTGCCATCGATGGCTCTCGTTGCCTGGTACACTAGTACTAGTACTCGTACGTACTCTAGCCTGATCGCAGGACGAAAAAAAAAGGGAAAAGGTGACACGAAAAAGAGATCATTTGGGGCTAATTCGGGGGGGTCTTGGTTTGATGGCTGGCACTGGCAGAGGTTGCACTCGAAGGAGGAGTTGACCCCGGTGGACTACTGGCCTACTACTGGGCTGTGTGTGGCCTTGTGGGTGGAGGAGATACGAGGCCATTATTGACGGCGCAGCCGAGCACGCGCGGCTGCTGCGACTGAGTGCAATCATGGCGGCGTTGAAGCTGGAAAGGACGTAACATGGGTACGTGACGCCGCTACCTGACCAGACAAGATTCGGTGCGAATCGCATCGCATGCACAAAGGCCACCCACAAGATTAAAAAAAAAACTCCTTCCCCTACTAATCTCAGTTTTCCCATTTTTTTTCTTCAGGGAGGTGAAAAATATAGTACATACGAGACAATCAAACACAACAGCCGTGTCACGTGTCGAACCGAACGCAAACACACACGGATATGATCCCCGTCGTCGCACGACTTTTAGCCGAAGTGGCAGCGAGGGACAGCGACGCGACGTGCAAACGGGTGCGTGTGTGCACCCAAAAAGACCAGAAAGACGTCGTCGTCGTCGTCCGGCGCTATCTATCGAGCACGGGAAAGGCAACCAAACAACTCGATCCCACGCCGAGGGCCCGACCCGACCGTTCTCGCGAGCATGCACGCATGCGCGCGCGTGCACGGTGGAATTGGTGGGCGTGGCTAGCTAGCTCGGCTGCCGGGCTCGCGCGCGCGCGCGCGGCTGGTTGGTTGGTTTGGTCCCGCGCGAGAGCGGCGGATGGTCCAGCACGAGCACGCCCCGGTCTTTCTGCCCCTCTTTTTTGGAGCAAAGGCGAGATTAGTCCTATAGTAACTTTTCTAGCATTTCACCACCGTTCTTAAACTATAAGCCAGCTATAAACACAGTGAAGAAAGAGAGATAAGCAATAGGCTATAGTACGGATTACAAGACACAATATGTGTATAACAGGTAGAAATAGTATATATTTATAGATAACTATTATATGAATTGACTATTGACTATTAAATTAACTGTAAATGATGAAGAAGTTACTATTATAGCTATGCTACCGCTGGTGGTAGTCTTCCATCTACTATTATGATCTCTCGTCGTCGTCGTCGTCACGGCGAACCCGACTCGCGTGACGCTGCAGGCGGATGATGGCACGATCGACGGACGGGAGACATGCAGGATGGCAGTGGTAGCCTGGCTGGAGTAGACCATAGTAGGATACTAGCTTGCTTTTACCCTCGTTGCTGGGGGAAAAGGGAAGAAATGCTCTGCAAAAGGGGGAGGAGGATGAGGGGCTTTTGGTGCTGCGGACCCATGATGCAACGACGGGGTTTTTTAACCGTTGGCTGATGCATGGATGGACAAAAGCAAAAAAATCAAAGAGAGGAGTTGCGTGCTTTTCTTTTTTCAGAATTCTCCTTTGTTCCCCTTTTTCATATATAGATGCTGTTGGAATCTTTCGTAGTCTGTTAGTACCATTACCTACAAGTACGTTCATCTCCTAGTATTATCAATACAAAGTTACTCCTACTAGTAGTCTAGTACTACTCCAACAGCACAAAGTTTGTAAAATAAAGATACAAAGGCCTTGTTTAGTCCAAAATTTTTTTTCAAACTTTCAATTTTTTAACCACATCAAAACTTTCGTACATACATAAACTTTTAAATTTTCCATCACATCATTTTAATTTCAACCAAATTTTCAATTTTAACGTGAACTAAACACACCCAAACATGCAAAAAGCTACTATCCACAAAATCATAGAGTACTATACTCCTATACTAGTACTCGAAAATGCGCTGTCCAGGTAGCTATAGAAATCAGCCAGCCAAGATTCTGTAGTAGACATAAATTACTCGTTTTTTCCTCGGTGATGTTCCATGACAGGACAAGGAATGGTAGCTACTCCTACGCTGTGCGAGCAATGTTGTTCTTCGTCGTGGGTGACATGGAAAGGACCGAGGATCAGTTTTTAGGGCACCCTTTTGCGACGGCAAGAAGGCAAGTCGTCCGTCCGAGCTTGCAGGTCGAAGCTTGGAACACGACGAGGAGGAAACCAACAAGCGACGCAATCATGAGCTGTGCCTGCGTTTTAATGCCTCGCTTGCATTTAATGCCTCGCCAGAGGCCTACGGCTACAGTTTGATAGCGTTGGATAGATAGAGAGAGAAAGAAGAGCAGGTTTGCTGCAGAGGAGGAGACGTGTTCGTACATGGCCGTGATGCGTGACTGGTATCTCGACAGTGCCAAAGAGAGAGAAAAGAGAGATGTGAAGCGTTTGGCTGCACGCCATGGCCACGCAGCTTTGGGGGCAAAAGAAAGCCGGCCTCGCTTGTGTCTCTCTCCTCAAAAGAGCAGCGAGCGAAAGAAGAGGAGAACGAGACCATATGCATATGCATCGGCGAGCATTTTGCAAAGGCAGCAAAATGCGCGGCGCATACGCCACGCAGCTCAATGTGCAGCGAGCAGCAGCAGGCACAAGTACTGGTACGACACTACTACCATACTTCCATCTCCTCTCCAAGGTTCCATCCAACCAGAGGCTCACGAGAAGACGACGTGCTACGGCTACAGGCTTAGCAGACGACAGACTTTCAGGCTTTGCATCTGGTCGTCTGAGCTGAATAAGCCCCAAATTATCACAAGCGACTTCGTCACAGGATCGGAAGAAGCCCAAGAAATTAATCATCACACCAGTAGAAGCTAAACACTGCAGCACATATCCATACTACAAGCTGCGAGAAGCGTACCTGACGAGTGTTGGTGAATGACGAGTGACGACGGTGACGGTGAGGCAAGCGACGAGGGCGTTGAGGGAAGCTAGTAGCCGTTGCTTGCTCTTTAGCTGAAGGAGCTAAGATTATTTGCAGATTTGCAGGCAACAACAAGCTCGATCCGACCCAAAGTGGTAGTAGCACTACTACTGATCGGTGTAAACTAGACACAAGTGAGTGAGTGTGAGCGAGTGAGCCTTATATAAAGCCGGGAAAAAGAAAAAGGCGAGACTAGCTAAAGCCTCTCGCTGCTGCTCCCCTCTTCCGTTCGCGCACGCACAGAGATACACGCATCGATAGCTAGTCTTTTCACGTACGCAGAGACCAGTACACCAACCCATCCTTTTTTTTTACCACCCACTTTTTTACGTACGTACGGGGTGCGTAGCTTTTACCGCGGCGTTCTTTGATGTATTTTTACGAGTGCGTCGCTCGGTGAAAACACGAGGGGAGCTGAGAGAGGACGGTGAAAACCGCGGCCGACGAGGAAGGATAATGATAAGCTAGGCGGCGTCGGCAAAAGGGCGCATGCAATTGCAAAGCGAAGCGGCGGCGGCGGCGCGGCCTGCGAAAGAGAGTGCGCGCAATTGCGCTGTGTCTTTTGCCTGGGCGAACACGCACACGCGGCGGTCGGCGCCGGGGCACGGTCACCGAGTCTCATCGGCTGGCTCGGTGCTTTTCTCCTTGCATTTGCTGTTGCAGTGCAGGAGTAGCTAGTAGGTGGGTTCGGGGAATTTGGGTCGAGAGAGCTACAGTTTCGTGTGGCTAAACTGGCTATGCACGCACGCCAGGGTGGCTACGATCAACTGTGGTGGTCGGGAGGACAAGGATATGTCAGGATCTGCCTCGCCAAGGATCGGTTTTTTCTCCTTGGTGGGATTAGGATCGTGTAATGTTTATATGCATGCATAGTATCTCGTCTCATCAGGTTCAACTTGTACAGGTCCGGTTCAGATCCTGTCTAAACCCCACCAAAAAAAAAAAGGTTTGGAGAGAGACGTCACTTCAAATATTTTTTTAGAAGAACTTACGAGCGTGTTGAAAATTCAACACGGGATCTCAGAATTTAAACCACACACCACTTACGTATCAAGTGTATCTCAGATCACGTATAACACGAGCATTTTTCTTAAAAAAATCTATTATATTATTAAAGGAATAGAAAAAGGAGCCTCCACGTTCGTTCTCATGGCCTAGAAATTCTCATATTAATCGGAGAAAAAGAAAAAAAACAGAGTTCATATAGAAATACAATTTAGAAATAGCTGAAATTCGGAATTAAAAAAATAAGGAATATTAGAAGAGGAGACTAGAGTCCATATAGAAATACAATTTAGAAATAATTGAAATTCGGAATTAAAAAATAAGGAATATTAGAAGAGGAGACTAGAGTCCATATAGAAATACAATTAGAAAATAACTGAAATTCGGAATTAAAAATAAGGAATATTAGAAGTAGAGTATAGAGTCCATATAGAAATACAATTAGGAAATAATAGAAATTCAGAATTAAAAATAAGGAATATTAGAAGTAGAGTATAGAGATCATATAGAAATACAATTAAGAAAAAATAGAAATTCGGAATTAAAAAATAAGGAATATTAGAAGTAGAGTATAGAGTCCATATAGGAATTTAAAACTAACTAAAATTCGGAATAAAAAGGAGCCTCCATGTTCGCTCTCATGACCTAGAAATTCTCGCATTAATCGGAGAAAAAGAAAAAAAGCAGAGTCCATATAGAAATACAATTTAGAAATAGCTGAAATTCGGAATAAAAAAATAAGGAATATTAGAAGAGGAGACTAGAGTCCATATAGAAATACAATTAGGAAATAACTGAAATTCGCAATTTCAGTCAAAAAGAATTGAAATTCGGAATTAAAAAATAAGGGATATTAGAAGTAGAGTATAGAGTTCATATAGAAATACAATTAGGAAATAATAGAAATTCGGAATTAAAAATAAGGAATATTAGAAGTAGAGTATAGAGTCCATATAAAAATACAATTAAGAAAAAAAATAAAAATTCGGAATTAAAAAATAAGGAATATTAGAAGTAGAGTATAGAGTCCATATAGGAATTTAAAACTAACTAAAATTCAGAATAAACATAATAAAAATAAAAGTAGAGTTTAGAGTCCGTATAAAAATACAATTTACAAATAACTAAAATTCCAAATTAAGAAAAACATGGGAAGAAGAGTTTAAAGTCAATATAGAAATACAATTTAAAATTAACAGAAATTTGAAATTAAAAATTAAAGAATATTGAAAGATGAATTTATACAGAAATATAATTTAGAAATAGCTGGAATTCGGAATTAAAAAATAAGGAATATTAGAAGAGGAGACTAGAGTTCATATAGAAATACAATTTAGAAATAGTTGAAATTCGGAATTAAAAAATAAAGAATATTAGAAGAGGAGACTAGAGTCCATATAGAAATACAATTAGGAAATAACTGAAATTCAGAATTAAAAATAAGGAATATTAGAAGTAGAGTATAGAGTCCATATAGGAATTTTAAACTAACTAAAATTCGGAATAAACATAATAAAATTAAAAGTAGAGTTTAGAGTCCGTATAAAAATACAATTTATAAATAACTAAAATTCGAAATTAAGAAAAACATGGGAAGAAGAGTTTAAAGTCAATATAGAAATACAATTTAGAAGTAACTGAAATTTGAAATTAAAAATTAAAGAATATTGAAAGATGAGTTTATATAGAAATACAATTTAGAAATAGTTGAAATTCAGAATTAAAAAATAAGGAATATTAGAAGATGAGACTAGAGTTCATATAGAAATACAATTTAGAAATAGTTAAAATTCGGAATTAAAAAAATAAGAAATATTAGAAGAGGAGACTAGAGTCCATATAGAAATACAATTAGGAAATAACTGAAATTCGGAATTAAAAATAAGAAATATTAGAAGTAGAGTATAGAGTCCATGTAGAAATACAATTACGAAAAAAAAAGAAATTCGGAATTAAAAATAAGGAATATTAGAAGTAGAGTATAGAGTCCATATATGAATTTAAAACTAACTAAAATTCGGATTAAACATAATAAAATGAAAAGTAGTGTTTAGAGTCCTTATAGAAATACAATTAAGAAAAAAATAGAAATTCAGAATTAAAAATAAGGAATATTAGAAGTAGAGTATAGAGTCCATATAAGAATTTAAAACTAACTAAAATTCGGAATAAACATAATAAAATGAAAAGTAGTGTTTAGAGTCCATATAAAAATATATTTTACAAATAACTAAAATTTGAAATTAAGAAAAACATGGGAAGAAGAGTTTAAAGCCAATATAGGAATACAGTTTAGAAGTAAGTGAAATTTGAAATTAAAAATTAAAGAATATTTAAAGATAAGTTTAGAGTCCACATAGAAATACAATTAGAAATAATAAACATTTAGAATTAAAAAAAGAAATATTAAAATACGATTCTAAAGTCCATATAGGAATATATATAATTCACAAATAACTAAAATTTGATATTAAAAATAATTAATAACTAACATGTATATAAAATACAATATGAATATTACACATTAGTAGTTTCGTAAAGTTATTGCAAAATTTAAAATTATGTTGTCATTGTAATATATTTTAATAATATAATGAGAAAACATATATGCTATTATATGAGAGAAAATATAATGATGCTAGCCGCGCAATCTGCGCGGGCCACCATACTAGTTATCATAATTGCATCGTCGCCGTTAGATCACAAAACTAACGGCCTCGTCGTTCTCTCCCTGCGATGAGGCAAAAAAAAGGAACCAAATAACTATGGGTAAAAAGTTTATATTTGTACTAGCAAAATGCATGTGCTTCGCTACGGTGTAATAACACTAAAAATATTTGTTTTTAACCGAAGTTATTTTCACACTGCTTTGGTATTTTTGCTTGCTAGAAAAGTCTCAAATAGAAATTCTCATATTAATTGGAGTAAAATATAAAAAAATAAGGAGAACTCATTGTAGACCAGGACTCTTTCATTTTGTTTTTTTTAAAAAAAATCACGTTGTCCAATCGGATATCTACATAAAACAAATCTTTTTGCAAAAAAAAACCCTACACTGGATAGATTAATCTGTCTATATAAATAATACGACTTAATATAAAGTATAAATTATAAAATAAATAATATTGGATGAGGAGTCTAGAATATTCTCCAAAAGAGCCTAGAGTGCATATAGGAATACAATTTAGAAAAATAATTAAAATTTAAAATAAAAATATTGAAAGAAGAGTTTAGAGTTCATATAGAAACTAATTAGAACAATAAAAAAATAGGAATATTGGAAGAAGAATAGAGTCCATATAGAATTAAAAATTAAAATTATTTAATTTTAGTCTAAATTTAAATTCTATATCATGACAAATAAATAATTACATTTTTAGTCGAAAAATAAATCCATATCATGAGAAAAATCTAGCCAATGTTCTAGTTTATTCAATTTAGTTGGAATTAAATTAATAAGCAGTCATAAATAATTAAAATGGTGCTATTTTTGAAAATAGAAAGTTGCTTAAAATTACTGAGAGAGAAAACATTTATTTTAATTGCGGCCCATTTGTAGGCCCAATAATGCGGAGGCCCAATAGTCCGGTGGCCCGATGCGCGAGAAGCTGGAGCCGTTCGATCGAATGGACGGTCTAGATTGATCACAACCAATATAAATGTCTGCAGCAAAAACCCTAATCCTAAAATTCTTTTCCACCCTTCCCGCCCCCGATCCTCTCTCTCTCTCGATCAATCGAAAACCGACGACGGCGGTGGCGACCTCCCCCACCGAGCAGCGGTGGTAGCGCCCTCCACCCCCTCCCCCCGAGTGGTTGTAGTGTGCCCTTCCCCCCTTCCCGCGAGCGGCGGGGACGGCGACAGCAGCTCTCTCCGCCCCATCTCACCTCCCTAGCCGGCGGCCGCTCCCTCCGCCCTGTCTCGCCTCCCTTCCGCGGTGGATACAGCGGCGATGGCGGAGAGTTGGCGGCGGCCGCAGGCGGATCCGAGGGTTGTGGCGGTGGGCTCCCTCCACTCCCTCTAGCCTTCCTCCCGTGGCAGATCCGCCGGCGGTGGCCACAGGCAGATCTAGCTGCGGCGGCTCCCTCCGTCCCCTCTCGTCTTCCTCCCGCAGCAGATCCAGTGACGGTGGCGGCGTCCGTGGGCGGATAAGGAGCGGCGGCTCCCTCCGCCGCCTCTCTTCTCCCTCCGGCAGCGGTGGTGGCGTCGGCGGCTACCGCGGATGGATCGGGTGGCGATGGCGACGGCCGAGTGCGGCGGTGGCAACGGCCGAGGGCCGCGGTGGCGATGGCCGAGGGTGGATCCGGCAGCAGGCAAGTGATGTTTTGTGATGTATGTTGTTGTTCTTCTTTTTTTATGTATATTTTTGTGAAGTTTTGTGATGTATTTTGTGATTTTATGATGATTGTGGTTGATTTTTTGTGACAGAGTGGTTGAGTTTTGGTTGCGCCGATTTTAGAAAGTATTTCCCTGTATCCAATTCTAAGAGCGATTGGGATTTGGGGGCTGCGAAGGCGCACCGCCGACGGACGAAGGCGCCTTCATCCGTCTTGTGGCGAACGGAAAATTACGAATATTTTAATTAGTTAAGATTTCTAGCGATTTTAAAAGTAGATGCTAAAAACTTCGATAAAATAACTCGAAATTAACTGTCTAAATTTAATTTTTAAAATTTAAAATTTTGGCTATGAGTGATAAGCTAGAATGAAAACAATAAAAGGCTACTCCAACTCAATAGGAGAAGGATGTAGCTTTTAAGCTGATATACTCAACATCGATAAGTGGTAATATAAAAAAGACTCACATGCTTTTTTGTACATCTTCAGTGCCCCGAGCATTGTCTTTGACCTCTAGAGCGGGGGCGTAGGAAAAAAAAAGAAGAGGGATGGAGATGGTGAGGTCTCATTGACGATGAGGATGACACCTGAACTCTAGAGGGATAGAGATGGTGAGATCTCACTCGATTAGATAGTTAGGGTTAGAGGCGGTGAGATGGAGTAGATTTACGGTGAGAGTAGCTTTAGAGGGATGATTGAAGTAGGAGAAAACCATGATGTCATCATCAAACCCGTAGGGACGAAGGAGGGGTGATGGATGGCGGATGTGGTGGGGAAAAACAAGAAACAAGCGGTTGATCAGGGACGACAACAGATATCCAGCAAAGCAAGTTGCCAAAGTTAGGGGAGGAGAGTTGGGCATAGGAATCTCGTCGGAGTTGGTGAAGAGGAGTGACTTCGATAACGATGAGGTGATCGCGTGGAGTCGAGATAAACGTCAGGCACAATTAAATAGGACAGAAGTAGAGTTAGGTGTGTCCATAAGACTGGGTTCTTTCCCCAATTTTCCTAACCCAACTCTCCCGTTTTCCACACGCACGCTTTTCAAATTGCTAAACAGTATGTATTTTGCAAAAAAGTTCTATACGAAAGTTGTTTTAAAAAAAATCATAATAATCCATTTTTTAAAAAAGTTAATACTTAATTAATCATGTAATAATACGTACTTCGTTTTGCGTGCCGGTGAGGAGGGGTTCCCAACCCCTCCTCCCGAACACACCATAAATCTTGATACTATCTACACTAGAGTAAAAAAAGTATTAAAATATTAATATACAACTTGTAAATATTTCATCCGACCCAAAATACAACAACTTTTGGAGTTTAAATTTCATTTGAAATATAGCAAACCTAGTACTTACAAAAAATGACTTTTACACACTAAGACTGTGTTTGTTCCAGCTGGTTCCCAACTCTCCCCTGCCGTTTTTCGTGCGCACGCTTTTCAAACTGCTAAACGGTATTTTATTAAAAAAATATATACGAAAGTTGCTTTACAAAATTATATTAATTCTTTTTTAAAAAAATTAGCTAATAGTTAATTAATCATGCGCTAATAGACCGCTCCGTTTTCTATACGCATTCATGCTGGGAAGTATAAAGAATGAACGCAACCTAAATTAACCATACTATCCCTACTACCCCTTGTATTTATTATAGCTTTAACTAGTCTAAGGCCAGTCACAATGGCTAGTGTCATTGCACGGCTACCCAAAATATTATACCATCTTCTCTCAAATGAAATCTTTTATGAAACAATCCCCACAGTGGAGGGGTTTCACTTTGACGTTTCCAAGACTAAGCAAAGCATTTAATTGATACAAGTTGCTGGGATCATTTGTACCCAAAATCCTGTAGCCAGGCGTCACACAAACTTACACAACTTCCAGCCGTAACTGGCTAACTGACAAAAGGTGCACACAAACAACGTCAATTTAAACTGAATAACTGAATCATGAATCAGGTGCACAACTGGGAACCATCATTTGTCACATACAACGTCAAGTGCACACAAGGATCAGTCAAAAAACACAGCAACTTGTGCATTTCACTTCTAAAAATCCTCAGTACCAGCAACATTAACAAATAAGATAGATAACTGCATACAAGCATCAGGTGACCAAATTAAACATTCATCGGATGCACACAAGCATCAGGTGACCAAATTAAACATTCATCGGATGCACACAAGCATCAAGTGTCCAAAATAAAACAGTGAAATGAAACTTTAGTGATCTGATAGAAGCAACTGGGTGGATCATTCTGCCCCTCAACCTTCAGTCCGTAATGCGTTCAGAAACCTAGTTCCTTGTTTCATCCTGCATATACAAAACAAAAACCAGTTCAGCATGAATGATGGTTTTAGTCAGGCTACATTCATAGTTTACACATATCCAATATGAACCACAGATTTAGTGCAATTTAGAGAAACTTGTACATATCTTAGTACCATAGATAACTAATAATGCAAAATAAAAACATAATTACCAGATGAATGTGCACCACCACCAAACTTATTCCATATATGTTCCACCAAATCATTCTTGAGTCGGCGATGAGCCAAACGATCTCTCATACTAGTATCCTTTTCTAAAATTCTTTCTAATGGAACATGCTGGTCAGGAGAGAATTCTGGTGCCTGAACCGTTGATGAACTAGCAGGCTCATTTAAATCTAGATTTTCTTCAATAAGTCGCGCTTCCTTCTCATCTTCAACTATCATATTGTGAAGTATGATGCAACCTAGGACAACATCACGGAGTACACCTCGGTCATATAGACGGGCTGGTCGTTTTAAGATGCAGAATCGACGTTGTAGAACACCAAATGCTCTCTCGATATCCTTTCTTGCCCCTTCTTGATGTTGTGCATACAACTTCTCCTTCTCAGTGATAGGGAGTCGATATGACTTAGCAAATACCTTCCATTCAGGGTAAATTCCATCAGCAAGAAAATAACCTTCGTTGTATTGATTCCCATTTACCATGTACTGCACTCTAGGAGCTTGTCCTTTCAGCTCATTGATAAACACAGTAGATCGGCTCAAAACATTGATATCATTGTTAGAACCTGCTACTCCAAAGAACGCATGCCAAATCCAAAGATCATGTGATGCCACTGCCTCAAGAATCAGCGTTGGCACTTTTTGATCACCACGAGTGAACTGACCCTTCCACGCAGTTGGGCACCTTTCCCATTGCCAATGCATACAGTCAATGCTACCGAACATACCAGGAAAACCGCGTCTCTCACCAAGCTCGAGTAGTCGTTCAGTATCTTCTACAGTGGGACGCCTGAGATATCTTTCACCAAATACTTCTCTAATTCCTTTCACAAAATTTTTCATAGCATCCATAGCAGTAGTCTCTCCAATCTTCAAATACTCATCTAGTTCATCAGCACCACTACCAGTAGCCAATTGGCGAATTGCTGCAGTACACTTTTGTAATGGACTAAGCCCTTGCCTACCAGCGGCATCTACCCTCTGAGTAAAGTAATCTGACCACTGGCCTAATGCGTCCACAATACGTAAAAACAGCGGCCTGTACATACGAAATCTTCGGCGAAAAATATTGGAAGGATATAGAGGATTTTCAGAGAAATAATCATTCACCAAATTTTGATGTGCTTCCTCTCGTGGCCTCTTGATGTGCTTCCTTGGATGCAAACGATGGTCAGCAGCCTCTCTTTCAAGATCTCCGATGGAGGACTGCAATAACACCATCATTTCATGGAGAACATCATCCATTATCTCATCCATGATCTCATCCTCAGCGAGAAACTCGTCCAACAAGGACACAGGAATCTGATTTTCATTTCCAGACATCTTCACAGCAGAGAAAGAGAGAAGGTGAACAAAGGAAGATTGGAGAAATAATCATTCACAGCAGAGAAATAATCATTCACAGCAGTGAAAAAAGATAGAAACTTCAAAGAAAGGCAGATCACCTCAATGTTGTTGAACTAAACAGGAAGAGAGAAGGGCTGCGTCTATGCCAGGAAGAGATGAGGACTGCGTCCAGGAATTAGAGAAGAGGGCTGTGTGTATGCCAGGAAGAGATGAGGACTGTATCTATATATATAGAGGAGGGCTGCATCCAGGAATGTGAAACTATAGTGGTCAGTTTTCACACCACAGTAGCATTCACACCACAATAGTAGTGGTCAGTTTTCACACCACAATAGTACTATAGTGGTCAGTTTTCACACTTGTGAAACTGCCATTAAATAGTGCTGCACGCACATGTTGTGCATCATGCATACATTATCTAATTTTCCATGTTTACACAATTGTATATAAATTTCAGAATTCATACATTTCAGAAAATAGTGGTCAGTTTATAAAACTCACCTTAATCCGCAAATAGCTTCTCCTCTAATTTCCGTATTGCCCTCTGGTGGCTAGCCATTTGATCTTCAGACATGTTGCTTGTATCCTTACTTAATAGAGTATTGTACACATCGAACATCTTTGCTTCCTTCTGCTCCTTAGCGGCCAACAATGTTGCATTTGATATCTGAATCTGTGCTTCGGTGGCCTTTTCACGATCCACCCTCCGGTCTTCGTGGACCTTTATAATTTTCTGGACATTGTCCCCTAGGAGGACAATGCCTTCCATAACATTTTCTTTCTTGCGCTTTCCATTGCGCTCAGACTTTGCTGCTTCTCTACCAATAGGACGTGACTGCTGTTCTGGAACAGCATCCATTTCGCTCTTGTCTTTCTCTGATTCAAACTGAGCACACCATTTGGGCTCATCTTTGAGTATCTTCCACCAATGGACCAACGCAAAAGGTTTTCCAAACCTGTTTGCATACAGCCTCTGTGCCTCTTTCTCAAGCATGTCGTCGGAGTATCCGCTTGTATGCATTTGAGTAACCGTACTCCAATAGTCATTGAACTCAGAGATCGCTGACTTCAACCTTGACCAGTGAACCTTCAGTTGGTTAATTTCCCTCCTACGTTTTCCATTCCCTTTCTTGTTAAATTCATCAGTGACTTCCTTCCAAAATGTATCACCTTTCTTATCATTCCCATGAATTGAGTCTTTAGAAGCATTCAACCAAGCACTGGCCTACAAGAATCAGTTAATGACCTGTCAAGTATTAGTCAAAACAAAGACATATGGAAATGTAAAAGTATCCGATGAATACCAGTCTCTCTTCCTCTTCATGAGTCCATCTTTTCTTTGCTGCCCTACTGTCATCATTGTTGTCCTCTTCATCAATCATAATGTTTGTTGAAGTGCCTTGGTTCGTAGCTTGGGGTGTTGGTGTTCCGTAGGCACTTGGTGGCTGTGGAGATATTGGGTTGAATCCCATATTGTGACCAACGAAATGAAAATTTTCACCTTGCTGTTGTGGCTGCGGCGGACAATTTTGTTGAATAAAATTGACAAACCCTCCTGGAGGATAACCCCTGACCAAACTGTAACAGAGACAAAAAAGTTGTATTAAAATGAGCATATCAGGTGTACTGTTTTTGTGCATAGCAAGAACTAAAATGGATTGCCTACTGCTGACTGAGGTTTGGAAATTCCAAACTATCGAATTGCTTTTGCAAATTCCAAACAGACTATTTTCAGGTTTGTCAATTTACACATATTGCATAGCAAGACAGTACCTTTACAACTGAGATGGGTGAAAATTCATTCCCTGTTACATATATTAAGGATCAGAAGCAAACTATTTTTTACAAATGCACTGCACCCACCAACCAAGCAGAACATATGGACAGACAAGGTGCAGAATTTGATACTACAGAATTAATCCAAGGGGTGCCTTTTCACCCATCTCTCTTTCACAACTGAGATAGCTAATATTATATGTCGATAGCTAATCTGATCCCACTGATCTCACTGCTTTAGGCATCACTTCTCTGAACATTAAGCATACAGTCAGGGCAACATTCTAGAACCAAGGTCATACATGAGCAACTGGATGAGCAAGATTACAGACTAAAATATAATTCTCTCTTTCATCCATCTATCTTTCACATACTCAGCAATGAAACAACCACAGCAATCTTCAAACCATAACTCACAGCTGGACGAAATATAACATGAAGAAAAAGCATTGAACTGCACAATGGCAGTAGTCTCATCCATGAATTAGAGTTACCGTAGGTTGAAAGTAACAGAAAAAGAAGAAAATACATGTACCATGAATTTGGGTCTTGTTGGTTTCCAAAGAAAGATGCAAAGTTTGGGGAAATGGTCGATGTTGGTCCCCATCCTCCTCCTTGTGGTTGCGGTGGCCTTGCCGTCGATGTCCCCGAAGCAAGAGAGGAGGTCGGCGCAGCCGGTGACGGATTCGGCGAATCGGGGACGAAAATCGGCGAAGATTGCGGTGGTCGTGGTGGGATGGCCGTCGGCGCAGCAGGGGATGAAGACGTCGCAGCAGGAGGCGGGGTGGCCGGGACAGAAATCGGCGGCGGCCTCTTCAATCCTAGTTGCTTGCCCCCGCGCTGTTTGCCTCCTTTCCCGGTTGCACGCCGCCGGGTTTCAGCAGCCGGCGACGGATCCACGGCCGGCGACGGATCCACGGCCGGCGACGGATCCATGGCCGGGGACGGGGACGGGGGCGGCGGAAGATGGTGGGTGGGTTGGGGATTCGGTCTTGCGGAAGATGGCGGGTGGGTCACGGTCTAGGCGCCGGATTGGGGCGACCGGTTGCGGTGTACTCCGTAGGCGCCGGACGGGGGAGATGGTGGAATCGCTCGCGCGGGAAGGAGGAATGTTCACGCGGGAAGGAGGCGTGGCGCGGCGCGGCGCGGGAGAATGCGGAGGTCGCACGGCGGAGGCGGACGCAAGAGATCCGGTGAATGAAACGAATCGGCCTCAACGGGGGTTTCACTCTGTTACCGAGGACTTGGAAACGACGCTGACGAGTTTCACCAGGATGAAACTCTTTCCTTCTCTCTCATCCCCATTTCATGCAAATAATCATTTTTTATTCAGTCTTACCCCTATTAAATGTGCATGACACACCAGTGAAACCTCCATTGTGACTGGCCTAAACTTAAGCCTCACCTATTTTGAAAAGGCAACAAAGTTTTTTTATCCCTGTCTTTAATATTCTGTCTTTAATATTTAAGGTTACCACTAGTTATATTTTACGATAGAGGGAGTAGCAAATAGCAAGACCCAAACTTGCATCGGATTACCAACGGCCGAAATGCGTGGTAACTCCAAAGTTTGCTCCACAGATCGATGCCGTACAAATTTTGCTCCAGAGGGTGTCACTGTCCCGTGGCCCCGACAAGCGTACGAGAAAGGGAGCCCATCTAGAGTTGAGAGCGTCGATGATGAGTTGACTGGGGTCTTTTGATGGTGGAATAATTTTCAGTTCGTGCGGAGTGATTCGGCCCACCAACGTCTGATCCCCTCCTCTACAATCTCTGTACCACCTGCATGCTGCTCACTCACTCACTTCACTCACCCATATGACCCATGCTTGTTTTATGCATGCAAAAAAAACTAGCCCCAGGCCCCCAACTGCTGAGTGAGCTGCATGCTCATCTACATGTAATTATGTAAAGTGGTAAAGGCGAAGCTAACCTAGTTTGTTCATGTCGTCCTCCATTTTGGAGCTTGCTCCCAGGAAGTTTGGTCCTAAATCAAATCAACACACGCAGCCAGCCTTGGGGTTGTGCAAAAACAAAAGGAAAAGAGCCAAAGCTTTTCTAGGTCGTCTAGGGGCCCGCTTAGTTCCCCAAATTTTTTTCTCAAAAACATCACATCAAATCTTTGGACACATGCATGAAGCATTAAATATAGATAAAAAAACTAATTACACAGTTATAGAGGAAATCGCGAGACGAATCTTTTAAGCCTAATTAGTCCGTGATTAGCCATAAGTGCTACAGTAACCCACATGTGCTAATGACGGCTTAATTAGTCTCAAAAGATTCGTCTCGCGGTTTCCAGGCGAATTCTAAAATTAGTTTTTTCATCCGTGTCCAAAAACCCCTTCCGACATCCAGTCAAACGTTCGATGTGACAGCAAAAAATTTCCTTTTTCCCCGACTAAACACACCCAGACACTATACGGTGACTGTTCAGCGTTCAGTTCTCGGTCGTGACAGAACTTCAGAGAGATATGCTTTTCCTGTCATGTCTACGTGGATTCACTCTTTATCTCTTTCTCGTATGCATTTCAGTTGAACCTCTCATCGATCCTTCCAAAAATATTTTTGGGAGTGTTGTTCCCTATCTTTGAGCTAAAATATCTTTCTATTTCAGAGGCTGTTAGGTTTATTTAATTTTCAGAATTCGCCGTACTTTTTTCTTAATGTTTAGCGAGTTTGATCAAGTTAGATTTTTATTTGATTTGTTGTCATAATCATGAGAAGACTCTTGGGCTTTTTTTTGGAACTCAAGATTCTGAAGCACACAGAAACAAGGAAAACAAATACATGATTGAAATGCCATAACATCTTTTTTTTTTTCTGTTTGCATGATAGACGCACACGCAGACACACCACTATACACGTAGCGCTACACTCACACCCTCGCAAATACACCACCTAACACAGTAACATATCCTATGCATACAAGTTTTCCGTGTACATCAACTAGCAAATGCACAAAAAATTCTAGAAAAAATTGGACACATACTTCCAATAGTATTACACCTACATGTAAAATCTTATCTTCAAATTCATTACTATTTTATCCGTAAAAAAAGTCAAAAAATCCGACATATTTTTATCCTTAAAATTGTTAGATTTTCAATTTTTTTATGGCTAAAATATAATGGATTTGAATATGAGAATTTAGTAAATGTCTATTTTTT